>NC_139156.1:18265326-19465326 GCF_964270905.1 Leucopleurus acutus
TGACTGGTTATGGTTGATGTAGGATAGCCTTGCTGGAGACATCTCAGATGACGGGGGACTTTCTCCAGGTGTCTCTCACATCCTCCCAATAGGCTGGCTCAGCTATGTTCTCATAGCAGTTGTGGAGAAGGAAGAGTGAAAGCAAAAAATGTGCTAGTGTTTCCACAAATTTCTGCTCGCATTAAGTTTGGTCAGAGCCGCAAGAGGGAGGAGATATGGGGATATATGTATAAGTATAGCTGATTCACTTTGTCATACAGCAGAAACATACCATTGTAAAGCCATTATACTCCAATAAAGATGTTTAAAAAAAAAAAAAAAAGTTTGGTCAAAGCAAGTGACATGGCCAAACTGAGAGTCAGTGCATGAGGACAATTCCAAAGACATGATACAGTGAGGCTATTAACCGGGGTCCTTAATGCAGTCATTCTACAATACCATAGGAAAGCCCAGCTTGATCAGTAGTGGTACTGCCAAATCCTTACCAGATTTAGGCTATTGGTGACATTCAGACAAATTGCACCCATGGGCAATTGGACTCTACTGCATTGAACTTTGTAAGGCTGGGTTTCCCAAGAGAGTTCCCACCCACTCTTTCCTCCCAATCTGACTCTAGCTGACTTTCAGGCCTAACAGCAGCCCCTGACTGCTGGAGCCCCTATTCTACAGTCAGAGCCCAAAGTAAGAGCCCATTATCTAATTGTTCAACTTTAGCTTCCTTTCTGTGGGTGTTTGAAGGGGAAGACGAATGTGCAGAGAAGCCCAGAGGATGAAGGGAACTCTATTACTTATTAGTCAGGGTTCTCCAGAGAAACAGAACCAACAGAATGTGTGTGTGTGTATATATGTCTATATACACATACATACATAAACATACACCACGGAGAAAGAGAGAGAAAATATGTACATCCTTACAGTAAATCATTTTATATATAAAATCTTTTATTATAAGGAATTGGCTCATGTGATTATGGAGGCTAAGAAAAGCTGGTGGGGTACTTTCAGTCTGACTCAGAAGACCCGAGAATCGGAGAAGCTTATGTTGTAAAGTCCTAGTCCGAGAACAGGAGGAGATCCAGTTCAACTGCAAGTTCTCCCTCCCTCCACTTTTCTGCTTGAATCGATTCAGGCCCTCAGTGGATTAGATGATGCTCACTCACCCTGGGAAGGGCGGTCTGCTTTGCTCAGTCCACTGATTCAAATGCTGATCTCATCCAGAAACAGTCTCACAGACACATTCAGAAATAATGTTTAACCAAATATCTGAGCGCCCTGTAGCCCAATCAAATTGACACTTAAAATTAACCGTCACAGAAACAATAAGTAGAGATTGGAGAGTGAGGACAAGACTACCTTATAAGTTCCCTGGAGACTCTGTGTTTGAGGCACAGATTCCCAGAGAAGGGAGGACCCTTAGAGGTCACACCCCCAGTGGCAGTGATCTCCATGATGCATGTCCCCATAATATATTCAGGGAATCTCAAAATACAGATTTCAGCCTCTTAGAGTTTGCTACTTTTTTAAACCTGCATGATATATGGCATCAAAGTTGGGGCAAAGTGTCTAGGTCCGTAATATTGAGGAAGAGACTTGATTATATATTCTGACTTCTCTCTCTCACTCTCCCTCCCCCACTCCATACAGGTACCTTCACTCTTGGCACACTCAAGGTGCAGCATCCTTAGCCCCTTTCCATTTCCTCTTTCCCAGTCTAGACATTGAGTTGGCTTCATCCTCCTGTCCTAACTCGCTACTCTTCTTCCAGCTAGTGCAGAGTCCATTCTGTCTTTGTTCCTCTTACTTGATCCTCTTTTCCTACTTTTTTCTTTTCAGGCTTAGGCTTCACCTCTTTATTCCCAGACAAGTACCTCTTGGCTATTTTCCCATTTAAGGTCGGTGGCAGAGTGACACAGTAATTATATTCTCTGACATAGTCCTGAGCAAAGAGGATGCAGGGGGGAAGAAAGAAAGGAATATTCTTCGAATATTAGGGCTTTGATGTCACTGGAATTTCACAAATGCTGCATTATGATTTAATCCATCCCTCCTTTCTTTACAAAGCAGGAGCCTGAAACTCAGTAGGGTAAAAGATTCTATACCTGGATAAATAGTCAATTGCTTAATGGAGCCTGGACTCAAGTCTTTTGACTCCCAGTTCTGAGCTCTTCATCCAGTGATTACATTCAGAGATAGGGAATGTCTTCTCATCTCTGAAAATGTTCAAGCAAAAGACTTAACAACCATTGTATCAAGGAAGTGTTGGATTAATTGGTCCCTGAGGTCTTTCCTAACTCTGAGATTCAGAGACACTGAATCTAACCCCTCAATATACAGATGAGGCAACCAAGAGAAGTTAAACATAAATATAAATTGTGGTCTCTGTCCCTGGTCAGCATTCTTTTCCTGTACTCTCCATCTTAAGTGTGTCTCACGTAGATGAGAAACTGCAGTCTTGGGTGTTTCTCACCTGGAGTAGCTTCACATTGCCTGAATCTAAGCGCTCTAGAGCAGGAGAGAAGGTCCTGTGCCCCATATCTGCGTTTGCTGGATTCATTTCAGTTGCTCCTGGGCCAGGAATCCAATTTTTAAGATTTGCTGTAAAGTTGCACAGCAATTATTTGGATCATTTACAGTAATTGATTTGTTTCTTCTTTGTTTTTTTTCTTTCTCCTTTTCAATTCCTTTGGAAGAATGCGAATGAAAACACAAAGAAAAAAAAAACAACTTTTGAAAGAAACACCTTGAATTCCTTTCTCAGATGATGGTTTTCTCATCCCTAATAATCTCCTTTCTATTCCTTAAATTAATACAACTAAAATTTCCCACCAAATATCCTTAATAATGAAGGAGAGTGAGCTTGTACTTCTGGAGTCTGGAGACACAACTCTAAGACCCTCCCCCACTACTTACTTTGAAATTTCTCTGAAGCCTTTAGTCTTTTTTTTTTTTAATGGAATTAAACACCCTACTCTCCAACCTATGCAATTTGTTTGTTGGTTGCTTTTTAAGTGTTTCAACTTATATACCATGAACTGAAATGGATTCTGCAGGAAATGCTGCCTTGTTTATCCTAGGATATCATCTATCTAAGCTATATTGCCACCTATCCTATTGGGCACTGTCATGAATATTCTTTTTTTTTTTTTTTTTTTTTTTGATAGTTAAGAAGTAGATGTGTTAATATCCTTTGTAAAGAGGTTGCAGGAAAATGGGATGTGAGAGGATGGTCATGTCCCAGGTCTCAGGAGAGTTTCTGGGTTGGGTCACCAAGAGAGGGTCCTTGGTTTTGCTCAGGAAAGACTTCAAGAGTGAGCCATAGTAAAATGAAAGCAGAGATACACATTCCATAGTCAGAATGTGGTCTGTCTCAGAGGGTGAGAGCAGCCTAAATGTCCTTGATTAAAGAAGTGTGCCTTTAAACATCAGATAGGGAAGGACGTTGATTTTCCCGTCTTCTCCTTGAAAATCATGAAAGCACTAAAGGTTGTATTCAATAACTGTCAATGTTTAATCACCCCCAAAGATATTAAAACTACATTCTATCCCTTTAAGGGATAACACCTTCCCCAATTAGTATTTTATGTACAGTGTCTTGCTATATTAAGAACTAACATTTGAGTGTTTTGTCCATAATCTCTCTTCATCCTCATAACTCTGTAAAGTAAGAACAATATCATCAGTTCCATTTTCAAAGATGAACTGAAACCACAAAGGAGTTAAGTCACCTGCCCAAGGTCACATAGCGAGTGAAGGGGTGGAGGCAGCGTTTGTGATGAGGCTCAGGCAGTGCACCTCAGAACCACCATACGTTCTGGCTCCTCTATACGAGTTTCTGCCAGTTCTCGGCAAATGATGGCTGCTCCAGTTGACAGGCTACCCTCCCCAAGGATGATTGTTCTAGAAGCAAATCCCATGTCTTGTGTATCACGAGGCAATTTGTTGTTTCCCATCTGTTTCTCCAGCCAAGGAGACAACCAAAAAGCCCTTTGGCCATTTTCAGATATTCCCTGTCTTTTTAAGAAAAAGGAGACGAAGACATTTGTATCAAAAACAAAAACCAAATCAAACCAAAACAAAAATGCAGTGACTCAGATACTGCAGGGAACAAACCCTGGAGATACTTAAACCAGCAAGGATGAGATCAGAGAGAAGCTCAGGGGGTGTCACATTAAAAACCTGCAAGGAGAAGACTCAGTCATGATGGGAAAGGCTTCTGGGAAGAGGGTTCCCAGAAGCTGTGTTCTGTTGTTTCCTTGCTTTTGTGCTGTGCATTGTCTATGCGCCTGCATTCTCTTCTAACCATTCTTCTGTTAACCCCTTCAGATGCTCAGCCATTTTCCCTGGCTTGTGTCATCAAAGGATATCCTGGCTATTGGGAACAAGGATAGTACTATATCCTTGATCCACTTCTCCCTAGAGATGAGTGTAATTTTCTCCAACACTATACCCTTGAACGTGGAGATGTCTGTCATCATGCCACCAGCACCCCAAGAAAGGGAGCTTTGTCTGTCTCAGCTCTGGTTCTCTAGAGTCATGGAATTCCTCATCATCCTACCTTGTTTTTCCTTCATTCAACAATATTTATTAAGCCTCTACTTTGTGTAAACCCTGGGCTAGAAACTAGATAAAATAATAAACAAACATATATGCTCCCAATATCTGGAAGAAAAGGGGACCCAGTTAATAAATAATACACATATATGCAAACTTACACTGGGTAAGTGCACTGAAGGAGACGTGTGTGATGATGATACTATGAGAGCATTTAACAGGTGCGCCTGACATTGCTTGAGAGAGTAAAAAAAAAAAAAACGATTTCTGCGAAAACTAAGAATGAACAGATGAAAGTTAGGTAAAAGTGGAGAAAGGGCAGAGCATCCCATGCAAAAAGAACAGCACAGAACCTTTGAGGCCAGAGACCATAAAGGAAGGAGACGTAATATGAGGTTGCAGAGCTGGGTAAGATTATGCAGTCTTCCAGGTCATGCGCACGATCTTATCCCAAGAGCATAGGAAGCCATTAAAGTGTTTAGTTAGTGGGGGAAGGGCTGGGGATGTCACATAATCAGAGTTATGGTCTGGAAAAGATTACTCTGGCCGCAGTGTGGAGAATGGATTAGAAGGAGGGCAAGAGGGGATTAGGGAAATCAATTAAGAGGCTGTTAAAGATGTTCAGGCAGAAAGGCTTAGACGAGGACATAGACTGTTGGAGCTAGAGATAAATGTCTGGATAAGAAAGATAGAGGAATATAAATTCCATAGGAGTTGCTGGTAGGTTGATACGGAGGAGTAAAGAATGATTCCACTTTCTGGGTTTGCACAGCTGTATGAATTGCATGCCATTCAGTGACACAGGGCACACCCAAGGAGGGCCAGGCTTGGAGATGAAAATCATGTTCAGTTTTGGACCATTTTTTTGGCTTGGAGCCCCTCTGAGTTTGAAATAAAGGTATTAAGTAGGCAGTCTGATATACGGGTCTCCAGTTTAGGAGAGAAGTTTGAATCAGAAATGTAAATTTGAGAGGCATTGGCATGGAGAAGATAATTAAAACCATAAACCAGGAGATGACCTAGGGAGAGAGTGTCAAGTGGGAGAAGAGGAACTAGAACTGAGCTTTAAGGAACTCAAATATTTACTAGCAGTAAAGATGGGAAGATTTGCAAAGGAGGCTAAAAACAAGTGGACCGGAAGTCAGAGGAAACTGAAGAGACAAGGACGTTATGGAAAATGGAGGGAGGGGGTTCTTCAATTGGCCGGGTAACTCAGAAGTTTTTCACTGATATACACTACCTTAAGTTCCTATCTGAATATCTTTCATCTTACAGAAGGTAATAGATTTCATGAAACACAGTTTAGCACTAAAGGGGAAAAAAGGATAAACAAAAATCCTCATTACCTTATTAATTTTCTTAAAAAACTGCTTTACTCAGCTAGTTGATTTTGTTGTTGCATGTGTCACATGGCTTAAAAAATTGAAGGGAACATGTCCTGAGTATGTAAAATAACTTATGCCTATAAGAAGTCTCTGGTCCTGAATTGGAATAAAGAATTTCCTCCTGGGTGGGGAAAAAAAAAGGGGGAGGAGTTATCCAAATACTGTTGGGTCATCAGGTAAAATGCTGGCTTAGTGTGTTCGGGCTTCTGTCACAAAATACCATAAACTGGGTGGCTCAGAAACAACACAGGTCTTTTTCTAATAGTTTTGGAGGCTAGGAAGTCCTAGTTCAAGGTGCCAGCAGATTCGGTGTCTGATAAGGAGCTATTTCCTAGATGGCCAAAGTGTAGCCTCACGTGGCAGAAAGAAGCGATGAGTTTGCTCTCTGAGGTCTGTTTCATAAAGGGACTAATCCCAGTCATAGGGGCTCTGCCCTCATGACCTAATCACCTCCCAAAGGTCCCACCCCTCATCCCACCTTGGGGGGTTAGGATTTCAATATATGAAATTCGGGGGAGCACAAACATTCAGACCATAGCATATGGGTACTGAAAAAATGCCCATTGAAATGTTAGCAACTTGGAATTCACTGTGACCTCATCAAGAACCATGTTATGAACTAATGGGGATGCGTGCCAGATTGAGGAGTGGCTGAGAAATGAGAAAATAAAGAGAGCGAATGTAGATAACAATTTTGGGGAGTGTGGCTGTGCAGGGCAGATGGGAGGCAGGGTGGCGGCTAGATGGCTACGGGAGTCTTTTCCCCACCTTGGCTGTAGCTCCCACCTGACTTCTTGATTTTGGACAATTCCTTGCCTCCTTCAGCCCAGACTTGTGTGCACGTGTGTGATATTTTCTACTCACCTCTGACTCTCTGTGTTCCTGGCCATCACTCCAGGTGACTGCCTATCATGGTCCCACCCTCACTCATGACCCCTCTCCCTCTGGCCTGGTTGCTGGGTCCCCTGCCAGGCCTGCCCAGACAATAGGGCTCTGCTTAGCCTGACACCTCTTAAGAATAAAAAGTGAGGGAAATCTGGCCTGGAATTGGACACACAAGTTTAAAAACAAAACACAGAAGTAATTGCCTGTGCGCCTTGAGTGGAGGGCTGCGAGGGGAAGAGTTGGGTTGATCCCAAACTCTTGGTATCTCTCTAATCAGTTGCATTCAATCACCAGCCTCATTCCACAGCTGGAATATGTTGGAAGTCATAGATTTGATGGTAATGGCAGAGCATTTGTTAAGTTATTACTATATTCCAGGCACTGTGCTAAGTGTTTTACATAGATCTTTTAATCTTCACAACTGTAAGGTAAATACTGTTCTTATCATTCCCATTTTTCATTAAAAAAAACCCAAAGTCAATGAGACCTAGAGACGTTAAGCAGTTTGCTGAACATCACACGTAGCTAAGTAGTGCTGGAGCTCCTGAGTCCACTCAGTCAAACTCGAGAACTTGTGCTCGTCATCCCCCGACTCTGCCTCCTCTCCAGCCCTCTCATCTCAGAGCATCTGGGTAGATTATCTCCTTGAAGACTAGGGGCCTTGCAATGGCTGCATCTCCGTGCTGCATCACAAAAGAAAACAAGTACCCATGAGCGTTCTGACACTTCCTGTTCTCAGCTAGACAGAGAAAACGAGGTTTAGCGGAAAGGCTGTTGGACTCGGAAGAACTGGATTCCATTTTGACACCGCCACTGGTTAACTATGTGATCCTGGGGAACTCAGTTCACCTTCGTGAGCCTCAGTTTGCCACTGAGTGCTGAAGATATGCTAGGCATTTTCATACCTATTATCTCATTAAATCCTTACTCTCCCCCCAGATCCCATGTAAGGTAGTTATTAGTATTCCCATTTTATAGCTGAGAAAATACTCTTACTGAGATAAATGCATGGTACATTTCTCTGGACATAACCTCCACCTATGTGCAGGGCTGGCCCCTCTTTACTGCCTGCAGAATCCACCCTACTAGCCCCTTTCCAGCACGCTCTGAGAGATTATCTAGTTTCCAAGCTCTTACTCATCTCAACCAGCTACCTATTCCATCTCTTCCGTCAACAGATGATAACCGAGCACCTACTCAGTTGGGGGAAAAGGGATTTTCTCGGCACCTTTCGAAGCTGGCATGATGGGCAGCTGCCAGCTTCTTGGTACAGCTGTCATCTTTTTAGGGAAACCGAGTCCCTCTTACTAATTCCTCTTCACCTCAGTGTAGCCCATGTCTTTATTTGCATGTCCGCTGAGCCCCCCTCAGAAGGGAAGGGAAGAGGAGGTGGCAGTGGATGTGTATCAGGGAAGGGTCATTAGCATATGCTAATGCTCTCTGCACAGGGACGGCTCACACGCTGCACAGTGGGCCTGGGGTCCTTCGTGCCCGCTCAGGGCATCCAGCCGGCCAGAGCCTCTGCTCCGTGAGCAGAATGAGTCTGATACTCATCATTATAAGAGGCTAAGAGCAAATGTGGTCATTAAAAATTCAGTCTCAAGCAAGCATGACTTTCAAGTGGTAAGAAAACAGGGAGCTGTTTCTTGTGTGACATTATCTTGACCTACAACAGCACTGTCATGACCACAGGCAACCCCTACCCTTAGAAAATTCTATTTGTCCTTAGATAGTCCTAGGTTAGTTTTTCCTTCCTGAGGGCCTGGCTATGGAGAGCTTTCTCCTCATGGGGGTGGGGTGTGTGTGTGTGTGGCGGGGTGCGGGTGGTGTTAGTGGAAGGAGCTTGCACTCCAGGCAGGAAGGCTGAAGGTGGTGTCCTGTCCACCACCGCTGACCTTGACCAACGTCCCTCACTTCTCTGCACTGATTCTGTGAACAACTGACGTTGCCTCCGGAGTCTTTCCTGACATCCTTCAAAACCAAATGCGGGAAGAAATGTTTGGGATTTTTTTCTTTCTCAGGTTTTTAATTGCACAAATTCCGTCTGACAGTACATCTCAGCCAATACCCTAAGGCCATTTTAAAGATTTCTCAGTGAGATGAAAATAGGTGCCCAGTGTGTATCTATATTCTTGTACTGACAGCCATGACTTGCTCTGAAAAAATTTGACTTTGGCAGGGCTCTCTAATTAATGACTAAGAATTTTAAAGTTCACGTCGATGCCAAGACTTTAAAGGTACTGCAAATTTAACTTTCAACAGATTTTGGTGAAAATAGCCTAAAAAGAAATGATGGGGGTAAAGAGCTAATTTTTTTTTCTTTAGTTAGACTCTTCTGGGCATTTGCAAATTAGTAGGAGTCAAATTAGTTGAAGACATGTCAGCATTAAAGAGCAACTACTGCACCAGCCCAGCTTTCCCTTTCTGGAGAAACGTTGGCTTGCTGCTGAAGCCTTTGGGCGGTGTCGTCCAAAAAGTCTTCCGGCCAGGAGGTGGCGCTGCAGTCTATAGCCAATAGAGCTTTATGGTTTCCTCTCTTTTTCACTTTAATCTTAATACACACTTACATACGTAATACTTTAAATTTAACTTGGTAATTCGTTACCCTTATCGTCCCTTTTTCCCCCTTCTCTATGCTTCTGTTTTCTTTCTTCTTTTCCTGTCCTTCACACTATGGCAAATTTTACTGGAATTTAGTCCTATACAGCAAAAGTCTTAAAAGACTAATAGTTAATTCAACTAAAAATATATATTTGTGTGTTTGCATGTATACATGTATTTGATGTTGCTTTTCCAGTATTTTCCACCACTATTCCACAATTCTATCTGTGTCAACAGCACATACGAGGTTTTATATACTAACCAAGTTAACAGTTTGGGAGTCTACCCTAAAGTTAATATAATTCCTTTCGATAAACATTATCCTTATTCCTTAGAACAAGCTTCCTGATCTGTTTTCTTGGTATGGAGTTATATGGTAGGCTCCCCTGTGCCGCTTCTACTGCGCTTCCATTTTTCTTGCATATTTTTCCTTCCTTTTAATCTTTTCCCTTGCGTCTATAGACACAGGCTAGATATATCTTGGCAGCTTGGGCCACCGTGAATGAACAAACAAAAAATTAATGGACAGTTGGTTGAAATCCTTCATGTTGTAGCTTTAGGAAATAAACTGTGTTGTCAATCTAGTTCTTATAAAACAATCTAGTTATCATATGTTCTCAAAAAACATACGCCAACCAGTGGAGCCTCGCAGTCTCCACACTATCTATCTTGTTGCTTTTCATGGTATATTTTGGTCCCTGTTGTATACGTATTTGGGGTTTATTTTATTGCAAGGACAAACTTGTCAGGTAGAAATTTCCCCAGGTCCCGACAGCAAATGCACAAACTTTGGGCAAAGATCTTGGAGACTCCCCTTGCAAGATATTCATCGAAATTCATAAGAATTGTGTCCTCCCTATTTTTCTCTGACTCCTTTGTCCTAACAGAGTGGGAGCACCATACATTTTCAAATTTGAAAATTCTAAAATTTGGCAGGAAGTTGTCTTGAAAGCCATTGCCTTATGCTCACCTAGAAGCCATCCCAGTGTTTGCCAGAAATCTGGTCCCTGTCTAACAAAATTGTTCAAAGAAAGCAGTCTGGAAAAATCTTATCCCTAGTCTTGGCTTGCTACTCTGTGCCATTCAGATCTCAGCTTAAATATCTCTTCTTCAGAGGGGCCATTCCTGACCACCCGGGAATACTTGGCTATCATATTGCCCCGTTTCAATTCTGTCTTGTCGTACCTGATATTTTCTTTCTTTCATATGTATGTATGTATGTATGTGTTTATTATTATTCTCCCACAAAGGAAAGATAATTCCAGGAGAACAAGGACATCTTCTGCTTTAGCAATGGGTCAGTTAGCCCTTGCTGTGTAACAAACCATCCCTGAAACTTAGTGGCCTAAAACAACAGACCATTTCTTTATTTGCTTATGGTTCCGTGGGTCAGCAATTTGGGAGGGGCTCTGCTGAGATGGTTTTCCTCTGCTCATTGTGGTGTCAGCTGGATTCACTCATGTATTTGCAGTCAACTAATGGTTGGTGGCCCACTTACAGATCTAGGGGTTGTCTGGTTGTCAGCAAGGGCAATGGAGATACCTGTGCGCTCATGTGTTGCCCTCATCTGGCAGGGAAGCCTGGACTCGTTCATATGGTGAGGGTAACAGGGTTCCCAGGAGCAACAAGAGAGGGTAAGCCCCAATGATCAAGCACATTTTTTTAGACCCTGATTGCATGATACATGCTAATATTGCCACTGGCCAAAGCGGGTCACATGATCAAGCCCAGATAAGGAGTAGAGGAATACACTGTTTTCATGGGAGAAACTTCAAAGTCACATTGCAAAAGAGGCTACAGGATGGGAAAGCAGATACAGAGATAGGAGGAATTTATGACTCTCTGCAATTTATAACAAGCACATGGTACATGGCAGTTACTCAGTAAATACTTATTGAGTGGATGAATGAATGAGCAAATGAAAAGTCAATTATCCAGATCTACCAAGTGGAAACTCAGGTCCTTCGTATGAGTTCTAGTTTCTGATACTAAGTATCATGTTTATCAGGTTATGGTTTCTGCCTTTAAAGAATTGATCTAAAGCAGCCTAAAGTTCTGCTAGAAGTTAACAATAGCGCTTATCCTGTGGGAGGTGTGCTTATAAGAGCTCCTGTATCCACAGTGGTGGAGACACTTCAAAGAGAAAGCTAGTAAAGTGTGCCTTGGTCCACATCGTCAGAGGCACAAACCTACAAATCTAGGAAATGAGCAACAGTGGATTCAAAACTCAGTTACCAATGGGCCAGGTTTTTGCAATCAGCCATAATTTGTATTTACGTCCTTAAAACCATTTGTTTACTTCTCTACAAAGTAGATATTTAAATGAGAGGAATCCCCACTATGTTATAACAAGACTATGATGTCCATCATCTTCTACGTTTTATAGTTGAAGACTCATGCTAGCTCACGTCAGGTTTTAAAACACATGCCACACTCTCACCCTACAAAGATAGGGAACATTTAGATAAATAAAGAGACAGGGGTTGGGAGAAAGCCTTTCGGGACTTGGCATTTCAAAATTCTCCCTCTCTCTCTCCCCAGTCCAATCTTATTTACCTCTCTTATACTGTAACTTTGATGATACCTGTATCCTCTCCAAATTCTGATAAAAGTGATCCTTGGACCAGCCGCATTTACTTCTTAATTTGACTCCACAGATGCACCCTTATTTGGAGGTTTCAGGGATCCCCTTTCTCTATCAGATTGAGAGGCAACAAAGGCAGATAGCTGGAGAGCCGACTATTAGCTTTATTGCCAATGAAGCGGCATTGGAGGATGTGGCTTAGATATGCAGTAATACAGGATTACTGATACTGAACCCCAGAATTAGGCTCCCTGCCTAGTCACAGGCTCACTGCACAACCATAGTCCTTTCCTCATGGGGGCTTGTTCTAAACATTAAGACCAGGAGGAGCAAACTGGAGTTCTAGTTTCCAAGAGAAAGCAGAGAGAAGCTAAACCAAGAATTCCCTGCTGCTTTTCTGAGAACTAAAGCTTATCCTTTTAGAGAGAGGAGTAAGGATGAGGGTGGAAAATTCAGGGAAAGAGACCAAAGAGGTTTCCCTATGCCAATGCCTTGAACCCACCATATATCTTCTATTGTTTGCATTGAGAGATCCAGGTTTCTCATCCCAGGTTCCCCAGAATCAAGGTCAGGTCCATGTAAGTATTCCCAGCTCACCATATATAGTCATATGTGGGCTGAGTGTCGTCGTGTTAGTCTTGGGATTCAGAAACAGTTTGAGACTTTCTTGTGCCGCATCATCTGAATTGTTGCTTCTTGCGTTGCTCGAGACTTCCTCCTGCCAGGTTGCAGCGGAGTGAAGACAAGAACTTCTTGGCTGGCATTGTTGCCTGCAGCCACTGAGTATTCCAGCTGTGTGTTGAAATGAGGACTTCCTCTCTCTGAGGTCCTTAGCTAGACTGGTCTATCAATCCAGGATTCATTGAGAGGCTCCCCTGTACCCAGTGATATAGTGGCAGAAAGAGGTGTCACCAAGTTGGTAGGGATGGCTTGGACCATGCTCCCTTATGCTGTATGATCTATTATGGGAGGGGGGCAGGCATGCCCATCCCCCATCTCACTCGCTAAAGTGCCAAGGATATCATTTCCAATGTGCAGTAAATAGGAACACTTAAAAATAATTGTTACCTTCTTATTTTAAATGTATCTAGAGGAATCTAAACACCTGAGCAATTCACTATCTTTAGTTTAATAAAACACACACACACACACACACACACACACACAAGTTCTTTAACAGTAGCAAATTTTACATGAGTTCCTATTCTCTCTGAACTCACACTTCCACTCCACTTCCTACACAGAGCTTTATCCTAATGTAATGTATTTTAAGCTTGAAACTGTTTTATAGAAAACCCTACTATGCTTTTCTGCATCAAAAATATTGTATGTAAATGGATATGTAATTTTTATTGATTGTGAGCGTAAGGCTCTAAGTATTATTAACTTTTTTCTGTGTGAGGTATCATTAAAACTATTATATTTAATCAAAACAACCAATATATTAAATTCTGGAAAATATTAATTAAAAATAAAATTTTATAATAAATATTTCTTAATGAGATGAAAGGGATTTTAGATTAGATTATGTATTTTAAACAAATATGACTTATTGTTAGAATGAGGTGGGATTCACCATCAATTTTATTTCTTTTTGTCTTTAAAATGTAAACAATGACAAATTATATTTAAGAATGTAACAATGCCACTCAATTCTTTGAGTACCTTCTGAATTACACACTAAAACCATAGGGTTTTATCATTAA
Source organism: Leucopleurus acutus (assembly GCF_964270905.1). NCBI lineage: Eukaryota > Metazoa > Chordata > Mammalia > Artiodactyla > Delphinidae > Leucopleurus > Leucopleurus acutus. The sequence continues at coordinate 18,279,039 of NC_139156.1, forward strand.
AAATTATTGTTAATCATCTATTTATTGACAGCTCAGATTAAATCGCCCTTCAGTTTTACTGAAAACAAATTAGAAACTGCTTGTCTTACAAATGATTGATTTCTAAATCATTAGTCATTCACTTTCTCAAAACTAATAACAGCATTTCAAAGTGTGTCTTTGTTTAGTGCCCTGGAGTTTTCTACTCCCTAAAGCAGTGCTTCTCAGTGAGAATTAGGATAGTGTGAGATGTGCTTTCCTTTTGTAAAGTTGGGAGAGAAAGAAACACCACCACCACCTTAGCCACTTTATCAGTCAATCTTTAATATGAAGATTGATTTCCATAAGACTATACCTGCCTGGTAACCAAGGTTGTTCTGATAAGCCTACTCTCTCTGAAACAGAAAAGCTCAGATTTATACCGTTTGCTGAGTTCCATGTTGTAAATATTCCCATGCTACGCATCTGATATCACTGAACTGCGGAGTGAGAAAAAGTTGTACAATCAGCTCTCATGCGCCGGTAGAAGCTGATTGTAGGACAGCACTGCACTATTCCCCTGAGAAAGTCTTCATCGAGGCTAATTTGAATACTGCTGCTCTAGATCACTCCAAATCTCCATTTCAATCTTAGCAGTTTTTTTAAACCAAAAGGCAATTTAAATAATGATTATTTCTTGCAACCCTGAAGGTGCATTTGGCAGATAAAGGAGCTGCAGTTCATAAAGAACAAGTAACTTGGTCACGGCCATACAGCTAGTTTGTTAGTAGAATTGAGCCAGGAACTCAGATTTCCTACTTACAGAGCGGTATTGAGTCCACAGTCCATTAGTTCCTTCTAGAATCCTACAATCTCAGAGTTGGAAGGGACCATGTGGAATGTTTGGTTCTATGTCTACTACTTGCAGGAATCCCCCTCCCTAATATTCTCTAGAGGTAAGCATCTGGTTTCTGGAGAAATATTCCCAGAAATGTTGGTTCTTGCCATCATGGTGTGTTCAATTTCATTTTTTGACCAGCATTATTACCCCACCCCCTATTTTTTACATTGACTAAATTCCATTTCATGTTAATTTCAGTAAACTATTTCTCATCTGCCTTCTGAAGGCTCCAGAGTAAATCTGACTCCTCTTACATGGGACAGACTTCAATTACTGGAGGATTTTAATTGTAATTGCAGTCCCGTCTTTTGATCTCTCAGTGTATGAAGTAAGTAGAGTCAATGGAGCCAGTGGTTTACATTGGGGTCCATGGGCTATGAAAATCCTTTGTCATCTAAGGAAGCCTCTCTGATATTACTCTTAGGGACACTATCTTACCCTTGGCATTGAAGCATCAACCTTCTGCTCTTAGAAATTTGAGTCTACCACCTAAGATAAAACTCATCTCCCCTCACGTTCTCCATCTCTTTTCCACACTCAACTTCAGCTCTTCACTTTACCCTTAAATTGTATACCTGTTTAGCCAAATTCATTTTCTCTGCTAAAGATGGTGAAGGAGTTTATATGTCATTCAAAGTGCATGGTTGGAGAGCGCACTAAAGCTCATATCAGTGATTGATTTTTACTAGCTAAGTACACAGATGGCTTCAATGTTCTTCATGTGGCATTTTACTAGACCTATAATGTTTGGTAGAACAATATAATTGATGGTTAAAAGTGAATGCTTTTACTCTAAGGTCAGGAATAAGACAGGGATGTTTACTCTAGACGCTTCTGTTCAACATTGTACTAGAGGTTCTAGCCAGGGAAATTAGACAAGGAAAAGAAATAAAAGAACAGACAAGAGACAGACAACCAGGCTCTGGGAATCCAACCCCTACTTAATTCATGAGAGCCCTGAGCAGTGAGACAAATCAAATCAAGAAGACAATACCAAAGACAACAAAAACTAAAAATAACAGCCTAGGTAGTACTTCAATGCAAAGGGATAAGGGTGCTTGTTCACCAAGAGCAGGACTCACACAGTGGACCAACCATGGGGCTCCAGGAAGATGAAACATCCAAGGGTCTTCGAGACTCTCTATTCTAAGTAGCCAAGGCTGAGCCAGAAGTTCAGTCCTGATCCAATTGATGGCACTAAACCTTTTGGAGGAAAATCAACCAGAGCAAGGTTAGGATACACCTTTATTCAAAATGGCACAAGAAGGTTCCAAAGAGCATTATCATTTAAAAGAGAAAGGTACATTATTTTTTAAGAGCTTTCACAAGAAGAATAAGTAAAGTTTAGCCTGTTTTTGAAATAGTTGGGCCAAAAAATGGTTCAAAGAAGAGAGAGAAATACAGATTACATGTGCCCTTTTGTTGGGTGATTCACGTTTATCTAGAGGGGTAGGATGTCACTGTTAGGGGCTAAAGGCAATTAGAAGAAGGAGTAGAGAAGAACTGCTATGGGGAACAATGACCACAGGGGAAATTCTCAGAGCTTCAGAGTCTATTCTACTCCAAACACAGCCACTCTCTAATTCAGGATATGAATTTTGTAATGTGGCTATTTAATCCCACAATTCAAGATTAGAGCATGTGATCTCTCTACCCAGAGTGTACTTAACCATTTGGTTGTAAAAGAAAGCATCATTACTCCGTCTATTTTGGCTTTTCTCTCCTTGTGGCTCTCTGAGTGGTACTAGCATGAGTTTGTTTTTCTCCATGAGTTCTTCCCTTTTCCACAGAGTAGAGGCCAACTTGCCTCACCTGAAACTCAAGACCTTTGCAATATGGTCTTGCAAAATTTTGCAAATCTGCAAAAGACCTTTGCAATATGGTCTTGCAAAATTTTGCAATTTGCAAAATCATTATACTCTTCATCAAATGTGACAGACACCTCTGGTACCTCAAGTCCACCCCTTGATCCGCCTCTGATTTTAGCCTCTGCTATCATGAACAGTTCCTGAGGGCTAAGTCTGACCTCATCATGACTGTGTCTTGCCTCAGCACAGGTCACTCAATTTTCTTTTCTTTCCTCTTCTTTCTTTTTTTTCTTCTTTTTTCTTTACAGTGAAGAGAAATCAATGCCCTCAGGGCAAACCTCAATCATTGGGGATGGAAGCTGGTAAACAAATGGCCCAGCCTCCCATCCTTTGAGTGTAAATTTATGTATGTTTCAAAGTGGGTACAGGGGAATTGGGCCACTGTTACTTACATGTGTACTTTAGATAATGTAGGTAATGCATCCTTAGATTGGCCTTACTTTTCTATTTCACTTTACCTACTCCCTTACTCTTGCTTTTTGGGCTTAGCTCCCAGTTAAACTACCTGTATCTAAATCCTTGTCTCAGACTCTGTTTTGGGGGGAGTCTGAACTAAGACATCAACCACACCTAATATTTATTCATTTAATAGTCATCAAGCAATTATTAAGTACATAATAAGGGCCAGATGCTCTTCTAGATGCTGAAGATACAGCAGTAAATTGAAACAGAAAAAAAAAACCCATCCCTTAAGGAGCTATGAGAGGAGGAATTTAAAAACATACAAAAAAACATTAAAAATAAAAAACATAAAACACATTCAAATTAAGAATGTAAATTCCATATTATTGAATAGAGCTAATATTTCTATCTCATCTGTTTCTTCATAGACTGCTTCCCTTCTCTATCTGAATTCTATAGATCCTTTAAAAAATAACATTAAGTTTTATTCTGATAATAAGAGTAATACATGCCCACCATTGAAAATTTAGAAAATATGAAGAAATTACAGAGAAGAAAATAAAAGCAAACAGCCACCCCCACCTAGAGGCATCCATAATTATCATGTTAGTTTAGCATCTTTTCAAGCACTGAAAAACTTATTCTAGTGTTAAAATATATCTAAATACTAACACAGTAAAATTTAACACCAGTATATTAAAATAAATAAATATATCAAGTACCTTGTCATTTTTCTTTGTCAGAATTTTCATGGCTATTCTAATCTATTTGTCTTTTTCAGATGAATGTCATAATCATTTTGACAATTCAAAAACAACCATGTTGGGATTCTGACTGATATGCATTAAAATCTATATGTTAATTTAGGGTTAATTTAGGGTGTTTTCTGTCTGTGAGTCTATTTCTGTTTTGTAAACAAGTTCATTTATATCATTTTTTTTGAGTTCCACATATAAGTGATATCATATGATATTTGTCTTTCTCTGACTTACTTCACGTAGTATGATAACCTCTAGGTCCATTCATGTGGCTGCAAATGGCACTATTTTATTGGTTATAAAGAAAGACAATAGTTCTGTATGTTGTTTGTAACTAGTCATTTTATTAAGCTCTTTTGCTAATTCCAATAGTTTTTCAGAGTTCTCTTGAGTTTTACAATTAGATAAAGATAGGTAAAAAGAAAGGAGGCTTCCAATCCTCCTTCCCACACCGCACAACTTCATTCTTCTTGCTTTTGTATCCACCAATTATCTTACTTCTCCCAGAAGTTGTGGTGGGCTAATCTTATTACCGACCAGGGTTCTTGGACTCTTTGATGAGTAGAAATTGATGAGGCCAGACGAGAAATTCAGGCAAGGCCTTACTGGGACTAGTGCTGCAGCACAAGGGAATAAAAATAAATAACAGGTTCCCTAGCTCCCTCCCTGAGGGGGAGGGCAAGCTGTTCCCTTAATGGGGGTGAGGGTAGAGGCAGGTCCAGGGGTCGGGCTGGAGGCGTGGCTTAGGAAGTTTGCCCACCCCCTTGGTGGTGCTGTGTGCGGGGTGCACGTGCCGTGCCGTACGCTGCTTTTGCTCCCACTCCTCAGAGGTGGCAGTTGGGTTTTTGGTCTTTTTGTATTTTATTGTTCATAGTGCCCCAACGGTGCATGCAAGCAGTTATTTTTAGTCCCTTATAGTTTCTTGTTCGAGGAGATGTTTGTCCAGGGGCAGGCACTGCAGCAAAGAGTCCCAGGTCCCAACCTTTATCAATCTGATTGATCAGAATCCAGGACAGTTGATGGGAACACTTCTATTATTGATACAACAGCAATGGAAATTTTTTGTTTCCTTTTTTTGTGTGTTACATTTTTCAGATTTTGGTTTTCAGGGTTATACTAGCTTCAGAAAAATAGAGAATTTTTTTCTTTTTATGGAAGAGTTAAGCAACATGGGTATTGTCTGCTCCTTGAAGGATTCATATAAAATTCATCTGGGTCCATTACATATCATAGAAGTTGTATTTTGAAATTGAGGAGGGGGAGAAGAAGGAATCCTTGCTTATTGCCCAATTTTTTTTCTAATTCTTAAGTAAATTTTGATCATTTATATCCTCTACAAACTTTATCAATTTTATTCAATTCCAAAATTTTTAATTTTCCTGCATGTTATGAACTCATTCATTTCTAAAGGAAGATATCCCCCACCAACACACACTCTTTTTTTTTAAAACATCTTTATTGGAGTATAATTGTTTCCAATGTTGTGTTAGTTTCTGCTGTATAACAAAGTGAATCAGCTAAATGTATACATATATCCCCACATCTCCTCCCTCTTGCGTCTCCCTCCCGCCCTCCCTATCCCATCCCTCTGGGTGGTCACAAAGCACCGAGCTGATCTCCCTGTGCTATGCGGCTGCTTCCCACTAGCTATCTATTTTACATTTGGTAGTGTATGTATGTCATTGCTACTCTCTCACTTCATCCCAGTTTACCCTTCCCCCTCCCCGTGTCCTCAAGTCCATTCTCTACGTCTGCGTCTTTATTCCTGTCCTGCCCCTAGGTTCATCAGAACCTTTTGTTTTTCTTTTTTAGATTCCATATATCTGTGTTAGCATACGGTATTTGTTTTTCTCTTTCTGACTTACTTCACTCGTATGACAGACTCTAGGTCCATCCACCTCACTACAGATAACTCAGTTTCGTTTCTTTTTATGGCTGAGTAATATTCCATTGTATATATGTGCCACATCTTCTTTATCCATTCATCTGTCGATGGACACTTAGGTTGCTTCCGTGTCCTGGCTATTGTAAATAGTGCTGCAATGAACATTGCAACGCACACTCTTATTCTCTCTTTCTTTCTCTAAGATATGCACATTTCTAAGATGTGTGATTATTTTCTAGAATAACCTCTGGTTTGTTAATAATTTTTTCTTTGCTTTCTGATTCATTCATTTCTGCTTTCATCGTTTTCATTCTTTTCTCCTACTTAAGTATATTTTGTTAATTTCCTAACCTCTTGATTTTAATGATTATTTCCTGTATATTTACTTTCTGACATCTAAAAATGAAAGCATTTATGACAATGTAATTTCCTTTGAGTGCAGCTTTGACCACATTTCATAAATTTGATATGTAGCGTTTTTATCGTAGCTATTCTCTAAAAGTCTATAACTGCAGTGCTCATTTCTCTGTGATCTAAAGCTTCTTTAGAATATTTTAGAATTTCTAGGTGTTTCTTTTTTAGATTGAAATGTTTCTTATTAATTTTCATTTTCATTGCTTTGTTTACCCATCATCCAGTTTAAGAACATCTGCTTCTTAGGAAGGTGGGATTGAGCTATACTTTTTCTCTACCTCTGAGTAGTCCTTGCTGTCTCTGATTCCTTAACCATACTTAGTTTAGATTGTTTGGTGTCATTGTTTTGTCTTGTTTTGTTTTTTGTTTTTTATGTCTATCTCTCTACCTCTCTCAATAGTAAAAAAAAAAAAAAAAAAAACACTTAAGGATAGAGCCCACATTTTATAGTTCTTTGTGTCACCCCATATCACCTAACACCTTAAACATATTAATTGATCAATGAATATATGTGTGCTTCTTTATATTTCAGGGATGGTGAGACTGATACACAATGTAAATAGACCTAAGCCCTTGTTTAGTGGTGATGATGTGATTAGCTATTTTACTAAAATATGTCTAACATTATGCATTCTTCTTCTGGTTCTGAAAAATACTGCTTTCCTGATAATGACCATGAGCATGATAACTCGTGTGATTGTTAACACTGACCATTTGTGGAGCACATCTACATTCCAGACACTGCTTTAGGAACTTTATATGCTGTATGTTATTTCATAATCCTCACAGTAGCTCTCTAAGGCAGATCTGATAATTATCCTCATTGCCCAGATGAGGAAAATGAAGCTCAAGGTGAAGACCACATCCAGGCTCTTCCAGGTGGTAAAGATGATGCCTGGACTGGACTCCACATTTGCCTGTGTCTCCTGCTCCACACCAGTTTCTGTTAATTTATTCTCCCACTTACTTACTCATTCTCTCTTGCATTCTGTCCCACATTCAAGCAACTAAATGTTTGCTGATTTATTTTGCCAGATACAGGACTAAAGGGCAAGAGATATAAATGTGAATAAAACATGGGCCCTGCTTTTGGTGACCTTCCAGAGTCCAATGGGGCCTTTTCTCTGACATGCACCAAATTATACACTGTTACCGAATGTGCTAATTGTATCCAGGCTTCCCTGTAGTCCCTCTGCTTCAGTGTTTTCTGCTGGAGTGATGTTCAGGTGTTTGCTTCAGGGTTTGCCTAAGCTGATTCAGATCCCTGCTGCCAAAGCCAAGGCAAATGGAGTCATTGTATGCTCTTTGTATGTGCAGAAAGAACCCAGGGTTTTAATAGCCTTTCTCCACCCACCTTCAACTTCATTTCCCTCAGGACAATGACATAGGCTTAAAGCCAAAGATAGTTATGACAGTGTTATTTTTCTTATGGGGAAAATTGATATTGCCAACCTGCAGTATGTGGCAGCCTCCTGAAACTTACCCAGAAATCACTCTTGGGGGCAGAGGGTAGACGAGCTTCAGGAACATGTTTTACATGAAAGGAACAACCAGGGTCTTCGTTTGCCTAGACTGTTGGGTCATTTGGGCTCAGAATAGGCTTAGAGAAATCTCACCCGTAAGCTCTTTTCTTCTGCATGTCGGCCTCCAGGTACCCAACTCAGAGCCTACATAAATGCCACAGCACCACATGTGTGCCACCGAGTACCACCCAGAGTGACAAAGGTTGGACCACTGAATTGAATGAAATCTCGCACAGGTTTTGAATGCTGCTGGGAGATTTCAGCTATTACCAGCAGCATTCTCACCACTGTCATCGCCACCTCTCATCATCTTCTATCCCTTCACTCTACTTTTTTTCTTGCTGTGCTAAACTCTAATAATTATATGACTATTCATCTATTTCTAGTTTTCCTCGCAATAAAATTAAGGCAGGGACTTTGTTTGTCTATTATGGTACACATAATGCTAAAGCAATGTCTCACAGAGAGTCAGCTGTCAGCATATATTTGTTCAGTGGTTCAATGAATCATGATGAATCGTCATGACGATCCATATCGTTTTCACCTTATTTGCCACCATCTTCTCCAGCACCTTTATCATCACAATCATCATCTTTACCATCATGGATGTCAACGTCATCATCACCTTCTCACAGTCTTTTATGTCATTGGTGCTTTACAATTCGCTTGGCGCCTTCCCATCATTGCCTCTTCCTAATATTCTCAGCTCTCATTGCTGTTCTCAGGTGAGGTAGGCAGGGAAGAACGAGCATCCCCAGCTCACAGATGAGGAAGGGGAGCCCCAAAGAGGTAAATGAACTTGCTCTCTGGGTCAGTCTGGGGCAGGAACATGACCACCACACTGTTTATTCCTCTGCTGTGGTACTAAGGACCCACTGCCCTGGGCAAGGATGATTTGTAAGTGGCTTTTGAAGCAAAGTTCTTTCCTTCTTTGTTCTCTTATGGTACTTCACACAGTGCCTGGCGCTTGGTAGTCACTTAAGACTATTTATCAAAAGACCAAATGTCATGAGAGGCTCCGTGATTTGGCCTCCAGCTTCCTTTTCAGCCTTGGCACTCCTACGTCCCAGCACATGCCTAGATAGTCCTGGCTGTTGCACACTGTTGTTTAGCACAATGACCTGCCTGCCTGAAGTCCCCTTTCTTGCATCCCTCTGTCACTGCCCAATCTGCCTACTTAATGAAAGCTTTTCAGGCTCTCCCAGCTTAAGTTGACCATTGTTCCCTTGGATGATAACCATACCCTATAACTCTCTTCTATCATGGTTTCTTTGGAAAATTAGTAAGTGTGATAGACTTTTAGCCCCTAGAGGACAGCATGCATGTCTGTATCACCCATCAGTCTATCATAGCATCTAGCAGTGACTGCTAAGAGCAGGTAAAGTTTACTGAACACACTGTCTACTAGCCACTAGCTTTGTTGATGTATATAGATTATCTAATTTAACCCTCATAGTAACCCTGTGAAGTAGTGTCATTACTGTCCACAGTTAATAAATGAGAAAGTAAGGTTCAGAATTGTTAAATAAGAAGCCAAGGCCACCTCTCTACTAGTATCAGTAAACAAGGAACACATTCACTTTTGCCATATGTGAATCTGTCCTTGGATCTCCGGCACCTAACCAGGATCATAAAAAAATGCTTAATCAATATGAATTAAATGATTTTAAAACTTACATGGAATGATTTCTAATCTCCAAGTCCTGTGCTGTACTTGGGGCAGGTGTCTTCCACCCACCTTGTTGAGCGATGCACATTGCTCAAACAGAGGTCCCTTTCCCAAGACCTCCTCCTTCTTTTGTGTTTAAAACTAGAATGGCTTCCATGTTAACAAGCTCTCTCTATACCTGTTCTGATGGGTGGTAGTCTCCACAAGGTCACACAATTAACTTGGCTTTCTTTTCTTAATGCATTTCCCTTCTTACAAAAGTGAGCTCAGTGGCAGGTCTCAAGCGCAGGGATTGTGTGCCATTTCCTGGCCCCCCCCCCACCCCCACAGGCTACCTTCTCACAAATATAATCTGTGAGGAAGGTGGTGTTACCCACAGGGAATGCCTACTTCAACATCCTTACCCGAATCATGAAGTTTCTTGCCTGTCGTCTTCTCAGAGTCTAGCCTAAGAAAAGTGACTTCTTACTAAACTCTCCAAACCCATAATTATAATAACGACATCCTTGTGTCCATGGCACTATTTTCAGAGTTGCAGAATAAAGCAAATGTATACAGTGATAAGTCTTTTCCCTTGACTCCTGGGAGAATCAAGAAGTCTTCAGAACTTGAGTTGAAGAGAAGGAATATACCTGCTTTGTTTTTACTTCTTCCAAATGTGACCCTTGCCAAAACACAGGGAGTGAAATCCTTAGTGTGAGCAGGGCCCTGTCTCTCTCTAATATCCCTGGAGTCGTGTCAACCTTATTTAAAGGAGGTTTGGGAATCTCTTTGAGATCCTCTAGTCTAAGTAGCCACCAATAATGAATGAATAAATAAATCCACAAATGAACCTGCCATATGTTAAGAGAAAGCTCTATATCCCCATTTTATAGAAGAAACCACTACAACTCAGGAAAGGTTGGTTACCTGCACCCTGCTCTAATAGCCTGGGGGTTTGGTGCATAGATTTTAGAATCCAGAGGATTATGGCTCAGCCACTTATCTTTCATGTGACTTTTGGTGGTTACTTAACCTCTCAAAACTTTGATCTTTTCATCTGCAGAATGGTGATAACAATGAGTTTTGTCTCAAAAAATTAAGGACAGAACAGGCTATTTTCTGTCTTGTGTAGCTATACCTCTAGTGCCTAAAATGGTGCTTGACATGTAGAAGACACTCAGAACATACCTGTGCAATGAATGAATGACTAGCACAGTGCATGGCAATATAGTAAGTGTTTACCTGGCCAGGTGAATGGTAGAAGCAGAATTCAAAACCAGGTCTTCGTTGATCCTGAGAACAAGTCCAGGCAGTTCTTCCTTAGTGTTGTCCCTTCCCCCTCTTTCATTCTTTTCTCTCCTTCTCCCACCCATGAAGAACTTCATCCCTCAACCACTAAAATGACTGTAAATAGATTCCTTCACTTAATTCATTCTGTATCCAACTGTCTGAACTCGACCAAAAAACCTCAAAGCTTTCCAGTTGTCTATAAGGAAAAACACAGATTCTGTCAGCTAACTCTCAAAGTCTCTCCTTTTATCTAGACCCACTAACACCTCTAAACTTCTTCTCCATAGTGCTTAATACAGACTCTAGCTACCAGGCTGAACAACTGCATGTGCCCCAAAGTCCTGCCTCTGCTCTGCCTTCATCATCCCTGCGCACTCTAAGGTTCTCACCCTTTTTCTTCATCAGACCAAACTCTGCCCACCCTTCACGTCTCAGCGCAATGAAACATACTCTGACCACCCCAAACACAGTTATCTTTTTCTTCCTTTGAATTTGACATTTTGATCTACCACACTGCTACATTTTTTTTTCTTTATTTTAAAACATGCTTGTGACCAAATTCCCCATGCTATTTGTCTTATTGATTTTCAAACAAGTATAACTCACTGTCCCTTGGATAGGCATATGTTAGTTTTAGCTCACGCAGAATGACTAAGCAAGCTATTCCTCTGTGAAAGCATTTCCTCAACTGTAAAATGGGCATAATAGCATCTCCATTTCTGGATTGCTGTGAAAGTTACAACAGTAAATGTAATGTAAGCAGTAAATGTAATGTGATGTGTTCCATCAAGTACTTTGCACATAAAATGTGGTAGCTGCTGTTGTTAAATATAATTTGTTTGCTAAATCTGAGTAAAGATGCTGGGCAGAGCATGTTCTAAAAATACCAAGTAATGTTGGTAAATGTTTTTCAGTTTATAAAACAAGCCCTGCATTCTCTCTCTTGTCTTTGGTAGAACCTAGTTTTCTAAATATCAGGTTTCTCTAAATTAATATTACTCAGTTTGATGTGCAGGACCCAAAGACTCTCAGGAGTCCCTTCATTAATACAATTTTTTAAATCCCCTCCCTAGCGCTGCCTCCTGATTTCTGTACTATTCACCCGGGTAAGGACTGGTGTGTGTCGGAAGCAGACCAGATATTGTTCCCAGCCTGGGGAACTCAGGGACACGTCACCTTACCTCACCTCCCTTCTACAGAGGGTGCCTCCCAGAAGGTTGACCTGTTTTGATAAGATTAGTTTTTATGCTAAGCCTGGAAGTGGAAGGGCCTGGAGAAGGTCAGGAGGGGCCGGCCCTCCTGTAGTTTCCTATTGTGACTAGCGATGGAGCAGAGAAATCTTCCCAGCACCTCTGTTTGCTTGAGATTTCTCATTCCCAAAGGTCAGTGAGGAATAGTTATGGGGTGTCGAAGAGGTTTGGACAAAGTTCCAACCTTTGAAGAAACCGTGGTGTCTCAGGCTTGGCCCCAAGCTTCCTGGAGTACCTGTCACCTGCAAGACAGAGGGAAACTTGGAGACCCTGCACACCTGTGTACGAACTAGAGGCTGCTCCAGCAGAGCACTGGCTCTGGCAAATAACTCTTCAGGAGCTTTACAATTTCCTCCACGATCGTCAACAACAAGCATCTTAACAACAGGGCTTGACCACTCTGAACTGTGTTTTTGACCTTCCTTAAGTCATAAAAGGGAAAAATAGATGTTCAAGTTATAGCTAATCATATTTATATTAGTGCAGTACGCACCAGGGTGTTGGGTTGCAGGATTTAAAGTTTGCATCAGGCTTTTGCTGCTCTTATCTTAGTGGAGGAACATTTAAGACCATCACGGTCTTAGGCTCTTGGAATCATCTCTATGAGAACACCATGAGGCATTTTTTTAAATGTGGCTTTCTGGGCCCCCACTAAAAACATTCAAAATTAGAATCTCTGAGGGACTGACCTAAGAATTTACATTTGACAGACTCCCCAAAACTAAAGTTTGGGGGTCACTGAGGTACCCCAAGCTACTGAGAACTGAGTGCTTGTGACCTTCTGTGTTATGAAACTATAAGACTTTGTTTTTGTTCATTACTCATTGGCTGGGGGGAACTGACTCCCAGTTTTAATCTGATTTGGAAGAATACACAAATTTCTTAAATTGTATCACTTCTGCATTCATTCTTCAACACATTTATTGAGCACTTTCTGTGTGCCAGCAACAATACTAGATGTCTGGCTCCAAAGAAGAATAAGACATGATCTCTGAATTCAAGGAACTTCTAACTTCTTAAGAAAATACATGTGTGCCATTAGGTGTCAGAGGAGCTATGAAAGTGGTCCACAAGGATAAAATGAAACCAGGAGGGAGCAATCAATTCTCCCTAGGGAACATGGCAGTCATCGTAAATATTTTCACATAGAGAAAGATGTAGAGATGTTCATCGAACAGACAGATTGGAAGAACGGTAGCTTTCTAGGCTGATGGAGCAAAGACATACATTCTAAAATAGCAAGACAGATTTTGGGAACAAGGTAGTTCAGCATAGCTGGAAGACATGATGATGGGTAGAGGAGGAGGAAAGTGCAAGAAATGTTCTCTGGGAGATAAGGAGACAGATGATTAAATATCCATGCTAAGGAATTTAAAATTTATTCTCTAGGATTGTTTTCTCAAAGTGTGGACCTCAGAATTTCCACAATAGACTTGCTCAACTGACTCAGAATTTCTAGAAGTAGGACCTCATACTGGATATTTTTATAAGTATCCTTGGTGACCAGTATACCAAGTTTGGAACCCACTATTTAGTAGCATGGGGCCATTGAAGGATTTTGTGCAAAGGAGAGAAATAATCAGAAATAATAATTATTCATCAGGATGGATGATGGATTAGTTGGACTGAGGTTGGAGGCAAGGAGAGTCCAAGAGGCTAACTAGTAAACCACAGCAATGCTCCAGGTGAGAGATAATGAGGGATTCATCTAAGGTAGTGCGTACCTTGAATACGAAGGAAGGGGGATGGATTGGAAGGTGTGGTAAGAAGAAGGATTTATAGGGCAGAGTCCAAATGGAAAGAGATTTCTGAGAAGGTATTGCAGCCAGGTGCAAAGCCTTGTATTTGTTGAAAGTTCTAGCCACTTTTCTGGAATCATTTCTATTTTGTATGACAAAAGAAATGCTCTCTCATCAGGGCTTCCTTTGTAAAGGTAGACATCTTTATTCATTGTTGTGCATACACATGAATGTGCATGAAAAGCCACAATGTTTTGGGAACCATTGAAGGCAATATTATGGATGGTGCTGAAAGCAACCGACTCTTCTCAGAGACGTAATTCTGCACGACAATCCTAGTAGTGGCTGTGGTTGACATATTGTCTTAGTCTGCTTGGGCTGCCATGACAAAATACAAGACTGGGTGTATTAAACAATAGAAATGTATTTTCTCAAAGTTCTGGAGGTTAGACTTTCATGATCAAGGTGCCAAGAAGTCTGGTTTGTGGTGAAATCTCTCCCCTTGGGTTGCAGATGGCTGCCTCCTCACTGTGGGCTCACATGGCCTTTGCTTGGCCTGTGTGCTGAGAGAGAGAGAGAGAGAGAGGCAGAGGGAGAGTAAAAGTGAAGCAAGTTCTCTGATGTCTCTTCTTATTAGAACACAAATCGTATTGGATCAGGGCCCTACCCGTACCACCTCGCTTAACCTTAATTCCTTCCATAAAGACCCCATCTCCAGATACAGCCCCATTGGGGATTAGGGCTTCAACGTATGAATTTTAAAGGGACACAAACATTCAGTCCATAACATTCTACCCCTGGTCCTTCTCTTATGCAAAGTACATTCATGTCATCCCAACAGACTCAAATGTCCTAATTCATTCCATTAAAAACTCTAAAGACCAAAGCCTCATCTAAATATCATATCAATCAGGTTTGGGTGAGACTTGAGATATGATTTATTCTGAGGCAAAATTCCTCTCCAGTTGTGAACCTGTAAAACCGATAAGTTCTGTGTTTCCAACGTATAATGGTGGAAGAGCCATAGGATAGACATTCACATTCCAAAAGGGAGACATTCCATTTCAAAAGAGAGAAACAAAAAAGGGATAGCAGGTCCCAAGCAAGTCCCAGACCTAGCAAGGCAAACTCTGTTATACCTTACACCTTGAGAATAATCCTCTTTGGCTCAATAATCCTCTTTGACAGCGTTCCTGCCCCCCAAGGCTCTATAGGCCATTCCTTTAAGGTTTCAGGCATATTCTGTTTGTCTTTTTGAAACCAAGAAGGTGGCCCCATGCTTTGAAATCAGGGGTGGGGTGGCCACCCTGATGATCTCTGAATCACCTTTGGGTCATTCTTCCTTTGAAGAATAGTGCATATTTACAGCTGAATAGCTTTATTGTTCCAATCAATAGAATCCAAGAGATTCAATAGCCTTCCTTCATTTTGTCCATTCTCCATCTAGGTTTGAATCTCTTCTGCACTGATTACCACCTGTGTTGGGTTGGCTATCAGTCTTAGTTTCTCTTTTGTAACATGTGGATTTATACCTGATTCGTAGGGCTATTCATTCACCCATCAACTCACTCAACAAATATTTATTAATCTTTCATTTCATAAATGACATGATAGAGAAAGAAAAGAGAGTCCCTGTTTTCCTGGAAGTTGTATTCTAGTGGAGGGATACAGACAGTGAAGCAAATAAACATTTAATATATTAGGTAGTAATAAATGCTAAAGGGAAAAATAAAAGCTAAGTTAAAAAAAAAGAATTACGGGGAAAAGGAGTGGTAATTTTTTGGGAAGTACAGTCAGGCCAGGCTCTCGCAGAATGTGATATTTGGGCAGAGAAATGTCTGGGGAAGAGCATTCCAGGGAGAATGAACAGCAAGGGTGAAAGCCCTGAGGTAGGGAAAGGCTCACTGTGGCATGGACATATATACACTACCACATGTCAAATAGATAGCTAGTGGGAAGCAGCCGCATAGCACAGAGAGATCAGCTCGGTGCTTTGTGACCACCTATAGCTGATTCACTTTGTTATACAGCAGAAACTAACACACCACTGTAAAGCAATTATACTCCAATAAAGATGTTAAGAAAACTAAAAAGAATCAGCAGGAAGGCCAGTGGCTGCAGTGGCTCCAACAAGGAGTGGCTGGAGCCAAAAAGTGAGCAAAAGAGAGAGGAGTTGTTCCCTCTGCCTAGGCAGGTAGTCAGCATTAGATATCTTGGAAAGGAACCTTCTGGGCCAAGGACACAGTGTGTGTGAAAGGTCCGAGGTGGGAAGGTGTTACCATGTTTGAGGAGGAGCAAGAGGACCAGAGTGGCTGGAGTGGATCCACAAAGCTATGAACTGGTAGGAGATGAGATCAGAGGGAAAAGAGGACTGGGTCACGCAGGACATCTGAAGCCATGAAATCAACTGCCAGTTGAATTCTGAGAAGGGAGGGTGTCATTGGAGCACACTGAGCAGAGAAATGACACGATCAGAATTACACTGTGATGGCATCATTCAGGCTTTGAAATGGACAATATACTGAATGGGATAAGTGTGAAAACAGATCAGTAAGAGACTAAAGCAATAATCAAGGCAAGATATGGTGGTGGCTCAGTCCAGGTCCTAGCGGCAGAGATGATGAGGGTGAGAAGTGTTCAGATTCCTGATGCATTTCAGAATTGGAACTGACAGCCTTCACTGATGGATTGGATGGTAGGTGGCCACTCCCAGTGAACAGTGGATTGTGTCATGGTAAATTTTTTCATTTGGTAAGGAGATGGTGAGGGGAGACTTGAAAAGAGGCTCTGGATTCTGGAACCAGGGAATCCATCACTAGGAATGTTTGCTGAGTCATCATGGATGTTCTCCTTGACCCAGAGAACGGGAGCTCCCTATCTTCAGAGGAAACACGAACCCTGTTGCCTTCTCCACAGGATCATCTCTCACATCCCTATCCTTTTCTTAGCCTTAAAGCAGACCAAATATTATCCAGAAAAATTATAAAGACTGTCTAGCTTCTTACACTGTAGGAGAAGACAGCAAAGAAATGAGAGGAGACATCGGCCTTTTCTGACTGTACAGAGTATGGTGAAATTGTCACTGGGTCCAAGCTCATGCGCCTCACCACATGACAGGCCAGTAAGTCAATAGATGAGGTGTTGGGGCAAGGAATAGCGATTTTATTCAGAAAGGCAGCAACTGAGGAGATGGTGGACTGGTGTCCCAAAGAACCATCTTACCTGAGGTAGAATTCAGGCTTCTCTTATACTAAAAGGGGAGGGGTGTGGCTGGTTGCTTCAAACTTCTTAGTGTGGGAATTCTTTGTTCTTGCAGCTGTCCACTTATGTTCCTGTAAACCTCCAACAAGACACATGTTATTCTCTGTTCCACAACTTTTTATCTCTATATGGATGAAAAGTGTTATACCTTTAAAGGTCAAGCCTGGCAGACAGAGTCTTGATAAGGGCTATCACGTGTATTTCAGACTATAGGCAACATTCTTTTACAAAGGTGCAGAGCCAGCATGACTAAGAACAGGCAACAGAGCACAAAGGTTAGAGATACAATATGGAGTCAGGTTTGTCCTTCTCTGTTACAAAATGGTGTTTCTGTAGCTAAGGCTCTGCAGCAGGAATCCACAGGGTTTCTTGGGCAGTCACACTGAGTGCAGTAACTCAAAGCTGTGCAGGATGGAGAGCTCCCTTTCATGGGACCATGTTTTGTTCACTGTCTTTTTTGTTCCTCTGTGTCTGAAGCTGTGTCCCAGGCTTCAGTCTTCTAAGAGAAGTACCTGGGATGCAGGTCAACTCCCTCTGAACCGGAACAAGCAAGGGTGGGTGATGTGAATACAAGCTCTGTTTGTTCCCAGTTGTACCAGGTCTCCTGCAAGGCTGGGCTCTTTGAGGTAGAGGTGTATACTGTATCTCTGTTCTCTCCGCATGCTTTTCTCCCAGCACTACAGCTCGTGACTCTCAGACACAAGGGCTCAACCAGATCAAAACCCCAGGTGAAAAAACACAGCATACTCACTGGGGAGAAAAAGGTACATGATGGTCTTTTTTCCATGCTCTTTATTTTCCATATCTGAACTTTTGTCAGATAGAAACTTTTCACCTTACTCCCTGCCTTTCTGATCTATACTTAATGATCCATTCCGATGATATAGCCAAATTAATCTTCATAGAGAGTCGATTCAATCATTTACAGTCTCCCCTTTAGCAGTTCTCATCCCTGAGAATTCCAACACTTTGGTCTTAGCTGGGCATTGATGACTGAGAATCAGTCCCATTATCATTATCTCTAAGACTAGCACTGTCATCATAAACATGTATTGAGTACGTAGCATGTGGCAAGCATGCTTTATCTTATTTCATCTCTACTAAAATCCTATGGAAAAGAGTTATTATCCTTATATTAGAGATGACAGAACAGGCTTAGAGAGGTTAAGTCACTTGTCCAAGGTCATGAAGTAGGTAACCAAGCTGGAACTCAAAGTTCACATGGTACCAGCCTCAACCTTCCCTTCCTACCCCCTTCCATACACTCTCGTAGGGCAGACTCACTTCCTCATTGTCCCCTGAATTGGCCACAGCATTCCCACATCTATGCTTCTGCTATTATCCTTTATGACCCAGAATGTTTGCTACTTTCCTTTTTATTTAATAAATCTATTTATAAATATGATTTTTTAATATTTCAAATAATTTTGTCCCCTATTACTAAACTTAATGTTTATTAATCATATTCCTTAGTTTCCACTCTGTAGTATTTTCAGGAATCACATTATTCATCTTCCCCTACCCCCAGTCCCCAATGAACACCAAGTCCAATAAATGGACTTTTTTATGCCCTTCAAGTCGATTGAATTTTACCCTCTTCAGTGTATCTCTATCATTGCAGCCCAAGCTCTCCTCGCTTGCCTTTGAAGTCAGTAGACTTATCATCTCATTGCTATTTAGTAGGCTCTGTTACTTTTTTTAAAAAAATAAATCTGCTTATTTATTTATTTATTTTTGGCTGCGTTGGGTCTTCGTTGCTGTGCACGGGCTCTCTCTAGTTGCGGTGAGCGGGGGCTACTCTTCGTTGCAGTGTGCAGGCTTCTCATTGCGGTGGCTTCTCTTGTTGTGGAGCACAGGCTCTAGGGCATGTGGGCTTCAATAGTTGTGACACTTGGGCTCAGTAGTTGTGGCTCACGGGCTCTAGAACACAGGCTCGGTAGTCGTGGCGCACGGGCTTAGTTGCTCCACGGCACGTGGGATCTTCCCAGACCAGGGCTCAAACCCATGTCTCCTGCATTGGCAGGCAAATTCTTAACCACTGAGCCACCAGGGAAGCCCCGGCTCTGCTACTTTTAGAATATATGTCCTAAATTACATACCATGAAGGCAGAGATTCTGATTGATAATACTCATTGTATGTGTCATTATGTCAGTTCTTGGCACATGAAATAAACTCAGTAAATGTTTGTTGATCGAATGAGTGACTGTAAACCTATAGGGTCAGTGAAAGATTCTGTGAGCAAGTCATAGTTGTGAAATTAACCTTGGCATTCTTTGGCACTGCCTTGGCTTGCATTGATAACTCTTATGTGAATCAGCAATATGATATAGTAAAAAGTAAAAACAGTCATTGCTGTCTGAAAGACTTAGTTCAAACTCTGCTACTGCCTAGTTATGGAATCTTAGGTAGGTAAGTCTGCTTAGTTACTTCATCTCTAAAATAGGACTAATATTGCCACAAAATTGGTTTAAAAAAAAAAGTGATAGTGATAACATATGTAAAGTGCCTGGTCTAGAGTAGGCAGTCAGAAAATGGTAACCATTTTATTTGAATTAAGGGACAATAAAAAGTAACTATAGTTCCTGGAAAAATAGCAGTAGTAGTGTAATTTTTCAATGCTTCCTGAGTCCCTCCATGACATTGGCAGGATAGCTAGAGGAACCAAACTAAAGACCTATAGACATCTACAGCAAACTTGAATAATTTGGTTATTTCCATGAGACCCGAATATAAATGGATGGAGACAAATCCCTGAAAAGACCCATATGGCATCAGCATCTGTGAAGGAAGAAGTGTAGGGGCAACGAAATTAGGCTTATCATGGCCCTGAGGATAGAAGAACCTCAAAATTTTCGGTAGGTACTCACTGGGAAATATTACTAGCCAATATAAGAACTGCAATAGAAACTGGGGAGATGTTCTGAAACATATAACTTATGAGTGAATGAAAAGGAATTGGAATGCAGTTAGATCTGAAGGCACTGGAGCACTCTGGGTACTATAAATTCTTTGAATTAACAACTAAGACTTCTTTTCAAAAGAAAGACCTGAGCGTTAAAAGTTCCACTTGGAATGGAAAAAGCTGGAAAGAGCCACACTCCCAAAGCATAAGAAGAAGCCAGATAATAAGAAAATCAAGAAGAAAAACATAACAATGAGGAAAAGCTAGATAATCTACAAAATCACAGAAGCATAACTTTTCTTGAACCTATCAGAGATCTGAGGTTACAAATACAAATATTCCTACATCTAGGGAAAGATGGCCAGTAATGGAATTGAGAAACAAAAATGATGTAAGTTGTGTAGTACAATGCTAGAAGTAAATTCTTCCTTATTAGTAATTGCTTAAAATGTAAAAGGATTAAATGGGCCAATTGAAAGACAGAAGTTGGCAGAATGGATTAAAAAAAAGAAAACCATGATTTACCTGTAAGCTGTTTATAAGAGACACAGTTTAGATCCAAAGATACAAATAGGTTGAAAGTGAAAGGATGGGAAAAGATGTTCCATGCAAATAGTAACCAAAAGAGAGATAGGGTCACTATATTAATATCATATAACATAGACTATAAGAAATCAGTTATGAGAGACAAAGAAGTCATTGTATATTGATAGAAGGGTCAATCCTTAATGAAGATATAACATTTACAAACATATACACACCTAACAGCAGAGTCCCAAAATACATGAAGCAAGAACTGACAAAAATGAAGGCAGAAATAAACAGTTCTATAATAATAGTTGGTAACTCTAATACATCACTTTCAATAATGGATAGAACAACTAGATAGTAGACCAGTAAACAAATAAAGTATTTAAACAATATTATAAAAACTAGACCTGACTTATATAGAACATTCTACCCAACAAGAGCAGACTACACATTTTTGTAAAGTGCACATGGGAGATTCTCCTGGTTAGATGGTAACTGTAAGGTTACAACAGTTAGGTAGTTAGGTCTAACTACCAATGAATAGGAAGATAGAACTATAATAGAATGACTATTTCAGTAAGTTTAGTGGTCAGTTTAACTCAACCCCTAGTCTGAATGTGGCATTAACATGTAATTGGAGGATAAATACAGAAGCCACAGATCTTCTTGCCTCCAAGATCTCCAAAACGTGTGGTGTGTGTGTGTGTGTGTGAGAGAGAGAAAGCTATCACTGGACGAGTATTTGCAATTTTCCAGGTACTTTATGTATTTTTCGTTATTTACTCCTTGCAACAACCCTGTGAATTATTTTACAGACTGTGCTTTGAAAAGTTAAGAAACTTGCTTTAGGTCACAACTGCTCAATTCCAAAGCCTATGCTCTTATCTGTTACAATGTAATTACTTCCTTCTCTAACTGACTCTAAAAGAGTTTAAAAACTGGTGGCCTGTGAGATCAATATGGCATGTAGACATATTTCCTTTGGTTTCCACATTGTAGACTCTGAGAGGGTTTGTTTTTTTTGTAGAGATTTTAGATATTTGTTAGATTTTTTTCAGATAGTTTGATAATCCAGATCATTGGATTCTTCTGAAAAATAATAAGATTGGCAGGAGATGGCCTGTATTCTTGCCTGACAACATACAGTTCAAATGAGTAGAAGCTGCTCTCTTTAAGTAATATAAGTACTCCAGCATTTACCATAATCCCGCCAATCCCTATTGCTTCTTCCACAGGCCAGCTTTACCTGTCCTTCATTTCCTGCCGGATTCCCTAGGCATTTGTGTTTGTAATTCCTGATTCATATCATACTAAATATCATACGGTCCTTATCACATACTCTTTTATGTCATAGTTTTTAGTCGACGTGTCTTGTGTCTATAATTGCACTAGAAGCTTTTAGAAAGCAGAAATTACATCTCATTATTATTTTGCATTTTCCACAGGATAAGATTTTTATACATTCATTGAATAAATAAATTTAATTAGTTCATTAATGAAAATTAGACTATAACATACCTTATTTTATTGTGCTTCGTTTTCCTGAGCTTCGCAGATACTGCATTTTTTATAAATTGAAGGTTTGTGGCAGCCCCGTGTTGTCAGATGATGGTTAGCATTTTTTTAGCAATAAAGTATTTTTAAATTAAGGTATGTACATTGTTTTCTTAGACATAATGCTATTGCACATTTAATAGACTATAGTATAGTGTAAACATAACTGTAATATGCACTGGGAAACCAAAAATTTTGTGTAACTCACTTTTTTTTTTTTGCTTTATTTGGTGGTCTTTAAACAAACCCACAGTATCTCCAAGGTAAGCCTATTGTTGCTATTTTAGCTGGTAGTTATAGTATTAGTTGATTTAAGAAGAATTCCAAATGCTCAGTCAAAATGAACTGTCATGTCTGCTACCAAGAAAAGTAATTTGTTAAAAACACGATTCAGATAATGAGATCCTTTGTGGCATAGTAGAAAAAGCTGGACTGAAAATACAGGCCTTCTATCTTTGAAAACATGATCTTATTCTCAAAATCATCACTCTCCATGGAACTTGTACTTTACAGCTGAAATAATCAGTTTCTGTGGGGTGTTATTACTTACACTATCTTTTCTGTTGAGAGAAAATGTGTTTTCAAAGCACAGTTTCCCAATCTTTCAAAATAAGTCATCTTGCTACAAAATGAAAGGTAACTTTAGTATGTCCAGATGCTGCCATATAAAAGGAACACTTTTCCAACTGTAGCCACCAATGGGGAGCAATTGTGGGTATTTCTGTAGACTAGCAGCCCACAGGGATGTGTAGAGCAGACAGAAGCTTTGAATGGCATAACCCTAAGGAGTGATATAACCAAAAAAACAAGACAAATCCAGTAAAGGAATCTTTCCTCTTGTCTGCATTCTGTTCTTCTTTCCTTCCCTGCAATATACAGAAAGTATAATTTGCTTTTCTATCTTTTAAAAAATTCTAGACATTTCCTTCTTCACAATACACTGTGGCTGGAAAAATACTGGAATTGAAAGTCCAGTGTATCTTCTGGGTAGGACTGTTTAAGGCCTCCCCTCCCCTTGCAGAAGTTTTTTAGGTTCAGCTTCTACAGCTGAATTCTGAGATCCAGGTAGAGTAGGAGGGTAAGGGTATAACGTCAAGTCATCCTCAGTGTGCAGAGTCAGAAGTAGGAGGGGACAGACCAGATGTATAACACCAGACCTGAGTGGGAGTGAGATAGTTATGAAACACAGGCCCAAGAGCCAAGCTTTGACTTAGAGTGGCTACAGTTTTGGTAAAAACCAGGAGGTTCTCATGATTACAGTCTTCTTTATTAGAATCACCTAAATTGGAAGGTGAGACCATGATGAAAGTGTGCCCCAGAAAGCAAGCAGGCATTTCCCAAGGACCAATGGGCTCAACAGGACATTTTCATAATGGAAGATGGTATTAGGGCTTGGCCAATTCTGAGTAGACCTCTGGAACTTATCTCGTTCTCATCCTCATATTGTACCAAATTGTCCATGGCATTCAGGGCCATTTATGATCTGATTCCAAGCTACCTTTCTTGTTTTGTTATTATTTCTTCATATTCACCACCTATGCATGTGATAGTGGATCTATACACACAAGCCACATACACTTGCCCATATTTTTGTTTATGTTTTCTCTTTGGGACGGTCCTTCTCCCCACGAAGCACTCCTGGGATTCATCTTTCCCCTCTGTATTTTCATACTCTCCCATTTTCCCCCCGTATCTCCTGGTTCCTTGAAGGCAAAGGTAAGTATGATTTCATGTTCCCTGCAAGGCCAGGCATGTGTCTCGAGTACAATAGACACTCAAGGTAAAGAGAGTAGTTTAGTCAGAATCAGGCTGCCTCCATGGAGCACCTTGCTTAAGTACAATAGTCTGAAATCAAATGGGTTTGAAGAATTCTTCCCCTTCCATTATTTCATTTCCCAGTGTTCTTATCTATTAAACAGTTTCAGTTCATTTGCCTTCACCTTTTCCTCAGGTCTCTAGTTTTCACACTGTGATCACAGACCCCTGAACAGTCTAAGGAAATCTCTAGAAGCTAGCAAAGAAGGTGTGACTTGATAAAACTTCCATCTTGGTATCAAGGTGGTGTTTAGACTTCTCCCATACACAATATCAAGAAATCAGACAGATGCAAAAATTATATGAATTCTCCATATTTAGAAAATGGTTTTCAGGGCTCTTTTTTAAATTTATGTAGCACCTTATTAAAATAATATCAAATGTGAAATCTCAATATATGGAAAAGACAGATGTGAGCTTCCATATAAGATTTGCTGGATATTCTTATTGGGATTAATAGAGAACTCAGATCTCTATTACTAATGAATCTCGAACTGCTTGTCAATGGACATGAGTTATTAAGGTGATAGATCAAAGAAGCCAACGTGGGAAGAAATCATCTAATAAGAAGGGGAAAATAAACCTTTGTAAAAGCACTCATGATTAAGCGGAACATCAGATGTCTAAAGTCTGCTTTTGCTTAAGAGAAACAATTTTACCTGATAAATTGTCATTTTGCTTAACTGTGTCCTTGTTTTAAGAAGTCTTGTATTTCTATGGGTTACATCTTAATGATAATCAGTGTGACTAAGAACTTTATGCACTCACTTTTGCCTAGCTCCATTTGGAAACAAATAGAAACAATACAAGGTTCAAGTAAAGAAGGAAGTAATGAAATGAAGAGAGCACAGACCTCAAAGTTCTGCAGAGCTGGGTATTGCCTACAGATCTACCATTTGAGATGTGTGGACTTAGGCAATTTACTCAACCTCACTGAACCCTAGTTTCAATAAAACAAGTATACTAGTGCCTGCCTTGAAACATTGATATTAGAATGAAATATGTACACTGCATGTGATGCATGTAAACAAGTGGCTATTCAGTGATGCTTATCCTACCCCTGCTCCACACTTTCAATGGGGAATGTCAAATAAGAAGAGTTACTAAATCAAAAGTAACATAAATTGAGAACTGCCCATTTTTGTTTGTAGATTTTGATTAAAGAATATCAAGAAATCATCTTTGTTTCATCTTATGCATTAGTTTATTGTTGTGGAAAGAAAAAAAAATGCATCTAACTTTCCCTCCATTCTCATCTCTAATCCAGGGGTCTTCCCTGGTCCAAGCTGCTGTGAAGTTCTGGGCTCTGGATTCTGGTCTCAGCAAGGTGAATCCAGGTGAGAGTCTACACAGCATCTTCAGAGATCCCCAGAGAACGGAAATGCTGTGGATTCTGGGAAAATTTGGCCCAACAAAATGTGAATCTGGGGGTAACACATTAGTATCTCTAGTGTCCTCATTCATCACGGAGCTAAAGGGAAGTTGAACAACTGAGTGAGGCATCTCTACTCCCGAGGCTGGGAGAGTTCAAGGAGATGGAGGACACAGCAGCCCACAGAGCACAAAATATTTTACTCCCCATCCTTTTTAAGATTGCCACCACAACTTGAGAACTAGTAAGCTAACAATAAAAACAATAACGTAGCATTGGGGACTCAGGAGCCAGAGAAAGGAAGATCAAATAGAAGAGGTGTACAGGAATACAGAACTCCTGGACAACAAGAACAAAAACAAAATGAAAATATTTAAAGAGCTTCAGGTACAGCACAACATAGTGAATTCATGATTATTAGATGAAAAATTCCAAAATATGAACTGAATTACCAACAGTGACCAAAGAAGTAGAAAACTTGCATAGATCAATTGCCACTGAGATTGGTAAGGTATGCAAAGACCTACCATTGAAAAGGTGCCAAGACCAGATGGGTTCAAAAGTGAGTGTTCTCTAACTTAAAAAAAGAAGTAATTCCACAGTTATTTAAGCTATCATTTTATTAAAATGTGTGAACTTTCCCACTTTATTTCATGAAACCAACATATTCAACCTGTTAGATGTAGTACAAAAGAAAACTACAGACCAATCTCAATCATGATTTAAAATATAGCAATTCTAAATAAGCTATTAGCAGAGGGAATCCAACAATATATCAAAAGGATACGATGATATGACTAAAAAGGTATGTTTGGAGGAATGTGTGGATAGTTCAAGCCAGAAGAGTCTCTCAGTATATTCCAGTATATCAACTAATAAGGAGAAAATACACGTGAACTTACCAGTATCAGAGGCAGACAAGGAAGTTGATAAAATACATAGTTATTTTTAAAAATTACCAAGTATAATAGAAACTACTTAATGAAGTTACTTAAGTATAATATTTCCCAAAATCTAATAACATATAAAAGTTTAAAGAGTAAAACAATAGACCGTTTATAATCATAACAGAAAATGAATAGAATGACTGCTATCAAGGTTATTAATCAACGTCGTCTTGGCAATTTAAGCAAATGTAGACAGGTAAGAAAATAAGATAATTGGTATATAAACAGTGGAAGAGGTACAGCTATATTTTTTTACTGATAATGTGGTTTGAATATCCAGAACATCCCAGACTGCAGGAAAAAACTCAAACTCAAATTAATAAGAGCATTTAGTAGGTACCTAGGTACAAGATAATTATATTTATAAGAACTAACACACCCAAACTGACACACACATATGTGCATATAGGTGTGTATATTTATGTATGTGTGTGTCAATATATATAAATATACACACAAATATGTTCATAACCCTCATGAAGTATTCTATGGAGCAATGCCAGCTGAGGTGACGGATAGACCTAGCAACTTAGTGGCCCATCATAGTTGGAGTTAATGTTCCCTTCATGAATCGGGGGGTGCGGTGGCGTGGAGCGGAAAGAAGTTTATTCCACAGTCATTCCAGAGACGCAGGCTGACAGAGGCTCTGTCGTCTTTCTTTCAAGGCTCCTAAGGTTGCCCTGGGTATTAATATGCAAGTGATAAACAGAAAAAGAGAGAAAGCCTTGCATATTTTCGATTCAGGCCTAAAGCTAGTAAACAACACTTCTGCCACATTCTGTTGTCCTAAACTCAGTCATTGAGAACCATGCAGTAAAAGGGAACCTGGAAAATACAGTTTGGGGAATACTGGACAGCTGTTTCCCAGGAATAACTCTTCACTGTGGAGTGAGAATGTAAATTTTTGGTGGATGACTTGCCTCTGTGTTATAAATGGGCATTATTATATTCATTTTCCAAGTGAGATAACTGAGGCACAGAAAGTTTTAAATAGCATGTCCAAGGCCACACAAGTAACAGTAGTAGATCCAGGATTTGAACCAAACCAGGATTTGAATCTCGTTCCAGAACCCATGGTTTTCACCATTATGCTACACTAGACTATATCGTACATCTTTTGTCTATTCTAGAAATAATCACCAAGAAGTGGAGAGAGCAAAAAAAAAAAAAAAAAAAAATCATCTGCACTATTAAAAGAAACTATAAAGTTACCAGGCATAGATCTAATGAGAAAGACATAGATCCTATGTGAAGAAAACTATAAAATACCATTGAAGGACATAAAAATAAATGTGAACAAATGAAAAAGAACTGCATATTCTTGGATAAGACTTAATAGCATAAAAGTGTTGATCCTGCCAGAATTAGTAACCCCAAAGAGTTCATTTTTTAAAATTACTTAGACATTTATATGAAATAAAAAATTGCCCAATATTAGTCTGCAAAAACACAACTTTGGGGGGATTGCCCTGTCAGATATTAGAGTATACTATAATCAAATTAAAATGGAAATATAAGGAAAATAGAGAATCCAAAAAAGAAAAATCCCAGCATATACTAAAGATATTAAAAATGCTATTTTAATTCACTCAGGAAAGGATGAATTATTAAACAAATGGTGATAGTATTGAATACTATAATGCTTATCCATGATAAAGAAAATGACATTGGACTTTTATTATTTTTTTTATTTATTTGTTTTTGGCTGTATTGGGTCTTCGTTGCTGTGTGCAGGGGGTATTCTTTGTTGCAGTGCACGGGCTTCTCGTTGCAGTGGCTTCTCTTGTTGTGGAGCACAGGCTCTAGGCATGCGGGATTCGGTAGTTGTAGCACATGGGCTCCGTAGTTGTGGCACACGGGCTTAGTTGCTCTGGGGCATGTGGGATCTTCCCAGACTAGGGCTCGAACCCGTGTCCCCTGCATTGGCAGGCAGATTCTTAACCACGGCGCCACCAGGGAAGCCCAACATTGGACTCTTATATTACATCACCTACAAAAATAAATTCCGATGGATGAAAGATTTAAATGTAAATAACAAAAATGTAAAGTAATCTTGGTAAAAATCAAGGAGATTACATATACAATCTAAAGCCAGGAGAAACCTTATTAACCAAGACAGGGAGACCAGAAACCATTTTAAAAACAAGCATACTTGTTTATATAAATATAATTTTTAAAATGCTTCCTGCATAGTAAAAAATAAATCAATAAACTATATATTGGGAGAAAATTGCAGTGCAGCCAACAAAAAATTAACAACTTTAATTATATGCAAAGAGGTCTTACAAATCAACAAGAAAAACAAACAACTGAGCAGGAAAATGAGCCAAAAGATATTAATAAGCAATTCAAAAAAAGAAATCCAAATGGCACGCATACATATTTAAAACTTCGCCAACTCACTGGTGGCCAGGGAAGTACAAATTAAGGTAACAATGAAATATCACATACCTATCAAACTGACAAAAGTTGTAAAAGCCTCTATTACCTATTCCTGATGGAGAATTTAAGTATACATTCACACATTGCTAGTAGAAATCTGAATAGTTATGTGTTTTGGAGAAAGCAATCTGGAAATATCTATTTAAAAATACACACACCATTTGACCCAGCAATCTCAAAGAGATGAGCAAACCACATCTCAGGCTATAAGTAGTTCAGTGCATCATGAAAACAAAGTGGACTTGCGATCTATAATATTCTTGAAGAATAAAACATAATAACATTTATGTGATGAGTTTCCTTTCATCAGTGTGGAAAGTCTGCAGCTCATCATTGCTACCCTGGTTTGACTTTGAAATGTCAAAACCAGAACGTCTCTGTGGTTCAGTAGTTGGTGCTCAGTTAAGGATAACTTAAGAAGAACTTCCATGTTTGGCTCAATCTCAAGGTATATAGACCTCTGAGTTTAGGCTGAGATGATGAGAGGAAAAGGCCTTATTAGGTTTGGGGCAGAATGGAAGGGTGTGTGTAAGAACTTCCCACTGTAATCTGCCCCAGGAAGGTGCAACAGAGGGTTTCATTCAAGAGGAGAGAACGAGGTAGGAATGTTAGAATAATAACTGACCTTGCTGCTTGTGCCACGTGGTCGCAGAGATGGCCTGCAATTTATTCACATCTCCCCTAGGCTGTCCTCTCCCACACTGACCCTGGGCTTGGTCATGCAAGGGGAGACTTGGAAAACGCTTGCACATGCGGCTTGCTTTCTCTTGCCGTCCCTGGGAACCCTGAGACCATCACAATGTGGACAAGCTTGATCTAGCCTACTGGATGATGAGTGACATTTGGCCCAGTTATCCTAACAGCCAGCCAACCACCTGCCAAACACATGTATGAGAACATCAACCACCAGCAGATGCCTGAGTGAGCCCAGGTGAGAGGTTCACAACCACCCAGGTGGGCCCAGCCCCAAATGTCGACCCACCAAATCTTGAGCTAGTGAAACGGCTATTACTTTAAGATTCTAAATTTGGGGATGGTTTCTTACACAGCTAAAGCTGCTCTACTGCTAAAGGGCCAGGAGACCAAAATGTCATAAAACTTTAGAATCGTTTGAACATTCATGCTTTAAAGCAGGGAGCTAATGTGAATATAATCAACTGTAAATTTATAGAACTGCGTATGAATAGCGATATGGTATGCCAGGACAGGGATTGAACAGAAAGGCAAAGCTTACATTGAACAATAAGAATACTTAACCGAGTTGATTCAACCCTTAAAAGAAAACAAACTGCAGTATGAAATGAAAGCACTGAGAAGTGTGGATGCTTAAACTGTATGAACAATGCAGTTTGATTATAAGCATATCTAATTTCTCTAATATTAAATTAAAGTAGTTCTAAAGACACATGTTACACTAGATATAAAAACAGGAGACTCAGAGAACTGAATCATTTTTGTAAAAAATTCATAACTACCTAATTAGTTTGAACTAGTGCTTATGTAGTGCTTATGATGTATAGCTTGGGAAAAATTGTTTTAGGTATGAGACAAACAGTAAGGAGCTGGGGAATTACAGTCAGTGTAGATTAATTGAAATAAAACCCACTGCCTAGTAAAACAGGAATTATTATTATGAATTTCTCCTGAGCTTTGTTTTCCATTATGTCATCAATGAGACAGTAATTTACCCCTCTACCCAACGCCTTGTCTTGTTCCCAAAGGATCACTTCAAGCCTTCATTAAGTGCTTCAGGGTAGACTCAGAAAGATAAGAACTTTAGTTGAAAGAATGGTGTCCAACCCGTGGTGGATGGGGAGTCGTATTCTGTCCCCAAAATAGTTCTCAGGGACAATGCCACTGTACAGAGATTGTTAGGCATTACAAAGCACTCACAGTATGTCCTCTATTGAAACCTCATCACTGTCCTCAGAAAATAGGTATTATCCCCTTTGTGCAGATGAGAAAGTTTGGACCAGGCAAGTTGGCCAGCTCTTGTCTCCTAGGTGTTAGTAGCTCACGTACGGCAACCAACTACCCCATACTCCTAAATGGCTGGAAAACTCTCTCCTACTACTTCTTGCTTCTTCACTAAAGCATCAGTTTGAAAAGCTCAGTGACAAGCCCTGTAGTACTACTACAAATCACCCATCCCAGATGTCAGCTTTCCAGTCCCTCCGCTGCTGTTAAGTTTTCTCTGTGCCTCGAGTGCTGTCTCCATTGTGGGTATGCCCCTGCTTGCCCTCGCTGTTAACTGACAGTCTCTTCCATTTTTGTCAACCCTCTTGTCCTTGGTGTCCTGCACTTTCTAAAGCTCTATGACAACTAAGTCAAACACGGAGTTTTATAAATATGGGAGCAGTCATTTTGCTGAATTGATTTGTTCTGCATTTGCAAACCTGAAAGTTTCTTTGAAGGAAAACAAAAGAGCACAGTCTTGGATTTCAATCTTTGGAAACGCAAACCATGTTCCCCCAGAAATCTAATTTTCTAGATTAATGAGTCATATCGGATATTGTAAATTAGAAATTACTTTTACAGCATGGGAACGATGCGAATAAATTGAAGCCACTTATTGAAGAAGACATTGTGGTACCCACATGTCACACACATTTAAACACAGTTTTGTGGTACCCACATGTCACACACAGTTTTGTGGTACCCACATGTCACACACATTTAAACACAGTTTTGTGGTCTCAATTGAATCGGTTCCTTGCAATTAGAAATCCTCTCTTGGGCTTCTCATTAGATTGGTCTTTCTAAAAAGGACTATGTTTTCTTCCATTCTTTCCATTTTTCTTGGACTTTTAAGAAGGACCCGAACTATATGGAATTGCCGAAATATCAAAACTTTCAGTCCAGCAACCCATTTATGCAATAACACTAGTATTTTACATTTATTATCACATCATTATTTCCAAAGCATGACTACACATGTGATTTCATTTGATCCGTGTAGATTTCTAAAGGATTTACAGGGAACAAGGCTGTTTGATGGGGAGAAACTGGTATTTTTATCTCCATTTTATGAACAGGAACCTTCAGGCAGAAAGCTTAGTGGGGGTTTCCTGGCTGCCAGTGAAGGAGTTGCCGAGGGGTGGCAGCGGCGCTGTCCCCTCCAATCCGGCTCTCTCTCCCTTGCGGCCTGCAAGTAAGGCTTATGAGTTTCTACCCCACTGCGGGTAGAAGAGCTTTCTCTGTCCCTTGACAAGCCACTACTGCTCCGTCTTGGAGAAATAGTGGGAAGGGTCGAGGGCAGGATATCAGGAGATCTGGTTCCTCCGTCAGCTTGCCCTGAACCACCAATACTTATTTCTTAGACCCCAGTGCCTTCAAATGGGAATAAAGGTATCTGCTGTATTCACTGGCTTATTATGATGATAAAATTAAATAATGAATATAAAAGTATTTTTCTGAACCATAGTCACTACATAAATGTTAAGGTGAAACAGGAAACCTGAAAGCAAGGGAGCTTCTTTGAGGCTGGAGTCTAGCCACTGGAGCTAGACATCAGGCAAGATGGTTTAGATATAATGTCTCATTCAATCCTCGCATCAGGCCAGGGGACTGAATATTACTATTATTAGATGCCCTTAGTTTCTTCCCAATTATTTTAAATTATGAAATAATTTAAATATCTTATAGCATGAAAACACACTAATTCAGAAAATAATACAACACAAGCATCTATCCCACCCAAATATTCTCCAGATGTCTCTCTTTTTTCCCCAAGAAATAAAATTTCACAGGTAAAGCCAAAGCCCTACCCTCACTTCTCTCCACCTTTTTCATGTCCCTGCACTTCACGTGCATTTCTCCCATGGATGTGTTTATAATTTTACTATGCGTATGGACATCCTTAGGAAAGACATACTAACTTTTGGTGTTTTAAAAATTTACGTGCATTTTAACCAATACTGTATGCCTTGCTTTATATTTTTCTTTCGACATTACGGTTTTGAAATTTATCCATGTGACAGATGAGTCCCAGTTTATTCTTTGTAGCTGTTGCGTGCTATTCTAATGTTGGACTAAACCGTCAATTATTTATCAGCCTCCCTACTAACAGGCAGCTTGCTTGTTTTCGCATTTTGCCGTCACACACAGCAAAATATATTTACAATAAACGTATTGCTAAGTGTGCCTTCCTATGTAATCGGAACCGACTTCCTCTTAATGTATTAAGAAGTGGAACTGCCGGCTTTGGGGTATAAGCATCTTCACCTTTGCGACGTGCTGCTAATTTGCTCTCCAAAATGTAGCAATTACTCCCCTGTCACCAGGTAGGAGTTCCCATATACCCTATCTGTGCCCTACACTGGGTGTTATCAGAGTTTTATATGTGCAGTCATCTGATGGGAGTGAAATGACACTTGGTTGTATTAATTCCCTTTCTTTTTCTGTTTGTGAAAATTCAAAATTAACTTTTCCAAAGATTGTCTATGGAGATATTAGTAAGTGAAAGCATTTGAGGAGTCCAGTTCTGGTCTAATCTAGGTCTTCTATGAATTAGGCCCTCACTTAGGGGGGTGCTATGGACTGAATAGTGTCGCCCCACAAATTTGTCTGTTGAGGCCCTAATCTCTAGTATGATGGTATTTGGAGACAAGGCCTTTGGAAGACAATTAGGTTTAGATGAGGACATGAGGATGGGACCCTCATGATGGACATTGTGTCCTTAGAGGAAGAGACACCAGAGAGCTTGCTATCTCTCTCTCTCTCTCTCTCTCTCTCTCTCTCTCTCTCTCTCTCTCTCTCTCTGTCTGTCTGTCTGCCATATGAGGACACAGTGAGAAGACCCATCTGCAAGCCAGGAAGAGAGCTCTCAGGAGAAACCAAATCAGCCAGAACCTTGATCTTGGACTTTCTAGCCCCCAGAACTGTGAGGAAATGAATTTCTCTTGTTTAAGCCACCCGATCTATGGTGTTGTGTTATGGCAAACCAATCAGACTAAGGCAGGGTTAAGAACTCAGACTCCAGAGTCAGATTGGTTGGTTTAAACTGCAAGTCCCTAACATACCAATCAAATGACCTTGGGAAAGTTCCTAAGCCTCTCTTGGCCTCAGTTTCCTCATCTGCAAAATGGAGATCTTAATGGTTCCCATTTCACAGGGTTGTCATGTAGGTTAATGAGCTATAGAATATGAAATACTTAACCCAGTGCGTGGCAGTTGAAAGTCTCAGTAAATCTCAGCTATTGTCATTATTTACATTATTAGACAGGAGTCTTTTTTTTTTTTTTTTTGCGGTACGCGGGCCTCTCACTGTTGTGGCCTCTCCCGCTGTGGAGCACAGGCTCCGGACGCGCAGGCTCAGTGGCCATGGCTCGCGGGCCCAGCCGCTCCACGGCATGTGGGATCTTCCCGGACCGGGGCACGAACCTGCGTCCCCTGAATCAGCAGGTGGACTCTCAACCACTGCACCACCAGGGAAGCCCTACAGGAGTCTTTCTTAACATCATTCCCTTGCTCAATAACCTTTCATGTTTTCCTATTAACTACAACATAAACTACAAAAATCAATGCTTTCCAGCATCTGGCCCACACCTTCCTTTCTAGATTGATGTTTCACAATGGCCCTACAAGAGCCATGTGCCAGTCACAACTATTTATACACTGTCCTCCACCAGACTGTGTGCTTCTCTGCCCCTGTGCCTTTGCACTTGTCAATTCCCCTGCCTAGAATTCACTGCAGTCCATACTCTCCTCTCCTCATCTCAATCCTGTGCGTCCTTTGAGAGTCTGGCCCAGATCTCTTGTAGTAGGCAGAATAATGGCCCCCTGTATATGTACACACCCTAATTCCTGAAACCTGTGAATATATTACCTTACATGGCAAAATGGACACATTTTATACTACCATCCTTCAGAACTGTTAGAGAATCAGTTTGTGTTGTTTTAAGCCACTAAGTTTATGGTAATTTGTTACAGCAGCAACAGGAAACTAATACATCTCTCCTTGACCATGCAGCCTATCTTAATTCCTTCTCTAAACTCCCTTGGCAGGTGTTGTCCTTACTGCTCGACTTGAATCCATGCCGGCCAGTTGCCCTCAGCCCTCCTCCCACCCTCTATGCTGCACTTCTATGAACAGTAAGTAACATATCCCTGACTCCCTTGTGAGTGGCTAAGATTTGCCAGTGGGAGCCATAGGTGGGAGGTTGGAAAGTGACACCTGGCAGTGTCTTGAAGCCACATCAGGAACTACAGTGGTTGCAGGAGGTGTGTTGACGGCTGTGATAATAACAGCAATGGTTCCAACACTAGCGGCTGTAGCAGAAGCAGTAGTATCCTGGGAGTACAGCCTTCTGGGTCATGCTCAGGCAGCTGGGCTTCAACAAGAGGATGTTTAGCAGCACATCACACTGGCTTCCAGGTAGATTTTTCTCTGAGGATTCAGAAACAGTACTGGTTTCCTACAAATACTTAACTTTATTTTCCCCTCTTTAATAACTTCAGGCCTTGCAATACATATATAAATATATAAGATATATAGCAATATATAAAAGATCTAATCAATTCCTGTATTAAATATCTTCTGTTTAATATACCTACAGTGATTTTTGTTTTTCTGATTGGATTCTGAATGATATATAGTCCCAACATATTTTTCAGTATGAAAGATGTATCTTCATGTCTTATATACCAAACTTGTTGGTAAATTCTTTGAGAACAGGGAAAGTATCTGAGGCATGATGGGAAGAGTGTGATGTACTGTGATAATCATTGCAAGATGCCACACCAAGTCACAGAATCCTAGTGGCTTAGCACAATAAGAGATCATACTTTACTTAATGATTCAAGTGAGGGTACTACACTACTTAGTGATTCGGGGATTCAGCCTCCCTCAGTCTATGACACATCATATCAACATATATACTTTCCAGCTGTGCCATGGCGGGGAAGCGAAGGATAAAGGAGTCTCACCAAAGCGTACGTGTTCTGGTCCAGAAGTGACTTATCATTTCCCATTTGCCAGACTCCTTCGTGTGGCCCAACCCAGTGGCAAGGGAGGGTGGGGAATATAGGGATCACATGGATTTTTTTTTTAAACACTTAATGTCTCAGCCATCTGGAGATCTTCAAGCCAGACAGAATTGAGTTCACATCTGCATATCATCTCTGCTATCTGCGTGGTCTCAGACAAATTGGTTAACCCCTCTGAGCCTTAATTTTCTGTCTGTGATAATTCTCCACTTGCAGGATTTTTGTGAATATTAATTGAGATGATGGCTATGGTGATAGAAATGATGATGATGATGACAGCAGGTGATATCTAAGAGTGCTTACAAAAGGCAGGCGGACACAGTGCTAAGAACCTTAAATACATAACCTCACCTCATTCGGTTCTCAAAATATTTCAGCAAGGTACTAAGACATCCCCATTTTTCAGAGGAGAAACTGAGGTACCGAAGTAAACTTTCCCAAGAGTACGCAGCTAAAAAATGACAGCTGGTATTAGAAACCATATCTGTCTGACTTTAAAGTTCATGTTCTTTCCACTATGCTTAAAATGTGTCATAAACTCTTAATCCATGGCAATCCCCGATTCTGCAATAAAGATCAAAACAACAGCAATAATCACTTATTGTTTATAGAGTACTTACTATACTATGGCATTATTCTTAGTCCTTTGTGTACATTATCTCATCTAATCAGTTTAATTTTCCCAGTTTGAAAATAAAGAATATAGTTAAGTAACTTGCCTAAAGGTCACACAGCTAGTAAATGACTCTTATAAAAGAGTTAGCAAGATGGTCAATTATGTTTGAGAGCCACCATTTGCTGTATCCCTCCTTTTGGAGATTCACAATTTAAAATTCCTATTTTGAGCTCTCAGACATCCTATACTAATGAAACCCAATTATTTCCTAAACATATTTTCCCATGAAAGACTTTGTCTTTTCTTCTGGCATGTGGGGAGACTAGTTCCTTGGACCTCTGGGCGGGAACATCTGGACCACATTGTCCAAGTCAACCAGTCCTTCCAGTGCTTCAAGGAAAGAACCTGGAGTTTGCTCTTCCAAAAAGGCCCAACCAAAGTGGGCCCGTGAGCTGCAAACGGTACAGTTCAGTCTGGCTGCCCTTTCTTCTGTACAAAACATTTATCTTCCCCTCTTTTTCCAATGGCCACATCCTGCCGGTTTGAGAAAACTTGACCCATCCCCCGTCAGACAAATTCCCTGAAACACAAGCCTGCTGTAAAATGCTATTAAGGGGAGCTTCCTCGGTGAAGTGGAGATTTGGGGCACATCCTGGCAGGGTGCGTCATACTTCTAAGTGACCTGCAGAGAGCACTCGTAACTCCCAGGTTCTGTTATGGATGAGGTGAGGCATGAACTACCAGTCATTTCTTACTGGGCCCTTCGGCTGGCTGAGAACGAGGATAAAGAAGAGAAACTTTGCTCAGGACCTTGATCAAGTGGAAGGGGAGGAACTGTGGAAACAATAAATGCCCGTGCATTATTTATCACTATTATTGCTTGGTACAAACAGCTTCATCCCATTGACTTCTCACTTTGAAATGAGCTGGGAAGAGGGCCAAGTTTGTTTTCTAGATTCCCCTGAGAGAATATGAGTGAGTTCGTGGCATTTGTGTGTTATTGACTCATAGAGTTTTTCTTCCGTTTCTGCTACGTGATACAGGACGAAATGGGACTCTAACTTGAGTGAAGGTTTGTCTGCAGACCCGTAGTTATACACTATTTCTTTCAATACATAAGAACCCTTGAAACCAAACATTCAGAGCAACGGGACAACAGAAAATAAAATGTCACCTTCCCAATGCCCCCTGAAAGCCAAACTAAAGAAGTAAAAGTAGTGGCATTAAACATTATCAAAGGGAAAATTTATCTTCAAAGTGGGCATGATCCCATTGTTTCTAGGTATATTTTGAGAGGAGGGATGCCCAAGAGCCGTTTATTTACACAACTCCAAGATTGTTTTTTGAGTATATCCTGAATCTACAAAATGTAGGTTTTGAATATTCACTAGAGGTTTTTAGGCTATCCCCTGTGTATTCTGATCGCCAGGTTAAGATGCAAAAAGTGGATCAACCTAATGCTGATTTTCCACACCCTCAAAGGGATCGGTCTTAACCGGCTGAGCAATAAGAAATGCCTGCACTTTGCAAGGTAGCTATTTGCAGATCAGACAAAGGAGAAGCCATGTGGTCTAAAAGGATGCCCTGTGTACAGAGCCTTGGTCCAATCAGTGGGGCAAGATTAGTGGGGTGGATGTCTCATAAGACACATGGCAGAAGGTTGGTAATATATATAAGAAATGAGAAGGGAGAGAGAGGGAAAGAAAAAGAATTGGAAGGGAGGGTTGTCCAGAAAGAGTTATGATAGATAAAGTGACAAATTTTTCATCAGTCTCAGGGTATCTCATTCTCTTGGCAGACTCGAAAGAGTTTCTGTTTTCACCTTGCCTTTTCACTCTCCCAGTGCCCGTTTTCAGGAAGCAAACTGAAAAGATGCTGGTGAGAATGTACAAGTCTTTCCAGAACCAGGTCAAGAGCCATCTAGGGCATCTCTAGATGTGAGGACCAGGGGCCTCCCAAAGGCTTATGGACCGGCATCTCAGATAAGGCTACACTCTGAACCCCTTACTCGTGACTCTATTCTGACCACACCTGACTGGCTGAGAATGTGGGGGGGGGGGGCGGGATGAGAAGAGATGATTAGTAGTAGAAGGAGAGGAGTTGATGGAAAGAACAGAAGCCCCCGGTGTTTGTCTGGCCCTGGCCAAATCCCAGTTTCATCACTTACTGGAAGTGAACTGTCTTCTCCTCTGTAAAACTAGGGCAACACGAAGTACCTCACAGAGTGGCTCTCCAGCACAGTGCTCCCATGTGTTACTT
Organism: Leucopleurus acutus; assembly: GCF_964270905.1. NCBI lineage: Eukaryota > Metazoa > Chordata > Mammalia > Artiodactyla > Delphinidae > Leucopleurus > Leucopleurus acutus. Next base: position 18,317,365 of record NC_139156.1, read on the forward strand.
CTCTTCTCCTCTTCACTCCGCCATAGCACATTTCTGAGCTCACAGACTGAGTCTGGGCACCAGGACAGTCTTAGACATTCAGCACCCATAACATAACAACAGGTCTGTGCCCAGCACTGGGCTTACAGTGCGAGGGCACAGACATACAGTCTCTGTCCTTAGGGAGCATACAGCCTGGTAAGGAGATAAACGGGCACCACATAATCATGGAAATACATAAGCATAAAATATGGTAAATACAACACGAGGAAAGTACAAGGTGCCGTCATGGCCCATGGCAGAGCACATCAGGGCTTCTGCTCACCCTGGGATGGCTTTGCAGGATCAAGGAAGGGTCTCATGCCCCCAAGGATCCTGACCAACTGCTACTACCTGGATCCCCTTCCCAGCGCTCAGAGTCAGTCCTTCCTCAGTCAGCTTTCAAATGCAATTTGTCCAGGGAGAAGTGAGGCACTGATTTATAACCTCAATGGAAAGAATTTCCTTCCTGGAATCAGTGATGAAGGGACCATATAGGTTTGGGGATTAGGGAGAAAAGTCAAAAACTGCAATTCCAAAGAAACAGTGCCACAATTTCAAAATCTCGCCATGGTTCTCGACAGTCCTTCATTTCAGACATTTACAGGCTGACATGTGAGGTCCAATCAATACGCTAAGCAATGTTCAGCCTGGACTCGCTCTGGAAGCCAGTCCTGCCTTTATAGAGCTTACAGAAAGATATATAAAGTATACATTGCAATTCAGCAGAGTAAGAGTTAAAATAGAGATACAGGGACTATGTTATGCAAGTTTGGCAGACACCTCTGAGAGGGACATATGAGCAGAGCAAGTTCTGGCCACGTTGTGTTCTTTCAACCAAAACGTTTCAGCGAGTTTGTGAATAAGTTAGGGTAGACTCTGCCACGCTACAGTAACAAACCCAAGTCTCTGCGGTTTAACCACAGTCATTTAGAATCAGATTCCTTCCACTTTGTGGCACCTCCATATTCAAAACGTGTCTTCCAGAGTCATCACGGAAGGAGAAAGAGAATGGAGCATTGGGCACGGGACGTTCTTATGGGCCAAGAATGGCTCACGTTACTTTTGACCTCATTCCATTTAATCTAGGCTCAGTCGCACGGCCCCAACATATCTCAAGGAGCCTGAAAACCAAAGTTTAGCTGTGTAACCAGGGGGAAGTGAAATGGGTTTTGCAGACACATAGCAGGGTCTCTGACAGAGTATGTTCTCACACAAGGGCTTTCCAGGGACTGACCCAAACACTGGGGAGGGAACATGGTGTCATGCTTTTGAGAATCCCCTTAGGTAGATTCAGATAAAGCCGATTTGGGTTTGCATCACCCTTTACCATGTTTATAAATCCAAGCAGTTTCCTCATCTGTAATACGGGGGTTAGTAACAATGTCTAGTTTAAAATGTTGTCACAGAGATTCAGCTGAGATTGTTCCTACCACGCAGTACATGTTTAATAAGAGATAGTCATTATTTCACAGTGTGGATTCCTTGCCATGACCTACCCCCATCTACATCAAATGTTTTCTCAGTGCAAATACCATCGCCCCATGATTTTTATGTAATCATCAGTCTTCAGGGTGAATGCCTACTGCTTTTGTCACAAACTAAAGCTCTGCTCTCACCCAGATACATCAAGGGCTGTGTTGAAGTGAGCTATATCCCTCCTTCTTGCAGAATCTCCGCAAAGCTCCTGAAACACTGGCTCAGAAACTTCATGTATTGAAAAATTCAGAATCTGAATCTCCATATTATTAAATGAAAACATGAAACCGTATAAAAACAGTTAAGAAATAGAGCAGCAAATTTTCTGCTAGCAAAAGATCCTGTGGCTCTCCAGAGACCTTAACGTGGTAGAAGACAAGAGGTAGTTGTATCTGCCTCTTCCTCTCCCAGAGAAAAGAGAAGCATCAGTGACCCAACAGTGTATAAGACCAGTTTTTCTCTGGACCTAACTCTATTCAGGCAGATGGGAACATAAGCTGGTGGTGTTAGGAGGGTATGGCATGAAGGCTCACGGGAGCCACTTGTGGGCATATCTTCCCAAATCTTTGTTCATTGACACAATGCAGGGTCTTTTGTTAGAATGGCATTTGCTCATTTATGTCTTAATTAATTGTTCTTGTAAGGTTTCTTTACTCATTTAATAAAATGAAGATTCCAAACGCTGGCTTTTTCAATACATGAGGCACCACGTTCAGTGACATGACACTGGTAGCTTGAAATTGGCCATAGAGGGAGTATTTACATCATGGAAATCGGCAAACACTAAAAATGAGGGCTTTTTTTTTTTTTGGATGTGGAAGCAGGCTAGAGAGCCACTCGTTAAATATGTATTAGCACATTACATGTATAACGCTCTACTAACACTGTACACGTGCAGTGAGGGTGCAGCCCAACAGTCAAAGGGATTTCAAGTTTTTTGGTGAGAACAAGGCTGATATATCTATGGATAATTGGAGTTATTTGTTGTTATGTTTTAAATATAAATTTTATTGTTTATATTTTCCTTTTGCAAAAATGACATCTTTATTATAAAAGAAGATAAGAATCACCCGTAAGTCTCTCACCCAGAGACGACCTCTGTTAATATTTTGGTTTCTTTTATTCATGTGTAAACGATATCAAAAATAGTATCATACCCCACATTTGGATCATTTTTCAGTAAATTATGTATTCTTCTGTAGCACTGCCTCTAGTGGTTGTTTGGCATCATTAGGGCGTGAGTTAATTACAATCATTATGCACAGTGTCATCTTTTTCACTGGATGAGGTGTCTCCATTAAGTACTGAGGGGCAGAAGATTTCCCATGAACTTCTGCCACCCACATAGGGGCAGGGCAGGTCAGAGTAACAAGCTCAGTGGTGCTATTTTAGCCACCTGGCTGAGCTCTCTCCTCCTCTAATGTTTGGCTGATAATTTTGAGGTTTCTCACAGCTGCTTTTGACCCACTCTGCTCACCAGGAGAGAATAAATGGGAGGATATTTCTAGATAAAGAGACTGGCTCATGATTACCTGGAAGAGTTACCTTGCATCCGGAAAAGAGACATGAATGGAAAATCCATTCAAATAAATGAAGGTGCACATCTCTGAGCACAAACACACCTTCCCATCCCACCAGCGAGCTCATTGCCTCTCTGATACTCAAACATCAATTAAAATAATTACTCATAAATTATCCTTTCAATCCAGTTTTCACACAAAGCAGCATTAAACACCTGCAGATTCAGCTCAGAGCTATTATCTCTGAGGCGATATTAATTATGATGCCAGTTGGGTGAGGCTCTCTGAAAACCAATTAAAAAGCTGTCACAATCTACCCCATCCCCCATGCTCCCAACCTCTCATCCTAATCTCTCTTTTTTTTTCCATGGCACTTTGATCATTTTCTCATACACGGTATGATTTACTTATTTATTCTGTTTATTGTCTTCCCCTCTGCTGGATAGTAAGCTCCACGAGTGTAGGGATCTTTGTCTTATTCACTGATGTGACCTCACACTTAGAAAAGTGCCTGTCACATAGTAGGTGCTCCCTAGAAATGCTTTGTAATGAATCTCATGGCCCTGATGAAAATATAGAGGCCCTGTATCATGGCTACTTTTTCTATCTACACCTCTGAGAACGGCTGTGGGTTGGACATGAACACCAGTCATCAAACAGGACAGCGGGAGAACTGAGTTCAAGGCTCTCTCCTTCTTTCAGGAACGACCGTGCAATTTATCTGCTTTAAGAGGATTAAAGGCAGGGGAGCAGGAGATGATATCAGAGCTTCCACAGAAGCCCATCCAGGCCAGTATTATCTCCCTGAAACTGTGTCTAGATCCAGATGTTTCCAATGCACCCTTGTCATCTGACCCATTTTTGACATCAGACTGTGGCGTGTGTCTTTAGGTATCATTTAATGCAATCAACTAAGTGCCAGGAACTGATGTGGACATTTAACGCACAGTAATTATTTTATTTTAGTGCTGACAACCCCAAAAGGTATGTATTGTTACCCCCATTTTACAGATGAGAACGTTGAGATTGAGAGGTGCTGAGTAGCTTATTTAAGGCGGCACTGGCCTGGACACCTTTCAATTGAGTTGATCTGAATCCAAGCCTATGTTCTTACTACCAAGTGACTCTGCCTTGCTACAAGGCTTTGGGCACCAGATTCCATTCTCCTCAGTTCCCTAATCTGTAAGATGAAAATAAAACTGGGTTCTATGGAGGTTTGGAGGAAGGATTCAATGAGATGGTATATACAGAATGTGTTTATCACAATGCCTGATGTTCGGTAAGTGGAAGTTTCTTCCCATCTTTCCCATTTGATAAATGGGAAAACCAAGACTTAGCCTGATTAAGCAACTTAGCTTAAAGTACCATTTATAACGATGAGCAAAGTGGACATGAATTCATGTCTCCACACTCTCCATCTGTGCTGCTTCCTGGCCCATCCAGGCCCCAATTCTGGCAAATCCTCAGATGTAAGAGCTCCCTTTCACGGTTGCACATGCTCACGAATTCACCCAGGGTAGTAGACACATCTTCGCTGTGAACGTACCTCCGTGATGAGGGGGGACAAATACAAACAAAACGCCAGAATAACAGTAAAAAGAAACAAGCTTTAAAATGCTCGGTTCGTTTTCCTAGTGCAGATTGAAGTTAGAAAAGGGAGTCGCTGTCATCTGTTTTTGTCCCTACAGCTGGACAGGGTCTGCTAAAGCTTCAGGCGCACATATGTACTAGTCATCCTGTTTCACAGATTTGGAAACTGAGGCAAAGGAAGTTGAGCAAATTACTCAGAATCACACAGTGAGTGATAGAAGTGGAAATCAAACCTAGATCTGTCCAATCTGAACACCTCATTTTTTTTTTTTTTTTTTTTTTTTGCGGTACGCGGGCCTCTCACTGTTGTGGCCTCTCCCGTTGCGGAGCACAGGCTCCGGACGCGCAGGCCCAGCGGCCATGGCTCACGGGCCCAGCCGCTCCGCGGCATGTGGGATCCTCCCGGACCGGGGCACGAACCCGTGTCCCCTGCATCGGCAGGTGGACTCTCAACCACTGCACCACCGGGGAAGCCCCACCTCATTTTTAACCTGTATGTTGAGCTGCTGATGGGATGACTTCTGGTCTCAGGACATTGATTCCCTTGTGACACTTTGCTTCCTTGTAAGGTTAGCCATCTCAGCCATGAAGATAATTATGAGGATTACCTCCCAACTAAAGTATAAGCCTTTTAAAGACAAGGACTGAAAGAGAAAGACAAATATCATATGATGTTGCTTATATGTGGAATCTAAAAACTGACACAAATGAACTTATTTATAAAACAGAAACAAACTCACAGACAGAGAAAGCAAACTTATGATTACCAAAGGAGAAGGGGGTGGGCAATAAATTAGGAGTTTGGGATTAACATGTACACACAATTAAATATAAAATAGATAACAAACAAGGACATACTGTATAGCACCAGGAACTATATTCAGTATCTTGTAATAATCTATAAGGGAGAAAATTTGAAAAAGAATATGTATATATATATATATATATATATATATATATGTATGCTGAATCAAATCTGAAAAAGAATATATATATATATGCTGAATCACTTTGCTGTACAGTTGAAACTAACACAACATTGTAAACCAACTATAATTCAATTTTAAAAAAGAGAAAAAACACTATGATACTGATTACGTCACAGATCTGTTCTGGACATTATTAGTAAACCAAAAAAAAGACAAGGGCTAAGACATATTACTACACACATCACTTATTATATTTAGCATAAGCCTTTATTATTTATGAATACTGAATAAATATTTGTGGTTGATCCATCCATAAAAGACCACGACTTGAATTCCTTGGGGAAACCTTGATCTCCCAGGGCTAACTCCACAGTAAATTAAACTCCCTATTATGAGGTGAATAGAGATGAAAAGCTTTGGATTGCATGTAAAAAATGTTTGCATTTTGGGTTGATTCTCAGTGACATCTGTCTCTTATTCTGCACAAGTTTATTCTAACACTTCCCCACTCATTTACTTTTTCTCAGACCAGTGTCACTCCGCTGTTTATACAAAGACCCAAAGTGTACTTTGCTCCGTGGCCACCTCAGGAATGTGCTGTGGTGTCCTTTGTATCCACAGCTTGGGTGCATGTGTTTAGGCAGTGACTTTCTGCTTCTGACGGAGATGCATTTGTCTTTGTTCTGCACCTTTATCTAATAACTGATCCTTCTTAATCATGTTAGAAGACAGACAAGGTTTAATCACACTATTAATCATGATCAGGACACAGTGTACTAAGAAGAGCACTTGATTGTGTTGTCCAAACTGAGTTTTAACACAAATAATTTTGACAATTAGGAGATGCTATTATATATTCAATCAGGACATTACTACAAGTACAGATTTGTTCTAAGTTCTGAATTGTGAGTATCAAAATGAGTCCTACTTAGTCTCAAGATGGCTTTCTTGAGACTTTGAAAAGGCTCCTAGTTTTGCCAGCCAGGACTGTATATGATTCGTTGCTTGTATCTTGAGCTCACCCCAGATGGAAAAGTGAGCACACAGCTATACCTATATTGGTCACCCAGGGAAGCTGTTGGCAAGCAGTGCTGTTGTTATATAATGAATCATCTTTTTCTCACCTGTATTATTACAAAAGAGATAGATAACTAGGGAAATCCTTGTCTACCCGCCTCTCCACTCCTGGACTGTGAATCCCAGTAATTCAACCTATGGGGGAATGTGTACGTGCTCTGTTCTTTCCTCTCTCCACCAATCTGAGAGCATTAAGAGAAAGTAACCTTATGTCTGAGCCTCAGTATTGATTGTTCGAGGGGTTTGGGTCCTACTGAACTCAGTAATTTCCTGATTATGTAGATGTTAAGCCAGGGAAGGATTCTGGGCAGAATAACTCTGGGATAACAAAGAACAGCCTGGCAGGAAGACTACTAATTTCTTGGTTTTTATTTGATTCCAGTATATCCCCTTTGATCATGATGATGATGCCAATGATGATAATAACACCATACACAGTGCTGAGATGTATGAAAGGATTAAAGTTGCAGGGACCCAAATACTATACATTAGGATTATACTTATTTCCTACTCTTCACAGTTCCTGCAGGGGAAGGAATTCTGCTTTCACTTCCCTCAAACTCACTCACTCACTTCCAAGGTACTGGAAGAAATGTATCTGACTAGTAAAATTGAGAAGCAAGGATTGAGCAGCCCAGCAGGACCTGTTCTCTTCTTTCAGAGCAGGCTACTGGGGGACCTTTGCATCTGACTTGACCAAGGCCAAATCAGGGCCTAGGCTAGCCTTTGAGAGAGAGGTCCTGTGACATTTATCTTTGCCTCCCTCCTGTGGAAATAAGCAAAGGCCAACCAAATGAGAACAATAAAGGCTATTTATTCAGAACTTGCCATAGTAAGGAAGGCAGCCCCCATCAGTTGGTATTTTGGCAGAGACTTGAAAACAGGCGAAGGAGTGGAACAGCTTTATAGTGGAAAAAAGAGAAGGCTTCAGGTGTGCCCTGACTGAAAGCTGTTGGCCTGGGGAAGATGTGAGCAAGCCAACGAGAAGTAGAGCATCCTTTGTGATTGGATAGGGGTGCATGTTTGGCTTTCTCTGATTGGTCATACATTGGAAGTGAGAATAAAAATTAGGGAAGCTGTCATCTGTTAAACAAGTTTTGGCCACTTTGGGCCAATCATTACAGGGATTATTGTTTAGCTTACTGGACCAGTTACTGGAGAGCAGTCTGACTTCCAGATAGCAGGCTGGCTTCCTGGGGTGGTTACTCTACATAATGTATTAGTTTCCTGGGTTGGTTGCTGCAGGTTCTGGGTCAGAGTTCTGTTTTTATGTATGGTCTGACCATTATCCATTTGTATATTCAGTCCCTCACTCTCTGCTGTGGAAGTGAGTAGCTGTGATACGGAGTGCATCATCTTTTATAGGCACTCTGACTCAGGTGAGATCTTTCTGAGGGTCTTCATTGGAAAGACAAATATTAGAAAGCCCAATAGTGTTCACACATCCAAGCCACATCTTGCAATCAGCTTTGTCGGTAATAAGGCTGATAGGTTGATTTCTATCTGTCTGACCTCTGGGTTTTTCAATGTTGATACTAAACTCAGGGGTAAAGACAGGGGTGAGGACAGTATCACGCCGTAAGCCCCTACCCCAGGGGAGGACTAATATTCAGACAGAATTAAGGAATCCATGGGCAGAATACTTTAAAATCTGTTCCCTCTCCTTTTCTTCATGTCTAAATTGTGTATCTAACACCCTTCATTTCAAGTTTAAATCCCTTTGTATTTACATAATAGCTTTCCTTTTGTTCCCTGTATCGTTCCAAATTATTGTCTTAGAGTGCTTTAGATTGCCATTTTCCCTTTTTTATATCCCTCTTGATGGGGGCTGTGGTTCTTTTCATTTTAGTATATAAAATATATATTACTTGGGACTTTGGATATAGGGACGCAGACATTAAGAAAACACATAGCGTTGTAAAATATTATGGACACAAAGAAGCCTGGGCAGGGTGATGAGTCTGAGTTCTCTCTCTGCTCTTTTCCTAGCTTAACTGAGATATTATTGACGTACGTCATATGTAGGTTTAAGGTGTACAATGGGGTGATTCGATTCAATACAGGTCTATACTGCAAAATGACTACAGTAAGATTAGTTAACATCTCCATCTCATGTAATGACCATTTATGTGTGGTGAAACGTTTAAGATTTACTCTCTTTTTTAACAGCTTTCAAGTATACGATACACTACTGTTAATTTTGGTCAATTTGCTCTACATTAGATGTGCGGAACTTAGCTCCTCTAATAGCTGGAAGTTTGTACCCTTGAACCAATATGCTAGTGAAGTCGTCTATTTCTCCTTGCAGCTTTATCAATTTTTACCTTATTTATTTTGATGCTCTATTGTTAAGTGCATACATGTGTAAGATTGTTTTGTCTTCTTGGAGAATCGATCCTTATTATGTAGTACTCCTCTTTATTCCTGGTAAGTTTTCTTGTTCTGAAGCCTGCTTTGTCTGAAATTAAGATAACTATTGCAGTTTTCCCTTGATTGAGTGTGAGCATGGTATATCTTTCTCTATCCCTTTACCTTTAACCTATCTTTATTTTAAAAGTGATTTTCTTGTATATAGTTTTCTTATTTTTTAACACACTTTGAAAATCTGCCTTTTAATTGCTAAAGTTAGACCATTCACATTTAAAGTGATTATTTAGAGTTAGATTAATATTTACTATGCGTGTATAACTAGTTTTTATTTATTGCATTTGTTCTTTGTTTCTTTTTACTCCCTTTTTTCCTGCCTTTGTTTTTAATTGAGAATGTTGAATAATTCCAGTACATCTCTTTGCTTAGCATAATTATTATCCTCCTTTAAAATTATATTTTTTAGGGGTTGCCCTAGAGTTTGCAATATACATTTTAAGTAATCTAAGTCTACTTTTGAATAACACAATACCACTTCAACTACAGTGCAGTTAGTGTTACAGAATATTCCTATTACCTCCTTCCCATTTCCTATGAAATTGCTGTCATTCCACTTTACTTATCCATATGCTGTGATCACCCAATACATGATTACTGTTATTACTTTAAAAAGTGATTATGTTTTACTTAGACTAAGAATAGAAAATTAGGAAATTCCCTGGCGGTCCAGTGGTTAAGACTCCACACTCTCATTGCCAAGGGCTCGGGTTCAGTCCCTGGTTGGGGAACTAAAATCCCACAAGCCATGTGGCCAAAAAAAAAAAAAAGGAAGAAGAAGAAAGAAAAGAAAAAGAAAATAACTTATTTTATTATTCTTTTATTCTTCCTCCAATGCTCTTTCTTTTTTCTGTAGATTCAATTGCTGACCTATACCATTTTTCTACTCCCTGAAAAACTTCTTTTAATATTTCTTGTAGGGGAAGACTGATGGTGATGAATTTCCTCAATTTTTGTTCTGAGCGAGTCTTTATCTTTCACTTTTGAAGGTTAATTTCACTAGATAGAGAATTCTAGGTTGGTGGATTTTTCTTTTCTTTTAATACTTTCAATATTTTATTCCATTCTCTTGTTGTTTATGTGATTTCTGATGAGAAGTCTGCTATAAATCTTACTCTCGTTCCTCTACAGGAAAGGTGTTTTTATTCTCTGGTTTCTTTCATGATTTTCTCTGTACCTTTGGTTTTTTGCAGTTCAAATATAATACACCTAGATGTAGATAGTTTGGTCTTAATCCTGCTTGGTCTTATCTGTGGTTATCCTGCTTCCTGGATCTGTGGCTTGGTGTCAGTCATTAATTTTGGAAAATTCTCAGCCATTGTTACTTCGATATTTCTTCTGTTCTCTCTCTTTTGCGTTTGGTATTCTAATTATGCATATGTTACAGCTTTTGAACTTGTTTCACAGTTCTTGTAGATTCTGCTTTTTTTCCTCCCATTATTTTTTCTCTTTGTATTCCAGTGTGGAAAGTTTCTAGTGACATATCTTCACATTCATTGATTTTTCTTTGGCCATGTCCAGTTACCTGATGCACCCATCAAAGGCATTCTTTATTTTTATTATAGCATTTTTGATTTCTAACATTTCCTTTGATTCTTTCTTAAAGTTTCCATCTCTTTACTTACATTACCCATCTATCCTTGTGTGTTGTCTACTTTTTTGCAATGGGGTCCTTAGTATATTGATCATAGTTATTTTAAATTTATTGTCTGAGAATTGCAAAATTTGTGTTATATCTGAATCTGGTCCTCATGCTTGCTCTGTTCAGACTGGGTTTTCCTTTGTTTTAGCCTGTCTTTTAATTTTTTGTGGAAACCTGAGCATGATGTATCAGGTAATAGGCACTGAAATAAATAGAAAAAGAATCTGAAGCTGTGCGCCTGAAACTTACACAATACTGTAAATCAACTATAGTTCAATAAAACACACACACACAGAAGGAGAGGTGCAGCCGTCCCCACTATCCCAGCTGAGCCCTGTTCCTAGCCAACACTCCAGCTGCGTTCAGCCACATGAGTGAACCCAGAAAAACCAGTGGAAAAACCAGCTAGACAAGCCATAAGAACTATGAGAATAGGTAAATTGTTGTTTTAAGCCACTAGGTTTTGAGATTGTTGATTGCATATAAATAGGTAGCCGGTACCATGACTTTAGGCTAGTTCCATAAGTTCTAGAAGCCTGAGTTTCCTCTTCTATAAAGTGGGAATAATGGCATTCACACTCCAAGGATACTGTGACGGTTGAATACAATGATGAATTTGGTGATTCCTAATTCTGAGTCTGGCCCATAGCAGACACACGGCTTTTAATAAGTTACATATTTTTACTACTATTTTTGCTGCCTCTGTATCTGTAGGGGGAAAAAGAAGTAAATTTGGTTTTTGTCAGGAAAATTTAGTGAATTGTTTTATAGGGATGAGTAATCAAGATGTGGAAAGCTTTCTTTCTCATACGATACTTTTGGAAGTTGTTTCATATAAAGAAAAAATTACTTTTGTCAGAGCAGTAATATTTGCCTAGCTAATGTTAGTTTGTTTTCAAATAATTCAATGGACTGTGCATTTTGAGTAGGCAGAAACTACAAGGAGAGAGTCTATAATGATGCTAGTTTAAAAGGGTGCATAACAAACTCAGAACATAATTGGGGAAACAGCTTATTCATTTTTGAGACCAAAAACGTCGCCCTTCACATACCTTAATGCTGACTCAAGCCAAAATATGGCACAAATGATTTGCTACAAATATACATTTGTAGAAAATGAAGTCTAATGGTGTAATTGTGGAGAAAATCACAGCCCTGTTTACCAGGCATTCTAAACAAAAATTTTCAAAAGAAGTGCAAAGGTAGATCAGTATATTTGAAACTATGATGTACTTTGAAGTAGCTGAAAGATCCAGAGTGGTTCAGTCCATTGAAAACAGATTTACTGAGTAAAGGACATCATTACGCCCAATGGACATTCAAGGTGAGATAAACAAAACAGGAAGTACTTGGATCATGGCTTACACTTAAGTTGCAGCAGGAACATGGGAGACTAGCAAGGGTACATGTCTTGGATTCAAAAGGCCTTATTTCTGGTTATGGTTATGTGACCTTGAATAAGTCACCTCATCGGGTCTCCGTTTCTACATCTTCAAAATGAGGGTACTGGAGATTTTCAGGTATTTTTAAGATCTTAAAAATGCCTGATTTTCCATTTATCCAATAAGGGGTTAATATCCAAAATATATGTGGAATTGATACATCTCAACAACAACAAAAAAACAACCCACCCCATTAAAAAACAGGCAGAGGATCTGAATAGACATTTTTCCAAAGACGTACAGATGGCCAACAGGCACATGAAAAGATGCTCAGCATCACTAGTTATTAGGGAAATGCAAACCAAAACCACAGTGAGATATCACCGCACGCCTGTTAGAATAGCTGTTGTCAAAAAGACAAGAAAAAAATGTTGGAGAGGGTGTGGAGAAAAGGGAACCCTTGGACACTGATGGTGAGGCTGTACATTGATGCAGCCACTATGGAAAACAGTATGGAGATTCCTCAAAAAATTAAGAGTAGAATATGTTCCAGTTATTCCACTTCTGGGTATTTATCCAGAGAACATGAAAAGACTAATTTAAAAAGATATATGCACCCCTATATTCATTGCAGCATTATTTACAATAGCCAAGATATGGAAACAACCTAGGTGTGCATTGATGGATGAATGAATAAAGAAGATGTGGTATAGGGGCTTCCCTGGTGGCGCAGTGGTTGAGAGTCTGCCTGCCGATGCAGGGGACGCGGGTTCGTGCCCCGGTCCGGGAAGATCCCACATGCCGCGGAGCGGCTGGGCCCGTGAGCCATGGCCGCTGAGCCTGCGCGTCCGGAGCCTGTGCTCCGCAACGGGAGAGGCCGCAGCGGTGAGAGGCCCGTGTACTGCAAAAAATAAAAATTAAAAAAATTTTAAAAATTAAAGAAGATGTGGTATATGTATATACACACACACACACACACACACACACAATGGAATACTACTCAGGCATAAAAAATAGCAAGATGCTGTCATTTCTGACAACATGGACAGACCTTGAAGATATTATGCTACGTGAAATAAGTCAGATGGAGAAAGACAAATACTGTACTGTACAAATGATTTCACTCATATGCGGAATAAAAAACCAAATAAACAAAAAAATTGTTTTTAATTTTTAAATGCCTGATTTTCACTAATTCTTTTCTACGTAAAGTCAGGCAATTATGATAGGCTAAACAGTGGCCCGCATAGATATCCAGGTCATAATCCTGGGAACCTCTGAAAGTCACCTTATTTGGACATTAGGGCTTTGCAGATGTGACCAGGTCCAGGGTCTTGTGAAGGTATGATTATTCTGGATTATCTGGGTGGGCCCTAAATGTAATCACAAGCATCCTCCTTATAAGAGAGAGTCAGAGGGATATTTGACTAGAGAAGAAGAAGTAGGAATTGTGATAAAAGAAGCAAGAGGTTACAGGGGTCATAAATCAAGAAATTCAGGGGCTTCCCTTGTGGCACAGTGGTTGAGAGTCCACCTGCCGAGGCAGGGGACACGGGTTCGTGCCCCGGTCCGGGAAGATCCCACATGCCGCGGAGCGGCTGGGCCCGTGAGCCATGGCCGCTGAGCCTGCGCGTCCGGAGCCTGTGCTCCGCAACGGGAGAGGCCGCAACGGTGAGAGGCCCGCGTACCGCAAAAAAAAAAAAAAAAAAAAAAAAAAGAAATGCAGGCAGCTTCCAGGAGCTAGAAAAAGCAAGGAAACATTATTCCCGAGAGCCTCCAGAAGGAATCAATTCTGCTGACGCCTTGACTTCAGCCCAGTGAAACTGATTTCAGGCTTCTGACCTCTAGACTGTAAGAGAATAAACATATGTTGCTTGAAGTCACCATGTTTGTGGTAATTTGTGACAGCAATAACAGGAAGCTAATACTGCGGTCAAAATCCTTAAGACCAAATGAGATATAAATGACAAATCGTGGAATAGTAACTACTGAATCAGTCATCTATGAAGGTATCTATTGGGCACTGACTGTGGGACATATATAAAACCTGGTGCTGGGGTTGAGATCTAAGTCAGTTGTGTTAGGTAGAATGCTTTGGCCTTGAGAAACAGAAAACTTGACCCGACATGTTTAAACATTAAAGGGGATGTATTAGTTCATGTAACTGAAAAAAATTAAGAGACAGGGCAGAGGTTAGGAAGCAACTGGTGCGTTTCAACACTGGGAAATGGATTCTAGGAAGGCAACTAGAACTTTCTAGTGCAATAGTCTTCATAAATACCATGAACATGTGAAGCAGGGGAGACAGAAGTGAAATCAGAGGTGTAAGATATTGTAAGAAATGCTATTCCAAGGATACCCAAAAATACTGTAGAAAAATGTAAAAACAATATAGAAGAATGAAGAAATCTGATTGGAATGGTTTGCATTACTTTCTTAGAGAAGTAACATAAAAACTGAACCTTGAAAGTTGAGAGAGGTAGTCACGTAGAGAAGGGGGTAGTATTCCAAGCAAAGAAAATCGGTGCTCCAAGCTAAAGAAGCAGGAAAGAGCCAGATGAGATTAGAAAGAAGTGAGAGTTCAGTTGGTTGAGGAGTACCTAGTGAGACTGAGGTTGCAGGGTAAGGGTGCCATGGGACATGAAGCTGGAGAACAAGATTGAAGCTGGGTTTTGTAAATTTTAGTTTTTGTAGCTCTTATAGGTCATAGTAAGGAGTTTGGTCCTCATGCTGATAACAGTGGGGAACCAGGGGCCCCATTATTATAGATCCATAGAAGAGGGAACTGTAGCATAGACAGAACTTTGCAATTAATTGGAATTAGGGGCTAAGGAAAAATAAGCTGAGTCAAGGCCTACTGTGAAGTGTCTGCTTAAGGGAGGGGTCTTTAGGTTACCAGGAATGAGTTCAAAGTACCCCAGGACCTGCGGTAGAGATGTGCAGTGGGCAGTTGGAGTATGAGGATGGAGAGAGATGTGATGGAGGGGTCAGTCTCTCCAGGACGCAGGTGAGGATAGGGAGGTGTGGAGATGTAAAGAAACTTGTCCAAAGTCATGGGACAGAAAGTTTCTGATGCGAGATTCAAACCCAGGCCTGCCAGGCTTCAAAGTTCATGCTCTTAACACTTCTGCCATTTGGCTTCCAATAGCTCTTTCTGTAGAGGTGAGTAAACACATATTTTGCAAATGGAAACTGAAACTCAGAGAAGTGATCTGTTCAAGATAATATAGCCATTAAGTGGTAAAGCTTGGCCGTGCAAACTGACCTTTTAATTTCACCTCCAATGCTATTTCCACTACATGACATTGTCTTTTTGTAAAATTTTGCTGTCTAGGGACTTTTAAAATTTTTCCTTTAAAACATAGGCAAATTTTTGACTAGATTGGCTCAAGTGAAATTCAGCAGAGAAAAAAGTTAGTCTATACTAATTTCCTTTGGCAGTAGTATTCAACTTGGGCGATTTTGACCCCCAGGAGACATCTGGCAACGCTGGAGATGGTTTTCGGTTGTCGCAATTGAGGTTTGAGCCGTAGTGGCATCTAGTGAGCAGAGGCCAGGAATGATGCCCAACATCCTACAGTGCACACGCCAACCACCTGCAACAAAGAATTCTCCAGCCCAAAATGTCAGTAGTGCCGAGGTTGAGAAACTGCCCACTAGCAATAATGCTTTTGATTGGTAGGTGGGGCCATTATAGACCACCTTCTCCCTGTATATCTCAGCCACTGAAAACTCTATTTTCCCTTTTCTCCTTCCTGTTTCTTTTCCTTTTTTTATCCAGGTCTCTCTGTAAGTCTAAGATCCTGCTCACTGACCATGTTTGTTTGTTTGTGTTTTTGTCAAGGCTAGAAGTGTCATTACTTAGAAGGGTCCTTTCCTGAGTCCTTCAGTCCGTATATTCAAGTACTCTTTCTATAAGACCTTGAAACAATGATTTGACCAATATTAAAGGCAAGTGGAACATTCTTTTCATTGGGAGGCAAAATAGCAGAGCTATAAGGCACTTGGACTTTGGAATCAAGCATAACTAGATTCAGATCCCAGATCCACCTGTGTGTCTTTGGTGAACTAGTTAACTTTCTCTATTTTTTTCCTATAATAGTATCTCTCTAATAGGGCTATCAACATAACTAAATGAGATAATCCATAGAAAGCATTTATAATAGACTCTGTAAGTATTAGTTTCTGCCTCATATTGGCTTTTGTGATTACCAGTGGCCATCAGCAGGTGCTATGTTTAAAAGTGAGTTCCATTCAAACAACTGAACTGCTTTGAATGTACATACACGAGCTTTTCTTTGGATAACTATGCTGGATATTAAACTCTGTTTGGCATATAGGCAATTTACTTTCTAATGATAGATTTGTGTGTAAGTAAAGAATGGAAGGAAAGAGGATTACCAAGCCAAGAGCCTCCTAGGTGTCAAAATCTGGCTACATCAGTGTATTAGTCAGTTTGGGCTGCTATAACAAA
Source organism: Leucopleurus acutus (assembly GCF_964270905.1). NCBI lineage: Eukaryota > Metazoa > Chordata > Mammalia > Artiodactyla > Delphinidae > Leucopleurus > Leucopleurus acutus. Next base: position 18,333,900 of record NC_139156.1, read on the forward strand.
ATGCCATGGACTAAGTGGCTTAAACAGCAGACATTGCTCTCTCACAGTTCTGGAGGCTGGGAAGTCTGAGATCTGGGTATCAGCCTGGTCATACCCTGGTGGAGTCCTCTTCCTGGTTTGCAGATGGCTTTATTCTTGTTGTATCCTCGTATGGAAGAGAGAGAAAGAACAGTTTCTTCTTCTAAGGGCTCAAATCCTATCATGAGGGCCCCACCCTCATGATCTCATCTAAACCTCATTATCTCCCAAATACTACCACAAAATATAAATGGGTTTGGGAGGGGACACAATTTAGTCCTTTGCAGTCAGTGACAACGTGATTGAATGAAGTGTACGGGCGGAGACGTATAAAAGAAAGAATCAGGTACTTGACAATATTAAAGCGGATAAGCTTAACCTTCCTGTGTGGTTTATGAATCATTCCTCTAGATATTTTTCAATAGATGGGAGAATGGTAGCATTAGCGTGGTATTATGGAAAGAGATTTTGAACTTGTAGACAAAACTGGAATTTTAATTGCCAAGTCAAACGCAAAGTTTTCGCATATCTGTGGACTTCAGTTTCATACCTATAAACTGTGGGAGTCTGATTAGATCATTTCTGATGCTGCTCTGGTAATACTATCATAAAATGAATCAATAATGATCTTAGCAAAGTGTTGTTAAGCTGAACTTGGCCTCTATGTCACTGCTACCTCCTTACCACCATTTAAAATAAATGTAGCATATTCATAACCATGTCCCTGGAGGCTGACAGGACACATTTTTTAGGAGGAAGCTTTCTAGGAAACAGTTAAAATAGTTTTACTCCTAACAGGTAAGCTATGAACCTAATGACACCATAACTTAAGGAAAAGTGTATCGTTTCCAGTTGAAGGCAAGTGGTTTAGAGAGCAATTCTAGAGGATGCATAAATAACTGGATTGGTGCCTTACCCTGGGGCAGGTTTGGTTAAGGGTTTTGCCCTTATTTCCATTTGTTCTCTCTTCCATGTCTGTCTCCCACAGGGTCACACCCCCTCATTCTGTTCCCTTAAAGAAACTTTGCAAATTCCTACAAGCTCTGAAGAGACACAACTTTGGTCTGTGCCTTTGTAAATTTCTTCTCTTTTTATAGTGATTTATTTTTTAATTTGAATTGACAAAATTATACACAGTCACTTTCAAAATTATCGAAAACAATGAAAAGGGTAAAGAAGAAAAAACAATAATCCATAGCCCAGTTGGTAACTGTGGGTGGATCCAACATTTAACATTTTTGAACGTTTCATTCCTTCTTTTGATATAGGTGTTTGAAAATGTTTTAGCTTCAAAGTTTTGTGTTCTTTTATTTCTCTTAACATTGTTTCATAAGCATTTCCCCATCCCATTAAAAGTTTCTTGACAATCTTTGATTTAATGAATATAGATTATTTTACTTATGCGTCATTTTTTTTAACCAGTCTTACATCGCTGGACATTTCCTTCCCCCCTCCCCCACTATTGTAAGTAAGTCTGCTGTGAATATCTTTAGAGATAAACTTTTACCTGTACTTCTGATTATTTTTTCAGGTTAAACTCCTAGAAGTGCTCAAGCTCTGAGTCAAAGGGCACGAGGACTTTTAAGCTTGGCCAGATTGCTTTCCAAATTGTATTAATTTACAATCCCACCAGCATGTATGAGAATGCTGCATTTTGTAAGGTTCCCCAGACCAAATGAAGCAGCTTCTCTAAAGAAATATCTAAGTATCGTGAGTGGTATGAGCCAGAGTTTTTAGATTGGAAAGCAGAGTTCTAGAAAAAGAATTCTTAAGAAACAGACCATTAGCAACCAGCTTGGCGAAGTTAAATCCAGATGTCCACCTTTCTGCTTTTATCACACAGCTGAGGGGGCAATCATTGGCTTCTCATACTGCCTCACTGGTCCACCAGCTCCATGTCTGAAAATATTTGTCAATTTCAAATTGAGTTGATTTTAAAAAGGTGGAATTTTCCAAAAGCTGTCTTCATGTTGCTATCCAGATACTCATGCTGGGTCAGGGGCAAGCTAAGTTCACCAAGAAATAGCCAAATCAAGACAAAGGCATTAAATGATGGAACTCAACTCATAGTTCATAAAGCAGACATTATTCTGATTGGTGGTATATAAACTATTCTTTCTTCAGTGTCTTTCGGTAGTGGGTTTATTGCAGATGAATAAGGAGAGTTTCTTGAGGCCATAGCAGTGTTTAATAAAGCTGTGGGGAATGTATGATGATTGCTAAATGGAAAAACCAGCAAAATGGTTTGACCTCAGGTTTACATCAGATGGGGAGATGGAGAGCACTGCAGGGGAGAAGGGGAAGGGAACATCAACCTTGAGGGGCTGTGGGAGCTGAGAAAGCTGAGCATCACTTTGAATGAAAAAGAAAGTTAAGACACATTTGTATATATTAGGACTCCTTTTAAGGGTGATCACTGGAGGGGAAGATCTAGATTAAAGGTCTAGATTAAAGAGAGGAAAGGGAACCGAATAGGAAAAAAAATATCAGGAAGCAAGGTGACAAAGGAGGCACATACTCTGCTCAATCCTATCATTCTTTATTCAACAGATTTTGAACATCTAATAGCTAAATGTACTAGTGAATTTTTTTTTTTTTTTTTTTTTTTTTTTTTTTTTTGCTGTTGATGAAAGTAAAAGAAACCCATTTGAGCTAGCTAAGCAACAAGGAAACTTTTTGGAAGGATATGAGGGTGTCTGATAGCATTCAAAGAAGAGTCAAACATTGGGTTATCAGAATGGACAAAAAACAGGGTATATTTGGCAACTTGGATGCAGAAGTTTATGGACCTTCTCTTTAGAGAACCACCATTAATAGGACTTCGTCACCATTAGCCTCTAATTCTTACGTCTCTCGGTTAAAAATTCTAAGTTACCCAAGATCAAATACATGGTTTATGTGTCAACCAATTACGGCCAGATGTCACAAATCACCTGCATGGCTGTCGGGGACCCATCTTAGAGAAGTGGGAATTTTTATGAACAGGCATCTCCCCCAAAGGTGTATGACCCAGAAAAGGTAGCATGCTAGACGTTTTAGGTCATTTTATTTACGATTATTAGGAGACCCTCAAGGGGGCTTAAACATCTAGCAGCGGTGCTAAGACGCTCGCTCAAATAGTTATCATCAACTGTTACAGGAAAAATTGACAAATATCAAGAGGATAAAAGTAAAACATTTTAGGGGATCAAAAGAAGGAAAAACTCTTTCCAACAGGCATGAACAGGGGAAAAGCTAGGGTGGGAAAAGGGGGTTTTAGGAGCCAGAAGAACACAAGCAAAGGTATGGATAAGCAAAGTGTGGTGATTGGAGGTGAGCTGCTTCGTTGGAGGCCAGAGAACATTTTGGAAAGCTGTTAGAAAACAGGTACAAAAGGTGAGACTTGGATGGCTGGTGAAGGAGCAGGGACAGGGTTTATTAGATAATGGGGAGGTGGAAGGTTTCCAAGCAAAGGAATGAGGTGATCAAAACTGTGCATTTAGATCAATCTGCTTACACCCACTTTTCCCAAACGCTGCTCTTAGGAGGCATAACGTCCCAATTTCCTGTACTTTCTTGATGTTTGTTGATGCGGAGGCAGCCAATGTAAATGATTTCACCTCTTTTGGGGAACCCGTGTGGGAAGGTTTTGCATAGCTGAGGCGTCTCAGTTTGTGCATAAGCATGCAGAGTGAAGAATTACAGCCACTATTCCGAAAACCTTGACTGTGAAGCTCACATCACTTGACAAACCCCGATTGTTAATGAAAAATGGTGTGTGGGGGTTTTTTCACCCCTCAGTTTGGTTTGATTTGAGGTTGTTAACTTGAGTCATCTAGATAATTGCTTCACTTTCCCACCTTTCCTCGTTTCTGTAGTCAAGACCCTCATGTGTCAGAGTTCTCGGGCCTTACGAAGCCCCCCTCCCAGGATATGTTAGGCGCTCCTTTCCCAGAGTGGACCCATTTCTGTTTCCCTGTCTACACTTCGTTCTCAGGAGAGGAACTTAAGGCCAGAGCTCTGTTCACACTGAGATTTAGCTGCTGCTTTTTAATTCTTCTTCCTCCTTTGGAGCAGTTTTGGAATTATTTCCCTTGGTAGGTAGGAACAAGCAAAAGCCAGCAGGAACGCACTGAAACACAGCCAGGGAAGGTGCCTTGCTAACTCGAATGCTGCCTTCTCAGAAGATGGCAATCACACTGTAGAGACTTGGATGTTCTGCCTATCCCCATGAGTTAGATGCATCATTTTTATGTGTAGTTAATTAAAGAACTGTATCATTCCTTTCTTTTCCTTAATAAAACCTAGCCTGAGCTCCCATCCGTTAGAACATTCAAGAGTTTCTATCTCTACTGTGTTTTGAGTCTCTGGTGTGTTTGAGGAAGTTGTGTTTGTGTTTCGGGAGGTTTAGTTTCCTGGGCCACAACAATTCTGAGGGGTTTACATGGTGCTCAGAAAAGGGATGATGTGCCTGGGCCTTGGTTTACAGTGGACCTACCTCGATGCAATATGGTCAGATGACCCCATTATGCCCATATGCCTGTTGTGAGGTCCTTAACACAGAGAATCTGTTTCTTAGTATTGCTTTCCAGACCTGACATTTAAAGTCCAGCATCCAAAGGCATGCCTTGGCCCTGGGTTTCTGCCACTCTCAGAAATACTCCAAACTGCCATTCCTTTCTTAGTGTCTCTTCCTTGTCTGACTCAAGGCTCCTCTTTGTAACATTTCCCCGTCAGTGGCCTTGAAACAAACAAAAAAAATACCCGTTTGCTTCTCCAGATGTGTGTGTGTGTGTGTGTGTGTGTGTGTGTGAGAGAGAGAGAGAGAGAGAGAGAGAGAGAGAGAGAGAAAGTTAGTTTTAGGTTTGGATGGAGAGGAAAGATTACCTCTTATTCCTGGGCTGAACATTGTGATGTGGATATAAAAAGAGGTTTTATTATTCCTTGGTGAGTTCACAGCAGCTTCCCCCAAAGCTCCAAAACACTTCTAGCAGGTTTTCTTTCACAGGAGTTGGGGAGAGGTGGGGAGGGTGGCAGGTATTTTGAGGGGTTCTCCTTGATACTTTACTTTATATCCTTGTTAAAAACAGCAATAAGTAAAGAACCACAGCAAGAGAAAGGGTAGTAGGGACATGAGAAAAAATTAGGATTGTGGCCCCAGGGTCTCTATAGTGTTTCTTATTCCTTCCTGGGCCAGTGAGTGACCTATTTCTAATTCTTGTTTCGGGAATAGGAATAGGATAGCTCTTCAAGACTTCAGGCCTTCATGAGGAAATTCGTTGTCAGTCTACTTGAGATCCGTTTCTCATACCAAGTTTAATACCTAATCCGCAATGTTAAGACCTAGATCTGGCTCCCATAACCCCTGGCTTCCTTGCCTGCTGATACTCTGAAATTCCTCTTCATTTTGAGCACCTTGAGAATCTCTTCCTGTTGATTTCAAGCTGGCTACATAATCCAACCATTATTTTGTTTTGTTGTATCCAGAACTTCCAAGTGTTTGGAAGTCTTCTTTATTGTGGGAAGTTCTTTGATTATGGATTCAAATTCTTTAATAGACATAGGGCTATTCAGATATTTTTTTTCTTGAGTCAGATTTTGTAAGTTTGTTTCAAAGATTTTTTCCATTTAAGTTGTTGAATTTATTGGCATATGGTTTTCCTAATTTTTCATTGCTATCTTTTGATATCTGTAGGATCTGTAGTGCTGTCCCCATTTTCATTTCTGACATTGGCAATTTGTGTTCTCTACTTCTTAAAAATTATTCTTAATAGAGATTTCTCAGTTTTTTAAGTATTTTTAAGAAGGAAAAACTGTTAATTTTCTCTATTCTTTTGTCTATTTTATAGATTTCTGCTCTTATTATTTTCCTTTCCTTCTACTTACTGTGGGTTTGCTCTAGCTTTTCTAGCTTCTTGAGGTAGAAACTTAGATAATTGATTTTTAAGCCTTCTTTCTCTTCTAATATAGACATTTAAAGCTATAAATTCCCTCTAAGCATTGTGCAGTATTGTTCATCCCATGATTTTTATTATGATTCAGTTTGAAATATTTTCTAATTTCTCTAATTATTTCTTCTTTGCCCTATACGTTGCTTACAAGTATGTTCCTTAGTTTTTAAACATTTGAGGATTTTCTAGATATCTTATTGGTTTCTAATTTGATCCTGTTTTGGTCAGAGAATATATTCTCTAAGATTTCAATCTTTTGATATTATTGAGGCTTATTTTATGGCCCAGGACATGGTCTGTCATGGTGAATGTCCCACGTGTGTTTGAAAAGAATGTGTATTCTGTAGCTGTTGAGTGTGTCCGTCGTGACTAGCAGCACAAGTAGGTAAGAACCTTTCAACTTGTCATGAGTACTTTTTCATGTCCATAATTATTAATTAAAATATCCAAAGTAGTTTTAATACTAACCTGGATCCTTGAACTCTTTAATCAATAGAAATTGATAAGAGGCCAGATGAGAAATTCAGGCAAGACTTTATTGGACTTGTACTGCAGCAGGAGGGAGCAAAAACAAGCAACAGGTGCCCTTGCTCGCTCTCTCGAGGGGGGCAAGCTGGTTCCTTAAAGGGGGGGAGGGTTGAAGTGGACCTTTGGATGGCGCCTCCCTCTTGGTGGAGCTGTGTGCAGGAGTCATGCCCAGCTGGGGTGGGGTCATGCCCAGCACCCTGCTCTTGTTCTTGGCACCTCAGAAATGACAGTTGGTTTGTGGGCTTTTTGTAACTTATTGTTCATAACTGTACCAGCTGTAATCAAAGAACTTACTTTTCATGTTATTTATTATTATTATTTTTTTGCGGTACGCGGGCCTCTCACTGTTGTGGCCTCTCCCGTTGCGGAGCACAGGCTCCGGACGCGCAGGCTCAGCGGCCATGGCTCACGGGCCCAGCCGCTCCGCGGCATGTGGGATCCTCCCGGACCGGGGCACGAACCCGCGTCCCCTGCATCGGCAGGCGGACTCTCAACCACTGCGCCACCAGGGAAGCCCTTCATGTCATTTTTAAACACATCTGTAAATTATTCTTTGTGTTTGCTCTAGTGTGGAATTCTTACTTTTTTTTCTGCTAGAAAGCCATTGAGTAGTCTCTTCATTTCTAATTATCCTCTTTGATTTGTGATAGCACCTCAATTATATTACTAGATCTCATATATCTCATATAAGTTTGTTCCTGAATTCTCTGTTCTATTCCATTCAGTTATTGTCTACTTTTGCATCCGTCTCACACACTTTTAAAAATTATGGCATTATAACAAGACTTGAAAACTGGTAGGGCAAAATCCTTCTCCTTGTCATTATTTTATGAAGTTGTTTTAGCTAATTTATTCCTCTATTCATATGAAGTTTAAAATGCACCTGTCATATTTTGTATTGCACTGACTTCAAAGATTAATTGGAGATTAAAGGACATGTTTAGCATGTAGAGTCTTCATCTTTAGTAACAGAACGTATCTCCCATTTTATTAAAGTTTTCTTTTCATATTCTTCAATAAATTTCAGTAAATTTCCCCATAAAGTTTCTAATTTTTTATTAATTTATTCCTAATTATCTTGTAGTTTATGAATGATATGATATCTTTTCTCCTCTCACATATTATTGAATTTGTTTATTCCTGATATAGTGGAATACTAACAATTTCACTTAATTCCATTGTTTTGAATATTGAAATATGTCAAATTATAATAATATAAATAACAACTGTCTACTTTCTTTATGATCTTGAGTTTTCAATATTAGACCGATATCTATTTTGAGGAGTATACTGGATATAAAAATTAACTATGTCGGAGAGGAACTATGGTCACTAATATTTCCTCCTCCTGTATACATATCTTGGCCTTTTTTGCACTTTAGTTGAGGCCATATGACTCCTTCTGGCCAATAGAATGTGAGCAGATGTAATTAATGTAGGCCATCTCCAGTCCTGGCTATAAAACCACCTTCAGGATCCTCCTCACTTTCTGTTTTTCTTGCTTATTGGCTGAATACAGAAAATCCAACCAAGGACTCTGAGAAAGTCCTAAGGGGATGGTAGAGTCACATGAGGGTAGGAACTTAGTTTCCTGTTTATTTTTCAAAGGAGGGCCACCAAGGAGGTTGCCTAATCTGGGTGCGATTATGATAGTTTTCCTTTGTTAAGCCACTGAGATTTTGAGATTGTTTCAGCAGTTGGTGATAATTGTCCTAACTAATATGCTAGCCTTTGACAAACAATTTATCAAAAACTACATGAAGGGATTCAGATTCTGTCCATGATTAATGACCCAAGCCCGAAGAAGAGCCATAAACTGAATATTCAGCTTGGGTCCAGACTCTTGGATAAGAACTGAACATGAGGACATGCTAAAAACAGGAGAGCATTCTGAGCTCTCTGGTCTGGTGGATCTGGTCCGGTGATCTTTGCTGTAGTAGTTCCTTCTCCCAATCAACCTGGAACTTTGAGGGAGAGGGCATGGTCTTAGAACCATCAGACTCCTCTATGCCATGCAGGAAAAAGAACTCTTTGTCTGTATATTAATATATTTTCATTCCATTCAGCAAACATGCACTGAGCACCTCTTCTTGTATCACTGTCTCTACACACACACACACACACACACACACACACACACACACACACACACACACACACCCCACAATCATTTTCTTTCTCAGAACTCCAGTTAAATCTTTCTAAAACCCCGGGGAAGATAGTCCCAGAGTATGGTTTTCCTGAAATTGATTTTCTAGACTCTAGTTGTGTAATGAAGAACACATCAGGCCCTGGAGACAGTCTTATCTGTATCAGCCAGTACCAAAGCTAATTAATACACTGGAGAGCCTTTCTTCTTTAGGAATATATCAGCCCATTAGTGAAGATAAGAATAGTGATCTTATGTGTGTAAATTCTACTCCCATGGAAATACTTAACTTTTCATGGTCAAAATTGTTACAAGGAACATTTGGAGGACTGTGTTTTTCTCTATCTAAATTCTGTAAGCGTAGATTTGCGTAGAAGAGAAACTGAGAAGATGATGTGACCTTAGCTAGGCAATGAAGTCATGTCTCATGACGAGAAAATATGCTTTACCCATACTAATTAACCTGTCTTTGAAACTCTTGTATCACAAAGTAAAAGCCAAATGAATGGTGTGTGTCCTGTTAATATTCAGGATTGGCAGCAAAGCAAACTTTTTGGTTTCCACAGCATTCTGTTCAGTGCTTTAGAGGTCATTAGGGAGCACATATTATATAGACAAGACTGAATGGTGATATCTATATGCCTCAGAAGTGAAAAGAAAACAAATTATTAACTATTCGGCAAAAATTTACAGCATACTTAATATGTGTACTAACCTACTGTGTGTACTGTCCATCTTTTCTTGGAAGTAATATAGCAATGCACATAAGAGACACTAAACTGTTTATACCTTGAACCAAGCAATCCAATTTATCCTGAAGAAATGATCCAGAGGCAAAAAAACTTTCATACACAATATCATACATTGTAATTAACTTATTTATTCTACACATTTTTATGTAGTGTCTGCTTCATGCCAGGCACTGTACTAGGTGCTCGGATTCCATAGTGAACAAGAAAGCTAATGCTAATGGCTTCCATTCTGGAAAGATGACAGTTCTAGAGAGCCAGAAGCTCTCCTCTTACAAAGAAACTAAAAACTGCCACAGAAAATGAAATTTTAAAATAACCATTTAAATAAATGAGTGAGCTTGGCAGAAGAGTCAGGGAAGGAATGGGACCATCACTCAGTAGAGGTGAGAAAGCAGTGAGTCTGCAGGCTGCCTGGGGGCTGTCCCAATTCATGTGATGGGCTTTTATTTTAGGTTTTAACAATCTCATTAGCAAGAAACAGGTGACCAAAAAATTGGCCCAGTAAAGGTCATGGAGTCAGATTGGGTACTCTCCTCCATGGATAAAGTATGAAACCACAAAGGTTGTAGGGAAAACCCCAGTTTTAAAAATATACCTAACAGCGGGGCTTCCCTGGTGGCGCAGTGGTTGAGAGTCCGCCTGCCGATGCAGGGGACACGGGTTCGTGCCCCGGTCCGGGAAGATCCCACATGCCGCGGAGCGGCTCGGCCCGTGAGCCATGGCCGCTGAGCCTGCGCGTCCGGAGCCTGTGCTCCGCAACGGGAGAGGCCACAACAGTGAGAGGCCCACGTACCGGAAAAAAAAAAAAAAAAAATGCCTAACAGAGGCAGCAAGAAGAGATACAGCATTTTCAGTTTCAGCATTGGTCTTGACTGAAGGTGAAGAAAAAGTTTCATCTGAGAATCTGTGGTCTATGTGCCAGCCCTCATGAGGGAATGGGAAATGAATTCACCCATTTGGGGTCTGAAAAGCCATAACCTGATAATTTTACTTTAAAATGGAGAAAAGTAATACTGTTCCCAGGCATCTAGTGGAAATAAATGCAAATATTCTCTAGAGGAACTAAGAATCCATGAGATTCTTAAAGAATTCCTACAGGTAGAGTTCCTAAAGTGTGAACTAATAATAATAATAATAATAATAAATCCTGCACAAAAAGGAGCAGGATACTATGAATGAAAAAAAGAGAAAAGAACTAGAACTAGACCCATAAAACTTAATTATTTGGCACAGAACGTAGAATACATGTTTTTAACCTATATAAAAAAAATAAAAGAGCAAATGAGAAAACATGCTTAGGAGCTAGAAATTATTTTTTTGGAGTTAGGAATTATTTTTAAATGACCAGAAAGACTGAGAAAAAAAACTAAATAGAACTAATAAAAGTAAATATATGACAATTAAAGTGGAATGGTTAAACATCAGATTATACAAAGCTGAAAAGAAAATCAACTATATAGAAAGATATGAAACATTATACAGACTAGAACAGAGACAAAAAGAAAAACTAAGAAAAACAGATTTAAAAAGAGAGTAGAGGGAATAGGTTCAACATACAATCACTAAGGATTCTAGAAAGAGATTAGAGAGAGAATAAAAAGTCAAGAAGAGATAATAGCTAAGAATTTTCCTGAATTCTTTAAAGACATAAGTACTCAAATTCAGGGATCCCAGTGGACCCCAAGCAGAATAATTAAACCATTTTCACATGTAAGCACATTGTCTTTGAGAGTTTGCAATTTCATTATTAAAAAAATTATAAAAGTAGCTTGAGAAAAAGAAAGATGAAAGAAATGGCTATTAGACTGACAACTAGCTTCAAAGTGCTGAGAGAAATATTAGTGAAAATTTATCATTCTATACATTCAAAATCAGGAATAAAATCAAGAAATTTATGGGAAAACTAAAACTGAGTTTACTAGCAACCGAACTTTGCTGGAAGGAGCCTAGTACATGTACTTCAGCAAGAAGGAAATGATCCCAGAGAGAAGGTCTAAGATAAAAGGAATGTTGACTGCATTAGAAAATAAACACTCGATAAACAAAGAAAACACTAATGATTAAATTAAATAATTCTACTGTTAAATATTGAGAGTTAAGTAAAGCAAGCAAAATTAGCATGAAAGTAGGGTTTGTATGACACATGATAGGACTTATGTATTCTAAGATCCTTTTATTGTTCAACAGTAAAACAAAGACATTAACTTTAAACTTTTAAAAGTTTACAGGACAAAAATGAAATTTCTCAAAGAGCACACAAACTAACAACTTCACAAGCACAGCAAAGGAAAACAAGAGGGAAAAAAAAGAATAGTGAAAGAGGGCAAAATAAGATGGCAGAAAACATCTAAATGCAAGACTAATTATAATAAGTGAATATAAATTGAACTCTTCAGTAAGGACACAGAAGTTATCAGAAAAGATAAAAAATATAGAAATCGATTATGTGTTGTTTACAAGAGAAGTATATCAAATATAAGGACATAAAAAGGTAGAACACCACAGAATATAAAGAGAGATAATAGGCAAATACTACTGAAAGGTTACTGTGTCTGTTACTAACAGACAAAATAGACTTCAAGGCAGAAAGCATTACTACAGATAAAGATAGTCACTATATAATAACAAAAATGTCAATTTGCCAAGAGGTAATACAAGCTAACAACATGGCTTCAAAATATGTAAATCTCTTTCTTTTTCTCTTTCTCTCTCTCTCTCTCTGTTGATAATTGATATATCAAGTACAAAAAATTAGGAAGGGTATGGGAGATTTGAATTATGCAGTTACAAAACTTGATCTGATGGGTATTCGTAATATATCCCCAACAATCAGAGAATGCAATGTTGTTTTTAGCACACAGGAAAGATTTATGAAATAAACAGCAAACTCTAAAAATTGTGTTCTGAATACAATAAAATTCATTTATAAATTAATGATACCAAAAAACAAAAATAAAGTAGCATCACTTGGAAATGTTAAAAAGCAAGCTCTTAAAAAGCTCATGGGTCAAAGCAGCAATCATTACGGAAATAGGAACCAGAATGATGTAAAACCCAATTTGAAGGTTCAGTAAGACTTCTCGGAGGAAATGCTTATGTTAGAAAGTTAGAAAATAAAAAGGCTAACGATTAATGTGCTAAGGATCCAGCTTACGAAATTAGAAAAAGAACAATAAAATAAGCCTACAAACATAGAAAAGAGAAATAAAAAACAAATTTATAAAATAGAAAACAAATAGAATTAATAAAGCTAACAGTCGTTTTTCAAATTTAAGACTAATGAAATCAACACATATCTAACAAGACTGACCAAGGTAAAAAAAAAAGACACAAACACTGTTAGGAATGAAAGTGAAGACAACTATAGATAAAGCAATGATTGAAAAGATGATTAAAGTACAATGAACAATTTTATGCTGAATAATTTGAAAACTTAAATGGAATGAACAAAATACGTAGCCATTTACCATTTGAAATAGTAATTGAGTCTTCTCTCAAAGAAAATAGTAGCTGCAAATGCTTTTGCAAATGAATTCTATAAAACATTTGAAGGAACGTTATATCAATCATACGCAAATTCTTCCAAAGATTAGAATGCATTAAGGAGGGTTCATTCTTTTCCTGTGAGGTGACTATGACCTCAATACCAAAACCAGAAACAGATGATGGGAAAGGAAAGGAAAATTACAGGCTCATCTCACTCATGAACATGCATGAAATATTTTAGACAAAATATTAGCATTCTGAATCCAACAGTGTATTGAAAAAATGACATGTTAAACACATTGGGCAAGTCCTAGAAATGCAAGGTTATTTTAATATTAGAGAGTCTGTTAAGATGCAAATCACCAAGTTAGCAGATTAAAGGAAAAAGCCCGTATACTCATCTGAGTAGGGGTAGCAAAACCATGTGATAAATTCAATGTCCGTTTATGATAAAAATTCTCACGGAAAACTAAATGAAAAGGAAAATTCCTTAGTCTAAAATGTTACTGCCAAAAACCTGCTGGAAGCATCATACTTAATGGTGAAACTTTAAAAGTCTTCCCTTGAAAATCAGGAACAAGAAAAGGATATTTGCTTTCACTGTTTCTATTTAAAATATCTCTATAGATCCTAATCAGTGCAGAAATGCAAGACTGAAAGAGGTAGTGGGTATATGAGCTCTCATTTTATTATTATGTTTTATGTTTACATCTATGTTGTATGTACTATTTTCAATGTATAGAATATTTAACAGTAAAAATAAACGCAAGTGTTTGATAAAGAAAGGAAAGAGCAGAAAGGGAAGAAAAGTAAGTGGAAATAAAGATGTTATCTCTCACAGAACTTCTGATAGTCCAGCAGGAGATATAGGTGAGTCATTTAGGCATTTGGAATATTGCATACTAAGTGCCATGATTGGTGGGTTGGCGAGTGCATAACAGCAGACAGTCCTGACACCTAACCTCCAATTTGAGGGTTCCAAAAAAGTTTCCTGGAGGAAGTGATATCTAAGTTGAGGCTTAGAAGATGAGGAAGAGTTTGCCTGGAAAAGAGGGTGGGAGATTGAGAAATCAGGTGCTAGTGGGCAGGATTAAAACCGTCTGTAAAGAGAGAGAGAATAGACAGCACATAGATAATTGGGATCCTCCAAGTACATACTAGCACGCCCTGAGCATAGAATTTCAGGTTAGGACAAACAAGAGAAGAAGCTTGAGAGGTAAGCAAGGGCCAGGTTGCAAGAAGCCAGATTCAGTAATTCTTGTATATTATCCTTATTATAAAACAAAAAAAATCTGAAAATAATCTAAATATCCAGAAATTAGAGATGGACAAATAAAGAATAGGAAATATGGTTGACTATAGGTTAAGTATGAAAAAATGATCACTATGAAGACTTTGTAGGAAATTGGGAACATCTTTATGATTCTGGTGAAAAAATTGAGAACACAAAATCATACTTTACCACTCAAACTGTAATTATAAGTTTATAAAATATGTATGCATGAAGACAAAGCTAGAAGTGAAACATACCAAAAAGAACATTGTGTTAGGAGATGGTAGCGTATGGCTGAGTTTTATTTTCCCTTTTCAAAAATGTTGTTTAATATCTTCTCATTGAAAATTTTTTTTTAAAAGTTAAACAGAGGGACAATATCAGTAAGTTCAGTGGAGCCCAGGGAATGAGGTTTTGCTCATTACTGAATCTGCAGTGCCTGGCACATAGTCAAGGCTGAATAAATACTTCTCAGCTGAATGAAAGATGGGCATTGTTCTGAGGTGTTCTGGAAGAATTGCTGATGGTATCCTAACACAGCGTCAGGTATGTCAGAATTGGGCTTCAACACCCAATATACACTACCAAATGTAAAATAGATAGCTAGTGGGAAGCAGCCACATAGCACAGGGAGATCAGCTCGGTGCTTTGTGGCCACCTAGAGGGGTAGGATAGGGAGAGTGGGAGGGAGGGAGACGCAAGAGGGAAGAGATAAAAAAAAATTATTTTTAAGATAAAAAAAGAGATTAAAAAAAAGAGGGAAGAGATATGGCGACATATGTGTATGTATAACTGATTCACTTTGTTATAAAGCAGAAACTAACACACCATTGTGAAGCAATTACACTCCAACAAAGATGTTTAATAATTAATTAAATAAAAGTGGGAAAAAAAGAAAAAGCTCTGATGATTTATTTATTAAGCTAACTGTATTTTTGTTAAGTTTTAATACATTCAGGAACAGAGTGAACTGGATACTTGAAGTCTTTTCTATCTGAGTTTAGAGGTTTATGGTTAAAACTGTCTTTTCTATCATGCACATTTTCATTTTTTTTTTAACAACTTTATTGGAGTATAATTGCTTTGCATTGTTGTGTTAGTTGCTGCTGTATAACAAAGTGAATCAGCTATATGTATACATATATCCCCATATCCCCTCCCTCTTCTGTCTCCCTCCCACCCTGCCTATCTCACCCTCCTTATCCCACCCCTCTAGGTGGTCACAAAGTACCCAGCTGATCTCCCTGTGCTATGCGGCTGCTTCCCACTAGCTGTTTTCTATTTGATAGTGTGTATACGTCAGTGCCACTCTCTCACCTCGTCCCAGCTTACCCTTCCCCCTCCCCCTGTCCTCAAGTCCATTCTCTATGTCTGTGCCGTTATTCCTGTCCTGCCCCTAGGTTCTTCAGAAACTTTTTTTTTTTTAAGATTCCGTATATATGTGTTAGCATATGGAATTTCTTTTTCTCTTTCTGACTTACTTCACTCTGTATGACAGACCATCTACCTTACTACAAATAACTCAATTTCATTTCCTTTTATGGCTGAGTAATATTGCATTGTATATATGTGCCACATCTTCTTTATCCATTCATCTGTTGATGGACACTTAGATTGCTTCCATGTCCTGGCTATTGTAAATAGAGCTGCAATGAACCTTGTGGTACATGACACTTTTTGAATTATGGTTTTCTCAGGGTATATGCCAGTACTAGGATTGCTGGGTCGTATGGTAGTTCTATTTTTAGTTTTTTAAGGAACCTCCATACTGTTCTCCATAGTGGCTATATCAGTTTACATTCCCACCAACAGTGCAAGAGGGTTCCCTTTTCACCACACCCTCTCCAGCATTTATTGTTTGTAGATTTTTTGATCATGGCCATTCTGACTGGTGTGAGGTGATACCTCATTGTAGTTTTGATCTGCATTTCTCTAATAATTAGTGATGTTGGGCATTCTTTCATGTGTTTGTTGGCAGTGTGTATATCTTCTTTGGAGAAATGTCTATTTAGGTCTTCTGCCCTTTTTTGGATTGGGTTGTTTGTTTTTTTGATATTGAGCTGCATGAGCATTGGTAGTATTTTTTTTGCTTTGGGTAGTATAGTCATTTTCACAATGTTGATTCTTCCAATCCAAGAACATGGTGTATCTCTCCATCTGTTTGTATCATCTTTAATTTCTTTCATCAGCGTCTTATAGTTTTCTGCATACAGGTCTTTGTCTTCTTAGGTAGATTTATTCCTAGGTATTTTATTCTTTTTGTTGCAGTGGTAAATGGGAGTGTTTCCTTAATTTCTCTTTCAGATTTTTCATCATTACTGTATAGGAATGCAAGAGATTTCTGTGCATTAATTTTGTATCCTGCAACTTAGCCAGATTCATTGATTAGCTGTAGTAGTTTTCTGGTTGCATCTTTAGGATTCTCTATGTATAGTATCATGTCATCTGCAAACAGTGACAGTTTTACTTCTTCTTTTCTGATTTGGATTCCTTTTATTTCTTTTTCTTCTCTGATTGCTGTGGCTAAAACTTCCAAAACTATGTTGAATAATAGTGGTGAGAGTGGGCAACCTTGTCTTGTGCCTGATCTTAGAGGAAATGGTTTCAGTTTTTCACCATTGAGAACAATCTTGGCTGTGGGTTTTTCATATATGGCCTTTATTATGTTGAGGTATGTTCCCTCTACGCCTACATTTTGGAGGGTTTTTATCATCAATGGATGTTGAATTTTGTCAAAAGCTTTTTCTGCAGCTATTGCGATGATCATATGGTTTTTCTCCTTCAATTTGTTAATATGATGTATCACATTGATTGATTTGCATCTATTGAAGAATCCTTGCATTCCTGGGATAAACTTATCATGGTGTATGATCCTTTTAATGTGCTGTTGGATTCTGTTTGCTAGTATTTTGTTGAGGAATTTTGCATCTATGTTCATCAGTGATATTGGCCTGTAGTTTTCTTTTTTGTGACATCTCTGTCTGGTTTTGGTATCAGGGTGATGGTGGCCTTGTAGAATGAGTTTGGGAGTGTTCCTCCCTCTGCTATATTTTGGAAGAGTTTGAGAAGGATAGGTGTTAGCTCTTCTCTAAATGTTTGATAGAATTTGCCTGTGAAACCATCTGGTCCTGGGCTTTTGTTTCTTTGAAGATTTTTAATCACAGTCTCAATTTCAGTGCTTGTGATTGGTCTGTTTATATTTTCTATTTCTTCCTGGTTCAGTCTCAGAAGGTTGTGCTTTTCTAAGAATTTGTCCATTTCTTCCAAATTGTCTATTTTATTACCATATAGTTGCTTGTAGTAATCTCTCATGATCTTTTGTATTTCTGCAGTATCAGTTGTTACTTCTCCTTTTTCATTTCTAATTCTATTGGTTTTTCTTCTCTCTTTTTTTCTTGATTAGTCTGGCTAATGGCTTATTAATTTTGTTTATCTTCTCAAAGAACCAGCTTTTAGTTTTATTGATCTTTGCTATTGTTTCCTTCATTTTTTTTTTCTGATCTGATCTTTATGATTTCTTTCCTTCTGCTAACTTTGGGGATTTTTTTCCTCTTTCTCTAATTGCTTTAGGTGTAACTTTAGGTTGTTTATTTGAGATGTTTCTTGTTTTTTTGAAGTAGGATTGTATTGCTATAAAGTCCCTTCTTAGAACTGCTTTTGCTGTACCCCATAGGTTTTGGGTTGTCGTTTTCATTGTCATTTGTTTCTAGGTGTTTTTTGATTTCCTCTTTGATTTCTTCAGTGATCTCTTGGTTATTTAGTAGTGTATTGTTTAGCCTCCATGTGTTTGTATCTTGTAAATATTTTTTTCCTGTAATTGATATCTAGTCTCATAGCATTGTGGTCAGAAAAGATACTTGATAGGATTTCTATTTTTTAAAATTTACCAAGTCTTGATTTGTGACCCAAGATATGATCTATCGTGCAGAATGTTCCATGAACACTTGAGAAGAAAGTTTATTCTGTTGTTTTTGGCTGGAATGTCCTATAAATATCAATTAAGTCCATCTTGTTTAGTGTATCATTTAAAGCTTGTATTTCCTTATTTATTTTTATTTGGAATGATCTGTCCATTGGTGAGCATGGGGTGTTAAAGTCCCCTACTATGATTGTGTGTGTTACTGTTGATTTCCCCTTTTATGGCTGTTAGCATTTGCCTTATATTATTGAGGTGCTCCTATGTTGGGTCCATACATATTAACAATTGTTATATGTTCTTCTTGGATTGTCCCTTGATCATTATGTAGTGGCCTTCTTTGTCTCTTCTAATAGTCTTTATTTTAAAGTCTATTTTGTCTGATATGAGAATTGCTACTCCAGCTTTCTTTTGATTTCCACTTACATGGAATATCTTTCTCCATCCCCTCACTTTCAGTCTGTATGTGTCCCTAGGTCTGAAGTGTGTCTCTTGTAGACAGCATATGTATGGGTCTTGTTTTTGTATCCATTCAGCCAGTCTATGTCTTTTGGTTGGAGTATTTAAGTTAATTATCAATATGTATGTTCCTATTACCATTTTCTTAATTGTTTTGGGTTTGTTATTGTAGGTCTTTTCCTTCTCTTGTGTTTCCTGCCTAGAGACGTTCCTTTAGCATTTATTGTAAAGCTGGTTTGGTGGTGCTGAATTCTCTTAGCTTTGCTTGTCTGTAAAGTTTTAATTTCTCTGTCGAATCTGAATGAGATCCTTGCAGGGTAGAGTAATCTTGGCTGTAGGTTTTTCCCTTTCATCACTTTAAATATGTCCTGCCACTCCCTTCTGGCTTGCAGAGTTTCTGCTGAAAGATCAGCTGTTAACCTTATGGGCCTTCCCTTGTATGTTATTTGTTGTTTTTCCCTTGCTGCTTTTAATATTTTTTCTTTGTATTTAATTTTTGGTAGTTGGATTAACATGTTTCTTGGCGTGTTTCTCCTTGGGTTTATCCTGTATGGGACTCTCTGTGCTTCCTGGACTTGATTGACTATTTCCTTTCCCATATTAGGGAAGTTTTCAGCTATAATCTCTTCAAGTATATTCTCAGTCCCTTTCTTTTTCTCTTCTTCTGGGACCCCTATAATTCGAATGTTGGTGCATTTAATGTTGTCCCAGAGGTCTCTGAGACTTTGCTCAATTCTTTTCATTCTTTTTTCTTTATTCTGCTCTGTGGTAGTTATTTCCACTATTTTATCTTCCACATCCCTTATCCGTTCTTATGCCTCAGTTATTCTGCTATTGATTCCTTCTAGAGAATTTTTAATTTCACTTATTGTGTTGCTCAGCATTGTTTGTTTGCTCTTTAATTTTTCTAGGTCCCTGTTAAACATTTCTTGTATTTTCTCCCTGTATTTCCAAGATTTTGAATCATCTTTACTATCATTTCTCTGAATTCTTTTTCAGGTAGACTGCCTATGTCCTCTTCATTTGTTTGGTCTGGTGAGTTTTTACTTTGCTCCTTCATTTGCTCTGTGTTTCTCTGTGTTCTCATTTTGCTTAACTTACTGTGTTTGGGGTCTCCTTTTTGCAGGCTGTAGGTTCATAGTTCCCATTGTTTTTGGTGTCTGCCTCCAGTGGCTAAGGTTAGTTCAGTGGGTTGTGTAGGCTTCCTGGTGGAGGAGTCTGGTAGATGAGGCTAGATCTTGTCTTCCTGGTAGGCAGGACTGCATCCAGTGGTGTGTTTTGGGGTGTCTGTGAACTTATCAGGATTTTAGGCAACCTCTCTGCTAATGGGTGGGGCTGTGTTCCTGTCTTGCTAGTTGTTTGGCATAGGGTGTCCAGCACTGTAGCTTGCTGGTCATTGAGTGGAGCTGGGTCATAGCATTGAGATGGAGATCTCTGGGAGAGCTTTGGCCATTCGATACTATGTGGAGCCAGGAGGTCTCTGGTGGACCAGTGTCCTGAACTTGGCTCTCCCACCTCAGAGGCACAGGTGTGACACCCGGCCGGAGAACCAAGACCTGGTCAGCCACACGGCCCTCTATATAACACAGGAGGCCAAGCAGGACTCTTGATGGAAGCAAAGCAGAGCCAACTGCCTTCGTATGTGTAAATGCCAGCCATTCAGTGCCAAATCCTGAGGCCCCTCATGAAGTCTTGACCTATTTTCAGAAACATCAAGTTGGAGGGAGGAGGGGAGGAGCAATGTCAGGGCTGTTTTTAATATTATTTAAAAATAAAATGGACTTAATTATAAAACATCTGCAAGACCAGAAACTACAAATGGAATGATTCAAAGTGAGGAATCAGAGGTCACTCCACCTGAATTTGCATCGCAGGTTCACCCCTTGTTACCTGTGGGAATCTGGACAAGTTACATAGCCTCTCCAAATCTCAGTTGCCTCTTTCAGAAAGTGGGATATTTCCTATAGTGTAGGAGGATTAAATGAAACTGGAATGCATAGAATGTGTTTACCATAGTGTCTGACTTACAGCAAGTATTCAACCAACATTAGTGATGCCTAGTACTATTTAAACAGACTGTCACATTTGTGTGTTGTTCACTATAATTCCATCAGCTTTTTCTGATAACACTGTTTATCTCTTTCTGGTCATCTGTGGCTAGCAATTAAAAATGATTTTAATTAAAATGCAATAATTAACTCATGTCTTAAGTGCTGTGTAGTTGATAAGATATGTCAAAACTCAATATGCAAAAACAAAAGTGATGGAAGTAGAAAGAAAAAAGGGGGATCCTTGGTGGTGAGAAGGTTGAAGATTTCCAGGGCAGACCTTGACTGCAGGAGTGGGTGTGAAAAAAGGGAAAAGAACAAGACAGTCATGGTCATGGCCTCACTGCTCGCCATGATCCTTCTCAGTCTCTACCTTCCAGACACACTGGGCTGGTTTCAGTTCTTCACATCATGTTTCCCCACTTTGGGCCTTTTCTCTTGCTTTCTGCCCCTGCCTGGAACAGTCTCCCTACCCCTCTTCATCTCACTAATACTTCTATTCTTAGGTGTCAATTAAAACATCACTTTCTTCTAGAAACCTGATGCCCTGAACTAGGCCAGGTCTCACTGCTCAGCTCAGCCAGAGCACTGAGCACTTGCTCCGTCACCCCGTGTTGTATCTACTCACTCAGTGGTTAATATTTGCCTTCCTGCTAAATAAGCTCCCTGAGAATGGAGGCTGCTGATGCTTCATTCATCTGGCAGAGGGCCTAACACACAGGTGGTGCTTAGTAATTGCAGGTTGGCTCATTGATGGGGAAAGGTAAACTCCAGGTCTTTCCATATTCTTCTCCATCCACCTGTCCCCATCTCCCTTGGTGACAACAGTGCTCAGAACAATCCTTGTGTCCTGTAGGATGGAGAACAAAGGCTAGTGCTTACCCAGCAGATAATGGATAAGATTTTCCCTTTACGTATTCTCCATGCTTTTCTCTCCTACTCATTCCATAAGCCTATCAATGGCCTCCAAGTTTCCCACTTGTGGTGCTGAAGATCTCTCCCCTTGGGTTCCAGCAGCCCTGGAGGTTACGGTGGAGAGCAGCTACTGAGAACTATGGTCAGGGCAAGAAACCAGGGACTTGGGGAATCTCATTCATTCAATGACCATTTAATAATAATTAAAATTACTGATACCTATTGAGTGCTTGAGTCATATCACTTAATTTTCACTATGAGCTTATGAAGTAGTTACTCTTAATATGCTCTCATACAAATGAGAAAATCGAGTCACAGTGCAGTGAAGCAACTTTGCCAAAGTCACATATATAGGAAGGTGTGAAGCCATGGTTTGAACCTGAACTCTTAACCAGGATGCAGTTTTGCATCTCATGGGTCTTGGAATAGGCAACCATGTACCAAATATGAGATTAGTGCTGCGGATTCCAAAACAACCAAGTGTTAGTCTCTGGTCTTTGGGAGCCTGTAATTGGGTGGGGAATTCAGGCAAAAATCTTAACAGGCCCTGTGCTAAAGACTGGCGTGGCGGGATTTATTGCATGATGGGATGTACAGCAAACCGCCAGGAGGGTACATGTCCTGCTATGGGAGAATGTCACTTGGCGGACATTTTGATCCAGTTTGCACCTGCATAAGCATCCAAATAAGGGTTTGTGGCACTTGGGCAATTCGTGTTCTTGAGACACCAGGAGGCAAGTTAAGCCTCAGAACTCCTGGAGTCTTTTTTCCTTTGGCCAATGACCAGCTCTCCTTGGATAAGGATATGTTTCTTGACTTAAAGGGGAAAAAAATGGACTTTAGCTTTGGAAGCATACGGTGTAATTTTAAGTTATTAGACCATTATTAATTGTTCACAGGAACATTTCCAAAATGTTTCTCTAGGCCTTTGATTCAAAGAAAAACTATTCTATTAATCTGTTTTGCAATTTCTACCTAATAATTGGCAATTTCTACCTAATAATTGGCTAATTTGTTCAGTTTATGGTTTAACATTTTCAAAGACTCTAGAAAAGGAGATATTTATTACGCACATTTTGCTAAATACATTTATTCTCTGTTCCTTGCATGAGATTCCAGAAATGTTTTCTACATAACCCTGTGGCATATCATGTGATAACAGCAGAGCAATTGTAGTTGTTTTGCCTCCTGTTAGGGCTCACTAAATACATATGGGTTTATGGTTGTCCCTGATAACCATAGAATTCATAATTTAGAAATTAAAATTTTAAATTAATTAGATGTTTGTTGACCAAGAATATGGAATAATGAATAGGGCATGAGAAAATACGGGTTTGAGCTCTTGACTGTTACTTACTAGCTACTCAACAAGTATTTATTGAGCATCTGCTATGCACCGAGTACTGTATTAAGCTCTGGCAATACAAAAGTACACAAGACAACATGGTCTCTGCCTTTTATGGAATTTGCATTCCATGCTATGGGGAAAAAGCTTAATATTTTGGAGAACTAAAGAAAATTAAACTGGCTGGAATGTGATGAAAAGGTTGGGGAGTAGCACAAGATGAAGTCACAGTGGAAATCTGGGGTGAGAGGTGCTTTTGGCTTTTTGTTATTATTGTTTAATTAGAATATAGAGGAAATAAAATGTTATATTAGTTTCAGGTGTACTACATAGTGATTCCCTATTAACATACATTATGAGATGATCACCATGGTAAGTCTTGTTACAATCTATCACCATTTAAAATTATTACATTATTGACTCTGTCTCCTATTCTGTATATTATAACCCCATGTCTGATTTACTTTATAAGTGGAAGTTTGTGACTCTCAATCCCCTTCATCTATCTTGCCCATCCCCACCCTCCTCTTCTCTGGCAACCACAGTTTGCTCTGTGAATTTATGAATCTGTTTTGTTTTGTTTATTTTGTTTTATAGATTCCACATGTAAGTGAGATCATACAGTATTTGTCTTTCTCTGTGTGACTTATTTCACTTGGTATAACCTCTCGTTTATCCACGTGGTCACAAATGGCAAGATTTCATTCTTTTTTACTGGCTGAGTAATATTCCATCGTGTATGTATATCACATCTTCTTTATTCATTCAACTGTTAATGGAAACTTTGGTTGCTTTCATATCTTGGCTATTGTAAATAATGCTGCAGTGAACATAGGGGTGATATATCTTTTCAAGTTAGTGTTTCTGTTTTCTTTGGGTAAAATTGCCCAGAAGTGTAATTGCTGGATTATATGGCACTTCTGTTTTCTACTTTTTGAGGAACCTCCATGTGCTTTCCATAGTGGCTGCACCAATTTATATTTCCAACAATATTGCACAAGGTTTCCTTTTTCTCCATATCCTCCCCAACACTTTTTACTTGTTGTCTTTTTTTTTTTTTTTTTTCTTTTCTTTTGCGGTATGCGGGCCTCTCACTGCTGTGGCCTCTCCCGTTGTGGAGCACAGGCTCCGGACGTGCAGGCTCAGCAGCCACGGCCCACAGACCCAGCCGCTCCGCGGCATGTGGGATCCTCCCGGACCGGGGCACGAACCCGCGTCCCCTGCATCAGCAGGTGGGCCCTCAACCACTGCGCCACCACGGAAGCCCTGTTGTGTTTTTGATAACAGCCATTCTGACAGGTGTAAGGTAATATCTCATTGTGGTTTTGATCTGTATTTCCCTTATGATTAGTGACGCTAAGCGTTTTTTCCATGTGCCTGTTGGCCCTCTGTACGTACTATTTGGAAAAATACTTGTTCAGGATTCTGCCCATTTTTTTAATTGGATTTTTTTAAATCTTAAATTTTATGAGTTCTTTATATATTCTGGATATTAACCCCTTATCAGATACATGATTTGCAAAATATCTTTTCCCATTCAGTAGGTTGCCTTTTCACTTTGTTGATGTTTTCCTTTTCTGTGCAAAATCTTTTTAGTTTGATGTAGTCCCATTTGTTTATTTTTGCTTTTGTTGCCCTTGCCTAGGGAGACAGATGCCCAAAATATCTCTAAGACCAACATCAAAGAGCTGACTTCCTATGCTTTCTTCTGGGATTTTTATGGTTTCAGGTTTTATTTCAAGTCTTTAACCCATTTTTGAGTTTATTTTGGTGCATGGTGTAAGTTAGTATTCCAGATTCATTCTTTTGCATGTAGCTACCTAGTTTTCCCAACACCATTTATTAAAGAGACTGTCTTTTACCCATTATATATTCTTGTCTCCTTTGCTGTAGATTAATTGACCATATGTACCTGAGTTTATTTCTGGGATCTCTATTCTGTTCCATTAATCTATGTGTCTGTTTTTGTGCCAGTGCCATACTGTTTTGACTATTATAGCTTTGTAATATAGTTTTGAAGTCAGGAAGTATGGTATCTCCAGTTTTGTTTTTCTTTCTCAGGATTGCTTTGGCTACTCGGAGTCTTCGGTAGTTTCATACAAATTTTCAGATAATTGTTTAAACTGCTGTTGGTATGTTGATAGGGATTGCATTGAATCTGCATTTTGCTTTGGAGACTATGGACACATTTTGTTTGGCTGTGTTGGGTCTTCATTGTTGCATACAGGCTTTCTCTAGTTGCAGCGAGCGGGGGCTACCCTCCTTTGCGGTGCACGGGCTTCTCATTGCGGTGGCTTCTCTTGTTGTGGACCATGGGCTCTAGACACGTGGGCTTCAGTAGTTGTGGCACGTGGGCTCAGTAGTTGTGGCTCACAGGCTCTAGAGCACAGGCTCAGTAGTTGTGGCACACGGGCTTAGTTGCTCAGTGGCATGTGGGATCTTCCCGGACCAGGGCTCGAACCTGTGTCCCCTGCATTGGCAGGTGGATTCTTAACCACTGAGCCACTAGGGAAGTCCCTGGAGACTATGGACGTTTTAACAAGATTAATTCTTCCAGTATGTGGGCGTGGTATATCTTTTCATTTATTTGTGTCAACTTAAAATTTTTTCATCAGTGTCTTACAGTTTTCAGAGTACAGTTCTTTCACCTCCTTGGTTAAATTTATTCCTAGATATTTTATTGTTTTTGATGACTGTAAGTGGGATTTTCTTGCTCTTTCAGATAATTCATTATTAGCATATAGCAATGCAACAGATTTCTGTATATTAATTTTGCATGCTGCAACTTTACTGAATTCATTTATTAGTTCCAGCAATTTTTTGAGGGAGTATCTAGGGTTTCCTATATAGAATATCATGCTATTTGCAAATAATTAGTTTCAATTCTTCCTTTTCAATTCAGATGCCTTTTACTTCTTGTCTGATTGCTGTGGCTAGGACCTCTAATAGTATGTTCAATAAAAGTGGCAAGAGTGGGCATCCTTATCTTATTCCTGATGTTAGAGATAAAGCTTTCAGCTTTTCTCCATTGACTGTGATGTTGGCTGTGAGTTTGTCATAAATAGCCTTTATTATGTTGAGGTATGTTTTCTCTATACTCACTTTGTTGAAAGTTTTTATCACAAATGGATGTTGAATTCTGTCAAATGCCTTTTCTGCATCTGTTGAGATGATCATATGATTTTCATCCTTCAATTTGTTAATGTGGTATATCACAGTGACTGATTTGTGGGTGCTGAACCATCCTTGTATCCCTGGAATGAATCCTACTTGATCATGTTATATGATCCTTTTAATGTATTGTTGAATTTGGTATGCTAATATTGTGTTGAGGATTTTTGCATCTATACTCATCAGGGATATTGACCTGTAATTTTGTTTTTAGTGTCTGTATCTGGTTTTGGTATCAGTGTAAAGCTGGCCTTGTAGAATGAGGTTAGAAACTTCCTTTCTGCTTTAAATTTTTGGAATAGTTTGAGAAGGGTAGGTATGAAATCCTTAAATGTTTGGTAGAATTCACCTGTGAAGCTGTCAGGTCATGTACTTTTGTTTTTGAGGGGAGTGTTTTGATTACTGATTCAATGTCATTATTAGTAATTGATTTATTCAGATAGTCTGTTTTTTTTCTGATTAAGTCTTGGAAGCTGGTATGTTTCTAGGAATTCTATTTCTTCTAGGTTATTCAACATTCTGGCATATGATTGTAGTGTCCTAAGATCTTTAGTACTTCTGTGGTATTGGATGTAATTTCTCCTCTTATATCTATGATTTTATTTATTTGGGCCCTTCCTCTTTTTCCTTGATGAGTTTGTCTAAAGGTTTGTCAATTTTGTTTATTTTTTCAAAGAACCAGCTCTTAGTTTCATTGATCTTTTCTATTATTTTCTTAGTCTTGATTTCATTTACTTCCACTCTTATCTTTATTATTTGCTTCCCACTACTAACTTTCGGTTTTGTTTGTTCTTTTTCTAGTTCCTTTAGGTGTAATGTTAGATTTCTTGCTTGATATTTTTCTTGTTTCTTGATATAAGCCCATATTGCTGTAAACTTCCTTCTTATAACTGCTTTTGCTGCATCCCATAGATTTTGGAATGTAGTATTTCCATTTTCATTTGTCTCAAGATATTTTTTGATTTCCTCTTTGATTTCTTTCGTGACCCATTGGTTGTGTAGTAGCATGTTATTCAGTCTTCATGTGTTTGTGCTTTTTAAAGTTTTTTCTGTAATTGATTTTTAGTTTCACACCATTATGGCCGAAAAAGATGCTTGATATGATTTCGGTCTTTTTACATTTATTGAGACTTGTTTTGTAGCCAAACGTGATCTATCCTGGAGAATGTCCCATGTACACTTGAAAAGAATGTGTATTCTGCTGTTTGGTGATGCAACATTCTATATATATCTGTTAAGTCAATCTGACCTAATGTGTCACTTAAAGCCAGTGTTTTCTTATTTATTTTCTGCCTGGATGATCTATCCATTGCTACAGGTGTGACTGGCCCCGGCTGCAACAGTTGTGGGTGTGCTGGTGGGTGGATTTGGCCCCTTGGTGCAAGAACCGCTTGGGGCAGGGGGACACCAGTTCAGGCTAAGGCCACCCACCTGGTGTGGCAGGATGGGAGCCACTTTGGAGGGGCACCAGTAGGGGTGGGTAACTGGGGCAGTGTGGGTCTACAGGAGAACACCTGGTGGGAGGAGCAGTGCTAGCAAGGTAGATGGTGAACATCAGAAATGGTTAACATTAGAAATAGTGCCCACCAGTGCCAGGCCCGCTAGGTAGAGGGAGAATAAAAATTATGGTGCCTGCCAGTGCTTGAGTCTCCAGAGACAGTTCCAACAGATCCCTGCCCCTTCAGCATTCATCCTAAATTTAGTCAATGAATCTCCTTCTTGTATGACCCAGACACTTTTCAAATTGCTGCCTCTGCCCTGGTACTCAGAATGAGTGAGTTTGTGTGCAAGTCCTTTAAGAGCAGAGTCTTGGTTTCCCACAGCCCTCTGGCTCTCCTGGATGTAAGCCCCATCTATCCAAAGCCAGATGTTATAGGGGTTTGTCTTCCCAGTGAAGGTCCCTAGGGCTGAGTTGCCCCCATGTGGGGCTTGAACCCTTCCCTCCTTAGGAAGGACCTCCACATTTGTGATATCTCCTCTTGCTTATGGGTCACTGCACCAGGGGTGTGAGTCCTGACTGCATCTCTGTGCCTCCTACCTGCCACGATGTGTTTCTTCCTTTATATCCTTAGTCATAGAAGAGCTGTTCTGCTAGTCTTCAGGTCGTTCTGAGAGAGAGCTGTTCTAGTTGTAGTTGTAATTTTGGTGTCTCTGTGGGAGGAGATGAACTCAGGATTTTCCTACCCCACCATCTTGATCCCTCTCCAAGATTCGATCAAGAGGTACTTTCAAACTCTGATAAAAACTTTGGCTTCTATTCCATGTGCAGTTAGGAAGAAGCTGTCAGTGAAATGGATTGTGCCAATTCAGATTCTGCTGGTTTCAAGTAATAGTAATTCATAGGAAATAGCTCAAGGAAAGAAGGTTTATTATCAGGCAAAAGAGGTGTTTTTTGGAAATCCAAAGTCGAAAACAGAATAGCCAGGGCCTACAGGAACTGAGACTAAAGTAGAAAGCTGCTACTACTGAGGATGTCCTCTCTCATGCTTTCTCTCCTCGTTTGCCTCTTTCCTTTATTTACAAACCGCCTTCCTCTATTTATCCATATTATCTTGTCCCATAATGGATGGCTCAGGTTACAAGTCTGGGTGACTTTTCAGCTCAGCTACTCAGAGCTTAGTGTCTTGGTTTCCAATTCCAACTTTCCTAGAATGAAGTCAAATAAGCTTCAGCTCATTTCCTTATGGGTAGAGCCCTTCACACAAGGCTTTGTCATGGAACTTGTAACAGGTTACCTAAGTCAGTTGTCCATTTTTGACCCAGGCAGCTATGGCTGGCAGGATGGTATCACATGGCACAACCATAGCTTTTGCCCCTCACTGGTTGTAAAAAATAATGCCCAGAAAGCTATCTTATTAGTAATTTTTGTAGATATGTGAAAGCTTTGCCTTGTCCACTCCACACAGTTGTTTTTGTTTTTTAGATTTTTTTTTTTTTTTACAGGGACCATTTTTAAAGTCTTTATTGAATTTGTTACAGTATGGCTTCTGTTTCATGTTTTGGATTTTTGGCCATGAGGCATGTGGGGTCTTAGCTCTCCGACCAGGGAGCAAACCCACACCCCCTGCATTGGAAGGCAAAGTCTTAACCACTGGACTGCTAGGGAAGTCCTTCCACACAGTTTTAATGAGGGTAAAGTGAGATAAAGGTTTTGAAAAAATTTTGGTAAACTGTGAATGTCTATTAGAGGTTAGTAAATTTATTTTGCGCACTGTCAGACTGCTCTAAGTAATGTACCAATATAATCAAAAAATGTATTAAGGTCCACAAAAAGTCTAGAGAATGTAGAGAGAAAATTATTCCAATTATTTACCAGTCATATCTCCTAAAACCAGCTCTCTTGATGATCTTAACTACAGGTGGGTAAAGTGATACTTAACTTTCCAAACTCTAGTTGTAAGTAATTATTTAGATACACATTATGATCCTTCCAAAACTCTGTAACACCATTTGGGCAATACGATAAGAGGAGGAATGTTTAAAATGTGGTTTAGTAACTAGACTATACCCTTACAAAAGTAAGGACGAGAAGTCGATGTTGTTAAAAGGATACGGGTACTTTTTCTTTTGTTGATGAAAGATACAGCTTTCAACAAGTAGACGGCAGTTGCTATTATTCTGTTGAGGCAAGTGGTTCTAGGGATCAAACTACCTGTTCAGTATGAGGCATAACATCTGTTACAAGAACATTTCAAAGATTCGTTTTTTAATGATCTCATCAAAGCAGAGAAATTGGGAACAGAGCTTGTGTAACACACAACTGCCTGGATGTTCGGGGGTCTTGGAAGACTGAGGTAGGTGCAAGCCTTGATAGGTATCGCTAGGTATGCTCACTTTATTTCGTTTCTTTGCCTGTTTGTTTGCTTGAGTCACATCCCTTAAGATTCCAGCATGATCTAATAGAAGAAACCTTGTACAGGAAAACTCAGTTCAAATTTCCATGGCCTCTTATCAATGGGACCTTGATGAGACGACTGTCAACCTCTTCACTGTAACTCCTGGGAAGTTAAGCTGGCCTTTCCTATTGTCATGGCATGTTGGCCGAGGTCCAGAAGCTGGGAAACAGAATATGAAATGCTTCTGCATATTAAAAAATAGTACATCATCTACTTTAAGTGTATGTAAGAGGATATGCAAGGGAAGCAAGTTTTTCTGAAAAAGAGGGGAGTGGGAGAGTGTGCCTCTCCTCACATCAAACCCAATGCTTGTAGAAGAGAATTTGCTTTCAAGAGGGAGATTAACCCCTCACCCCACCTTGAAGCTGTGGAAGCGGTGGGGGGGGGGGGGCAGTGCCACTACGAGGCTAGTGTCAGATGCGGGGAGAGAACCTTCGTCCATTATGCATATCTCCTCCAAGACTTCTTGGCGACACTTCCCTGACCATTTAACATTGCAGTTCTCTTTCAGTGATCTCTATCTCTCTCCGTGGCTTCATTTTTCTCCGTAGCGTCCATCAATTATACAACTTATTAGTTCTTTAGTTAGTTGTCTGTCTCAGTACTCTAGAATATAAATTCCATGCAGACGGGGGCCCTTGTGTTCATTGCTCTAATCTGAGCACCTTGAACAGTGCCTGGCAAGTGGTAGGGGCTCAATACATTCTTGAAGTGAATTAAATTGTGAGAACCTCCAAGAGTCCTTTGGAGTTTGGGTGATATAAGGAGCCTCTTTCGAGGGGACAAGTTAGTGGGACAGGCCCTGAGGATGGGGGAGGGGCTAGAGCAGGCTGCAGGGGGCAATCAGGACAAGCACGTAGTCTGCGTGTGCACAGAAGGCAGCAACTGGTTTAGGTGGTCACAGAGGGGTCCCACCAAGAGGACAGCCTATGGCGTGAGTGTGCGGTCAGACCAGGGGCCAAGGAGGAGTGGTCAGTGACCAGGAGAAAGGGCATCCCGGAAGCAGGAAACAACATGAAGTGGTGTCAACATGGAGGACTCTCCAAGCCAGCACCTGCCACAGTCATGGGCCCCGAGCCAGACTGCAACTGCGTAGTCCGGTGAGACCTCCCTCTCCTCCGCTGGCTTCAACCTTGGAGGAAAGGGAGCTGGTTAGTGACAGGAAGGAGAGTGGAACAGAAGGTGCGGACACACTGAGGATACTGAGCTCGCCACCACCTTCCCACAGTAGGTGTCCAAGCTTGAGTCCAATGCAAGCTCATAGCAGGGAGTTTAAATCTATTGAGAGAACTATATTCAGTATCCTGTGATAAACCATAATGGAAAAGAATATATATATATATATATGAAGAAATTAACACAACATTGTAAATCAACTATCCTTCCATAAAAATTTTTAAAAAAGAATATCGTAAATCTATTGAGAGAGTGATAGTTTGATGTTAGAAAACACTGGATTTGTAAAAAGCCTCCTCTAAATGAGAGTCTGTGTGAGAATAACAAGAGAAAATGGGGAATCTGCTTGAGATTTTTGTTGAAGTTTAATTCTAACGGGCTGGTTTAAAGGACAATGATGAGGGGAAATTTGTTTTCTTTCTATGTGTACTCCATTGGGTCAGCCTTTCCAATGAGCCTAGCATGTGTAAAATCAGTGAGGTAAGTGTGTACATTGCCCAGCACACTACCGGGCACAGAGAAGACCCTCAGTACATGTCTATGGTTGGTGTAATGTCATTCCATGCAGCCTGCAGAAGACGTCCCCCACTGGGCTTCCAGCCTCATCCTCATTTCCCTACTCAGTTTGCCTATTTCTACACTTACTTGTCTTTCCCATGGAGATTTCTCTGGATCTCCATTCATGCATTCAAGGTAGAGACTAGAGATTTATCTTTCCTCATAGTCTCATGATTCCTAGTGGTAATAATGATTGTCAGGATAGCCAAAATCATTGAGAACTTATTAAAATACCAAGCACCTTCCTAAGCACTTTGTGTGCCTTCTTTCACGTAAGCCTCACCACAACCCTAAGAGGTCATTATCGACTGTGAAAATGAGGCTTTTCAGAGTCTCTGGAACTTGTCTGAAATCATTCAGCTGGTGTCATGGTGTTTGAACACAGTACCAAACAACAAGCAGAGGAAATTAGCCTGGGCCACCCCACATCCTGACAGGTGACCCTAAACCCTGTTGGAACAGGTGTTCATCCCCTACTGCACACCTTGTCCAAAGATTCTTTTTCGTTGTGAAATCAGGAGGGCTAATTCCGTTCCCTTCACAGAAAGAATACTTTGTAATCGTATCACATGTCTGCAAGATGAAAAGCAGCTTTCTTGGTCCAGCAGGTAAATCAATGCTTCACATAAAAAGCCTTGAGCCTCAATTATTGAATGCAATGGTCCAAACAAACTCTGCCCAGGCAAAAATACTGCCAGGAGTCTCTTTGTCTGTTTCTAATTAAGCATCTGTCCAGATCCTCTGCCCCATCCATCCCACTTGGACGCGTGCTTATGTAATGAATCAGCAGGTACCATGCAGTTGCTTTTGCTTTGTCTTTAAACTCTCCATGGTCTTATGTTCCCAGAGGCAGACCAGGGCTCTGGGACTGATGGCCAGCAGGTTGATAACTCCTAGCAGTGGTCAGATTATGTGATTTAGCTGTTGGTAAATGCAGGGCTTGCTAGAGCTCTACGTACCTCAGGTATTTTGTTGTATGTATCCCTCTTTCGACATACTCACTGAAGCATTTTCCCAATGAGTGCCGTCTGAATTAATGAGGGACTAGTTAAGGGCATATACTCGTCCAGAGAACGAGAAAGGACTTCTGGAGAAATCTTTTTATGGCTCTAACCAGGGTGGTAGCTTCTTGCTTGGAGTGCCGCGTTCTACCCAGCGGATTAAAAGATTCTGTTACGACTGTGCCAGTTACGGGTCTGCTGAATTTTATCAGCTCTCTTCCATTTGTAAGTGATTCCCTGGAACACAGGTGCACTAATACATACAAAAGGCACATCCTCAGGGAGAATATGAATATCAATTCATATTTTTATTTGCTTATTATTTATGGATCTGCTCACATTGTTAGGAAGATGCTTGGACCACAGTCTGACTTGAAGCTGCCAATGTATGGGACTATATTTTTCAAATTCTTCCTTTGGCCCAGAGCATGGAGATTAGATTGGATTTCATGAACTAGTGCTACTCATTCCTCCCCACCTGAAATCAGAATACTCATAAGGCAGCAGAAGAGGCCTGACAGTATATCTCCATAGTTTGGGCTGCAAAATGGAGATGGGATGATGTAGCCTTCGCCTCGCTTTGGCTTTTGCACAGACTGCCGTGGTGATTAGGAAGAGATCCTCTGGAAACGACCTGTGCTATGTTTCCTATCCCCCAAGCGATTGTGTTCAAAACACGAGTACATTTCCGGGAAAACACATGGGGAATCGGGGTCTGGCTTTCGTCAAACATCACATCCTGATCCCTTTGAAAATTCCTTTGATCTACTGTTCCAAATATTTCATGGTTGTATATATTTCATTAATTTACACCACCTCTCTGGCATCATTCTTAATGCATTCGTGATGTTTATTCTGTTAGGTAACTTGGTTAACGATGTCAGGGGCCGACTCAAGTCCTGCTGGAAGGCCGTATTTAATCTGGCTAATGCTGAGCCTCCCACCCCGTGAGACACAGAGCTAGGCCCTTCGGTGTGTTACATCTGTCCCTTATCACAGTCAGGCCAACTGCGGGTGGTCATCCACAGTTGGTCGAGGAAGAAACTGTGTGTGACTCAGGGTGTGCAAATTGCTTTAGCAAAGTCATCCACTAGCAAACTGGCAGAGCTAGGATTACAATCTACATGTGTCCTTCTAAGTCTTATCGTGAAGTTATCAACTGTCAAACCCCAGAAAGGTTTCTGAGTCTCTGAGCCTCAGTTTTTCATCTGTCCAAATGGGCAAATAATACCTGTGCTGTTTATTTTCCTGGGAAGACACAGAAAGCAGTTGAAATGACATATGAGAAAATGTTGTGTACGCTCCATGGTGCTATAGATGTGGGAGGTGTTACTAGAATGGAAGCATCAGAGGCACACATAAACCCCAGGCAGTGTAGATTCCAGAATCTTTGTGACTGACCAAAGCAGGTTCAACAACAGGATAACTAAATAGTATGGCTCCTTCCACATAGGGTTATATCCTAGCCAAAATAAAATGTTTTCCTTGCATAGCATAGGGATTAAAAATTTTAGGGTTAACGTTGCTGATTTTGTTGGTGACCTTCTGACTGATTTTCTCCAGGGGTCTTTCTTTCCACATATACAAACAGAGGTCTTTTAGTATTCCATTTGTGCCAATAGACCAAATTCTCCTTTAATTTTTGTAACAAAATGTAAAATTAAAGTATTATCCATATCCACAATACAGGTTAGAGACACTTTAACACCCCCACTAAGCCAAAAAAATAATAATAATGTCATAAGCAGCTGGTGATTTTCAGACTATTATCATTCAGAAGAGCACTGTTTCTGCCCATCCCCCGCTCCATCAGAATCCATAAAACGTGAGCGGGCTGCATAATTCCCTGCTTAACTCTATCACTTCTCTAATCACATTTCCCTTTAACACGTTCATCAGGACACTGCGCAGAGCTCTGGGTATTTCTGTGGCCTTTGATTTGCACATTAAACTTGCCAGCTTTTGAAGTTTTGACGTAAGTTGTCATGCTAGGGGAAGGATTAAGAGGGGGAGCGGGCATGGCTTCACGCCTACGGCCCTCGCTAGACTTCTGCATGTGTTTGCCACTGTCTGTAGCCCCTTCAAACTTGTAACTGGTAACAGTCAACACCCTTGATGAGAGCCTAGTGCAGGCAGGAGAGGCATCTGAGAACAGCTCACTGCCTGGGAGACAACGGGATGCATCCCTAGAACCACTTTCTGCCTCTACTGGTCTTGCTACCCTTAGTCTGTGTTGGCCTTGGGGTGTCACCATCACATGACTTATTAAGAAACAACTAAATGCAACAAAGAAAATGGATAATGAAAAAGGAAGCTGTAATTTTAATGTAGGAGAAATTTTAGAATAATTGTTTCTGGGTTGTTTTTTTTTTTGCGGTACATGGGCCTCTCACTGTTGTGGCCTCTCCCGTTGCGGAGCACAGGCTCCGGACGCGCAGGCTCAGCGGCCATGGCTTACGGGCCCAGCCGCTCCGCAGCTTGTGGGATCTTCCCGGACCAGGGCACGAACCCATGTCCCCTGCATCGGCAGGCGGACTCTCAACCACTGCGCCACCAGGGAAGGCCAATAGTATATTTTTAAAAATTATGCCAGTCAATTTTAAAATTAAGATGAAGTGGAAAATTTCCTAAAAGAAATGAACTACGAACTAAGTTAGAAAAAAATTAGACAACCTGAGTAGACCTATAAATATTAGGAAAATTTATATGGAGGGTGACTCCAAAGCTTATCTCCAGCATTTGTAGGTAGTGCCCTATTCAAAGAGCTTGGGCACAAAAAAACATACATAGTGTGGTCTCTATTCTGCAAGGAACTGACGTCCCAGGAGACAGGGTAGATGGTATACATGTCCTGACATGAAAGGGGCAACGTTAGTTGGAACCGTCTCCTCACAAACCTGGGAGTGAGTATCAGCGTTGCTAATAACTGCAGCAGTAATGACTGTTAAGATCATAGTAGGCATCAGTTATTGAGCATTTGATCATGATTTGGGTACTTTGCATACATTATCTTATTTCATTTATTACACACATTAAGCCTATGAAAAAGGTAATTTTAGAGACGGAGAACTGATGCTAAAAGAGATTAAGGAATTTGCCTAAAGTCATCTCGCTAATGATTAAAAGATCTAGATCTAACCCCAACTTCGAGTTTGGGCTGGACGATCAGATTTAGGGTTCTCTTCAAGACCCAAGAAGGCAGAGCAGAATACACCACGCAAAAGCTTTGATTTAGAGCAGCTGAAAGGAAGTGCATTTAATCAGTTTTTGTGACTGAGAAATTTTTCTATTAATTTCACTGAGGATTGTTAGGTATCATATTGCTCTTACACCTGGAGTGTAATTTCATTGAAATGTGATTACAACGATATTTTGCACAGGGCACGAATAAAACTGTGCTTTTTTTTCTCCCTCCAGTGTCAATTAATATAGACTTTATTGCTTTCCTCCAGGTTTCTGTAACTAGGCTCTTAACAATGCCTCACCACCTGGATTATACAATCCTAAAGGCTTGAGATAGCGCCTATCTGTTTTGACTCGGTAACACCGTTTCATTCTTTCATTATTACTGTGTGTCCCAGAAATACATGGGTTGTATTTCAGTGACTGCCACCAAGCCTGGCATACAGTAGATGTGGAATGAATGTACTCAGTGCCTCACATGATGCTGAGCTCAGTAAATACCAGTTGACATGTCTTCTCATGACTGAAAGAGACTGAAGTCCCAAACACAAGAAAAGACATGATTTTTCCCCAAGAGGGCTATCCATCTGTCTCTGTTGCCATCACCTAGTTTGATTTCTCCAAAGACAGAACCATCTATAAGAGTACAGATACATCCCAGCATTGTGATAGAAAGAGTGGGAAAAGTGACTGGGGAGGAATCCTGAAAAGAAATGAGGTTCAGTGCTGCCCATGAAGACAAAAGAGCAGCTTTGGGAGAGAGTGTTGATTGTTTTCAGCGTTTTGTAGCATTTCTTTATGGTTTTGCATCCCATGGGATTTTGAACTCCTTAAAGACAGGGATCATACATCCAGCACAACACGTTGCCGTAAGGATGTACTAAGTAAATGTTTGTTCAACTGACATGAGAATAGCCACCCAATATTTTCTGAGCACCCTCTCTGGACTGGCCTGGCCTCTCTGCCATGGTCACTGCCACCAGGGAAGTCATTGCCCAGAAAGGAGCTAATTGGCTTCTGTGTATGGGAATTGGCTGCAAATATTGAAAGACAGAAGAAATTTAGAAAAAAAAAAAAAGGTTCTGAAGAACCTAGGGGTAGGACAGGAATAAAGATACAGACGTAGAGAATGGACTTGAGGACACGGGGAGGGGGAAGGGTAAGCTGGGACGAAGTGAGAGAGTGGCATGGACCTATATACACTACCAAATGGAAAATAGATAGCTAGTGGGAAGCAGCCGCATAGCACAGGGAGATTAGCTCGGTGCTTTGTGACCACCTAGAGGGGTGGGATAGGGAGGGTGGGAGGGAGACACAAGAGGGAGGGGATATGGGGATGTATGTATATGTATAGCTGATTCACTTCGTTATAAAGCAGGAACTAACACACCATTGTAAAGCAATTATACTCCAATAAAGATGTTGAAACAAAAACAAAACTGGAGGGGAGTGATAAGTGTGGAAGACCACTGTGCTGTGGTCCTGAGTCCCTTACAAGATAAAGTTTATTTTTTTCACTCCGTACTCTTCCTCCCCAGACTCCCTCTCCAGGCACACACAGGCACACACAGGCACATCACCCTAACCCAGGCCAGATGAAAACCTTTAAAGACCCTAAATACAACAAAAGATGCCTGTGCATGGCCGTGTGATACAGAAATTAAAAACAGTACTCAGTGACAAAATATTTTTTAAATGTAATTTTTCGAAATTTCACTAAGTGTATATTTAAGCCAATATTAAGAGATCTTTTTTCTAGCCTTTCTTAACTTTTGCTATTTTTAGTACTCCTGCTTTTCTGATACCCTAAGCACATGTTCAGTTTGCCCGTTGAGTATCCCTCCACTAATGTTTTCTCTTCTGTGTTCTGCACCCTACTTTCCTACTTTCCTTACAAAGGCATCCATGCAAACCACTTCCATTCCTTTATTTACTGATGGGTTCATCTCATTTCTCTCTCCCACATTTCATTTCCCTCTATTTCAAAAGACAGATGAACTGGGTGCCCTGTGAGTCAGGTTATTGCCTTATTGGAAAGGTATGTTTTACACCTTCAATCTATAAGCCTTCTCAACTACAAAGATAAATCTCTTTCCGTCAGGTTTTTCTTTTTATCCTTGGAGAATCCTTGGAGCACGCATAGAATCAATTTCCTTTTCTTGAGTTCATGTGCATGTATGTGACCGAAACAGATGTCATTTTAGATAAACACCATCTAATGAAGTGCTATGCCATTAGGAATAATGCCAAGGACTGGTTCTACACTAGTAGATTTAAAAATGTTAAAAATCCAAATCCTGTTGATAGAAAAACGTCTAATACAGTCTGAAGGAAGTTCTGGTCAGTTGGAGAAGTGGCAACTGTTCTACTCCAGCTCCACTGCCCACAAGAGTGTTGCCTTCTCTGACTCAAGGGGGCAGCTTTTCTGGAATAAAGTGAAGTATTTGGCTGCTTTTTCCCCAGAGTATCGCCATTTTCCCAATATGGCCAAGGGGAGCTTGTATGAACGCAGTGGCCTGCTGAGATGAAGGCCATTTTCATTCATACTGAAAATTAAAAATGCTGTTATGTTAGTCCAGGTCCTCTAAGAAGCAGATGTCAAGACAAAATTAACTGTGTGAGGACGGTTAGGAGAAATATTTGTGTGAAAGACAGTTAGTGGGGAGCTGGAGAAGGTCAAAGAGCCGTCAGAGGCATCCCTGGTGGCGCAGTGGTTGAGAGTCCGCCTGCCGATGCAGGGGACGCGGGTTCGTCCCCCGGTCCGGGAGGATCCCACATGCCGCGGAGCGGCTGGGCCCGTGAGCCATGGCCGCTGAGCCTGCGCGTCCGGAGCCTGTGCTCTGCAACGGGAGAGGCCACAACAGTGAGAGGCCCACGTACCGCAAAAAAAACCCAAAAACAAACAAACAAAAAGAGCCGTCAGACTGCTCTACAAATATGACCCTTAGTGAAGGAGAGAGGAAGACGAGGTTGGATGAAGATGTCCTAGACTGTCCTGCAGTCTAAGGAAAGTTTGACAAAGCCATGAAGGAGTCCTTGAGCCAACGCTGGCAAACAAAGAAGGCTTCCTGTCCCACAGGACAGAGTCTGCCTTAGTATCCCCTCACCCTGCCATCAGTCTTCGGCATGGCCTTGGTGCAAATGCTGCAATGAGTTTCAAAGTGAAGCATCTGAGGCGCTCAGAGATGACACTCCCTATAGGAGGAGGTGCATTAGATATACTCGATCTCTACAGTCCTTCCCTTGTCCCTCAAAGTTGTGCCTCTCCATAAAGTCTCAGGGAGCAACTCCTCCATGGTTTCATGGGCCTTTCTTCCTAAGGAAACTCAGAAGGAGGTTAGTGGGATGAGCTATAGACCCCATGGCTGCTGTGGACCTTGGGACTGCAGTTGGTACTCACCCTCTCCCTTGCCTACTACTCTTTCTAAACTCCTCTCATCCTGATCTACAACCCAGCAGGCGACCGAGGCGTATCTGGTGGTATGATCCAGACCATTATACCTGAACCACCTGAAAACTTGATAGTCATATTCTTGTCAATCTAGGGACGTTGCACATCTTTGCCCACAGTTACCAGGTAGCTCCAGGAGAGGCCCATGTAAGGAACCCATTACCTGGGTTCCTTATATATCCTCCCGGCCTCCTTTGTGTAAAAACAGCCCTCCATCCTCCTGCTGCTAAGTATCAGTTACCCCTGACGGTGTGGTGTCTCTTCTTTTTATGCCCTGGCTCCTGATCAAGAACAGTCTAAAGTGCGCTGGTGGCAGCCAGAATTTGTAGTTCAGTGGCACCTTTGCTGTGCCCCTTTCTAGAGTGTGGCCCCTTATGGGACTAGGACCTACAGTCCTGCAGTGCCCATGGTGCACATTGTGGCGATATATGTAGGGCCACTTCTGCTTCCATCTCTCGGTTCCTGAGCCCATGTGTCTTTTCTGTTGGAGACGGTGCCATAAAAAAGTCTCTGATCTAATAACGTACTGTATCCTGAAGGACATATCCCATCCTTTCAGAATGCTTCCTCTGAGCTGGCGTTCCAGTTGTGCCTCCTAAAAATCTGCCCCACTGTTGGTGGTGTATCATGTGTTCAGTGGGTCCAAGAGTAACAGACCTGTTCCTGCATCTCCTTCCGTGTAAAATGTGTGCCCTGGTCAGATGCTATGCTACTGTGGATTCTACTCCCCAAGCCCTGGACAGTGGTGCTGGCCAAGTCTGTGCAAACTGGAAAGGCAAACCCATGCCTGGAAAAGAGCTCTAGCCCTGTGATGGTG
Source organism: Leucopleurus acutus (assembly GCF_964270905.1). NCBI lineage: Eukaryota > Metazoa > Chordata > Mammalia > Artiodactyla > Delphinidae > Leucopleurus > Leucopleurus acutus. The sequence goes on from NC_139156.1 coordinate 18,373,972, forward strand.
AATCACTGACACTTCCATCTTCCATACAGGTGATGAAGCCCTCTTTAGTAGCAAAGATGCCCTCTGGTTCTTATGTCGGCTATTAATTGCTTGTCAGCAATTCTCCATGTCTCATTATCTTTATTCAGGGCATCAACACAATTTAGCAGTAACCAGCCAACTCCTGTGTCTTTGAAAGCATTTTTCTCTCCATATTTCAAATGCCTGCGCCACCACACCTGCCCCGGCATTTCCCTGTGGGACATTTTCCCAGCTCATGACAGGTGAAATATTTAGCACTTGTACCATCCTTGTGCCAAGACCTATCCATGCCCCACCTACCAGTCAGGACAGCATCCTCCTGGCCTGCCGGGTGGAGGGTGAGCCAGTACCAAATCCCATTTTAATGCTCGTATTCTCAGACCATTCTTAGTGCCACGTGTGTTAGTGTGGGTCCCCTGAGAAGCAGATGCCAAGAAGGGATGAAATATGCAAGGATTTTGCTAAGGGAAAGAGAGGTAGAAAATAAGGGAGGAGTCGGAGAGGACTGTGAGAGCCCACAGACCCCTGTTCAAAATAAATCTGGATGTAGGTAAGGAGAGACTTTATTCAATAGGAGGAAGGCTCCAATCATGAGATCTGCAAGGACTTGTCTTTTACAGGGAGAAGCAAACAAGGCTAGAAAGACGGGGTGTGGGAGAGTGGGATGAATGAGCGCTTAATGGGATAGTTGATCAGGGAATGTTCTTCCCTGTTGTCAGCAGATTCTCGCGAGGGGCAGTTGAGAAGTTGTTCTGTTTCCCAATGCTCAAGGGTGCGCCGAATTTTAGGAGCCTGTGGGAAAGAGAGAAGCCTCATAACGTTGGGTCAAGTTAAGGTAGCAGGCGTGATATCCAGATTGGTTAGTGAGGACAAACAGTTCAGCTAATCATTTGTGAAACAAAGAACAGGATTTGAGGAGTCCATGTCTGGTCTTATCATCAGTAAACAAGGGTCATCCGTGAGTCTCGTCTAAGCCACAGGGGAAGGGTTACTCTTCGCAGTAAGCTCTTTCCTGGAATACAAAATGGTGGGGAGTAGATTTTTTTCACAACTGCTGGTTTCCGGGAGCACAGGGCTCAGGTGAAGTTCAGCATTGTCACTGTGATGCAAGTCTGACCCTGAGTGAAGGAGAGAGGGTATCACAACTGTGATATCGGCAGGGAGGAGCCTGTGAGAGGTGTGACACAAGGAGATGGATTTCAAACACAGCAGCTGGGGCTCTTGATCAATTACGCTTCCTATAAAAGAAAGTGCACACTCCTGGCTGCAGAGCTGGGATGCGGCTGCTACTTTATAGACACAGATTTATGAGCCTGGCTTTGCTAAGCCTTCACTAGAGATGCCTCACCCTCAGTCTGGCCAGATGTCTCTGGAAAATGGGAAACAGTGAGCTCCTGGTGGACAGACACAGTCTTCCTTAACACTCATAAGGCTCTTCATCAATAGGAACGATTTGCCGTGTACTTCTGCTTCCTTCATAACAATTGAAGTCACTTAGACAATGTTGGAGAATAATGAATCACCACCAGCGTAAATACATTCCAGATAAATAACGCTTTGCAGCAAAGGTCGTTCAACTACTGCTCACAGAAGTACACTTTAAACACCTTCCAATTTATTTGTCAATTATACCTCAATAAAGCCAAAAAAACCCCAAAATTCCAGGAAGCCCCGTGGGACATCTGTTTACTGTTCCACTGAAAACTAAAATACAGCTACTCCTCATAAGCTAAATCTGGCTCTTCACCTACACCTGAAAATAATGTTTCTTTGGAACACACCCACACGCATTCATTTGTGTATCGTCCACAGTTGCTTTTGCACCACAGTGGCAGAAGTGAGTAACTGAGATGGCTACTGTAAGGCCTGCAAAGCCTAAAACATTTACTGTCTGGCCCTTCAGAGGAAATACCTGCCTGTCCTTGCTTTAGAGCAAGATTACAAAGAAATATAAGACCGTCTAATATTCCAACCATGCTTTCTTGTTTTCACAGTGTGCTTACAATGTATTATTTAATTCTCGTAATAATTATGAACCACTTTGTTGAACTTGACACTCTTTCATGAATCTTTAATGTTGGTATTTCATCAAGTCCCACTTTTCCCTCCAGTTCATCAGGAGCTCTGCCTAAGTCTGAAAGGTGCTTCAGGAAATAGGTGTAAAACTGGCACTTTTGGGAGCCTCATTGTATAAAGCCCTAGCCACCAGGTTCTGGTTAAGGTTTACTGTTTATTCTTTCACTATACTTGTTATCGTACTTTTGGCTCCCTTAAAAGCATATCCGAAGACAAGGTTTTGGGTGTGAGCCGCTGAATGCAGAGGTGATCCCAGGAAGCACTGGGAGAGAGCTGGAAAGTGAATCAGAAATGGTAATAAAGCTAATAAAAGCTGTGATAACGAGCAGTTACCACTTGGTGATGGGGGCTAAGTCCTGCTCCTTTGGAAGGCTGTCCCACTGAGGGATAAGGAGCCCGAGATATTATTTCTCCTCTACATTCTGTCCCTTGTCATTTGTGAATGGCCCCTGAGAACTTTAACTCCCTTTCTAGCTTTCAACAGGCAGAAAAAGCCTTCAGGCAGAGTAACACCGGTGCGAGAATTAGGAAGCCTTCAGTCCGTATAGGAATGGTCCATCAAAGCTGCAGCTGGCATCTGGGGTGGGCCAACAGGAAAGATACTGCACTGGCTTTTGGCATTACTGATTAGTTTCTTGAGAATCTCTGCCAATTTGCGAGCGTCTCCCTATAAAAAGAGAAAAATCCATGATGTAGCTTCATATTGCTTGCCTTTTAAAAATATGTTATTTTTCCAATTGGCCTTCTCCTTGTAATCAGCTTCCAACTAATTCTAAACCCCTCTCTCTCGTCAGAGCCTTAGAATTGTAGCATCATAGAATTTCAAAGCTAGAAAGGACTTTCCAGTTTTATTATGTTTTCATTAGCAGATGCAGCTAACCTAAAGTTTTACAGCTTTTTTTTTTTTGTCACAGAAACCCCACTTACAAAGGGAAATTGACTTAAAATTTGGAATACCTAAGAGTAGAATAAAGTCCACTCTTGAAACAGACCTATAAAGTGACTGCATTACGTGGTCACAGGTCCTATCGTCCGCCTTGCTCTGGGTATGGAGCTGTAAGTCATTCAGGGGATTTCTCTGTCTGATCAGAGGAAAGAGAAGGGGAGAGAGTGGGCAAGAAAACACCTTCCCAGTGATTTTTAACATCAGGATATGGACATTTCTTGACCCATACATATAGAGAGTCCTGGCAACTTCCTCACACTGAAACAAGGAGTTAGATGTCCAGTGATGCATGGTGATATATCAGGCATGGCTGTCAGAGCTCACGATTTGACAGAAAGGAGATCTATATTCTGTTCTGCAAGGCAGCCTAACTGGTCCCTTTGGCCAGCCTGCAACCAAGCTGAGTCAGTAGATTGAGGAAAGCACACCTCCTTGCAAAGTCAGATGCCCCATTGGCTTCATTTATCTCCCAAAGGAGAAAAGTGGTAACTTACATGGTGGATTTTCTTGTCTCATATGTGTTCCTGTAACATCAGTAAGTTTAGATTCCAAAAGGATTGCTACAGAGTGCAGGCTCTGAAGAGCTGAGGTTCAATTTTGTCTCATTTAAGAAGCCCAGAATCCACTGGGCTTTCATAGTAGATGAAATCAATAAAAAGGGAGGTGTTTCCAGCTCTCAGGTTTAAGGGAAGTAGGGGACATAATTCATAGTTCTGTTTTCAGGAGATTTTTCTTTTTATGTACATTGAAAAACAGAGCACATTTCTTTTTTCGTGGCTGCAGAAATTGGATCCATGTTCCTTTAGATAAATGGCAAATTATTTCTGGGTCTTTTTTCCTGCCTGCATTATCATGTATAGCTCCATGAGCACAGCTTTTGGATCAACCAGTGACTGAGAGTCGCCATTTAGAATGGAGAGTGAAATTACTAAATAGTTACCACCTTGACTTTTTAAAATAGAATCTGCTACTTATTTTTTGTAAGTTATATGCAGTATATTGACAGGTTACACTTACATTACTAAGTAATGGTAGATACATAATAGATAGATAGATATAGATCGATAGATAGATAAAACCTATGGGACACTATTCTGTTCCCAAGTTATTGATGAAATAAATACCTGAGACATGGAGCAATTAAGGAATTTGTGTGAGGTCATATGACAATCTGGTTGAGCAGCTGAGAGGGGAATCAGAGTCCATGCTCTTAACCACTACACCACATGGCCCTTTGTCTGTTAGAAAACTATAAAGGCAACACACAAGGCTATATTACATACCATCAACATTTGTAATCTACCTGTCATCCGGTCAGAGCAGAAATTATCTACCTCTATAAATTAGTAAAGTAAGAATCAAAATGGCTTCAGTCGGCCTCCCAGTTCCCCTCGATGGTGGTGGCTGCCTGGCGGGCTGGTGAACTGCTTCCAGTTGTTGCAGGAAAGAACACAGCGGCCAACCCTGCCAGTGCCCTGCCCACAGCCCCTTAACTCTCAACAGCGTGGTGCTCATAGATTCCACATGCAAACGACTTTCGGTGGCCTCCAGAGCTTGGCAGTTGGTGTGGGCCTGGCAGAGAGTGCTTGGCCCTTAATGCCCCTGGAAACAGCGGAGGACTGGCTGGAGTTGGTGGGAGGTCGTGGAGGACAACTCTGCTGCCTTCGCCACGTGCCCTCCCAGAGGTCACCAGCGGGCCGAGCCCAACCTGCCCACAGAGCTAACCTGCTTAGGGATGCCCCGTGTCCTGGCTTCCTTCACTTCCCTGCCTTGACTCCCCATTCCCTTCCCCACCGTGAGATCAACCCCCAAATGATTGAATAATTTCTTATACTCAGATCTTCGTCTCAGTCTGTTTTGGGGGGAAGAGGGAGTTGTCCTAACCTAAGACAGATACCATAAGTGGCGCTTGACATGAACACCTGTGGGCCCACCAGGTGTCCTGCTGCCCTGAATCACGCCTGGAGTAGAGGACACTTAGGTGCACGGTGATGCTGTTACCTGTAAAATCAAGTAATAATAGCTACCTCACAGGTTTTGGCAAAGATTTGCATGACTCTCTTACGTGTGTTTTCCTGTCGACACTCAGATTGTATTTCTAAGTAAAGTTAATAAGACGTTTGATTGATGCATCTGTCCAATGACGACCTATAGGACATCGTTCCTCCTCAGAAGATGATACAAAGGCCCAGGCAATCCTGGTAGATCCCAGTCCTCAGGCCTCCACGGACAGTTATTACAATCACGAGATGGTTAGAATAAACGGAGGGGGATTAAGTTGTAACATGTGTTCTAAGTCATCCTAAATGGTAAAGTTCTTTCCAAAATATGAAGGATGAACGTAGCTTATTATTGGCAAATTACTAAAGTCTCCTGAGTCAGTCCAGTGACAGAGGGGAAGCAACATACAAAAAGTGTTGAGGGGGCTTCCCTGGTGGCGCAGTGGTTGAGAGTCCACCTGCCGATGCAGGGGACACGGGTTCGTGCCCCGGTCCGGGAAGATCCCACATGCCGCGGAGCGGCTGGGCCCGTGAGCCATGGCCGCTGAGCCTGCGCGTCCGGAGCCTGTGCTCTGCAACGGGAGAGACCACAACAGTGAGAGGCCCGTGTACCGCAAAAAAAAAAAAAAAAAAAAAGTGTTGAGGGATGGTGGGAGGTAGGGGAGACTGGAAACGAGAAAGAGAGATTAAGGTCTGGTTATTTAGCTTCACTAAGCCTCAGTTTGACCACTTGTAGAACAGAAATAGAGGGACTTCCAAGGTTGTAGTAAAGAATAAGTGTTAATCAGTTCCAGACACGTGGTATTCACTCCACGCATGCAGGCTGTATTATTATTACTGTTTGGCTAAAACTACGTAAACTAGCCTCATATCGTCTACAGATTATACTGTAGTTTGCATAAATACATCAGTTTATTTGCATGGACGGCTATAGTCTCTTACGATGCTCAGGAGGGCTAGGGCTCACCAACTGGGTCTCATTGCTCTGAGGTTCCCTTAGCTGTGGCTGCAGGATTTCCTGTGTTGTGATCCAGTGTGTTTTCTCCAACAAAGGACCATTGTGAAAAGTCTATTCGTTCCTTACTGCTGCTGCGAGATGACATCTTTTGGAGACGAAGGTGCAGGCTTCTGTCTTCAAGGGGGTTGGCGGTGCAAACTCATCCTCCAGATCTACTGGAAATCAATTAAACTGGTCTTCTCTGTGGAATCAGAGGAGCGCCTGTAGTCAGTATGGCTGCTGTGGGCAGAGTAAAGGGGTGAATGTTTGTACCGCTGCTTCCTAGAACTCATTGACTCAGAATAGTTTTCTTGAAGCAAAAAAGACGAAAGAACCTGAGGAGTAGGCTGGAGTTTTTGATGGTCTGCGAAGGCCAGCGTGGCTCTCTGCTTTCCAGGATGAGGACAGCACAGCTCACGAGATGAGCCAGGGAAAGCTTTACTGCAAAACCATCTGTCACTGTGCAGAATCCACTGCCTCCTGAGAGCCTGGTGCGTGCATCACGGAGGTGTGATGTCTCTCACAGCACTGCAGTTTACAGCAATTTGTCGCATGAAATACTTTAGGATGGCTCTCAGTGGTTTCATTTTTAAATAACGTTTCTATAAATATACTCATTTTTGATATGCATTTTTAAATGACAGTATAATTATTTCCTCTCTGTTCTCTCCCTGTCTCCACACACTCACACACACACCTTTTTTTTATACAATAGAAATATTTGGAAAATAAGAGAAAAAAATGCCCCAAATCCCATCCCTCTAATACTCTAATACAGTATTTATTTTTCACTCACCAGGTCTTTTTTAATATGAATTTTTACAAAGTTATAGGTATGGTTTTGTGTACCCTGATTTTCATAGAACATTCCATCATCAAAAGATGTCATGTTCCCAGACGGTATAGTTCTTACTTTTGTTAGCAGCGTAGTATTCCATGAAGTGGATGCCACCACGATTCTCTGCACTGTTCACTAGTGTTGGACATTTTAGTTGCTTCCAAATTGCTTGTTATTGTAAGTACTGTAGCCCTAGGCATCTTTCTCAATGTCATTTTTCTACCCTTTGGGCTCTTAGGAGAGCTTACATCAGTTGGATTATAAGACAGAATGTAGGACTGTTTAGAGGATGGAAACAAAGATGGAATCAGTGAAGGAGACTGAGAAGCAGAAGCTGTGAGTGGGGATGGTGGCCTAAGAGTGTGGAACCCCAGAAGTGGAGTTAGGAAGGGTTTCACAGACAGAGCGGTCATCTGTGTCAAAGGGTGCTGAGAGGGAAGGAAAGGAATGCAGAGAACTGACAATTGGGAATTTCAGGCCCTGCAGTAGACACCGGGGTAAGCAACAGGGAGCTCGGACAGCCACGTTCCTCCTCTGCTGGAACAGACTGTCTGGTGGGAGACACAGGATTCCAGAACCATCTAGTGAGCATTTAATGACAATATGAGACAGTTGGGCTGATGGAAAGGAATAGAATTCTATGAGAGTATATTGAAAAAAGAATCGGACCTGGACTTGGAATGCAAAGAACATGCTAGACAAAGGAGACAGCATATGCAAAGGCCCTGAGGAGGGCGAGAGTGTGACACAGTGGAGAACAAACTGTCAGTGAGTCCGGAGCCTTGCAGAGGGGAGAACCGTGCTTGGCGGGACTAGAGGGGCAGGTGGGGGCCAGACTGCATACAGCCTTGCTGACCCTATTAAGGAGTTTGACCTTTACCCTGGGGAGAGCCACAGTCAGATGTGTATTTTGAAAAGCTGACATTGTTTACAGTGTGGAAGGTGACAGGAAGGTGGCCTCAGGACCCTGTAGTATTTCAGTAGCAATCACAGAAGAACCTGGGTAAAGGTACTGCCATATATATGTCCCCAGATATCTTCCACAAAGACTAAAGCTGAGGCCACTGGTCGTTTCAATACTATAATGATCATACAGTTGCTGTTACCGGGAGCACGTGAGAACTGTGTGTAGAATGAGATCTTTGTGGATAAAGTGCTACATATGTTCACAGGATTCTTCACTTCATCTGAAACGCCAAAGCAAGCGTTGAAGCTCATAACCAGCGATTTACAGCATGTCGATTTGAAGACAGTATTTTTTCTGTCTTTAAGTTTCCATTTAAGTTCAAGAAATTTGGCAACGCAAGCCTTATGTAAATTTTTCTCGGTTAGGATCCGCTGACTGCAAGGAAGTAGTCAGGCTGAAATAATGATGAGGGATGTGAGGGATGCCCTAGAGGAGATTGACAGAGACGCTTGACCACTTTGACTTTTCAGATTTCTTTTTACTTAATATTTCTCTTTATATTCAACAAGAGAAAAACCAACCGAAATACTAGATCTTGGGATGGAATAATAGGCAGAACTCCATCTGTTGCAAATAATGCAGATCAACTTAAATGAAAAGGGGGATTCATCAGTACATAAAAGAAAAGTCCATAAGCTGACTGATTTGACTTTTAGGTGGATTCAGGAACACAAAGAACCTTGCATTGAGATATGTGTGTTGTTTTCTCAGAAATGTACATGTCACACGAGGTGGCAAATGGAACGCATGATGACTACTGCATTCCCATAAAAACCTCTGTCCAAAATGGTGTCCCCTTGCTTTTCCAAATTTCTTCCAAAGAGGAAAGAAGGCCCACCCACTGAACCTACCCCAGATGCAATAAGGAGAAGGATTGGACCCCGGCACTGCCAATCATCTTTGCCCCATGGACAGTGATGACAAGGAGCCAAGACACCTCCCCCTCCCCCCCAGAGCTGTCACTGAAAGGAAAGCAAAACCCTTTGTGTCCACTCCAGAATAGGTGGAAGGTCCATATGTGTTGAGACTTTGACTAAAAGAAAAAAAAATTTTTTTAAATCTTAGAAGAAGAGAGCCAAAAGCAGTGAGTGCTATTGCAGATTTCAGAGAAGAGGCAGTGCAGTAAAACTCTTGCTGTCCATTCTTAGTCTCTCAGACTCATAATTCTGCTTCATTGCTCATCCTGAAGAACCAAAATTGGGCCCAAGCCAGAGAAGGGAGTGACCTCTGATTTAGGCAGGCCCTAAAGCTGTGTGCTTTCACTCTGATCAGTGAGTGGAGTATGTGTTTAGAGTCACCAACTGGATGGTGCATTTGTTTATTTTTTTAGCAACTTCTTTAGAAAAATCACAAAGGCCCCCATTCCTTCACTGGCCACCACATTGCTGAAACAGCATTTCTCTGTTCACCACTCTCAGAGCGAGCCTAACAGGAGGCAACAGGAGATGTCAGTTACGCAGGAGGGCCATTACACTGTGGTTTGGTGTTGGTGTCTTGTTCTTTTTGCAAGCCTGTGTCATTTTGACCCAATATAGTGATGCTGCTAAAACCATTCTTGTTCTGGCAAGTTTGCTGCTACCCAGCAAGAGAATAAATTGAAGGTAATGGAAGAGATGAGAAATAATCATACCCTTGACATTCCAGCTTTTGTCTGACTTTTCTTAGTAATTTATTTGGATGAGCATTTCATGGCTGGTCCCAGCATCTTCTCATCCATCTTCAGGAACATCTGAAGGAAAGCCTTAGTCTTTGCTTTGTTCAAGAAGTGATTTTGCCTCTGGATGTTTTGCACTCTTGCAAGGCAATTACTTTAGATGAAGTAAGGTCTGCTCCAAGTTTGAATAGAAAAGGAAAGGGGAATTGATTAATTGGTCCAGGAGTATCTCTGCAGCCGAATAAATGTTATGGTCATTTAAAAGCAACAGGCTTGCACCCAGTTTCTCATTCCTTTTGGATCCTTGCCCAGTAAGCTGCTTTAATTAATGACTGATCTCCATTTTCCAGATCTTTAAAATATCCTAAGTCCAACTGCTGAAATTTATGGTTCACTATAGAGGAAAGAAAAAACCCCATCCTTTAAAACTACCCAGAGTCACAGGGGAGCATGTGTACAGCATCACATATTTCTTCTTATAAACACACATTGAGAAGAATGGTGGAGACTTTATTTTGTGGAATGCAGGATGATATGGTTGTAAACCCATGTGAGTTGTGGCCAGACTAACCTAGGTTCAAATCCCCATTCTACACTTAATGTTTGACAATGAACAAGCTACTTTCACAGCTATCTGCAACATAGTTGTCACCATTGTCATTGTTTCTGATATAAATAAACCTATAAAACCTGGCATATAATAGCTGCTCAACAAGTGGTAGTTGTTATCATATCGTCTATCATTTATAAAGTGTGATTGACTGAAGACACAATAAGAAAATTCCCAAGTGGTGTTAGGTAATACCCATTCTTTTAATGAGAAGGAGTTTCTCTGGTTATCCCATAGATCTCCATGTCTGAGGTATAGAATCCCTGGAATTGATTACTTGCTTCCTAACACCCCCCAAGACCGGGCATAGAAGTGGAAATCTCTTCTGCTGGTTTACCTAGTACTATCCTTGCTTTCCTTCTCCATAGAAATTTCTTGACCAGTTTAAGAACTCGGCATGCAATCATATATGCAGGAAAACTGGGAGCAGTCATTAGATTTCTCTGATCATTAGACTCAACCCTTCTGTAGGTTACAACATTCTTCTTTCCCCCTGGTGACTCCCCTGGGAGAAGAATGGTTGAGATGCTGTATTCTGTGGGTTTTGTTTAAACTGGAAGATAAGGGGTTGGATCCTCAGCCCCACAATCCTCCAGAGTATCTATGTTGCCAGAACCTAACAATGAACATTGGCTGGCGCAATAAATATAACCTATTGTATGATTATGTCTGTCTGCATTTGTGTCGTTTGCGTGATCTGTCCAACCAAGAAGGAGCTTTGGGATGGGAGGGAGATTAATGGGTAGCCGCGTTTTCTGATGGGTCACATGACCTTGGGTGGACCTTTGCTCTCGTGGAGACTGTTTTTGTATCTCAGAAATGGAGATGATGATAGTAAAGCCTGTCTTTGACCTGCCACCATGACCCTTAAATAATCACAGATACTTTAGTCTCCTCAGAAACTGCTTGTGTGATTCTAGCCATTGGCGTCTTTCATGGTAGTTTTTCAGATTCAAATGGACTGCTTATGACATTTTTGGGGTGGGTTTTTCAAATGTCTCTGTGACTGCTGATAAATGCATGCTGAGGGAATTCCTTGGTGGTCCAGTAGTTAGGACTCGGTGCTTTCACAGCCGTGGGCCCAGGTTTGATCACTGGTCAGGGAACTGCAAGATACTGCAAGCAGCACAACGAGGCCAAAAAAAAAAAGCATGTTGAGTTGAAATGAAATCAAACAATTTATCAGGACTCATCTTTCTCTAACACATTGTCTTTGATGTCCTTCAATCATCTCTTGAAAGTCATTTTTAGCCCATGTGCCTGTCTTCCTCCTTCTGGCACCCTTTCTCCATTAAGTGCTTAAAAAGATGCCTTTGTGCCACAGTAAAAGATAGTGCTTATTGCTGTGGTAATTTCTGTTCATTTACTTAATTTTGCCAATGAATTGTTAGCTCCCAGAGAGTTTTTGTAGCTACCATTAGGTTGTCCTGGCTAGGTATGCTGAAGGCTAGGAACTTTCATGATATAAAAATGCCTTTGGGGACTTTATTTAATGGTCCTTTCTTTCTTTTTCTTTTTTTCTCTTATTTTTTCTTCTCAGCCTAAGATAAAGTAATGCAAGTTGTATTTTCATGCTATTTGTCTTGTATCTCTTACCTTAAGCCAGCTCAAAGGCGCTCCATGACGATTCTACTGAGAGCCGACAATCCAGAATCAATCAGACTTGGTGTGAAATCCCAGCTCTACCATTTTCTTCTTTTGAAATATGGAACACGTTACTCAACCTCTCAGGAACTAATCATGTCTTCATCTAAGAGCTGTTTTCAGAAATAAAGCACCAGACATACACTGTATGGCATCTTGGAAGTGGTCAAGTGACACTGGTTTCTTGAGAAATTTTTCTTGGGAAAAGTTGAAGGTATTTGACTGAATTGATATCTCTAGCTTTTGAGGGGGTTGATTAAGACATGAAAATTAAATGGCTGTATTTTTGGGGGTCAGAATTTCTCCACCCTCTAATTTTATTTAGGGAAGATTTGTTTGACTTTTTAAAGAAAAGACTCTTTAGAAAGCTCAAGTATCTTTAGCAGTGATTCTAAAAACTTTGTATTGAATTTTCCGTAAAACATACATGTGATTAAAATTTGAAAAGAAGGAGAGGCTATATGGCAATAATGTGTTTAGAGATTTGATCAAAACCCCAAATATTTTGAAGCCTAATGCAACCCATACCTAGATTATTTTTAGCTCTCAAAAATCCAGTTATTTAATCTCTTAACCAAACTGCTTGAAGTTTCCATTTCTAAATAAATGAAATGATAATAAATAATGAGCCAAAAAGTAAAATGCACCCATTTAAGGGGAAAAATGGAAATTTGATGGAAAATGAATATACGTTTGAATAAAATGAAAATATCGTTTGTCCCCTTTGATTTTAAGCTCTGAGTAAAGGAAGGACTGAAGGAGGAGCCAGCAAAAGTGCCTTTTGTCAAATTCCTCAGTGTAGAGTTCTTCATTTGTGTCAAGTAGATTACATTTGTTCAGGGATTAAGGGAGACCTGGAGAATTTAAGGTCTGTTAACCTGACCGTGATTGCCTGTATTGGCATAGACTCTCCTCCCAAGGGCCATCGTATTTTATTTCATGCTGCCATTATCTCTTCCTTACATGGTCTGATAAAATGTAATCTGGATAGAGTGTAGAGTAATTTATTGTGGTTGATTGAATCAGCTAGAGGGTGACTATGGAAAAGCCTAGTGTGTATCAGGCCCTGGGTCAGGTAAGGTGTAATCTCTGTCTTGGAGAAGATTGATGTGTTGCAGGGTGACAAGTAACATTTCAGTAGGGAGTGAAGAGCAAATCACGGAAATTAAATAACGACTGTTGCAAGATCATAGAGAAACCCAGTGCAGTGAAGAGAGCACAGACTAGCAGTCACAAGGATTGGATTTTAATGAGTTTCCATCATTAACTGGCTCTCTGGATTTGATACATTATTTTCCCTTTTGCTCCTCTGTCACCCCATCTTGGAAAATGGGTAGCCAGAGGAATGAAAGACCAGGCAATCGCGAAGGTTTTTCCAAGTGTGTTTTTTCTCTCTATCATCTATATACCTTTTTTCTTGATGGAAAGAATTCTTTAGTAGCCTGGGAGAGTCAGTGAAAGTGGGATTGAAACTTTTCAGAGGATGGGCTGACAAGAAGGGGAAATTGTGCAGGTGTGTCTTGCTCAGATAGAGACCAGGTCTTCTCAAGTGGTCGGTTTTGATCCTAGCCGTGGCAAACAATCACTGCCCTCATAGATATGGTACAGATGAATTGAAAGTCATGAAGTTAAGCTCCACTAAAGGGAAACACAGTACACTACATTCCCTTTCATTCCAGGTAACTGATGAATCCACTGAACTCACTCACTTGTCTAACTACTTAGCAGGATACAAGACCCTAGATGGAGATATAATGTGTGCGGTATCTGCCCCTCAAGAGTCTTAACTTTTCTGAGGCAAACAGAAACTTATCCATAGGGTCCTATATTACTTTGTTTATAGGACCAAAATATAACAAACATACCGAAAAGTGCACGAATCATATGTGCATACTTCCATGAATTTTCATAGTGTGCACATCCATGCAACAAGCACCTAGATAAAACATAGGATGTTACCAGCACCCAGAAGTTCTCTCAGGCCCCTCTAAATCTCTGACCTCCACCCAACATCCTGACTTAACATCGGAGATTGGTTTTGTCTGTTTGGGAAGTTTTACAGAGAGAGAACATACAGTAGGTATTCTCTGTGTCTGCCATCTTTCTCTCATGATTATGTTTGTGAAATTCATTCGTGTTGTTGCACATAGCGGTAGTTTGTTGTGGGCATATGTACAGGTTCTGGAAGGTATATACCTTGAAATGGAATCAGTGGATCACAGGGTTCAGCGTTAGTAGCTACTGACCCCCAACCAGTCTTCCAAAGACAAGGGTTAGCAGATAATATGGAGCAATTAGAAATTCCACATGCTGCTGATAGGAGGTAAACTAGTTGCTCCAGGTATGTGCCAACACTTGTCTTTTTCATTTTAGCTGTTCAAGTGGGTGTGTAGTGGTATTGCATTGTGATGTTAACCTGCATTTCTCGGATGACTGACCAAGTGAAGCCCTTTCTGGCGTGTGTATTGGCCTCTTGGAATACTCCTTTCTGAAGTACCTAGATGAATCTTTTACTCACCCCTCCCCCACTGGGTTAGCTGTATTTTCCTACTTGCTTTGTGGGAATTTGTATATACTCTCCTTTGTTGGAAAAAATACATTGCAAATATCTTCTCTCACTTTCTCATTTGCCTATTTACACTGTTAATGATGTCTTTTGAAGAACAGATTTCTTAATTTTAAAGTAATCTAATGAATATTTTTTGCTTTATGATTAGTGCTGTTATATCCAACTTAAACATTCTTTCCCTAGCCCAAGATCATGTTATATTCTTTCATATTTAGCTTTGCAGTCTATCCAGGATTAATTTTTGTGCATCATGTAAGATAAGGGTCAGATTTATTTTTTCCTCATGTATATTCAGTCGACTTATTAATTGAAAAGACCATTCTTTCCCCGCTACACTGAAGTTTCCTCTTTGTCATAAATAGCTCTGTTCCTCGACTCTTATTTTGGTCCATTGGTCTAATTGTCTGTGTCTATGCCAGTGTATTAATAACTGTAGCTTTATAATAAACAATGGTGCCTATCTCATAGGTTGCTACTGGAATATAGTGAAACAATCTGTTAAGTGCTTAGCACAAGACCTGGCCGGTTGGGCTTTTGGCCCAGTTAATGTAAGCTATTAGATACAAGACATAAAGGTCATTTGACATCTGACAGTTCTAGGCCCCTTTGCCCTCCTGTTGGCCATACTACTTTCTTTTTTTTTTTTTTTTTTTAGCTCTTTATATTTTATTATTTTTTTTGAATTTTTGAATTTTATTTTATTTTTTTATACAGCAGGTTCTTATGTCATCCATTTTATACACATCAGTGTATACATGTCAATCCCAATCTCCCAATTCATCACACCACCACCCCATGCTACTTTATTTAAAACGTTTCTGATGTTATAAAGGGTCAGCCAAGAAATAAAATTCACTTAGGTCATGAAAATTTTCCAAGCATACACCCATTCTGAGACTAGGTCTGTTGTGAGAAAGAAAAAAGAAAAGCTATCTACAGAGTACTGTAACCTACTTCTCTTTGCTTCTTGTCCTTCAAGTTTGTGAAGGAGAGAGAAAAATGTTTTTTAATGTGACTTCTATCTCCTTAGACATCAGTGAATCCTTGTCTCACTCTGGTCCTATTTCCTTCAGTATAGGACTGAGACTTCTTGCCTTTTAATTTCCTCCCTATTTAAATGACAGAGATAAGAATTCCCATCAAGAGAGGAGACTGAAGGTCCCCTACGGCTCACTTCTCTAGTTACCTAACTATTCCTAGCATCAAATGCCTTCATTCTTCAACTTTATTCACCTGGACCGTGTAAATGCATATAAGTAAAGCATATCTGGAGTTTAGCACATCAGAGTTAAATTGTTCCTTACCTGTTACCAATTTCAAGTTTATCATAAGTTCTGACCTATGGGCATGGGATGGGGGGAACAATGTATGTAGTATGTATATATATGTAATACATATATACACATATATATGTGTATATAAGGATATATATGTATATCTGTAACTGCTGAAAATTGACGTCTATCCGTTTGAAAATCAGCTGTAATAATGTCATGTAATCACTCACTTTACCTGTTCAACTTCACTCAGAAGGTCCAGTCCACTCATTTTCTGAGCATTTGCTGGATCTGTGGAGGTGTAGCAAGGAACAAAACCAATTATCACCACCCACACTCCTTGCCAAAATTAAAAAATAAAAAATTTAATTGATTTCTTCCAAACTTGATGCCTACATTCTATACATATATAAAAGGGAATTATACAGACTATGTAGAGAATGCCTTTAGTGAAAAGCAAAATGATAACCCAAGTCGAATTTCCTTTAGGGTACCACTTCCTTTGTACAGCAAACACAGGGCCTGTTATAACCTGTCATAACCTTAACTCATTTTTGCCTGAGTTGTAAGTGAACTTGACCAACTATCAAGGGCTTTAGATACAATACAGTGTTAATGCAGAATAACTAAGATTTTGTTTTACAAATCCGGGTAAGGTAAGAGGTTGCAAATTAACCCTGCTAATGGCCAGCCTGTGCTAAGGTTGACAGTAAGCAGATGTACTCTTTTTTAAAAAACAGTTTTATTGAGAAATAATTCAGATACCATACAATTCACCTATTTAAAGGGTACAATTTGATGGTTTTCGGTATACTCACGGATTTGTACAAGTATCACCTCAGTTAATTTTAGAAAATTGTTATCACGTCAAAAGGAAACACTGTACTCTTTAAATACCACCCCCAATCTAAGCAACAACTAATCTAACTCTATAGATTTCTCAATTCTAGACTTTCCTATGAATTGAATCATATAATATATGGACTTTTGTGACTGGTTTCTTTCACTTAGCATGTTTTGAAGGTTCATTCAAGTTGTAGCATACATCAGTACTTCACTCCCTTTCATTACTGAATAATGTTCCATTATATGGATATTCCACATTTTGTTTATCCATTGGTAGATATTTGAATTGTTTTCACCTTTGGCTATAATGAATAATGCTGCTGTAAACATTCGTGTACGAGTTTTTTTGTGGACATAGGTTTTCATTTCTCTTGGGCATATAACTAGGAGTCAATCAGCGGGTCATATGGTCACTCTGCATTTAATTATTCAAGGGATCGCTATACTGTTTTCCAAAGCCACTGCCTTATCTTACGTTGCCAGAAGGTTTACTCTATTTTTTTTTTTTTTTTTTTTGCGGTATGCGGGCCTCTCACTGCTGTGGCCTCTCCCGTCGCGGAGCACAGGCTCCGGACGCGCAGGCCCAGCGGCCATGGCCCACGGGCCCAGCCGCTCCGCGGCATGTGGGATCCTCCCGGACCGGGGCACGAACCCGTGTCCCCTGCATCGGCAGGCGGACTCTCAACCACTGCGCCACCAGGGAAGCCCCAGAAGGTTTACTCTTAAAAAGATCTCAGAAGGCATCTTTCTTTCAAAACCTATAAAAAAACATATAACCTATAATGTAGCCGAAATATGCTCTGCAACTTAGAATCAGCCAATCCCTGTTTAAATGTTATACCTATGAGGAAAGATAAGTAAGCTGAGACTCAAAGGGTTGAAAACACGGACTTCTGGAATACAACCTGTCTTTAAGAGGACTCCCTGTCTGTGAGTGACTTTTCTAAAAATACCGTCTGAGGAAAGCACTCATGGCTGAAATTAGCTCAGAATATTCCAGAACAAATGAATTTTAGGACATGAACTCCCCATTTCATGTGGGCCTTGTGGTGGAGGGTGGGAAGCTAACATCTTTCTCAGAGAAATAAACTTTCAATATGAACTGGGGAAACTTTGGGCAAAATGTTGGCCCCATGCTAAGGTTCCGCATCTGCTCAACGTTTTTCGAAGTGTGCTTTGGAAGCATTATTTCTTTTGTGTGTAAAGGAAGTAGTTAAATTTAAAAAGTGTGCAGTGAAAAGAGGGTCTGATACAGAACTGTTCCAGTAGGAGGGAACATTATAGCTCAAACTGAGGCTACAACCCTTTCAAGAATCTATGTTCATTATGTTTGACTGGGATGAGGGTAGTGTCTTACTTTTTCAAGGCACAAAAAAGGGAAGGTTTTGAGATCAGAGGTATTTGTATTGTGCTTGTTTCTCTTTCTATACTTTTTTTTAAAATCACAATAATTTGTTCTAGTATATTTTCAGGTGCTACAAGAAGATAAATTAATTATTCTGTTTTCTTCTGTAAATCACCATCTCCCATGATAAGAAAATTGGTTTCCTTCCTGTTTCATGTTTGGGTTAGAGAAGTAAATGTAATAAATTATTCTAGTCTTTTTTTTTTTTCTTTTGTGTGAAGAGTCAGTTATGCTCCCGATACATGTCTCTTCACTATTACTTAAGACTGATTAGAAGTGAAATGCTGCAGGGGAGAGATTTACTCTCATTGCTGTATTAAGTATAATTTCACTGTTCTCTAAAGCAATTGTTTCTGTCATATTTCTTCAAGAAGCAAGTTGAAAAATGATGCTGTAAAAAGGATGGAAGCCTTTTCCTATGTCAGAATTTGGATTTCTTCTACCTCTTCTAAAAAGATACGTTTTAAAGGGTATATTTTCTCATTGTCTAACACCCTCAAGTCATCCAGTGCAGAAATCTGCATTTTCAGACAATGCTGTACTAAGTCTAAACTCTTTTTTTTTTTCTTTTTTAATTAAAATATTCAAACCCTGTGGTGCTATGACCAGTGTCCCTGGAGGGGAAGAGGAGTTTAGACTGAATTGTCCTTCTGCTGCGCTGAGTCAGCAGCATGTTTTTAACAGCTGGCATATGAAAACCAGCTGGCGTGCTCTCAGACTTCCCAGGTAGCGGTAAAGCGTTCATTGTTAAACTCACAAACCAGAGGGCAGATTCTGGCTGGTGAGGAAGAAACCAGAATACCTTCACTTTTTCCTACTAACACATACCTTGTGAAAGGGGACTTGCTCAGAAAAGAGCTCTTCTTTCATCCCCATGTGATATTTCCTTTTAAATTTTTTTTAAAATTTATTTACATATTCAATAAATTAATTTGCTTAAGCAGTGAAAAACTAAAATTTGAAGATGACCATTCTCCCTCCCCAGCTCCCAGGAACACTCATCCTAGGCTCTGTATTAAGTAGTGCCTGAAGCATATCAAACAACAGGGCTTCTGGCTAAAAGAGTTTATACCTCATTGTATCTTTAGGAACCTTTATAAAATTATACGTCAGTGATAATAGTAATTGCTACAATTTGTTTAATTTGTGGTGTCAGTTAAACTCTGTTTATAATCTTATTGAATCCTTAAAGTAGCTCTAAAATATCAATTCTTTATTTCCCCCAATTTCTAGATTATGAAACAGATGATTAGAAAGGTTAGAGTACGTGTTCAAAGTAACACAGCAGTGAATTACAGCATAAGAATCCTGGATTATCTGACTCCGGAATGCATGATCTCCATGATTCTAAAATACTATTGTTAGACAGGTAGCTACCAAAGAAACAAATAGTCCAGCTCCTTTATTCTGTCACTAAGTCCAGAGATGTAGTCCAGACTAGAGTCCAGAGATGGCAAGGTTACACAGCTAGAGGGGGGTGGAATTCAGTCCAGAATCAGGTGTTCTGATCCCAAGACTCATGCCCTTCCCGCCCCCAAATCACTTCCTTATCTTTATCCTTTGCTTGGAGATGCTTGGTGTTGATGCTCTCGTTTTAAATCTATAATTAGTATGGAGACAACCATGCCAAAACTTTGGGGACCCTTTCTTGTTGAGCAATCAACTCTTTATTTTTAAAAATTCTCATTGGGTTTAATCAGTGGGATGATGGTCAATTGATTTCAAGGCCTCCTCAGTACAGTTCCGGGGAAAGTTGAGCCAGCTCATTCCCAGCATGGACACCAAGGTCTGATGATTACTCTCTTCAGGAATCAGAAGGACTGGGACTTCCCTGGTGGCGCAGTGGTTAAGAATCCACCTGCCAATGCAGAGGACTCGGGTTCGAGCCCTGGTTGGGAAGATCCCACATGCCACGAAGCAACTAAGCCCGTGCGCCACAACTACTGAGCCCGCAATCCACAACTACTGAAGCCCGCGTGCCTAGAGCCCGTGCTCCGCAACAAGAGAAGCCACCGCAGTGAGAAGCCTGCGCACAACAACGAAGAGTAGGCCCTGCTCGCCGCAACTAGAGGAAGCCCGCGCGCAGCAACGAAGACCCAACACAGACAAAGATAAATAAATAAATAAATTTAAAGAATCAGAAGGACTGTGGCCTCTTCACCCAGATTTCATAATGAAGCAAAAGCCAAGGCAGAGCTGAGTGGCCATAGTTGTTCAAGCCAGAGTTTTCTCAGAATGTAGTGTGAGCGTGGGAAACTTGGCTTGAAATAAAAGATTGCATGTGATTCCCCTACAGTCTTTAGACTTCTTAAAACCAGTGCATCTCACCTTTATTAGGGTCACCCTGGTTTTCACAAAGGGCAGTGGAGGAGTTTATGATGTATTAATTAGGAACCTCTCAACTGCACGTGGTGGAAAATGCAATATAAACTCATTTATGCAAAAAAGAAATTTGAGGGCCCATTTAGGAGACACCTTCGAGGATAGGGCTTATCATAGGGCATGACTTGGCAAGTGGCTCATATCATGAGTTTATTTCTTTCTGCCTTTTTCCTTTACCTTTTGCTGTGTCAATTCCATTTTCAGGTGAAATCTTCACTTGTAACAGTAAGATGATAGTAGCAGCTCAAGTTGAAAAACAATGGGAAAAAGGGGTGTGCTTCCCCAAAAGCAAAAACAAAATCCTGGAATTGAGTCTCACGTGCTTATAATCTGAACCAAATTTCACCATCTGGTCCAGAGAGTGAAATGCAGTGAGGAAATAGAGCATTTACTGGAAGGCAACCAGAGTCCTGGACTGGAGTTACTTGATAGTTTTACCATTGTGTGGCCTTGGGTCAGTTAACTTGTCTTTCTAGGCCTAAACTTTGCTCCCTGTAAAATGGGGGACTAAATCACATCTAAGAGATGTTCCAGTTCTCACATGCAATACTTTTGATTTGTGGAAATTCTGTCATTTGGGAGTTAAAGAGAGCCAATTATATAATCCACAAAATAATCTAAGAAGGGTATTAGGTAGAAGTTGCATGTTTTGACCATGGGACCAAAAAGAGGGAAGGGGAGGTGGCAGCTTGACCATACCCAAAGGAACTTAAAATTAGGGAAAGCTATCTGACCAAATTAGAGACTGTGAACAGAAGTTTAGTGAATGAATCCTGGACAGCTTAACAATAGTAAATATTCACTTTAAAAAAAAAAAAAATCAGAGGCCAGTATGCACTAGTGACCATGATTAAAATTGGTATCCCACTATTATATATTGTTGTAAAGGAACTGGATTTCCAAAACATTGGGACTTAATATCCTTATTTAACATAAAGTTTCCTTCGGTTAACTGGACAATGATTTTTCATCAAGAATTAACTCATACCCTACCTCTTCTGGGAAGAAAATACTTCTCTTCAACTTTTTTTTTTTTTTTTTGCAGTACGCGGGCCTCTCACCGCTGTGGCCTCTCCCATTGCGGAGCACAGGCTCCGGACACGCAGGCTCAGCGGCCATGGCTCACGGGCCCAGCCGCCCCGCGGCATGTGGGACCCTCCCGGACCGGGGCACGAACCCGTGTCCCCCACATCGGCAGGCGGACTCCCAACCACTGTGCCACCAGGGAAGCCCTTCTCTTCAACTTTTAACTGAATAGCGTTCTGCATTTTTGTCCCTATAGGCACTGCCTATAGTGTCTGATCCTCCTCAAATCATTTCCCCAAAGGCTAGATGTATTTATTTATCAGATTTCTCTACTTGGATCTTTGGTCACCAGTTCATACTCCAAATATCCAAAATTAAATTAATGAATTCTCCCCAAATCTTTGTAACCACACCAACCTGGTTATCTTCATGCAGGCTTTCCTATCTAAGAAAATGCCATCATCACCCAGTCGCCCAAGTGGAAAATCTGGAAGTCATTCTTACTGTTTCTTCCTCTATTACGTCCAATGAGTCACCAAGCTGTGCGAATTCCACTTCCTGTATTTCTCTTAAAGTTGTGCTTGTCTGCATTCCTACTACCAATATGCGAATCCAAAGCCACCATCTTCTCTCTCCTGTAGCTCTTCAGGAACCTACCCACTTGTTAGCATTCCTCCACGTTAGCACTCCTTCCTATCCCCAACTCCCTCAACTGTTCGCTTTCCTGCTTCCAGAAAGAGCTTTCACAAATGCAGGAAGGAAAGTAGACTCTGTCTTGCCCCTGCTTAAAAATGATCAATGACTGCCCATTGTTGTTACTATGAAAAAAATATTCTTAAAATAATCTTGCATGGTTTCTTTCCCATCCTCCTCTCTGGCATCATTCACAACACTCTCCTGCTTTCTCTCCAAGCTCTGGTTATCCCAGATATGGGGATCATTTTATAAGAATTGGAAATGCCAAAACAAGCCGGCAGCCAATTTAAACACACCAAAGGAGTCGAGGAAATATTTTTCATTTTTGATCGAAGTTCATAGCACATTTAAAAACCATATTTTAATCAGATTTTATTAAACTGTAGCATTTTAAGAGCTATTTTCCTCAAGCCATGATATTATGGCAAGTTACCCTTTTTGACTTGACAATGATTCTCAAAATCTAAGATATGAAAGAATCAACCAGAACGTTCTTAAGAATAAAAATAAACGCAACCCCTAGTATCCAGCCCTATAGATTCTTATTCAGTAGGTCTTAGTAGGACCTAGGATTATGCATTTTATTAAGCACCCAAAGAAACTCTGATACAGGAGGTGCAAAGATCACAGTCTGAGACAGTTTCAAGAGAACCAATATCGTCCTGCTGCATGCAGGTGGGTGCCCGCTTCCTGACAGTGCAGGGGGTCACTGAAAAAAACCCCAACAACTTGTGCTTTAAGCTGCTTTTTATCTAACCCTGTCATGTGTGTTTTACCGATTTTCTCAACCAGGAGTAAATTCTTTACCATTCTTGTCTCTTGTTCCAGCGTGATGTTCAGTCAGTACTGGCTGCCCCTGTAAACTGTGGGCTCATACCCTTCACTTGTTTTCTCTTCTCAGGATGAGGGGGGTTTTATAAAATGTATTTATATATGCCTATAAAATGCATTACATACATATAATTTGTAATATATTAAAATTTCAAATCACATTCTCAGCATTTTTTGAAATGGGCTTCTCCTCTGTCCTTCCCACTATCTCTTTCCCCCAGTCATTCATTTAGCAACTATTTAACAAGGGACTGCCTCTACTGCTCGCAGCTCTGTGCTGAGCACAGGTAGATCTGACAGTGAATAAGTCAAACTCTGCCCCAGTTTCCACAGAGCTTCTACTCCACTGGCAGAGGAAAGAACAGCATTTCACAACAAATCCTATAATTACAGTTATGGAAGTGCTAGTGAAGAAAAAAATACTGTATTCAATAACAGAAGATGCCAAGGGGCTCCTGCACACAGAAACACACCCACATTCCGCTAGAAGCATCTTCTTCTTCAGTTTCCGTAGCCCTGTAGGGAAAACAGGATCTCTTTGACCTAAACACTGGATGATGTTAGATCTGGCGGTTGATAAGGAATATTATTAGCTGCATGGGGTTGTCCTGGGTCCTGGATTATCTTTCAGTGTTTAGGGAGAAGTTGAAAATGGTGCTTTTTTAAAAACATTTTTATTGAGGTATAGTTGATTTACAATGTTGTGTCAGTTTCAGGTATAAAGCAAGGTGAATCTGTTATACATATAAACACTTTTTTAGATTCTTTTCCCATATAGGCCATTACAGAGTATTGAATAGAGTTCCCTGTGCTATACAGAGTTCCCTGTTCTTATTAGTTATCTATTTTATATATAGTAGTGTATATGTGTCAATCCCAATCTTCTAATTTATTCTTCCCCCCTTACCCCCCAGTAACCATAAGTTTCTACCTCTGTAACTCTATTTCTGTTTTGTAGATAACTTCATTTGTAGCCTTTTTTTTAGATTCCACGTATAAGCGATATCATATGATAGTTTTCTTTCTCTGACTTACTTCACAGTATGACAGTCTCGAAGGTCCATCCATGTTGCTGCAAATGGCATTATTTCGTTCTTTTTTATGGCTAATAGAAAATGGTGCTATTTTTTTCACATTCAATTTGAAAGAAATAATGCCCAGTAAAACAACTTCACTGTTACAAAATTCTGTAAGACCACAAAAGGAACTTAAACCCATGTAGGTATGTGTGCCACTTCCTCAGCCTAGAAAAGAACATTTGTTATCTGCTGTGTAATCTACCTCTTCACAGTGTAGAGTTAGAAAAATGACTCAAAACGGTAGATGGAGTGAATGTGTTACACATTTGGGGGGCGCTGTGGATGGGTGTGATGCTTTTATTCCTTTCGGGTGTCTCAGTTTTCAGGCTTCATGATTCATGATGAGCTCTCCTGGAGCTGACCCTTCTTCCTCTACTCCCCTGGTGGGGGGGGGGGGAAGTTCTATTTTGGGGGTGGGCGACTTAATAATGTTTGAACCTTTGCAGCCGTACAATAATAATAATGGTGATGATGATAAGGAAAATGCCATCTATTGTGCCTGAGTACTTCTTTTTTTTTTGGAAGGAGTTTCAGTAATATTTAATGAAAAAAATTTTATTGGCGTATAATTCCTTTACAATGTGTTAGTTTCTGCTGTACAACAAAGTGAATCAGCTATATGTATACATATATCCCCCCTCTCTTGGACCTCCCTCCAACCCCCCTTCCCATCCCACCCATCTAAGTCTTTTCATGAACAGTTTTTACTTTGCTGAAGCCTCTGTGCATTCCGTACAGATGTGCTTCCCACTGAGCAGTACGGTTCCAGCTGGGGCTGCAGAGAGAGGGCATATCAGCCCCTGTGCTTATGGCCTTGTCCAGACCAATGGCTCTTTCTTGTCAGCTGTCTGGCTGCCAGACTCAACCAGAGGGCGTGCTGATTCCCCAATACAATGCTTTGCTGGGGCTGGAATCAAAGCTGTCAGTAGTAAAGAGCTCTTTCATCTTTCTTTTATCTCTTCTTATACATTTAGTGGGGATTCAGCAATGAAGACAGGACCAGCAAAAGCCAGAAGCCCTGTACCAGTCTTTACAACTCAGAAAGATGGCTTTCAGGTCTTAATTGTCTGAAAATGCCATGCATTATCGAGTTAAATATTCGTTTTAGGGCTGCAAATTAGTTACAGTAACATTCTTACCTATCTGTTGAGTCTACTGTTTTCTCCCTCTTCAGGATTACAAGTTCTTAGCTGGGAGACTTGTTTGGGACACGAGGAATCCCTGATTTTCCTGTGAAATGTGTGAGTAGTTTCTAGAAGTTATGAGTCAGTTGTAACAGTGAGTTATAAAACGCAAAAGCTTTATAAAACATTAAGCAGCAGCATTTTGTTGGTCAGGAATCTGTTGGTTGAAAGTGACAGCAGGGGTACACAGTGTTCAAGGGCAGGAGCCCGCTGTGTCCCCCTCCGCCTGGCAAAATAATAAAGCTATTCTTTTCTACTTCACCCCCCACCAAAAAAAAAAAATAAAGTGATCGCAAGCCAACTAATGTGGCCTAAACCAAGAGATACATTTATTGGAACATGCAGAAGTTGAACTTTCCATCAGGAATGGCTGGATCCAGGAGCCCAGATCACACAATCAGGGCTTCGTCCTTCTTCTCCCATATCTCCACTTGTCTTTGTTCACTGATTTTTTTCATTACTGGACATGTTGTGATCCTAGCAGCTCAGGTCTGCAGATCCTTACAGCTGACAAACGGCAGCTGTAGCTTTCCTGGGCCCTAGGGTTCACTCTGATTAGACTAACTTAGGTGGCATCACCAAGCTCTGAACCAGTCACTGTGGCCAAGCAGGTGGAATACGCTCATTCTCCAGGCCTGGATCACATGACCACCCTTGAAAATGAATGTGGCTATGAGGTTAGCTGATCAGAGCCACCCAAATCACAGAGCCATAGGGTTCAGGGGGGATTCTTTCTCAAAGGAAAACAAGGTGGTCATTTTCAAAAGATAGAAAAATGGACCCTGGGCAGACAAAAACAGCCGATGTGCATTGCTTGTATCATAAAACATCCAAGGACCCTTCCTTATAGAGCACCCGTCCCGCTCTTGCCCTTGCCAGCTAGGCTTGAGCCACTGTGCCTTCTCGGAGGGACCTTTAATGTGCTAAGCTTCATCTCACCTAAGGTTCTCCTCACTTACACTGCATCGGGCGACACAGTGTTTCCTGAACAAGCGCTCATGTTCACATCTCCAAACTCATACTCTGCTCTTTCCTCTTTCTCGTCCACCTTGGTTGTCATTCTCTTCATCTTTCAAGGCCCAGATCAGTAGTCAACCTCGCTTCCCCCTGCCCCAAACGTGCATACCTCAGTGTTCCCGCCTCTACTTTCTCACAGGCCAATTGGAATTATGGTCAAGTTGTATTCTAGTTAGGTATTTATGCATTGGTTTCCCCAGCTAGTCTGCATGCTCTTTGAGAGTCTGAGCTGTGTCCTGTGCATCTTTATATAATTAACTGGTAAAATCATATCAGAATAGCACTTTGAGAGGTTTCCTTATGGAGGTAACTATTTTCAATATTACCTTAATAAGCCCCCTTGGAATGGGTAAATGGGCTTACTGTTTTACATACATTATTTCACTTATGCCTCACAAAATCCTCTAAGGCAGGATTTATTATTATACCACCCTACAGATGAGGAAACTAAGGCTCATAGAAGTTGCGACACTTGCCCATAGTTACCCAGACAATAAGTGGTAACGCTGGAATTTTAATCCAGATCTGCTTGATTCCAAAGTCTGAGCTATTTACCACTGTGCAAACTGTCTCTTAGCCTTAAACTGTGTTTTCAAATAGGCGACTGCTCAGATATCAATGAATGCCCCCAGAGAGATGCCACTTTCCGCCTCTGTCCCACACCATCCTGTCCCCACTGGCAATAAACTCTGCTTTTGGGATATGGATTCTCCACAGCAGTAGATTAAGTCTTGAGGTATCTTCTGTGCCAGTTTTTTTAAGCATCTTTATTTCCTACTTTGCAATTGATTCATCCATGAGCACCCTGTCCTAATGGAATGGAATGTTCTTTCTTTAATAAAAGTGTGCACTATAGTTGACGATATTTTTCAAAATGCATGCCATTAGTGGAGATCATGTTTGCTCTTTCTTATGTAAACAAGGCAGTCTGACTTGTATCCAGCAGGTGTCACTAGACTTTCCTCTCCTGGCTAGGGCTGAAATTGACTATGGAGTTGCTCTCTTACTAAGCAGCTGCTGAGAGGGACTTAGGAGTTGCTGCATTGCTTCCTAAAAGCTAAATCATCCTGGAAGGAGCAGGGTTCTTCCGCAACTCACACTCACCTTTCTCAGTGCCATGGTCATATAGATCAAATACCAGTACTTGGGTGCACAAGAGGAATGTGCCACCAGTACGGCAGTTTCCATAGACCACTCCTCCAGCTGTTGGTTCTCTGGCACTGTGAGTTGCTTAGAGCTGATGATGGGGAGGTGAAGCTGCAAGTGCATTTCAAGACAGTAGGAGGACAAATACCTCAGCCTCAGAAAATTCTGGATTGGAGAGGTAAGCTGTGCTGGGAAATGTTTTTCTCTGCATAGCAAGGGCAGCAGAATGCTTTGATTAGAGACAGTATCTAGCCATTCAACCACCATTTCCTAAATCTCTTCTAAGAACCTGAATGATTGTAGAAACTAAACAGGGTATAAATGTGGAAACAGCATGGTTCCTATATTCCAGGAGTTTAGCAGCCACTAATACCCACTGATTCAGCCAGTACTGATTGGGCACTTCTGAGGAACTGTGAATAGAGTTCTAGACTACACAGGTGTGATTCCTGCCATGATGGAGCCTACAGCCTAGGGAAGAATACAGACATTATACAAGGAATGACACGGCACTAGCATGTACTAGTATAAGAGTAAATTAACAAACGTTATGGGAACATATAGCAAGGAAGTCTGGGGGATAGTGTGCCATGCAAGGCCTCCTAGGTGAGATTATTTTAAGGTGGGGGGAAATCCAAAAGTGAGTTGGAGTTAAATGGGAAGAATGGAGAAACGGGAGAAGGAAGAGAATCATGTGAGACAGAGGGGAAGACTCTATACAAAGGTCCAAAGGCAGGATGGATGAAGTTCCTTCAAAGACCTGAAAGACGATCTTTCAGGGGCTGGAGCTAAGGCGAAAAGTGGCAGAAGACAGAGCTGAGAAGATTGATGGGCAGGGCCAGATGACCCGGGACCTTGTGTAACACTTTAAGGAGTTTTAAATGTATTCAAGAGCCATGGGAGCCACTGATGGATTTTTAAGAGTGTTATGATATGTGTGCATTTGTTTATTCAGCAATATTTGTTGCAACCTATATATGCCAGTGTTCCAGGTGCTGGAAACTAATAGAGATATAAACCACAATGAAAAATAAAAAATTCTGGTTCAGGAAAGGAGGAGATGGGAAAGTCATCTCAGAATGAACAAATCTATTCTTGAAACAAAAAGTTATTGGGCACCCTGGCCTGTCTTAAGATCTGTTCTAAGCCCTGGAGGTTCGATAGTGAATCAGACTCAGTCATCATCATAAGGAATATTCATAATGTGCATTGAAGGTCAGGGCAGAGGACATAGCAGATCAGAGACGAGAAAAAAAATCTGCAGTCAACGGAAAGACACGTTCCAGTAGACACTGAGAGTATGCCGTAGTAGAAGCAAATATCAACAAGGATCCATGGACTTTCATGTTTACAGTTTTACATTCATGATCCCATTTTGTGAAAACTGACTGTACTCCATTAAAAGGAACCAGAACTCCATGGAAGAATGGCCAATACCAGGTCTGAGGCAAGAAGGGTACAAGATGAGCCTGGGCCATTTTTTTCATACCTGATAGCAAAGAAGCAATCCAATACTAATGGAGTCACAACAAAAGGTCATAGGAACCAGCTTAAAGGGTCTCTTGCTAACCAAAGATGAAACAATTTGAACATCAAACAAACTTCTGTTGATAAAAACCCAAGTAAATTTACAAAAATCTACAGGTTTGTAATAATAGTTTTAAAAATGTATAGCCCTTCCCCCCCAAAAAAATCCAAGAAGCTTCATTAGTCAACTTTGAAGTAACTCCTCATTCTGAAAATCGGCAAATAAGGGGAAATGATTAAGCTTTTATTCTGCTTTCCTGGATAAGCAGTATTTCAGTGTCATCAAGTAGCCCTAGTTGAACAAGATAAGTACTTCTTTATAGAAGAATTCCAGCTAATAAATGTGGAAGGTTTGAAGAAATGACAGAATTAAGAAATGAACATTTTAAAATTTCTAATGAAATGATTGATTTACATAAAGCTTATCAGTAAGTAAAAACATTGCTTAAGCTATACAGGGGATTTTGCGACGGAGGGATCAGGCTTTTGCCACCGGAACCCATGATCAATATAAGCATTACTCCTAGTGGCGAAACAAGAAATTTTTACCACCTGAGGCAAGATGAAATACATAGCACTGCCCATGAGTTATTAGTAGAAGTGAAAGGTCAAACCTGAATATAACTGAACCCTTATAGCTAAATTTTTGTTTACAAAAAATATGGGGTTTAGAGAAACAAATTAAATGCCACCACAAAGAAACAGGCAGGAAAATTGACAATGTGAAATTTCCTAAATCATTTTCTTCAGTAACACAACAGAATTAAAAAATAAAATGATGGCGGGGCACTGCTCTGGATTAAAAGATTCTGAGAGACACAGCCAAATGCAATGTGTAGATCTTACTCAGCTATTGTTTTGAACAATTCAACGTCAAAAGACATTTTTGATATAATCATGAAATATGAATATAATGGATCATAAAAGAAATCAAAGAATTCTTGTTAATTTTGTTAGGACTGTTAATGGCATTGAAGTTATATAAGAAAATGTCTATATTTTTAGAAATGCATATTGAAGTGTAAAGGGGTGAAGTGACATGAGCTCTGAGATTTGCTTTTAAAAAAGGAGCTAAAAGAGGAGGGCGTGGTATATAAAGCTAGGATGGCAAAATCTAAGAAATTGTTGAATCTGGGTGTAGTTTATGGTGTTTGATACACTGTTGTCTCTTTTATATATGTCTGAAGTTATTCACGAAAAAACACGACCGTGGCCTTGTCAGGTAGGTAAGACAGATCTTCAGCACCCAGACGATAGAATTCAAGTATTGGTTTGAGGTCATGTAGCTAATAAGGAACAGAGCTATAATTAGAACTCTAATTCCAAATCTAATGTTCTTTCCATAATATCTCCCACTGTGTTTTTCTAGAATCTGTTCAAAGGCCACTGACTTTGGCTGAGGAATTTACTCTAGTGTTGGAAGCAAACAGCCACCATGTGGTTTATGAATCTTGCCTGTTTCCTTAGAACTGGGAAAGAAAGCTGTGGTTTAACAGTTGATACCTGGAGGGAGATGGTTTCCAAATGCTGAGTGAATGAATGATCAGGCATTATTAGTAAGGGATTTGGCTAAAAGTATACAGGGCACTGGTTTCTGGCCTTCCTCAAGCCACAGCCAAATCTCAGAGATGCTCATCAGATGCAAAGATGTTTCTAGCTGCTCTCAGTTCTGCTCTGAACAACAGCTACCCTGTCTCCAGTATGAGAATATGAAATTCTTTAATGTGGGTTACAAGAAACTCACCTAGTCAGTCACGTATGAGCAAATCTGTGGGGAAAAATTCACCTTTAGATGGTGTCTGTACTTTTCTTTCCCTGCATAATTTGGAGAGGTTTCCTCTGGATTGGCAAAGAGGTGGGCAGGCTAACACCGCTGAAACATAACTAGCTCTATTTTCAGTAAAAATGACACTAACTGGCATTACTGCCTACTGCATGGCAGGCGCCGTGTGAGTGGCTTTCCAAAAGGTAACTCACCCAATTTAACCTAAGTTATAGTGAAAAACAAAACAGTCAGTCTGGAGAAATGATTTTAGAAAATTCAAGGCCTAAGAGAACATTGAAAGTCTACTGTTTACTTTTTCTTCTCCAGAAACTCCAGGAGAACGGCTGTAGAAACACCATGTACTTGCGATTCTGTAACAATACATTAAATTCCTGGGCTGGCATCCATGGAGTTTGAATGTTACAGAGTAGACATAGGGAGAAATTTCTGTCTGTACTGGATAAAGGTGTCTTTGCATAACTTGTGAGGAAATTTGTTATGATGTAGTTTTATAGGCAGTGGATTACCAAGAAGAAAATATGTTCACAGGACGAGTTAGTTGAAGATGTTGAGAAATTACCACGGTACTGTAAGCTCCATGAGAAACCACGTCTAGCTTGCTTATCATTGTATTACGAGCACCTAACACAGTTTCTGGCCCAGAGTAGATACTCAGCAAGTATTGACTGAATGAATGAATGAGTGAATGAAAGAAAATTTTTCTCTCCTTCAAATGTGGCCAAAACACTTGTTTATTCCTTGCCAAGTAGACCACAGTCAGGCAAGCAGTGATATGGAATTTTGTTGTTTATAAATCATAAATCATAGAAAAACATAGATTCTTCCATTGCTCTAAATGCATTGGTCTTTCCCAAATCTCGGGAAAGTCATTTGTGTGTCATTCTTGAGCCAAGGCTTAAGCTACAAAAAGCCTCGGGCATTATCATAATTGGTTTAAAAACAGAATGCTCAATATTAGAAATATCTGATGACTTTAATTTTTCAGACAGCCTTTTACTTTTGTTTCACAAGGACTCAGAGAGACCTGACACTTCTGTAATTCATAGAAATGCTATCCTACCAGAGCAGCAATTGAGTCCAGTGATTTGAGGAACCAACTATGGCGTTAGACTTGGTTTCAGATCATGGCTCATGACTTTGAGTACATTATTCAGTGTCTTTGAAATTGGATTTTCTTATCTGGAAGTGGGAACAATAATGCCTAACTCATTGGACTGTTATGAGAATTGAATAAGAGACATGGTATAAAGTGTTTGGCATCATGCTCAGTGCATAAGACATAATATAAATTGGGTGATGTGAAAAAAGTCAACATTTATTGAGAATTCACTGTGTAATCAACACTCTGCTAAACTCCTTACTTACATTATCTAATTTCATTCTTATAGTATATCCCTATGAGGGAAGGTAAGGTGTATGTTATATTCTTATAGTATATCCCTATTAATTCCATTTTACAGGATAGATTTGAGCCCAGTATTTTTTACCACTCTATTGTGCTACCTCTCAACTGCACATTGCAGTAAAGTCCTAGAGGACTGCGTGATGTTTGGACTCCATCTGAGGGGAAATATCTGCACTTGTTATTGATCAAATATTCCTTCCACGCCTTTCTCTCTCCTCTCCTCTGGGTCTCCCTATTATGTATAAGGTGGTACACTTGATGGTGTCCCGGAGATCTCTGAGGCTCTGTTAAATTTTTTAAAACATTCCCTTTTTATTTTTCAGACTGGATAATCTCAAGGGACCTATCTTCAAGTTTGCCAAATTTTAATCATGGCTGCTCAAATTTGCTGTTGAATCTGTCCAGCAGTTTTTAAATTTCAGTTGTTATACTTTTCAACTCCAGAATTTCTGTTTGATTTTCTTCTTATAATTTCTATCACTTTACTTGTGGTAGGCAGAATGCCTCCTCCCGCCGAAGATGTCCATGTCCTAATATATGTTGCTTTATATGGCAAAAGAGACTTTGCAGGTGAGATTAAGGATTTTGCGATAGGGAGAGTATCCTGGATTATCCAAGTGGGCCCAATGTAATCACAGAGTCCTTATCAGGAGAAGGTAGGAGGTCATAGTCAGAGATGGAGATGTGACAGTAGAAAGAAAGGTCAGCTGATAGATACAGGGCCATGAGCCAAAGAATGGGGGCGGCCTTTAGAAGCTGGAAAAGACAAGGATTCTCCCCTACAGGCTTCAGAAGTTCTGTTGACCAGTTTTAGATTTCTGACTTCCAGAGCTATGAGCTAATAAGCTTGTCTTGTTTTAAGCCACTGAGTTTATGGTAATTTGTTACAGAAGCAGTGGGAAACAAATACATTATTGATATTCTCTATTTGGTTAGACATCATTCTTATACTTTCCTTTGATTCGTAGATACGTCTTCCTTTTGTGCTATGAACATATTTACAATAGGTGATTTAAAGTCTCTGTTTTGTAAGTACAACATCTGGTCTTCCTTAAGGGTAGTTTCCATTGACTGCTTTTGTCCTTGTGTTGGGCCATACTTTTCTTTGCATATCTCATAATAATTTTGTGGAAACCTTGGCATTTTAAATAATATAATGTGCAACCCTAGAAATTATATTTTCCCCCATCTCGTTGTTGTTGTTCCTGCTGATGTTTGTTTGTTTGCTTGTTTAGTAACATCCTTGGACTAATTCTGTGAAGTCTGTTTTCCTTATCATGTGTGGCCACTGAAGTCTCTGCTTGGTTAGTTTAGGGGCCAGCTAATGACTGGACAGAGACTTCCTTAAAAGCCTTTAACCAAAAAGTCTGCCATCTGCCACCCTCTTTTGAGAAGTTGTATGTGTTTGTGTTGAGATGTGTCTTCACCACTCTGGCAGCTTACCACTCTTCCTTAGCCTTTACTTCTGCTTACATAGGGACTCAAGGTCAGCCAGAAGTGAGAGAGTACATCTTTCTCAGGTCTTCCCTGGGCATGCACACAGCCCTGTCCATGTGCATGGCCTTCAAGATCCCTAGGAATATGTCAGAGCTTTTCAAATCCCCCTTAGGGACATCTCATTCCCCAGATTTTCCTTTTAAGTTTTTTCATCACCTCTTGTTTACCCCAAGCTGATATTCCGCCTCAGGGAGATTCAGTGGTAAACAACTGACGCTGATGGTTTCTGACACCCTGAGACTAAAAGGCTTTCCTCCCTAAGTGACCTCTGAGTCAAGTCAAATAAAAATTAGCCCAGGGCAATGGGACTTTCCTGAGAAGCTGCCAGACAGGTCAAATAGTGACAATGCTGTGAGGATGAGACTTTTTGAGGGGCCCTAACCTGATCTGTCCCCTCCTATGGTTACAAGGCCGTTGGTTTTCAAGAATAAAAAGGAACTGGGGAGAGAGAGGTGGAAATAGGGTAAGGTAAAATGTCACAAAGCTCACTGTTCTTAATGAGATCCAGTCATTTTTCTTGTATAAACATTCCCTGTCTTTTGGAAAATCCTTTGATTTCCAGAGTTCTGAAAAATTTGATTTTGATCACTTTTGCCAGTGTTCTTATTGCTTTATAAAAGAGCAGATTTTTGGAGTTCTTTACTCTACCATTCCAAAAGTGCTCTAAACATATGTAGTTTTATATATCTAATGAGGCAGTTCTTGCAATGAAATTAAAGGGCCTGGATAAAGGAAGCCCTCCCCACTGATGAGAGTTGAATCCAAGCCCTTTATTCATTAGAAGAAATGCCTCATTAGATATGTAAAACTGCATATGTTTAGGGATAATCTATTCCCCATCCAAGTCAAATTTTTTTATTCTCTGCAGAAGAGTGCTGTATGTGTTTGATCACCAAAGTGAGGTGATTTGAAGAAACCACAGATGACGTTCCATCCCCAAAAGCAGTCTATCACTGGGACCTGAAATTCTGTTCCCACTTAATTTGTTTTGGTTAAGCATTGTTGAATCTTGCCCTCAATCTAATATAGAAGTAAAAATCTCCCTGAAAAAGAGACCATATTTAAAACAACAGATTTGTGGGAATGATCCCTGAGCTGTAAGAAGATACAAATTGGAACTGGAGATGAACAAAGTGGTTGGAAGAACTTAACAGAGGCTAAAGGAACAGAGATCAGTGTACTTAACTTCACAAATTTGCTTGGGTGCCCACTTTGCAATTTTATGTGGGACCACAGATCTAATAGAAAATAGGGTTTAGATCCACTTTTTTTCTCTCCTCTGTTTCCATTTCAGTTCAAGGCCTGATTCTCTCTCTTTTGGGCAACTCAACTTAAGTTTTAATAAAAAACAAAATGGTCTGTAGCACTACTTTTAGAAAACTCAAGGTCTAAAGGGCATTGAAAGTCTACCACTCACTTTTCCTTACTCAGAAACCTGCATTTTTCTCAGAAATCCAGAGAAAATGATTATAGAAATGCCAGGTACTTCAGATTCTTTAACTGTTGATGAAACCCCAGGCTGATACCTTTAGAGTTTCCTATTATCTCTCATTTTCCTCCCTGCCCTCCCAAACCCTCATCCACCTTCCTCACCTCCATTTAACGACTCAATCAACACACAGCTGTTATCGTAGCCAACTGTGCAGTCCTCTGCTCCAAAATCTTCAATGACTCTTCATTCATTACACCTTGGGCTATAAACCCCTCCCATTCATGGCTTCAATGATCTGGCGTCACCATATCCTTCTCACCATATTTTTTCTTCTTACCTAATAAACACTGGTTTCCAGACACACTTGTCTACTTCCAGAATGCTATTCTTCTTCCTCTCTGCCTATTTAATTGCTACATATCCTTCACGACCCTCCTCTTTTAGGAAGCTTCCCCCAGGCTGCCCAAGCCCAGAGGAATCTCAGTTACCTCCAAATTGCCTGGTGCTTGTTAACGATATCTCTTCCTTTGCAAATCCATGTATCCATTATAAGTGGCAATTAACTGAGGTATTGATTTGTATGGTCACTTAACTGATAACGTTCTTAAATCGTTTATATCCAAGTTAATGGAGTCTGAGACATTGTCTTACAGTACCATATCCATCACAGACTTGTGTGCATGAGGGGGCTAAATAAGATTAACAGATAAAGTGACTTCTGGTTTGTTGATCACAATTCATGAACAGTGGGAAGGCCCTTGGGAAAACTGCCATCAGTATGTCATTCAACTCCAGGTCTAGACCAAGTCACGCAGGATAGAAGCTTCCCAGACTGCCACAACTTATGAATATCTTGGATCTGTGGACCAAATAGGCATGATGGACTCCAGTCTCTCTTCTATTATTTTCCCCCTCACTCCCTCTGTTCCAGGCACACTCACCACCATAAATAATCAAACATTCTTAACTCTTCATATAAAACTGCTTCTGGGATGTTGCTATTCCTTCTGCCTGGAATGCTCTTCCCCACTTCCTTCAAGTCCTTGATCAAATTTCACCTTCCCCATGGGGCCCTCCCTGACTGTCCAATTAAAATGATAAGCCTTTGTCTTCCCCTTACCAGCATTCCCAAGCTCTATTTTTGGTCCTCCCAGCTCTATTTTTTCCTATCACTTTTATTAACTTCTAACATATTATATAATTTATATATTTAATATATTTGTTTTCTTTCTTGCCCCACTAGAGTGTAAACAGCAGCCGCACAAGCATTTTTTTTAACAGTTTTATTCACTGACGTAGCCTCCATGATTAAACTGTGCTTGGCACATTGTAGGTACTCAGTAAGTTTCCGTTGCATGAAGAAATATATGACTGAGGACTCTGTGATGGTTAATTTTATGTCAACTTGACTGACCCACAAGGTATCAGGACATTTGCTGAAACATTATTCTGATTGTACCCTTGAGAGTGTTTCTGGATGAGGTTCACGTCTGAATCAGTAGAATGAGTAGACTTCCCTCCCTAATGTGAGTCAGCCCCATCCAATCAGCTGAAGGCCTACGTAGCCCAAATGGACTAAGACATTCCTTAATTTCCTTTTGTCTCAAATTCCTCATCTGTAAAATGGAGACAATGCAATTATAGCACCAACTTTTAGGATGTTGTGAGGATTAGAGTTACTGTGGTATTAAATGATGTATTATTATATGTGGAATGTTTAGAGTAGGACCAGGAACATAAGAAGCCCCTCATTTTAGCTTTTACTGTTCCTGTCTCAGAGCCTCAGTTTCCTGGACCCTGCAACGGGGAGGTGGCACTAGATGAGCTCTGGGTATCCCTCCCACCTTGAACACTCTAGGATTCAAAGGGTCCATTTTTTCCTTGGTACCTCTCCCATGGAATTGGGTGGTACGTGGAGCATGGGCTTCACTAGTCACGTGGCCTTGTCTCCCTAGAAAGCTGTCTGTCTACACCCAGGCAGGCATCCTTTCGAGCCCTCTGCTCTCACTTGCTTCTCCTTCCCAGGTGCTGACTCACTGCATTGATTAAACAGTCTGCCACAGCTCAGTCCTTCCCTAGGACTGGATGTCCTAGTGGAAGGCATCCAGGTACCTTTCTTCTCTTGGGCTACAAGCTCCCCTTTCTCTCTTTTCCCCGAGAGAGATTTTAATATAAAGTATAATGTGTGTTGTTTATGCTTTCATTGATGCATGCATTTATTCCAAGACGATGCTTCCTTTGGTTAACTGTTAAAGAAACGTGATTTTATAGGAGGTTATTTTTTGACTGTGCCTACTTAAAGGAACAGAAGAGCAACTCTCTATAATTACTTTCAAATTCAGAAGACGATTCTACCTTATGAGAAGCTGAAAGAAGTGAGTGCCTTTATTTATGTCCACGTGGCTTTGAATGGGCTCCTTAAAAATTGTATTGGTTCATGCTCAGAACCAGTAGAGGGACATGAAAAAAAAAATGGAACAAAATGGTTCCTCGTAGGCTTCCTATTTCTCTCTCACTGTTCTTTGGGGTTTTTTTGTTTTTTTTAAGAACATGAAATACAGTTCTGCCTTTGGATATACTCCCTTTGTTCAGCATTATTGCCTTTGCCACCTGCCTTGAAATGGCCCTTCAAGGGTTTTGATAAATCAGTTGCAAAGGTGTCTGATTTCATTGTAACATCTATAAGTGCCTTTTCTGAAAGGCTCTTTTTATGCCACCTAGAGAAATTCACCTCAGTGAATCTTAGGAGAGCCCTAAAATCAGCTATAATATATCAGAATGGGAGAGGGAATGATTTTTCTCTCCTATCTATACTTCGGAAAGACACTGAGGGCATTTCAGAGGAAGGAAAGCAAGTAATGAAAGGAAAATGATCCTTTTGAAAGAGACTTCTGCAAATGCCTTTTTCTTTTTTGCTTTCTTTTGATAACATGATGCTAAGGCATTTAAATGTGACCTTGGGGACCTAACCCAGCATTCGTCATCAGTCATTCACCTCTGCGGAGGCGCTTTCCCTTTTCACTTCAGCCAGGTGAGTGAGTAGATGCTGCAGGGACTTATAGACACTGATCCCCCAAACCCATCAACTGACGCTGGCATTTCTCCCTGCGTGAGCTCACCTCTAGGAACACAGGACAGAGCTGCAGGATAGAAGGCCCCTGGCAAGGCTGAAAGGAGTGAGGGGCACCATCTTATTCTCCAGGGTTCTTGGGGCATAATGGTATGTATACGCCCACAGATCATTCAGATCAGCTTACAGATCACTGGTGTACAGCAGAGATCCACAGAGCTTTAACCAAGTGACTGGATTATACCAAATTATCTAGACATTGAGAAATCAACCAATCCTGGCTGGTCTGTGATTTTCCAACTGATGAGTCTGTGAGGGTAACACTGTCCAAATAGGTGGAGATGGAATTTTCCCGTGAAGGAAATAGAGATCAGCTATACTAAAAAGGTAGTAATTTGGGGCCAGGGCATTAGGTAATCCATAGGACTGGAAGATGGAGAGACTTTCTTCTTTCTCAGACCAGGCTTCTGAGGTGGGAGAAAGCTTGGCCGCAGAGGCACACCACAGCCTTCTTGCTCTTAGTAAAACTAGGCGGCACCTCAGCACTAAGCTTGGTGGCCATTTCAGAGTAACATCACCAAAAAAAAAAAAAAAAAAAAAACCCACAAAAATGCATGTCACTAAATAGATCACAAAAAAGGCACTTGTTTACAGTTTAAGAGCTCAAACATGACAAAGAGCATCATTATGTTTGACGTCAGCTGGGGACGGATGCGTCAGATGACTCAAACATCTTGCCACTCCCTACATGTCTACGAGCTACCATGAAAGTGCCGTGAGTGTTGATTTGGGGGTTACAACTAAATTTTACTGAGTAGACAGACTTTCAAATAGTCACTCTATGCATAATGCGGATCAGCTCTACCTCATCCTGTATTTCAAAGGCTCCAATAACAAGCTCACTTGTTCTCTCTCCAGTATTGTATCCCATTATGTCCCTATACTTCACTCCTGCTGAAGTACTTAATCTTTCTGATTTCACTTCCTGTTTTCTTCCTGATTTCACTTCCTGTTTTCTTCCTTCCATATCTCTCCCTGTTAGTTTTATCAATTAAGAATCCTGTGGATGCAAGCAATATAAACTGACTTGGACTGACTTAAGAAAAATAAAGGGGGAGTAGAGGGTAAGAAAAATAAAGGGGGAGTAGAGGGTAAGAAAAATAAAGGGGGAGTAGAGGGTATTGCCTGGAAGGGTAGCTCACAGACTCAGAGAAAGAACTTGACAGCCAAGAATTGGGAAGGCTGTGAACCAAGGCAGCTCAAAGATCCAAGCAAAAGGAGCCCATGAACCTTCTAAAAGGCTGTCTTTAAGATGACTCCACACCAATTTACCGCCATAACCCTCTCTGTCTTATGTCTCCAAGTTTCTAATTCTTAGGAGAGACATTCTGACTGGCCTAGCTTGAATAAGATGTCCCTTACCCACAAGGTGTCTTAATCCCAGTGGCTAAAGTAAGGTAGAATAATAACTGGCCTCACCTGACTCATTTGCCTACCACTTGAACCAATGTGGCAGAGTCTGTTACCAATGTAAGACTGGTATTGACGCTGCCCAGATAAAGACAATAATTGCTACATTTATTTTTCTTCCCCATCTCCATAGCCTGTAACTCTATTCATCCTTCAGTTCTCATCTAAACATCATCCCTTCTAAAGGGTCTTTACTGATTCACCCAGCTGAATGTGGTTTTCCTTTTCCCCTCTTTGAACCCAGATAGAACTTGGCATTCATCTTCTGGCTTTCATATTCAGCCCGATCTTATGGCTATATGTGAGCCTATCTTATCATTAGTTTACTTATTGTTCAGTGAGTAATTCAGGCATTAAGTACTTACTGTGTACAAGGATTATGCTAAGCGTACTTTGGGCCTGTAGTGGGCAGGGACCACGGCCTGCTCATGTTTGAAGTACCTGTAAAGACTAATAATGGGCCCAACAGATTCCACATGGAAATCACCCACACCTAAGGAGGCTGAGTTTATCCAGGAATGAGTCCTCTCATGAGGGCCATCTAGCTTGGTGTAGGTGACTTCGTGGCCAACATTATAATCAATGCTATGAATAAATTTATTGATGTTAATTTACCCAGAAAAACCCTGCTAGAAGGATTAGATACAACACACTACATAGCAGAATAAAAATTTACACACAAACACACATGTATACATAATTTTTAATGACACCAAAAGAAAAATTCTCATAGACCTTCATAAAACATAGCAAAAAAGAGAGCATAGGATTCAATTCTCCACTTGTGTTAGGTTCCATTCATGAATTAGTCAAAAGCTAATCTATTTGTCAGGAATTAGCACACAGCAGCAATGAAGTAAAGGAATAAAATGGTTATACACACAAACATATATATCAGATTATAATCTGAAAAAGTAAATACTTAATCTCAACTTTAACAGTAAATAATTCTAATGAAAAGAGGAAATAGATTTAACCTAGCCCTTGAGTTAAAGCCACAAACACAAATTAGAACACAATGGATAAGAACGTATAAAAAGGCAAAACTATAGATATACTATGTAGGTTTGACTTAATTGTGATAGGAGTTGTAAAATCAGGCGAACATCACCAGGAAATGCTCTCCCCCAATAGAACGTCACACTCTCCTTTACATCTGCCCACACTCTGCATTTCTTCACGGGCCAGAGGATCAAAGTTGGGACTCACCACAGAGAATATGTTCAAGTTCTTGAGAATAATCAAAGCTCTTGTCCAAGAAAAAGATATAATCTTTGTCCAGCAAGTCTGTGCTGAAATAAGTTGGTCTCTGGACAAGACAACAATTCCGCAGCTTAACCTCCTACCCCAGTGGGCCGGCTCAGCCTCTTTCACAACTGGCCATTCAGAGCACATTTCGGCTAATAGTCTTGACCGTCTGCATTCCCTGAGGTTTGTACTTTTCCAAATGGACTGCACGTCAGTGCCTACCAACAGCTTGCTTGAAGCAGCTGTAATTTGCTAGAAAGGGTCTAATGGACATAAGAAATGTCTTCTTTCTTCTAGGTCCTTTAAGTGACTACCTTATCATAAAGCAAAGTACACGGACCACAATACCTCAGCTTCCTACAAAAATGCCTTTGTGGATTTATACAACCCTTAACTTTTACAGACAGCTGGCCCAAGAAACATTTTTAAAACTGCATTTCTATCTTTCCTTCAAAATTTTTATCGAATGCCTTGTCCATTCGATAACCAATGTCCCTTATACAAATGTCTACAGGATAAATTCTTCTTTCAGTGGAGAAGTTTGTCTCTATAGAGTGATTAGGATATTTTCTTGTTATCAGATAACAAGCATCATGCAACCCACCATTTCCCTTCTTTCCTCAGTTTCCAGAAAATTCAGGGGCAGAATTCAGTCATTGAGTTTATCTGTTGTAAAGTCATTTCCTTCTGAGGGATAAAGAGATTTGTATCCTCTTTTCCCCTCCCTTTATTGCCTTATTTTGTGCCGTATTTAATTTTTGAAGTGGTCTCAAATGCCTTTGTAATAGGTGGAGGATAAACTTTAAACCAACGCAGATCTAATTTCTGATCCTTCTTGCATTAATTCAAACTCCTGTAAAGATACAAAGTCAGGAACGATATCTCCTTGAGTGCTTATTCACTCACTATTCAGCGTTGGGAAAAAGAAAAAAGATAAACTGTGTTTTACTTTCTTAGAGATGCAGCCAGTAAGACCATTTGTCTGAGCATCGATAATAATTAGATCTTAATGGTAAGGATACGCTCCAAGAAACATTCTGCTCCCAGAGGAGCAGGTTTGGGTAATCTGAGCCTCAGATTCATTTTGTCATTTGCCATGAAAGTCATGCTGAAGTGAATACGAATGTTCAAAGTGATGTGGTAAAGGTACAGATCCTGAACTTGCGTCAAACCTTTGAGGGCTCTTCTCATTAATTAAAACCAGACCTATAGAACAGAAACGTTATGTGCTTCCTGTTTTATTATATTGTTATTACACATAATTATGTGTAATCCATAATTATACAATAATAATTCTGTAAATAAGGCTAGTCAGTAACTCACACAATTTCAGACCCTTTGCTAGCCTCTCTTGGCGCTTAGAATAAAGTCTGAACTCCCTATCATGGCCAATAAGCCCGGCGTGATCTAACCCCTGCCTAGCTCTCCAATCTCATTTCTTCCCACTACCTCTGACCCACTCTGCTCATTCATACCACAGTCCTTTTCTACTCCTTTAACTTCATGATGTCTTTCCCATCGCAGGTCCTTATGTGTTTACTGTTCCCTAGCCTTTCCCTTTTTCTCATATCTGTCTCCTCCAATCTCAGCTAAAACAACATTGCTGCTTCTGAGAAGATGCCTGACCATCATCTATCATCACTCTGTCTTACTTCCTTCCCAGCTCTCACTGCATCTGTTATTTATCATCTCTCACCCCCAGTAGAGAGAAAGCTCCAGGAAGGCAGTGCCTTATACACACTTATATCCTTGCACCAAGCTCAGACCTTGTTCCTCTCCTTTGATTATTTTGTGGATTGATACAATTTGATCTCCACAACTCTCGAAGACAGAACAAGCCACAAATCAGAAATCACTGCATATTAGAACTGGAACATCACTTAGAGGTAATCAGGTCCCTCATTTCACAAGGAGAGAAATTTAGGCCTCGGGAGGTGAAGTCACAATGGTGAAACTAGACCAGGGCTCTACTTATATTTCAGTAACTGATCTGTTTCCTCACTACGTGTCACCATTGGTCTCTCAACAGATGAAACTTGGCCCACTTAGGGTGATCCACTTGTGCCAGTTGCCCAGGACTTTCCTGGTTTTAGCTCTGAAAGCCCCATGTCTCAGGAAACCCCACAGTCCTGGACAAATAACATGGTTGGCCACCCTAAACGGGCCGGGGTGTGTGTTGATCCTCTGTCCCCCCAGTGTATGTGTTACTATAAGTAATAAAGAGCAGGGGCCAGCCACACATGCTCAAATTGACTGAGATGGTATGTCCTCAGAAGCTATCACTAGCAACTGATCATTGACAGAAAATCAACACGCCCAATGTCAGAAGACAAGCTTTGAATTCAAAAACATTCCCTTTCTTATCAGAAATCTAGTTTCCAACAGTACATTCTCCTAGGACAAGTATGTCTTAGTCTGCTTAGGCTTCCGTAACAAAATATCATAGAGACTGTGTGACTTAACAGAAATTAATTT
Organism: Leucopleurus acutus; assembly: GCF_964270905.1. Classification (NCBI taxonomy): domain Eukaryota; kingdom Metazoa; phylum Chordata; class Mammalia; order Artiodactyla; family Delphinidae; genus Leucopleurus; species Leucopleurus acutus. The sequence goes on from NC_139156.1 coordinate 18,417,093, forward strand.
CCTACAGTTTTGGAGGCCAAAAGTCCAAGATCAAGGTTCAGTGTGGTCAGGTTCCGGTGAGGACTCTATTCCTGGCTTGAAGACAGCTGCCTTCTCACTGAGTCCTCACATGCCTTACCTCAGTGCACATGTGTAGAGAGATCCATCTCTCTCTTCCTCTTCTTATAAGGCCACCAATCCTATCGGTTTAGGACCCCACCCCTATGACTTCATTTAACCTTAATTACCTCCTTAAAGATCCTATCTCCAAATACAGTTACAGGGGGGTTAGGGCTTCAACATACGAACTAGCCGGGGGGGGGGGGGGAGGGGGGAACAATTTAGTCCATAGCAAAGTGCTACCATATTTCTAAGTGTTGATCATATCAAGTCTGCAACTTATGAATTTACTAGGCTGTGTTAGCTTGTGGCTTCAGGTTCCCCAGCACTGAGAATGGTCCCCCAATAGCAGTGACAACTTGTTTGATGTTGGGTTTTAAACACAGGCTGGGTGCAGCAACAGGTTGGCACCCACCTCTTGCAGGCAAGAGAAGCCTGAAGAAGAAGGTTGGAAGGGAGAACAGAGAACTCCATGGAGCCTGCCCCAGTTAGCTGCCCAGAGTGGTATATTTCTGACAACAGCAGCAGTGGCAGCCCAGGGAACCCTTGCCTCCTACAGTCTAGATGCACTATTTACAACTTCAGTGGGTACGTCTGCTGTTGCCAGTGAAGGCTGGCCTGGTGAGGGGTGGGTCTGTGACAACCTCACACCTGTTTCCGTTTCCGTTCTCTGTATCCTTTCCCCTTGGCTTTGTTATTCATGAGGGAAATGAAGGCCTCAAGTGTAGGCTCAAGCCCTGGCAGAATGTTTTAGCCCCCTTTCAACATCCATCTGGCTGAGCAAAGCTTTTGTGAAGTGCATCTCAAAATTCCATGGGCATGGAAACTACTCGGGGGTCTTGTTGAAATGCAGCTTCTGATGCCGTGGATCTGGAGGTCTGCCTTTCTGATGAGCTCCCGGGTTTGCCGATGCTGCTGGTCTGAGACCCCACTGTGACTCGCAAGGCTTCCAAAGATGTGAACACACTGCCTCAGAAACTCTCCTTAGATTGGTTTCTGGAGATGGAAGTAGCTCAGTAATTGCGCATGTAGATCTCTCTTCACTAGAGCTGCGAGCCTTGCTGCTGTTCTCTCCTTTGCTTCCTCTTGAGATAACCTTTACCTGCAAACCCAACTTCTCTTCCCCAGATAGCCCGTGATCCTTGTCCTTTCTCCCCCTCCCTCCCTGATTCTCCAGGGAAAAGCATATTTGGAGTTCAATTGTGACTCACAGGACTTGGGCAGGACTCTGGGAAAAATGTGAAACAGTTAATCCCAAGCAGATCCTAAATTGCTGCTCAGACTCCAGGAGGACCCAAGGGAATTGCCAACTGCAGAGTATCAATTTACTTCTTAAAACTGTTTTACCCAAAAGCAATCACACAGCAGCTCGCAAGATCCCAACCTGGAATGGCATACCTGAGCACTTTGGGCTTTTTTGAACTTCATTTTAACTTCTTCAATAAAACAATACACTCATAATTACACCAACACAGAATTCTTGTTTCCCAGTGAGTCAAGGGCTTCAAGGAAATGCATTCAAATTAGCCTGTTGTAATAATTTCCTAAGCACAATGGTCTAGGGAAAGAGACATATCCAAAAAATAGCTTGCTGAGCAGCTTCCATATATGGTATTGGATATTTTCTGAAAAATCACAGATTTAAAGAGGAAAAAAAATCTTTCACCAAGACTTCAGCCAGCAAAGTCTGAAAACTTGGAAAATGTTATCTTCAGTGCCCTCAGCTCCCTTCCCCTGCCATACACCTCTTCGGAATGCTTTCTTTGACGAATGCCCAGTTTCCTCATTCTGTTTTCCTCCCCACTGCTGACAACTTGCTCTCAAGAAAATCATGTATATCTGCATGTGAATTTGAACTATTGCTCCTTTTTTCTCCCACGGGTGTGTGTTTAAGCCTCACCTCTGACTATAGAAACAATCTGGTTGCTTCAGTAAATAATTTCAGGGAGGTAAGTAGGTAGCTCATAGCGTGTAACGTCTTGCCCCTGTCTTTGAAAGCAGCAATAAGCATTGATTCTTATTTGACGTATTGTGCTGGTGCCTTGGATTAGTGTTCTAGGGCTGCTATAACAAAATACCACAGACCAGCCGGCTTGAACACAGAAACTTATTTTCTCACAATTCTGGAGGCTGAAAGTCCCAGACCAAGGTGTGGGCAGGTTTGTTTCTCCCGAGGCATCCCTCCTTGGCTTGCAGATGGCCGCCTTCTTACTGTGTCCTCACATGGCCTTTTTTCTGTGTACAGGCATCCCAGGTACCTCTTCCTCTTCTTATAAAAACACCAGACATACTGGATTAGGCCCCTACATTTATGAACTCTCATGGGGCGTTAGGGTCTCAACATGTAAATGCTGGGAGACACAACTCAGCCATAATATGCCTCTAGTTTCGCCCTCATCACTTATGACTGGTTAGTGTTTCCTTTTGGAAAATACCTGCGTCTAATGCCTGTTGTGTCCCATACTTCTGAACTTGTTGGCTGATGGATTCCTGGATGAGATGGCTGGTAATTCCACCCCAGTAAAGTCATCAAATGATAAGTGCCAGCTTGTTTCTACTGCCTTGGCTCAAATCTCTTCTTCTCTTTAGGACAAACAGAAGGAACCCTAAAAACATCAGTGTGAAGTTATCACTTGCCTTAGAGAGTCTGCCTCCCAGTTGCCTCTGTTTGTTAGGACCTGCTGAGGTGGCAGTCACAAAGCCAAAGAAGTTGGTAAAACCAAGATAATTGTGTAGGTCAGTGCCCGTCTGCCCTCAAATCCATTCTCTGTCCTTCATCTGCTCTGCTCTGTGTTTCAGAGAACACTATTTCCCAGGATCCCTTGCTCTCTGGCTCCTAGGTAGGTCTAGTCAATGGGATGCACTGGTGGAAGGCTGGATGGTGGGAGCTGGAGAGATGCCAAAGTATCCTCTCACTTCTCTCTCTCCACTTCCTGTCGGGTCTCTGGAAGTAGCAGTATCTCTTCCAGAGCTCCAGCTTCATAGGGCAGGCTTCCTCTCAGAGGGCCCGACTTCTGAACTCCGGGACACCACCTCTTCCTTGTGCCTTCAGCCCATAGAGTAGAAGCTTCCTGCTGTCGCTAATTTTTGAGTTGCCTCACTGGCCCCTTTTTACTTTCTCAGCTCTCCCACTCTGATATAACCAATTTCCCCAAACTTCTTATGCTCAAAGTCTTAAAGTGATTCCTGTTTCCTAGCTGATACAATAATCATTGTACCTACTTTGCACTGTAAGAATCAAATGAGAGAGAGAGAGAGCTCAGCATATAATAAGCGCTTAAAACGTAGAAACTGCTAAAAGAAATTGCAGAGCCGTTAATGAATTTTGTCATTTTACAGTAATTTGAAAAAGAATGAATTTCATCTATAAAATATTATTCAGAAATGGAATATAATTATAAAAAATATAATATATAATTAAATATAATTCTATGTATAATTCACCAATAATTTAAACCACCTCTGAAACCCAGTTTCACAGTTCTGACTTTGGTCTTTCCTAGAAAGAGAAGGATGTAGTAGAAAAGGCCCTGGACTTGGAGTCTGAAGGTGTGGCTTTCCACCAGCTACCTGTGTGATCTTGAGTTTCTCATTCTCCTTAATGGGCCTCGGTCTTTACATCCGTAAACTCAGGTGGTTCAGTGTGACAATTTTTAAAGCCCCTGTAGCTCTAACTTCTTATGACTCTGTAACTGGCATAAGTTACTATTCATCTCTGGGGAGAGTGGGGAGTGAAATAACATTCTTCCTTTAAAAATAAAATGGCAGTGACGCTGAGGACTCACCTGACTAGCCTGGTAAGAAATCCAGTTTTCTTCCTGGGGTTTTACTCATCAGACATTTCTAAGGATGACCCCCATTCTCTAGCAATGTTGGCTCAACTGGTCCATGCGTTAATCCAGAAGAGCAAAAGATGGGAATTGGCAGAGAGTCAAGGATGGGCGAGTGGAGGAGAGGCATACCCAGAGAGTAAATGTGCAGTGAGGTGGATGAGAAATCAGTGTATCTCCTTCAGATGGGAGGAGCTCAGCCTGTTAGGCCAAATGATGTATGAGGGGAAGGGAAGGAGTCATGTTTGAACAGGCAGTAAAGAATATTAATTCAGGCGTTTAAAGACAAGCAAACCTAGACTGAAATGTTGGCTCTGTTCTTTATCAGCAAAGGACCTTGGGGCTAGTAATTAACTTCTCTAAACCTCAGTCTGTAAAATCTGTCTCATGCAATGGTGCTCAACTGGGTGTGATAATGAAGCCCATCCTCTCTGGGGACAATGTCTGAAAACATTTTTGATTGTCAGAACTGAGGGTAGAGGAGGGAGACTACTGGCATCTCTGGGATGCTGCTAGCCATTCTACAATGCATAAGACAGCCGTTCACAATGAAGAATTATCTAGCCCCAAAATGTCAATAGTACTAAGGGTAAGAAACCTTGGTCTAATGGTAGTACCCACTTCTTTTTTTTAATTGCAGTATTGTTGACGTACAATATTATATTAGTTTCAGGTGTACAACATACTGGTTTGACATTTATATACATTACGAATTGATCACCACAATAAGCCTAGTAACTGTCTGTCACCATGCAAAGTTATTACAATATTACTGACTATATTCCCTATGCTATACATTACATCCTCATGACTTATTTGTTTTATAACTAGATTTTTGTACCTCTTATTCTCCTTCATGTATTTTTCCCAACCCTGCACTCCCCTGCCCTCTGGCAACCACCAGTTTGTTTTCTGTATCTATGAGTCTGTTTCTGTTTTGTTTTGTTTTTTAGATCCCACATATAAGTGAAATCATATGGTATTTGTCTTTCTCTGTCTGACTTATTTCAATTAGCATAATACCCTTTAGGTCCATCCATGTTGTCATAAATGGCAAGGTTTTCTTCCTTTATGGCTGAATAATATTCCATTGTGTATGTATACCACATCTTCTTTATCCATTCAACTATCAGTGGACACTTACGTTGCTTCCATATCTTGGCTTTTGTAAATAATATGCAGTGAACATAGGGGTGCACATATCTTTTTGAATTAGTGTTTTCATATTCCTTGCATAAACACCCAGAATGGGAACTGCTGGATTATATGCAAGTTCTAGTTTTATTTAAAATGGACCCTCCATACTGTTTTCCATAGTGGCTGTGTCAGTTTACATTCCTACCAACACTGCACAATGGTTCCCTTTTCTCTGCATCCTTGCCAACACTTGTTATTTGTGATCTTTCTGAGAACAGCCATTCTGACAGGTGTGAGATGATACCTCGTTGTGGTTTGGATTTGCATTTCTCTGGTGATTAGTGGTGCTGAGCATCTTTTCATGTGTCTGTTGGTCATCTGTATGTCTTCCTTGGAAAAATGTCTATTCAGGTCCTCTTCCCATTTTTTACATTGAATTGTTTCTTTAATATTAAGTAGTATGAGTCCTTTATATATATTTTAGATATTAACCCCTTATCAGATACATTATTTGAAAATATATTCTCCCATTCAGTAGACTGCCTTTTCATTTTGTTAATCGTTTTCTTTACTACGTCAGAGCTTTTCAGTTTGATGTAGTCCAGTTTGTTTATTTTTGCTTTTGTTGCCCTTGACTTTGGAGACAGATCCAAAGAAAAATATTGCTAAGACCAACGTCAAAGGACAACAGTACCTACTATTTCATGTAATAGGAGGATTAAATTAGCTAATGGATTTAAGTATCAGTGTGCTCTATGACCAGAAAACAATTCATAAGATGGCATTGGTAAGTCCTTACCTGACAATAATTACTCTAAATGGATTATAATTTCCAGTCAAAAGACATAGAGTGAATGGATGGGTAAAGAAACAAGAACCAACTATACGCTGCCTACAAGAGACTCACTTCATCTTTAAAAACACACATAGGCTCAAAAGGAAGGAATGGAGAAAGGTATTCTATGCGAATGGAAACCAAAAGAAAGCAGTGGTAGCTATACTTACGTCAGACAAAAGAGACTTTAAGCCAAAAAATGGTAACAAGAAACAAAGAAAGTCATTATGTGATGATAAAGGGGTCAGTTCATCAAGAAGATGTAACAATCATAAATATATACACACCCACCATCACTGCACCTGAATATATTTAGCCAAACTAATACATCTGAGGAAAGAGGTATACACACATAAAATAATAGGAGAAGACTTCAGCACCGCATTTTCAACAATGGATAGATCATCCGGACAGAAAGCCAACAGGAAATGTTGGTCTTGAGCCATACTTTGGACCTAACAGACTTATATGGAACATTCTATCCAACAGTACCAGAATATACATTCCTTGCAATTGCACACATAACATTCTCCAGGATAGATCACATGAGAGTTAATAAAACACGTCTTAGCAGCTTTAAGATTGAAATCATACCAAGTATCAAAAGGAAAATCAATAAATAAAACAAATGAAATTGAAAGCACAACATACCAAAACCTATGGGATGCTGCAAAACAGTTCTAAAAGGGAAGTTTATAGCAGTAAATGCCTACATTAAGAAAGAAAGATCTCAAATAAACAGGCGACAAAATGACCCCTACCTTGGAAAAATTGGAGAAAGTGTGTGGATCAGAATTGCTTGTGATCACAGTGTTAATTCAAGCAAGAGATACAGCAAGAATCCATGCGCCCCCTCACCCCACCCCCTTTGAGTACTGAGGAACACTTAGGTCTCTTTCCTGTGGAGAAAGACTCCTGAAAGCACTGATATTTGATTGAAAACCCCAGGAAAAGCCAGAGTGGGACTCTTTCACCAGTCTCCAGTGTGTTCCCCAAGTTTTAAGCCAAGGATTTACAGAGAAGGACTACACATACCTTGCTACTATAATACATTTCAAGTCAATCATCTTCTCTCCTTTCAGGATGTTTCAAATGACAGTGACAATGTAATGTAAAAAGCAATCATTACAGTTCATGTCACAACATTAAAAATATGAGCATAATAGGAAATGATCTCTATTAACTAGAGTTTGATCTCCATTTTTATTTATGCAGATACAAAAGGATATTTGGATTAGTAATTATGTTTTTGGCATGCTTGAGGTTTCAAATTACTTACTGGAAACAGCCTGCTGAATTCAAATACTGGATTCTAAATTTCTTATTCATCTATAAGCCATTGCTCAACATGGATAATGGAAACGCTGTACCAGTAAGTAATGACTTGGAAGGGAAGCAGATCATTGGAATTCAGAGTGGATTTTTGGGATTTTGGTAACAGCTTCTTAAGAAAACTTGAGTGGACTTTCTCTGTAACTGAGACGGACTTGGAAGTTTTAGTTTATTTTCTTTCTTTCTAACTTCTGTTATTATGAAACTATTTATTTCTGGGGAAAATAATCTAGCATTTTTTTCAAGTTTTGCCAAGGATATGTTTGCTTTATATAACTTACTGCAGTATGCCTCAGTTCCGTTTTCAAGTTTCATTGTGCATATTAACCATGTATATAGCTCTATGTGTGTGCAGAGAAAGAGACAGTTTCAAAATTGCCTCAAGAAGATACTTAATGTCCAGCCAGATATAAGGTATGAGAGCCAATTTCTTAACAGGGAAATAGATAATTATGAGCACAGCTACAGCACTTTGGGGTTCCCTTCTCTCAAATCCCCTGGAAACATATTGTTCTCAGAGCCCAGAGGGAGATTTTTGTCACCCCCACTCAGCATGCCCTCTACTAACAGGCCGACTCTGAGATAAGGAAAAGAATCCATTCCTCAAGCAATCTTCTACCTTCCGCTAATGATAATGGCGGCTTGTGTGCGTGCGCGCACGCTTGCGTGCACGATACCATCCTCTGCCCAGAAACAGACGAAAAGATGCAATGCTACTCTTTTCCTCCCGTTACAACTGGTTTCATGTTCCTGGGTGGGAGAGTGAGGCTTTTTTATCATTGGAGGGTCAGCTCTAGGCAAAATATTAATATCGTTGCGTTTTAATTTTTGTCCCTTCTTTCTGCCACTTTCCCTTTCTCAATGTTCTGATCACACACTCTCTTTCCTGATCACAAACACCACTCTCCCTCCTTTCCTCCATCACTAGTGGCCGGGAGGGGGTCTATTCAGGTACCCCTTCCTGTCATAGGGCTGACTGGTTGACTCAAAGCAATGGTACTCCATCTTTTCCCCACACAACACACCTGACGGGTGGCATTCACATATTAGACACACCCTGTTGAGGGTATGAAGGGTTATGAATAATTCCCAGCCCACTAGGTAGCTGTAACTCCTCCCTTTTCTCTCACAAGCATAAAAGAAAATCTAAATGCAAGTGAATAAGAGAAAATTATTGCAGGGATAATATTGAATCTCTTTAATTTACAAAAGAAAGTAATTTGCAAGCTGTTTTGTGATTAGAGACAATACTTCTGTCCCGCGGTACCACTGTAAGCCCTTGTGCTGACCATCTCCATCTGCCTTTCCAGATCCTCTCCCCACCCTTCCCCATCCTGCTTTATGCCCTGGGAGGGGACACTTTTGGACTATTTCACCCACGTAACTTTGTCCACTGGCCAATGGAGACAACATCAGGATACTGGAGGGCAGGAGGAAAGAGAGGTTGGTGTATTCGTTGTCATTCTTTCTCTGCTGCTTGAGGTCCTCTTCCCAAGGCCGCCCAACTTCTGGTAGGCAGCCCTCTTCCATATCTGCAGCCTGAGTTGCAGCTATAGGTGTCTCAGGGATCCAGGAATGGTTTCCTGCCCCTCATCCCAGGGGAGCAAAGGGAGGAGGTGGGAAGGAGACCTCCCTGTTACAATTGCCGGGGGTATTTAGCCAGCCCTTATTGGTTCCTCTTAACTTTGCTCACAACTTTGTAGTAATTCCCAGCTGAGTGTGCCACCATACCATCTCTCTCTGGTCAGGATTCCAACTAATCTTGTGGATGAGAACTTGTTAAATAAGTTTATTACTACTCCTGAGTTCTGAGGCTTCATAGGACACTCCTGTTGACAGCATAAAGACTGAAAAACCCTTGGTGGCCAAATGGAATAGCTATCAAATGGAGGGCTTGTCAGCTTTTGACAACTAAAGGTGAGCTATTTGGGTGCAAGATATACATTCTTCACTAATACTGCCTATAGAGCACACCTCTTCCTAAACTCTTAGGACACTCCAGGAAACACATACATACACAAACACATAATGATAATAATTTATAACAATTATAATTTTCACATTCTAAAAATATAACTATCGCTATTTGCCAGACTTTGGACAATGACTTTGTTCTTGTCCTGACTTTGTGTCTTGTGTAAACTAATATCATTACCCAGTACTTAAAAGCGTGATACTGACTTTAAAGTCAGACGGACTTGGTTGGAGGCTTAGATCCACCACTAGCTACTGTATACGTATACACTAGTATATAACTTTTCCATACCTTAGTTTCCTGGAAGTACCATGGTGATAACAATGTTCTCATAGGATGGTTGTAAAAATTAAGTGGGATACTTGTCCTGCTTTTTGAGCATAGTGCCTGTTGCATAGTTACTGCGAAATCAATATTAGCTAAACAAACATACAAAAAACAGACTGCATGGATTCCATTAAGCCCCTTGAAAGTAACAGCCTGTCTTCACATCTTTGTGTTTTCCTCAGTATAAGTCCACTACATACTGAGACGAATGAATGATGAGTGGATGGATGGATGGGTAGGTGGATGATGGATTGATGATGGATGGGTGGATGAGACTGGCCTCAAATAAAAATTTCTTCAGGCTACTTAGACATTATTAAGATTTCCAATTAGTCCTTCGGTTCTCTGGATATGAGGTTATTTTCTGCTTAATCATTCAAATCATGTCTGTGCATTCCTGTGTTTACAGGTTATTTTTTCATTTTTCTTTCAGCGAGGAATTTAAATTCCCTCCACCGTGTTGTGAAATCCTCATTTCAGTTCTTTGGGAGCTTCACACGGTATTTGTCCCCCTTGAAGATTATTTTTGTGTTCCTTTAAGCAGAAAGGGCACGGTTTCTGCCAAAGCTAACAGCCGGGGATGGAGGAGATCCTTAGCTGACTAAATATTTCCACAACAAAAGTTGGGAAATTTAACCCTGAGGGTATTGGTCTTTCTAACCATTCCGCTATGGATCAACAATTAGGCCAAGTTCACCTATCAGTTATGAAACAGCCCAGAAACAATTTCGGCTTTCATTTTTGCCAAGCAGCAAAATAAACAGAAAATTATCAAAAATACCACAGAAAAGCCCGGATTATTTATTCCTACATCTATTACTGTTTTCCCTCTTAACCAGTCAGAAATTACTTAATCCAATTAAATACATGTTTTCGTTACCTACCACGTGATGGGCACTCTGAATATCTGTTAAAATAATTCTTTTGCAACAAAATTTGGTTTAATTAAACCAATCCCTATGATTCATTTGCATTATTTGACATAAGTAAATTTTTTTCTTTTTTTGGAATGATCCCATCTGGTTGAATGCACCAGTGACAATGGCTTAAGTTTTTCCAAAAAGTTGGGAGAGTAGACAGTACATGGATTTGGAGTCACTTTTTAATCTTAGCTTCACAGTTACCAGGTCTATGCTTGAGCAACTTGTCTTGTCTGTGTGAGTTTCTTTCTTCCACTGAGAAATGGGTGTAATAGTATCTCCCTCACTACCAGGAGCTGAGGAATGAGTGCAACAGCATGAGTTTTCCAAAATATGTCAGTTTCCCCGATCACTTTGTACTCTTAACACATCGTGCATGGCATCTAGGACAGGCTGGAACAAAAGCAAGCACTATATAGTTTGGTTTTTGCTTATTTATTTAATGACCACAAGAGTAGAAATTTGACCTGATTTATTTTGTGAATCTTCAAGTCCTACGAAAGAAATAACTTGGGCTTTGATATGAGATTACTAGAACTTTTGATGGCAGGAAGAAAAGTGCTTGTTGGGATCTTATATGCATATTTATTTTGGATTAGTGGATTATTAAAAAGAGTAACGGCCAATGTAACCCCTTAGTGCCAAGAGGTTATAAATACATGAAGTTCGAAGGATTTTTGTCTTTTTCTTCCAGTTGAATAGAAACTCTGACAGCCCTTCTTGGGAGAATGTGCTTTGAGCAGGGATGGCTATATGCACCAGAGCCCAGGCCTCCCTGGTAGACATTGAGAAGTACATCACTCAGGATACTCTGGTGCCAACTCTGGAAACCAAATCAGGCTACCTGAAATCGCACAAGAATTTCCTAGAAAAACTATTAGATAGCTCACAACACTGAGGGCCTGGAGAGCTGAGCTCAGAAAATGGGCAGAAACCAAGGGAGGCTGGGCACCATTAAAATCCTGTGACAGGAACAGTCTTTCTGGACTGCTGCCACCAGCCTTGACACTGCTGGCTAGGCTCCTGCACAGCTACCATGTTTAATCTCGGACCTCACCTGTATATATGTCACATTCTTGATAGAGTCCTGGGTGGGAGCATCTGATTGGCCAGTTTAGGTCATATGACCATGTGCTAGAAGAGGGACCAAGTTCTGTAATGGAGATGGAGGGAGGAGGGACTCTGATATCATGATTCTTTAAAAGTATCTACTACAGAAAGTTCACCTCATTTTTCCCCTGCTTTGCTGTTTCTCTTTACTACAGTGGCTGGTCCTGGCTGTTTGGGGGCATGGTCCTCTCAAGAACAGACATACGGGGGGGTGCTGGGAAGATGGCGGAAGAGTAAGACGCGGAGATCACCTTCCTCCCCACAGATACACCAGAAATACATCTACACGTGGAACAACTCCTACAGAACACCTACTGAATGCTGGCAGAAGACCTCAGACCTCCCAAAAGGCAAGAAACCCCCCACATACCTGGGTAGGGCAAAAGAAAAACAAGAAAAAACATAGGGACGGCACCTGCACCAGTGGAAGGGAGCTGTGAAGGAGGAAAGGTTTCCACACACTAGGAAGCCCCTTTGCGGGCGGAGACTGCGGGAGGTGGAGGGGGGAGCTTCGGAGCTGCAGAGGAGAGCGCAGCAACAGGGGTGCGGAGGGCAAAGCGGGGAGATTCCCGCACAGAGGATCGGTGCCGACCGGCACTCACCAGCCCGAGAGGCTTGTCTGCTCACCCGCCGGGGCGGGCGGGGCTGCGAGCTGAGGCTTGGGCTTCGGTCGGAGCGCAGGGAGAGGACTGGGGTTGGCGGCTTGAACACAGCCTGAAGGGGTTAATGCACCACGGCTAGCCGGGAGGGAGTCCGGGGAAAAGTCTGCACTTGCCGAAGAGGCAAGAGACTTTTTCTTCCCTCTTTGTTTCCTGGTGCGCGAGGAGAGGGGTTTAAGAGCACTGCTTAAAGGAGCTCCAGAGACGGGCGCGAGCCGCGGCTAAAAGCGCGGACCCCAGAGACGGGCATGAGACGCTAAGGCTGCTGCTGCCGCCACCAAGAAGCCTGTGTACGAGCACAGGTCACTATCCACACCCCCCTTCCGGGGAGCCTGTGCAGCTCGCCACTGCTAGGTTCCCGGGATCCAGGAACAACTTCCCCGGGAGAACGCACGGCGGGCCTCAGGCTGCTGCAACGTCACGCCGGCCTCTGCCACTGCAGGCTCACCCCGCACTCCGTACCCCTCCCTCCCCCCCGCCTGAGTGAGCCAGAGCCCCCGAATCAGCGGCTCCTTTAACCCCGTCCTGTCTAAGCAAAAAACAGATCGCCCTCCAGCGACCTACACGCAGAGGCGGGGCCAAATCCAAAGCTGAGCCCCTGTGAGCTGTGAGAACAAAGAAGAGAAAGGGAAATCTCTCCCAGCAGCCTCAGGAGCAGCGGATTAAAGCTCCACAATCAACTTGATGTACCCTGCATCTGTGGAATAAATGAATAGACAACAAGTCATCCCGAATTGAGGAGGTGGACTTCGAGAGCAAGATCTATGATTTTTTCCCCTTTTCCTCTTTTTGTGAGTGTGTATGTGTATGCTTCTGTGTGAGATCTTGTCTGTATACCTTTGCTTCCACCATTTGTCCTAGGGTTCTATCCGTCCATTGTTGTTTTTTAATTTTTTTCTTAACAATTAATTTTATTAACTTTATTATACTTTACCTTCTTTCTTTCTTTCCTTCCTTCCCTCCTTTAGACAACGAATCATCCCAAATTGAGGAGGTGGACTTTGAGAGCAAGATTTATGATTTTTCCCCCTTTACCTCTTTTAGTGAGGGTGTATGTGTATGCTTCTGTGTGAGATTTTGTCTGTGTAGCTTTGCTTCCACCATTTGTCCTAAGGTTCTATCCGTCCCTTTTTTTTTCTAAATAATTATTTTTTAATTCAATAACTATTATACTTTACTGTATCTTCTTTCTTTCTGTCTTTTTTCCTTCCTTCCCTCCTTCCTTTCTTTCCTTCTTTCTGTCTTTCTTCCTTCCCTCCTTTCTTTCTTTCTTCCTACTTCTACTAATTCTACTTTTTCTCCCTTTTATTCTGAGCCGTGTGGATGAAAGGCTCTTGGTGCTCCAGCCAGGAGTCAGGGCTCTGCCTCTGAGGTGGGAGAGCCAACTTCAGGACACTGGTCAACAAGAGACCTCCCAGCTCCACATAATATCAAATGGCGAAAAGCTCCCAGAGACCTCCATCTTAACACCAGCACCCAGCTTCACTCAACGACCAGCAAGCCACAGTGCTGGACAACCTATGCCAAACAACTAGCAAAACAGGAACACAACCCCACCCATTAGCAGAGAAGCTGCCTAAAATCATAATAAGTCCATAGAAACCCCAAAACACACCACGAGACGTGGACCTGCCCACTAGAGAGACAAGATCCAGCCTCATCCACCACAACACAGGCACTAGTCCCCTCCACCAGGAAGCCTACACAACCCACTGAACCAACCTTAGCCACTGGAGACAGACATCAAAAACAACGGGAACTACGAGCCTGCAGCCTGCAAAAAGGAGACCCCAAACACAGTAAGATAAGCAAAATGAGAAGACAGAAAAACACACAGCAGATGAAGGAGCAAGATAAAAATGCACCAGACCTAACAAATGAAGAGGAAATAGGCAGTCTACCTGAAAAAGAATTCAGAATAATGATAGTAAAGATGATCCGAAATCTTGGAAATAGAATGGACAAAATGCAAGAAACAGTTAACAAGGACCTAGAAGAAATAAAGATGAAACAAGCAACGATGAACAACACAATAAATGAAATTAAAGATACTCTATATGGGATCAATAGCAGAATAACTGAGGCAGAAGAACGGATAAGTGACCTGGAAGATAAAATAGTGGAAATAACTACTGCAGAGCAGAATAAAGAAAAAAGAATGAAAAGAACTGAGGACAGTCTCAGAGACCTCTGGGACAATATTAAACGCACCAACATCCGAATTATAGGGGTTCTAGAAGAAGAAGAGAAAAAGAAAGGGACTGAGAAGTTATTTGAAGAGATTATAGTTGAAAACCTCCCTAATATGGGAAAGGAAGTAGTTAATCAAATCCAGGAAGCACAGAGAGTCCCATAGAGGATAAATCCAAGGAGAAATACACCAAGACACATATTAATCAAACTGTCAAAAATTAAATACAAAGAAAACCTATTAAAAGCAGCAAGGGAAAAACAACAAATAACACACAAGGGAATCCCCATAAGGTTAACAGCTGATCTCTCAGCAGAAACTCTGCAAGCCAGAAGGGAGTGGCAGTACATACTGAAAGTGATAAAGGAGAAAAACCTGCAACCAAGATTACTCTACCCAGCAAGGATCTCATTCAGATTTGATGGAGAAATTAGAACCTTTACAGACAAGCAAAAGCTGAGAGAGTTCAGCTCCACCAAACCAGCTTTACGACAAATGCTAAAGGAACTTCTCTAGACAAGAAACACAAGAGAAGGAAAAGAACTATAATAACAAACCAAAAACAACTTAGAAAATAGGAATAGGAACATACATATCGATAATTACCTTAAAGGTAAATGGACTAAATGCTCCCACCAAAAGACACAGATTGGCTGAATGGATACAAAAACAAGACCCATATATATGCTGTCTACAAGAGACCCACTTCAGACCTAGAGGCACATACAGACTGAAAGTAAGGGGATGGAAAAAGATATTCCATGCAAATGGAAACCAAAAGAAAGCTGGAGTAGCAATTCTCATATCAGACAAAATAGACTTTAAAATAAAGACTATTAGAAGAGACAAAGAAGGACACTACATAATGATCAAGGGATCGATCCAAGAAGAAGATATAACAATTGTAAATATGTATGCACCCAACATAGGAGCACCTCAATACATAAGGCAAAAACTAACAGCCATAAAAGGGGAAATCGACAGTAACACATTTATAGTAGGGAACTTTAACACCCCACTTTCACCCATGGACAGATCATCCAAAATGAAAATAAATAAGGAAACACAAGCTTTAAATGACACATTAAACAGGATGGACTTAATTGATATTTATAGGACACTCCATTCAAAAACAACAGAATACACATTTTTCTCAAGTGCTCATGGAACATTCTCCAGGATAGATCATATCTTGGGTCACAAATCAAGCCTTGGTAAATTTAAGAAAATTGAAATTGTATCAAGTATCTTTTCCGACCACAACGCTATGAGACTAGATATCAATTACAGGAAAAGATCTGTAAAAAATACAAACACATGGAGGCTAAACAATACACTACTTGATAACGAAGTGATCACTGAAGAAGTCAAAGAGGAAATCAAAAAATACCTAGAAACAAATGACAATGGAGACACAACGACCCAAAACCTATGGGATGCAGCAAAAGCAGTTCTAAGGGGGAAGTTTATAGCAATACAAGCCCACCTTCAGAAGCAGGAAACATCTCGAATAAACAACCTAACCTTGCACCTCAAGCAATTAGAGAAAGAAGAACAAAAAACCCCAAAGTTAGCAGAAGGAAAGAAATCATAAAGATCAGATCAGAAATCAATGAAAAAGAAATGAAGGAAACAATAGCAAAGATCAAAAAAACTAAAAGCTGGTTCTTTGAGAAGATAAACAAAATAGATAAACCATTAGCCAGACTCATCAAGAAATAAAGGGAGAAGACTCAAATCAATAGAATTAGAAATGAAAAAGGAGAAGTAACAACTGACACTGCAGAAATAAAAAACATCACGAGAGATTACTACAAGCAACTCTATGCCAATAAAATGGACAATCTGTAAGAAATGGACGAATTCTTAGAAATGCACAACCTACCAAGACTGAATCAGGAAGAAATAGAAAATATGAACAGGCCAATCACAAGCACTGAAATTGAAACTGTGATTAAAAACCTTCCAACAAAGAAAAGCCCAGGACCAGATGGCTTCACAGGCGAATTCTATCAAACATTTAGAGAAGAGCTAACACCTATCCTTCTCAAACTCTTCCAAAATATAGAAGAGGGAGGAACACTCCCAAATTCCTTCTACGAGGCCACCATCACCTTGATACCAAAACCAGACAAGGATGTCACAAAGAAAGAAAACTACAGCCAATATCACTGATGCATACAGATGCAAAAATCCTCAACAAAATACTAGCAAACAGAATCCAACAGCACATTAAAAGGATCATACACCATGATCAAGTGGGGTTTATTCCAGGAATGCAAGGATTCTTCAATATATGCAAATCTATCAATGTGATAAACGATATTAACAAATTGAAGGAGAAAAACCATATGATCATCTCAATAGATGCAGGGAAAGCTTTTGACAAAATTCAACACCCATTTATGATAGAAACCCTGCAGAAAGTAGGCATAGAGGGAACTTTCCTCAACATAATAAAGGCCATATATGACAAGCCCACAGCCAACATCATCCTCATTGGTGAAAAACTGAAAGCATTTCCACTAAGATCAGGAACAAGACAAGGTTGCCCACTCTCACCACTAATATTCAACATAGTTTTGGAAGTTTTAGCCACAGCAATCAGAGAAGAAAAGGAAATAAAAGGAATCCAAACCGGAAAAGAAGAAGTAAAGCTGTCACTATTTGCAGATGATATGATACTATACATAGAGAATCCTAAAGATGCTACCAGAAAACTACTAGAGCTAATCAGTGAATTTGGTAAAGTAGCAGGATACAAAATTAATGCACAGAAATCTCTGGCATTTCTATATACTAATGATGAAAAATCTGAAAGTGAAATCAAGAAAACACTCCCATTTACCACTGCAACAAAAAGAATAAAATATCTAGGAATAAACCTACCTAAGGAGACAAAAGACCTCTATGCAGAAAATTATAAGACACTGATGAAAAAATTAAAAATGATACAAATAGATGGAGAGTTATACCATGTTCTTGGATTGGAAGAATCAACATTGTGAAAATGAATCTACTACCCAAAGCAATCTATAGATTCAATGCAATCCCTATCAAACTACCACTGGCATTTTTCACAGAACTGGAACAAAAAATTGCACAATTTGTATGGAAACACAAAAGACTCCGAACAGCCAAAGCAATCTTGAGAACGAAAAACGGAGCTGGAGGAATCTGGCTCCCTGACTTCAGACTATACTACAAAGCTACAGTAATCAAGACAGTATGGTACTGGCACAAAAACAGATAGATCAATGGAACAGGATAGAAAGCCCAGAGATAAACCCACGCACATATGGTCACCTTATCCTTTGATAAAGGTGGCAGGAATGTACAGTGGAGAAAGGACAGCCTCTTCAATAAGTGGTGCTGGGAAAACTGGACATGTACATGTAAAAGTATGAGATTAGATCACTCCCTAACACCATACACAAAAATAAGCTCAAAATGGATTAAAGACCTAAAGGTAAGGCCAGAAACTATCAAACTCTTAGAGGAAAACATAGGCAGAACACTCTATGACATAAATCACAGCCAGATCCTTTTTGACCCACCTCCTAGAGGAATGGAAATAAAAACAAAAATAAACAAATGGGACCTAATGAAACTTCAACGCTTTTGCACAGCAAAGGAAACCATAAACAAGACCAAAAGACAACCCTCAGAATGGGAGAAAATATTTGCAAATGAAGCAACCGACAAAGGATTAATTTCCAAAATTTACAAGCAGCTCATGCAGCTCAATAACAAAAAAACAAACAACCCAATCCAAAAATGGGCAGAAGACCTGGTGAGCTGTGACAGGGCGATAGAGAGGCATGGACATATATACACTGACAAACGTAAGGTAGATAGCTAGTGGGAAGCAGCCGCATGGCACAGGGATATCATGTTGGTGCTTTGTGACCGCCTGGAGGGGTGGGATGGGGAGGGTGGGAGGGAGGGAGATGCAAGAGGGAAGAGATATGGGAACATATGTATATGTATAACTGATTCACTTTGTTGTAAAGCAGAAACTAGCACACCATTGTAAAGCACTTATACCCCAATAAAGATGTTAAAAAAAAAAAAAAAAAGAACAGACATATGGATATGTACTTTGCAAAGGCTAAGAATGGACATAAACTTTGTAGAATGACCTGCCTCTGCATCCTGCTTTTAGCTGAGTCTGACCTCTGAATTCCTGTCATGTGCAGAGAGAAGAGTTCTCTGGAACCCAGCAAGATTACCAGTGAGCACATGCCCAGATCACAGTGAGAACCCCATGATGGAGATATTGCCTGCTGACTTGCCCAAAAACGAAAAATGGGATATGAGCTGCTGAAGTACTCAAGGACAGCATGTGAAAAGCTTCTTGTTTGATTCTAGGCGCCAAATAATGTTTATTTGTTTCCTTCATTCAGGCCACAGAGGATCAGTTTTGCCAAAGGAGGAGAAGCGGCTAGAGGCAAAATAGCAGCCAAGTGAAAAGTCCTTTGAAGAGGAGTGGATAGAACCACTCCTTACATTGGGAGTCAGTCAGGCCTGGCTGCAATCCCAGCCCCCAAACACTTCCTAGGACTACAGTCTTCAAACTCCCCGATCCTCAGTATCTTATCTATAAGATAGGGGCTTCCCTGGTGGCGCAGTGGTTGAGAGTCCGCCTGCCGATGCAGGGGACATGGGTTCATGCCCTGGTCTGGGAAGATCCCACATGCTGCGGAGCGGCTGGGCCCGTGAGCCATGGCCGCTGAGCCTGCGCATCCAGAGCCTGTGTCCCACAATGGGAGAGGCCACGGCAGTGAGAGGCCCACGTACCTCAAAAAAAAAAAAAAAGGATAGGGATAGAGGAGATCGGATCAAGATGGCGGAGGAGTAGGAGATGGAGCTCACCTTCTGCAACAAGTAGACCAAAACTACATCTACATGTGAAACGATTCTCACAGCACATCTACTGAACACTGGCAGAAGACCTCAGACTTCCAAAAGGGTAAGAAAATCTCCATGTAACTGGGTAGGACAAGAGACAAAAAAAGAAAGTAATCAGGATGGGACCTGTACCCCTGGGAGGGAGCCGTGAAAGAATAAAGGTTTCCACACCCTGGGAAGTCCCCTCACAGGCAGGGAGATCAGCCAGAGGGGGAACTTCAGAGCCTTGGAGGAGAGCACAGCAACCCGTCTGCAGACAGCAAAATGGAGAGAGACCTGCACAGATGGTCAGTGCTACCCAGCACTCCTCAGCCTGAGACCCTCTTCTGCCGGGGCGGGGTGGAGGCTGGGTGCTGAGGCTCGGGCTTCAGAGGTCAGATCCGGGTAGAGGACTGGGTTTGGCTGCATGGAGACAGTCTGAGGGGGCTAGGGTGTGGTGCGCACACCCAACAGAGTATGTGAAGAAGCCTAGGCCCACCAGAGAGGGAAGGCGCCATTGTTGGGGGGCACACAAGGAGAGGGGCATGTCCACCATAGGAAGGTCTTTCTCTGCTTGCGCGCTCTCAGGTGGCAGGGCACTGCCTACACGAGCTTCGGGGGTGGGTGCAAACTGCTGCTGCCATCTCAGATTCCAGAGGTGGGCGCGGGCCGCTACTGCCACCAAGAGTCCCATGACTGGGCGCCAACCACCTCCCCTGCCTCCCCGGGAGTACACGCACCTGCACACCCCCATCAAGCAGATAACAGCCAGCACACGCGACGAAGGAGGTGGCAAGCATCCAAACCAAAAACAGCCCTGACGCCAACATTAAACCCACACACGCTACGCAGGGATGCTCCTGCATATCAATAGCCCTCCAAGACTACGGTAGATAGTTACTTCTCCTAAACTCACAGAGTAAGAGGAATATAAGCAAAATGAAGAAGCAGAGGAACCACTCCCAGTTAAAGGACCAAGAGTATTCGTCTGAAGGAACAAACAGTGAAACAGACCTCTCCAGTCTAATAGACACTGAGCTCAAAAACGAGGTAATGAAAATACTGAAGGACTTAAGAAAATCTATGGACACAAATGCAGATTACTGTAAAAAGAAACCAGAAAGTATAAGGAGGAGCCAAGAAAAATTAGAAGATTCATTTCCTGAGACAAAAGCTGAGCTAAAAGCAATGAATAGCAGAATGAATAATGCAGAAGAGAGAATAAGTGCTCTGGAAAATAGAATAATGGAAATTACCCAATCAGAACAGCAGACAGAAAGCCAATTAAAAACAAAAATGAAAGCAATATAGGAGACCTATGGGATAATATAAAGTGTGCCAATCTATGCATAATAGGGGTTCCAGAAGGGGAAGAAAGAGAAAAGGGGATTGAAAATGGATTTGAAGAAATTATAGCTAAAAACTTCCCAAACCTATAAAAGGAAACATTATCCAGAGACCGGAAGCACAGAGGGTCCCAAACAAGATGAACCCAAAAGACCTACACCAAGACATAATAAAAGTGGCAAAAGTTAGAGGGTTCTAAAGGAAGCAAGAGAAAAACAAAGAGTTCACTATAAGGGAACCCCCATAAAGCTATCAGCTGATTTCTCTACAGAAACGCTGCAGGCCAGAGGGAGTGGCAAAATATATTCAGAGTCTTGAAAGGGAAATCTGCAACCTAGAATACTCTACCCAGCAAGATTTTCACTTAGAATAGTGGGAGAAGTAAAGAATTTCTCAGACAAGCAAAAATTCAAAGAATACCATAATACTAAACCTACCCTAAGAGAAATATTGAAAGGTCTTCTCTAATTAGAAAAGAAGAAAGAAGATATAGGAAGGAGGAAATCACAATTGGAAAGTAAATCACTTAAATTAGCCAACCACTTAAATTAGCCAACAAATTTGACCTAGAAGAAATGGACAACTTTCTAGAAACATAGAACCTACCAAAACTGAATCAAGAAGAAATGGATAATTTGACAGACGAATCACTAGAAGCGAAATAGAATCTGTAATAATAATAAAAATAAAACCTCCCTACAAACAAAAGTCCAGGACCGGATGGCTTCACAGGAGAATTCTACCAAACATACAAAGAAGAACTTATACTGGTCCTTCTCAAACTCTTTCAAAAAGCTGAAGAGGAGGGAACACTCCCAAAGATATTCTATGAAGCCACCAGATACCAAAACCAAAGATACCACCAAAAAAGAAAATTACAGGCCAACATCTTTGATGAATACAGATGCAAAAGTTCTCAACAAAATATTAGCAAACCAAACCCAACAACACATAGAAAAGATCATACACCACGATCAAGTTGGATTCACCCCAGGCTCATAAGGATGGTTCAACATACACAAATCAATCAATATAACACATTAAGAAAAGAAAAATCAAAAACCACATGATCATCTCAATAGATGCAGATAAAGCATCTGACAAAACTCAACATCAATCCTTCATAAGAACTCATACAAAAGTGGGTATAGAGGGAACATATCTCAACATAATGAAAGACATTTATGACAAACCCACAGCCACTATAATACTCAATGGTGAAAAGCTGAAAGTCTTCCCACTAAAATCTGGAACAAGACAAGAATGTCCACTCTCACCACTTCTATTCGACACAGTATTGGAAGTCCTAGCCACAGCAATCAGACAGGAAAAGAAATAAAATTTATCCAAATTGGAAGGGAAGATGTAAAAATTTCACTATCTGCAGATGACATAATAGAAAACCCTAAGAACTCCACACAAAAACTACTAGATCTAATAAATGAATTCAGCAAAGTAGCAGGATACAAGATACAATACAATACAATATTTGCAAATGACACAACCGACAAGGGCTTAATCTCCAAAACATACAAACAGCTCATACAACTCAAAAAGCAAACAACCCAATAAAGAAATGGGCAGAACACCTTGACAGACATTTCTCCAAAGAAGACATACAGATAGCCAGTAGGCACATGAAAAGATGCTCATCACTAATTATTAGAGAAATGCAAATCAAAACTACAATGAGGTACCACCTCACACTGGTCAGAAAAAATCTACAAACAACAAATGCTGGAGAGGGTGTGGAGAAAAGGGAACCCTCCTACACTGTTGGTGGGAATGTAAGTTGGTGCAGCCACTATGGAAAACAGTATGGAGGTTCCTCAGAAAAGTAAAAATAGAGTTGCCACATGATCCAGCAATTCCCACTCCTGGGCATATATCTGGAGAAAACTATAATTCAAAAAGATACATGCACCCCTATGTTCATAGCAGCACTATTCACAATAGCCAAGACATGGAAACAACCTAATTGTTCATCGACAGATGAATGGATAAAGAAGATGTGATATACTTATACAATGGAATACTACTCAGCCATAAAAAAGAATGAAATAATGCCATTTGCAGCAACATGGATGGACCTGGAGATTATCATACTAAGTGAAGTAACTCAGAAAGAGAAAAACACCATATGATTTCACTTATATGTGGAATCTAAAATACGGCACAAATGAACCCATCTACAAAACAGAAACAGACTCACAGACATAGAGATCAGACTTGTGGTTGCCAAGGAGGAGTGGGGAGGGAGAGGGATGGACTGGAAGTTTGGCTTGGTAGATGCAAACTATTACATTTAGAATGGATAAACAATAAGGTCTTACTGTATAGCACAGGGAACTATATCCAATCTCCTGGGATAAACCATAATGGAAAAGAATATTTTAAAAGAGAATGTATATATGTGTATAACTGAGTCACTTTGCTGTATAGTAGAAATTAGCACAACATTGTAAATCAACTATACTTCAATTAAAAAACAACAACAACTATTGTACATCCATACAGTGGATTTCTATTCAAGAATAAAAGGAACTACATACCTGCTCCAACACGGATGAACATCAGCACATTCTTCTAAGCGGAAGAAGTCAGGTGCAAAATTCCATTTATATGACATTTTTAAAGTGACACAATTACAAAGGCAGAGATCAGATCAGAGGTTGCCAAGGGCTACGAATCAAAGGAGAGGATAAAGGATTGACCACAAAGGTGCACATGGAAATATTTTTGGGGGATGGTAGTTACATAAGTGATTGTCCAACTTGTCTGATGGCCCATGAGTGATGTTGCACAAGCAGATGACAGGTTCCTCAGCGAAGGCAGAATCAGACTAATAGGCAGCTTCTGGAACTATGCTGTTAAGTACAATGCCTGGTACAATAATTATTCATTGAATAAATTAATACACTTATCCTTCAAGAAAAAAAAAGTGCTTGTCAAAACTTATGTAACTGTCCACCCAAAATTTTGATTTTTGCCTTTATAAATTTCACTCCAATAAACTTGACTTTGGGGAAAACAAAATAAAATAAAATAAAAATAAAATAGGGATAACGTATGCCTAAAAGTGGGTGGTTGTGAGGATTAGAAATCATCTATTGAAAGCATTCAGCCAATGCTTGGTCCTCTCTGCTCTTCCTCACTCACAGAAGAAAACAGAGAAGTCAGCATAGTTACTCAACTGTAAAGCAGGAAGTTACAAGAAGCAGTTTAAGTAAAGTC
This sequence comes from Leucopleurus acutus, assembly GCF_964270905.1. NCBI lineage: Eukaryota > Metazoa > Chordata > Mammalia > Artiodactyla > Delphinidae > Leucopleurus > Leucopleurus acutus. The sequence goes on from NC_139156.1 coordinate 18,440,979, forward strand.
AAAGGTTAGATTTCAATGGTGAAATAAAACACCAGTGTCAAGAAGAAAGGGCACTGAGGAGGGAGGCAGGGCTGTGGTATCAGCATAACTTCTGTACCAATACTAAAGCTATTTAGCACTGGAGTCACCCGGCAAAGGCGAGACTAGGAGAGGAATCAAAGACAAGAGAAGTCATTTTTACAGTGCACATACGGTGCTTTAAGCTGGACGCTTTACCCACATTATCATACTAAACTACACCCCAGGAAGTAGGTCCCTTATTACCCCCACTGTGTGGATAGTGAAACTGAGGCACAGAGAGGCAGTGAGTAGGTTTCTTCTAACCTTTGTTTTCCCGTTGAGGTGGCAGATTACTGCATCCATCAGCTCCAGAGTTTATATCTCTTCCCCTCAAGAAAGCAACCAGCCTGGGGTAGGAACCACTTAGTCCCATTTCAGTTTTGGAGAGTGGGTCAGGTGCCAACCGTGGTCTAGACAACACAGATGAGGACAGGCAGGAGGAGAATGGGGTCCACCTGAATAAGCATAAGGGCTCTGGTGTATCCACGCAGATGGCCGGGGTGGGTGGGAACACTGCATCAGCAAGTCCAGGAGGCCCCGTTCACATTTGAATGCTGTTAAGAAAATGAGCCAAAAATTAGAGACAAGGCAATAGGATACCTGCATGTGCCCTCAATGTCACCCTTAGCCACTGTTTAACTGGCTCATCAAGTATTATTTAATCATCTAGGACAGGAGTTGGCAAAACTGTGAGCCTCGGCCACATGCGTTTGTAAATGAAGGCGTATTGGAACAGCCCCGTCCATTTGTTTATGTATTAGCTACGGTTTTTGTGTTACACTGTCAGAGTTCAAAAGAGATCATATGATCTCGAAAGCCAAAAATATTTCCTACCTAGCTCTTTAAAACATTTGCTGCATCCCTGACCTGGGAGAATGTGCCTGTATTTGAATTTGCTATTTACTAGTATTTGATTAGAGCCCAGATACTCTGAAGTTATATGTCCGCTGACTGGTCAATTCCTGTAAGGTAGAAAACATAACCAGAAGTCTACAGCTTTATTGCTCTGTAAGACATTAAGCAGTTTTATAATCTATTAACAAATTCATTTCAGTATCCCTTTGACTGACTGACTCTATAAATTCCCTTCCTCTGATTCTCCTTTGAACCAGATTTGCCAGCCTAATGATCTCCTCATGAATTGATAAAGTGAATTTTTTTTTTTTTTTTTTGCAGTACGCGGGCCTCTCACTGTTGTGGCCTCTCCCGTTGCGGAGCACAGGCTCTGGACGCGCAGGCTCAGCGGCCATGGCTCACGGGCCCAGCCGCTCCGCGGCATGTGATATCTTCCCGGACCGAGGCACGAATCCGCGTCCCCTGCATCGGCAGGCGGACTCTCAACCACTGCGCCACCAGGGAAGCCCGTGAATAGATTTTTGATTCATGTTCATTCTATTTCATATGAGTCATGTTTTTACCTTTGGGAACATTATACTTTGACAACTCCAAGGGATGGCATGGAATACAACATGAATGGTGATCATTCTTAAAATAGGGATGGTAGTACTGGATAGCCAACCCTGTTGGTACCCACTACTATACTGTAGCTCATTTAATCCATGCAACAGTCCTATAAAGTATGTTAACTTACAAAATGGAGAAATTAAGGTAATAGCAAAAGCTACCTCATAGGGTGATTTTGGCGGTCAAAAAAGATAGTGCAAGTGTTTAGCAAAATACTTAGTGCCTAATACTTATTCATTAAATGCTAGCTATGATTATTAGTATTAATGGTATTATCCTTTGTATGAGTTGTTTCTTTGGTTGAAAGTAACAGGTGTTTGACTCCTACCAGCTTTAGCAAATAACAAGAAGAAGAAAATAATTGGAACAAACATCTTGAATGCACAGAATCAAAGGAAGGGCTAAGCAGCTGATCCGCAGGGCTCTCTTCTCTCCACAAGGACTGAGACTCTGAGAGACAAAGAGCCTGCCATGTCTAAAGATTCAAGTGACTTGGTTTGGTAGGACTGTAAACCCTGATCAGGTAGGGAGTTGGCCTCATTTCTTCTACTCTGTAAAGTGAAGCAAAGACTATAATGTCCTCGCCTTTGTGTCCCCGTGCTGCTCAGCACAGTACCTGCCCCGATAAGAGTTTATGAGTTTATAAGAGTACCTGCTCGATAAGAGTTTATGGAGCTAAATGACAGGGATGATAAGCAGATACGATGGCAAAAAGAGTCGAGATCATCTACAGAAAGAGTAATATATCTGATCTGGTAGTGCAGAGGGAGGCCAGGTTAGGGTGGAAGGGGGCTTAAGTGGTAGCCTAAGGCTACATTTCCTCTTCACAACTATACAATGAAATGAAGATAATATTCCCAGCCCCGTTTGAGCATGCAGAATTCACTTCTGTGTTTTAGCTTTGTCATTGGAATCCTCCTCTGCTTTTGGGAGGAGCTGGGAGATAAGACCTGCTCCCTTTAACCCCTCAGGGCACCAAGCCGGCCAGTTTTATTGCATTAGAGCTGTCTACGTCAACTGCCCTGACAAGACATGCCAGGCCTTTGCACACATTCTGATCCTTCTAATCCCTTTAGCTCCATCACCTGGACATGTTATTTGAAATTGATTTTTAAATGTCTGAGTAATTGAGGTTTATGTGTAGTTGCCTCTCAGCCACAGAGGTAAGCTGAGGCTGTTTATATCCTCATTAAACGCTGATTAAAAGTGATTGCATTACTGGAGGCCCCAATTGATGCCATTCCTCAGGGCTCCCATGCGAGAACAGCTTCCATACTGGGCAGATGTGAGCGTCTGGAGAGCAGAAATAGTACAGAGTTGGGCTTTGCATCCCCTGAGTGTCTTTGGCAGGTGACCAGCTCTAACAGGAGGCAATCTTCCAGGCCGCCCATGGGTTCCATCTCTGGGACGTGTATAAACCATCAGGTTCTGGTGAAGGCAGAATACCCACTTTTTTTCCCAGAAACATGGGACTTTCACTGGAGTCAATCTTATGACCAAAGTTTTGAGGTAGGAAGTCTAATGGTCGTTTAACCTTAGGCAGGTCCTAGAGCCTCTCTTTCCCTCTTTCCTCTTTTTATTTTTTTCTGCCCAGTGTCCCACTCACCGTGTGTGTGTGTGTGTGTGTGTGTGTGTGTGTGTGTGACCCTGGGCTCGTTCTTTACCAAACAAATTGCCTTCAGCTTTGGCACAGACCAGGGAACAAAAGAGACTAAGAGGAAGGGTTGTGATCTTAAAAATATCCTCTGTCTTCCATGCTCTTGAGAGGAGCTTTGCCACCGCCCATTCCAGGAGAAACAGGGTTCTGGGGTTGGAAGTGACGTGGAGAGACAAGCTCTGATGCTGACGTCAGAAAGACCCGGGTTTGAATCATGGCTCAACCGTTAAAAGCTGCATAGTGACTGGCACAATCCTGAATGTCTCTTGGTTCATTCTCTTCATCTGTGAAATGGGGACAGCAAAGCCAACTTCATAGGGTGAGTGTGAAGACATCATGAAATAAGGTGTATAAGGGACTGGGCATAAAAAAGAGTTCACTCAATGTGAGTTTGTTTTTCCCTGAAGGGATTGTAGAGGTCATCAGAATAATAATAATAGTACCCCCACCGCCTGGCCCTTGCAGATCTCTTTTTTCAAGTCTTGCATTCTCCACTATGGATCATGTCCTCTAAGTTCTATGCAAGAACGTTAACAAAATTCTGAAGAAAAAAGGCAGGCTGAAAAGGCAGGACTGAGATCGCCAGCCTTCGTTAGGACACACGCTACCTGCAGTAGCTCACTTTTTATCTATTTATATATTGAGACTCTATGTAATTTTTACATCGAAAAATTTACACTACTTTGAAAAGAAGAATTGACTACCGTTAGAAAATTCAGAGTCCACAAGGTAAAGTTAAAGCTCCCATTTCCCATCACACTGTAATGCCCTCTCACCACACCAGGTGGCAGAAGCTCCTTGGCATGTATGAGAGGAAATCTCACAACCTGTCTGGACTAGTGTATCACTAAAGCTTTTGCAACAGAGAAAGGAAGATGCACACAGGTCCAGATAATAAGGGTTACGTCTCTAGGACTTAAAGTTCCTCTCTTTCTTTTAAGCCAGACCTAAAGCAGCAGAGGTCTCATTGCGTTTGGGCTTTTCAAAGTTGTCCCTAAAACACTGTTAGTGTCTATTCCAGCGCTTTGCACAGAGCTAGGCATTTGGTAGGAATTCAGCTTGTGTTAGTCAACAGAAGAGTCTCCATTCCAAGTAGATCAGACCTCTCTGTCCTCATGGCCTGTGCTGCTCTGTCCTGAAAGACCCAGCAAGTGTATGTTTTGCACTGAATGTATGCCAAGAGAACTAAGTAAGGAGAAGCTGCCAGAGGCGGGAGGTAGCAGGGAGGACCTCACAGAGCGGGCGAGAGTGAAATGGGCCCTGCCAGAGGGTTAGGACCTGGAAGGGCAGAGAGAAGGCAAAGGATTCTTGGTAGGATGCAGAGTCAGAGCAAAAGCGAGAAGCAGGACTGAGCAGAGTCTGTGAGTAAGAAAAAGATGACTAGCCTTTGAGTGCATGGGAGTCAAGAAAAATGGAAACATGTGGCTCCCTGGATGACGCTAGAAAATGTTGGGTCCCTGTCCTCAATTTTGATCAGAGACTTCACAGTTAACATTAAGCAGTGCAAATAGAGATCTTCTCTCCCGTTCTTTTTTTTTTTTTTTTTTATGCGGTACGCGGGCCTCTCACTGCTGGGGCCCCTCCCGTTGCGGGGCACAGGCTCCGGACGCGCAGGCTCAGCGGCCATGGCTCACGGGCCCAGCCGCTCTGCGGCATGTGGGATCTTCCCGGACCGGGGCACGGACCCGTGTCCCCTGCATCGGCAGGCGGACTCTCAACCACTACGCCACCAGGGAAGCCCTCTCCCGGTATTTAACCAGAATCTGTGCCACTTCCGCAACTGAAATGAGTTAAGTAGGGGCAAAAGGTTAGTCCAATAAATTTACTGGATCTTTTTATGCAGACACTTTAAAAAAAGTGGGCTCATTTAACCCAAAGAGCAACCCTATTTACACATTTATTATTCATTCAACATAAATGTGTTCAGTGTTAAATTGTTCTGGGCTCCGGGCATACAGCAGTATATAAAACACCCCAAGTCCCCGTCCTTGTGGAGCTTATATTTACAGGGGAGAAAAGAACAATAAATAAATAACATTTGGTAGCATTAAGAAATATGATGTCGGCGTGCTTATCCTTCCCTTGGAGAGAGGAGACTGAGGCACAGAGCGCTTACACAAAACGCCCAGGGTCACCACCCCCGTCCACCTGGGCCCACAGCACACCCAGACATAGATGTCTTTCAATTCTGTCTTTTTAACCACATGGCTGTTCTTCTTATCCTCTGGACATGACTGGAAAATTTCTAGCCTTTTCCCTTGAAATGCTTTCATCCTTTAAGCCAAAGGAACTAGGCAACATCCACCTAACGCCTTCGAGAAACAGGTCAGGCCCGTGCCTGCCCCCAGGATGATTTTGAGTCTACAGAGCGTACTTCTTTCGGGAGCCCTGAACACTACTTCATTTTCCCTCTTTAGATCAGATCACATCATCGCTTTTAACCCATCTCAGCTCAGCTCGAGGTATTCATTTACAGGTTGCCCTGATTTCACAGTTTTTCTGGTTCAGTCACTTACTTGAGCCTTTGTGTGTTCTGCCCCTCGCCCACTTCTTAAAGGAACATGCTCCCAGATCAAAGCAGACGTAAACACTTTAGAGTTGGAATCTATACAACTAGGGACAAAGGGTTCCCCCCTGCAGGCTCTGTCCTGGGAGTCAGCTTCCCAGTCCGGCATCTTTAATGAGGGTTCAGTCTGAGACCAAGGCAGGATTTCCTATGAAAGTGAAAAGCCTCCAACCCCAGAACAGAGCAAGTGGTATATAGTGTTCCTCAAAATGCTTTCAAATTACTTACGTATTATTTATATATGCATCTCTCTCTTTCTCTCAACATAAACAAATGTCACTGAGAGAAAACAACTTGAGGTCAGCCAGATGGTAAGTACAATGGGAGTGTGTGGGATCCTATGTCCGCTGGGGAACAAGAGAAGGTTTGCGTTCCCCCTCAGTTGTAATTTTCCTTTGTTCATGGAAGCATGGCATGCACATTAAAGGGGTCCCCTTCCAGAAGAGAAATCTTTAAAATAAACAAGAGAGAAAAATCCCCCCTTCTCTTTAGCATTCTTTTTTACGGAAAAAAACCATGCTGCGACACGCAATATTTTTAGAGAACAAACCTTGTGTTAGACCTAACACAGAACATTCAAAAATCTTGTCTCTGTCTACAAAGACTGGTCTCCTAGCAGACCTGCGAATTCTATAGAAAATATCAAGGAAGAGAGTCGAGTACAGAAACTGAAAGCAAAGAGAATGTCCACAGCATCTCCCAGCTACTGTACACACCTGTCTTCGCGTAACTGTAAGCGGTCCCAAAGAGGACACAGACCCATCGAGAGCCACCCCATCGAGCCCCACCCAGGCACAGCCTCAGAGCCACCAAAGCGGCCAACCCTGTCCCCTTCAATGGTCTCAACTGCAGAGGGAATGGAGGGAATAAAAGCTCAGCTCCTCCTTCCAACCTTTAAAGCTTCCAAGGTTGAAATCCTACCTCCCTTCCTCCTTTCTGGACTTCCCCTTCCTCCTTTCTGGACTTCCCCTTCCTCCTTTCTGGACTTCCCCTTCCTGAAATGCACCCTCAGTCTGTCCTGTACCTCAGGCTTTAACCACCCCCAAGGATATCACTGTCTTGCAGATTCTTTGTATATTTTCCTACCTCTGTACTCCTCCCATTATTCCCACTCCTGAAGTATCTTCCCTCTTCAACTGTCCCCCCTTTCCACCTATCAAGTTCACATCGCATTCACCATGATCCAACATTCAAACCTGCCAGAACTGTCCATGAAATCTCTTATTCGACCCTGTCTGACTCTATAGTGAGGTGCCGTTGCAGCATTTAGCAAATTCTGCTCTCTGTGACTCTGTCTCCACAGTGTGAACTCGCAAAGGACAGGCACATTTCTTACACAGCCTGGCATCTCTCCTAGTACCTAGCACATTTCTGACTACATGAAAACCTAAAAGATATTGGCTTAACTGAATTCGGGAGGTCAAGGACAAGCTCAGAAGGATAGCTGTATTTATGACAGTAATATTATTGACCCAAATGTCCATCAGTGGAAGAATGGATGAATAAACATCCTATAACCACTCAATGAAATATAATACAGCAGTGAAAAGACGTACAGTTGCAAGCAGTAATCTGGATGGATCATAGGAATGTAATATTAATAAAAAGAAGGCCCCAGATTACAATGTGACACACTTTATATAAACTTAAAAACAAACTAAATAAAATACATGCTTTTATGCATGCATAAGGATTTAACAGGACCACATAGAAAGGAAAGCAAAAGAAAGATGAACATAAAATTTGGACTGGAGTTGGCCTGGCATGAACCAATGATGAGAGTGTGTTGTGAGCTCCAATGAAGCCAATGCACCTGAGGTCTGTTTAAACAGCAACAACGAAAGAAAGATAAACTCTTGGCACTTACCACCCATGACCCTTTGGAAAAGAGACTTTCCTATCCACCTGTGGAACATCTTCTTATTTTGTTATCAGGAGAAAGAGGAAGAAGAGATGTGGTTTTTCTCAGATTTTCTTCCAAAATGATCTTGACTAATCCTCACATGGCACACACGTAACATCCCTCCATCTACTTCAGATTCTTGCACATTCTTAAGACACATGTGGGCACAAGATTCTCAATAAGAGCAAAGAAATTGAGTCACACAGGACTACACTCATGCATTTTTCATTCAACAGATATTTATGTATCAGGCACAGAGCTACACACTGCAAGAGAATGGTCTTCAGAATCGGTATGAACCCTCTCCTCCTAGAACTTAGAGACTAACGGAGAAGACAGGTGATGCACACAGAAACGCATGAAAGGACGACATAATCACAGGCTGAAGAGTTCAGTGAAGAAGAAGAGAACTGGGGACAAAGAGAGAACAACAAGAGCTTTGTCTTTTTTGTTGTTTGAAACAGTGTTTTTAAGAAAGGATAAAGAGAAAGTGATGCTGCTGGGGTGGCCTGCAGCTGAGCATCTGTGCCCCTGCCTGAACACACACATCTGTCAATGTAAAGCATTGAAGCATCATGATGGGCTTATGAAGTTCTCGCACCACCCTTGCCAATGTGGCTAATGTTCCTGATCTCCAACATTCAGATTCCTGCTCAGTGTAGCTGGGGAGGAGAAAGGTAGGATACCAGGACACAAAGGTAGGTCAGAGTAATGAACCTGGATTTATTATGCTTTTTTTTTTTTTTTTTTTTTTTTTTTTTTGCGGTACACGGGCCTCTCACTGTTGTGGCCTCTCCCGCTACGGAGCACAGGCTCCAGACGCGCAGGCTCAGCAGCCGTGGCTCACGGGCCCAGCCGCTCCGCAGCATGTGGGATCTTCCCGGACCGGGGCACGAACCCGTGTCCCCTGCATCGGCAGGCGGACTCTCAACCACTGTGCCACCAGGGAAGCCCCTGGATTTATTATGGATTTGATGGAGGAGCCATTTGGTGGGTGGGGGGTGGCTTAAGCAAGAAAGTGACATGTTCTCATTTATATTCTTAAAATTTTTAGCCTGGCTGTTGTAGGAAAGATGAAGTGACTAGGGGAAGAGGTAGAAGCAGGAAATCCAGTTGGGAGTGCAGAAATAAATCTGGAGAAGAAACGCAGTGCCAGCAGCTAGGATGGTATCTGTGGTGATGGAAAAAAGAGGGCAGGATTGGGGTATGCTTTGGAGATAGAGTCAATAAATCTTACTAAAGGATGGAAAGTGAGAGTTAAGGGAAAAAAGAGAAACCAAAGATGATTCCTAAATTTGGGGCTTAAGAAATTGGATATTTTATGGTAGTATTTACTGAAATTTGAAAGAACCGGGTAAAAGGAGGATTTGGGGGGAGAGGACACTGAAAAGTTGTATTCTGCTTTTGATAAGTTAAATTTTGAGATACTCATTAAACATTTAAATGTAAATTCAGGTAGGAGGGTGAAATTTTAACTCAGGAATTTTGAAGAAATCAGGGCTAAAAGACATAGATTTGGGAGTTAACTCTATAGATGGTATATTTAAAGCCACGGGCTAGAGATCAGCTAAGCGCAGAGGGCAAAAGAAAAGAAGAGACCCAGGATGAAGCTCTAAATACTGACCACTCCAGTATTTAGAGGTCAGTCATAGCAGAAGTCAGAAAAGAGACTGAGGAAGAGCCATGCCTGAAATGAGAGGAAATATAGGACAGTATGGATCCCAGAAACCAAGAGAAGAGAGGGTTTCAGGAAGTAGAGATGGTCAGCTGTCAAATGATGTTGAGACATCAAGTGAGGAAAGCGACATGCCTATTGGTTGTGTTAACATGTACCTCATGGAGTTGTCTTCATGGAATGTGGGAGCAGGAAACCCAATGAGGGAGTTCAAGAGAAAAGAGCAGATGAGGGAGTAGAGTTCTCTTAGGAATTACACTACATGGGGCATTTTACAAGACAACCAATCTATATCATTAACAAGTGCATGGCATAGAGAAAATATATATATATATGTTCTAGACTGAACTCTATTTAAGACTGAATTCTATTTAAAAGATAAAAATCAAATGCAATGTAGGAACCTTGTTTGGATTGTTATTCAACTAAACCAACAGAACAAGATATTTGGGGAATAATTGAGGAAATACAAATCTAAACTGGGTATTAGTTGATAGTAAGGAATTTTTGTTAATTGTGTTAGGTATGATCATGTAATCATGGTTATGTAAGGAGATGCACTTAAGAGATGCACTGAAATATCTACAAATGAAATGTCATAAGGTCTGATACTTGCTTTAGAGTGTCAAAGCAAAAACTAATGAAGGAAATATGACCAAAAGCTAATAATTCTTAAATCTGTATGGAGAGTACATAGGTGTTCATTTTATAGTTCTACTTTTATGTATATTTGAAATTTTTCATAATACAAGGTACAAAACAGTTGTACTGTGAAGGAAAACAAAGAACTAGGACAGTAGCTAGAGGAGAACGTAGGTGGAGGAAGTTTTAGATTTTTTTTAAATGACTTTTTTTTTTTTAAGAGCAGTTTTTGGCTCACAATAAAATGGAGAGGAAGATACAGAGATTTCCCAAATACCCCTGCCCCTCACACACACAGCCTCCCCCATTATCAACATCCCCCACCAGGTCCCTTAGTTACGACTGATAAACATACAGCGACACATCATAATTGCCCAAAGTCTGTAGTTTACCTTTGACGGTGTACGTTCTATAGGTTTGGACAAGTATAGAATGACATGTCCATCACTATATCATACAGAATATTTTCACTGCCCTAAAAGTCCTATGTGCTCTGCCTATCGGTCCTTCTCCCCCCACTGCCCCTGCCCAACCTGTGGCAACCACGGATCTTTTTACTGCCTCCGTAGTTCTGCTTTTTCAGAGTGTCATATAGTTGGAATCATATTGTATGCAGCCTTTTCAGGTTGGCTTCTTTCACTTAGTAATATGTATTGAAGATCTCTCCATATCTTTTCATGGTTTGATAAGCTCATTTCTTTTTAGTGCTAAAAACGTTTCATTGAATGGATGCCCCAATTTATCCATTCACCTACCGTCGGACATTTTGGTTACTTCCACTCTTTGTCAATTATGAATAAAGCTACTATAAACATCCATGTGCAGGTTTTTTGTGTGGACATACATTTTCAACCTTTTTGGGTAAGGAGCACAGTTGCTGGATCGTACTGTAAAAGTATGTTTAGTTTTCTAAGAAACCACAAACGATCTAAAGAGGCTGTACTATTCTGCCTTTCCACCAGCAATGAACGAGAGTTCGTGCTGATCCACACCCTTGTCAGCATTCGGTGTGTCAATATTTGGATCTGGGCCATTCTAATAGGTATGTAGTGATATCTCATTGTTGTTTCTTTTCTTGTCTTGTCTTGTCTAATTGCATTAGCAAGGACTTCCAGTATGATTTAGGGGACAAGCTTGTCTCGTACAACATCTTAGTGGGAAATCTTCAAGTTCCTCACCATTAAGTATGGTGTTAGCTGTAGGGTTTTTGTAGATAATCTTTATCAAGTTGAAGTTCATTTCTATTCCTAATTTACTGCAAGTCTTTTTTTAATATTTTAATTTTATTAGCGTATAGTTGATTTTTTTTAATATTTTAATTTTATTGGAGTATAGTTGATCTGAAAGTTTTTAGCATGAATCGGTGTTGGATTTTGTCAAATGCTTTTTCTGCACCTATTGATGTGATCCTGTGATTCTTTGTCTTTAACCTGTTGATATGACTGGATACATTACCTGACTCTTGAAAAGTTGAAACAGCCTCGTATACCTGGGATAAATTCCACTTGGTCATGGTGTATAATTCTTTTTACACAATGTTGGATGTGATTTGCTAATATTTTGTTGAGGATTTTTGCATCTATGCTCTTGAGAGATATTAGTCTGTAGTTTTCTTTTTTGTAATGTCTTTTTCCAGTTTTGATATCAGGGTAATGTTGGCCTCCTAGAATGAGTTAGGAAGTGTTCCCCACCCTCCTATCTTCTGAAAGAGAGTGTAGAGAATTGATATAATTCCTTCCTTTAATATTTGGTAGAGGTCACCAGGAAACCCATCTGGGACTTTGAGGGAAGTTTTTAAACTGTTCTTTAAAGAAGAAACACTAGACCATTTCCATGATGACAATGATCCAAGAGAGAGAAGCTGATGATATAGGAAAGACAGGGAACCATTACGGTCCCAAGTGCCTAAGGAGACCAGAGTGGGGTCAAATCAAGCTGAAGCGCCAGAGTTGGCCTCTGAATCTTGAGAACAGAAAAGAGAGAGTGTAAGTACAGAAGCAGGGAAGCAGTGGATTTGGTAGTGGAAAAGAAGACGCAGTTCCCTCAGGTGGAAGGAACGTTCACAGTGATCCAAGAAGTGAGGTCACCAGCCAAGGAACAGTCCATGGTAGCGATGGAAGGTGAGAGGAGAAAGGAGCACGTATGACATAGATAACTGGCAAACAGGAAAGTGCAGTTAGATTGCCAAGTGGTGTTAAGGATTCATTAGAGAGGTTGGGTCATGAACTGCAGTTGAACAGAGTCAGCACTCTTGGTGGTTTCCACCAGCAATCCAGCTTGTTCAAGTGAAGTCATAAAGTAAGTTGGTAGTTGGTTCTAACCAGCTTGGGACTTTGCTACATATGTACATATATATTAGGAATAATAGAATGAGGGAATTAAGATGTTTGGAAACAACCAATTATAAAGATGGACAATGGGATTTACACTATTTAAGGAGGAAAGTACCATGCAGGAGGGAGGTTACGGGGAGTGAGAAGTATCCGTGAGCTCCATGGATTGGAGAGTTTGATGTGGCCTCCACGTTTATTGAGCAAATGCCACATGCCTGGCACTGTTGGAAGCATTCTGCATGGATTAACGTACTGAATCATTACAGTAACCCTGAGAGGTAGTTATTACTGTTTACTATTAAAAGTGAGTAAAGTGAAGGAAAGAAAGGTTAAGGAACATGTATACACACCCACCGCTGTTCAGTGCTGGAATCTGAAGCCTAACAGACCAGGTCCAAAGCCCACACGGTACCACTAATAACACAGCCTCATTTACAATTTCTGGAGTCAGTGTTATGAAGTAGGCAAGCTGCAAGGCTAGGAGGTGATGGTCAGAGAATGACATGCTTGAAATAGGGAGTTAAGGAGTTTAAACATGAGAAAATGAGGCAGAGTAGAAAAAAAAGACCACTAGAGATTTGAAGGTTAAGAAAATAAGAGGGACTTTTCTTGTGACGCAGTGGTTCAGAATCCGCCTGCCAATGCAGGGGACACAGGTTCGATTCCTGGTCCGGGAAGATCCCACATGCCATGGAGCAACTAAGCCCATGTGTGCCACAACTACTGAGCCTGCGCTCTAGAGCCCGCGAGCCACAACTACTGAGCCCACACACCACAACTTCTGGAGCCCACGTGCCTAGAGCCCGTGCTCCACAACAAGAGAAGCCTCCGCAATGAGAAGCCCGTGCACCGCAACGAAGAGTAGTCCCCACTCGCCGCAACTAGAGAAAGCCCATGCACAGCAACGAAGACCCAACACAGCCAAAGATTTAAAAAAAAAGAAAAGGAAAGAAACTAAAGAGCCCAGGTATTAGGTGAAAGATGATCACAGATATTGGGGCCTTCAGGAAGGGTGACCAGAAGGAAGGGAACAGATTTCTCTACTGCAGGACTTCTGAAAGAGAGCCTTACGTGCCAACTTATTTTATGACAGGCCAAAAAAGAGAAGTTTGGAGCTGTTTCTCATATTTATTCACCATGATATCCTTTCTCTCAAAACACATACTAATATATCCATAGGAACTGGATCCAAGAAACAATGCAGAGAAACAAGCTCCAGGGCAAAGCCCAGATCATATCCCCACACACCTAACGCTTATCCCCCTGAAAATTAACCAAGAAACAGCTATGAAAATATTCATACCCCACTGAGGGGCAAACAGGTGCCTCTGAAGAATTATTCATTACAAGACTCTGAAATTTTTTATCTTCCTTCAACTGAGCAACCTCTCTGTCCACACTGAGCTTTAGTCCAAATGGTCAAATGAACTGCAGTGCTGATTGCCAGGAAAATCTCAGCTGCGAGCCATTCTTCCAAAGCAATCCTGGCCTGCTTTCCAGGCTTCGGAGTTTGAGATGAGGCAAATAATCTGCAAAGTCAGCATCTGACCTTCTCCCTCACCAAAGCCAACCTGAATACTTGCTTTTTGAGATTCGCTCAGCAACAGCCATTTACAACTATAGAACTCTGTGCTGCCCTGAACTTGGAGACCTGAGCAAATATTTCAAATAAAAAACAAAAAGCAACCCGCTTTTCCCTCCCATTTCCTCTCTTAACGGAAACCTTTAAACTGAGTTTTTTACTGGTTGTTACTGTCATTTGCCATTGTCTGTTCCCAAGATGATGGATCCGTCACTAAATCCACTTCTCCCTAAGCCTTGGTGGGAATTGAATTGACATTCAAGTGCAAACAGCCCAGCCACTGACCACAGGACAATTCCAGCCACCATGATTAATTTCAATCATTTGGAAACAAAAGGTGAGTGGTAAAATTAAAGTCAGTGAACGAAGAGGATAATATAGACATTATCAGGAGTCAATAACTCCCTCAAGCCACTCCCAACCTGCCCCCCACCCCCTGTTACATATCACTTCACCAACTAGAACACATTTTGCCTCCATAGTTTCTTGTGGTATCAAATTAGCTTACGAGGGCCATTTTTCATATTGCTGTGGGCTATATTACAATCACAGTATAACTCTATGCTATGACTACATTTTTATTGGAATTTCTAGAATTATCTCTCCTTTCTGTTTCCACCAAAGAGAAGCCATAGAAAACATCTAATAAAAAGTATTAAACTGCATTTCACAGCACTGGGTCAACATAAATGCTTATCAATAATTTCTAGCAAATAAACACAGTGCCACTGCGTTCTCCACAGTATTTTGTTTTTCTAACTGCGAACCACTGTAAATCTGTCTATCTATTATTTTGTTAACAGTCATCGACAGTGTGTTGGGAAAACTACACTGAACACGGAATTCAGCTCAATGATCTCAATGAATTCTGGTGTCAATATAGGATGAACTTAGAAGTGTCAAAAAGCTTTGTGGAAAGTCCGCTTATATTCCTCCACAGGGAACTTTCTAAATCAGCTTTTTAAAATCAACATTACTGAGATGCAATTTACAACAATAAAAAGCCTATATTTGAAATATACAATTCGGTGAGCTTTGACAAATATATAAATCTATGCAACCACAAGCAAAATCAGAATACAAAATATCTCCACATCATCTCAGAAAACCTCCTGGTGTCCTTTTCCGGTCAATGCCTACTACCGCCATAGGCAACTGCTATTCTAAATTGTCTCCATTGAATGTTTTTAGCCTGTTGTTTTGCCTGTCACTCATTTTATATAAATGAAGCAATATAATATGTCCTGTCTTATGTCATGATTCATCATACTTTTGAACTTTATTTTGTTGTTTAGCTTTTACATTTAAGTCCATGTGCCATTCTTTTTTTTCTTTTTTTAAGATTTTTTTTTTGATGTGGACCATTTTTAAAGTCTTTACTGAATTTGTTACAATATTGCTTCTGTTTTATGTTTTGGTTTTTTGGCCTCTAGGCATGTGGGATCTTAGCTCCCCAACCAGGGATCGAACCCACACCCCCTGCATTGGAAGATGAAGTCTTAACTACTGGACCGCCAGGGAAGTCCCCATGTTCCATTCTGAATGAATCTTTTTATATGGAGTGAGGGCATGTTTGAGGTTCATTTTCTTCCCATAGGAATAAAAAGTTTTCTTTCTGTGTAGAATGATGTTAGCGCTTTTGTTGAAAATCAACTAACCATATGTTTGGATCTATTTCTAGAATATCTGTTATGTTCCACTGATCTGTGTATTTTGTTTGTTTGTAGATCGTTGCAATAATGATTTTATTGACTCTCATAATACAAACCATGCTTTTATATTTTGTTCTGTTTTTAAAGTACTAAAATTACAATGGAATTTTTTTCCTTCTTCCCTATCCATTGGTCACTCCTAACTGGTCTTTGCTTCTTCCCAACCCAAAAAGAGCAATCTTACATTCCAAAGATTTAATGTATGGAATGCAAAGCCTACATTGTCAGAATTCAAATTCTGAATTTGTTCATGATTTATATTAGAGAAAGGAACTAATTTTCTAGATTTCTACATGTATCTCATGAGCTGTTTACCTATTCTTTTTTTATTTTTACTAATTACTTTTTTTTTTTTACTAAATGTGTATGTTTACCCAGTATTACACTGCCTTGATTACTGTAGATCTGTAGTGAGTCTTAAAATCAGATAACGTAGGCACTCCAATTCCTTCTTCCTTCTCAAGGTCATTTTAGCTATTCTAGCTCTTTTGCATTGCTATATAAATTTTGGAATTATCTTGTCAATCAAAAAAAAAGGCTGGTAGAATTATGATTGTGATTTTGTTGAATCTACACAACAATATGTAGAGAATTGACAATACTGTATTGTCTAATCCGTGAGTATATTTCTCTATTTATTTTACTCTTAATTTCTCTCAGCAATGTATTGCATTCTTTAGAGTTTTTGTACATACTTGGATATTTTTATGGTACAATTTTTAATTGTTTAAAATTTTATTTTAAATTGTTTATTGTGAATATATAGAAATACAGTTGATTTTTTTATTATGACTGTGTCCTGTGACGTCATTAAATTCATTCATTCATTCATTCATTCGCATAGCCATTTTTTAAGATTATTCAGGAAGATGATGGAATGACAGCCTGAAGAATATCTTTCAGGTCTGGTGATGACTAATTTTCTCAGCTTTTATTTTTATGAAAATATCTATATTTCACCCTTGTTTATGAAGGATTTTTTCCTCTGTATATAGAATATGTGATGTCAGGTTTTTTTCTTTCAGCCTTTAAAAAATGTCATTCCTTTATCTTCCTACTTCTCTTGTTTCTAATAAGGTCAGCTTTCACTCTTACATTCTCTTGCATGTATCTTGCTTTGTCTGCTTTCAAGATGTTCTGTTTCTTTATTTTTTAATTTCTGTTTGAGTCTGAGTGCCTAAGTGTGACTTTCTCTGTATTCTTCTTGTTGTGGGTCCCCCAAGCATCATGGATCTGTAAGCCAATGTTTTTCAACAAATATAGGAAATCTTTGGCCACTAATCTTCAAAGTTTCTTTGCTGCTGAGACTCTAATTACGTTTCATAAAATGTCCAATATTATTCCAAAAGTTCCTAATGTGCTACTAATTTTGTTTAAGTCTTTTACTTTAGATTCAGTTAAGGCAGATCTAGAGTGAGCCTTATTTTAAAATATGGCCCTTTTTTTTTTAAAATTTTATTTTTGGCTGCAATGGGTTTTCGTTGTTGCACGCAGGCTTTCTCTAGTTGCGGCGAGCTGGGGCTACTCTTCATTGCAGTGCGCGGGCTTCTCATTGCGGTGGCTTCTCTTGTTGCAAAGCACAGGCTTCAGTAGTTGCAGCACACAGGCTCAGTAGTTGTGGCTCGCGGGCTCTAGAGCACAGGCTCAGTAGTTGTGGCGCACAGGCTTAGTTGCTCTGCAGCATGTGGTATCTTCCCGGACCAGGGCTCAAACCCGTGTCCCCTGCATTGGCAGGCGGATTCTTAACCACTGAGCCACCATTCTTAACCACTGAGTAAAGTCCCAGCCATTACTTTTAAGGTAAGACTTTCCTGATGTCTTAACTGGATGCTGGAGTGTTAACGAGGTTTCTGCATTCTAACTGGGCTGAACCTCCAATGTTTCTCAGCACTGACTGATAACTAGAATCTCCGGTCTGTTCTCAACGCCATTAACAGACACTTTTACATATGCCTCCATGTAATCTCACTCTGCACGCATGCAGCCTAGTCTTCAACCAAGGATTCACAAGGAACCCCTGTGCAAACAAACTTTTACCACCACCACCCCCCATGTGCAGCTTTCTCCTCTATGACGTCTTACCCTATAGAATACAGCTCTTTTAGCTGCCCTGAATTCTCACCTTGTAAGTTTTCTCTTTTTCAGAGATTGCGGTTTTCCATGCCTGTTATCCACTACCTGAAAACAACTGCCTTGTATATGTCATTCAATTTTTTGTTTGTGTATCTGTGTGTTTCGGTTGTTTATAATAGGAGGACTAATTTGGTACCAATTACACCATCATGAACCTCCAAGTGGAAGTTTCATTCTGTGTGTGTGTGTGTGTGTGTGTGTTGTTTTAAAGCAAACTGTGTCTAGAGAAGAGATTCCAAACCAAAATCATTATTCACTTGCTATCTACTCCTTCATTTTCATATAAGCTCTACAAAAGCCTAAGATGATCAAAGCCTTCTTATCATGAGAAGAGAAAGGGAAAATTGAGAAATGTTTTTAGCTTGTACCCTCAAAATGACTATGTTTCTATATGTATACTCCATCCCCCGGGGCAGAACAGTCTGTAAGTTTTCTACAGAGTGACTCACTTTTTGTTTTCTGTTGTCAGTCTTCTCTGGAAATTCTAAGAGTCCATCAGTCTATGCAGGACAGATTTACTATTTTTGTATCTTCTTCTAGATTTTCAATAGCATTTTCCCTTTTTGATAGTTCTGGGTCCTCTTCCTTGAAACATCAGTGCTTCTTCCTAAACCTTAAATCCAGAATGTTGTAGGAGAAGGAATGAGTGGCTATTTCTTTTGAGCATTTTGTTTGAATAGAAAATGCCAATATTCTTGAAGTATCTTTTCAAACTATAAGAATAAGGCCGACATTCTTGACCAGGTGGAGTCTCTTCTATTGTGGTGTTTTGTTTTATTTCGGCTGCCAGGGTATCGTTGGATATGTATTAGGACATTTCTTTTAAGCAGGTGTCAAGCAGGAGCTAATTATGCTGACAGCCACCTACTCATCAGTAGACAGTGGAGGGAAAGCCAGCAAAAGACAAGGGACATTGAGTATCTTCATCAGGCCAGATGGTCAAACCAGAAGGTTGAGCCACCTGAACACACTGTATTTGTTTTATTGCCCATTAAGCAAAGTGAAATTTTGCAGTAGTATTTAACAATGTGGTTTTTTTCTCCCTCATTGAAAACCACCAGGCCTAAAATGTGTCAAATGAAATTTCAACTCAGAGCGCAGTCTGTGTTCCAGGAAATGTCACTAAGAGTTTTGAAGCAGCTGTCACTGTCATTGCAGCTTTACAAAAGCAAGATTATAGAATTCATCAAGGAGTCCCTGCCTGAGGAGATGAGATAGAAATATGGGAAATCTCCAGTGTCGACTTTATTTTTACTTCAGCTCCAAGAAGGAGACCATGGAAGTTCCCCCTAAAGTCATCCTTACTAGAAAGTGATGTAAACAGCAATTCTAAGCCTTCATATCACCTGGGACTGAAATAGAACCCAAACTGCAGCCATTTCCTTTGAGCTGCTACTGCTCTCTCTGCCTGCACCAGAATGACAATCGTGGGATTTATGTTACATAGGCCACACCTCCCGAAAGTCTCTGTCCTTCTCCAGCACAGAGAACACTTGTATTCTTTTCATGTTGATGTTCTCAAAAGGACTGTTCCCAAGAGGATGCTCAAATTGGCTTCAGAACTGCTGTGAAATGTCGAGAGGGTTCCTAGGACCGGAGTATCACTGTTTCCTGCTGCTCTCCGTGCCACGTGTTTTGATCTTTCTTGTAGAGCTGCTGTTTCCCAGCTGCCCTTTTCCCTCTTTCTGGGACTACAGGGTCCTTCACCAGCTCGTCCTCTCAGTCACTTTTATCTTCAGAGTGAATCCTTAGTCATCTTTAAGCTGCTTCGGATACTAACTTTAGGTAAATGTCTAATGTGTATGAAAGAGTGGAAAGTTTTCTTTCTTTACACTTCCAGTTTTTTGAGTTGGAAATTTAAATTTCTACCCAAAGACCAAGGGGCTCCAAGTGTCAAATAGTGAAATGAAAAACCTTTTTCTGAAGTTTCAGCCAATTCTCCTGCTCAGAAAATGTAGACGGACTCCGTATTCCTGAGTGTGGAGTCTGGCTACGATCCTACCTGGGCAGCTCATTCTCAGAGGCTATTTACTCTCCTACCTCATCCTCGTCAGTGGAATTCCAGGTTGAAGACAGAATAAGAAAGTGAACACCTAACTATGAATTTTATGTGCCATGTTAAAATGCAGAACCTGATTATTCATGCTGAACCCATCTTCACTGACCACTTTCAAGTTTCTGCTGCAATTTAAATAAACATTCTAGCACCAGCCAGTGTGAGACTCGTGCTAGGGACACCAAGATGAATGAGATGGTGCCCTTGCCTGCAGGATGTCCACACAGAATTCATCCGTCCCCTAGCTGACAATAAATCCTTAAACTTTTTAATAAGTCTATTTGAGTCTACAAGAGATAGGAATCTCCAGAAAGGAAAGCCCTCTGCTGGACCACATTATTTTTATACTGCCAGATGCTTGATGCCTCCCTGCCTCCATCCCAGGAGCTCCAAGGCTCAAATATGCTTTGCCACATTTGTCCTAGCTCAGTTTTCAGGTGAAATTGCACTCATCTTTGCCATCTAGTGCTCCACCAGCATCGTACTACCCAACCACCCTGCTCCAGAGCAGGAAATTGCTTCTGATTTCTTAGAAAATAGAGACCAACAAGGGATGCTCTGAAATCATCTTAGGATTTCATAGACTGTATGAGTAAGGAAAGCAATGCAACTTAAATATCTGTGCAGTGCCCTTGCCTGGTTAGCAAGACACTGGTGCTAGGCACTAGAATAGATGCAGGCATGAATTTCCCATGAAGCTCATGAGGCTTACACCTCAACTCCCCTCACCTGCATGGTCTTGGGAGAAGTCCTAATAACGTCTCATGGTCACTCTGTATTTTTCTCTCTAACAAAGGGCTACCAGGGCTTCCCTGGTGGCGCAGTGGTTGAAAATCCACCTGCCAATGCAGGGGACACGGGTTCGAGCCCTGGTCCGGGAAGGTCCCACATGCCACGGAGCAACTAAGCCTATGTGCCACAACTACTGAGCCTGCACTCTAGAACCCACGAGCCACAACTACTGAAGCCCGCACGCCTAGAGCCCGTGCTCCGCAACAAAAGAAGCCACTGCGATGAAAAGCCCGCACACCGCAACGAAGAGTAGCCCCCGCTCGCCGCAACTAGAGAAAGCCTGCGAGCAGCGGCGAAGACCCAACGGAGCCAAAAATTAATTAATTAATTTAAAAAAATGAATCATTGCAGTGAATAAAACTCCAATCTGCATAAGTCTTAAAAAACTTAAAAAATAAAATAAAATTTAAAAAGGCTACCGAAGTTGAATACGTTTCTGTTCCCACGAAACCTGTATCTGTGTTTGGGTATGTATAAAAACAAATCAGTAAGAGATAGTCTCCATCCTTAAGGAGCTTAATTTTAGCAAGTGAAAACTGAGAACCTGAATGCAACAAAATAAGGGGGCCCCAAATATAAGGCAATGCTTCCATTTTCCCACTGACAACTTTTTTGGTGAATTTTAATCATTAAGTGCTTAGAGAGATGGTTGAAATGACCAGTATTTCATTTTTAATTTTACTTATAATAGTTATTTAAATTCATGTTACCTAATATAGTGATCCAGAAATAGTACTTTTTCTACACTCAAATTTCATGGGACAATTTTATTCAAACTTTTCCTATGCAACTTTGATGTCAGCGTCTTAATCATCACTAGTTTCCCTTTTTGAACCATCTAACAAAGTTTTCTTGCACCGTATTCACTGCTAAGTTGCTTCAACTATAGCACTTTTTGATTCCGTGCATAATTCTCCCACTGAAAATTTTATCCTACGCCACCAGAACCAACTAGCATAATATAAGAATGTGGTTTTCATTTACCCTGTGGACATATCTTTGAGATTCCTACAACTTATAATGCTGATGTATCTTTTCAAAAGAACTTTTTTTAAGTTTTGGGGTTTTTAAAAATAATGCAATTATGGAGACTTTCCCCTCAGGAATACTCACTAAACCTGTGTTGAATCCCTGCTTCCATCAGGATGACTTTTATAAAAATCAAGTGCGAGCACTAAGGTTGTTCCAGGTTAACACTGATTTTCAGATGTAACTATAAATTGGAATCACCCAAAGAGCATTTAAAAAAACACTAATGCCTGAACCCACTTCCACAGATTCTGATTTAACGCTTTGGGATGCAGCCTGGACACTGGAAGTTTTGAAAGTTCTCTGTGTGATCTGAATATGCAGCCAAGGTTGAGATGCCCTGTCTTCCCCAAGCAATCGTTTGTTATTCAAAATAAAATAACCGAGAGAAGGACAAACATTTTAACATAGAGACTTCATAAGGACTCAAATATGACATAACTGCCTCTTTTCTAAGTGATAATTCAAAGGAATATAAATGTCATGTACATAAAGACATATATGTTTTATATATATACATAAATATATATACATATATAAATACATTATGCATATGTATATATATAAATTATGTATATATGTATAATATATATACATATAAACATATTTGCATAATATTTTTATATATCTATATGCACACACAGGAACCTTTTGTTTTTTGCGGTACGCGGGCCTCTCACTGTTGTGGCCTCTCCCGTTGCGGAGCACAGGCTCTGGACGCGCAGGCTCAGCGGCCATGGCTCACGGGCCCAGCCGCTCCGCGGCATGTGGGATCTCCCCGGACCGCGGCACGAACACGTGTCCCCTGCATCGGCAGGCGGACTCTCAACCACTGCGGCACCAGGGAAGCCCAGGAACTTTTTTATATGACAGATTTTTAATATTTTAAAAGTTACATTTATTCTAAACAAAGTTTAGAAACAGACTGTCTCAGTTGAGGATTCAAAGATGAAGTAAACTATAATTTCAGTCAGGAGAAGGTGACATCAGTAGATTCACCTGGTTAAAGAGTGCGGATTCATGTAAGCAGAGCTTTTAAGAGGAGGCAGGGGTACCAGGCAAAAGAAATGAAAATATAATACTCAAAGTCCCCCAAACTGTGGTATCTTTGAGGTGGCCATGAGAATTCCTTTAAAGAATAAAAACATGTTTTTTTGATGAGCAAAGCTATGTGCCTGGCTTCTAGAGACGACAAGCACTTCAAGATGACTTATTTGGTAGCTCTGACCAGGGAAGGATAGAATAACACTATATCTGGAAATGATCGTCCAATCACTGAGTGTGCTATCTACTGCTTTACCCATGACATAAATGCAATTTCCTGCCTGGACAGGTCTGAGTTCATGGGTAATGTCTTCCTTTGGCCATTGGGGCATTGAAAATTTGTCTCCTTTTCTGCCTCTTTGTTTTGGTTTGTAAGACCAGTTGACAGCAAATGATACAAAAAGCAACAGTTGATCAGGCTAAATATCTAAACTGAGAAAGTCACACCAAGCTTAGTAACTCCTAATATGACAGCAGGTGTGTCTAGTTGAAATTCATTTAGGAAGAAGAAGAAAATGAAACCAAATGCTGTGGGACAGCTATATATTGATTTTCTTTGTAAAGGGTAGAGACAAGGAAAAAGGATGAAAGTGGATGTGATTCATGATGAATCTTGGTATCCAATTCAACTGGTTTCATCCACAAAAAGAAGAAGTAAAAGGGGCAGAGTTCAAGCTCTGAAGAGGTAAAAACTTGAAACAGAAAGGTAATGTACGTTTGTAAAGCTTTACATTTTTCAAAGTCTTTACTGAATCTTGAATGATGTTCTTGTTATTTTATGAGATGATCTGTCAAGAATTGTTATTCCCATTTCCAGGAAGAAGTAGAGGTCAAAGAAGTTGAGTGACTTTTCCAAGGTCACAGAGCAGGAGAAGACCCAAATCCCCCAACTCTCAGTTCTGTGCCTTTTCTACCACCCATTTAATAATAGATCCCTACAGTTTATGTTTTTCTTCTACCAGTAGAACTAATTTAATGAATACCCATTAAGGTCACCTGTCCAAAGGATGAGAAAATGTAGGAACTGATTATTTTCAAAAAACTAAGGGGTTTGTCTTTATTTTTAAAATTGTGTATACTTATTAAAGAAATGTTAATGGACTGGGAGAAAACATTTACTAATGATGCAACTGACAAGGGCCTAATTTCCAAAATATACAAACAGCTCCTACAATTCAATAACAAACAAACAGCCCAATCAAAAAATTGACAGAAGACCGAAATAGACATTTCTCCAAAGAAGACATACAGATGACCTACATGAAAAGATGCTCATCATCACTAACTATCAGAGAAATGCAAATCAAAACTACAATGAGGTATCACTTCACACCAGTCCGAATGTCCATTATCAAAAAGTCCACAAACAATAAGTGCTGGAGAGATTGTGGAGAAAAGGGAGCCCTCCTACACTGTTGGTGGGAATGTAAGTTGGTGCAGCCACTATGGAAAACAGTATGGAGGTTCCTCAAAAAACTAAAAATAGAGTTGCCATATGATCCAGTAATCCCACTCCTGGGCATATACCCAGACAAAACTATAATTTGAAAAGATACATGCACCCCTATGTTCATAGCAGCACTGTTTACAAAAGCCAAGACATGGAAACAACCTAAATGTTCATCATACAGATGAATAGATAAAGAAGATGTGGTACATATATGCAATGGAATATTGCTCAGCCATTAAAAAGAATGAAATAATGCCATTTGCAGCAAATGGATGGACCTAGAAATTATCATACTAAGCGAAGTCAGACAGAGAAATACAAATACCATATGATATCACTTATATGTGGAACCTAAAATACTACACAAATGAACATATCTACGAAACAAAAACAGACTCACAGATGTAGAAAACAGACTTGTGGTTGCTGGGGGCAGTTGTGGGGGGTGTGTGAGGAAGCGAAGGACTGGGAATGTGGGATCAGCAGATGCAAACTATTATGTATAGGATGCGTAAACAACAACATCCTACCGTATAGCACAGGGAACTACATCCAATTTCCTGTGATAAACCATAATGGAAAAAAATATGAAAAAGAATATAGATATGTATAACTGAGTCACTTTGTTGTACAGCAGAAATTAAACACAACATTGTAAATCAACTATACTTCAATAAAATTTTTAAAAATTGGATAATATAACAAATCACTATAGTTCTATTAATAATAAATTTTCACTCGTCACATTTTTTGCATATCCTTCAGTACTTTTATTCTATTTACAATTGTTATTTTTTAATGTGAAATGCAACACTGTTTCACTTTTATCATAGCATAAGCATTTCTCCTTGCTTTTATCCAGATTTCATGAATATTAATGGCATTATAATAGTAGCTCTCACTTATGAAATGTCCACCATATTCCAGGCACAATGCTACAGCCACTGTTAGAAACCACAATGACCTAATTAGGCAAGAGTTGTATGATTAAAGAAACGAGAGCAACCTCCCTGCAGGAGGAGATGTTGTGGAATTCAGCCCCCAGGGTTCTGTTAACGCCACTCTCATACACAATTTATAATCAGGTGGATATTCTCTGATTTATTCAAACATTCCCACAGAGTTGAACATTCAGATTATTTCTAATATTGCTTATTACAAGTGATACTGAAATAAATATTTTAGGACTGGTAATACTTTCTCAATACTAATACTAACCAAACATTTCCATAGAATAAATCATAGAAACATAATTCTATGGAGATTAAAGAACATAAACAATTTAATGTGATTTAATTGTCATTTTCCCTCCAAAGCATTAAAATAATACCCATTTACGTTCCCAGCTGGGAGTCAGGATGTCCATTTCACAGGATTTGTACTTACATCAAAGTTTAGGTTAATATTTCCTTACTATTTCCTGTCTGTAAAATTACTGGTAAAAAACAGTAACTATTTTTTATAGTTTTAATGAGGTGTAATAGATATTAAAAAACTGCACATATTTAATGCATAGAGACAAATGAGTTGAACATATGCATAACCCCATGATACCATCACTAAAATCAAAGTGATCAACATATACATCACCTCCAAAAATTTCCTTGCATACCCTTTTGTATGTGTGTGGTAAAAACACTTACCATAAGATCTACTCTCTTAAAGTTTTAAATGCACAACACCATATTGTTAGCTAGAGGCAAGATGCTGTACAGCAAATCTCTAGAACTTTATTCATCTTGTGAAACTATAACTTTATACCCACAAAACAACAGTTCCCTATTTCCTGCTCCCTCCATCCCCTGGTAACCACCATTCTATTTTCTTGCTTCTATTAGCTTGAGTATTTTTACTTCATATAAGTGGAATCATGCAGTTTTTGTCTTTCTGTGACTGACTTATTTCACTTAGCATACTATCTCCCAGCTCTAGTCATGCTGTCACAAAACGGTAGATTTCCTTCTTTTTTAAGGCTGAATAATATTCTGTTGTATGTATATACCGTGTTTTATTTATCTATTCAACTGTCAAAGGAAAAAGAAAATGCAGTATATACATATAATAGAATATTACTTGGATTGTTTCCATATCTTGGTTATTGTTAAAAAATGTCGTAATGAAGCTTGGAGTGCAGGTATCTCTTCGAGATCCTGACTTTGACTCTTTTGACTACATACCCAGAAGAAGATAACCACAAGCAAGACGATGAAATTAAAACCCTATCTTACACCACACACAAAAATCAGCTCACAATGGATTAAAGACTTAAACATAAGACCCCAATATATAAAATTCCTGGAGGAGAACATGGGGGGAAATCTTCATGACATTGGTCTTGGCAATAATTTCATGAGAATGACCCCAAAACCACAGGCAACAAAAGTGAAGATAGGTACATAGGACAACAACTTTCTGCACAGCAAAGGAAACAATTAGTAGAGTGAAAAGGCAGCCGTAGCATGGGAGAAAATATTTGCAAACCATTCTCTGATAAGGAGTTAATTTCCAAAATATGTAAGTAACTCCTACAACTCAATAGCAAAAAAATCACATAACCTTATTTTAAAATGGGCAAAGGACTTGAATAGACATTTCTCTAAAGAAGACATGCAAATGTCCAACAGACATATAAAGAGGTGCTCAACATCACAAATCATCAGGGAAATGCAAATCAAAACCACAATGAGATATCACCTCATACTTGTTAGGATGGCTATTGTAGGGGAGGAAAAATATCTTTTTCCTCTACCCTTCTAAGTTCTTTACTGGAACCCCTGTAACAAAAGGCAGACTAACAAGAGGGAAGCATACAAATTTATATTAAATAAGTTTTATGCGATATGGAAACCTTCACAAGGAAACAAAGACCTAAAGAAATGGTTAAACCTGAGTGTTTTTCTGCTTAGGTTTGGTGAACAGCTGTGGAAACATATCACAAAGGACAAAGGTGAGCTAAGTATAGTAACCTGGGGAAAATTTAGTAAAGACCGTTCACTCAGATTCCTCTCTGTGTCCCTTTATCTTCGAAGATAAGGATGCTGCTTCTCTGAGTATAGGAGGGCACCTGTCACATGAGGATTTTATAGCATGCTTCAAGGGAAGGTCAAAAATCCCTCCTACCCATGCCATTTCTCAAATTCTTTCAGCCTGAAATATTGAATATGCCAAGGTAGCATATGTTGGGGTAGTGTGTCCTGAACTCCATCACTATGATAAACAAAAACAAAAGGTAACAAGTGTTGGTGAGGATGTGGAGAAAAGGGAAACTTTTGCACTGTTGGTGGGAATGCAAATTGGTGCAGCCACTAAAGAAAACAATATTGAGGTTCCTCAAAAATTAAAAATAGAATGACCATATGATCCAGCAACCCCACTTCTGTGTATTGCTATTTATTAAAAAATATATATATTGTGACCTAAGTTGTCAGCATCAGCACTTGCCTTTTCCTCCCACACATATTTTTATCTCTTTTACTTAGGATTTTTCTCTCTACTTTTCTTATCATCATGAACAAAAATAGTTTGTAATCCACTATTTGCAAGGCTTTATGTTTGATGCAATTTGGGGACAGTTAGATATACAGTATAGCCACCAGTCTGGAAGAGCTTAATGTTTAGTTGACACATAGGAAGAAAACTGGGAAAACATCGCCCAGAGAACTCCTAGTGTTTCTCATTCCTTCTCTCCCTCTCTTCTCTTCTGACAAGGGCAAATTTCCTCCCCTCATCCAACCTCCTTCCAAACTGCTGAGTCATGTTCCTGAATAATTATGAAACAGATGCCAAATTCCAGGAGATACAAATGGATACATATGACTATGTGGTTTTTTTTAATTGGGAGGGGGTGAGTGTGAGAAGGGTGCCTGGAAGGTCTGCTCATCATAGAAGTAAAGATTCTGGAAAACTCCTTAGTATAATAGATGATATTCATGAGGATATTAGAATAAATTCAGAAGCTTTCCCTAGTGAAGTGTAGCCCTTAAGAAGTGCAGGACTTAGTATTTAGAAGATGGTTCCAGGAAGGCATGGGAGGAAGTAGAGCAGCAAGATGGGGAAGGAAAGCCAGTAGGGTATGCAACTGAGCAGGTGACCACTGTGGGTAACAGGTTCAATGCTACTGGAGACCTTCTGAGAGACTGTGTGGGACACGTTTGAAGAGTATCCCACTGCAGGGTGAGCAAATGCAGTATTTGTCAATTCCTATCCCCCGCTTTTTGAGGGTAGCTCCTGGGATGTTAATTTCCCAACACTCTGACCCACACTGCACGTGGAGAGATGCACCCAGGTCTTAAAAAGTTAACACCAGAACTGCTGAACAACCATCGACAGGAAGACACTGGAACTCACCAAAAAAGATACCCCACATCCAAAGACAAAGCAGAAGCCACAATGAGACAGTAGGAGGGGCACAATCACAATAAAATCAAATCCCATAACTGCTGGGTGGGTGACTCACAAACTGGAGAACACTTATACCACAGAAGGCCACCCAC
The DNA here is from genome assembly GCF_964270905.1 of Leucopleurus acutus. NCBI lineage: Eukaryota > Metazoa > Chordata > Mammalia > Artiodactyla > Delphinidae > Leucopleurus > Leucopleurus acutus. The sequence continues at coordinate 18,469,570 of NC_139156.1, forward strand.
TGGAGTGAAGGTTCTGGGCCCCATGTCAGGCTTCCCAGCCTGGGGGTCCGACAATGGGAGCAGGAATTCCTAGAGAATCAGACTTTGAAGGCTAGCGGGATTTGACTGCAGGACTTTGACAGGACTGGGAGAAACAGAGACTCCACTCTTGGAGGGCACACACAAAGTAGTGTGTGCATCAGGACCCAGGGGAAGGAGTAGTGAACCTGTAGGAGACTGAACCAGACCTACCTGCTAGTGTTGGAGGGTCTCCTGTAAAGGCAGGGGTGGCTGTGTCTCACCATGAGGACAAGGACACTGGCAGCAGAAGTTCTGGGAAGTACTCCTTGGCGTGAGCCCTCCCAGAGTCTGCCATTAACCCCACCAAAGAGCCTAGGTAGGCTCTAGTGTTGGGTTGCCTCAGGCCAAACAACCAACAGGGAGGGAACCCAGCCCCACCCATCAGCAGACAAGTGGATTAAAGTTTTACTGAACTCTGCCCACCAGAGCAACAGCCAGCTCTACCCACCACCAGTCCCTCCCATCAGGAAACTTGCACAAGCCTCCTAGATAGCCTCATCCACCAGAGGGCAGACAGCAGAAGCAAGAAGAATTACAATCTTGCAGCCTGTGGAACAAAAACCACATTCACAGAAAGATAGACAAGATGAAAAGGCAGAGGGCTATGTACCAGATGAAGGAACAAGATAAAACATGAGAGAAACAACTAAATGAAGTGGAGACAGGCAACCTTCCAGAAAAAGAATTCGGAATAATGATAGTGATGATGATCCAGGACCTCAGAAAAAGAATGGAGGCAAAGATCAAGACGATGCAAGAAATGTTTAACAAAGATCTAGAAGAATTAAAGAACAAACAGAGATGAACAATACAATAACTGAAATGAAAACTACACTAGAAGGAATCAATAGCAGAATAACTGAGGCAGAAGAATGGATAAGTGACCTGGAAGACAGAATGGTGGAATTCACTGCTGCGGAACAGAATTAAAAAAAAGAATGAAAAGAAATGAAGTCAGCCAAAGAGACCTCTGGGACAACATTAAACGCAACAACATTCGCATTATAGGGGTGGCAGAAGGAGAAGAGAGAGAGAAAGGACCCGAGAAAATATTTGAAGAGATTATAGTCGAAAACTTCCCTAACATGGGAAAGGAAATAGCCACCCAAGTCCAGGAAGTGCAGAGAGTCCCATACAGGATAAACCCAAGGAGAAACACGCCGAGACACATAGTAATCAAATTGACAAAAATTAAAGATGAAGAAAAATTATTGAAAGCAGCAAGGAAAAAACGACAAATAACATACAATGGGACTCCCATAAGGTTAACAGATGATTTCTCAGCAGAAACTCTATGAGCCAGAAGGGAGTGGCATGATATACTTAAAGTGATGAAAGGGAGGAACTTATATTCAAGATTACTCTACCCAGCAAGGATATCATTCACATTTGATGGAGAAATCAAAAGCTTTACAGACAAGCGAAAGCTAAGAGAATTCAGCACCACCAAACCAGCTCTACAACAAATACTAAAGGAACTTCTCTAAGTGGGAAACACAAGAGAAGAAAAGAACCTACAAAAACAAACCCATTACAATTAAGAAAATGGTAATAGGAACATTCATATCGATAATTACCTTAAACGTGAATGGATTAAATGCTCCAAACAAAAGACACAGGCTTGCTGAATGGATACAAAAACAAGACCCATATATATGCTGTCTGCAAGAGACCCACTTCAGACCTAGGGACACATTCAGACTGAAAGTGAGGGGATGGAAAAAGATATTCCATGCAAATGGAAATCAAAAGAAAGCTGGAGCAGCAATATTCTCATCAGACAAAATAGACTTTAAAATAAAGAATGTTACAAGAGACAAGGAAGGACACTACGTAATGATCAAGGGATCAATCCAAGAAGAAGATATAACAATTATAAATATATACGAACTCAACATAGGAGCACCTCAATACATAGGCAACTGCTAACAGCTATAAAAGAGGAAATTGACAGTAACACAATAGTAGTGGGGGACTTTAACACCTCACTTACACCAATGGACAGATCATCCAAACAGTAAATTAATAAGGAAACACAAGCTTTAAATGACACAATAGACCAGATAGATTTAATTGATATTTACAGGACATTCCATCCAAAAACAGCAGATTACACTTTCTTATCATTTGAGCACGGAACATTCTCCAGGACAGATCACATCTTGGGTCACAAATCAAGCCTCAGTAAATTTAAGAAAATTGAAATCATATCAAGCATCTTTTCGGACCACAACACTATGAGATTAGAAACGAATTACAGGGAAAAAAATGTAAAAAACACAAACACATGGAGGCTAAACAATACATTACTAAATAACCAAGAGATCACTGAAGAAATCAAAGAGGAAATCAAAAAATACCTAGAGACAAATGACAATGAAAACATGACGATCCAAAACCTATGGGATGCAGCAAAAGCAGTTCTAAGAGAGAAGTTTATAGCTATATAAGCCTGCCTAGAGAAACAAGAAAAATCTCAAGTAAATAATTTAATCTTACACCTAAAGGAACTAGAGAAAGAAGAATAAACAAACCCAAAGTTAGCAGAAGGAAAGAAATCATAAAGATCAGAACAGAAATAAATGCAACAGAAACAAAGAAAACAATAGCAAAGATCAATAAAACTAAAAGCTGGTTCTTTGAGAAGATAAACAAAATTGATAAACCATTAGCCAGACTCATCAAGAGCGAGAGGACTCAAATCAATAAAATTAGAAATGAAACAGGAGAAGTTACAACAGACAACGCAGAAATACAAAGCATCCTAAGAGACTACTACAAACAACTCTATGCCAATAAAATGGACAACCTGGAAGAAATGGACAAATTCTTAGAAAGGTTTAACCTTCTAAGACTGAACCAGGAAGAAACAGAAAATATGAACAGACCAATCACAAGTAATGAAATTGAAACTGTGATTAAAAATCTTCCAAGAAACAAAAGTCCAGGACCAGATGGCTTCACAGGTGGATTCTATCAAACATTTAGAGAAGAGCTAACACTTATCCTTCTCAAACTCTTCCAAAACATTAGAGGAGGAACACTCCCAAACTCATTCTATGAAGCCACCATCCCCCTGATGCCAAAACCAGACAAAGATACGACAAGAAAAGAAAATTACAGACCAATATCACTGAAGAATATAGATGCAAAAATCCTCAACAAAATACTAGCAAATAGAATGCAACAACACCTTAAAAGGATCAAACACCATGATCAAGTGGGATTTATCCCAGGGATGCAAGGATTCTTCAATATACGCAAATCAATCAAGGTGATACACCACATTAACAAACTGAAGAAGAAAAAGCATATGATCATCTCAATAGATGCAGAAAAAGCTTTTGACAAAATTCAACACCCATTTATGATACAATCTCTCCAGAAAGTGAGAATAGAGGGGACCTACCTCAACATAATAAAGGCCATATACGACAAACCCACAGCAAGCATCATTCTCAATAGGAAAAACTGAAACCATTTCCTCTAAGATCAGGAACAAGACAAGGATGTCCACTCTCAACACTATTAGTCAACATAGTTTTGGAAGTTCTATCCACAGCAATCAGAGAAGAAAAAGAAATAAAAGGAATCCAAATCAGAAAAGAAGAAGTAAAACTGTCACTGTTTGCAGATGACATGAAACTATACATAGAGAATCCTAAAGACGCCACCAGAGGACTACTAGAGCTAATCAGTGAATTTGGTAAAGTTGCAGGATACAAAATGAATGCACAGAAATCTCTTGTATTCGTATATAGTAATGATGAAAAATCTGAAAGAGAAATTAAGGAAACACTCCCATTTACCATTGCAACAAAAAGAATAAAATACCTAGGAATAAACCTACCTAAGGAGACAAAAGACCTGTATGCAGAAAACTATAAGACACTGTTGAAAGAAATTAAAGATGATACCAACAGATGGAGAGATATACCATGTTCTTGGATTGGAAGAATCAATATTGTGAAAATGACGATACTACCCAAAGAAATCTACAGATTCAATGCAATCCCTATCAAATTACCAATGGCATTTTTTACAGAACTAGAACAAAAAGTCTTAAAATTTGTATGGAGACACAAAAGACCCCAAATAGCCAAAGCAGTCTTGAGGGAAAAAAACGGAGCTGGAGGAATCAGACTCCCTGACTTCAGCCTATACTACAAAGCAACGGTAATCAAGACAATATGGTACTGGCACAAAAACAGAAATACAGATCAATGGTACAAGATAGAAAGCCGAGAGATAAACCCATGCACCTATGGTCAACTGATCTACGACAAAGGAGACAAGGATACACAATGGAGAAAAGACAGTCTCTTCAATAAGTGGTGCTGGGAAAACTGGACAGCTACATTTAAAGAATGAAGTTAGAACACTCCCTAACACCATACAAAACAATTACCTCAAAATGGATTAGAGACCTAAATGTAAGACCGGACACTATAAAACTCTTAGAGGAAAACATAGGAAGAACACTCTTTGACATAAACCACAGGAAGATCTTTTGTTTTTTTTTTTTTTTTGCTGTACGCGGGCCTCTCACCGCTGTGGCCTCTCGCGTTGCGGAGCACAAGCTCCGGACGCACAAGCCCAGCGGCCATGACTCACGGGCCCAGCCGCCCCGCGGCACGTGGGATCCTCCCGGACCGGGGCACGAACCCGCGTCCCCTGCATCGGCAGGCAGACTCCCAACCACCGCGCCACCAGGGAAGCCCGGAAGATCTTTTTTGATCCACCTCCTAGAGTAATGGAAATAAAAACAAAAACAAACAAATCGGACCTAATGAAACTTAAAGCCTTTTGCAAAGCAAAGGAATCTACAAACAAGACGAAAAGACAACCCTCGGAATGGGAGAAAATATTTACAAACCAATCAACAGACATAGGATTAATCTCCAAAATATATAAACAGTTCATGCAGCTCAATATTAAAAAAAACAAACAACCCAATCCAAAAATGGGCAGAAGACCTAAATAGACATTTCTCCAAAGAGGACATACAGATGGCCAAGAAGCACATGAAAAGCTGCTCAACGTCACTAATTATAAGAGAAACGCAAGTCGAAACTACAATGCAGTATCACCTCACACCAATCAGAATGGCCATCATCAAAAATCTACAAACAACAAATACTGGAGAGGGTGTGGAGAAAAGTACCCTCTTGCATTGTTGGTGGGAATGTAAATTGATACAGCCACTTTGGAGAACAGTATGGAGGTTCCTTAAAGAACTAAAAACAGAATTACCATATGATCCAGCAATCCTACTACAGGGCATATACCCAGAGAAAACCATAATTCAAAAAGACACATGCACCCCAATGTTCACTGCAGCACTATTTACAATAGCCCAAACATGGAAGCAACCTATATGCCCATCGACAGACAAATGCATAAAGAAGATGTGGTACATATATACAATGGAATGTTACTCAGCCATAAAAAGGAACAAAATTGAGTCATTTGTAGAGACGTGGATGAACCTAGAGTCTGTCATACAGAGTGAAGTCAGTCAGAAAGAGAAAAACAAATATCGCATATTAACACATATATGTGGAACCTAGAAAAATGGTACAGATGATCCGGTTTGCAGGGCAGAAATTGAGACACAGATGTAGAGTACAAATGTATGGACACCAAGGGGGGGAAGCAGTGGCGGGTTGGGGTTGGTGGTGTGATGAATTGGGCGACTGGGATTGACATGTATCCACTGATGTGTATAAAATAGATGACTAATAAGAACCTGCTGTATAAAAACATAAATAAAATTCCAAAAAAAAAAAAGGTGCAGATTTATGCCAAATTCAACTGCAAATGGGACAGTGTCTATTAGGCCACAGGAGAAACAAGGTTGCTGGTGGGGAAGGGGAAGGTTTTCCTGACTGTCGTCATTACTGAAAGCAAGGACAGTAAGTGGGGCTACTTTGATGATTTAGCATCCCAGAGCAGCCTCCAGAAGATAAGCACCCTTGCTTTTACAAGGGCATGGATTAGTACACAAGAATCAGCACCTGAAAAAGAAATTACCTAAACGTGGGGTGATGTCAGTTATTTTGCTGTCATTTGAATGGTGATGAAGTGGGAAAGGAGGAGCGAGTCACTTAGAAGAGGGGAGAGGGAGAAGACAGTCCAGGGTCTGTTGCTGTACTGGACAAGTGAGGGAGCATCTGGGGAATGGGGCTTAGGAGTCAGGGATAATGGCCAGAGGCAAAGGAAAGAGATAGACAGGCTGGGAAGAGATGGAGATGGGGACACAAGCCTTTGTGAGGGCGGGAACCCCCGGGACCCATCACAGTACTTGGTACAAGGTCATGCCCGCCACAATCCCTCTACCCCTCATTCCTTGGTTTAGAAATGTTTACTCATCTTTCAAGTATCTGGTTGCATGTCTTAAATCTCTCTTCCTCAAAGAAGCCTGTCTTGACCCCCGAGGGGACAGATTTGCTACTCGTCTTAAGCTCCTCCTAGGATGCTCTATGTCCAGTACCATCCCAGCATATTTCACACAATATATTCATGCTTTCATTGTCTTTCATCCTCTCTAGATTGTGAACTCATCCCCAGGGCCTGACACATAAGGACTTAAGAAATATTTGTTGAATAAGTGGAGTGGTTTATGCAACTCAGTAATTCCCTCTATGATCCATCTTTGTGATCATGAGGGTGTGAGCAGCCCAAGGGGAAGGCCTTGTGGGACTCATATTCACAACCAAGTTCCTAGTATTCTGCCTGGGACCCAGCAGGTGCTCAACGATATGGCTGAACAAACTGAACCTGTGGAAGCACAAGGATGTGACTGGGCAAACTCAGGCAGTTGACTCTACCTACTTTCCTTTTTCTTTTAAAATTCAAAACCCAGATTTTCGAAAGACTACAAAACCAAAGTCCTACAGACAGTTTGTGCCTGGTTTGCCAGTTCTGGTGAAGCCCATAGAAAGGGAATTAGGAGGTGTTTTAGAATAGACAGCCATACAAAAATACCCTTTCCCTCAGATAAGCTTTGCCATTGTTGATTTTTCACAACTTTTCTATTTTGCAGAGAAAATGTAATGCTGAGCAAAAATAGTTTTCAGGTGTGCTCATTCTGGCCTATTTGTTTGATTGTTTAATTAAAAGCCCAATTATTTTCCATCATTTATGGCTAAACGCTAGATTCTATTCAGTGATGTGATCAATATTATATAGAGAGCTCAGGATGTCAAAAATCTGGGAAAAGCTAGTGTGGGACAGTAAATTCAAATCCCTGAAGAGCTGAAGTTGTTAGCAATTTTAAAAGATTTAAAAATCTTTAAAAAGGTTTTTAAATCTTTTTTTTTTTTTTAAAGAGCCCTCCTATAGCTTCATAAAATTGAATACAAGTCAGACCTGCGTTAATGAACTACACATTAGCCAAGGTCTGGATGTTAGATGCAACATCTGTTATCCCTTAAGGTAACTGTATACTTAGAAATGTACCTAATTAGCTAACGGATCGGTCTCTGGCATTGACATTTCCAAGGATAAATCCTAAAAGGGGAATAAATAAGATGTTTGCTGGAAAGGAGGAATGCACAATTATATAATGTAAGGAAAACACCTAGATCGAGCTCTTTGTAGGCATAAGCCATAATCTTGTACACTTGTGTGCTTGAATTTTTGTTTGTTTTATTTTTTAATTAATTTATTATTGTTAATCATACAATTAATCAATTCATACATTCTTACGAAAATTCAACCAAATAAAAAACTCTACAAAAAGGTCATCTTTGCTACACCAATCTCACAGTTTTCTCCAGAAATAATTTTATGTACGTTGGTATATGTATGTCCAGATATTGTTCTATACATTCATATGTATGTAGGCTTCAATTTAGAATTAGACATTTTTTGTTTTGCTTTTTTTTTACATAAAGGGCATTCAATTGTAAATTGTTTTATAAATTTCTTTTTATTTCAAACGAGTATATGTCTGACGGTATATACAGATATCTCATTCTTTTCATTACTGCACAATACTTTATAGAATGTATGTGGTATATTTCATTTAACTGTACCTTACTGATGGGACATTAAGTCATATTCAGTTTGTCACTATAATAAACAATATTGCAATATATACATCGCATTGTGTACTCATGGAAACATTTTTCTAGGAAAATCCTTAGTTTTACAATTGCCAAATAAGAGGATATACATATTAAATTTTATAAACATTGTCAACTTTTTCTCCAAAAGAGGCTGTGTCAATCAATGTCAGCACCAACAACAGTGTATAGAAAAATCTTCATGATCTTCTTCTTACCCAGCCTCCTACTTTTTCTCCTCCTTGTTTTCCAAATTTATGGCAAAAAAAAACCCTCGATATTCCATTGTTGTTTAACTTGTATTTCTTTAATGATAAGTTTTATGTCTTTTCATATATTTCTGGCCAGTTGCATTTTTTTCCTGTGTATTACCTGCTTATATTTCTTTGCCTCTTTATCTTTTTTTCTTATTGATTAATAGAAACACTTTATATTTTTTAAGTATTTACCTGCTACACTGAAAGAAAATGTTTGCAACATATATGGTATTGAGTTTTAACTTAATGTCTTGTTAATTTGTATAGAGTCAAATTAATCAACCTCTGTGTCTAACTTAAACTTTTCCATGCCCCAATATTTACTTTTAATTCTTTTCTATATTTTCTTATTTATAATGATATTTTTACATTTTTATCTTTAATTTATCTGGAATGAATTTTGCACACTTTTAGATATGGATCTAATTTTCTTTTTTCTCAGATGGCTGGCCAATGGCCCCCAAAGCCTTTTCTCAGTTATGCAGAGCATTATCTCTAGGATATATTTATCTCTGGTTTACCTCTGGATTCTTTTGTATTCCACTGAACTTTTTAAAAAATCTATTTCCATTCCAATACAATATCTTGTTTACTATACTTTTATAGTATATTCTGATGTCTAACAAGACATATCCCCATCATTGTTTTCCTTTTAAAAAAATTGATTTACTTATACATTTCCTATTCTACAAGGACTTTAGAATTAATTAGTTGAGTTCAATAGAAATTTGATTGGTAATGCACTAAATGTTTAGATTAATTTATGAGAATTTATTTAGTCTTCCTAAACACAAACATGGCATATTTCTATTTCATCAAGTTCTCTTTTCCATCCCTCAGTAAGTTTTATAGTTTTCTTCATGTTCATATTAGAAAAGTTCATATTAGAAAAGTATACTTTCTAACTATCACTAATGTACAGAAATAGATATTTAGATAGATGATAGATGGATAGTATCCATTGAACTTGCTGAAGTTTCTTGAGTTCTAGTAGAAGATTCAAAATATCTGACAACTACTTAGGTTTTCATATCAGTTCCAAATATCAGTTGTATCTCTTTTTAGTAGTTATTCCTTATTTTCCATTATTGTATTGTCTAGAACTTCCAATATAACGTTGAATAGTAGCAATCTGAATAGCCATACTTCTCTTATTCCTGATTTTAATAAGAATGCTTCTAATATTTCAACATTAAGTGATATGCGTGCTAAGGTTACAGTCTAAGGTTATTAGTCTTTGTATAGTTTGTATCCCACAAATGAAGGCAACCGTGTGTGTGTGGAGGGGTGGCTTTAGTCTCACAGGCAGTATTGGAAAATAATTAATTTTGGAAAGTTTCCCAATCATTAGTCACATCCTTTATAGAGCCCCCCAAAAGCACTTTGTGAAGAGAGCCCCAATTAACATATTCTACCACTTCTTAATGTTCCAAATTGTTTTCCCATTAACCCACGGATAAATAAACATCATTCCCCTTTGATTAAAATCACCAGAATTGACCCCATTTGTGTTGTTTCTCTCTAGTTTCAAATCTGTCAGCACTTCAACATTATGCAGCTTTAAAGCACCCCGATGTTATCACTGCATGAACCCCTCCAGGCACCATTCCCAATCCCCTAAGAATCGTTCTTCCACCATTGTTACGACTCTTGAATTTTTTTAAGAACTCCCCTGAGCTATGTCCAGATAGATCTGACAGTTACCTCCCTGACCCCAGAGCACCTCTGCTCTCCACACCTCACCATTCTAGGCAGCTAGCTTTGATGTGTATATGCCCTATTGTTTCATAAGTTGTCTATCTGGGTGATTTATTCTGCACCCACATAGTATCACTCATTGCAGACCTGGCACTATACTAGAATATTTAGTGGATAACAAAGGCATAAAAGACATTGCCCTTTTTCTACAATTGCTTATATTTTAACTGCTTTAAAAAATGCAAGCAAGATCTGTTCTGTGGCTAGAAAAGTCTTCTTGGAAGGGGGGCATTCTTGAATTAGGTCTTAAAGAGCCTAGCAGACATAGATCAGGTAAAGAAGTCTGGAAATGCATTTATTTTTTAACTAATTTATCTTTATTAGTGTGTCTGTCTTAGCTGCAATCTGATTGGGACACACATTACTACATGTCTCTCCATATCGAAGCCCTCTCTGTAAATCACTTCCACATAATCAGACACTTAGTCATGTACTCTTATCTCCTTCTCTCTCATATTCTGACAGGTGCCAAGCCTGCCTAGGGTATCTCCATAGAAAGTTCATTTCTATAATCACATTTGTCCCCACCTGAAGTATTGTAATCTACATCGAAGTGGCCTCCCCACCTCCAATTTCTCATCTCTCCAAGCCATCAAATACACAGCTACCATCTCAATCTTAGAGAGAAGCTACAAGCATGCCAATCCACTCCTCAGAACCATAATGGCTCCCCATTGTCCACAATATCACACTATTTAAAATCTTGGGTGACCTTTCCTACCTCCTTACTAAGAGCTGGTTTTCTATAATCCAACCACATATAACTGTTCAACTAAGTCCTATCCGCTGAAATAGCCTCCTCTCTTATTATTCTAATATTCTAATTCTAATTATTCTAATACCAGTACCAAAACATTTTCTGCATTATTTCCATCTCTCCTTCATTCCACCTTTCACTGGATTTTACAGCCCATTTATACTATGTATGGCAATTAAATTATTAACTGCATCATTGTTATATTTTCTTAGGATGATCACAGTGCCTAGAACACAGGAGGGCCTTTGTAAATTCCTTCTGAATTGAATTGATCATGCTAAATAATAACTGAAACGATCAGAGGTCATAAGTCTTCCTTGGACTGGAGAAATTTCCATTCATAATATTTTGTGTTCGTGCTCCAGAAGAGTATGTATAAGCCAGTTCTAGGCACTGAGTAATTCAAAATAAGAATTGTCTGCTTTTCCTACAATGTGCCAAGACCTATCCTTGTTTATTTTTTTCCTTTATTTTTCCTAGATTATCTACAACATTGCCCTTCCCTTGTCTTTAGGGAATGCCACAGCTTCTTTCATTAGTATTCTAATTTTAATTAAAAAACCAACTATTCATTTGGAGAATCAGTTACATTTCTTTTCTTTTCAAATTTTAATAATACTCAGTATAATACACAGTTCCCAGAACAAGATAAACATCCTAAACCTACAAGGAGTCAAAGAGAACACCTTGCACCTATTTAAATGTTAATCTAGGTGTTATTCAGAGATGTCGCACAGAGAATGGACCCTGCCCGACCATGCCAAGGACACTGGCTTTTACCCTCTTCCTTCTAACTGTGCCTCAATCCCAGAGAATCCCCCAGCCACACATTTGTGTTGTTAAATACCAATGAGAAGGAAATGGTTAAGAGGGACTTCTGAGTTCATTGCTTTTCTTCGAGTATTTATGAACAAAAAGTTGAAAAAAATTTCACAGCATAAGTGCATTTAGAGAAGGCTAAGAGCAGCAGAAAACCAGATGACACATTCTGGAATGGTAGCAATCAAGGTTCTATTCAATCCTTCCCACCCACCCCATGCATGAGAACATCTTCCCCTTTGAAACTTCTTGCGCGGTTGCATAGGTGTATTGAATTCACACTGATCCACCAAAAGAAGGCAAGAAAATTGTTCATATGTCAACAACATCTAGAAATTTCAGCAAATTTTTTAAGATGCAAAGATTAAAAATAATCCACTAAGGATTATTTCCTACTATCTGAACAATGGTGATGCTTTCAGCTGTGAATAATCTGTTAATCTAACCATAAAGTATTTGTTGAGAAAAGAAGTGTGGCTACCTCTTCACCAGGTACTGGGAAGGTATATGGGTAGGCCAGGAGTCAGCAAACTTTCTATAAAAGGCTAAGCAGTAAATATTACAGGCTTGGCAAGATATACAATCTCTGTTGCAATACACAACTCTGCCTTGTAGCTCAAAAGCAGCCATAGACACTAGTAAACAAATGGGCATTTCTGTGTTCCAATAAGACTTTATTAGTAAAACAGCCAGCCAGCCTACAGCCATAGTTTGCCTTGGGTTAGACTGTCTATCCTTTAACTATAGTGATCATATCTTTCTTAGTAACCATTGCCTCTCCAGTGTCCAGATTAGTGTCTGACACATAGCAGATGCCAAATACTTGTAAATACAAAAATTAACTAATTAGTTTTTAGAAACATATTTCTTGTCCTCAAAGAGCTTACCATCTAGTTTTTCATGGAGGACAAAAGCAAGAAAATGTAGAGTAAGAACAAAAAGTTCAATGATTGTAGATGCAAGGTTAGCTTCTTGACTCACCATCAACTCACTCTACCAACTATAATGAGGGTTTATATTGTAACTGATCGTGTCTTCGTATCTTGAGGACTCAGTTTTAACTACCGAGATTGGGTTTAGGGTTAGGGTTAGGTTATAAAGCCACTGTACTTAATGGCTTTTCAGGTTGCTTTTGTGAAGCTCAGCTCATGTCAAGAACCCAAAAGAAGCCCCATGAAATTCACAAGATAAAAGAGCCTGAGGTTGACCAGATGACCAAGTCCCCCACTCTATTCACTTTTACCTGTCATTTCTGATATCATGTTCTTCTCCCACAGCATGGAAAATAAATCAGACCCCATTCCGATCATCAACAAAGCTCTAGCCAGCTTCCTAAGAGGGCTAAACAAGGAAGATATAGCGAGAATGGATACACATTCAGAAAGACAAGTGTTATTTTATATGGAATTTTCTTCCTAACCAACACAGGTCATCACCTGGGGGACTGTAGCTGGATCTTGGTTTGACACAAGGTGATGACCAGTATATCAGTTAGAGTCCCAAAATAACGTAGATGGTACACTCAGGATAATTCCAAGGATAGTTCATTTACAAAGGGAGTATTTACAAAGACGCGGACAGGCTATAAGAAAACCACAAAGGATGGTACAACATCCCAAGGTTAATAAGAAAAGAGAGTCACCACCCCTAAGAAGTCCAAAGGGACAAGGGGAGGAAGAGTTACGTTAGTCCTGAAGGAGAGAGTCATCTAGGAAAGGTCACCATGTAAGGAGCTGGGGCTCCTGAATGGTTGAACTGAACCATAAGCCAAAGGGCAAGGAAGCCTGTTGGTGTGGTCCACACAGGTCAGCCTCCAGGGGCAGAGAGTTGGGTAGGGACGATGGAGAGCAGATCTGAAGGGACAAAGAAAGATGTCCAGCACTAATGGAGCCCAAAGGAGCTGAAAGCATTACACTGAGGCTGTCCTCTACAAGGACTAACAATATCAGGGGAGCATCAGATCGATCGCCCACACACTCCCATTTTTCTCCTGAATGAGATTTTCACCACTGTCTACAAGAAAATGAATTGAGCAATTTTCTGTTCCCTGCAGTGTAAGGAGAATCTCTTGCCAACCACTCTCATTTAGCAGATGGTAGGTGATACCGTGAGGCCTGTTTGGGTCCTTGTAAGGCAAACAGCCAGAGAGAGAGCATTGGAGACGGGAGTCCCAGTTCCCCACGCTGGCTCTGCTCCTAAGTGGCTAAGCAACCATGGGGAGGTCACTTCTCTTGGGGTTTAGCCACATTTTCCTAATCTAAAAAAATAAAGTCATTGGATCTAATGATCTGTACTCGGGCTTCTTAACCTAGAGTTCTCCTGAAATTATTTAAAACCTTTGAAAAACTTGTGCACTTAAGCATTTTCCATCAGAATAATAATGGCTTCCTCTACTCAAATACTTACTACCAACTAGGCACTTAGGCATTGCGCTTAGCTTGTTCTCTCTTTCTCCCCTTCTCTCTCTGGAAAAATCTCATTCAATCCTCACAACAACTTAAGAAGCTCATGAGTCTTTTTCTATTGTACCATTGAGTGACTTGCCCAAGACACAGTGTTAGGAGGTGGCACGGCCAGGATTCTCACCCTGCTCTGTAACCACCAAGGTCATGCTCCACCTACTCCCCCAAGGTCAAACACACAAGCTTAAGGATGCCAGCGTGCATTAACTGCTCCTGCAGGACCAGCCTCAGGGCATCATGGTAGGGCTTTTCCCTGGAGTGAGAAGGCTTGGGAGTTTAGGTGCTGAGGTCCTCACCGGTGCCTCATAGTGGGGGAGAGGTTGGGGAAGGGCAATTCTGGACTGAGGGAGTCAAGCCCTGTTAAGCAGAGCTCTGGGAGTAAGGGAGACAGCAGACCCGAAGGTCAAGGAGGCCTTGAAGCTGAGCAGGAGTGCTTCCTCTCTCACTGATGATGACTTGCCCTGGATCGTCTGATGAAGTAGGTATCACCATCCTCTCTACAGCTGCCTCAGAAGGCTCCAGAGGAGAAGCTTCTCTGGAGAAGCTCCTCCATCCTACAGGGAGGACTCATCCAGACTTTCCAGAGGGCAGAGGCAACAGAAGGCTGGAGTTCTTGGTGCTCCGTGATCTGGCATATCCAAGCTGCCTGAGCCACCAAGCCCCATGCTGGGATTCCTGCTGGCTGCTTTGCCACCATCTGGAGAACCTCTCCACCAGGCTTTGGCTGTCTTTTGAAAGCCAAGCTGTTCTGTTGTTGCTTATTCCAAACGAGGCAAACGCTTCAAGAGCAACTGTGAGGCCAAGATATCCCATCTGTGATGCTCCCAAGATACTTTGAGATCAAGAAGGGCTTTTCTGACCTATCCTCTAAGCTCCGAAGTGGGAAGACATCCCTCTGAGCCAACACGCAGTCTTCTTGCTAGCCTGGTCAGTGGATGTCACCTATGGTGAGACACCAGGGACACAGTTTCCCTGAAGAAGTCCCATTCCAGGGATGAAAGGATTTGCTAGCCTCTCTGAAAGGGCAACGAAGACTTTAGAGTTTATCAGCCCTAAACCTCAGGATGGGATACTCCACTGGGCTCAGGCAGCCAGCAAGCCAGGCTCATTTCCTCTGCGCTGGAACAGCCAGGGCAACAGCAAACTCTGGCAGCCCTGTCTGACCTGTATCACAGATGTAAAATGCTCGGCATGACCTGGCGAGGTCTCCAGATCCCACTTTGTTCTGCCAGAGGCCTTCTCTGCACAGCCCATCAATCCCTGTAATCCCTTCCTTATTGCCTGGCTGCACAGATGGCTTCGTTGCCTCTGAGCTGCCTGAAGCTTGCAGTCTGCTGCCACTGCTGATGCCAGAAACCCCAGTCTAGTACCCAGGGCGTGAGGGACTCTGAGCCTCTCCCTCTGGGTGTCAGGATGGAAAAGGGATTCCTGGCGTTGCCCTTCTTGACCTAGAGAAATAGGAAGATCTTTTTGAGCAGCCCAACAGTAAGGAATCAGTTGATGTAGGTAAACCTGCTCCTGATTTAGCCCGGTAACCTATGCTGACATAGCAGCAAGAAATAGGTTTTCCTTCAGCTGTGTTTCTTATTCCCACAGCTTCCTACCAACGATAGTGACTTTGAGATACTTGGGAACTTCATTTTGTCTTTAAACTATTTGAATTATAGTTGACCCTCGAACAACACAGATTTGAATTGCATGGATCCACCTATCCCTGTCCCTTAAACCAACTTTGACCATCCTCCCTGTGAGAGGCAGCAATAAGGACCCAAAGGAAGAGGCCCCATCCTCTAGAAATTTTCAAGTAGATGAAAAACAACCCCGAATTTCCACTCCTGCAAGAACTCTTACATGTGGAATCAGGAGACAGTTTCAAAAATGGCCAACACAGCATGAAAGTGATGTTTTTAAATGAAATAACCCAAATATGTATCAATAATAGAATGTACACATTCAGTGTGGGAAAGCAATACATGGTACACTACCCAGCAGTGACAACTGAGTCAACTACAGCCCCAGGTATCAGTGAAGATCAACTCCAAAGCATAATGTAGAGTGAAAGAAGTCACAGGAAAAATGCATATAATACATCCATAAGACACTGAAACATGCAAAACTGAATTAAAATAGGATTGAGTGTTCAATATGTAGGTGGTAAAACTGTAAGGTAAAGCATGGGCATGATTAACATACTAACCAGGATGATTGGTCCCTCTGGGCTTGGGGGAACTAGAGCAGGGTGTGACTGAGAAGGGACACATAGGTCCTTCTAGGGGAAAAACATTCTACGTCTTCACTTGAAGGGCAGGTGCCAAGTGGTCTGTCTTATTCTCTCTCTCTCTCTCTCTCTTTTTATTGAAGTATAGTTGCTTTATAGTATTATGTTAGTTTCAGGTATACAGAATAGTGATTCAGTATGTTTACAGATTATTCTCCACTAAAAGTTATTATAAGATAATGGATATAATTCCCTGTGCTGTACAATATATTCTTGTTGCTTATTCATTTTATGTATAGTAGTTTCTATCTCTTAATCCTCTACCCCTAATTTGCCCCTCCCCTCTGCCCTCTGGTAACCACTAGTTTGTTCTCTATATCTGTGAGTCTGTTTTCCTATACACATTCATTTGTATTATTTTTTAGATTCCACATATAAGTGATATCATACAGTATTTATATTTCTCTGTCTGACTTATTTCACTAAACATAATATTCTCTAGGTCCATCCATGTTGCTGCAAATGGCATTATTTCATTCTTTTTTATGGCTGAGTAATATTCCACTGAATATATATACCAATCTTTATCCATTTGTTTGTTGATGGACACGTGGGTTGCTTCCATATCCTGGCTATTATAAATAGTGCTGTTATGAATACTGAAGTGCATGTATCTTTTCAAATTAGTGGCCTGCCTTATTCTTATTCTTTAAACTGTACACCTATTTTGCAGACACTTTTATATGTGTGTGCCTGTGTCTATCTCATCCCCTATAACAAGTACCATGAAGGTAGGGCTTTACCTGTTTTGTTTATTGCCAGATCATCAGCATATGGAAGTGTGCATATACAGCTGATATTCAATACATATTTTTGAATAAATGAACAAATTCATTACTTAATGAATATTTTCAGAATATAAATTCTGATAATGTTTAAAATAGTAAAAGCAATAGACAAGAGCACTTTTGCCATAAGTTCCACACATAGTGATGAGAGACACAAAGAGAATGGAATGAAGTGAGGGGAGAGGTGTTCACTGTGACCAGTGTCATCCAGGGAAGACAAGCCAGACAGGGAGGATGGGAAGGAGAGAGGGGAGGGGAGGGGGCATTCTAAGCCAAAGGACCAACACAATAATTACTACTATTAACTGAATTTTTACATTGCTCCAGATCTTATCTGATATTCATTACAAACCATTAAGGTAAATGACATTATTAACTTCATTTCACAGATGAGCTCATGACTTTCAAAGATCTAGGAAGTGGACTTGTGGCCTCATCTGTCTGACTCTAGTACAGACACAAGCAGAGGTGGGAACACACGTGGAGAACTTGGCTTGTGGACAGGGAGTGGCTCCTCCTAGGCTGGGCTTCCCAAGTTCAGCTCTGACCCCACTGAGCTCACTCCCTGGCCCGGCCCCATTATGGGGCAGGACTATGTGCGAGGTGCCCAGCTCCTCTTCAGTGAAAGTGAGTGAGTAGCCAATGACTAGGGGTGAGTCACCTGCTTCTCATCCGGTGGCAGCAAAGGCACCAGTATCTCAGCAGAGATCCTCTTCCTGCAAAAGGCAGATGCAGACTGAGGAACTGGGGTTTTGCATCTCAGGTTTCCAGGGATGCATGAGCACCAGCTGAGGTAAATGGGATCGCAAGCCAAGTCCATACTTAGAAACAGTCATGGAAACTTCCACTCTTCAAAGAGAAATCCTCTTATGTGTTCCAGGGAAAATTAATAATAATAATAAAAGTAATAATGGCGGCATTTACCCAGTACCAGGCTCTGTGGTAAGCGCTTTATATGCTCAAAAGAACAGTGTGAGGTATTTAGTGTCTCCATTTTACCAATGACTTGCCTAAGGTGATACAAACTGTAATCTATGTATGCAGGACTCAAATCCAGATTGACAGGCTACAGAACCCGAGTTTTTAACCACATCCCTCTATTGCCTCTTGGGTGTGACAATACAGTGAAAGGGTTAGGAGATACCTGGGAAATTGTCAAGTTAAGGAGGGATGGTATTGCCCATTATGTTGATGACCCTGGATAGGGATTTAGTTGGGTGTCCTTGGGTCACTTCACCAAGAACTATCTCTCTACCTTCATGCCCTCCATCTGCTCCCACCTGCTTCCCAGACCTCCAGACAACGTGTCTCTGAAAGTTTACCAGGTCCCTTAAGGCAGGGACCAGCCTTAAGGTTGTGCCTCTCCTTGCAAGGCTAACAAGGATGTGTTAAATTCCCCCTGGGAGCGTGTTGTGTTTCTCTCTTGCATTAAGTTAAAATTCAGACACATTTGCATCTTTATTTTACCTTGAGCTTCCGTTGGCAGTGGTTCCCACTGCCTTAGCTTTCAGTTTCTCCGTTCTTTCCTCCACATCACCCAAACTCCTGCAAGACTTGAGCGGAAAGTTAATGCTGAGACAGACAGGCAAGGCACCCAGGAGAGCTCACAACTTTAAAAGAGGCTTTTTAAAATCTAGACTAAAATGAAGAAGCAAATCAACACTTCCTGATTTTACCTTATTTGTAAGTTTGGATTTTCTTAAATCAGGACCCCTTCTTTCTAAATCAGATCACATTTGTGTTATGAGAAAAATATGATAGGAAAAAGAAAACCTATAGAGAAAAAGGATATTCAAGGCTTATAACGCAAAAATCCAAGCCCCTTTCCTGACTATATCTTTTAAACCTGAAATGCTAAATTTTATTAAATTGCTTCCAATTTATACGTTGCAAACAGAGCCCAGACAGGCTCAATTATAGTCCTTTCCAAATCAGGCTTCATCTAGTCTCCACCCTGGGCTCAGACCAAATTAGGTCTCTTAGCCCTGCCCTCCCTCACGCACACAGCAATCGCACCAGTTCTCTGGTGGGCTTCACGGGTGTGGTCGGAGAGCTGAGGGCCCAGGCAGCTGCCCCAGTTCCAGCAATTATCTCCGTGCAGTTCACCCCATGCCCTGTCATTGCTGAAATGAGAAACATACGTGAAAAGAAAACAGACTGAACTGGCCTCATCCTGCCTCTCCCCAATGACACAGAGGGTTTGCAAAGATGTTTTTGGCATCACGGAGCAAGAAAATTGCCAAGAAGAGACCTTCAGAAGAGTCTCTGAGAGACTTAACACTGCGATCCGTGGGAAAGCTATAAAAACGGAAGAAGAAAATCAAAAGAGAAGGTCAGACAGTACAAGCAGGGGAGTCTCAAGGTGGTATTAGGTGAAAATTTAAAATACTTGAAGATGGCTGGTTCAAAAAAAGAGGCATCATTTTAAGAACAGACAACACTGAAAATAGGTACCATGGACTGCAGTGCAAAGAGAATTCTTCTAATATCTAAATGCTTATAATACTTGGCGACTGGCTGGCAGGTGCAGGATTTTGTAATGAAGTTTCCACTTTCTCCACCTCTTCCTGTGCATCACGTTCCCATATACATGAAACAAAAAGAGAGAGATTTGACCTTGTCCACCAAGATTCATACTTCCCTTTGCTGTCTCCAGAGTTTCCGTTTTAGTCAGCTGATTCTCGATACCTAGTGGTGTGCAATTAGGAGTTAGATGATGTTACTTCTACTACTACTGCTAGTAATAATAACAAAAGCAGCTAAGATTACTGAATGTTTACTGTGTACCAGGCACTGTTTGTTTTTGTTTTATTGAAGTATAGTTGGTTTACAGTGTTGTGTTAGTTTCTGGTGTCAGCAAAGTGATTCAGTTATATATATATATTTTAGATTCTTTTCCATTATAGGTTATTACAAGATATTGAATATAGTTCCCTGTGCTATACAGTAGGACCTTGTTGTTTATCTATTTTATATGTAGTAGTGCGTATCTGTTAATCCCAGACTCCTAATTTATGCCCCCCTCCCTTTTCCCCTTTGGTAACCGTAAGTTTGTTCTCTATGTCTGTGAGTCTGTTTCTGTTCACTTCGTATAGTAATCTCTAGGTCTATCCATGTTGCTGCAAATGGCAATATTTCATTCTTTCTTACGGCTGAATAATATTCCATTGTATATATACGTCCCACATCCTCTTTATCCATTCACCTGCCTTGGACCTTAGGTTGTTTCCATGTCTTGGCTATTGTAAATAGTGCTGCAATGAACATTGGGGTGCATGTATCTTTTCAAATTAGAGTTTTCTCCAGATATATGCCCAAGGGTGGGATTGCTGGATCATATGGTAGCTCTATTTTTAGTTTTTTAAGGAACTTCCATACTGTTCTCCATAGTGGCTACACCAATCTACATTCCCACTGACAGTGTAGGAGGGTTCCCTTTTCTCCACACCCTCTTCAGCATTTATGATTTGTAGACTTTTTGATGATGGCTATTCTGACTACAATGAGGTGATAGCTCATTGTACTTTTGATTTCGCTAATGATTAGCAATGTTGAGCATCTTTTCATGTCTAGGCACTGTTTTAAGTATTTTATAAGTTTGAACTCAGTAATCAGCATAGTACTTTCCTCACAGGATTAAATGTCCACCTTATATACAAGAAAGCGGATGCATGAACACTTGCATTCCTGGTGTTACACAGCTTGTACGTGATAGAGAAGCTAGAGGAAAGACCAGAAGATTTAGGCAACTGGGTTCAGACAGTCCACATAATAGAGCCCTGGGAGGGGTGAAGGAGGAAGAAAAGAGAAAAGCCAAATGGGCTGGACATGAAGAGAGACTTTGGGGTTACCAGAGCAACAGCAAGTGGGAAAGACTTAAGAAAGAAAGACAAGACACTTTTCAGAAACATCGCTATAGATTAGGAATTGGATCAACTTTAATGTTCTTCAAGGGACACAAGTAAAAATTGTACTTGTGTACAATTTTACTTGTACACAAATAGAGTATCTTATAATACTCTATGTGTTGTACTGGGTTCTCAGATCACAGCTCCATAGAGCATGGGCCGTATAAGGACCCTTTTATGAGGATTACACATCCAAAGTGCTTTATGGTTTCACATATATGATCTCACCAGTTAAGCACAATAATCTCACGAGGATACAGTGTAGTGATGAGGTGTATTTGCAGGAAGAGAATAGGGAGGAGTGAGGTGCCTCCCAATAGCTTAGAAACAAGATGGCTTCCCTATAATTAAGCTATGCAGTCAACAAACAACGGATTCATCCACTGAACAAATACTTATGGAGAACCTACCGTGTAGCAGGAACTGTTCTACACAGTGGGATATAGTCTGAACCCAATAAACATTTTCTGGAGCTTACATCCTAATAAGGAAAGAGAGAAAAGAACCAAATGAATGAATACACAATAATGTCAGTTAGTAGCTGACCCGGTGGTTCTGATCAAAGATCTGCAAAGTCATCCTAAGAAGCCTGGATACCTACCAGCTCTGCAAGCTCCCATTTTCACCTATAGGATTGAATGTGTCACCCAACAGGAGGGGAGGAGGTTGGGTAGCTATAGAAGAATGGAAAAGGAAGAGTTTAAGAGCCCGATATCAGCAGAGCCCACAAAGAAACCGTAGAAAAGACGTATTTCAAATCAAGCTCTACCCCTTCCCAGTTGTGTGACTTTGGGCCAGTTACCTACCCTCTCTGTACCTCAGTTGCCTCCACTGTAATAATACTGCCTATATCTTAGGATTTGGGTATGCATTAAACAAGGCATCATCTATAAAGTATTTACCATAGTGCGCTCAAAAAATGTTGCTTGCTATCCATATTATTGCAGTACCCCTACTGATGAAGCTGCTGGCTCTAGGAGAATTGGGGAAACTCATTAAGTTGATGGCAAAGACTAAAATTTATGACAGGAGTCCAGCTTGGTGACAGTCCTTACTGCTGATCACAAGGCCCAAACACTTAGGTTGAGGGCTAGTGCAGAGCTCAGCATTGATAGAAAATGCCCTCCGGAGATACCTGAATTGGGTTGTCTGTACATTTCTCTATCTTCAAAATTCTTCTTATTTAATGTTCTTATTAACCAAAAGAAGCATCAGCAGTCATTATCAAGCACTAACTGGGTCCTGGCACTAGCCCCATGTTCTAGAGAATACAAGGACAACACTAACTTGAGGCCAAACTTAGTTTCCTGCCTCAAGCAGCTCACCGCCTAGCTAGGAAGTAAGATCTACGTGAACTCTGAACGGAAAGAAGCCCAACGCAGCACAAAGTCAGGGCAACACTCGGGGAGCCCCACACAGCACCACCGAGGAGAATAAGAAGGCTGAGCCATAGCGGGAGGAAGAGAGGACACTTTGGCAGAGGGTCTTCTAGTGCCAGCCCCCAAAACACACGTTGTCGTTTACCCCTCCCACATGCCCCACCGGGATACATTCTTAAGTCCATTTTATAGATGAGAAAACTAAGTTTCAGAGAAGCTGAATGACTTGATCAGAGTCATCAGATACTCAGAGAGTGCCCCAGGATACAAATTCAGGTCTGACCTCTAACTTTTTCTTATTTTCCTGGTTTTTGTTATCTCCTGTTATTACAGGAGGCGATATCGGGCAACGTTAAGAGTGTGGTGGGATCCGGGGACAGAGCTGGGATTTGAATTGATCTAATTGTGTGATGTGGGCAAATTATTTTGTCTCCTTGTGCCTGTTCTCTCAGATTTCAAAAGATGTCTCATGACAACATCCCTCTCGTGACGTTTTTGAGAATTAAATGACATGATCCTTGCTTAGCACACAGGTGGCGCTCAGTAAGTGTTGGCGGCGAGATCAGATATGATGATGCCACTGCATCCTCCTAAATCCACTCTTCCCCAGTCCTGCCGCCCTAAGACAGCTCTAAAGACCTGAGAACTAGAACCCTGGGGCAGAACTGGTACCTTGAGAAGGAAGGGAAAGTAGCCATCGGGGGAAGACTGGGCCAAAAGCTTGGATGAACACTTCCCAGGGCAGGCAGATCCCACCCACCAGCTACCTGGTTTCCTTCAGGAGCTGTGCTGCTCAGGATGGACTCTTTTGGAAACAGCTGTCCTTACAGCCGAGGCTGTCACTGTTCCACTCACGCCCCCTGAGCTCACCATGTTCAGCCCCGTCACGCTCTACCTAAGGGATCACTCTGGCCAGAGGAGCAGCGGAGGCTCCTACATAGAACAGCCTGAAGTAGGTAGATGTCGCCCCCAGCTTCCCTGCTTCCTGGAGCAGGGAGAGTCTGAAGCACAGTCTCCACCACGCGCCAGAGTTCCCTGCAGGATTGAACTACAGTTGCCCACACAGTAATCTACTCATTAACACGTCCTTTTTTATTCCCTTTCCTCTCTCACATCCCCACTTCCCTACTTGTGCTTCCTGAGATCACCCGAATCCCGGTTTCAGGGTCTGCTTCAGGGGGAACCCAGCTCACTAGCTCAGCACTAGTCTCTCTTCCCACTGGGACTTATAATGACAGCCCTTCGGCGTTTGAATAGGGTTTATTATCAAAACACCCAGTCTGCTTATAACAGGGACTGGAACTAAATGAGCCTCACCAGCCAGTTACCAGTTTTTCAGTATTTACCTTGTTCTCCACTGCCCCCAGCTCCACCACCAACCTGAAAACCTGCTCAGTACGGGGTCCTTACACCCCTGGTTACCTTGATGCTCTTCTCAGTGAAAAGACTGGAGGAAGCAGTCAATTTCTGTAATATCTCTGAACTAAGGAATGTTTAATCTGAGGACTTAAAAAGAAAACAGGTTTCCCGAATCAGCAAAGATTTATGCTAAACAACCTTCTTATGAAATGACCCACTGACAAAGAGACTCGCTGTAGCAGTTTAAGAGAGTTCTTGGGAGAGGAGAGAGGAGTCATATTCCTTCTCACTAGCTGACTCTAAGTACTAAGTGTCCCATGCTGCCAACTGGACTCTTAGCAAAGTGCAAAACAGCTCTTTGTAAAGCCCTATCAGATATCATTGATCCATTTAGAAAATATTTATTGAGCACCTGCCATGTGCCTGTGTAGGCTCTGAACTAGGTAGTGGGGATAGAGTACTGAAAAAACAACAACAGCAGCAAAACCGCAAGGTCTCTGTTGCTCCATAACAAGTAGCACCAAAACTTAATGGCTTAAAGCAATAACCATTTTCTCTAAATTCTGCAGGTTAGCAATTTGGGTCAGGCTCAGCTGGGCTGTTCTGCTTGTCTCATCTGGGGTCACTCATGCGACTGTAGTCATTTTGTACCTCAACTAGGACAAGATAGTCTGAGATGGCTTGACTCCCATCTGGAAGGGGGTGCTAGCTACCAGCTGCTTGGTCTAGAGGGTTTCTGTCTGCTCTTCCTCTAGCAGGTTACCCTCGGAAGTTCCACGGCGTCACGTGTGTAACATTCTGTGGGTCAAAGGCAGTCACAAGGCCTGCCCAGTTGTAAGGGATACTCCAGGTCTTGATGGAAGATGCTTCAAAGATACATTGCAAATGGCGTGGTTACAGTTTGGGGAAGTAGTTGTGGCCATTTCTACTGCAATCTACTGTGTACTGGAATAGTTGAGACAAACAGCAAATATATAACAATGCTTATCACAAGAAAAAAAATGGTAACCATGCATGGTGACACACACTACTAGACATATTGTGATGATTCTACAATATATACAAATATCAAAACATTATGTTGTATACCTGAAGCTAATATGTCAATTATATCTCAAAAACAAAAACAAACGGAAACCAGAAACAGTGCTTAGAAGTTCTCAACCCCGTTTCCACATAAGAATTACCTGGAGAGCTTTGCAAAAAACTACCAGACCCTCCACCACAGACCAATAAAATCAAGGACTGAAGCCTGGGAATCCACATGATTAACCAGCTTCCCAAATGGTTCTAATGTGCTTTGAGAATCACAGGTTCAAGTGCACTGAAGGAAAAATAAAGCAGCGTAGGGGAATCTAGAGCACTGAGAGAACTGTTAAGACGTGGACATCGAGGAAGGACTCTCTAAAAAGGAAACGTTTGAGCTAAGACCCAACTGAACCAAGAGAGCCGGATAACCTTGGTGCCCCTGGAAGAGGAGAGGGAAGCAAGTGAAAATACTGAGGCCAGGGGTAGGGAGGAGGCCCAGGCGGCAGGAGTGGACATAGAGGAAGACACACTGGAGGAATGGTGCAGACCACGCAGAAAGTGCCTTGAAAGAATGTTCTGCTCACTTTGCCGGAGTCAAGGTCTTACGGTTGATCCCGTTTCTCTGTCACCTCACTTGGTTTTTGTAAAGAGGGGAAGCAATAAAGAACTGACTAAATACCCTGTCTCCGGAAGGGCACACGACTTTTCAAGAGTTATTTTTTTAAGAGAACTCACTAATTCAACGGCAGTCTCTGGGAAACAGGAAACAAAGGTGGAGGGGCGGAGCATGTGGGATGAGAAAACAAGCCAACAGCAAAAAGCACCGAGAACACACGTGTGGGGCATAAAGGAACTCAACGCTGAGCGCCCCCCGGGCGCGGGTTCTTCACTTTGCGGGAGCAAATGGAAGGCATGGTCCCTCGTCCCACAGCTAATTAGCCGCTGAGAGAGGATAAGGACGCCGGGATTCAGCTCCTGCTTCCCTCCCACCCTTCTTTGCCACCTCCGCCCCGCCGCTCAGCCTGTCCTTGCCGGAGCACATTCAGGCACCACCAGAGGGATCTTCAGCATCTTAGCCTCGACCGCCTTCACCCGCTTCTCCAACAAGGCGTCTAACTAGCTGTGAGCTTCCCTGGGAGAAGCCGGCTCAGCGTGGAGCTGTCACTTTACACACCTCCATCTGTGGCCGCAGCGGGAGGCAGCTGCATCCGACCACGCCCCCGCCCCGTGAAGTCGCTTTAGAAGGTAAGGGGGATGTGGTGTGGCCCAATTCCCAGAGACAGTGTCTCTGCAAGAAGGCACGGTCCCAGAGAAGAAGAGAAAACTAAGGCGCAGAGAATTCTAAACCCACCGAGTGAAAAGTGGTCCGTGTACCCTCCCCAGACACTACGTGGCTGGAGATTCCACCAGCCCCTTTCCTGCTCCTATGGGACCCAAGTCAGTCACTGCGCTGAGAGCTCCCAGACCACAGCCTTCCCCCGGGCCAGGCCCTCCCTAAGGCCCTGAGGCCCCGCATAAGACTTAAGCAGGAGGAGGATTGCCGTTCAATAGGCAGAATCCCAGGGCCCTCTCCAAACCCACTGAATCAGAATCTATGGAGTTGGGAACCTGGGACTGCTCATTGTACACAAGCTCCCCAGCTAATGCTGTTGCAGGTTGATAGTCCCAAGCTTAAATGAAAACTTAAAAGTAATTCCCAACCCCCAGCAACCAAGAGAATTTCTCTTTCATCAGCCTGATAGGAAACCCCTGACCCTAAACCCTTTTCCAAAACATACCACTAGACAGGAGGCCCCGGAGTGAGGCCCAGCTCCGGCAGAAAGAGGATATTTCCCCAAGGAACTGCTTTCAGTAAGCTTGGAAAACAATTGGCTCTGCAGCCCACACAGTCTGCAGCAGCCTCCTAGCTCTCCACGGATTACAGGGATCTTGCTAAACTCGAATGAGGAGACCCTCATGACCAGGGCTCTTAGCTGGCTTGAGCCCACTGCGCCAGTTTGGACCTTGGCATTGTTGATGGAAAGCCCAGCACATAGTTCTGGGAGAGGAGAGAAGCAGGGCCCTGGCTTGCCACATTTCTCGGAGGTGAAAAGGTTTGGCCCAAACTAGTTCTGTTGGAGATGCAGACTTTAATTAAATGGGGGTGTGATGATGAAGGTAAGAAGGGGTGAAGGAGAAAGCCACTGAGACAGGCAGGGCCTGCAGGGGAGCCCCGCATCACCTCCTGGGCAGCCAAGTTCTTTATATTCTTTCTCTCTCCCCATTTCTCCCTCCTCTTTCTCTCCTTTTCCTTTGCTCTCTTCCTTTTTTCTTGTCTCTTCTTGTCTCTCTCTCCCCTTCCCACATCCTCTTTCATTTTCTCATTCTCTCTTCCTCTCTGTCTCCCCTTTTCTTCCTTTTCTTTATCTCCTTCCCTCCTCCCCTCCCCTTTCTCTTCAGTTTGCAGCAAACATTTACCGGGTGTCCCCTCTGTGCCCAGCCCTGTGGATAGCCCTGAAAAGAGAGAAGCACACCATCAGTGGTCTCTAAACGCTCCCAACTCACAGGGAAGATCCAAGGAATAGGCAATTGCAATTCAGTTACAAGTGGTAAGGTGGGGACACCTAAGCGAGGCATCTAATCCAGGCCGCAGCTCAAGGAGGCGATGTCTGAGCAGACGCTTGAGAGGCGAATGTGTAGCAGGCCAGGAGGAGGGGTAGAGAGTGCTCCAGGCTGGTATAAGTTCCTAATTCAAGAGAAACACGGCACCTCTGAGGGACTGTGAGGGTCCAGGGCTGCCATGCACGGTTGTGCAGGTTGCATCCTGCACAAGACACTGGGTCCTAGAGCCATCCTGGGGGAAGGACCTTCCTTCACACAGTGAGCCTCCTGTGTTTGGCTCCTATGTCGACAGGAATGTCATGCCAGATTCTTCTACTGTTACGCTTCTTCATGGTACGTTGGCAAAAGATTGGGACGAGAACAGTAAAGTAGGAGATTAAGGAGAAGCATCTTTCTCTGCTCGTTCAGGGAAGTGGCATGATATTCTCAGCCTCTACCCAGTCTGAGGCTCACCAGGTCTAACCAAATCTGGAATTTCTTCCCCAGCACTTTATCCTTACTAGGTATATTTGGTACCCCCGTCTTCAGATTAGTCTCTCTTCTCTGAAGACATCCATGCCCTTGGATCGGACTGCATGGAAATGTTTTGTTTCCCAATAATTCCAGCCAGCATTTACCTAGTGATGCCTCATTACCATTTAGATAACACCTTCATGACGTATATGAGAAATCATCACTTATTCTCCCCTTCAGGAAGAAGAGGTGTTTGATATATTGCATTCTTTTTCAGAGTTTGGTTCCATCTCTGATCAAAGGCTCTTTGAACAGTTAGATGCACTTAAGAGACATGTGCATTCTTTCCTAGTAATTAAAGCTCATTTAACTGGTCAGGAAGTTGATTCTCAGCTGTGACAAACATGGCCTCAAGACACCAGCAATAAACTCCTTCACCTTCAGAACTGAAACCCCAAGGAAAACTGAGGGTTGCCTCTCAACATCTTTTTCCTCTGCAGTCGAACCCCAAAATAGACTTTACTCTGATTGAAGTAGTATTGACTCAACCTTGCCCATTAGAGTTCTTTGAAGGAAGGGTTACTTGGCAGTAACCTTCAGAATCCCACTCAGAAATAGGATTCTGAAATATTTAGGAAAAGGAATATATATTGTTATCTTTGGGGAAGATGTTTCAAAATGAGTAGACTTCATCTTCTTTGTATAGAAGAACCTATTTATTTGCAAAAAGAGTAAATGGGGGAAGAGGCTCCTCTAGCCTTTAAAATTTGCACTATCAGAAAAGGGAAAAAAGGAAAGGGGTTTTTGCCCTCCGATGGGAATGACTGGTGAGAGACTTGCATACTCATGCAGTAGCCTGTCCCCAAGCATAGAGACATGGCTAGAAGACATCACAGTCCCAAAGGCATAGCTGAATGCCATAGACAGAGACTAAAAGACCTGGAGGGCTGTCCTGCTCAACTTTTCATTCTGGAGATGAGAAAACTGGGGCTCAGTGAAGCCAAGTCACATGCAACTCAGTGGCAGTGCTGAGATGAGTCCCCCAATCTTCTGCGAAGAACTTCCTCAGCACCATGATGCTCCCTGATTTATTGTCTTTTATTTCATTAGTTCATGAGGGCTCAGCTCTGTGGGGATCCAGAGAAAGTAAATGACGTGGGCTCCACCCACAAAGAGCTTTTGATTCTTCTAATCATCCTAAAATAATGTTACTAGTGTTTCTGAGCTAGCCCACTGACCTGGAAAATGCTTTAGATTGTATTTAACACAACACCTTTCTTGTCTACAAAGAAATAAGGCTAATTCACAACTACTGTTCCCTGAGCATTTACTGGAATCAGTGGGAGACAGTGGCTTCAAGCATGGAGAACAGAAGCTGACAGAGAAGCGGGGTGCTTTCTTCTCTATATAATAGACCAGAAACAGGAGGTAGTAAATTGTGTGTGCAGAAGTGTGTGTGTGTGATTTTAAGCTGAAATGACACATATCTAACACATGCATGGATTTTAATATCTGACAGATTGGGCTCAAATACTGACTCTGATCAAATTTACTGTGTGATCTTGGTCAAAGGAGATAACCTTTCTCAGCAGCAGTTTCTTCACGTCCAAAGTGGGAATAACCGAATCAGAGCTGACATGGAACCTTGGTGTGAAGATCGAACAAGGCAGAGGATGTTAAGTTCCTGGCTCTCAGGGATACAGGAGAGGCCAGTTCCTCTTTTGGGGGGTAATTATGATTAGAGAGAGTGGAGAAATGAGCTCTCTACTTTCTGTTTTCCCGTATTCTTTCAATTCTCCAGGATTAAGATGTTTTCAACTGTGAAACAGAAGGGAGAAGACAGGAAGGAGACTTTATTAAGGACGAAAAATGGCTACGATTTCGCAAGCAGTCTTGTTGACAGAATGTGAGTAGGAATGAGGAAATTAATAGCTACTGATACAACTGCCTTCCAAATGGCAACCTCGAGGCTGACACACAGTGAGGCCTCAGTTTCTCAGATTCACTGAGGCACCTTGAGAAATGAGGTCAGGGAAGGCCTCTGTTGATAAGCTGCTCACTGCCTTGGGAGACTGAGGACGGGGATCTGTCCATCAAAACAATCTCTTCCAAAGAGGGGAATGAATATTGTTAAGCCCCTACCACGTGCTCAGCCTGTACTAGCTGCCTTTGCATGCACAAATTTAAATATTTTGTCAATCTTATAGACTAGGTATAATTAACTCGCTTTTACAGATGAGGTCATTGAGGGCAGAGAACTTAACTTGCCCGAGGACACGTGTTTGGAAATTGACAGTCATTTAGAACCCACGCCTGCCTAACTCCAAAGTTTATGCTTCTTCCTCTCTATAAGACCACCTTCCATGAAGTGTGCAGTGGATATGAAGGGAGATAGTCTTAGGACAGTGGGTGCTGGGGTCACTTTATTGATGATTATTTCACTTGTGCTAGCATTTAGATCCATCATTGAGTAGCTGGGTGAATTTGGCAAGTTACTTAATATGTCTAATTTGTACCCCAATTTCCACATCTGTAACTATTTTGTGATTTTGAAGACATCATTTCCATCCTACAGGGGTGCTGAGAGATTTAGAACCTTTAGACCCTACAGAACCACCTACCCTCACTCAGAATGCCGCCAGAGCCTAACTTCACTGAGTAAAGAATGAGCAGAGATGTTTCTAGGACTGCGTATCTGTGACGCAATAGAGAATATAAACTCAACTTCCATATTATTTCTCTTCCTGAGTCAGCTCAGTCCTTATCACTAACCTGGGGCTGAACCATTCTCATGTTTCTCAACCTTCTTTTCCTAAATTTTCTAGAGTCTCCTGACTGCAGGAGACCAGGAGAGTCTGAATACATGGCTGAGTTAGTTAATCCACACGATCCAGGATTTGATGGACACTAGAGAACTTGAAAAAAGATACAACCTTGAGTCCAGTCCCTGTGGAAGCCACAGGGAGAAGCCCTAAATGTCAGAGGACTGCCCGTTCTAACTAGTGGATGAAAACTTATAGCAGCTATGGTATGCTATAAGGTATGGAATGAGAACAGCGTGGACTTTGGAGACTCCGAGCTCAAATCTCAACTTCAAGATTACTGGCTGTATGGCCTTAGGCAAGGATTCTTCTAATGGGCAACCTTGCTCAGGGACTCCTCATGGGTCTGGCCAGAACTTCACTGTCTAACACTCTTTTGTCTTAATCCTCCTTTCTCCCCTCTCCTTTCTCAGATGTCAGCCCTGTATCATGGTCTGAAGGCTTAATCTGCCCTCTGCTGCTCCTTTCTTCTTTATTCTTCACAGTTGTTACTTCCAGCAAATCTCATCCCCAAGAAAGCTTGCGGACGGGCACATTCACTACCCAGCTTGTAACGAGGATATCATCCTGAGTGGGACATGAGATATGAATAGCCCCTGGCACAAGGTGGTGACCTAACTGCAGAAGAGTCACCGAGGCAACCTGAGAAAACATCGTGATGGAGAAGGATGCCCTTGCCAGTGTGATAATTCAGGCACTTCAAAGATATGGGGGAAACCACTGCGTACAAGGACAGCAGAGTTGGCTGGACACCCATAACTTGTACTGATGCCCTGCGGGGGATGAAGAGAAACTAAAAGTGGTCAAAAAAATAGCTAATGACTGAGTGTGAGAGCCAGAGGGCCTTTTTGGTAGTTTAAAGGAAGTTCTTATCTTCTGCAGAGGAAGGACAGACAATGATACTCATTTACAGTTTTGCCCTAAGCCTATATTAACTCTCTTTCCCTCTGTAATAATACAGTCCAAAGAGATCTGGACTTTGGGGATATCCTACAGAATGTCACATTGATCTATTACACTGATGTCATCATGTTGATTGAGCAGTACAGGTGAGAAGTGGTACCAGTGTTAGAGGCAATGGTGAGATACATTGCTAGGGATGATGGGAGATAAACCCTATGAATTTCAGGGATCTTCCCTTTCAGCAATGTTTCTGGGTGTCTACTGGTCAGGAGTATACTAGGATATCCCCTCAAAGTAAAACACAAATGGCTTCATCTTATATCACCTACCACAAAGAAGCGCAGCATCCAATAGGCCTCTTTGATTTCTGGGGGAAATACATTCCGTACCTAGGCACATTTCTCCAGCTGTATACTGGATGACACGGAAAGATGCCAGCTTTAAGTGGAGCCACAGCAGAAAAGAGCCCTGCAGCACATCCAGGCTGCAATACACACATTCCTGTAAATTGAGCCATGTGGCTTCACAGACCCTGTGGGATCAGATGCATCTACAGCAGGGGAAATGATCCTGTGTGGATTTTATAGAAGGCACCAGTGGGAAAACCACAATTCAAGCCCCTGGGGTTTGGGAACATGGCCATGACATCTGCAGTGAAACTTATATACATTAGGAGAAACTTCTCCTCTCGTGTTATTGGGTCCTGGTAGAGAAGGAATGGTTGACCATGGGGCATCAAATGACCATGTGTCCATAACTGTCCACTCTGAGCTAGATTATGCTAGATGCAACAAGTCATAGACTCGGATGCAGTAGAAGTCCATCTATAATATAGGAACGATACATCTGGGTTTGAGTCAGACAGAACAGGACAAGGGGTACAAACAATCTTCACAGGCAGGTAGTCCAAAGCCTCATGTTACCCACCACAGTCGGATGAGTGGCCCCTTGAGCTGCACTTATGGCCACAGAGAAGGACCTATACAGCCAGCTAAAACCCAAGTTTAGAATACAGGTGGGTCAGCTTGGTACGTGGGTGCATGCAAATAATGGGCAATGGCTACACTGCAGGAGTGGCCTTGAAAGAGAGTGAAGTGTGAAAATGTCACTGGGTGAAACTGTGATCAGTGTACCTGGTTATCTACTTTGTGTGGAAAAAGAAGTAGCTCAAGGTGAGAATATATTTCTTGGATGGCTGCTCAGAAGCATGGAAGGAAAAAATCTGAAAGATTGATAATAAGGATGTCCGAGAGAGACGTGGATTAACATAGAGACTGTCATGCAAAGTGAAGTAAGTCAGAAAGAGAAAAACAAATATCGTATATTAACGCATATATGTGGAATCTAGAAAAATGGTACGGATGAACCGGTTTGCAAGGCAGAAATAGAGACACAGATGTGGAGAACAAATGTATGAACAGCAAGGGGGGAAAGCGGGGGGGAAGGGGGGGCGATGAACTGGGAGATTGTGATTGACATATATACACTAATATGTATAAAACAGATAACTAATAAGAACCTGCTGTATTAAAAATATAAAATAAAATTCAAAAAAATAGCATAAAAAATAAAATATATTTTCTTATGTCATTGTAACACACACACACAAAAGGATGGGGCTTCGCTGGTGGCACAGTGGTTAAGAATCTGCCTGCCAATGCAGGAGACACCAGCTCGAGCCCTGGTCCGGGAAGATCCCACATGCCCTGGAGCAACTAAGCCTGCGCGCCACAACTACTGAGCCTGCGCTCTGGAGCCCACGCGCCTAGAGTCCGTGCTCCACAACAAGAGAAGCCACCGCAATGAGAAGCCCATGCACCACAACGAAGAGTAGCCCTCGCTCGCTGCAACTAGAGAAAGCCCGCGCACAGCAACGAAGACCCAACGCAGCCAAAAATTAATTAATTTTTTGAAAAAAATAAGGATGCTCATAGTAGAGATATGTGGATGGACCTATTGGTGTGGACCCAAAGAAATCTGCATCTCACATTAAAGCCAACCAGAAAGCATACACCACAGAAGGGGCCCCGAGCATCCAAGTAGACTAAGTGACTCAGCTACTGACATCAGCCACACTTCTACTTCAACCACCCCTGAACTGGGATGACGGGCACATGAACAGTGGCCATGGGAGCAGAGACGGGGGTCACAAATGGGCCCAACATGACAGTCTCCCATTAATGCACCCCTTTTAATTCACTCTCATGACACTTCATATTTCTCTTGTGCTACACTTACTACAGTTGTAACTAAACCTCACCCCTTTCCCCAAATGGAGACTGAGTGGGGGAAAAAGACCTCTTTCTGGATTAGGCATTTCACAGTTTTTCTTTGTGTAACTGAGAGCGCCTTTATGAAGGGGCATTTGCTGTCTTTCCTATTCCAGCAGGCCCCAAAGGTTTCAATCTGGAAGGAGGAAAGAATAATAATTGGATTTACTAACTTTACAGGAAAGGAAAAGCTATGCAGCTTACAGGTACTGGAGAAGTTACTTTCTTCCTTTCATGGCTTGAGAATGTACTGTCCTTGAGAACTAATGATGTCCTCAGAGATGTAGGTATGCGCATGGATCAACACGTACTAAGTTAATTAAGCAGGTGTATCTGCAAAACATCCCGTCAGAAAAACCGTGCAGGTGTATCTGCAAAACATCCCGTCAGGAAAACCATGCAGAAGGATATTATCTACCTCCACCCAAGCCTGTGAGACCTAGAGCCTCCAATTTCCTTCCCCATACTGGAATGTCAACAGGTATCTATCTCCATTTGTCCTGCCAAATTTCTAGGACACCATTCCTGACACAAGGACTCAGCCTTCGGAAATTGTACAATGAGAATAAGACAGAGGGAACTGGGTTGCAAATCACCTCACATTAAGAGGGGTGGAGTTCCTCACAGGGGAAGATAGAGAAAGAGTAGGAATGCAAGGGCAGAGAAACTGACGAAAGAACCAGAACCCCTTTAGGAAGGGGTTGCCTCGAAAGCTACTTCTCCACTGAGTTTTGAAAAAATTGTATTCAGCACATAACTTTATGTTTTCCTTTTGTGTGTTGTCTTTGCCTTTTTAAAAAATACACATTTTAGGGCTTCCCTGGTGGCGCAGTGGTTGAGCGTCCGCCTGCCAATGCAGGGGACACGGGTTCGTGCCCCAGTCCGGGAAGATCCCACATGCCGCGGAGCGGCTGGGCCTGTGAGCCATGGCCACTGAGCCTGCGCGTCTGGAGCCTGTGCTCTGCAACGGGAGAGGCCACAACAGTGAGAGGCCCGCGTACCGCAAAAAAAAAACAAAAACAAAAACAAAAAAACCACATTTTATTGGAAATATAATATACATGGAAGAACATATTTACCTAAGTATACAACTCAATGATTTTTATTAAAATGAATATACCTCTGTAACTTCAACTCCCAGGTTAAGTCAGAGACTATTTGCATATCACCTACCAGTCACAACCCATTCCTTCCTTAAAGGAAACCACTGACCTGGCCTCCTGAAAGGATAGAAAAATTCATACAAACCATCATTCCCCATGGAAAATAAGAAAACCTTGATAGGCTAGTTGCAAAAGCCATGCATTTAAAGGCATCAGAGCGCTGCAGAAAAGAAGAGGACTGGAAGGACTGAGATTCCAAGGGGTAAAACTGCACAGGTGAGCTAGGCTTTGCAGCTGCCCCTGAAGGCATTTGCGAATTCTGGGTATGGGCCAGAGGCTGCTAATTTGTACTTGGCCTGGGAAGAGCACTGATGCTGAGACAAGTGCAGAAGAACTGGTGGGACAGAGCTTCTGGCAGACACAGGAAGGGAGTGACAAAGATGGAACACTGAGGGGCTTCAACACATGACATTTTTCTCTTAAGACATTTGCTGAATCTTGAAGCTGCACAGAGCAAGAGTAGAAAGGCCTGAGCCCCAAATCAGAAAAGTACAGTGGAATTTCCCATAGCCTGTCACTGCCTAAGAGACAAAAAGTCATTATGAGGAAGGGTCCTGAGAACTATGGACAGGAGTAGAAAGTCCTTGTTATGAGCTGAACTATGTCCCCGTAAAATTCATATATTCAAGTCCTAGCCTCCAGTACCATAGAATGTGACTGTATTTGGATATAGGGTCTTTAAATAGGTAATTAAGTTAAAATGAGGCCATTAGGGGGCCCCTAATCCAATGTGACTGGTGTTTTTATAAGAAGAGGAAATTAGGGGCTTCCCTGGTGGCGCAGTGGTTGAGAGTCCGCCTGCCGATGCAGGGGACACGGGTTCGTGCCCCGGTCCGGGAAGATCCCACATGCCGTGGAGCGGCTGGGCCCGTGAGCCATGGCCGCTGAGCCTGCGTGTCCAGAGCCTGTGCTCCGCAACAGGAGAGGCCACAACGGCGAGAGGCCCACGTACCGCAAAAAAAAAAAAAAAAAAAAAGCCAAGCCACAAATCTCCAGAGATTGGAGCAAAATTTTCTGCTGTCACTGAGTTGAAGGAAAGTCAGGCTCTCAACTGAAATTCCTGATGGTCACAACAAGAAGGAATCAGACTGAAACTTGGACTTAACAAAACTGTGACCCAGCTTGAACCATGCACCTATGACTGGATTAAGGAGATTACCACCACCACCCCGTTTTGTTTGTTTGTTTGTTTGTTTAGCTGTGTCAGGTCTTCGTTGCTGCGTGCAGCCTTTCTCTAGTTGCAGCGAGCAGGCGCTACTCTTCATTGCGGTGCGTGGGCTTCTCATTGCAGTGGCTTCTCTTGTTGTAGAGCATGGACTCTAGGTGTGCAGGCTTCAGTAGTTGCAGCACGAGAGCTCAGTAGTTGCAGCTCACAGGCTCTAGAGTGTGAGCTCAGTAGTTGCAGCTCATGGGCTCTAGAGTGCGAGCTCAGTAGTTGTGGCACACGGGCTTAGCTGCTCCGCGGCATGTGGGATTTTCCTGGGCCAGGGATCGAACCCATGTCCCCTGCAATGGCAGGAGGATTCCTAACCACTGTGCCACCAGGGAAGTCCAGATTAGCCCCTTTGATAGGCACTATTTGCCTATCAAAGGATAGGGTGAATTTACCTGTGGAAGATAACATCATCTGGAACTCTACAGTATTTTAAGGTATTTAATTAAAATTTACTGTGCATGTAGAAACAGAACCATGAAACATAGCCAAGGGGAAAAACAAATGATAAAAGGAGATCCACGGATGATTCAGAAACAATCAATTCTCATTATGTGTCGTAGCTCTGTTCCATAAAGTTACCATGAACACTGAGTACTGAATACTGAACTATTTCTCCAAGTGAAAATATGCAGATAGGTTCCTTTCCAGCCTCTGGTAATTTTTTTCAATCAAAATGCCATTTGCATTATATAGGTTTGATGGACAATAGCCTTATAAAACAAGCCAGCCTCACTGGCATTGAAAACCTGCTCTTCCGTGTAACTCTTTTCCTGTATAACAATTAGCAAGTGTCTTAAAATTCTTCCACAGCCTCCTTATCTGCAGAACCTGCCTTGCCCACAAGTTTGACATTTTTCATGCCATATAGCCTTTTGAAATGTGTGAGCCACCAGGAGTAGCTATTTCACATTTTCCTGACCCTGAGTAACGTGACAGTAAATTTCATTGGTATTCAGTGTCACAATAGTGCTTCTCACTATACTTTTGAGTCCACAATTTTAGCTTCTTTTCCATAGCTTCATCATGTACTATCAATGTTATTTAGCACTTTCTGGAGTGGCTTCACATATGGATTACCAAATTTCCTCTTTCTTTTCCCAGATGTATCATATTGTTGATTGATTAACACTGAACTCACAACCTGTAGCACTATAACTCGTGCCCAAAGTTTGTATCACATACCTATTTTCTCCATGAGGTACATCACAGCCTTCTTGAACTTAGAAACACTAAACAGCACCTTAACATTATGCTTGGGGGCCATTTGAAATAGGTAAGTCGCCAAATAAACCACAAAAATGCAAAAAACATAGCAAATAAACCACAAAAAGCACACTTGTTTACAGTATGAGAGGTGAAACAAGAAGGCAGAGCATTGCCTTCTTCTACTTTAGCTGGGAATGTGTGCACCAAGTGAATCAAACTTTTCACCCTCTGCACCTATCCACAAATGACTATGAAAGTGCTGTGAGTATTGATTTGGGGGTTACAGATAAATTTTAGAAAGTAAGCAGATTCACAAAAGAAATCCACAAATGAGGATCTACTCTGTGAGTGTGAGCAAAGACTTCAAAATAACTATCATTAATATATTCAAAAGTATAAAGAAAAACTGAAAAAAGGTAGATAATTTCATCAGAGAATTGGAATCTATTAAAAAAGAATCAAATGGACATAAAATTGGAAACTTGATGAATAGACTTAAAAGAATACTGGATCTAGAAAAGACAGGGTTATTTAACTGGAAGAAAGGAAAAACAGGACAAACTAAGGATTATTTTTTAAAAAACAGAACAGCATAGTGGACAGGTGAGGAACATCAAAGTCAAATTGTCAAAAATGAAAAACAGAGAAAATCTTAAAAGTAGAAAGAGAAAAAAGCATTAACTCCAAAGGAATATTAAATTTTACAGCCGCCTATGTAATGGAAACTATGGAAATCATGATTCAATTGAATCATATCTTTAGAGGTCTAAAACATGATAATTATCCTAACTTCTACTACCACAGATTAATTTTTTTCTGTTTTTGAACACTGTATAAGTGAAACTATCGTTTTCTTTTGGGTCAGGTTTCCTTTGTTGAACATTTTATTTGTGAGATTCATCTATGTTGTTGCCTGTAGCAATAGTTCATTCATTCTAACTACTGTGTAGAATACCATTGTAGCAATGACCACAAATAATTTAATGGCACTACTATTTATGCACTATTTGGTTGTTTCCAACTTGTAACTAATATGAACACTACTGCTATGAACATACTTAAGTGCATGAGTGTTTTGGTGCCACATTTCTACTGGGTACGTTTGAGGAGTGGAATTGCTAACTCACGAAATATGCAGATGCTGTGAACTAAATTGTGTCCTCCTCAAATTCATGGGTTGAAGCTATAACCCCCATGTGAGTGTATTGGAGATACAGCCTTAAAGAGGTAGTTAAGGTTAAATGAGGTTATAAGATGTGTTCTGATAGAACTGGTGCCCTTATATGAAGAGGAAGAGATACCCAGGTTCTCTCTCCACCATGGGAGGACACAGCAAGAAGTCAGCCATCTGCAAGCCAGGAAGAGAATTATCACCAGAATCCGACCATGCTGGCACCTTTTCATACTGGCTTCTTTCACTTAGCAGTGTGCATTTTAGGTGGCTTGCTAGCTCATTTATTTTTATTGCTAAATAATATTCTATTGAATGGATGTACCACACTTTATTTACCTACTGAATAGATTGTTTTTATCAGTCTAACATCTTGGCCACTTCCAGTTTGGGGCAATTATGAATAAAGCTGCTATTCATGTGCAGATATAAGTTTTCAACTCATTTAGGTAAATATCTAGGAGCACAACTTCTGAAATGTATAAGACTATGTTTAACTTTTTAAAAATAGCATTCTTTTCATTCTCACCATCAATGAATGAGAATTTCTGTTGCTCCACATCCTCCCTGGCATTTGGTGTTGTCAGTGCTTTGGATTTTAGCTATTCTAACAGGTATGTAGTAGTGACTCATTGTTTTAATTTCTAATTCCCTTATGACATATGATGTTAAGCATCTTTTCATATGCTTATTTGCCATCTGTAGATCTAGTTTGGTGAAGTGTCTGTTTAGATATTTTGCTCATTTTTTAAAAATTGGATTTTTTTCTTCTTATTGTTGAATTTTAAGAGGTATTTGTATATAGCTGATCCTTAAGGAACACAGGGGTTAGTGGTCCCAACCTTCCATGCAATTGAAAACATGACCTTTATCCATGGCTTTGTTTCCACAGATTCAACGAACCACAGATTGTGTAGTACTGTAGTACAGATTTAGTACAGATTTAGACCAGATTATTCTGGTCCCAGTAGGGCAGGAAAGACAGGGCTAGACCCAAGGACAGCCTCCTCATACACAGACGTTAGGCAAAAGGCAAAGCCACAAAGCCCTTGTTTTGCACTTAATGTGATCATGAACATGGAGGAATGGCGTCAGCAACAGGAACATAAATTAAACTTCGAGACACCTGAGTAGGGAACCCTGGCCATAAAACCGGCAGAACATGGCCGAGCATGCGCAATAGAACTGCCCAGGCTGCAATGACTGCTGTAAGACCTTCCACGTGTGGCGTTTGACTAGTAAAGGAAAAGTTAAGGGAAAACAGCTTTTCGAGTGCATGTGCAATGGCTTCAGGAGCCCAGCGCTCAAGAAAGGAAGCTGATGTAAACTGGTGAAATCATACCCCTGCCTCCACCTTCCCATTAATGAATATTCCACCCCTAATCCAAGAAACCTCCACCCGGTCAAGGAATTAAAATGAAATAAAAAGGGGGTCAGAAAACCCCTAGAGGTGCTCCCCACTGGCAAGGTTGCCCATACTCTTCTCTGAGTGCACACTTTCACTTTGGCCCTTTAATAAATTGCTTTTTTGCTTCTCTCTATGCCTCAGTCTCTGTATGTTACTCCTTTGCATTCCCTGTCCAAATTCATTTAGACAGGTAGAACAAGAACCCGGACCTTTAATTTGGCCTGTCCAGCAGCACCGGGTCCCTCAGGCAGCCACCCCTGTGGGCACACACCCAGGGGCTGCTCATGTCCCGTGCTCCCTCCCTCTGCCTTTCACTTCCCAGCTGCCAAGATCTTGGAAGATTTGAAGCTCAGCAAAGAAGGGAAATCCATTGAGAACAGTCTGTAAAGTGTCAAGCAACATCCAGATATTACCTGTGAAACAAGAGGGAAGATGGCAGCAGGGCACAACCTTTAAAGGAATGATACACCATTGAGGATACGACGTAACTGGTTAGAACCAATTAGGCCCAAGATGGCAGAAGACTCAACTTCCAGTAGACCTTGAGTCTCATTATATGCTCATTGTAATACATTAGTATGCTAAACGACACATCCACAGGTGCCCTGACAGTTCCAAGGCTAACCATAAAAGGCCAAAAAGTGGGCAGTGGCCAATTCCTGGAAACCCTTGCCCCTTCCCTGAAATAGTCGGAATAATCCTCCCACTCACTAGCCTATGAAATTACCCAGCCCACAAAAACGAATCACTCTGTATTTTGGGGCCTCTTGCCTTCTGAGATGGCCCACACTCTGTGGAGTGTGTTCCTCCCAAAGCCGTTCTCACCTATGAGCCGCATTCTGTCTCTGGAATGTGTATCTCTCTAAATAAACCCATTCCTTACTTATCACTTTGTTTCTTACTGACTTGTTTCTGCAACAAGACGTAAAGAACCTGAGCTTCATTAAGTCCTGAGATCAGGTGTGTAATTTCAATTAACAGACAGTGGGTTCAAGTCCCAATCTGAGTTGCGTGGTTTCACCTGCTCTATTCCTTGCCCCTGTGCCCAAACCTCAGATTCTTCCACTGGGACAAGATGGGGCAGGGTAGTAGGCTTGAGCTCACCTCCCGCGAGCGCACCAAAGTCACAACTGCTGAACAACCGTCGATTAAAAAGACTGGAACCTACCAGAAAAGATACTCTACATCCAAAGACATAAAGAAGAAACCCAATGAGACGGCAGGAGGAGTGCACTCACAATAAAATCAAACTCCATGCCCCCCAGGTGGGCGACCGCAACCTAGAGAACAATTAGTTGCAGAAGTTCTCCCACAAGAGAGTTCTGAGCCCCACATCAGGTTCCCCAGCCTGGGGGTCTGGCCTCAGGAGGAGGAGCCCCCAGAGCATTCGGCTTTGAAGGCCAATGGGGCCTGAGCACAGGAGCACCCCAGGACTGGGGGAAACAGAGACTCCACTCTTGGAGGGCGCACACAAGTTCTCGGGCACACTGAGACCCACGGCGAAAGCACTGACCGCATATAAACCTGGGCCAGACCTACCTGCTGGTCTTGGAGGGTCTTCTGGAGAGGCAGGGGTCTCCTGTGGCTCACTGTGGGGACAAAGACACTGGCGGCAGAGGTACTGGGTAATAATCATCAGCATGAGCTTCCCTGGAGGCCGCCACTTGGGGGCCAGAACCCGGCCCCAGCCAACACCCGCTGTAGGCTCCAGTGCTGGGAAGCCTCAGGCCAAACCACCAAAAGGGTGGGAACACGGCGGCACCCTTCGGCAGACAGGATGCCTAAAGACTTCCCGAGACAGCCCTCTAGACACGCCCCTTGACACGGCCCTCCACGCCAGAGAGCCAAGATGCAGCTCCACCCACCAGTGGGCGGGCACTGGCCGCTCCCACCAGGAAGCCTGCACAGGCTTCCAGCTTTCCCCACCAGGGGGCGGAAACCAGAAGGGAGAAAACTATTCAGTACAATCCGGCAGCCGGAGGAACCCGGTCCACAAACGCAGACCAGAACCTACCCTGGGACCAGCTGGATCCTGGCCCTCCCCTACAGAGGGCCACTTCTCCAACGTGAAGAAACATGACTAACCTTCCACATACATAAAAATACAAATAGAAATTTAGAAAAAAGTGAGACAGAAGAAAAATATGTTCCAGACAAAAGAACAAGATGAAAATATTCTGTTTTGGGGGGCTTCCATTGTTTCAGTAGAGACCTTAGCTGTCATGCACTGTTGATCCTAAAAGGTGATTTGTTTTTCCAATCACATTTAATATTTTCTGTTTCATTTAGTCTTCAGCAGTTTTTCACTGTCTTGTATCTATAATATGTGCTTTCATTTAATTTTATCCTGCTTGGGGTTAGCAGAGATTCTTGAAACTGTGGCTTGATGTCCTTAATCAACTTTGATAAATTCTCTGTCATTCTCTCTTTAAATATTGTTTCTGCCCCCATTTTCTCCTTTTTGCCCTTTTGTGCATTGAATTACATGAATATTAGACTATATGCCATGCCCTATATGTCTCTTATTCCACTTTTATGCTTTATTTTTCTATGCTCTGAATGGATGCTTTCTATTAAAATTCCTTCCAGTTCACTAATTGCGAATATATTCACCCTATCCTCTTGGCAGGTAGCTAGAGCAGGGGCATAATACCTCAATCCAGTGAGGGGATTTACTTCTGTGAGGATCAGTTTTAGACTTTGAAAGGCTTGGTCTAGCTTTGATTCAGTGCTACTTTTATCTTGTAGTTCTTGAAGAGTCCTTGGGTATTTTCCATGATTCCTCACCCTTAGAGGGTCTTGAACTTCAATTTGTTATCTCTTTTGTAATGTTAGATTGCTGAAAGTGCCACTTAGCTTTTCAGCTACATTCTGCTATGTTCCTTAAGCTCTCTCTCTATCCCCACCCCCCAACAAGCTTTTAAAAAAATGGTAAATGGCTCAAGGGAATAAATATGTCAGCCTCACATTCCTGCATATTGACCTCTCAAGTTCTTGTAACCTCAGAATCTCCCCAGTGTTTTCAAATAGATTATATTTTAAAATTTTATCCAACTTTTCCTACCATTCTTGGCGAGAGTATTGAGCTGTCACAAGCCATCTAAACAGCCATAATACCGTATTTTTTTATCATCTAAAAAATAGATGTTCACGAAAATCTTCAGTAAAAACATCCATACCAATGTAAACTGGAAGAATGAAAAGACTCAGCAAAGCGAAAGGATAATCTGGTCTCTAATGTATATCGAGACGGCATAGCCTCCTATGAATGAGACATTTCTCCCAGTTCCAAAGGAACAGCTGTAAATTGAGCAGGGTCCCACAGTAGGCCTGGGAGAAACCAAGCAGAATATCATATGTTAAAAAACAATTTCAAAGTGTCCCGCATAGAAGAGATGTGAGATCAAGACCTCTCTGGGAATTCCCTGGAGGTCCAGTGGTTAGGACTCTGCACTTTCACTGCCAAGGGCGTGGGTTCGATCCCTGGTCAGGGAACTAAGATCCCGCAAGACACGTGGCACGGCCAGAAAAAAAAAGAAAGACCTCT
This sequence comes from Leucopleurus acutus, assembly GCF_964270905.1. Lineage (NCBI taxonomy): Eukaryota > Metazoa > Chordata > Mammalia > Artiodactyla > Delphinidae > Leucopleurus > Leucopleurus acutus. The sequence continues at coordinate 18,513,253 of NC_139156.1, forward strand.
CTTTGGTTACCGTATGGAAAAAGTAGATGTTTGGCATAATTAATTAATTAATTAAATGTGTGATTCTTTCTTGATGTCTGACTTGTCTGGCAAGAGTATGATCTCCCTGAGGGCCGGGAAGAGGTTGCCTTTTGTACCCTTCTAATCTGATTATTTCAGCGCTTAGCATACAGCATGCATTCAGTAAATTTTAGCTATTTTTTTGGAAACAAAGGGAAGAAGAGAAGAGGCACCTTTAAGAGAAAGTGTCCCTTAGAGAAGCAGCAATAAAAACAAATCACAATTATCAAAGATTCTTGAAGCTGAATGTGCTTGTGTGTCACTGTCAGAGTGCCCTGGAGTAGGAATCAAGCATTTCTGCAACTTAGCAGTTTGTTCATTCTCTGTTCTCCACCTTCCATATTCCTCTGTCCCAGTGGAAAGAGGAAGGTTAATCTTCTCATATTAGAGGCTCCTGGCCTCATTGAGTTTCATGTGGTATTGAGTGGGTTGTTAAAAGAAAAATCCAAAGAGAGACCAAGGTAATGGTTTATGTGAAGTAACTGTAATATTCAAATTAAAGCTATAAGTCAACTATGCAAATAAGCCTATGCCCAGGGCAGAAATGCAATCAAACAGCCTGCAGAAGGAAACTTAATAAGCACTGCATCTTCTTCTATTACCTCGTGAGTAAGTTTCCTGAGAGTTCAGGTCTTGTGGGGACACTGAGAGTGTAGCTTCAGGCATTCCGGTAGTTCTCACAGCAACTGTACTGGGACCTGGCAGCATTCTAAAGCTCCAGGAAGGGTTGAGCAGTTTGCATCTGTGTCTCCATCAGAAGGCATTAAATATGCATCTGATCAAGAGAGTAGTTAGGAATAGGAAGCGCCTATGGGGGAAATTGCTTGAAATGATAGCTATATGTACATGCTTTCCCTCGGAAATGGCTTTGGGACTAAAATTCTCACAGGAGAGTTGGTTAGAGAATGGGAGATTATCCAAAGGAGACTGGTTGTCGACAGTTTCGGGGAGGGGTAGACCAAAAGTCATGGTTAGTCACCAAAGATAGGACCCAGTCTTACCCATGGAATTTAATTTGCGCCATTTGCTGGTGCCCATAGAATCATAGAAGCCAAGTGACCATCCATCCAAGTTTGCCCAAGAAAGTTCCATTTTAAAACTATTGTTCCAGCATAATTGTTACTATTACCCCCTTTCACTCTTAAGCATGTCCTGGTTAGAATGATAAATTATATGATCAACCTACAAAGCAAGGATCTTCAAAATCATTCACCTTTCAGATAAGTGCTCCGTCCAATAGCATAGGAAGTCACACATCTCATAGCCCAGATTTACGTTCATTAGTGATGAGGCTGGGAAATTTTCTGTCTCTAGAATTTTTCCGGCACAAGCTAGATAAGGAGATGAGGTAAAGGAGATTCAGATGGCAAAAAGGAGGCTGAGACAATGACTACGGTGTTCTCTCTTTCCCTGAGATTCAGCAAGGATCAGAGGTTCAGCAAGAAACAGATCCAAAGGGGAAACAGTTTCTCGAGTTTCTGCAAGGAGACAGCAGCTGAGGAAGGGTTCTGAGTCCAAGTTCCTCACTTTCTTTATTAGATCCCGATCAGGGGAGAAGAAGTGAGACAGAGGTAAAAAATGTCAGGGTGGTTATAGGTACTACATGTCCCACCCTGCCCCCCAATTGAAACCTGGACTCAGGCTCTAGTTTGGATTCAAGGACAGCAAATTCTTGCTAGATGTGTCAGCACCTAGGCGTTTTTCTCAGCCAGGATAGGGTAGCTTTTGCTGGAGTATGAAAATTTTAGCGGCTTAAAACAATAAAGTTATTTTTCTCTGCCACACTTTCCATCATGTGTTGGCTGGGTGCTCTCACTCAAGTCATAGTTACTCTAGAACTCCATATTCCCATGGTCACTGAAGCAGGGAAAAGGGGAGGTAGCGACTCACCCCCTAGCTCTGAACGTTTCTGCCTCTTCTGACACTCATTACTTCTACTCACATTTCATTGGCCACAGAAAATCACGTTCACATGGCTACACCTAATTTCTTATGGATACACCTAATTTCTTATCTTGTTCATGGAAGGCAGGGAACAGGAACTATTTGGAGAATAGCACCAAGAGCACAGGATTATGGGAGAGAGTCCATAGCCAGCATGTCCAAGTGCCTGGTACACAGCAGAAGCCACGCATACGCCAGCTCCCTCCCGAGAAACATCGCCAGCCTTTGGAACCCTTCCCTCCCAGCTCCTCTCTTTTCGAGGAGATACCAGCATTGGAGACTGTTTAGCCTGGGGACTCAGGAGGGGAAGAAACCTGGACAGTACTCCTCAAGCAGGCGAAGAGTTACTACATGAATCATAGGCAAGGACTTACTTGCTATATTCTGGCCCCGGCACATCAAAACTTCAGCAGCGGCAGAAGCGGCAGCAGCAACAGAACCAGTATTTATTGACGTGGCGCTTACTATGCTGTTTAAAGGGCTTCACTATGCATTTACGCCTCACAACATTTATCTGAGATAGTTACAATCAGTGTTCTCTTTTCACAGATGAGAAAACTGAGGCAAATGAGGCAAAGTAACATCTCCAAGGTCAATGGTTATTAAGTGTCTAAGCTGGGATAGAAGACCAGGCAGAGGGCTCCAGATCCCGTGATCCTTTACCTGTGTGCTAGACTGACTGCTTGGCAAATCAAGACATATGTCTCTCTTTTTTTGTTTTTTTTTATGTTTACCAGTTTATTAAAGGATATAGATGAACAGCCGAATAAAGAGATACATAAAGCAAGGTCTGGGAGAGTCCCGAGGGCAGGACCTTCTGTCTCCGTAGAGTTGAGGTATGTCACTCTCTTGGAAGACACCTCTCTTGATGTCATTAGATGCTACTGGATAACCATAGATGCTATCGGGTAACAATAGCATCTAATGGCATGGCATGTACTAAAATGGTGTTTCCCAGGCAATGGAACTCCTGGGGGCACATGAAATGATTTATTGATACTTTAAGAGCATTAAATCGCACTGAATCACATGGTGATAAGTGCATTTCCTTTTCACTGCTTTGTTCTTTGTTTCCCAATCCTTCTAATTATGTCAAAAAGCAAACTTAGATTTCAAGGACGTACTGGCACTAACCATCACTTATTAATCTCACTTTGGAGGAAAACAACGAAGGCCTCCCTCGGGCGCCGTCTTTTGCCGGCAACAGTGTCTGCCTAGAATTAAAAAACATTGTTTTGTTTGCATGGTATGTATTGTTATTGTTACTTTCTATTATTGGAAAGTGATGCTAGATTTCCACTGTTTCATTTTAAAATACATTTGTTCAAGTAAAAAAAGTGAGTTGATATGGTAAAGTAGAAAATAAATAGTATGGGTCGTAATCAGACAGGCCCCACATGGTGCAAGCGGCGGGTCAAAGACTAGAATTTGGGGAACAATATTCTGTACAGAGAGGTTTTCAGGGTAGCAAGTTGGACTTATGTAGATGATAAATTCTTTTCCTTAAAGAATTAAGGGGGACACATGGCCTGAGATGGTAGCTAGCTGTGTGACCCCGGGCAAATTTCCTAGCATCGCAGAACCCCCAGGCTACCATCTACAAACTGGGAGAAATAAAACTTAGCTCTCAGGGTTCTTGAGATTATTAAGGCATATCATGGGGAAAATATTGTCTGGCTCACCTTGCTAGGTGTTGTGAAGATAAAGCATTCATTCCATTTTAAGAAACCTACCGCATGCTGGGCAGTTAGAAGACAACCTCAGCTTTTGCCCTTGCAGAGCTGGGTCCTGTGGGAATTTACACAAAGAATAGCAACCAGAGAAACAAAACCATGGAACTGCCATTTATCAAGGATTCACCAGAGGCCAGGTGTTGAGCTAAGTGTCACATGTGTATTTTCCTATTTCATCCTAACAATAGTTCTGCGAGGAAGAAGGTAATTGTCATCATTCACATTATAGATGGGAATCCGGAGACTCAGAGGGTAAGGAGCTTACAAAAGGTTATGAAACCGGTGAATGGTAGAGCCGGGATTCAAACTCACAAGTGTTTTCTTCTTAAAAGAGATGTCATCCAGGAAACTAGAGGTGGGATGGATTTTAGCAAGGAAGATGGAGCTGCAATAAAAGCACGTAGCAGTCAGTCCGGCATGCACCCAAGCGCTTTGTGGATTGTACAGCATTAACACAGGAAACGTGTGGGTACTCATTATTCCTACTGAATTATTTTTAGAGTCAAATCTTCCCCAAGGGACATTTGAAGTTCTCCAAGTGCCTGGGGAAGTGTGGAGGGGACTTCCTTTATTAGAGCATTGTTCCTCCATGCTTCCCAAGATTTCTCGCACACAGGAATCACCCCAGGGATCTCATTAAATGCAAATTCTAAGCCTGGCAACCCAATCCAAAAATGGGCAGAAGACCTAAATAGACATTTCTCCAAAGAAGATATACAGACTGCCAACAAACACATGAAAAAATGCTCGACATCATTAATCATTAGAGAAATGCAAATCAAAACTACAATGAGATATCATCTCACACCAGTCAGAATGGCCATCATCAAAAAATCTAGAAACAATAAATGCTGGAGAGGGTGTGGAGAAAAGGAACACTCTTGTACTGCTGGTGGGAATGTGAATTGGTACAGCCACTATGGAGAACAGTATGGAGGTTCCTTAAAAAACTACAAATAGAACTACCATATGACCCAGCAATCCCACTACTGGGCATATACCCTGAGATAACCATAATTCAAAAAGAGTCATGTACCAAAATGTTCATTGCAGCTCTATTTACAATAGTCCAGAGATGGAAACAACCTAAGTGTCCATCATCGGATGAATGGATAAAGAAGATGTGGCACATATACACAATGGAATATTACTCAGCCATAAAAAGAAACGAAATTGAGCTATTTGTAATGAGGTGGATGGACCTAGAGTCTGTCATACAGAGTGAAGTAAGCCAGAAAGAGAAAGACAAATACCGTATGCTAACACATATATATGGAATTTAAGAAAAAAAAATGTCAGGAAGAACGTAGGGGTAAGACAGGAATAAAGACACAGACCTACTAGAGAATGGACTTGAGGATATGGGGAGGGGGAAGGGTAAGCTGTGACAAAGTGAGAGAGAGGCATGGACATATATACACTACCGAACATAAAATAGATAGCTAGTGGGAAGCAGCCGCATAGCACAGGGAGATCAGCTCAGTGCTTTGTGACCACCTAGAGGGGTGGGATAGGGAGGGTGGGAGGGAGGGAGACGCAAGAGGGAAGAGATATGGGAACATATGTATATGTATAACTGATTTACTTTGTTATAAAGCAGAAACTAACATACCATTGTAGAGCAATTATACTCCAATAAAGATGTAAAAAAAAAAAATTCTAAGCCTGGAGTGGGACCTTAGTTTCTGCATTTCTAATAAGCTGCCATGGTCTACAGACCACAGTTTTTCTAGCAAGGTATTAAAGCCCTCAGAGCCCACGGGGTGGTGATCTTTCCCCCACCCTCCCTTGCAAAGTGCCCTCCTAGGCTCTAAATCAAGGTGTAGCCCATGCAACAGGGTGGGCAGTCTCCCTGCCTCAGTGGAAATAGGCAGGACCAAGTAGGGTTGGATGCACAGCGTGGCAGCTTCAGCTCAGCTTGGAAAGGCAGGTGGGGGCCTGCTGGCTCATCAATCCCCACCAGCAATTAGCCAGAGGGAAGCTGGCCCGAGGAGCCATTCGCATTTACAGGTCGCTCCAATAGCCCTGCCCACACTCACTCAAGGGCACCACAAAGTGTGTATTATTGAGGGTAATGAAAAAGCCTATAAAATGAGCAGTTAAATGGCGCTTACTCAGGGAGCGGGAGCTCATCTGGGGATGGCAGTCTCCCTTTCGCATGGGAGTGGCCTTTTGGCATTAGTTCTTCGGTTGTTTTCCCGTCTAGCTGTCCGGGTGCTGGGCTGGTGCATATTAAGCAGGTAAGGGGCATCGGACTCCTCTTGGGGGTCACCTACTTTCATCCTCACTCCTACCCAGATGGATAGATGAGGCTGCTGAACCTCAGACAAGTTAAGCAAGTGATAACTCAGATTCAACCACAGACCTGCGGACTCCAAATTCCAGTCTGGAAATGGCCTGGGGAGTTGGGGGAGGGGAGATATCTGTGAACTACCTGAAATTGTATGCAAAGCTGTGTGTGGGTGTGTGCATACAGCCTTTTTGTGTGTGGAGAGAATAGCTATATTTCATCAGATTCTCAAAGGCACCTGTGATTCTCCCAGAAGGTAACAGCTCCCCGTCTCGATGGTTCACCTGAAAAAGAAGTCTGGTACAGTGGTTCTCAGTCTTTTTTAGCAAGAGGGCCTGGGTTTTAATGCGGGAATTTTCAACCACCTTTCGGGAGATAGTTGGGATTTCAGAGTCTATTACTTGAAAAACACACAACAAAAGGAGCTCTGAATTCAGGCCTGTTTTCAAGCAAATCTGTATTTTAATCATTATATAGTCTTCCCTCAGTATCCATGTGGGACTGATTCCAGGACCCAGCTCAGATACCAAAGTCCGCTGATGCTCGAGTCCCTTATATAAAATGGTCTAGCATTTGCGTATAACCTATCCTATACTTTATCTCTTGATTACTTATAATAACGAATACAATGTAAATGCTAGGTAAACAATTGTAAATACAATGTAAATACTATGTAAATAGTTGTCAATGTGCGGTAAATTCAAGTTTAGCTTTTTGGAAATTTCTGGACTTTTGTTAGTTAATATTTTCAATCCACAGTTGATTGAATCCGTGGATTCGGAGCCCTGCGGATATGGAAGGCCAGCTGTACCAGCATCAGCATACAGTCAGTAAACAGGAGTCAGTGAATGTGACAAATATTGTTTCTTTCCTTCACCCTCTATTCCCAACCAGTATGTGGCAGGAATGAGTCTAAATGACAGAGATCCCTCCCCCTAATCCAACTTACGCCACAGTGTCATATACCTACAACAAGCACAAGAGGACAGTCCCTGTCTTCATCACAAGAAGCAGTTCATGACAGTCATTAAGAGCCCCAGCTGTGTTTGGGGGCAAAATGCAGTTGTAATACCATTGGCCAGTCACCCCAGTTTACCAATCTATGGAATGGGGATAAGAATATCTACCTCATAAGGAGTATTGTAAGGATTAAAGAGATGTTGTACGTAAAGCATTGCTACCATTAATTTAGCACTTCCAAGGTGCTGGCCACCTTACGTTATCTCATTTAATGGTGAGGTTTTGAATGTTTAAGTAGCTTGTTCAAAGTCCCCTGAAGTGCTGTGATTTGAATTAGGTCTGTCCAGAATCTAAATCCATAGGCGATATGCTTTCTACTCTCTCAACCGTCTCTCTATGCCCTGAATGCCATCACAGAGCCAGGCACACATAGGCACTTAATAGATATTTGTTCATTTAAGTGGGTCTAGGTTCTAACCCAATATACACGTTTGAAAATGAAACACCAAGAATCAGCTGGAGGCCTTCTCTGAACATTGGCTTGAGGTGCACACACCGTGGGCTGCTGAGAAACAGTGTACTGTTTTTAAAACAAGGTGTTGACAGGCGTTGTAGAAAAGCGTCTGGGGATGGCATTCGATAACGCAGACCCTAGACTTGACTGGATGACATGGCCATGATTTCACCTCTCTGAGCTCAGCTGCAGTATGAGAGTATCAACAGCTGCCTTGCCTGCCTCTGGAGCTGGTTATAAGGAGTGAGTGAGATCACTTACATGCAATTGTCTGACACTGTAGGCAAGGTTTTCTCATTACAGGCATTACAACCATAGTGACAGGTAGAAAAGTCCCAAGAGAACTCCAACATAATTCTGCTTGGAGGAAATATTACATTGAAGAGCAGGGGGCAAGAAGGAGCCAGGGCTATGGAAAGACTTTCTTGTCTTCAATGGAAACCTAAAAGTAACTGATTTTGGGTCTTAAGGCTACTATGGAAGAAAAAAAAAGTGGCTGAAATTCATGGCCTTCCCAAATTCATCTTGTAGAAAGAGTTAAAAGTGATTTAAATAAGATATTTACCAACAATCAACTTTACCACCAAACTGACCTAGTTTTCCTTAAAACATTGGTAGCCTAGCAGCTGGGGGACAGGAGGAATTTCATTACATAAACACAGAAGGCTGGTCAAAGGATCTGTAAATGCCAGGAAGCCTCTATTCAAAAAGCTCTGAATTGGATTTGTACAGTTCAAGAGGTGGCAGAGATCAGGAAATGATTTCCAACAGAAAACAGCACAGAGTCTGCCTTTCAAGCTGACGGAGCAAAGCTCTCCAGAAATGTCCGTGACAGCTGGGCAGTTGTTCCCAGAGAGAAGCAGCAAGGAGGCTGAACCCAGGCCAGGGTCAGCCTCCCCGCACACCCACGTGTGCCCCCAGGTTTGGCTGGGCCACCAGCTTTAGTAATCAGGCTGCAAAGACTGCAAGCAGACCCTCCCTTGGGAAGCTTCCCCAGCAGTTACAAAGCAGTGTCCTATGAGGAGCTGATGGAATAAACCACTGACTTTCCTGGTAATTCCTTTTTCAAGCCATGCTTAGGTATCAGAGCAAGCAGATCTGTATCCGATTCATCCTCCTGTTTTCCAAGCAGAGCTCTCGTTGGAATTAAAGAAGCTACAATTAAAGTACCTTATTTGGGCATGCTGTAATTAGTCGCCAATTCAGCATGCCATCAAATGTAATCCGAATATAAACACCAAGGCTGCAGGTGCCAATCTCCTGGTGAGTTCTGGAAACTAGTGAGCTCAACCTGCCTTTCTCGTAAGACCTTATCACCCCCCTCACCTGGGTGGGGGGGACCAGTGAGAATGAGCCCCCAGGCAGTCTGTTTTTCTAAACATTTCTAAGACCTGTGAGTTGGACTTCCAGAGAGCAGAGTTATCTCATTACCACGTAGAGAAGCTTGGGTTGAAGGCAGTTGTTCAATCTACACTTCAAAGGGAACGGTGTGGCTTTGTGATCAAACACAAGCTTTGGGGCCACTATTTATCCATTCAACAAATATTTACTGAGTCCCTGCTGTGTGCAAGACCTCGGGGATTCAATAAGGAATAAGACAGGATGATCTGCTGGAAACTCCGTGAGAGCAAAACCATGCACTGAGGCTGTGTGACCTTGGCTAAATGAGTTGACCTCTCTGAGGCTTAGTTTGCTTATTAATGAAGTGGGGATAATAACATTCATCTCACAGTGTTGTAGTGAAGACTGAAAGTGAGAAAAGATGTAAACATCTAGTACTTTGCCCAGCACAGAGCCGAGCTGGGACTGGAAGGTCAGTCTCCGGGTGAGTCCAGCCCCTGACTCTAATGTGCTTCCACTAGCTGCTCCGCTGCACCTCAGAGCAGGGCTCAGATGGAAGGAGGACCTGGAAGTATGAGCCAGAGTCATGTGACTGCTTTCCTCCACTTGGAGCTCGGCGTTTTCCTATCGCCACTAGAAGGGTGTGAGTAAGCCATACAGGTTCAGAGATTGTCTGCTTTGCACTGGGAAAGACTCCACCTAACATTATTTATGTGCATGGCTATGTTCTGCTGGATCCTTAGCTCCAGAAACCCCCCTCCCCCTCCTGCTTCTCATTAATCAGGTCATCTCCCAGTTCCCCATAGAATTTTGCCTAATGTCCTGGGCTGTAGGGAACGGAGACTGGCCACAGTAATAAGTGGGCATATTCAGCCAGCCTGAGGCAGGCGCCTCTACATGTATTCTCATGGCACCTGGGTAGCTTTTCCTTTCAGGTGTGTCTGGTCTCCTCCCTGCCCCTGATACTCAGCCCACTCACTCAGTCATCCACATGGATATTAACTGCGGCTCGGGACTGCTTTCACATACATTATTTCCTCAACGCATGGCATCAATTGTCAATTGTTCAAACTAAAAAACTCAGATTTCATCCTTGATCTCTCTGCTTTCAACCATCACATCCAATCCATCAGCATGTCCTGGGCACTTGATCTTCCAAACGTGATCTGCCCATTTATTTCCATCTTCACAACCTTGCAATCACCTCCCGGTCAGGCTCTCTGCTTCTGCTGCTTACGATCTGTTCTTCACACAGTGGCCAGAGAGATCTTTTTAAAAATGCAAATCAGATCAGGTTACCCTCCTAGTCAAGACACTACAACAGCTACCATCACACTTAGAATCTAGTCCAAACCCCTTGCTCTGACCTCATGCCCCAAAGCCCTGCCCTGCCCTCCTGCTGCACCCTGCCGCCCCCTACGGCTTCTGCAGCCCCAGGGTCTTTGCATTAGCTGTCGACTGCCTAGCACTTACTCCACAGACCTTGACCTGGATGGAAGCTTTCTTAATGTTGACTCTTCAGAAAAGCCTTTCTTGACCTCCCAGCCATTCTCTATCACATCAGCCTTTTAATTTTTGTATCCCACCAATGCCTGATAACTTCCTGTTTTTCTTTAGTCTGTCTCTCCTGCCTAGAATGTAAGCTCTCTGAAGGAGGTATCTTCTCTTTGTATTTCGCTTCATCAAACAGAGCCTGGCATATAGTAGACACTCAGTGTACTTGTTGAGTGAATAAATACTCATAACAATTATCTGTAAAATGAGGATAAACCCACCTGAGAAAGGTCAGGTGACTTGTATGACGCAGCCAATATGCTGCAGAGCCTCAACTCAAACCTAAGTCTCTGTTACTCTAAAGCTAATGCTCTTTCTACCGTCATAGGCTTCTGATTCGTTTCTCTTTTCCTCCCTCTGCCCACAGCAGCTAATGCAGTGTTACCTGACATTTCATATTTGTGATAAATGACTGAACATGACCTCAAGTCTTTGCCTCTTTTTTCTGCATTGGCCTATGGCTCACACCCCAAATGTTTGCATGTTTAGCCCGTGCTGCTTTTCTAAATCAACAGTAAACACTTATTCAAAGCAGACCCAGCCAGCACCCTTTACTTTTTACAAGAGATGCCCACCACTCGTCAAGCATCTGGCATTTCCGTCCACCATCCCTGCAGAAAAGAGGTGTCCACCACACTGCAGATCAGAACGGGGATGGGGAGTTTCTCTCCATGAGGAAGATTCAACCAAGATTGCCACCCTGCGGCCGGTTGACCAAGCTTTCCGGAATGGAGGTACCATAAGAGCTTCAAACTCCAAGACTGGGGCTGGGGGCAGGGAAGGGGGAGTGATTTGGGGTGAGAGCGTGGTGCCACTTGCACAGAGAACTCGTAAAGGGGGGAAGGGCATGCCTGCGGGGAGTGCCGGGTGGTTCTGTAGTGCAGGCGTGAGTGTGTGATTTGGGACAATCGGCCCCTGTCCACGTACCTGTAATCACCTTTTTAAAGTAGAAATGAACAGCACTGAACTGGGAGTTAGAACACTTACCTTTGAGCACTGTCTGTGATCTACGTACTGCAAGGCCTTGGGCAAGTCTCGTGACTTTCCTGTCCCTCAGAATCCTCATCTCATGTGGTTATGGGTCAGCACCCCACCCCGGCTCACCCCAGAGCTTTTGTGGGGACCACACAGATGATCGATGGAACAGGATCTGTGCAAGAGAAAGCAGTTATCATTGTGGTTCTTAGAATAAAGGATCCCACACATTGCAATTCAACCCACAGGCTATAGAGTAGGGGCAGGCAGGGGTGGGGACTTCGGATTTTCAACCCCATTTCGCTATCTACGAATCACTGATCCCACCCCTTCTAAAGGGCTGGGGTCCCACCTTCTGCCCCACCCACTCCACAGACTTCCTTCAGACTCTTCATTCATCCAAATCTGGCCAAGAACAGCACTGCTGCCCTGGGGAGAAGACCTCCTTAGGTTGCTGAAATCACGGTGGCCCCTGAGGGAAAGAAATCCAGCCACCGACTCAATCCAACAGGGAAGCAAAGAAAATGGCTCTTCTGCAAAAAGGGGTTTATCCAGAGAGGCCACACCAAATCAAGGAGATTTCCCTCAGTGACCAAAAAGCTAACCCATCCCACATGAGACCAAGGCTGACATCTGTGGAGGCAAATGGGAAAGGGCTACAATCATCACAGATCTCATCGCCTTAGGAGTTGGGCTAATGATGGACATAAATCCAGCCTCACATCTGGGTGATTTTCTCAGCACCATACTTCGCAGCCCTAAAATCATTTGGTTGAGAAAGGGCAGGGGATTACATTATTCACATGTGTATAAAACTAGTAAGAGTACCACTTCTGCCCTAACATGTTTAAACTTCTGTGGGAGGTCTGGGCATCCAGCCCTTTGGACCACCTGCATCTGAGTTTGTGAAGTCATTTGAGCAACTGGTCTTCACGGGGCCAACACCATATTCTCTGCAAAGAAATACCCAGCCCCTCTGCAAAGAAAACACCTAGCGAAGGGCTGTTGAAGCACTGTTTTATGTCAGTCTCAGCCTATTGATAGTGACGCTATTGGCTAGAAATGACTGTGGGCACTCACCTGGGCCCCATACGACCTGTGAGAGCCCCCAAAGGCACTTCCCCAACCAGAGCCAGTGTTGTGGCTGGACCAACCCTTGTGGCTCTTACTATGATAGCAAGATACACCGCAGCAACAACCATCAGGAAGCTTTGAAAAGACAAGGTTAACTACTCACAAGTCCTGGAAGGTACAGGACACACCCAAGGCCACACAGTGAGGTCGTGGGTAGAGAGAAAAAGAGTGTGGACCTTGGGTCCTGCCTTTATTGGGGTCGAGGCTGGGGTGCCTAAGGTTTTGCGGGTTCACTATTTAGTGGTGAATTTAAAACATAAGATTGGGAATTGAAGCACAGGAAGAGAAAAGCAGGCAGTCAGAAGGTCACTTATCTAGGTCAGCCAGGTCTCTCTAAAAGGAGAACTTCACAGACAGGGCGGCTTGGCTTTTTATCTAGTTGTGTAGGTGGCAATGTGTTTTTTTCCAAACAGATGTCTTTGAAGTGGTTGCTTGGCAATCAAAAGCTTGATATCATGTGCTTATATTACAATCAAAAAAGCTAATTGTCAGGTGTTTACACTACAAGCGCACTATATTCGATGCAATTCAAATTGTATTTATTGAGCACCTGGTAGATGCAGGCTTGATGCTGGGAGGATGATCTTACAGATCTAAGGTCAAGCCTTGGTTCTGTTGCTTATTACCATGGGATCATGATAACGTGTGACTTAACTTCTCCAAGCCTCAGTTTCTTCATCTGTAAACTGAAGAAAATGATAAAGTTTAATTCATAGGGTTTAGATGGTGTTCCAAGAAAAATGCATATGAGTGATTTTAAATAAAAAGTGCTATTAGTTTGTTAAATAACCCTATAGATGTCATCAGCAGGAGCAGGAAATGTTTATTAATGGGGAGAAGACAGTCTCTTCCTCGGCTGGCTGGAATGAAAGAGTGTCTTGAGAAACCTCCATGATTTTAGTAAAATGAAATGCTTCCAATTTCATTCTTTTACGTGTAGTTGTCCAGTTTTCCCAGCACCACTTATTGAAGAGACTGTCTTTTTTCCACTGTCTATTCTTGCCTCCTTTGTCATAGATTAATAGACCATAAGTGTGTGGGTTTATTTCTGAGCTATTCTGTTCCATTTATCTATGTGTCTGTTTTAGTGCCAGCATCATATTGTTTTGATTACTGTAGCTTTGTAGTGTAATCTGAAGTCAGGAGCCTGATTCCTCCAGCTCTGTTTTTCTTCCTCAAGATTGTTTTGGCTATTTGGGGTCTTTTGTGTTTCCATACAAATTCTAAAATTATTTGTTCTAGTTCTGTGAAAAATGCCATGGTATTTTGATAGGGATTGCATTGAATCTATAAATTGCCTTGGGTAATATGGTCATTTTAACAATATTAATTCTTCCAATCCAAGAATACAGTATAATTTTCCATCTGTTTGTGTCATCTTCAATTTCTTTCATCAGCGTCTTACAGTTTTCCAATTATAGGTCTTTTACCTCCTTAGGCAGGTTAATTCCTAAAACATTTTCTAACACCATATTCAAAAATAAATTCAAAATGGATTAAAGACCTAAATCTAAGCCCCCAAACCATAAAACCTCTAGAAGAAAACACAGGCAGAACACTCTTTGACATAAATCGTAGCAATATTTTTTTTTGGATCTGTCTCCTAAGGCAAAGGAAACAAAAGCAAAAATAAGCAAATGGGATCTAATTAAACTTAAAAGCTTTTGCACAGCAAAGAAAACCACTGACAAAACAAAAAGACCACCTACTGAATGGGAGAAAATATTTGCTAATGATATGACTGATAAGGGGTTAATATCCAAAATATATAAACAGCTCATATAACTCAACATCCAAAAAACGAACAACCAGATTAAAAAATGGGCAGAAGACCTGAATAGACTTTTTTCTGAAGAAGACATACAAATGACCTACAGGCATAGAAAAAAGTTCAACATCCCTAATCATCAGAGAAATGCAAATCAAAAACACAATGAGATATCACCTCACATTTGTCAGAATGGCTATCATCAAAAAGATCACAAATGTTGGTGAGAATGTGAAGGAAAAGGAACACTTGTACATTGTTGGCTTCAGTAGTTGTGGTGTGAGGGCTCTAGAGTGCAGGCTCAGTAGTTGTGGGCATGGGCTTAGTTGCTCCGCGGCATATGGTATCTTCCTGGACGAAGGCTCGAACCCGTGTCCCCTGCATTAGCAGGTGGATTCTTAACCACTGCGCCACTGTAGAAAACAGTATGGAGGGTCCTCAAAAAACTAAAAATAGAACCACCAAAAGATCTAGCAATACCACTCCTGGGTATATATCCAAAGAAAATGAAAACACTATTTTAAAAGATACGTGCACCCTGATATTCATAGGAGCATTATTTACAATAGCCAAGATATGGAAGTGTCCAGCAGCAGATGAATGGATAAAGAAGATGTGATATATATATATATGGACTTTAAGGGTATTATGATTAGTGAAATAAGTCAGAAATAGAAAGACAAATATTGTATGATATCATTTATATATGGAATCTAAAAAATAAAAAAAAGTAGTGAATATAACAAAAAGGAATCAGACTCACAAATATAGAGTACGAACTAGTGGTTACCAGTGGGAGAGAGAAGGGAGGGGCAGGATGCGGACGGCAGATTAAGAAGTACAAACTATTATGTATAAAATAAACAAGTTATAAGGCTATGTTGTACAGCACAGGAAATATAGCCAATATTTTATAATAACTATACATAGAGTTTAATGTTTAAAAATTGTGAATCACTATGTTGTACACCTAAAACTTATATAATATTGTAAATCAACTATACTAATTTTTAAAAGAAGAGTAGCATTGTAGCTAAATTGTCACAGAAAGAAAGAAAGGAAGGAAGGAAGGAAGGAAGGAAAGGGAGAGAGAGAAAGAAAGAGAGAGAAAGAAAGAAAGAAAGAAAGAAAGAAAGAAAGAAAGAAAGAAAGAAAGAAAGAAAGAAAGAAAGAAAGAAAGAAAGAGAGAGAGAAAGAGAGAGAGAGAGAAAGAGAGAAAGAGAGAAAGAAAAGGAATGCTTCCAATGGCGGACTTACTAAAGTGGCCTTGGGTGAGTTAGTTACCCTGTCTGTTCCTCAGTTTTCTCATCTGTCAAACAGTGTTGTGAAGATTAACTAAGGTAGTAATATGCAGAGTGCCCGGAGCGATGCCTGGCATAAGCAAGGTCTGTGTGTGTGTTTGCTACTTGTTATTATCGCATAGATTTAAAAGGCAGGCTCCTCACAACCTGAAAAGGTCCTGGACTAGAGACCTTCCCTGACCATCCTATTTCACGTTGCACTCACCCAACTACGCACTCCCTGGGTTGTCAAATAAAATAAAGATGCTCAGTTAAATTTGAATTTCAGATAAATAATGAACATGTTTAGTGCAAGCATATCCCATGCAACATTTGAGACATACTTACACTGAATAAAAAGTATTTGCTGTTTATCTGAAATTCAAATTTATCTGGGTTTCCTATATTTTTATTTGCTATATCTAACAAGCCTACCTATCCCTTATCCTGTTAAATAATTCCAGACAGTGAAAAGTGTTATAAAAGTGTCATTTTTAACTTGTTTATCCTAATGTCTTCCTCAAGGATGTAAACTCCAGGAGCGCAGGATCTTGTCTCTGTTCTATCTGTATTCCCAGGGCTCAGCAGCATACCTGGCCCATGGTAGGAACATAACACAAAGGTGTTTTTACAATGACTGAATAAAGGATCTTTGCAGGGCAAGGGAGACTCCCTTGGTAGCATCCAACATTCTGCTTTTCTGGTCTTTCTCAAACGCTACTTTAAAAAATCTTTCCAAGCAACATTCCAGTCCACGTACCTCGGTCTGAGCACTCCGTGCTCACAGCCTGGGGACCCCGATCCTTCTCAGAGCTTGGACTTCCATCTGGGCTTTGGCGCGGGGTTACGAAACACGGTCTATTTTTTCTTTCAACTGTGAAGAGTCAATTCTCTGCATTCCAATTCTGTCACAGTCCTGGGCTCCACAGACTACAACAAATGGACTTGCCTTATGCTAATGGCATTTCATTTATCATTATGGTGCCGAATGAGGGGAGACCATTAAGTTGAGCGTGATGTTTTATTAGTGTGTTTTTCTGAGGTCTATGACTCTGCATAACACAATGAATAAAAATGACCTAAATCGCGCTTCGTGAGACGTTTCCAGTCTACACTTGCTCAGCCGCCCGAGCCTGGTGATGCCTTTGGTAAATAGCACCAGACTTCCAGACTTCCCTTTTAAAGCATCGTTGTAGGTGCGGCTGGAATTTCATTTCATTTGATTTTTTTTGCATTTTGTAATAACTCTTGTTTCCCATAAAAATGAAAATCACTCAATTATTTTTGACTTTTAGTTTAAAACAATACAGACTTTAGGGACTTACGACCTTGGGCCTGAAATTGGCAACATTTGCCACATTGTTAAACAGGGTGTTTCTGAATGTGGTTGAAATTGTTCATAGGCCTTTCTGATTTAGAGTGTCATATTTGCAGTGTCTGATGTACTACATTTAAACAGAAATGGCTCTCTCTTTGCTTTGGAATTGAGTGGGTGGTTATTCAAGCAGCACTATTATAGGAAAACACGGGTTTGTAAGGGACTGACATGGTGGAGGGCGGTTGCTCTGTCTTGCCTCCTGGATTTGGCATTATAAGGACCTAATTATCTAAAAGTTAGTTACTCTGCCCTCAAATTCCTGTAACACAGCGTTTAAAAGGGAAAAGAGGAACGCGAAAATAAATGGGCTTGCCCAAGTGCCACTGGACAGTTTTCAAAAGGTCTCTTCAAAAGGGACAGCTGTTGAGAACTGGGTCTCAAGCCTTCCTTTCTAGCTGGAAACCGAAGGGAACTCTGCAGCTTACACAAAGCCATATTTCAAGGATGTAAATATTGTTTCACAGACTCCAGCAGTCAGTTTCAGAATACACGAGGGCTTTTTTCCCCCTTTGAGTCAATAACTCGTCAGGGAAAAAAAAAGCAGTATGCATAAAGATGTTAGTTAACAACATCATCAATACCAGCAAGAAGAAATTGGAAGCAATCTCTACGTGCAGCATTCTGGAATTGTTAAGTAAATTATGGTGTGTGAACTATGATGAAAGATAATGCATTCATTGAAAGGATAATTAGAAAGATTCAAATACATGGAAAATCTTTAAGCTAAAGTATCAAGTGAGAGAAAAATTACCAAATAATATGGGAATTGTGATTGCAACCATATCAGTATAACTATGTAGATGAATACGAATTGAAAGAGGAGGCAAAAATGAAAATAATAGTTGCATAGAATTAGTTGGATCGAAGGTAATTAATTACCATTTTAAAGAATAATTTTGAAAAGCTAAAAATTATTTTTTAAATAATGGTTTAAAAAAAAGCAATGGCAGAAACGTGCAATCAGTTTAAATCTTTGAATGCAGAGTCTACTTCTTAGTTCACGAAACAACAGAGCTAATTAGTGGCAGGACCTGGTTTAAAACCAGGTTTGTCCAACTGTAAAGCCCGTATTCTTTTTTTTTTTTTTTTTTTTTGCGGTACGCGGGCCTCTCACTGTTGTGGCCTCTCCCGTTGCGGAGCACAGGCTCCGGACGCGCAGGCCCAGCGGCCATGGCTCACGGACCCAGCCGCTCCACGGCATGTGGGATCTTCCCAGACCGGGGCACGAACCCATGTCATCTGCATCGGCAGGCGGACTCTCAACCACTGCACCACCAGGGAAGCCCTAAAGCCCGTATTCTTAACCAGTATTCTGTAACACCTCTTTTGCTATCAAAGACTCAATCCTGCCATACATTATTGAAAAATGTGTCAATTACACTAAATGTCTGTTTAATTCAGCATAACAAAAATTTGCTCTTTTTTTTTTTTTATTACATGGGGTTTTCTTGTTCTTTTGTTTTGTTTTATTTGATTTCCTCTGCTTTACCTCGTTATCTTGAAATAGAGCATGGGTGCATTGTGTATGCGGCTGGGCAGGGGTGGCGATGGAGGGGAGTGGGGTGTTGTTCCAGATCATAGAAGGCCCTGGTTATTTAGATCTTCTGTGGCTGATGACAGCTACAGATTCTCTAATCAGGATTCCTGGGCCCGGGGAGCCTGTGGCTTCCTGCCTCCTTTGAGGAAACGTTTGGTATTAAATAATCTTTGCAAGCCTGTATGACCCGGTTGTCTTGCCCTAGTGGGACAAAACCATGATGACCATAAACTCTTCTTCCCCTAGGCCTGTTCATATGAATTGCCATCCCCCTATATCACATTCAGAGCCCGTCAGTCATTCTGGATTCAGACTTAGAGATCTTA
This sequence comes from Leucopleurus acutus, assembly GCF_964270905.1. Taxonomy (NCBI): domain Eukaryota; kingdom Metazoa; phylum Chordata; class Mammalia; order Artiodactyla; family Delphinidae; genus Leucopleurus; species Leucopleurus acutus. Next base: position 18,532,047 of record NC_139156.1, read on the forward strand.
TTAACGTGAATTGTAGTTTAAGAACCGCAGCAGAGGAAAATAACATATGCTTGCATTAACGAGAGAAAACAGTAGCAATTGCTTCTGCATATTACGGTTGGGTCTCAGATTCGATGAACTCTGAAATGAGATGGAAAATATAATAAGCATGATTCTGAAAATTGAATAATCAGCATTCCACAGGGATCCAATTGTAATGGATGGAAAGACATAAGTAAAATAAAAGGATTGTTTGCTCTTAAACTTTTCTGAGACTGTCACCATAGAAGTGGACTTATCTCTCCAATTGCCAGCCGAGATGTGGAATAAGGACCACAACTCCCAAATCTGAAGTATCACATTTTAAGTCAAGTTTTGAAAAAAACAAATCCAGATACTTTTCAATTTATAAGATTAATCTTCTATCTTTCCTCTAATAACAAGTAAATTGAATCTGCAAAATTATGTCCAGTGTATGATTTTCAACGGTGTAATTATTGTTTAAAGATACATGTCTTCAATTTCTTCTGTTTCCTTTTGAAATTCAAGTCCATTTCAAATCTTTTGTTAATAAGCAATTTAGTTCTCAGAGAATAGTTTCTTTGTGTTGGTAATTGTTATATTTACACAAAGGAAATAGTGAAATACAATCTCTTCCAAAAAGAACATTCTAAAACATTCCACTGAGTGCAAAAGCATGACCCTGCAGTGTCAGAATTTCTCCTGGTGATGCCAACAAAAACTCCTTGAGCTATTTTACAAGGAACTAAAAAGAAAGTCTGATTCCTCTGAATGATATGTCTGTCCCTTTCAAGTGCGATGGTTGAGGAAATATTGAAACATCTCAATAGCAATTGTGAAAGTGAATATACAGCAACTATAAATTTATTACTTGATACTTTGACATTAGATCTTTCCACTGTGGCATGAGTTTACTTCTTAGGCAACAATACCTTCCAGGCAAGTGTGTTTTCTGCTCATTTGATATAGTTACCGATGTGGATTTTTTCCTAAGGTGAAGAATAGACATTAGTTAATATACCAACAAACATGTATGGGTCACCCCCTGACCACGTGGCAGGCACTCTGCCAAGAGCTACAGGAAACACAAGTCTAAGTAAGACTGCCCCACCCTCACTAGTGTCCAGTCTGGTCAGGGAAATTAGATGAATAGGATTTTGATAAGCAAAGGAGAGATGATAAGAGATGCCAATGGCAGGCATGGGGCGCAGGGGGGAGGGAGGGGACAAAGGCTTGGAGAGGTGGAATACAAGCGATGTTTAGAAAAGAGGAAGTAAATATATATAATGATTGCTATCATCACATTTATTATGCACCAGGCACAGTGCTAAATGTTTCATTTACAGTAAGTTGTGTAGAGTGACCAACTCATCCCAGCGTGTGGGGGGGTTTCCCATTTTAGCACGAGTCCCGCATACAAACTGGGCCTACTGGTCACCTACATGCATTCCTTACAATGACCTTATGAGATCTATCTTACTATCATTCTCAGTTTACAGAGGAGGGGATGGATGGTTAGGAGGCAGAGGAACTTATCCAAGATGGCACAGTTGCTACTATACGGGGAGCTGAGATATGAAAAAGCGTGCTCCTAATTATTAATGCAAGACATGAATCCTTAGGCTAAAATGGAACATTTTTATGGCATAGCTCCAAGTGACCGAAATGAAAAAAGGAAGTTGGTACAAAATTGTGGTGGGATCCAAATCCAAGGATTTTTCCTGTGGGTACCTAAGAGTCATTGAAGGTATCTGAGTAGTAGAACATGGTGGAAGCTTTCCTGATTAATTTGACATTCATGGCACCAAAGCAACAGTTCAAATCAATGATTTGTTCAGCCACTCTTCCTATCTCTAGAAATCTACCACCTTACCCCACTTAAGGCTACTTCTCCCAAACCACAAACGAACCGAAGAAAGCTTTTGGAAGATCAAAGAAATGTCCTCCTATCCCCAATTCATTTCAAGATTTTTTTCCTTTACTGGGTAGTATTTTTCCCAAGTTTCTCTCAATAGCAGAAACTAGAAGTACTTGAAAGGCTGTAAGTGGTTTTGCTTAAACACACTTCTTTTATAGCCTATTATACCTCAAATCTCATTTTCTTAAAGAAATAACAAGTAGAACAGGTGCTGGGTCTAGGCTTCTCCCTGAGAGATGAGAGCAGAAGCCTGTCAAAAAATGTGTCATGTGGCATGATTTAGAGTCTGTGTGTATGCACATCTTTTGTTATTTTACCAATTTCCCGTGAGTCTGTTTATTCCCTTTCATTGCCTTTTATTCTGAACTGTTATATGGTTATTTGAGATAGGATGAGGCGGGGGGATGCTCTTCCTATCTGTTGAGATGTATACCATCTGAGATCAGCATCATTCCATGGTCTGGTGCAAGACAGCCAAGCAGACAAAAGTTCATTCAGAGGGAAGGTGGTAATTTTCATGAAGTACATCTCCCTGTCTGACTCAAGGAGATACATTATGCAGAAACCTGAAACAGGGAGCCTTTGTGCTGGGAACATCCTTTTAACTGCGTTCCACAGTTCTTCCTGCCAAGTCACCGGATCCACACATTCCCAAGCTCCTGCCTGTTGGAAATTGAAATCATTCCCTTTGCAGAAACAACCTATCCTTCTTTGTGAGGTCCCCTCCAGTTGGTCAGAATGCCTTTCTGGGAGTTTATTTGGTGATAAGTTATATAAAGGAATTAAACAGAAACCCCATTCGTAATGTTGACAATATTCCCCTCACACACGAATTATTTAATGAAAATCAGGAGCTAGGGAATTGAATTTGCACACAAAGAACCTATGTAAGATGGATATTCTCTGAATGCTAATGCAAGTTTGTTGCTGTTTTTATCTAAAGACCTTTTTTTATTAAAGTTTACGTAACCATTTACAGCTATTACAAAATATTGGCTATATTCCTTGTGTTGTACAATATATACTTGTAGCTTATTTTATTCTTTATAGTTTGTGCCTCTTACTGCCCCACCCCATATTGGCCCTCCCCCCCCCACTGGTAACCAGTAGTCTGTTCTCTGTGTCTGTGAGTCTGCTTCTTTTCTGTTGTACTCACTAGTTTGTCTTATTTTTTAGGTTCCACGTGTAAGTGATATCATACATTATTTGTCTTTGTGTGTCTGACTTATTTCATTTAGCATAAGGCCCTCCAAGTCCATCCATGTTGCTGCAAATGGCAGAATTTCATTCTTTTTTATGGCTGAGTAGTATTCCACTGTATATACATACCACGTCTTCTTTATCCATTCATCTGTTGATGGGCACTTTGGTTGCTTCCATATCTTGGCAATTGTAAATAATGCTTCTGTGAACATTGGGACCTTCGCATATACCCAAGAGCTGTCCCTTGTTTTGCTTTTAGTGACAGGGAAACAGTCATTTAGCAATTTCCTGCCTCAGTTGATTCCACACAGAATGGGATATCCAGAGGTATTTTTGAAGTCCAGGGTCATTCTGAATATGGAAACCAAAGGGTGGAACCCCCCCAGATGGTTGGTACCATCTGCTAAGGAGTAGGATGTGTGAATAGCCAAAGAACCCTTACTCTTTCATGGATGAGTGGACTCCATCAAATTAAAAAGAAGGTGGTTTCTGGTAAACATGAGTATAGGCAGCTGAAGTAATTGTTTAGAATGGGGACAGTTCAGAGTCTTGCTTTGACCCTGTATCTTTAAGTCTGTTGGACCATTCCACAGAGGTCCACAAGAACACTCTAGTATAGTGGTTCCCTTCCCTGTCTGTACATTAAAGTCACCTGTGGACTTTTAAGATGCCCTGTGCCTGATCACAGCAGATGAATTAAATCAACATTTGGTTATGGGAGAATCCAGACAACTGTATATATTTTTATGTGCCTACAATCAAGGTCCTTTCAGGACGCAAAAACCAGAAGCAAAGAACTTAATTAAAATATTTTTTAAAAAATTTAACCAGTTAGTGAGGAATGCAGGAAGCAGCTACTACCGCTACAGGTGGGGGAAACAAAGGAATGAAGTCAGGGCTATTAAAACTTAGAGTGTAGAGGAGGGTCCCTGCAGTGCAGAGACCCTGACCTCTGGGAAGAATGGGTGCTGTCACTTGTTGCTGGTGTCTGAGCTCATGTGGAGCTGAATGAAACAACCCAGACTTCAGAAGAGCTTGTATCTGGTTTGCTAGAGCTTGTATCTCAGATACAAATGGTTCCGGGATTGTGGCAAAACTGGAAGCTGAAACCAGTTTTTGCTACTAGAACCAACTGCTGTGGCCAGGGTGACACTGATAGGAACAGAAAGCAAAGGGCATGGAGCAAAATCCTTTCTCCATAGTCCATCATTTCAGTCTCCTTTAGCGCCTCCTGTTGGCAGAGCTGATAAAGGAGTAATACTGTTGGCTGAATACCAGTCCTAGCATTTCAAAGTGAAGCATAGAAGGGTGAATTTGAGGTAAGAAATAAGCATTAATAACCAGAACTGTTTGCCCCAGGTGATTCTATTGGGAAGGCAGTGTTAAGAACTACTGACTATGGGAAGTTTGGATTTAGGACTGTCCTAGGCATTCCTGGTTTGCTTTCGTTTTGCCCCAGACCCTAGTCAGTTCAACTTGCCCATTATCACCCTGCTTCTTTAGTTTCCATGTTTTCCTTTGGACTCTTGGCCTTTGGGTTCCCACAGTTATGGCTTAGATTTGGCCCATGCATTCCCCCAGCTTTGAGGAACTCTGGCCCTCGCTAGCTCTACCGGACCCAAGGCTGGGCAGTTAGAGGAGAGGGATTGGATTCTGGTTTCCATGGAGTCTGTTTTGGTTCATAATTCAGGGACCATATTTCCCTGGAAGCAGCCAGCTCTGGTGCTCCATTACCACTTTGCGTTGATGGCCAGTCCCAACAGTGGTTTGCTGTCACTGGCTTTGAAGAGAACCCAAATAGGAAAAGTCAGTTATCCTGTGCATTGTCACTGAATAAAAACATGTGAAACATGAAAGCTGAAATCATGCCTCTGCTTTTGCTCTCTGGAGAGCTTGATTGGGTTCTTTCTATTAGTTGTGGGGTTCCTCACTTACAGAACACCCAACCAGTTAGATCAGAAGAGAAATAAAGCTAGTTCTTCCCATCCTGAGGACCTCCCGTATGCATAGAAACATGATGAATCCTCATTCAAATCACTAGAATGAGCATCAGCAGGTTTCAGTCATTCATTTAACAAACGTGTACTCTGCACCTACTGTGATCTAGGTTGGGTTCCATGCACTAGAGGCATAGCAGTGAACAAAGCAAAGTGATTCTCCTCACATAGGTCACAGCCTACAGAGGAAGAGAGACAATAATAAGTAAACTTATAATGTACTATAAGTAAACTTATAATGGCATATTAGTTAGATATTCCTGTGTAACAAATTACCTCAAATTTAGAACCCTAAAACAACAAAGATATATTATCTCGTAGCTTCTGAGAGTCAGGAGACTATTGGGTGATTTGGCTTAAGGTCTCTCATGAGGTTGTAGTCAAGTTGTCATGAGGGTTGATCTGAAGATGTGTCTGGCTTTGGGGGATCTGCTTCCAAGTTCACTCATGTGGCATCATCATGAGGCTCTGTTCCTCACCATGTGGACCTCCCTGGAGATCTATTCACAACCTGGCACTTGGCTTCCCCTGGAGTGAGTGACCCAGGAGAAAGAGTGGTCAAGATGGAAGCCATGGTATCCTTCATAACCTAACCTTGGAAGCGGCATACCTTTTCCTCTGCCATATGGTTCTTAACCATGATCAAATACAGGAGGGGACTACCTGGGGGCACGGATACCAGGATAGAGGGATCTTCGGTCTGTCTCGGAGGCTGGCTACTATGGGTGGTAATAAGTGCCACGGCGGATACAAAGCAGGGTAAAAGCGTGGGGAGGAAGACAGTGTTTGGAGTGACTATTGCTCTTGATACAGATGGTCAGATGACTTCACTGATACAGAGAAAAGACTTGAAGGAATTGAGGGAGTAGCTTTGTGGCTTCCACCTAGAGGTCACCTTTTCCGGGAAAGACTTCCCTCAGCTCCTGCCCCACCCATCAGTTTCACTAAGAACCCTTACTGTGTGCTCCCAGAGCACCCACGTGTACTCTCTGAAAGCTCTCATCATCCTGTGGTGTCTTCTTTCTTTCTCTGCCACTAGAGGGTGAGTTCTTCAGTGCCATGGACAGTGTTTTATTCATCTTTGTATCCCCAGTAAAAAATCAGTAAATTTGATGAGTCAATAAAGTGAATGAATAAATTTACTTCCTCTGCAGGCTTTTTTGGGGAATTTAGTTTGAACTCCTCTTTAACACTGTATGTTTTTTAAAAATTAAACATCAATGATTGGGGGACTTCCAAGATGGTGGAGGAGTAAGACCTTCTGCCCCACAAATACATCAAAAATACATCTACATGTGGAACAACTCCTACAGAACACCTACTGAATGCTGGCAGAAGACCTCAGACTTCCCAAAAGGCAAGAAAATCCCCACTTACCTGGGTGGGCCAAAAGAAAAAAGAGAGACAAAGAATGGGGACGGAACCTGCACCAGTAGGAGGGAGCTGTGAAGGAGGAAAAGTTTCCATACACTAGGAAGCCCCTTCATGGGCGGAGACTGCGGGTGGCGGAGGTGGGGGAGCTTCAGAGCCACGGAGGAGAGCACAGCAACAGGGGTGCGGAGGGCAAAGCGGAGAGATTCCCGCACAGAGGATCGGTGCTGACCACCACTCGCCAGCCTGAGACGCTTGTCTGCTCACCCACCGGGGTGGGTGGGGGCTGGGAGCTGAGGCTCCAGCTTTGGAGGTCAGATCCCAGGGAGACGACTGGGGATGGCTGCGTGAACAATGGGGCTAGTGCGCCCCAGCTAGCTGGGAGGGAGTCCGGGAAAAAGTCTGGACCTGCCTAAGAAGCAAGAGACCATTGTTTCAGGGTGCTGAGGAGAGGGGATTCCTTTCCTGTCTGCCCACAGGAGGCAGAGCACCGCCTATACAAGCTCTAGAGACTGGCACAAGCCACGGCTATCAGCTCAGACAGCAGAAACGGGCATGAAATGCTAACGCTGCTGCTGCAGCCACCAAGAAGCCTGTGTGCGAGCACAGGTCACTATCCACACCTCCCCTCCTGGGAGCCTGTGCAGCCCGTCACTGCCAGGGTCCCAGGATCCAGGGACAACTTCCCCGGGAGAACATACGGTACGCCTCAGGCGGTTGCAATGTCACACTGGCCTCTGCGCAGGCTCACCACGCATACCATACCCCTCCCTACCCCCAGCCTGAGTGAGCCAGAGTCCTCTAATCAGCCGCTCCTTTAACCTATCCTGTCTGGGTGGGAACAGAAGCCTGACAGAGACCTACACCCAGCTGCGGGGCCAAAACCAAAGCTGAACCCCGGGAGCTGTGCGAACAAAGAAGAGAAAGGGAAATTTCTCCCAGCAGCCTCAGGAGTGGTGAATTAAATCCCCACAGTCAACTTGAGGTACCCTGCATCTGTGGAATACCTGAATAGACAACGAATCCACCCAAAATTGTTGTGGTGGACTTTGGGAGCAACTGTAGACTTGGGGTTTGCTGTCTGCAACTGACTTCCTTCTGATTTTTATGTTTATCTTAGTATAGTTTTTAGCACTTGTTATCATTGGTGGATTTCTTTATTGGTTTGGTTGCTCTCTTCTTCTTTTTATTAATTTTTTAATTTTAATTATTATTTTTTTATTTTTATTTATCCATTTTTTTTCTTTCTTTTTCTCTCCCTTTTCTTCTGAGCTGTGTGGCTGACACGGTCTTGGTGCTCTGGGCTGGTGTGAGGCCTGAGTTTCTGAGGTAGGAGAACCGAGTTCAGGACACTGGAACACCAGACACCTCCCAGCCCCATGTAATATCAATCAGCGAGAGCTCTTCCAGAGATCTCCGTCTCAACGCTAAGACCCAGCTCCACCCAACAGCCAGCAAGCTCCAGTGCTGGACACCCCATGCCAAACAACTAGCAAGACAGGAACAGAACCTCACCCATTAGCAGAGAGGCTGCCTAAAATCATAATAATTTCACAGACATCCCAAAACACACCACTGGATGCAGCCCTACCCACCAGAAAGACAAGATCCAGCCCCACCCACCAGAACACAGATACAAGTCCCCTCCACCAGGAACCCTACACAAGCCACTGAACCAACCTTACCCACTGGGGGCAGACACCAAAAACAACGAGAATTACAAACCTGCAACCTGCAAAAAGGAGACCCCAAACACAGTAAATTAAGCAAAATGAGAAGACAGAGAAATATGCAGCAGATGAAGGAGCAAGGTAAAAACCCACCAGACCAAACAAATGAAGAGGAAACAGGCAGTCTACATGAAAAAGAATTCAGAGTAATGAGAGTAAAGATGATCCAGATCTTGGAAATAGAATGGAGAAAATACAAGAAACATTTAACAAGGACCTAGAAGAACTAAAGAAAAAAAAAAAAAACAATGACAAACAACACAAAAAAATGAAATTAAAAATTCTCTAGAAGGAGTCAGAAGCAGAATAACTGAGGCAGAAGAACAGATAACTGACCTGGAAGATAAAATAGTGGAAATAACTACTGCAAGACAGAATAAAGAAAAAAGAATGAAAAGAATTGAGGAAGTCTCAGACACCTCTGGGACAACGTTAAACGCACCAACATTAGAATCATAGGGGTCCCAGAAGAAGAAGAAAAAGAAAGGGTCTGAGAAAATATTTGAAGAGATTATAGTTGAAAACTTCCCTAACAGGGGAAAGGAAATAGTCAATCAAACCCAGGAAGCACAGAGAGTCCCATACAGGATAAATACAAGGAGAAACATGCCAAGACACATATTAATCAAACTATCAAAAATTAAATACAAAGAAGAAATATTAAAAGCAGCAAGGGAAAATCAACAAATAACATACACGGGAATCCCCATAAGGTTAATCTTTCAGCAGAAACTCTGCAAGCCACAAGGGAGTGGCAGGACATATTTAAAGTGATGAAACAGAAAAACCTACAGCCAAGATTACTCTACCCAACAAGTTTCTCATTCAGATTCGATGGAGAAATTAAAACCTTTACAGACAAGCAAAAGTTACGAGAATTCAGCACCACCAAACCTGCTTTACAACAAATGCTAAAGGAACGTCTCTAGGCAGGAAACACAAGAGAAGGAAAAGACCTACAATAACAAACCCAAAATAATTAAGAAAATGGTAATAGGAACATACCTATCAATAATTACCTTAAATGTAAATGGATTAAATGCTCCAACCAAAAGACATAGACTGGCTGAATGGATACAAAAACAAGACCCATACATATGCTGTCTACAAGAGACCCACTTCAGACTCAGGGACACATACAGACTGAAAGTGAGGGGATGAAAAAGGATATTCCATGCAAAAGGAAATCAAAAGAAAGCTGGAGTAGCAATTCTCATATCAGACAAAATAGACTTTAAAATAAAGACTATTACAAGAGACAAAGAAGGACACTACATAATGATCAAGGGATCAATCCAAGAAGAAGATATAACAGTTGTAAATATTTATGCACCCAACATAGGGACACCTCAATACATAAGGTAAATGCTAAGAACCATAAAAGGGGAAATCGATACTAACACAATCACAGTAGGGGACTTTAACTCCCCACTTTCACCAATGGACAGATCATCCAAAATGAAAATAAATAAGGAAACATAAGCTTTAAATGATACATTAAACAAGATGGACTTAATTGATATTTATAGGACATTCAATCCAAAAACAACAGAATACACTTTCTTCCCAAGTACTCATGGAACATTCTCCAGGAAAGATCATATCTTGGGTCAAAAATCAAGCCTTGGTAAATTTAAGAAAATTAAAATTACATGAAGTATCTTTTCTGACCACAATGCTATGAAACTAGATATCAATTACAGGAAAAGATCTATAAAAATACAAACACATGAAGGCTAAACAGTACACTACTAAATAACCAAGAGATCACTGAAAAAATCCAAGAGGAAAACAAAAAATGCCTAGAAACGAATGACAATGAAAACATGATGAACCAAAACCTATGGGATGTAGCAAAAGCAGGTCTAAGAGGGAAGTTTATAGCAATACAAGCCTGTCTCAATAAACAACAAACATCTCAAATAAACAACGTAACCTTACACCTAAAGCAATTAGAGAAAGAAAAACAAAAAACCCCAAAGCTGGCAGAAGGAAAGAAATCATAAAGATCAGATCAGAAATAAAAGAAAAAGAAATGAAGGAAATAATAGCAAAGATCAATAAAACTAAAAGCTGGTTCTCTGAGAAGATAAACAAAATTGATAAACCATTACAAAGACTCATCAAGAAAAAAAGGGAGAAGACTCAAATCAATAGAATTAGAAATGAAAAAGGGGAAGTAACAACTGATACTGCAGAAATACAAAGGACCATGAGAGATTACGACAGCAATTATATGCCAATAAAATGGACAACCTGGAAGAAATGGACAAATTCTTAGAAAAGCACAACCTTCCAAAACTGAACCAGGAAGAAACCGAAAATATAAACAGACCAAACACAAGCACTGAAATTGAAACTGCGATTAAAAATCTTCCAACAAGCAAAAGCCCAGGACCAGATGGCTTCACAGGTGAATTCTATCAAACATTTAGAGACGAGCTAACACCTATCCTTCTCAAACTCTTCCAAAATACAACAGAGGGAGGAACACCCCCAAAGTCATTACACAAGGCCACCATCACCCAGATCCCCAAACCAGACAAAGATGTCACAAAGAGAGAAAGCTACAGACCAATATCACTGATGAACATAGATGCAAAAATCCTCAACAAAATACTAGCAAACAGAATCCAACAGCACATTAAAAGGATCATACACCATGATCAAGTGGGGTTTATCCCAGAAATGCAAGGATTTTTCAGTATATGCAAATCAATCAATGTGATACACCATATTAACAAATTGAAGGAGAAAAACCGTATGATAATCTCAATAGATGCAGAAAAAGCTTTTGACAGAATTCCACACCCATTTATGATAAAAACCCTGCAGAAAGTAGGCATAGAGGGAACTTACCTCAACATAATAAAGGCCATATATGACAAGCCAACATTGTTCTCAATGGTGAAAAACTGAAACCATTTCCTCTAAGATCAGGAACAAGACAAGGTTGCCCACTCTCACTACTATTATTCAACATAGTTTTGGAAGTTTTAGCCACAGCAATCAGAGAAGAAAAAGAGATAAAAGGAATTCAAATCGGAAAAGAAGAAGTAAACCTGTCACTGTTTGCAAATGATGATACTATGTACATAGGATACTATACATAGAGAATCCTAAGGATGCTACCAGAAAACTACTAGAGCTAATCAGTGAATTTGGTAAAGTAGCAGGATACAAAATTAATGTACAGAAATCTCTTGCATTCCTATACACTAATGATGAAAAATCTGAACGAGAAATTAAGGAAATGCTCCCATTTACCATTGCAACAAAAAGAATAAAATACCTAGGAATAAACCTACCTAAGGAGACAAAGACCTGTATGCAGAAAAGTATAAGATACTGGTGAAAGAAATTAAAGATGATACAAACTGATGGAGAGATATACCATGCTCTTGGATTGGAAGAATCAATATTGTGAAAATGACTATAAAGCAATCTACAGATTCAATGCAATCCTATCAAATTACCAATGGCATTTTTCACAGAACTAGAAGAAAAAATTGCACAATTTATATGGAAACACAAAAGACCCCGAATAACCAAAGCAATCTTGAGAAAGAAAAACAGAGCTGGAGGAATCAGGCTCCCTGACTTCAGACTATACTACAAAGCTACAGTAATCAAGACAGTATGGTACTGGCACAAAACCAGAAATATAGATCAATGGAACAGGATAGAAAGCCCAGAGATTAAACCCATGCACATATGGTCACCATATCTTTGATAAAGGAGGCAAGAATATACAATGGAGAAAAGACAGTCTCTTCAATAAGTGGTGCTGGGAAAACTGGACAGCTACATGTAAAAGAATGAAATTAGAACACTCCCTAACACCATACACAAAAATAAACTCAAAATGGATTAAAGACCTAAATGTAAGGCCAGACACTATAAAACTCAGAGGAAAACATAGGAAGAACACTCTTTGACATAAATCACAGCAAGATTCTTTTTGACCCACCACGTGGAGAGATGGAAATAAAAACAAAAGTAAACAAATGGGACCTAATGAATCTTAAAAGCTTTTGCACAGCAAAGGAGAAGACGAAAAGACAGCCCTCAGAATGGGAGAAAATATTTGCAAACTAAGTAACTGACAAAGGATTAATCTCCAAACTATACAAGCAGCTCATGCAGCTGAATATCAAACAATAAAACAACCCAATCCAAAAATGGGCGAAAGATCTAAATAGACATGTCTTCAAAGAAGATATACAGATTGCCAACAAACACATGAAAAGATGCTCAACATCACTAATCATTAGAGAAATGCAAATCAAAACTACAATGAGGTATCACCTCACACCAGTCAGAATGGCCATCATCAAAAAATCTATAAACAATAAATGCTGGAGAGGGTGTGGGGAATAGGGAACCCTCTTGCACTGTTGGTGGGAATGTAAACTGATATAGCCACTATGGAAAAACAGTCTGGAGGTTCCTTAAAAAACTAAAAATATAACTACCATACGACCCAGCAATCCCACTACTGGGCATATACCCTGAGAAAACCATAATTCAAAAAGACACATGCACCCCAATGTTCATTGCAGCAGTATTTACAATTGCCAGGACATGGAAGCAACCTATGTGTCCATCAACAGATGAATGGATAAAGAAGATGTGGCACATATATACAATGGAATATTACTCAGCCATAAAAAGAAACAAAACTGAGTTATTTATAGTGAGATGTATGGACCTAGAGTCTGTCATACAGAGAGAAGTACGTCAGAAAGAGAAAAACAAATACCGTATGGTAACACATATCTATGAAATTTAAAAAAAAAAAAAAAGGTTCCAATGAACCTAGGGGCATGACAGGAATAAAGATGCAGATGTAGAGAATGGACTTTCGGACACAGGGAGGCAGGAGGGTAAGCTGGGACGAAGTGAGAGAGTAGCATTGACATATATACACTACCAAATGTAAAATAGATAGCTAGTGGGAAGCAGCTGCATCATATGGGGACATCAGGTCGGTGCTTTGGGACCACCTAAAGGGGTGGGATAGGAAAGGTGGGAGGGAGACGCACAAGGGAGGGGACATGAGGTTATATGTATACATATAGCTGATTCACTTTGTTATATACCAGAAACTAATACACCATTGTAAAGCAATTATACTCCAATAAAGATGTTAAAAAAATTTTTTTTTAAATCAGTGATCTTTTGTCTAAAAATAAATCCCTGGACATGAAATCATATACCCACTTTAAACATATAAACCTACTCCTCTGATGCTATGTCAATTGCATTGCCTACAGATACTGTTAGTTTATGAAGGGCCGCATGGAACAAAAATATGTGGCAACTGATTGAATGGGAACATTTTGTGAGAAAAATATTTTTGTTCCCATGCAGCAACATTTCTATTACATAGCTTCTAAATATGTAAAAAGAAAAACTCCCCTCAGATTGGCAATACAATACCCTAAGGAGTTAGAAAGCCTGCAAACCAGCAATATTATTTTATAATGAAAAACAGATATGAGTGATATTGTTTCTTCATGTTTCTTCCTTCTTTTTTTTTTTTAAGCCAAAGAAAGGTTGTTTTATTCATTTATTTATTTAGGATGCATTTTGGTCTTTGTTGCTGCGTGCGGGCTTCTCTAGTTACAGCGAGCAGGGGTGACTCTTCCTTGCGGTGTGTGGGCTTCTCATTGCAGTGGCTTTTCTTGTTGTGGAGCACAGGCTCTAGGCACGTGGACTTCAGCAGTCATGGCACGTGGGCTCAGTAGTTGTGGCTCACAGGCTCTAGAGCAAGGCTCAGTAGTTGTGGCACATGGGCTTAGTTGCTCCATGGTATGTGGGATCTTCCCAGACCAGGGATCCAACCCGTGTCCCCTGCATTGGCAGGCAGCTACCTAACCACTGTGCCATCAGGGAAGTCCCACGCCCTCCTTCTTTGGGCAATCGTTTTCTTTCTAAATAAATGTCCAATAAATCACATGCTCTGATTCACCCACAGCCCTGCGCCAGAGGCCGTCGCTTATACAAAAGGACAGTTGGTCACTCACAGAACTATGTCTCCTGTGTGTTTGGGAACTAAACCATCATTCTGAACATCAGTGGTCTGGCTCCTTAGGACTCAAGAGGTCTAGTCTGGCATCTAGTTTAGGATTGCTCCCAAAGTTCAGCCCTGAGAACTGAAAGTACCAAAGCCAAGGGAACCGTAATGTTCATAGAAGCCACCTAGGTATCTTGCTAAATGAAGCTTCTGGTCCAGAAGGTCTGGGGGGGGACCTAAGATCCAGCATTTCTAACAAAATTCTGGGTGATTCTTTGCAGCTGGTCCTCCTATCACGCTTTGAATAGTAAGATATTAAAATAGCTTCAGAGAGTCCCAAGTGGACCTGTCTGCCTGCATCTGTAGATGGTTTGAGATTTCGTTTTTTCTTTCCCCTTTTCTTTTTTTAACCATCCTAATGAGGAACCCCTAATAATCAAGAAACAAATTTATTTTATTAATTTATAAAGTTGTTAAACCATTTGTTCTCCACAAGATTCATGACATTTCAGGTCTCTGTTCCTTCGAAAGCTCACTTTGAAAAACACATTTTGCCATACATTTTCATTTGAACAAGTGCCAAGATGCCAAGGACTCTGCGATGTAGATTTTAAATCTAACTGAATCCTTACCTATTACCTCCACATCAAATGTACTGTACTTCAAGCGTTTGCAAAATGGAAGTGAGCCAAGAAACATATAGCCATGAGAAATAAAATTAAAAAGTTGCATTGATCATCCCATATAAGATTCCAGGCCAACACCTTTCCCCTATACTCCAGCTGCATGGGAGGAACAGAAGGATTTCACCCACGATTTCTTTTATTTTAAAATGTCTTATTTTGGGGCTTCCCTGGTGGCGCAGTGGTTGAGAGTCCGCCTGCCGATGCAGGGGACACGGGTTCGTGCCCCGGTCCGGGAAGATCCCACATGCCGCGGAGCGGCTGGGCCCGTGAGCCATGGCCGCTGAGCCTGCGCGTCCGGAGCCTGTGCTCCGCAACGGGAGAGGCCACAGCAGTGAGAGGCCCGCGTACCAAAAATATAAATAAATAAAATGTCTTATTTTATTATATTTTAAATTTTTATTATTTTAAAATAAAAATTTTTTTTTGATGTGACACTGATCTAATTCTCAAAGCAGTGCAGAGAGTGTGCAGAGTTATTCACTAGTTTTTGGCTTATGTATATTCAAATTTTCATATCAAGATGTACAACTGTGACATCATATTGGCTGGAGGTTGTTGACTTTCGATTATTTTTTAAAGATTTAGCAAAGTAAAAAAATGTGTCAGAATGGGTAGGAGCTTCCCAAGCTCGTATCTGTTCAGCAGCTCACCCACCGTGCCTTACTCCTTACCCAAATCTCCAACCACATCTCCAGCCTTAGAGCCCTCACCATGATCTAAGTGGGAAGGTAGCACCTGTGCCCAGAAGGCTTTTGAGACCCACTGATTGAGTCTGCAGTGGCCAAGCCCAGCTCAATATTGTCCCATCAACAAGCTACCAGCTGTGTGTCATTTCAGTCCCAAATTCAACGTGTCTCACAGCTCTCAAAGCATGTATCTTTTACAGATGACAACTCACAGGGTGAATTTGGATATTTTTAAATGTCTGGGGACTTCCCTGGTGGTGCAGTGGTTAAGAATCTGCCTGCCAATGCAGGGGACACGGGTTCTCTCCCTGGTCCTGGAATGCCGCGGTGCAACTAAGACCGTGTGCCACTACTACTGAGCCTGCGTCCCCAGGGCCCATGCTCCGCAACAAGAGAAGCCACCGCAGTGAGAAGCCCGCTCAGAGGAGCTGAGTAGAAGAGTAGCCTCCGCTCGCCGCAACTAGAGAAAGCCCGCGCGCAGCAACGAAGACCCAACGCAGCCAAAAAAAAAAAAAAAGTCTATACTTGGTGGGTTTTGCCACTTCATTTCAGTTGTGAACCTCATTGCTGCCTCAAAGATGTTGAGAGCACTTCTGATTTCTGAATATCCAAAAGGCAGTAACCATGGAAACCCAACAGATTCTTTTCTTTGGTCAGTGACCACTTCTTTATACCCATTAACCTCCTCCACCTGCTTGTGGTTGCTGTTAACTATTTTCCAAGGTTTCTTTGGAAAATGTAAACTAGAACGCCAACTTAATGTTGCTAGCTTCTACTTAATGAAAGGTGGCACCTGCAAATATCTGCAACTCAGCCACTTCAAAGGACAGAAGTGGCCATAACAACAGCAAATAACACACACATGTAAATAAATAACATTTTAAAAAGCTTTCACATGTGTCCTTTCATATGCTCTTCACCATGGCTCTGTGAGGCTGAGGGGACGTAAGCCCATTTCACCAGTGGGAATGCTGAGACTCAGAGATTACGTGATCCATCAAAGCCACACAGCAAACGGACTCACAGACATAGAGAACAGACTTGTGGCTGCCAAGGGGGAGGGAGCTGAGGGAGGGATGGAGAGGTTGGGGTTAGCAGAAGTAAACTATTATATATAGACAGAATGGATAAACAACAAGGTCTTACTGTATAGCACAGAGAACCATATTCAATATCCTATGATAAACTGTAATGGAAAAGAATATTAAAAAAAGAATATATATGTATAACTGAATCCCTTTGCTGTACAGCAGAAATTACACAACATTGTAAGTCAACTACACTTCAATAAAAAAAATGTTTTTAAAAGCCACATGGTAAGTAAGTGGCAGAGCCATGATTTGTACTTGGGTCTTTTAATTCCAAATCCCATACTTTTCACACTACACCACTTTGCCTCAATTAAGGCCAGAAGATAGTGTTTTGAACCTAAAATTGGTGACCCTGGTTTAAAGACATTTCCAGCCTACCACAAGTCTCAGTCTTAAGACTTTTTGTTTCTTGGTCCAAACATCCAGACTTTAAAGTCAGAAAATACATAACTCAGAATCTAATCTGCGCCAGTGCACTCTGTAGAAGGGGTTTGGAGGAGCCCACAGGAAGTAGAGGGGAAGCCGAGTACGAGGATCTCCCAGTTTCTACTCTTTCCAAGTCACTTCTTTTTCCTTTTTTATATGTTGAGATATAATTTTTTAAATACACATACTCACTCTTATAGGATAAAGAGCTCCAGAAGAAGAGAGACCTAGACCCATGTTTTACACTAGCTTAGTCCCCATCTATGTCTGGGACACTGCTCATCACTTCTCCATGACTCAGTTTCCTCACTTGGGAAAATGAACCCGCAGAGCGATTGTTAGGACCAATGAAGTAATACAGTGTTACTTTGGGATTAAGTGCAAGGCATTCTCACATGCGTGCCCTTGCTTGGCTAGGGGGCAGGGAGGGGCTGCTGAGGTGATGGTTAGGGTGAGAGAAAAACAGGCAAGAATTCTCTGCAGCCTAGAGTACGATAGAGCCCGCAGGGAAATTCCTGTAACTTTCCCAAGGATCCTCCTGCCCTGGGAAAATGCTTGAATGGTCCTGCAGAGAAACTGGACCCTTTTCCTGTTCTGCATTAGGAACGCTGGCATCATCCAAAGAAGTGGAATCTTTAGGGAAAGGAAGAGTGTCTGCCGTGTCAATAGTCGGTTCTTTCCCAGCACAGCCGATGAGAAGGCCATCTCAGAATACACCTCGTGGGAACAGACCAGAGAGCACTTCCTGAACTGATAGCCTGGGAGCAGGCAGGACATCAAAAGCTGGCTTAAGTGAATCATTGTAACTGGGATCACATAATTTGACTGTGAGACTTTTCTTTCTTTTTGTCAGCATAATGTCAACCTGAAGAGGCAGCATGGAGAAACGGAAATAGGACGAGGAGTTTGGGTTGACTCTCTGGGTTTAGACTCTGCTTTAACTCCTGCTCTGACGTTTATAAAGTGAGCGAGTTCCACTTCCTCATATGTAAAATGAGCATATGTTGGGATTTGAACAGGTCAATAAATAACGCTTTTCTTCTTCTCCAGATAAGAATCTGAATAAAATAAAAAGTAGATATGAGTCAAATTGCGGGGGGTGGGGGGCGGTTGTCAACATCACCTTATAACTGGATTTGGGAGTGCAGCCTGAATCCACAGCCAGTAATTCTTAATATTTCTAATATTTTTCCCTATTCCAAAAACTGAACCAAATTCAGGCAAAATGATAGTCATAACCATCTACCTTCCCCAAAGGTTACTCTTGGCAACAAAGAAGAGAATAGTGGGGATCAGACAGAGGATCAGATCACTTCCAGAACAAGAAGAGGAAACAGGGACTCTATGGTCTTAAACCACCTGGGAAAAGAATGATGGGCCAATGGGTGTGCAGACCCTTAGCACCCAACCAATTGGAAAAAGGAAGCAGCTTCTTGGGGATGGGAGTGGGAAAGAGACACTGGAAAGGTCTGTGATGGAACCCAAACATAAGGATGAAGAAGAGGTTTCCCAATCAGATACCACCTCCATTTCCCTTGTAGGGGTGGTGAAATCATTAAAGGAGATGAAGTAAATGGAGCACCAATCAGGGAGCCAGTGACCACGTGTGGTTATTTTCTTTCCTTCTTTAATCTGTTCCCCCAACTGCTTTAGAAAATGAGGACAATTAAGTTCTGCAGCAGCTCCCTGAGACGCTTTCCCCAGGGCAACACCGGCTACCTCAGTCGGCTCTTGCCAAGGTAAGACGACCATGCATCCTGGGTTCCCCAGGGCAGGCTGTGGGCCCTGTGTCCTGTCCAGTTTAGCACTTGCTGCAAAAAGAGTCCTAACTGGGTTATACTGACCCTCTTTCTAGTAGGAAATTTTCAGGCAGAGAAACAACAGGTTTTTCTCCCTTTGTTTCCAAATCGCTACTTTTTCTTGCCTCTTCTCCCCTTCCTTCTCAGGCTCTATTGCTGGATCCTTTCAGTAAAGGTCAGCATTTCCCAGGTGTGGTTCCTTCCTGTTTTCTTATTCCCTCTGCCTGTCCTCTCTGGATGACCCCACCCACTCCTTCCTCAACTACACCAAACTACATTTGCTCCAACTTCCAGATCTCTGTCCCCTGCTCTAACTGCCCCCCTCACATCTCCGACTGCCGCGCCTTTACCTGGATCCCCTCCAAACATCCCAAACGTAACTCACTTTCTTATCCTTCTTCCCTCCAACTGATTGTCTTTCTTGCATCTTCCAGCTCTACTCTTCCCCCACTTTCCCTAACTGGAAGTCTTAAAATTATCCTAAGTAGCTGATTCTTTTTTAGGCCCCACATTTAATTAAAGCTCGATTCTGCCAGTATCTCTTACATGTGGCCTCTTCTCTCCAGCCTGGCTATCACTGCCTTAGCTGGATCCTCAACCCTCACCTGCCTCCTTGCAAAGGCCTCGTAAATGATCTCCCGTCTGCATGTGTCGGAGTCTTAACCACTAGACGGCCAGGGAAGCCCCTCTCTCTCTCTTTCTATCTCTGTCTGTCTGTCTGTCTCTCTGTCCCTCTCTGTCTCTGTCTCTCTGTCTCTGTCTCTGTCTCTGTCTCTCTCTCACACATACACACACACACACACACACACACACACACACACACACACACACACACACACACACACACACACACACTGTAACCTGCAAGACACTCCTGACTCCCTTTGCCCAGTGCCCGGTGCTCTCAGTCCAAGCTTCTTACAATGAGCTGCACATCTTCTACTGCCCAGGGCCTCCTGCCTTGTGGCCCATTCATCCACCCTCCAAGCCTTCAGACCCAATGGCACTGAACTGATATCACCATTCCTAGAAGAGTCTATGACCCTTACCACTTCTCTGCTTAGGCTCCTCCCGTGCCCTCCACTTTGAATGTCCTTCCCCAATACACACACCTAATCCCTGACTTGTAAACATATTTTTCCTTTAAGGATGATTTCAGATGTCCTTGCTTTGGAGAAGCCTTCCCCAACTTCTCTGCTTGTTAGTTACATCCCTTTTGTGTGCCCTCAATATTTAACTGTGTAACAGAGTTACACATACTCAAATTGTAGGTAATCTATTGGCATTTATGATTCTCCCATTATCATGGTAGTTTCTTGAGAACAGAGAATCATTTTTTTAATCCTTTTATTTCCAGCATCTAGGTATTGACCCCCTCTTAGGTACAATCATTATGCCATTTATTGCACATAGAGATACATGGAGGGATGAAGACTGATTTACATTAGTGTGATAAAAGTATTCCCATTAACTACAGGTCTGGGAATCAGGAAACACAGCCCCAGGCACCAGTGTTGCCTCTGCTTAGCCTTGTGAACTAAAAAACAAGTCCCTCCTCCAAGCTGTGTTTTGCTTCTTCATTTTGAACAATGGTCAAACAATAGCCCAATAACTCTCCTGATGGGTACAACAGCAACATGAAAATTTTTCAGAGTATTTTCATGTCTAACATGAATATATTGAAATATATCACTGTTACTACCCTGGATTAGACTTTGTGGCTAAACATTCAGGTGATGCTTTCAACTCAAATGAGTGAAAAGATGATATATATGCAAAAGAAGCTTTAAACACACAGAACTCCATTCATAGCTTTCTTATTAAACCATAAATATGATCAATTAGTAGTTAGTAGCATCCTGATCTTATATCTAGACTTGCACAGATTTTTTTTCTTTTCATAAATCTTTATTTTGAAATCAGACCCCTCCCAGGAGGTAATTTCAGACCAGTTTGTCTTCGAAAGCTCTTCCAAGCATTTTGAAAAAATAAAGAAAAATTGAGGACAATTACACTGCTGTGGTACCAGAATTCAATCTATATTAGAATCTCTTCTAAGGGAATAATTCTAAATACAGAAAACTCTTTATGCACTGAAAGTTCACTGCAATTTTTTTCTTTTTCTACAAGAGAAAAAAAATAGAAATAATCAAAATGTCCAATAAAAGGGTAATGACTAAATGAATTTAGACTATACTAGTGTGATGGAAAACAATGAAATTTTATATATGATGTTATAACGATTTGTAGCAACTTGGGTAAGCTGTTGTGTTATAATATCACATGGAAAAGTAAGGTAAAAAGCCTGTATACAATATGAGCACAAGTAACTAGAAAATAAGCCCAAGACACTAAGTATATCTGTATACCTTCTGCTTGTTTCTACTGCCTCTCCCTCTGACAGCAGTGAAAACTGGGAAGGACGACCATCTTGGTGTCAGGAGTGGGAACTGCCACCACAGTTTTTTCATAATCAGAACTTCCTCTGCCAGTTTGCCAGTGGGGGAAGGATTTCAGTACTCTCAGACTCCCAATCCTACTTCTTTTCTCTAAACCTTTTTTTAATAACTTACATTTGATTACCAAAGTAATTTATGTTCACTTGAAAACCTTCCTAATTTTAAAGTTTCTTATCCATGTCTGGTTTGAAGTGAAATTGGAAAATGATTGTTCTTTCAGCAGCCCAAACTCTTGGCAGGTCGCCTCCAAACAGAGCTTGGGATTACGTAACTCTCAGTATAACAGAAAAACTTTTCTAAAGGGCCAACTTCTCATCTAGAACCCATCATTTCAAAACAGCTTTTAAGCAGATTATAAATGGATTTTTACCACCATGGTGGTGTTTCCAGCATATACACTTAAAAGTGTGATATAATTTATGGGTTTTTTTAAACACCTTGTAATAGGCAATGAATTGTAGATAAAGAAAGGGATTCCTCCCCACTCCCCAAGAGAGCTGTTCATAAATAATTACCAACTAGAGATGAATAAAAAGAGAATAGTAAATCCCAGGTAAGGAGAAGATATAGATGGGGGATGGCCATCTTCTCAGAAAGGTAGGCGGTAAGCAGGATGTGTATACCTGACATCACTTGATGTGTAAGGCTGATTTCCTCATCTCTTTCATATGTTCAGAGGTCTCTCTGTGGTCCTCACTGGTTTGAATAAATCTCTCCAGGGCCCTAGTGTAGACGGGCTTTCACACCAAAATCACCTGACATGACAATTACAAATACAGATTCCAAAGCCTCACCCCAAACCTACTGAATGGCAACCTCTGGGGTGGGACTCGAGATTCTGCATCTTAACAAACTGTCCCGGTGAGACTCATGCACTATTTACAGGACAGGAATCTGAGGCCCAAAGTGGAACTTGACTTGCCTAAGATCACACCTCAGGGTGGTGGCAGAGCCCCCTGACCACCAGGTCAGCCCTCTCCTGGGGATATGAGGCCTTTGAAGTACAGACCTGTGTAAGAACAGAGGGCTGGATGTAAAGGTCACCCAGGCCAGAAACAAATTTGCCGCTAATCACTGGGCTACCATCCCCTGAGTCTCCCTTGGTTCATACAGGTGTCTCTCTGAGGTTTTTAGAGGGAACTAAAGAAGAAAATTACAGGGACTTCCCTGGTGGCGCAGTGGATAAGAATCCGCCTGCCCATGCAGGGGACAAGGGTTCAAGCCCTGTTCTGGGAAGATCCTACATGCCACGGAGCAACTACGCCCATGCACCACGACTACTGAGCCTGTGCTCTAGAGCCTGTGAGCCACAGCTACTGAGCCTGCATGCCACAACTACTGAAGCCTGCGCGCCTAGAGCCCGTGCTCCACAACAAGAGAAGCTACCACAATGAGAAGCCTGCACACTGCAACGAAGAGTAGCCCCTGCTCGCCCCAACTAAAGAAAGCTCGTGTACAGTAACCAAGACCCAATGCAGCCAAAAATAAATTAATTAATTAATTTAAAAATTTTTTTCAAAAAAATTTTCAAAAAAAAGAAAATGACAAATCAAAGCAGGGTTTCTGTAAGCATGTTTCTTAGAAAACTAGTCCTTACAAGTAATCCATGAAGAAAGCGTGGAATGGAATGGAATTGTATCCTTTCTCCCTGTTTTGAATAGTCTCGAGGAGTCCCTTGTTAAGTGAGCCTATCAAGGCACTGAGAAGTCCTGCAGCAATGAAGCCCATTTACCTTTCCTCATTCTAGTGACCGCTGACTTATTTGACAGAAATGCCTGTGTGTGTGCGTGTGTGTGAGAGAGAGTGTGTGTGTGTAATACCTTTAACACTGTTAAGGAACTAGTGTTCTAGAGAAACCATCTACTCATTCAGAAGTTTCTTTACTCAAGTCTATGTCACAAGCAGTGAGCTGGCTGGTATGGCGGGAAAGGCACTAAACTTGGATCCTGGAGTCCTGGGTTTTAGACTCCTCTCTGACACTTACTAGTTTTAAGACCTTGGCTAAGTCTCTTGTCCCATTTTACAACTGAGGAAACTGAAACTAAGAGATACACACATTTCCTGTCCACTCTACTGGTTGTTTGGAGGACCACATGTAACAGCCCTCAGAACAGACAGCGCCATTAAAGTGTCAGTATCTCTTCTTCTTCTTCCTCCTTCTCCTGCTTCTTCACATGCCCATCACTCAGGAGGTCATCTCCATCCCAGAGAACTCATTCTGTCTTTAACAGCAGGGCCTTGACACCAGGTGTGAAACAAATACAGCATCTAAGGGTGACCAACTAATCCTCACATCGCTGCAACATCAACGTTCTCTCGTCATGACGAACTCTCAAAGCATCGGCTGTAGAAGGTATTGACTCGGGTGTGGAACCTTTCTCACTGACTTACAGTTCAGTTATTCACGTAATTGATTTTCTTCTCTAGAGACACTGACGTTGCTAATGCTGTTCCCAGTCAGACCGCGGAGGACAGAACAGTTTCCTCTGGTTTTCCTTGGTCTGTGTTCCAGTGGGTGGTTCTCTGCCCAAACACACTTCCCTCCGTTGCAGCCATTCCCCTCCTCCCACTGCAGAGGGAGGGGATGAAGGCTGGAAACGCAGGCATGAGATTCCTCACAATGACCCAATGACCGTAGGGAAATAGCCACCCATGCGTATCATTGGCTCTGGTGAGGTGTGACCCGGCAACGTGCCTCATTCATCTCTGTGCCCCTCACAGTGTTTGGCACAGTTCCTGCCACCTCCTAGGTGCTTGAGAAATATTTCTGAATGAATGGATGAAGAAATGAATGATCTCTGTCCTCCATCACCCTGTCATATTTTCTCTGGTTTAACAGGGCCTCCCTGAGCCATCCTTCTCTCCCATGACAGGCCACACCCTGTCTTGAGGTTGGAAATATAATACAAGAGACTCACTAATACTCAGAAAACTAGGCAGTGGAGGCCCAGAGATGAATAGAGCGTTCTGTGGACCCCCAACGAGCCTACTGTGCAGTACGAGAGAAATTCACTGGGCTGCAAGTGTCACAGGGTAAGGCCATGGCTACATGGGGATTCATTTTATTTCCCCCAGTAGATTTTAAGCTCCCAGAGGACAGGAACCATCTTCAGTATCGTCATTATCTTTATCATCATCTTTATCGTCATCCTACTCATGTAAGCTCTATGAGGACAGCAATTTTTCTTTTGTTCCCTGATGCATTCCAAGCATTGAGAACAGCTCCTGCCACATAACAGGTGCTTTTCAATCCACAGTTTAACACTGAATAATCATGATCACTGTGAGAATGTATTGCCTACCTCCTTCCTTCCAGGCACGAAGCCAAGTACTTCATATTCATTATTTCAACAATATGAGCAACCTGGGACCCTTGAGCATAAATAGGTACAGAAACGTCCTCAGATGATGGAGTCACACTTCCTACCCAGGAAATCGGACTCCAGCGACCACGCTCTTACCCACATCCCTCCCCATGATGCCATCCCCAGCCGCCTCTAATGCTTTTCTACGTCCCTCACAGTTCCTTGTAGGATGAGTGGTGAATGTTCATCAAACTAGCGAGAAGACAAGATTCCAAACCAACGTACTGGTCCTGGGCCGGTGACTGTCCCTGAGAGCTCTGATCTTGAAGGAGCCAGCACTTCAACTGTCCAACACCGAACCAGGGTTAATAAAGGAACAGAAGCAGGATTGACCAAATGAGCATGCCAGTGTTAAACCCTTCCCAGCCAGGCAGCTAACAAGATTTTTATTGACAGGGAAATAAAGACTTCAGAAAGAAATATGATTCCTTCTGTCTTGTCTTAAAGTGAAAAATGAGTAAGACCAGAGAGAGAATGGATCACTTCCCCTTTCGAAGTGAAACTAGCTCTCTCTAGTTTCTCTCCAATGATACGAATGCAAGCAAGCAAGCAGCAGGCCCACTGGTTCAACTACCACCTGCACTGGGGGACACGAAGCATGACGGATGGGGCATATGAGGGAGGGAGCTGACGTTTCCCAGGCCACGGAGAACACCCTGAGCCACCAGGAGGGACACCCCTGTGTGTGCCTGGAAGTGTGCTGAGAACTTTCCACCTGAAATGCAAACAGGAATATTCATGGGGGTATATCTGGTGCCAAACAATTAGAAAAGCCACTTGTTCTTACTGATTATATTTAGTTCATTTCACTAAATATCTGTTAGTCACCTACTCTGTGCCCAAACCTGCATTAGAGGTTTGTTTCTTTTATATCTGCATTGCCTAATAACAGCAGAAACACCTAATAGTATGTGACACTTTACAATGTGCTTTTAACTTCCGCTCGTTTTGATTTGGTACCCAAAGGATACCATGGGATAAGCATGGAGGGAGTCATTATGCTGGTTTTATAGTTGAAGAAACCAGGGTTCACTAAGCGCTGACACTAAGTGCTTAACCCGTGCCAGGCACCAGGCAAGAAGTCTGCACACATTGTTTTTACAACAACCCTGTAAGGTAGATACTTTATTATCTCCATTGTGCAGATGAGAAAACTGAGGCTTTGAGAGATTGTTTCCCAGAGTTGTACCTAGAGTGGGTGACAGAGCTGGTATGTAAACAAAGGAGGTTCTGTACCCTTGCTCTGAAATTCATGGTTATTCTGTCTTCAGAGGTTAAATAATTAGCCCAAGACCATGCAGCTTGCCAGAGATAAAGCTCCACTCATACCCAGAGCGCTTGCCTCTAACCCTGCTGCTTGAGGAAGTTACTTATTAATAATGGAAAGGGCCCCTGCTTTAAAGGCGTTTATCTTCTAGTAAGGAAAGTGAGACAAACACAGCACAGAGCTAGCATCAAGGCAAGGCCAAGGTCTGGCCTTCAGTCAATTAATAAGACCTCCAGGCATAAAACACTGTTTGTGTTCAGAATCGAAAGAAAACCAGTTGGCACTGTGCCCCACGACGAGCAGACCTTTATTGATAATTTAGTATGCACTAATGTTTTACTTGCCTTGGCAGAAGCGTTTACTGATCAGGGAATATCTAGATGCTACCCACATCTCCTTGCCCCTCTGCATTTAAGCAGAGCTCTGTGACTCGTTTTGGACAATACATTGTGAGTGGAGGTAATGAGTATCACTTCTGGACCAAAACAAGAAGAGCATGTCAACTTTCTACCTGTTCTTTTTTTCCCCAGAAGCATTCTAGATTATGGAACCTACGTTCCTAGGTTTCTTTGAGGAGAAGAGCCTCCTGCTGAACTGCACTGGATATGTACCATGGAGGAGAGATAAACCTTTGCTGTGTGTTAAGACACTACAACTTGAGGTACATTTGTTACTGCAGCATAACTTAGCCTATCCTAACCAATGCAGAGGCCTGATATCATGTAGTAGAAGTACACATCAAGGATTTATTTGAATTATGCCTTGGTAATTCTGCCAGGGAAAGATGAACATGGGAAGTTGTAGGGCCAGAAGGGAGAAGAGACACCCCCCCTCCCTCACACCACCCCCAGCAGTAGGTGTGTTTTGGGATCCAGGGTTGGCTACAACTGGATTGGGGAAGTAGGATGAGGCCAGAAAGAGTCCTAAGTGCCACACTCAGGGGTCAGAATTATAATATTATGAGGCTGGGAAGTACCTTAAAGATCATTTTATATTTGAAGAAAAGGATACTTTAGATGAAGATTAAATTGTTCTCAGTCATACCCCTTGGGCTCCACCCTATAGGGAGAGGGGACACTGTTGGGTTTTGTTCAAGAGAATGACAGATTGAAGGTTCTGCTTTAGGAGAATGCAAATGGCATTAATATCACGGTGGTTGGTATTTGTAGAAACTGAAGCCAAGAAGACAAGTTAGAAAGCCATTGTCTAAGGCAAAGTCTAGAAAGTTCGTAATACTGAAAGTTGGCCACAACTCTCTTAGACTTCACTGATATAAACATGGGAAGGTTCCTCAGAAGAGAGGTTAGTCTGAGGCAGGACACACAAAATGCAGGTCCCAATATCCAGGGAGGGGTTTGTTCCCAAAAGATGACCCCCACACCCCCCAAATTAGAGCCAGTCCCTTGTCCAGGGCTTGACATGTACATATTCTTTGCAGTAGTGACATTCTGCTGGCCAGGGGAGCTCTAGAAAAAAAGAAAACAAATCAGAGACCAGCCTTACTGTTAGACTTATACAGAAGCTTTCCCAGGGACTACTGCTTCTGCTCCTTACTTATAGCCATGTGGTTCATTTGCTTATTAACTTATCAACAAATTCATTCATTCACAATAAATATGCATTAACACCTCTAGGTGCTCAGAGCCCTGCCATCTCCCAAGAATACAATAATGAGAAATCAGCCACAGTACCTTCAATTCCTGAGGCAGCTTCTGTTTAGTAGGAAAGATATAGTTTTGTCACTGCTTGATGTCTAATTATAAACAGTGCTAAGAGTGCTGAGCGAGGGCTTCCCTGGTGGCGCAGGGGTTAAGAATCCACCTGCCAATGCAGGGGACAGGGGTTCGAGCCCTGGTCCAGGAAGATCCCACTTGGGGCGGAGCAATTAAGCCCGTGCGCCACAACTACTGAGCCTGCCCTCTAGAGCCCGCGAGCCACAGCTACTGAAGCCTGCGTGCCTAGAGCCCGTGCTTTGCAACAAGAGAAGTCATTGCAATGAGAAGCCCACACACCGCAACAAAGAGTAGCCCCCGTTCACCGCAACTAGAGAAAGCCCACGTGCAGTAACAAAGACCCAACGCAGCCAAAAATAAATAAATTAAATTAATTTTTTTTAAAAAGTGCTGAGCAAGAAGCACGGGGTACTTCAGAGCCCATCAGAGAAGGACATGGTCCAGTCTGTTGGATACAGGAAAACCGCCCTGAGGAAATGACAATTACAATGAAAACTAAGCAGAGCTAAAGCTAAAACTAAAACTAGGAGGACGCACATGTTAGGCAGAGAGAAAGGCAATCTGCAAATGCTGTGGGGAGAGGCCATGACATCTGAAGTTCAGACAGACAAGTCAAGAGTCAGGTAAGATGAGACTGAAGAGGTGAAATGGTTTCAAATTCCTTGCCATGACCTACCAGGCTGCATGACTGGGCCCCAGCTGACAGCAGTGGAAGTCCCTGGCTGGCTGGGAAGCAGCTGCAGATTTGACATCAAACTAGCTGACGTGTGGGAATGGACATGAGGGAGGCCAGACAGCACGGGGTAAAGAGTTAGGAGCTACTGCAATTACCCAGGAAGGGGTGATCATGGCTTGGTTGAGCACTGTAGAAAAAGGTGGAAAGAAATCATGGAGTTAAATGATGTACATAATATCACAAGACGACGGTAGACTAAAAAAGGAGGATGAAAGAGAGAAGCGGCTGAGGATGCCTTCTGGTTTTCTGAACCGCACAACTATAGGGATGGGGTTGCTGCTGGAAGCAAGAGAGGAAGCCAGGTTTGGGGAGAGAGAAGGTGGTTCATTTGGTTTTGAGGCAGTTGGAAGAACCCAGGCTGGGGCCGTAGATGCTGGGCCTTCTAGTCCACTGATAGGGACACCTGAGGACGTCTTGTATTCCGGGTGGTGGTGCATCCTTTTCTCAATGCCTCCCTGGAGGATGCTGGGCTTTAGAACTGACTGGCCCCTTCCCAGACCCCGAGCAGAGGCGCTGGACTAATGCCGTCTTGCTCTCACGCTGCTGGCCACTTTTTTGATGAGCTGATTCAAAGTTTCAAAGCTGATTCAACATTTGACCCTTTAATCTTCTCTGTTTCAGACAGTTTATGCTGATTAAGCCCAGTTTGGCAGTTGACTTCAGATCCATAATAAGAACTTTGTACAGGAATAGACACGCAGAGACCACACAGAATTGGGAGCTGGGGTACAACTAATCAGCTGGGATTTTCCACTGTTGACAGGAGAGTTCCAATAACGTCCCAGAGGAACACAGGATTTCAGGGTTCCAGAGAAAGAGTAGTTGCTTCTGGCTGGGGACAGGAAGGAAGAAGTTCCTGTGAAACGTGCATTTGGGTTGCATCTTGGAGGATGAGTGTGTATTTAGACAAATCGTGATGGGAAAGGAGGAAGAATTCAGGCAGAAGAAATAACTTGGGCAAAGGGAGCAGGGAGGCAGGTAGAAGATGTGTTTCTTCCCCGAGACGTCCTCCAGAACCTTCCACTTTGATGCTCTGTCCTGAGCACAGAGCCCTTACTGATACCTGGTGAGAGCGACTGCTTCCTGGAAAATGGGTTTCAGATTAGAGAATGATCACACTGCACTGAAGAGGAAGTGGTTGAAGACGGGGAGCAAAGAGAACACAGAAAGATATTTTATTTTCCACCCACTTTCTTCTACATCCACACATGTGCCCAATGCCCTAGAATAGCCTGTTTGTTATCGCCAAACACGTCCCCCACTTTCCTCTCTCTCCATCTTTAATTATGCTATTCTCTCTGCCAGAAATGCTCTCTCCCTCCTCCACCAGCTTCTGTCCAAATCTTACATCTCCTCCACGACATGACTCAAGGGCGAGGTGCCAGTCCTGCCTCATTCCACAGTCGGAAGTGATGCCTCTCGCAGCGACTTCCCTCTGTGCCTCTCACTTGGTACCTCTTACTTACCTACTGGGATTACGTTCAGTCTACTTGGGGTCATGCGTTGATGTTCCTTGAGCAAGGACTATATTTGATTCCTCCTCGGAGACCCAGGACAGCCTTTTTCATAAGTGAGAGCTTCACAAATGTTAAACAAACAGAGGCTAGAGCCTGAATCTAGAATTCCTGTTTCCTCTTTCCAATTCTGACTCTGATCCGCAAAATACACAGGAGTAATGCAAAGCCAGCTACTCCCATGGAATACTTTTATTCCATAGCCTAAAACCACAAGTAGTAAAACTCCGAGCACCTAAGGGGTTTATAGCTGAATTTCCTTTTACTTTGTCTGAATTTCACAGCTTTATCTTGTGGGACAAACTGCTTCCTGCCAGTATATCGGTAGTTCCTTTAGGGCCCAACGTGCACTATCTCTGGCTGGAGGAAAGATGACCGTGGCGGGAAAAGTGTTACTCCTCTGCCCACCAGGCTGCCCAAGCTGAGGTCCAAATGCCACTGTGTGCGCATGCCTGTGCACACGTGCTGTGTGTGTTAAGTGCGTGCATGTGCGCCCATGGGCACGTGGATGTGGGCATATGTCAGCGCCTTACCAGCTCAGTCCTCTAGTTTGGAAAATTTTGGGTTTTGGCTCATTCACAAGCTGAGAGGATGAGAGACACAGAAAGAGGGAGAGAGATCTATTCCCACGCAGTAATCAGGTTACTGAAAACCACCAGCAGTCATCGTGTTTATCTTCCTCATTTATCCAAAGCCCAAACAGCCCTCTGCAGCAAATCACATTTCAGCAGGGCAGATTATTCTGTCTGTAGCATCAACTTTTCACTGCATCTCTCTCAGGAGCAGCCTCTCTAGGTAAATATAAATCTCATTCTAATAGCAACATTTGGAGAAGTAATGTTATTTGCCCTGATTTAGAGAAAACACAACATAGGCTCTGGCAAAGCTGATCTTTTTCCTTAGAAATTAATCAAAGGCACATAATTCAGAGGCAATGTGAGTGTTCCTCTGGCAGAGTGGAGTGCTGGGTGTGAGTGTGAGTGTGTGTGTGTGTGTGTGTGTGTGTGTGTGTGTGTGTGCGCGGTGGGATGGAGACCTTGATGAATTATTCCCTCCTCCTAACCCCACCTCTGGAGAGAAAGAGTGGGCTCCCTTTTATTTATTTCCTGTCACCTGAGTGGTTTCCGGAGACCAGCTGGCAAGATTCATAGAGTTGAGAGAGATCAAATGGCGATTTTTCACCGCACAAGTGAGACTGTGCAAATTTTACCCAAAGGGAATATGAAAGCTCAATTCAGGACTGACTTCCTCTGCCTTCGCAGGCAAGTGTCTAAGAGTGCGGCTGGGGCAGGTGACTACCTCCGGCTGTGAGGGTGTGAGGGGTGGGATGGGACATGGGGGAGGGAAGTTGCTGCCTTTCTGAGCCCATTCCACCTCGAGCTCCTGAGGACAGGGAGACAGAATTTGTAATCGATGATTTAAAAAATAACAATCGCAGTGCAGCCATGTGCTAAAGTGGCCCTTGCTGCAACTGGGTCAGTAAGGCATCATGGGAGAGAGCAGGGGCTCCGAGGTCAGACTTGCTAAATTCAAATCCCGGCTCTACGGTGGACGAGCCGAGTGATCTTGGGCTAATTACTTCTTATGCCTCAGCTTCCTCCTTTATAAACTGATTGGACAGGATTGTGTTGAGGATTAAATGAGTTAATATGCACAAAGGACATAGAACAGCATTTGACCCCGTGAGCACGGCATGTTAACGATCACATTATCATTATTTCTAGTATTAATTAAACCCTCCGTGTGAACCTCTTTCTGGCCCATGTTCCTGTGAAAACCACGTTACAGCAGAGAATCAAATGTGCAGGTTTACAAACCTCACGGGTTACAAGAAAGCTCCAAAGGGCTCAGGCTGGGAATGTAGTAAGAGTTAATCCAGCCATCCATTCCTGGCCTAGGATCTCTGTGGATCCAGGCCAGAGACATGCCGAAGCCTTCTGTTTTTCTTGGGCTGGTTGTATAAGATTAGCTCTTATGGTCAGAGGCCATTTTCTGTCTTCCAGAGCAGAAGTGGGCTTCTAACGACATTTAGGGCTGGAAAGAGCATAAGATGGAGAATCAGATTCAAATTCAACATCCACAGGCCATGTGATAGTACAAGTCCTGCCTTCTCCGTGGACCTCAGTTTCCCCCTCCGTACAATGAGGAGGTGGCATCAGTGGCCTCTGAAGAATCACCCAGGGGCTTCCCTGGTGGCGCAGTGGTTGAGAGTCCGCCTGCCGATGCAGGGGACACGGGTTCGTGCCCCGGTCCGGGAAGATCCCGCATGCTGCGGAGCAGCTGGGCCCGTGAGCCATGGCCGCTGAGCCTGGGCGTCCGGAGCCTGTGCTCCGCAACGGGAGAGGCCACGACAGCGAGAGGCCCGCGTACCGCAAAAAAAAAAAAAAAATCACCCAGCATCAGTGGTCCATCCCCCACCTTCGTCCTCTACATAGGCTGGATGCAACCGGACTTCAGCAATGGTCAATACGTTGGTGGTCACCACTGGCCCAGGCTGGAGAAGTGAGTGAAGAGTAAATGACTTCCTGACTGTTGGCATCTCAGTAGTTTTATCTATGTCTCGGGGCAGACAGCCGAATCGGAACCAGCATGTCTCCTGCCTGATCCCTACTGAAACGCTCTCACAGTGAGATCAATAACAAAGGTCAGTCAAAGTGAAAGAACTGGCTTCCGTGCATCAGCCACGTTCCCTCCAGAGGGCTGGTGGCTCTCAGGCATCCTCGTCCCACGACCCTCTGCGGGCTCCTGGTAACCTCACTTTCCAGAGGACACTGCTCAGGTGCAGACCTTGCCAGCTCCGACACCCTGAGAGCTGTTCACTTTGCCTCCTGCTTGTCCTGTGGCTCTTGTCAATCCAGCAGCTGGTGAGCACCTCAGAGAGCGGAGGCTGGCCCAGCTACACCTGGGTTTCCATTCCTGAAACCACTGCCTTCTCCTGCATGACAATTTCAGAGCGGGTTTGAGAACCTCTGTTTCAAACCACCGTCCCGATGAAGCGAGAGAGCAGAGTCTGCTCTCAGCTACCAGAGGATGAATTATTCAATAAATCCCTGAACAGGGGTGGAGCACATACCACAACCTAATAACAGGAAAGTAACCTTTGACTGCCAACTAGTATTAGATATTGTAGGAGACGCTTTACATTTTTTCCCCCATTAATAGTTACAGTAACCCTTTGAAGGAACTATTAGTGTAGTACCCGTTTTACAGCTGGAGAAACTGAGGCTCAAAAAGCTGTAAGAATATAGTGGTAAGTGAGGTCACCAGGACTTGACCCAGAGATGTACGAAAAAGCAGAAGGCGTGACCTCTGCCCGGTAGAGTGTACATTCTGCTGAGGAAGCAGGATGTTGGCTCTGCCAGGTTTTGTGCTGTGCTGCCCCTTGATGTTTTAATGCCTATGATAGATAAGAAACACATTATGCAGATTATGAGGTATGTGAGTCAGCTCACTGTGGGCCAAGGCAGTGAGGAAAACTGAACGGGCTTCTGGCCAGGCTTTGCAGCATAGAGAGTGATGCCCTAAGCACGGGGACACCAGATTAGGTGAGAACAATTGCACTAGCGAAGGCCACCCAGCTGTGCAATTCAAGATCCTATTTCCTCCTAGTTATCCTGGATGAAGGATGCTCATTTGGCTCCTGGAAAACCCTCAGCTGTCCTGGACAACTGGGGACTGTCCGTGTAGAAACGTGTTCCAGGAAAGAGGATTAAGACATGGTCTTAATGATACGTGGTAATGCTCAAATTAAAGTCCAGTTGGATATGTCCAGGCGAGAGCTCCTTAAATATTTTCAACAAATGTCATTAGTGATAGAAAATATAAAGACACACTCTTGGTATATTTACCTGTTTGGATTTTTAAAATTCATGCCACACTTGTGCAGTTCTAAAACATATCCATGTTTATTTCAATTCACTTCTTTATTAATTGCACAGATATTTGTTGAGCCCCTATTCTGTGTTGGGACTTGTTCTAGGCACTGGGGGAAGAGCAGTGAATATACTATGATCTGTATCTTTATAAAGGTCCATTCTGGAGTTTCTTCCCACTTTTTTTTTTTTTTTTTTTGCGGTACGCGGGCCTCTCACTGCCGTGGCCTCTCCCGTTGCGGAGCACAGGCTCCGGACGCACAGGCTCAGCGGCCATGGCTCACGGGCCCAGCCGCTCCGCGGCATGTGGGATCTTCCCGGACCGGGGCACGAACCTGCGTCCCCTGCATCGGCAGGCGGACTCTCAACCACTGCGCCACCAGGGAAGCCCACTTCCCACATGTTTGTAGGAAGTGGTAGTTTCTTGAAGGTGTAGCACATCCACCCTGGGCTTTCTGTGCCCTCAGCACCTTGCCTCTGGGGGTTCCCAGGAGTGGGCACGCCCACACTTGAAGAGCAGTGTCCTCAGGACAGGTTCCGGACAGGCCACGGGATCAGGAAGCACTTCCCTACTTTACTTTCAGGGTTGTTTTGCTAAATCTGGGGCTGGAGCTTCCAAAGCTGCACATCAATAACAGAGTCGAAGTCTCTTCCTCTCCTGTTATCACCACACCACCCCTGAGGAAGAACCAGAAGCCTGCTCCTAGGACCCCTCATGGTCCCTATGTTGTGCCTCTATCAGTCAGCTCCGGCCGCTGAAAATCCAACCCCAAATGCCTTGAACAGTAAGTACCCCAGTATTATCTTACCTTAGAGGTAAGGAGTGGCTCTGAGGCAATGAATTCAGTGCCTCCCAACCAGCATTATAAACGCATACTCTTTCCCCTTTCTTCTCTGCTACACTCAGCATGCTGGCTTGCCCTCTAGGTCAGCTCCTTCATGGTCCCAGGAAGCCTACCGCATTTTCAACATTCATATGCAAGCATCAGGAGGAGAGAGCACAGCTTGTTTTCTCTATATGCCTTTTGTTTGGTCGGTCATTTTTTAGAGCAAGGAGGAGTCTCACCCAGAAGCCCCCTCACATCTCAGCCAGAACCGACTCACAAGATTTCCCTTAAACCAGCCCCTGGCAAAGTGAGTGGGATTGCCGTGATTGGCTGGGATTCTTCCCTGTGCTGGAAGATGAATCATAGATTCAATTGGGGTCTGTAAGCAAGGAAGAAAGGAGAAATACCTGCTGGGTAGGCAGCAAAGAGTATTTGACACCATGGGCTCCTCTCATATGTTGAATTCCACCTGATAACTATGTAAAATGAAAGCTCCCATGTATCAATTGCTTCCTACCTGACACACACTGTCCTTGGCACGGTCAAAGCCATTAACTCCACTCGGCCCTAGCCCTGGGTTTTCTTCATCCCCCCTCTGGTAACCTGAAATTATTTTGTCTGCTTATTTATTATTGCTTCCCCAGTTAGAAGGCAAGCTCCAGGAGGGCAGCCCTCATGTTTCTTTTGTTTATTGTTCCAACGTCTAGCCCAACATCTGGCACGTAACTGGTACTCAGTGAATATTTTTAAAGAAATAAATAAGTGAATTCTCTACAAGGCACGTGATTCTCCTTATTCTTCTATAGCCCTTCTTCCCATCTTGCATTTGGTGAAACTGAAATAGAAGTTCCACTAATAGGCGTTAGGTAATTTGCTTAAGGTCACTTGAGGATCACGTGGCATAATCAAAATTTAAACCTAATCTTTCAGATTCCAAGTCTCTGCTCCATCCCCAGGGACCAGCGCCATGACCCCTGTCCACGTGAACAGCAGCCTTTGATCTAGTGAGTCCTCTTCCCTGGGCAGCTGCAAACCCTTTAGCCATTAACTGCAGCTATGCTCTTGGTCACCTCTGCCTCTGCTCTTTTCCTGGTCTAGAACTTCTCTACTTCTCTGTGCAGAGACTCCCTTCATGTATGCACATCTATGTCCAAAGGTCAGTTCAGACCCCTCCCCGTCCTGGAGACATCATTCTGTACTCCCTGCCTCCATGGTTCCATCCTCTGCCTCTAGTCTAACTGTTCCACAGACCCAGGCCCAATAGCCCCAGGGAAAATGAAAATCCTCAAGGGTGGGGAATACCCCATCTCCTTGGCCGGCAACACAGAACAATGGTT
The DNA here is from genome assembly GCF_964270905.1 of Leucopleurus acutus. Classification (NCBI taxonomy): domain Eukaryota; kingdom Metazoa; phylum Chordata; class Mammalia; order Artiodactyla; family Delphinidae; genus Leucopleurus; species Leucopleurus acutus. The sequence continues at coordinate 18,568,083 of NC_139156.1, forward strand.
AAAACCTCAGATTATAGGGTCAGATTATCCATGGGCAAATCCCAGCTCCTCCACTTGCTGTCTGCGTGACTTTTCTTCACTTCTTTGGGCCTCAGTTTCCTCATCTGCAAAATGGGGATAGTAGTGGTATACACATCATAGGGTTGTTGTGAAGACTGAGTTAATATGTAAACCATTTAATGCAAAGCCCATAGTAAGACCCACGTAAATGTCAACTATCGCTATTCATTTTCCTTCTCTTCTTTCTCCAAGAGTGCCAGGCACCTAGAAGATGTTAAAGATGTTAAATTCATGCTGACATGAATTCGCCAGTTCTCTGGCTGCTTCCTCAATATGTGGTATTTCTCCCCTACTAGCCTACAAATTCCAAGGACAGGCGTTGCTAGTATTTTCTCCTTCCTCTCTACCCTTTCAGAGTCGACCATAGTAGGGAGAACTTGACAAGTACTTCATCCTCATGGAAAGGAGCAAACCAAAAAGCTCCTGGGGAAAGCTCTGGGGAAAATTCTCATTTGGATTTCTTTTCTGCCTGTCCTCTCTCCTTTAATTGTACATCTCTTCTTTCTTCCTGAAATCAGATTAAGCCCCATTGAGCCCAGACTAGTAGTGTTTCCAGTCATTTTCTTAATGGATATGAATGGACTCTAATCCTTTTGTTTCATGGCTATTAGTCGTTGGTCAGGCAGGTGACTGAGATGAAGATTTTAATCACTCCAAACATATGGTATTGGCTTATAAAACATCCACCCTCCACTGCCCTGTAGAGTCATTTACGATGACATTTCGGCTGAGGGAAAAGGCCCCAAGAAACGTTAATTGACCTTTGGGCGATTTCAGGAACTAGACTTTCCTTGTAATTTGCTAGAGAACACATACACTTCCCTGAAATAAGATCAGTCATGGGACACCGCAGTGAGAACCTCATAGAAAATGGCTCCAGGCCAGATTTATGCAGCACAGATTCCTTAAGGAAGCTGGGTCCAGACCCAGCCTCCAAGGCTCTTGTCTTTGGGAGGACCCATTTCTTTCGGGACTTGACTTTTAAAGGCCACAGGAAGAGGTGCTCCCAACAAGGCTTCCCAGGTGCCCTTTGATCCACACTCAAGTGAGCCCAGAGAGAAACGCTGATGAGAAGGAAGAAGAAGAAGGCTGATTCACTTTGGGCAGGAGACTGTCTCCAAAGAAAAAAATGAGTCTGGGATTGAAATGAACAACACGAGAGCATTTCAGTTGAGGCCATCCCAGGTGGCACCTGGGCTCACACACATAGAGTAGACCTCATTAACTTAGAACAGGGACAGCAAATGGGTTTCATTTTGCATGACATTTCTGATCAATTATAGGGGCTGCTGAGAACACTGTGTTCAGAAGGATTCCCCCACTGCATTTCAGTTCAACCAGAAAGAATGCTGTGATCGTTCAGCAATGTCTGCTGTAGCAGAGGCAGAGGAAGTGAAACCCAATACCAAGGGCTTTCCATCCTCAACTTAGAATACTAAGCTGGGATAGACTTCTGTCTGAAATGTCTAAATATCTTTAAAACACTGCTGCATTATTAGTTTCAGTGACTTTCTACTGCAAACAGTAACCTAAATCATCAATATGAATATTCAGAGTTAGAGCACTTATGTTGAAGTTTCTAAACAGTGGACTCTCCCATTCCTCGGTTCCTTCTCATGAGAGCCCTTTTCACTGGTTTGCCAGTGAGAGAAACAGGTCTATGCTGAGGAGCTGGTAAGAAAGGAGAGAAATTTACATACCAGGGTTGCTCATGGCAAACTCCTCCCTGAGTAAGCCCACCTTGAAGCAAACTCCATACACCTGCCTCCTATTTCCATAAGCGGGTTCAGGCAGGCCCTAAAAAGACAGCTCCTGTTCATTCTCACCAATTACTAGAAGAATCAGCTGGTGAGTAATTTAGCTGTTTCTTGGAGCTTGAGATCTGTGTCATTGGTTCAGAAGAGTTGAAGGGAACCCGAGGGGATGCGCAGGAGAAAAGATCATGTCACCAACGGCATCTCAGGCTCCCTGCTGACGCTGCCTTCAGTGTCAGCTCTGACAGCCGCTTGGCAAATCCACCCCTCCAGTCCTGTTCTCAGTGACAGCCTGAGAGAGGGTTGGGGAAAGTTTCCCTTTCCTGAGAGAAGTCGACAGAGCAAGAGGCAATCTCTCTGCACATTTTGTGGGGAATCTTCCATCTAATGGAAAAGGCACCACTGATTCAGGAGAAGGGGAGGTTTCCCTGTGCATCTGAGCCTGGAGTGCCAGAGACTGGCAGTAACCCTGGAATAAAGACAGTGCAGAGATTTCTAAAGACATTTCACTTTTTTCAAAGCCTGGCCCTGTAGGTTTCAGTGGAAGTCTTAGATGTAAGATGAGTTTTCTTTGAAACAGCTGCCAGCAGTTCCACATTCTAGCTGATCAGCTCCCATTTCTAGCTGATGAAAGCAAGAAGACCCCTTCAGCATCGCCAAGAAAGACACTTGGAAAAAGTCAACAGAGTTGGGCTAGATATGGGCTCAGAAAAGTCATTCTCCTCCTCTCTCCCTCCCCACTCTGACATCAATAGCTGCAGAACCACTCCTGGTTCCCAACAAACTTCCAGATGAAAATCTGAATAATTATTTTGTTTGACCTTCTCATGAAGTGGAAAATTCCCAAAGGGGGAAAAAAGCACTACAGTCTAGCTGGAAATTAAGTTAAACTTAATTAATTTATGTAAAAGCATTGGGTTGCTTTGGTGTTGTAATTAATTCTTGATTTGTAGAGTGGAGTTTGTCCCTGCAGACCGTCCCATGCTTGTGCCATGCGGAAGTGGTCTAATGGGGCTGGCAGACAGGCTTCAAGGGCACCAGCATATTGATCATAAGCCCTTTGAGGAAAGAAACAAGGCTGATTCTGCTCTGTTGGATAAACATGCGTTCACTTGATAAATGAGCACCCACGGTGGTTGTACAACAGCATACCCATGGTGCCTAAAAGTGAATCAAACAGAAGAATGCCTACCTTCACAGATCTTATGGTCTATCTGGGGAGAGACAGATTATCAGCAAGTAACCCAATCAATAAACAAGATCCTTTCAGGTGATGATAAATGCTATAAAGCAATAAAATCAGGTGCAAAAACAAAAAGCAATGAGAACACACCATTGTAAAGCAATTATACTCTAATAAAGATGTTAAAAAAAAAAAGCAATGAGAGGGGAAGACTTCCAAGAGCTGATAACTAAGTCATAAGGAATCAGCCATCATTCTTAGTGGAGGGAATGGTGAGTGCAAAGGTGCCACAAGTAGACAGTCTTGGCATGTTCGTTGAACAGAAGGCAGGCCAGCATAATGGAACCTGGTAGCGAGGGGGAGAAGACCTAAGACAAGACTGATGGAGTAGAAAGAGGCAAGACCATGGTACAGAGTCTGGGCTTTATTCTAAGTCCAATGAGAAGCCATAGGAAGGCTTTAAGTGAAAGACTGACATGATCTGACAGAAGATCTCTTGTACTTCTATTTGGAACATGGATTACAGAGGGTAAGAATTGATGCATCTTGTATGTACATTCTCATTCTAAACCTGGGGAGGGGGTAGGTGAGGAAGTGTTGAACAGGAGTAAACAGGCAAGAAATGAGCAGGTTGTTTTAACTGGGTACAAGACAAGCTGCTATTAAAAAAAGATCCCACGATATAGTAGTTCAGAAAAGATACAAGTTATCTTTCTCTCTCATGTGAGTAAACAGCTGAGCAGTCTAGGGTTTGCAGGATGGCCTTTGCCCTACAAAGTCATCGAGGACACAAACTACTGAGTTGACCCAGCCATGCCCAACCTACGGCTTCCTTCTCCGGATCCCAGGCAAGTGCTGTGGTGTCACCATTTCCCAGCCATGAAGAAGGGTGATGGGAGAACTCTAGGAAGTGGTGTGCTGGTCAGTGTTTAACGTCTGGCTCTCTTGGTGGGGAAAAAACTTGATTTGTTGTACTTGCTGATTTCCATGGCGTAAATACCTCTATCCTGGCAGATTTGAGACTATCGTCTTGACCTCACTGAACTCAGAGTTGGAAAGAGATGCATACGATGGAGTCTCACAGGTCTCGGTGAGTTGCCTCTGGCCCACCACTGGCTCCAGGGCAAAAGCTTCTCCTCTGAGCTAATCCCATATAGGACCCAGACAAGGTATCACACACCCAAGAACACTAGACTATAGGGTCTTTGAAGGCGCCACACAATGATTAGTTCAAAAGGGACTAAAATTTTCCTAAAATTCACAGAGAATTTTTAAATGATAGGGGTAGAGCATGGGGGATTTTTAGGGGGATTTTTATGGCAGTAAACCTATTCTGAATAATATTGTAATGGTGGGTCCATGTCATTATACATTTGTCAAAAATCCGTAGAATGCGTAGCACAAAGAGTGACTCAATATAAATTTTTGACTTTAGACAATAATAATATATCAATATTGGCTCATCAGTTTTAACAAATGTGCCACATACATGCATATGTTAATAAGGGAAGTTGGGGAGAAGATGAAGGAGTATATTGGAACTTTCTACTCATTTTTCCTGTAAACCTGAAACTGCTCAAAAAATAGTCTATTAATGAAAAATTATAGAGAAAAAAATCACCATGTGTATGTATGCAAATGTGAATGTGTATACATGCTTACGTGTGTGTGTGCGTGTGTGTGTCTGTGTGCCTGTGCGTATGCATGTTTGTGTCTGTGTGTGCATGCGTGGTGTGATGGGAGGGACCTCACAGATCAGATGGCAAGAGACCTAACTGTCTCACTCCCTCACCCTTGTACCTCAGGGCCGGCAGAGTAAGACCAAAAGGCAATACTGTGAAGAAAAGGCCAATCTTTCTACAGTCAGCATGCTGCCCTCTTCTACAAGGTCACTAACTCGGAACTTATTAATGTGGGTCTGCCTGAAACCGTGCGTTCATTGACTGGAGATATTTCCAATGAGAAGAATTATAAATCAGGAGTTCTTCCTGTCTTTCATCTCTTTACTTTTAATTCTCCTTTCTGCAATCTTACTGGAAATAACCACCCATGTGTGTTCTCTCTTGGGGCACGGGGGTGGTGGTGGGGGAAGAGGACACCAAGATGCAGAGTGAGAGGAGTCCCTACCCCAGAAACAAACAACTGCAAACGATAATCTGTATCATGTCCCAAAATATACAATTTCCTTGCTATCATGTTATAGTAGGCTAAGTGACAGCCCCCTAGAGATGTCTATGTCCTAGTCCTCAGAACCTGTGAGTATGTTTCTCATATGGCAAAAGGGACTTTGCAGATGGGATTAAGGATCTTGAGATGAGAGATGATCCTGGATTATCCAGATGGACTCAATGTAATCACAAGGGTCCTTATAAAACAGAGAGCAATGTAATGAGGGAAGCGGAAGGAGAAAGAGAGAGATTGAAAGACGCTATGCTGCTGGCTTTGAAGGTGGAGTATGGGTCATGAGCCAATGAATGCAGGTGGCCTCTAAAAGCTGGAAAAGGCAAAGAACCTGACTCTCTCCTAGAGCCTCCAGAAGAAATGCAGCCCTGTGGACCCATCTTAGGACTTCTGATCTCCAGAACTATAGGAGAATAAATTGATGTTGTTTTAAGCCACTAAGTTTGTGACAGTTTGCAGCTGCAGCAATTTGTGACACAACAGGAAACTAATACATGTATCTTCTATCTGGGAATCTGCTCTCTCACCATCAAACTAGCCAGGTGTCCCGTCTCCTGCTTATTCTTTTCTTTTGCAACCTATCTTAAATCTGTGATTCCTGGGCTGAGTCCAAACATGCCACCATCTTGCCTCTCTGTTCTTAGTGTCTGGCCGCTTGCTCACTGGCATCTGAGGGCATCAATAAGCATTTGTTGAATGAATAAATGAATGAATGAATGAATGAATTTTGTTTTCCAAATTCATTCCATGCTTTAAAGGATGTCTTGGGAATTTTGGGTTTTTAGTATTTGCTTTTCAGTTGTGCTGTTTGCTTTAATCTACCCCCTATCCCACAAGAAAACACCCACGCACATTGTGGCTTCTAGCTGTAAGTACACACGAATTCCTTGTCTTGTTTTTGACTTGGCTCTGTGGTCTGAGCTTTTTAGGGGGGTCCAGTTCCCAGGACTTCCTGCTGGTAAATGGACATCTCAACTTCTTTTTATGTGGGGCATCAATCGAAACTAGAATCACATGAGAAGCTCTGCTGGGCTCCCAAATATACAGCTCTGGGTTGGGGTCAGAAAAAGACAGTAACTCTATCTGGGTCAGCACCATAGTTAGCATGTGTAACTAATAAAGAAAACCTGGGAGCTGGTCTTTGCACAGGCCTGTTGGGTTCCTAAAGAGGAAAAATGCTCCCAAGTCACCGATTCAACCCCTAACGCCGCCATCCATCTCAGATATGCAATGACCTAGGTCACAAGGGGACTAGGCAACAAATTACAAGCAGATGAGGTCCTAAGATGCAAAAACAATTCAAAGGATGCCTCCTTCTGAGGGCAGGTCAGAGAGTCTACGAGTCTACAAAAATGCATTGCAAAGAAATCTAGAGACCAATAGTTCAACTTCTCTTTAGGGCTGGGCAAATTCCTTGTCCTCCCAGGCCTCAGTTGTCTTAAGACCACGTAAATGGCAAACAGCTGGGTCAGGTCTGGGCAGTGTAAGTACAACAGGTAGGCACACTTGCTTTTAACTCAGGATGGGTCAGAATGCAATGAGATGATGACGTGACCACATCAACTTTCACGATTTTAATATTGAATAATTTCACTTTTTGGGTCCACAACAGTTGAACTCATTCAACTAAGAACACACACACACACACACACACACACACACACACACACACACACACACACACACAGTTGGGAAGACTGCTGCTCCCCTGAGGTGCTGGTGGCTGTGGAAACAATGAGCACTTCTCACCCTCATCTCTTTGATTCCTCTTCATGAAGCTGGGAAATGCCAAGTGTCAAATATCTCCAGTCACTTAAGCCCCACAAGATGGAGCTTTTATTTCTCAGAGAGAACACTGAACAGGATTCCTCAGAGAAGGCACCATTCAAACGTCTCAAGTTGATTTGTCTTTCAACGGGAGCAGAGAAGGAGGAGGAAGTTACCAATTAAACCCAACCCTCAGGTGCAGACATCTCATTACAGGCATATGTCGAGCGGAAAATGCCCAGGATCACCTCCACCATGCTAGACCTCACCTCGAACACTCGTCCACTTCTTGGAAAAACCCCCAGGCTAATGACAGACATTATTTCAATTATCCCAAATGAGCGCCCAATGCTGGTAACTGACGTTTGGCATTTCTGTAGGGGTTCATTTAAAACTTGTTCCCCAAGTCATAAGCAGAAAAATTTACATCAGCTTAAATATAAGAAAATGCCCCAAGCTCATGCATCTCTAAGAAGGACTGGCAGAGTCCCCCTGATATGAAGAAAGGCATTCGTGTCTTTGTAGTTCTGTTACGTTTTCTACAGAAAAGCCTTGTATAATGGCATTCTTGGGTACTCTGCTTCAGTCTTAAACTACAACTCATGAAATGACTGGGAAAGAGAGCTTACAGAAAAATAAATACAATTAGTTAGAACCATATGGAAAAAATATGATCTCATTTGTAATCAAAGATGTTTACGCTTACGTAACAATGAGAAACCACTCTTGTCTGTAAGGTATGTATGTATAAGATATAAATATAAGATATATATGTATCAGAGAGGCTGAAGTTGGGGTGTAGTAACATCCTCATAGTGTTATCTACAGCATCAGAAACAATAAAAATATAGGAGGAAACACTCTAAATAGCCCCTAGATAACTACGGTGCACCTATGTGATGGAATATAATGCAGCCCTTAAAAATAGTATAGAAAGAGCATCTTAAAGTGTCTGAAAACATTGTAAAATGCAAACACGGTCATGTTCAATTTAAAGAGAAGGATGAAATTGTATACAGAGTGTGCTGACAACTTCTGGGGGAAAAGCCTGTCCTAATGCAGGTATATCAAAATGCAGTTAGGTGGTAAGATTGTGGAAGACGTTTTTGTTTTTATTATTATTTTGCATTTTCCCATGTTCACAGTAAGCACATGCTATTTTTATAATCAGGAAAAGGTAAATAAAAAATAAACTATGCTTTAAAACATAAGTAAAAATAAAAGTGCAAAGAAAACATGGCCCATTTATACCTCTACTTTAGGGAACATAAACTATAGGAAAACCTACATCATGTTTTAAGCCATATGCAAATAAAACCCTAGTTTTTATATGCAGATATTCATGACTATGGAGACTCTGGCAGTGGAAACTAGTACTTTGATGTATGCCAATGCACGCAGAGCTATTAGAAAGAGGATTTGCGATAATCCTGTTGACACAACCCAGACATTCTTACCTATTCCAGAGCTCAAATGGAGCATAGAAATATCGTAGAAAGACAAACAGCATGGGGTAATTTAGCAATTAAGGGAATCGCAGAAAACGGATTGGAGGAAAGTCTCATTTATCTTTGTTTCCAAAGTTCCAGTAACAGACTTCTTTGGAGGGTAAGTGAGAATAAAACACTGCAAGCTAATGTTTGCCTGGAGAAACACTTAGGTGCAGGAAATGTCTCTTTTGCCATTTTGGAAAGGTTAAGGCAATGAAATGCTACAGTCAAAGGCTTTGGAATCCCACAGAGTTGCATGTATCACGGGACACATTGTGACCCTGGCCATGGAATGATCCTCTGCGGCATTGCTGAGATGAGATCTCATGGTACCGGAGCTTTGCTCATGTCCAACCCCAAACAACTGTGCTCATGGCAGATTCAGGAAAATTCACTTTAGACGGTTTGTTTGCAGGAAGCAGTTTTGACCTCCCTGCAAGGGTACTGCCCCACTGAATCTGTTTTGATTTGAGACATTCGATAGTATGTTTTACCGTAAAATATATAATAGGGCAATAGAAGAAAACATATTTTAGGAAATTGCTAAAGAAAAAAGTCTTTACAAAGATGGTATTTTGTTTTAAAGTCCCAATAAACAAGTAATATTATGAATGGCACTGCGCTTGGAGCCGTAGAACTGAGTTTCAGTACTGTTTGTACACCTCTTGAGCCCATCACGTTTCCTCTCTGACACCCTGTTTCCATAAATGGGGGCAGAAGGGGCAGATAGGCAGGGCAAGTGGGAGCGGATTTGCATTAGATGAGTTCTGAGTCCCATCAGAGATTTAACATTCGCTGACTCACAGAAGATGGGAAATCTTGCTTGCAGGGAAACATCTTGCAAAGAAAGAGATTATGCAAAACCACGCCACTGGCCCCGTCAGCACTGTCCACATTGCTGCTTGTTAAGGCTGATGATGTTGCATCGTTCCACTTTAAACCACACCCAGCACTCAACTGTCTAATGTGAAGCACTTGCCTAGGAAACCAGAATCAATTGCTCTGTCTCCCAGCAAACCTCAAACTGCGCATCGTTCAAGGAACCATCCCCGAGCTCAAGTTGCTGGTGGTCAGGCTGTCAGCACACCGATGGCCTCGTTTCATATTCAGTCTTGGATGACTGCTCCTTCTGTGGGCAGAGAACCAAGCTGCTGCCAGGGGCAGATCAGGCCCTGCCTGCCACATCAGCCTGCTGCTGTACCTAGAAACCCCTCCTCGTGGTTAAGTCTTTGGCTGGTTCCCAGGCCTTTTCCCATCTCAGGGTACATGCATCTTTGAACAAAGCCCCGAGGTGACAGAGAAAATCAATTGATTCATCAGATCAGTATTCCCAAGCTACAGTGCTTGGTCAATATTTTGATTATCACCCCCGGCTACACTAAAAAAGCAAGTCACTAAAATTTGGAGGAATCAGTATTTAGTAACTTGAGGTCTAGTCCCAGCTCTGTCACATACTTGCTAAAGAGACCCAAACCAACCATTTATTTCTGCAGACTTGGTTTTCTTTTCTAGAGAGTGTTTGGGTCTGTTCAGAAGGATTTTTGCTCTTTTGTTTTGCTTTGTTTTAACCAGCATCAGGGCTAAAGTAAACACCATGAAATTGTGTGTCAAATGTAGGATCTATGCACTTTTTCCTAGCAGAGGATCCACCGCTTTCATCAGAGTCTCAAAGGGACCCATAACCCAAAAGTCAACTAAAAGTCACTTCTTTAAGCAGATCCAGAATTTGTACACAGGAGGGGCTTGGTGGTGGCATGCTGCTTGGCAAACAATCGTCTGGAAGCTGTGTTTACACAGCAAGAACAATCATGTTACTCACAGCATATGATACAGATCAGAATGGCAAAATTTCTAAAGAGACTTTACAGCAAAGAAGATGCTATTTGTCCATATCGTTGCTGTTGTTTTCTCACCAGTAGAATTGTTAGTATTGAGGATGACTCTGGAGATGAAGGAGAGGCCAAAGCACTCCCAAGTCACCTCTTTGCTCCATCATCGGCTCCAAGGTCTCAAAATGCTCCATAATTTCCATCTGAGATTGTAAGGTATAGAGAAAATCCAAAGAACAAAGTGCTTCTCCACGGAAGGCAAGCCCAGGAAACCAGAGAAGCAGGAAAGGACAGAGGGATGCTGGCAGCACAGCCAAAGGACCAGGCTGATGGGCACCTCAACTGAACCTGGTCTCTTTCATAGCTGTCTCCTTAAAAATCTCCTTACCTCTTCACCCTGTCTCAATCTCCCTTTTAAAAAATACTGCAGTAACTTTACCAGCCTATTCTATTGGGGTGGGGTGGTAAGGACAGGCACTGAACGAATTAAAAAGATGGTAACAAACTTTGCCAGAGAGGAAAGTTTGAATGGATTTACATAATCATGATGTTTTAAATAATGACAGTCCCCACTTCAGGCTTGGAAGTCAACTCTCCTGGAGGTGTTAACATTATTATTCCACAGGAATAATCCACAGGAAAACACACAAAAGCAAGAGAATATTACTTCCAAACCTCGGTTGGGTGATGTGGAAATCAGCATTAAGTGAACTGACGGTACATCATTAAACAAGAGATCATGTTTCCCCATAGGCTTCCCTAGAGAACTGCATTAATTCAGAAAACTTAGTTGGGGGTGGGCGATTCTTTCCTGGAAAGCATAAATGCACCAAAGCCTATGTTTAAAATGCTCTTGGACCATTGTTCAGTCATAATGACCTCCTGGGGGAGTTTCCCAAGTGCTCACATAATATCATTACACAACAAATACATGAAAATTTGTCCACGTATTTCAAAATTCCAAATACATGGAATGGCTATTCAAGATGGCCTCGGGATGATTACCACATTGGGAACCTTCCAGTGACCACCAGGAAAACAAAACCCCCATCACAGCTACCAGGCACTCAGTGAAACATAACACTGGAAAGAATCTAGATGTCTAACTTAGAAATAAGGTAGCAAATTATGAGATGTCCATAAAGAAATCATGGGGCTGTCAATGAAAATTAGGCTCATGAAGAATATCTAAGGACATGAGAAGAAAGCTAATGATGTGCAAAATGAATAAAACAAGATTAAAATTTTTATATAAATAAAGCATGATCCCAGGTATACTTAAAGAGTGATAATCTCTCTCACAGGTAACCACTAGTAACATTTATTGTATCTAGTCTCTTTCTGTACCAGTGACTTTTATTTTCTTCCTTACAATTCTGCATCTAAAAAGATAAATAACTTAGAAGTAAATACCATGGTGTTATTCTGATCAAGAAAGAACCTTTAAATGTAAATAGCTAGAAATAAAGAGCTCTTCCTAAAATTGGGAGGACATCTGTCTTTTTTCCCCAGGACGTTAATCTGCTGCATCTGATGACCTCAAGGGAGCGGTATCGGGTCTACTGCTGGCAGGAACTTCAAACATCTTGCCAGCCTCCTCTCCCTGTTTCTTCCTCCAGCTACTCTGGGTTTCAAGACAGAACACAGCAGTGCACAACAAACAGCCCTTGCCCTGTTCCTAGCCAGTGAATTTTGGCACAATTATGGGGACCCAGAGTTCCCCCACTCAGGACCGCCTAGTGCGCACTGAGGTGCAGCACCCTCTGTGGCTGGCACTTGGAAGCCGGTATTTTTTTACAACAAGCATTGGTGGAAGACGTATCACAGACTATTTGCAGGGTGGGAGTAGTACTGTGATGGCTAAAGTACAGAATGTGCACAAGCATCGCTTATGACACTGTGCAGGATTCCCCTTTTTAAATTTCGTTCTCCCAGTGAGACTGGGGTCAGCGTGACAAACTGCTATGGCCGCACAGAAAAGCAGCTGAAGAGCTCTCTGAAGAAACCTGCAAAGACCTCAGAGAGAGGGTGGCATTTGCACTGGATTGTAAAGGAAGAGTTGGAATTCTCCAGGCCAAGAAGAGTAGAGCGTTCGGCAAAGGAAATGCAGCTTGATACATACGACTTGAACCGAGGGAGTACTTCTGGGAGAATGGAGAGGTTGCTACACACAATGGGGGTGGGAAGATCACATGAGTTCCAACCACAAGGAGACTTGGACACTTCCCTAAGTCATCGAGATTTGAATCATTTGACTGTGCAAGAATGCTAGGCTGGGGTGTGACACAGCCAGATGATTGCATTAGAAAGATCACTATGGGTGCCATTTGGAGACAAAGAGAACCCAACCGACCCAGGAGACAGAAGTGAGGACTGACTCTCTTTTTGCCAGAGAACGTTGGACATCTCCAGTCTGGAAGATCTTACCTGATAGAGCGGCTTGACGAATTCTATCAAAGGCAACAGGCAGGTGGTTCAAGCAAGATGGCAAAATCATGACCATCAGGCTTTGTTTCCAGGAAGCCTTCCTCACAGCTGACATGTACTCATTCCTGTCATCATTCACCTCTCATTCAACAAATTGAACCGAACATCTCCTGTGATCCAGGAGCAGGATTTCCCACTGGGGCTATGGGGCATCAAACTGGGCCCTGCCTGCACTCAAGGAGCCTTTGGCCTTGAGAAGGAAGCAAGGTCCTAAACAGATAACTATCTTATTGTGACTTTTGTGAAGGAAGCTCAGAGGAAAAACAGCCAATCCATTCCGGGGAGAAAATCTTCCCAGAGGAGGTGATGTCTGAGCAGACACCTAAAGGATGAGAGGGAACTGGCCAGGTGAGAAACAGGAAGGATGCTCCCGGCAGAGACGACGGTACAATTTAGGGGACACTTCAGGGAGCCACTGTGACTTAAGTGTGGGCTTCAGGGCAAGGAGAGGTAGAAGAAAGGCCCAGTAAAGCAGACAAGGGACGTGTTCTAAGTTTCTGTGAAAGAAGCAAAGGGAGAGAGGAGAGAATTCAAGTTTGTGAAGGAAAGTCCATTGTGCATTTTCCTAAATTCTGCATCCCCTGCTGCCTATCCCTGGGCAGGTAACCACCATGGGACAAAGGAGAAAATGGGAGCCTTCTTTTTCTTTCTTCTTTTTCTTTTTTAATACCACACTGGTTCAGCATGTCTGGTTTCCGGTGCAGGCTCTCTATTTTCTTTTCAGCGCATTTGTTTTACAGTTCAAAATGCGTGGCTGGGGTTCTTACTCTTCTCTCGATTTGAGTCCATCCTCTTCAAGGCTGGCTATTACTCAACCAGGCACGACTATTTTTTCAGGGGAAATTAAATTGATAGACTCTCTCATGTCCTGCAATTTCACTTGCCATAAATTCCAAGCAGCAAAAAGCAATTCCGTCATTACCAGAGGAGCTTTCTTGTAGGCACTGCCAGGGTTTGGAGAGTACACCAAAAGTGGGGGCAGCACTGAGCCAACTCAGAGCCTCCAAGAATTTGCAACTCGCGGCAAATGTGATGAGTATTGATTATCTGCCCCTCCAGGTCTTATGCAATGTGTTAAATTGTCAATTTATCTCTTTCTCTGAAACCCCTTACGGATGCATAGCTAAGACAGGAAGCCACGGGCATCTGATCATCTGAAGTAGTCTTGCCCTCCCCCTCCACTCCACAAGCAGCATTTATTTTGCAGATCAAGAGAATGGAATCCATGGAGAATGGAATCACTGATCTGTACCAAATACTTTTATAAGTGTCTGTCTCTGGACTGCCTGTGCAACTTGAGGTAATCTTGGCAAAGAGGAGAGAAAAACCACAAGAATCAACCTGCTAACTGTGTCTTATAATTCTCGGTAACCCAGCATCTGGCCTAGAGCCAGGCATATAGGAGTTGATTGTTTTTTCATTGAGGGTCTTTTTGAATGATGACAAGCTTCATCGATGGGTAGGTGTGTTTAAAGAGTTGAAAGATAAATTGGGTCAATGGATTTTAATTACTCTTTTAGCCATAAAATCCTTTCTTCAAAAAAAAAAAAAAAGGAGGTAAGATATTGGGTTGGCCAAGAAGTTCGGGTTTTTCCATAACATCTTACAAAAAACCCGAACGAACTTCTTGGCCAACCCAATACTAGGAATTTCTGGTTAAGCGAGGAGTGGGAGCCCCAGTCACACAAACGTAGTTCCCCTTCTATCCACGTCTAGTTGATGGATGCTTAACCCACATGTACGTGGCCATGCTCTTTGCTCCACTGTTGCTGCTGTCTGCCTCCCTACTTTCACCTTTAGCCATCTTTCTTCTCCCGCTACCCAAATAAGGCGCAAAGAATAGGTCATCAATGGCACTAAGTAGACCTGCAACCAGGAAAGATGACACACGTCTCCCTCTTCCTAGAAGTACCACCCTCATCCAAGGCATGTGTTCTTTGGGATACAGCCTCCCCCTAACTTGGTGAGACTCTGGATGTGACTACAACCCCCTCCATCCCCGCTGAGGGGAGAAGGGCTGACGACTCCACTCCTCCAACAATTTTCCTTGAGTCCTTCTCCCTCATCCCACACCCCACACCCAGCTGTCAGGTTTCTACAAATTCACGTGAAATGGAGGAAGGTGATGAGGTTTAATAGCAGAGCTATTAAACATGCCAAGAGACATTTGCCTTGCAAATGTTTTGACTCACTGCAGAACTTGGGGTGCACAACTTGGCCCTTTGTTGCAAGTCCTAATTGTCAATTTCTAAACAATAATAAGTCTCATTTAACATCTTGTTATACAATGAACATGGTATTAGAGACTGCAGGGATTTTCAAAAGAAAGATGATACACAGCCCCTGAGCCAACAGAGTTTCTAAGTTATTTGAGAGTCAAGACAAACATGTATGTGCATACACACACACACACACACACACACACACACGCACACACGCTAAACGTTAGCATTTCAAGTCACTAAGCTGTGAGTTCTTAGGGAATCCTAGGAGCAAGAAATATACTGTCCATGAGGTGACTGAGAGGAAAAATAAACCCCTGGGGATTGGGTGATCAGGAAAGGATGGGACTGAATGGGTACTCTGAAGGATCACTGCCAAGGTTAGGGTGGGTGGTGTAAGAAAACGTGAACGGAGCGTGTTTGGGTGGCAGACCTGCCATCTGGCTGGCCCACAAGGATCATCCAGGGAAGTCATGTACTTTCAAGATGGGAAAGTCTCAGTGCCTGACTGTGGAGTCTGGTCTTTATCCTCTAAGCAGCTGGTAAGCCATATGGCTTCTTGAGCCAAGACAGGACAAGAAGAAGGCACGTGAAAGGGGAGAGAGAGGGAGGCAGCAAGTCCCAGTCTTCCCGTTAGTTCTGTCTCTACCAGAGTCAGGGAAGTGGTTTCATCATTTCAGCAGTCATATAAAGACCATCTCTGATGAAAAGTCTGGACATATTGGTCACATGGAGCCAGGCCAGAAAACAGGAGATGTCACAGAGCTTGAGAAGTCGTGCCCACAGCTAGACATTTGCACACATGCACCACCCACTCGTGGGAGAGGCTGGCCCAGCTACAAGGGCCAGAATGGACCAAACCTCAACCCCAAAATGAAACTTCTTTCTTTTTTGCACATAAATCCACCTATACTTCCTCCTTGGCCCTGCTTTCTGTTATATGCTCTAGCTGACAGTGGTCATGGCTCAAAACAGGTTCCGTTAATCACATCCAGTGTTTTTCTCAGCACTGCATAGGTGTTGGATGCCTCAGCCATATGGCATAAAATTCTACAGGGCTTTTCAGGGCCTGTCAGAGTGATGCCATGACAGGAGAGTGACAGACACAGAGGGATGCAGGGATGAGGATGCTGTTGAGATGTCTAGAAACATGGGCCATACAGCTGGCCACAATTCATAAGGTCTACAGTTCTTCATCAGATGTTTAAAGTCCTTCCACTCACATGTGATTCTGACTTCTCCCTGGAGGCTCAGATGGCCAGTAGCTGTGCCCAGTTCTCAGATTCTGGAATCTCGTCCACTTCAGCACAGCTGTCTGCCTCTTAGAGGCCATAACCCGACAGGAGACCGTGAAACAGGAGATGATGTTGGCATAGACCTCAGCCTGAAGCAGTCTGGCCACTTAATGGATCAGGCGGTTTCTAGACTCTCTGGTCCCCGACGTTGGGCCTGGGTAGTGGGTATAATGGCAACCACCAGCTGAGTGTGAGGCATGGATGTGTTTCCCTGTTAGAGAGTCTTTATTTCCAAGGCAGGTTTGCTCCCAACTAACAGATAAAGAGTGTCTCCTCACATTTTGATACAAAGAATTTCTTAATTGCTTGATTCCTTGGGCTTCTGTTGTCAGCCAAAGAGAAGGGCAGAGGCGTCACACCACTGAAATGTAATTCTTCAGACTCACCTGTGAAATAGCCATACTTGAAGACTGGGACTTCAACCTGCTTCAAGATCCAGTTAAGCTTCTCTGGTTCACTATCATGTCGATGAGAGGTCCTAAATTCCAAACAGACACGGCCATATGTGTAACAAAAACATTTTCTTGTTAGGACCTTTTATATCACACATTCTCTTACATGAAAAAAGACCCAGGTACCTTTTATAAGGTATATCCCTTGTGGAACAAAAATAAAGGCTAAAAAACAAAAATCCAAATTTTAATGTTTACACTTATATCATTTTAGTGATGATGTTGAAATTGTGATTTTGAGATTTTTATGTGTATTGTAGGATAAAGCAAACAAGTAATTACTCGCTATTCTAATTCTATGATGTCAGGTGTCCTTGAGAAATGGAATTCTCAGCGTGGGAGAAAGAGGTACAGTTGTGAGACTTAAGAAAGACAGTGCTAGTTTAAAGAAGTATCAGTATGAATTCAAGACGTATTTTATTTTAAAACAAATAAAACAATATATTTCCTAATTCTGTTCACTAAAGAGACTTTAAAAGTCCTAGAAATATTGAGTTATTCCTAAAAGTAAAGCCTGAGAAAGGGACCTGGGTTCAGGTTGTTTCTGAGGAGAGGTGATGCAAGGACGCAAGGACGAGGCATCAGGGAGAGTAAGATGGTGAAAGAGCAAAAGCTAATCAAAGGTGAGTTTTCAAGATCACAGCTGTGGGCAATGCGTGTTTGATTCTACTCAGACCTCTGAGGAGGAAAGAGAAGACCCCCCAGAATTGTCCATCGGCCCACGGGAGGCCAGGACAGTGTCTCCCACTCCCAGTCCCCTTTGGATGAGTTGAAAACTCCAGTGTTGCTAACTCCATACATTGCAGAAACGTGGAAACACACATGGCACACACTTGAGGAGTGACGGACATTTTTACTATCGGTGAGAGTCTGAGTTCCCACAGAATCTTCTGCCGTAGCTACGGCTGAAATCAGAGGTGGACAAGCAGAAGCGACACGGGGCACCAACAGCTTCTGTTACGGACGCACATCGTAACATTTACAGATGAAATGCTATATGCCTGCATGGGATTGGCTTCTAGGTACAGGGAAGAGGATACATGAGGCTATAAATGAAATGAATGTGTGGCCAGAAACTCATAACTGTTTAGCGTGAGTACCTGGGGGATGGGCAGGGAGGGTGTTAAAACTAGTCTGTCTACTTCTGTAAATGTTTAACATTTGCTATAACAGAAAGTTAGAGAAAGAAAGAAAAAAGAAAGAAGGAAGGGAGGAAGGAATGTAGGTGTCAAAGAATTTTTAAAAGAGCAAAGTTTCTGGAGTCAGAAATCCTGGCTCCACTTAATTGGGAAAGTCAAATAACCTCCTACAGTCCTGGCTTTCTCATCTAAAAATGGAGCTGGTACAAGGAATCTACTTCCTACAGTAAATATAGATGTAATGAAAGTGCACTCACTTTATCAGACAATGCCATGCGTATGGTAGGTGCTCAACAGATGTTAGCTATCACATTATTAGTGTGCAAATGCCAGGTCCAGAGAGAGCAGGAGAGGGTAAGGAGGCCAATTCTGGTTGACCAGGGAGCGCATCAGGGCCAGGTGACCTCACAGTAGTGCTGTGACTCTGCTCAGCTAATCAGTTTTGAAATGCTCAGAAGAAAAACCCCAGAAATCTTGGTACTGTGTGTGCCTCTGAGGGGAAAACTTATTGAAATATGAGGCCCCAGTTGCCCAGACCACTGGAGTGCTCCCCATTTAAGAAAAACGTGGGATGGCCCCTTCGTCTCCCTTCTCAGAAGGAGACACTACACTGCCCTGAAGGGGAAGGGCACAGCAGTGTCTGGCAGGAAGTGCTCCGGAAATGGTGGTCTGGCTGTGTTGGCTGCTGCTATAGGAACCACTTCCTCTTCTCTTAACACTGAGGCCACCATGACTCATTCCCCTCGAATTCTTAAATGAGATCACCCCCTCCTCAGCTAATGCCTTCCATTCTTTTTTTTTTATAGACATTTTATTTGTTTATTTATTTTTGGCCACACCACCAGGCAGGTGGGATCTTAGCTCCCCCAACCAGGTATCTAACCCACGCCCCCTGCAGCGGAAGCTCTGAGTCTTAACCACTGGACCACCAGGGAAGTTCTTGCCTTCCATTCTTAAAGGGCCCGCATGAGAACTGGAAAAGGTAAGTGTATAGCATGGGGAACTCTACTCAATACTCTGTAATGGCCTATATGGGAAAAGAATCTAAAAAAGAGTGGATATATGTATACGTATAACTGATTCACTTTCCTGTACAGCAGAAACTAACATTGGAAATCAACTATACCCCCCAATCAAAAAAAAAAAAAAAAAAGGAGCCCAGTGAAATATCAAATGCTACACAAATAGACCCTCTTACTGTGAGACCTTCACCAGCTAATGCTGTTCGGGGAATGAAAGACTAAACTTTCTCATTCTTTGAGAGTTAACCAGAATCCACCTTTGATTTCCACCCTTGTTGAAATCTTTCTAACATGCATCAGCCCAACTTGCTGCCTTCGAAACAAAGTTTAATTTTTGAAAACTTTGATCACATTATGCCTCAGAGTCATCTTTCTGACCATCTGTAGTTCTGCGCAAGAGGATCAATAACTCAGAAGTCACCTGACCTCAAAACACTCCAAAGGAATCGTTTTGGCCAATCAATAATAATTTTCTTTCTATCGCTTCCTATATATGAAAAATCGAGTGCCAGGAAACAACTTGGCTATTTGAATATTCTAATTTAAATTTTATTCCCTTTTACTGACTTGCAGGAATCTCATGTTAACTTGTATAAAAACCCCTATCAGTCAAGTCCAAGTTTTTCCAACCATTTTAAAGTTCCAAATGGGTATGTTTTAAGTGGTGCCTGAATTACATTTATTAACTGTCTGTCACCTTTATTGAACCATGTTGAATATTTTATCTATAATTCACGTAAAAGTTCTTAAACTATCTTGGGTCACAGCCCCCTTTAAGGAGCTGATAAGAAACATGGATCTTCATCCCTGGGAAATATGTATATGCACCTAAAGCATATCTATAGACTCCCGGGGTTCCAGGGACCCCAAGCTAACAACCACTTGTTTAGATTTTCTTTCACTGCCAAATGAGCAAATCCTTCATGAAAGCAGTAGTCCTGGATGCTTAAATAGTACAAGTATAAAATAGTTATTCTGAGGTCTATACACTTCACATAGAAACCACTCTTATTGACGTTAGGCTAATTGAATTTTTTAGGCTATTGAATTTTGCCGAGAGGTCACACATTAATTAACTAAAGATAAGCTTTTCCTTCCTATAAATGGGGCCACATTAGAAAATGTCCCTATCTCTCTCCCTAAAAAACATGACATGACACGCTGGTATCTGTCACCTCTGCCCACACTCAGCTGCCCTTCCAGCCTGGTGGAAGATTCCAGGTGTCCTCTGGATGGAAGACATTTCACATCACATTTAAATGGAAACTTTATAATAGAGAAGAAAACTGACTCTTACATGAAGAAGCAAGAAAAAAGAGAATTAGAGCTTCTGGGAGAGGAAGGATGCCACAGGCAGCATGGAGTCCATTCTTTTGCTTTATGAAGGCATTCATATCTCACTGGATCTTTGTAGTCAAGAGACTTTATTTCTAATTTAAAAAATGGATACAAACATTTCACTAACTCTTTCAGGTGGTCCGTGAACACTTGGGATTTATGAAATTGATGGGTGGCTTTAAGGCCAAGTCTCCTTAGCTGAGATGCTACACATAGCCATTTCCTTCTTTGGTAGCCTATAAACCCATCAAGGTGAAAAATAGTGAAACTTTATCATTCTCCTTTTCCCAAATTTAAATTGTAGCTATATGTCAAAATAGCTGATTGATCGTGAGAAAACTATGTAATTCTAAATTTCAATTTCTTCATTGCTAAAACGGGGACGTGAACACCTGCCTGACAAGGAGCTTGTGGGCAGTTTACTAGATTGCATTTGTCAGGTACCCATCACTTTACTAACACGAAGTAGTAAAATGGCAGTTGAAGGTAGACAGTGGTCTGTTAAGAAGGTAAACTCTAAACCTAAAGCAACCACTAAAATGACAACAATGTATTACAGCTAAGCAGTCAATAAAGGAGACTGTTAAGAATAACAATATTGGGATTCCCTGGTGGCGCAGTGGTTGAGAGTCCACCTGCCAATGCAGGGGACGTGGGTTCGTGCCCCGGTCCGGGAAGATCCCACATGCCGCGGAGCGGCTGGGCCTGTGAGCCATGGCTGCTGAGCCTGCGCGTCCGGAGCCTGTGCTCCGCAACGGGAGAGGCCACAACAGTGAGAGGCCCGCGTACAGCAAAAAAAAAAAAAAAAAAAAAGATAATGAAGAACAGATAGATAAGTAGAAAACAAATGACAATGGACTTCCCTGGT
This sequence comes from Leucopleurus acutus, assembly GCF_964270905.1. Taxonomy (NCBI): domain Eukaryota; kingdom Metazoa; phylum Chordata; class Mammalia; order Artiodactyla; family Delphinidae; genus Leucopleurus; species Leucopleurus acutus. The sequence continues at coordinate 18,589,170 of NC_139156.1, forward strand.
GGCACAGTGGTTAAGAATCCGTCTGCAGGGCTTCCCTGGTGGCGCAGTGGTTGGGAGTCCGCCTGCCGGTGCGGGGGACGCGGGTTAGTGCCCCGGTCTGGGAGGGTCCCACGTGCCGCGGAGCGGCTGGGCCCGTGGGCCGTGGCCGCTGGGCCTGCGCGTCCGGAGCCTGTGCTCCGCAATGGGAGAGGCCACGGCAGCGAGAGGCCCGCGTACCGCAAAAAAAAAAAAAAGAAAAAGAAAAAAAAAAAGAATCCGTCTGCCAATGCAGGGGACATGGGTTCAAGCCCTGGTCTGGGAAGATCCCATATGCCACGGAGCAACTAAGCCTGTGCACCACAACTACTGAGCCCGTGCTCTAGAGCCTGCGAGCCACAACTACTGAGCCCATGTGCCACAACTACTGAAGCCCGTGCACCTAGAGCCCATGCTCCACAACAAGAGAAGCCACTGCAATGAGAAGCCCACACACCGCAACTAGAGAAAGCCCACGCGCCACAACTAGAGAAAGCCCACGCGCAGCAACGAAGACCCAACACAGCCAAAAATAAATAAAATAAATAAAAATTTTTAAAAAAGAAAACAAATGGCAAGATGATAGATTTCAACCTAGTCATAACAATAATCACATTAAATGGAAATACTCTAAATATCACACTTCAAAGGTAGAGATTGTCAGATTTAATTTAAAAAAAAAGGCAAGACCCAAATATACTCTGCCTTCAGGAAATGAACTTCAAATATAAATACAGAAATGGTTTTTATGGCATAGTACAAAGATGGGAGATGATACACCACGCTAGCACTAATCAAAAGAAGGCTGATGTATCCACATTAATATCAGACAAAGTAGATTTTAGAGCAAAGAATATTACCAGGGATAAATAAGGTCATTTCCTAATGATTAAAAGGTCAGCTAATCAAGAGTACAACTATCCTAAACACTGATGTACCTAATAACAGAGCTTCAAAACATACGAAGCAAAAACTGAAAGAGTAAAATAAAATAGACAAATTTACAATTTTAGTTGATATAGTTCAATTTAGGGATTTTGTTCAATATCCTTTTCTCAATAATGGACAGGCTAATCAGACAAAATCAGTAAAGATAAAGATTTGAACAACACTATCAATTAACCTGACTTAATCGACACAGAATTTTCCACCCAGTAACAGCAGAGTACACATTCTTCTTGAGTGTACATGAAGCCTCAATCAGTATAAAAGATTTAAGTCCTATTAAATATATCTTCTGAACACAATCAAATTAAATAAAAGATCAATAAATGAATGATCTCTAAAAAATCTTCAAATACTCAGAAACTAAATAACACACTTCTAGAAAACCTACAGATCAAAGAAGAAATCAAAAAGGAAATTAAAACTTATTTTAAACTAAAGGAAAATAAAAACACAACACATAAAAATTTGTGGGATACTGCTAAAGCAGGACTTCGGGGGAAATTTATAGTGAAAAACTTTGAAAAAGAACAAAATAGGAGAACTAACACTACCTGATTTTAAGACTTAATATAAAGATATAATAATCAAAGACAGGGTGGTATTGGTGTAAAGATGGAAAAATACTGTCGATCTTCATTCTTCACAGATATGGTATTTGCAGATGCACCTCCTTGCTAAAATTTATTTAAATAATTGGAGAATCACTTAATATTTACACCTTTCTACCATGCTGGACTGACATTTTCACACATCCCCTGAGAGTTTACTAAATTTGTAGAGAAATTGAAAACAACAGTATATGCTGAAGATTCCACTGAACAGAGTATGAACTTTCCTTTGGTGTTTCAGAGGGCACAAGGTACTCCATTAGTACCTCCAATCATCAATATGTATGTGGAATATCATTTTCCTATGGAGCCAGAAGTTTAGAATGAACCAGTGGCAGCGTTGCTTTGAATTTCCTTATTAATACTCAGATATATGCAGGAGAATCAAAATTCTTCCACATACAAATAATTAAAAGTATGACAGCTATCAAAATCTTTCATATTCTGAGCTATGTTTCTTATTGTCAGAGAAAGACATTACAAATAAGTAAGAGGGAAAGGAGAGCGTGAACGTTCTAGTACTTGATTTGTCAGATGCCACTGTGAACTCAAGTGTAGCTTAATATATATAGAGGTGGACACACACAAAAACAATTATGGATACGTATGCATACAATGGTTAGTACACATACCTAAGTTTCCTAGCTCTGTCCTTGACAGGGCCTAGAAGCAGTGACAATCTAAGTGCAACAAGCACACCTGAGCCTAGATCTTGGTTTCTAGTACCATTCTCCAATAAAAGGAAGCCCAGCTCCTTGGAGAAATGACTGATTCTAGGGTTGGGATAGATAAAATACAACATGAGCCTGGAGCATCTTATGTGCCAGAAAGCAAGGGAGTGTTAAAAAAAAAAAAAAAAAAAGAGGATGGGAGCGTGTCAAAGGAACATAGGAGCTAAACCTGGAACACTTTAAGCAAAAACATATGATCCAATAAATAGTATTGGATCATAACTCAAAGTATAAAATAAATATATAATATATAATAGAGTCCATGCTAATATAAATAATTGAATAAATAAATATATAGGGGGCATATCTTCTTTATCTAATTCCATGTAGATACTCCCCATCCAGAAAGTGAAGTTTTATTTCCTTCCCAACCTTGAATATGGGCTGGACTTAGTGATTCACTTCCAAAGAACAGACTACGGAAAGCAAAAAATAAGAACTTTCCAATGCAGCATCCTAGAAAATATCATCCTAAGTAAGTGATCAAAGTTGCCATCTCACCGATAAATCATGTTGTCGGCATGTATCCCCTGATATGATGTGATGAGAAGGGTACTTCACCTCTGTGATAGTCTCCCTCCAAAATGCATAGTCCTAGTCTATACAAGAGGACAACATCAGAGAAACCCAAATGAAGGACCATCATATAAAATACCCAACAATTATTCTTCAAAAATGTTAAGGTCATTTAAAAAACAAGGAAAGACTGAGAACTGGTAAGGACCAGAGGAGATTACGGAGACATCCGCATAAATGCAATGTGGTATCCTGAAACACAAAAGGAACATTAGTAGAAAAACAGGTGAAATCCAAATGAAGTCTGGAGTTTAGTCAATAGTAATATGTATCAGTAATCACCTCTTAGTTTTGACAAATGAACCACAGCTATGTAAGAGACTACATTAGGAAAATCTGGGTGAAGGATATACAGGAATTCTGTGCTTTCTTTGCAATTTTTCTATAAATCTAAAGTTATTACAAAAGTATATTTAAAATTTTTCCATCGTTTCAGCAAATTGGTTAAAAGCCTTCAAGAGTGACAGAACGTTGTCATCGTGAAACTGCTCAACTGGACAAATGAATGCTGAGAACTGATTCTGGCCTGTGGCATTGAGAATATTATTCTGAGTAGGAAACGGTAATTCAGTTATTCTCTTCCCCCTAGCGCCAGGAACACCCTTGCAGTGGTCCTGGCCCTTTAGAGAAGAGAAAAGTCTGGAACAGCCATGCGCTGCATGTGTTATAATCTATCATGATACTGGGCATCTGAGAACTAGGCATGCCTGGTGGGTCATAGCACAAGGTTCTGATAGCCTAGGTCGTGTCCGGTGGGAAGGTGAGCTGGCTGCCCAGTGAATCTTTTCTGTTTAACCAATCAGAGCAGCCCAGCCAGCTTGATATTTTAAATGCACCAAGGATTTTAAAAAACAAGCCTTAGACATACTAAAATGTATGTCATCTTTCCCAAGAGGCAGAATCACACGCTTATCCAATTTGCCAGCTGACAATTTAGCCATTGCACTGTCTGCATCTCAAAACCAATTCAAACAGACACATTGCTCTTCCTGAGTGATGTTAGAGGGATGTGTCAGCAGCCAGACTGTTTTGCCACTCTCGCTGGGTAAGTTCCTCTGTGCTTTATTTTTTAACATTTTAAGAGAAGAGCCTGTCTTCAAAGGATGTGAGACACCCAATCAACTTCAAATTAGACTCTCTGGAAATGTCACCAATCTCGCACCAAGGGGGAAAGGGCGGGGGTGGGACGAATAGGGAGACTGAGATTGACCCATATACACTATTATACTATGTATAAAATAGATAACTAATGAAAACCTACTGTATAGCTCAGGGAACTCTACTCGATGCTCTGTGGTGACCTAAATGGGAAGGAAATCCAAAAAAGAGGGGATATATGCATATGTATAGCTGATTCACTTTGCTGTACGAGAAACTAACACAATATTGTAAAGCAACTATACTCCAATAAAAATTAAAAAAAAAATCTCACACCAGCTCCAAGAATTAATTCATGACAAGCTTTAAAAAGTGCCCAGCACTCACCCCTGTAATTTATCACTGTACCCATCAGCTGATCTTTTCCAGGACTCCCTTAAACATCTTTTCTTCATCACAGTGACCCACTCTCCATGTAAAAGACCTCGGAGATTCATGAAACATCATTTGATCAAATGAGCTCTGCTTAAGTTCTGCAGAAAAAAACCATCCTGTTCAAGAGTGAATACCAATTTCTAAAGCCTAGAGCTGAGGAGGTATCTGGGACTGAATTTCCTAGAAGGGCAAATTTTATAAAAGAATGCTTGCCCTCTGCACCCCTGATGATGCCACCTGTCTGCCTGGACATATGGGTGTGGCATTCCCCAGATTACCCCCTCTCTGATACCAGCCCCAAAACTTTGTCGTGACTTTACTCTTTTGGTGACCAGATGGCCACATACTCTGTGCTCACCCACCAGACCAGCCTCTGCACCAAGGGCTAACAGATAAAAAGGAAGGGAAGGAAAATAGGGAAAGTAGGAAGAGGCCCTCATCCTTGGCTTGGGTTTACTGATCTCCTACCACAAGAAGTATGTCGAGGAAGATGCTCAGTTGCAGCATTTGTTGGGGATTTGCTTTGTTTTAGGCAAGAGAAATGCTTTTTATTTCATGTCGCTATGTGGCTTCAGATTTATTTGGTGTGACACAGGCTCTACCTCAGCTGGCATTGACCTAATTTAAAAGAAGCTCATGTTCTTGGCAGACAAGACTGTTGTCTCTCAAGACTGGAGGATGATGGGTGGTGACAAGGCCAGGCAGTACCATGGGAAGAGGTAAAAGGAGAACAGCCTTGCCCTAGACTCCACAACAAAGCAGGGCAGGTGATGAGAATCTGCCTTCCTGGCAGCAGGTCCTGATAGTGGGGCAAGCACAGAGCCCATCTCATATCCGTCAGGGCAAAGAGTCACCAGAAAGCGTTGTAGATCAAAGACAACATACTGAGTGTATCAGGTGGGATGGGGGACAGAGACAGGTATCCAGAGCCTGCTGCACCCAGATGTCCAGGCAGTCAGTTGCCGTGGGGAGGGTGCAGCAGACAGACACTCATTGGTACACCTGGCCACTGAGAGCACTCGCTCTGAAGACAGGATGTGGAGTGTCATCCATTCCGAGGATTCTGTTTTGATTGGTATACGTCATTCCATGTGTTGTCTTTCTTTATAGTGATTATCCTCTGTGAATATCTGGTTATTTAAGCTTGCAAGCTCACATCTCCTGGGGTAGCAACTGCTCTCTCCAGGCATGTAGAGAAGGGAGGAGCTGAAGTCCTAACTCTAGTCTATGAAGTTAAGGAGAGAGAAAACAAAGAGAGCTCCAAGCACTGGAGAATCACTGTGTCACTATTTGTTGCTTTTCTAAAATCAAGCATTTCCTCTGATCATAGATTCTCTTTTAAACTCAGTAAAGACAAACAGTATTGGGGAACGGTTTACCCTTAGACTTTAACCCACTCATCCAGGGTGCCAAGAGAAGGAGGAGGTGAAGGAGAGACTGCCCAGGGGAAGGCAGTCAGCTCACAACTTTTCCCCATCTCCTCAACCCCAGCAGGACTTTTTTATTGCCTCATCATTACCCATTGTTGACAATAGTGATGTTAATGTCATCAACTGGTGACTGTCCGGGATTCCTATCTGCTTCAAAATAATCCTGGAGAGAGGCAAGATCAAGAGTCGAACTCAAAAGCTTTCTCTCAGTCTGCTCTCCCTCCTGCCTCTCTGGCTGACGTCTGCCCTGTGATACAGCTGTCTCCCTATACCCTTCAACCAACAATAGCAACACACACACATGCACACGCGCACACACACACAGTATTTTTGTTAGTTCCTTTTATCTATGCTTTCCTTTTGCTTCTATAATTTTGCCAAAGTTGTGTTCCTTCAGGGTTTTTCCTTTCATCATGTAAATTCAAGTTTTATTTCAGGGAAGTTTTCTGAATTGTGTCTTTAGATATTTGTTCTGGAAATTATTTCCTTTTTATTCCTTGGAGGGGAGGACAATTGTACGTATGTCGGACTTAATTTGCCTGCCCACCATCTATCATTTTCTCTCTAACTTGCTTTACTCCTCTCTCTATTTCAACTTAACATTGTTTATTTTTCTTATTTCTACTATCTACATCCTTTATCATGTTTTTAGTAGTCTATTCTCCCTCGTGTTTTCGCCAGTTTCTTCTTCATGTCTATGATGATTTAAGTCTCCTCTCCCCCACATACATATACACACACATACTTCTTTCCTGAGTTTTGACCGCATATGTTTTTCTCTCTCTCTTTTAAAAATCATGGTTAAAGTTTTGGTCACAATTTGTATCAACTCTCTGGTAATGCTTCTGATTTCTGCCATAGTTTGTTCTAATTTTCCCATTTTTGTCTTCGTGCTATCTTTGCATGGATTTTATGCTTATTTCGTTTTTTGTTATCTGTCTCCAAAGAAGGGAAGATTTTCTTGGACCAGCTAATGGGTGGAGGTTTTTGTGAGGGCAGAACTGGGGCCATGCTCCTGGCTAAACATAATCCTTTTTGTCCCCAAGTTCATATGTAGGCTTCTATGTAGGTAAAATTTCTCCTAAACCAGTAGAGAAAAGCAGCTGCGAATTTTCTCAGAATGCAAAGTTGTAGCTATCTCCTAGCAGCATCAAAAATAAAGTTGTTATGTTTTCACTCTCTATTGCTTATGGATACTTTCCAGGAAGAAAAAGGGGGAATTACTGACTTTATGCTGTCATCTTTAAACCAGAATTTCATCTGACTTCTCTGAGCCTCAGTCTTATCCTCTGTAAAATGGGTATAAAGTGAGTAGGTTTAATGCATACAAAATGCTTGGCACAGTGTCTGACACATCATCCACAGTTATTGAGTGCTTACTATTACTACTGCAATAGGGTCACAGCCATAGGTCATAGGTTAGAGGCAGACTGGGGTCTCAGAGGCAGGGACTGGCAAAAAGAAGACAGAGGTCTAGGCCTGGGTGAGGAACACCTCCCATCAAATCTGAAAATGTCAAATATTCACTTTCCCAGACTCCTTTGCATCTTGGGCATGGTCATGTGACCTCAACTTTGAATTGGTCCCTAATTTGTCACTCAAAAGGAGGCTGGTGGCATGATGCAGCTGGGACTGCTCAGAATCCAGTTTGGTGACAGGTGGTGGCAGTGGCAGCCATGATTGTGGTTTCTAGACACAGCATCAGCACCACTTCTAAGGCCACCATCCAGGGTCCTCTGCTGTGGTAATAAAGGGAAGCAGTGGCAGTGACACAGCCATCCCAAGAACCATTCTGAAGTATATCTGGGGCATTGCTCCGGGGTGTGTGGCATATGAGCCTGATTCATCACCACTTCTGGAAATTCTGTGAGGTAGCTGTATGTCTTTCTGCTTAAACCATTCCAAACTCAGTTTCTAAGGCTTGCAAATAAGAAACCTGACTGGTAACAAGCAGATCCCATTTTTAGGGGAAAGTGCATTTACTGTGTGCCCAATAATATGCTAAGCATTTTATCTGCATTATCTTGTTTAATCTTTTCCAAAACCCTAGGAGGTGGAAGCTACAGTAGCTATTTTACAAAGGAGATAACTGAAGGGCAAACAGACTAATTTCTGTGCTCAAGGCCATTCCTAAATGACGACGTGGACTACACCTGTTAAGTGTTTCCTCAGTCTAATACTTGCATGGACCTCCAAAACTATTTCCCAAAGCCTGTCTTTTGGGGCTAGAGTAGATAGAGTTGATTTGCCTAATTCTCCCCATGCTTGGAGTAAGTCTCTGCTACTTCTAAGTTCAGCCCCTGAGTTAAGGGCATGAAAAGCAGAAGGCCATGGAAACCTTACATTACTGCAATGGTTAAAGGGGGTTCTGCACTTAGCAGTCAGCTAGAGCACTAGAAGCCAACTAGAACAAGCTGGAAATAGAAAACATGAAAATACCACAGAGAGGTCCAAAAGGAAATAAAACCAACACAATTGTTTTCTTCTCAAATACCAAGGTTTCTTATCAAGGAAGTTAAGTCAACACTTTCTCATGAGGCTAGGAAACATAAGAGATCAGAAGGTAATCTACATTTACAAATGCTGATGGACAGCAAAGCAGAGAATTCTACGTGTCCACCACAGCCTGTTTTCTTCCTCTGTCCACAGATAGCTGGATTGAAGCCTCTGCATTTCAGGTAGGCAGGGCCACAGGACTGAGCTTGGGCCCTTGAAATATGGGCAGAACCAAGCCATGCCACTTCTAGGCCTAGCCCCTAAAATCCCTTTGCTGTTCCTCCACACTCTATTTCCCCTGAAAAGAGAGACCCCAAGGACCAGAGGAGGTGGGGTCGCAAGACAGATGGAGTCTGGTCCCTAATTCTTCACTCAAAAGGAAGTTACCCACAAGAGCTCTCTAACAAGACATACCTCTGCTGGACCATCACAGGAATGGGAAATAAACTTTTATTGTGTTGACAGACTGATATTAGGCAGTAGTCTGTTACAGTGGTTAGCCCTCCTTAATTGATACAAATACCTTGCATCTAACAAGTAGCTCTGAGGGAAAGAGCATGGTTCCCTTCTCTTAACTCTAAGGATCTTTGACCCCGAAATACAAAGTTCAAAATGAATTTACAGATCTAGGAACTCATTTTTGAAGGCCCCGCTTCACAGACTATCAAAAGTGTTAAAGTGTTTTACCATCCTACAATAAATATAATTTTGTGTACAAAAAAGTATACAAGAGTTGAGTGGAGTTAGAGTTGACCTGATGTTACAATATTTAGTCATCTAAATGCTTACTGTTGATTTCTCAGCTCTCTCTCTCTCTTTTTTATTTTTTTTCCTTATCCTAGAGACAATCACTTTCCCACATTTCAAGCTTTCTTGAGGTCTTGTAAATGCTTAGCTCTTTGACACAGTGCCCATGGTATCTAGTGGATACAGCAGACCTAAATGGACTGCCCAGGGCTCCCACCTGCAAAGATGATGACTAACAATACATGAAATACCAAACAAGATCAAGCATCTAAGTTCAGTCTCCAAATCTGCTCTCAGGACCATTCCCAGCTGACTCCCCCCCCATCTCCCAAGCAAATGCCGAAAGTCATAAATTTCCCCTAAATCTGATGAAAGTCTTAAAGCATGACTCAATATTTTTCACTAGTAAAATGAAGATAAAAGCAGATAATACACTTACTAGAGGTTACTCTTATAATTATACAAATGTCAGTATGTATAACTTGATTTGTCATTTATATTTTCTCTCTACCCATTTCCACTCCTCTCCCTGAATCTAAATACCAATTTCATAAAATGGACCCACAAAAGTAGGTCTGGAGGAAATTCTAGTGTATTTAGGACCAATGTAATGAGATCTTTATGCCAAAGATGGTGGCTTGCTCTGCTTTGTGGTACCTATCATCTTCTAGCTCTGAATTAGTTTCCCAAACTGTGCTCCATGTAACACAGTCTTTCACAAAATTTCCTTTTACTTTTTTTTTTTTAATTTATTTTTGGCTGCATTGGGTCTTCATTGCTGCATGTGGGCTTTCTCTAGTTGCAGCAAGCAGGGGCTGCTCTTCGTTGCGGCGGGCGGGCTTCTCATTGCAGTGGCTTCTCTCGTTGCAGAGCACGGGCTCTAGGTGTGCGGGCTTCAGTAGTTGTGGCACACGGGCTTCAGTAGTTGCAGCATGCAGGCTTCAGTAGTTGTGGCACACGGGCCCAGTAGTTGTGGCTCACAGGCTCTAGAGCACAGGCTCAGTAGTTGTGGTACACGGGCTTAGTTGCTCCACGGCATGTGGGATCTTCCCGGACCAGGGCTCGAACCCATGTCCCCTGCATTGGCAGGCGGATTCTTAACCACTGCACCACCAGGGAAGCCCTCTTTCATGAAATTTGAATAGACTCTTCACCAAAGAAGACATACTGATGGCAAATAAGCACATGAAAAGATGTTCAATGTTATTGGCCATTAAAGAAATGCAAATTAAGACCACAACAAGATACCACTTCTCACCTACAAGAAGGGTTTAAAAAACGAAACTGACAATACCAAGTGCTGGAAAGGAAGCAGAGCAACTAAAACACTTATAAATTGCTCTACGAAATACAGCCACTCTGACAAACCACTTGGTAGCTTCTCATCAAATAAAGCATACACTTCCCACACGCACTAGGAAGCCCCACTCCTAGTTTGTTCCATGAGAAAAAAGAAAACTTATATTCACACAAAAACCTGTGCATAAATATTTACAGCAGTAGTATTTAAACCTGCCAACCCAACCAAATGTGGTTCAATGGGTGAACGGATAAACTAATTCTGGTATATCCATAAAATGTATATTACTCAGAAAAAAATATAAATACAACAATATAGGTGAATTTTCAAGGCACTTTGCTAAGTGGAAGAAGCCAGTCTCAAGAGGTGACATATTGCATGATTTACTTATCTGATATTTTAGAGAAAGCAAAACTATAGGGACAGACAACAGAGAGTGGTTGCCAGGTGTGAGGGTTGGAGGAAGGGCATGCCTACAAAGGGGCAGCAGGAGGGAATTTTTTAGGCATGATGGAACTGTTCTGTATTTTGATAGCAATCGGGTTAGATGACTCCATCCATGTGTTAACATTCATAAAACCCTACACCAAAATAAAGTTAATTTTACAGTATGTTAATTTAAAAAGAGAAAAAAAGAATAACAGCCAGAGAAAATGGCAGTTAGATGTTATCTTTTGAGATATGTTTATGCTTTCACACACATAACCTTAAACACATGCACATATTTTTCCTTTGTTTTTTTTTTAATCAAAGAGCAATATTATATTTTGAGATGTTTACAGGCTCCCCTTGTCTCAGAATTAGATGTTCTTATATACATTGGATCAGGATATTTTCCTTGAAAGATCTTTTTTGGTACATACATTCTATTCTACTTGGAGTTAGGTGAATACATTGAAGCCAGACAGAATCAAGAGCCCCTCTGGGCAGAAACAGTATGAGAACTTCCAGAGTGATCTACTACATGCTCCTCTGGGAGATGTATGTGGTGGACACTGTTGGTGGCATACTCAGAATTCTTTCCTCAATTCTTCTTCCCCAGAATCCCAGTTCTGTTTAGGCTATTATTCAAAACTCTTTCCAAATTCTATTAGAAGTTCTGTAAGCAAAAAACTTCACACATTTAAGGTGACTTCTAAAATTTGTCATTATATGTTTGAATAGCAACAAAGAATACATTTTCCAGCATGATGCAAGTATTGATATTTTCAAATAAAACCATTGGATTGCTTTTTAAAATCCATTTGATGGGACTTCCTTGTAGCGCAGTGGATAAGAATCCACCTGCCAGTGCAGGGGACACGGGTTTGAGCCCTGGTCCGGGAAGATCCCATATGCCACGGAACAACGACACCCGTGCACCACAACTACTAAGCCTGCGCTCTAGAGCCCACGAGCCACAACTACTGAGCCCGTGTGCCACAACTACTGAAGCCTGTGCCCCTAGAGCCCGTGCTCTGCAACAAGAGAAGCCACTGCAACGAGAAGCCCGTGTACCCCAACGAAGAGTAACCCCTGCTCGCCGCAACTAGAGAAAGCCCGTGCACAGCAACGAAGACCCAATGCAGCCAAAAATAAATAAATAAAAATAAATAAAGTTCTTTAAAAAAATAAAAATAAAATCCATTTGATGGGATTAAATACCACAGTGATTTGGGGCCTCAGCATCATCTATTTAGAAAGTACCTGAGCAATCTCTTTTTAATAGACAGAAATTTTATCATTGGTTTATTTCCTTGAAATCATATTTCCATTCCACTTCCACCACAGCCTAATAATGTATTGGCTTAGAGATCTTTTTTAATGCTTATACCATTGACATTTTCCTATGATGTGTATTTATAAATGACTCCAAGTTTCCCAGATTTTGATTTCAGGCTGTGTCATCATAAGTTTATAATAGACACAAAATACATTTGCGATCATCCTTTCATCACTCGTAATGGTGTTTACCGAAACATAAACACTTTCCAGTTTTCAGGGTCAGGAGCAGCACTTGTCAACCAGCCCCAAAGCAAGTATATTTAAGCATCTCAGCAGCAACTAGAAAGCAAACCCCGAGTGATGAGCTAGAAGTAGGATACACAGAGGTATCTCTTACAACAGGGAAATTCACAGCGTTTTGTGGTAATAAAGAATGTAAACCCAAACATTTAAGAAAGAAATCATAACAATCAAATACAAACTTTAAAAAGAGAGAGAAAAGCTCTTCCCAGCTTGTTTCCTGAGGCCAGCAAAACCCTGATAACAGAACCTGTCAAAGACATTATAAGAAAGGAAAATTATGTTTCTCATAAACACAGGCGTAGAAATTCTAAACAAAATACGAGCAAACTGAATCCAGCAATTTACAAAAGTATAATATGAAGGAGAGAAAATGTTTTCTGACAAAAAGCAGATTAACAAGAGAAAAGCATACACATTTGATGTAAAATGTTTTTTGTGGGTTTTTTTTGCAGTACGCGGGCCTCTCACTGTTGTGGCCTCTCCCGTTGCGGAGCACAGGCTCCAGACGCGCAGGCTCAGCGGCCATGGCTCACGGGCCCAGCCGCTCCGCGGCAATGTGGGATCTTCTCATACCGGGCACGAACCCGTGTCCCCTGCATCGGCAGGTGGACTCTCTACCACTGTGCCACCAGGGAAGCCTGATGTAAAATGTTTTATGTGGCAACAAGATTGGGGATGGGGAGGGGAGGAAACTTCATAGGAAGAATCAAAAAGTCCCAAAAAAGCCACTAGACTTGGAGGCTTTTATACCGTTCTGACAGAGGACAATAAATTTGTAGAGAAGTGACAAGACAAAGGAAAGGGGCTTCTGGACTCTTAGGAGTGGGAAGGTAAATATATGGGGGATACTAATGGTAGATAAGGGTTATTTAGTAACGTTTGTTCATGTAGATGCTTCTTTGTTTTGTTTTGTTTTGTTTTGTTTTTTGTTTTTGGCTGCACTACGCAGCTTGCGGGATCATATTTCCCCCATCAGGGATTGAACCCTGGCCACAGCAGTGAAAGCACCGAGTCCTAAGCACTGGACTGCCGGGAACTCCCTCATGTAGACTCTTCTTGATGCTATCTCATCTCAGGTGATAAACTTGTTCTTCCCTTCCTGGTACAGGAAAGGGTGGGTAGGACCTTCACAAGGAGAATTTATGCCCTGCTTTTCAGGCAGATAAGGGGAGGGCAGAGAGCTCCTCCTCTGTCTGCTTTTTCTCTATTGCCTTCTGCAAAACACCATAACGGAGGGAACATGATTTTGCTCTTGTTTTTTCTGCTTAGTTTTCTGCCGTATCCTCAGCACCTACAACAATGCCTTGCACATAGTAGTTACTCAATAAATATGTGTTGAATGAATAGAGAGCTATTTGGTAAATTCAAGGTTAGAAAATAAATAATTCAAATTGGTAGAAAGATAGACGTGAGGATTTCAGTAGAAATCTCAATGTACATGTCTAAACCAAAAACAATTGACTCCCAGATCAAGCATGTGCCATAGAAGGTGTCGGCTGTAAACTACATCCATGGTAGAATAAACCTACTTAGAGTTATGAAAAAAGAGTCCATCTGGTAAATGAATAAAAAGTGCATGAATTCTGGGGTGAAGATGTCAGGAATTTTACTTCTCATTATGTGAGGTAGCAGGCAAATAGGTCTCTATGGAAATACTTCACCCTCCAGTGAGCGCAGTACATCTCTTATTCGAGAAAATTTAAAAATAAAAACAAAAAAAAAACCCTGCTGCCCTGTAGCCACTCTCATTGCCCTAAACATAGGATGTTTCATTCAGGGTCAGCTTAGTGATACTTCATGAAAGAGGACTGGAACTCAGGAGGCAGGAGCTTGGACAGGGGTAGGGCAACCACGGCCGAGTCAGTGGGCAACAACATCTCTGATTGGAAATAACTTCGGTCAGAATTGGGGGACTCCTCTGGGATCCCCACTGAAGCACCGGCAGTTTAGAGTCAAGTTTCTCTGGAGAAGATTCTTTTTTGGTGGGCTCCAGGATTCAACCACACAGCCTTCCCTGTGTTCCCCTGCATTTCCTCACCTATGAATGGAGCCCCAGTGAAAACCCTTTGTCTTGGAAGAGTTTAACCTCTCCCTAAATGTATGATGGCATCTCTGTAATGTCCAATGTATGTCTGACCTGCTGGTGCTGGTTATTGGGGGAACATCCAGACTCCTTAGGGTCTGGCTGGCTGTGAGCAGTGGGGAGGCCCAGGGTTATCAGCTGGCTTCGTGAATGGGTCTTTGTCTCTCTATGTAAGAAGTAAATAAAGTCTCTGCCAGTGGAATGAAAATGATCAAATTCACTGGGAGATTTTCTTAGGATGTCCACTAAATGAATTCCATGGTGACAGCTCACAAATAGCCCTATTTGACACATAATTTGACCGGGTGCATAAGTGTGCACTCTTTCTGGCAGGAAAGAAATTAGGGTAAGAATTTTTAGAACCACAAGAAGGAAGGGGGTTCCAGTCTTGGTCCCCAGCTCAAGCTAAAAGAAAATGTAGGAAGAACTACTTCTTAGTACAATGCTTAGTACAATCCTCCTACAATGGAGGATCATTCAGGCAGAAGACCATCCAATATCCCAAAATGCAAGTCACTTTCCTTGCAGTTTTACATTGTTTTCACTTTATGTTTTCCGGTAGGACAAAAATCTATAGATGCTAGTCTTGAATGTGACTAAGATGCAGGATCTGCGGGATAGGGTTATACAAATAAGGCTACACCAAAAGTTTGCTTTCCAAAAATAAAACAAAATAATTTCCAAGGTTCCAATCAATCAATAGCCACTACTGAAAGCTCAGAGTGCTGTGAGAGTAACTTTTGGAAGGGGGCTTCTGGGATGCAAGGTTATTAGCAAGGTGACAGAACTCTTTGAAAGGGGTTGCAGTTATCTGAGCTAATATTTTCTTCATTAACTCCTAACTATCCCATCAGAAAACAAGGGTTGGATATTAATTGCTAGCTTTTACTAAGCATTTAGGGATATTGAAGTCACTGTATAAATATTTTACATGCCTTACCTTAGATAAACCTCACAATCATCCTTTGAACATAGGATCCATCCTCCTGACCACTACTCATTCTGCCTCTGGTGGCATCATGCATATTGAAATTCAGTTGTGAAGCTGGAAAAAGTCAACCCACAATTACCTGGGCATGTCATTGCAGCATCTCACGTAACCTTCCCTTGATCCCATCACAGATGCCTCTGTGGTGGGTCAACATTGTGGTTGACCTATGGAGAGAGGTCCCATTGATCGGAGGCCTCTGACGCTCAGCCTGAAATTCTGCTCTGACCAATCAGCAACGTCTGTTAAGGGTGCAGATTCACAGGAAGGTAGCGTACTTGGCAAGAATGTGCCATCCCCGATCTAATCCAATCCCACTGTTTTACAAACAACAGAATTGCGGCCCAAAGAGAAAATGAACTGCTTGAGGCCACATGAGTAGGAAGTAGCCAAGACCAATTAAATTCAGGTTTTCTGGATTCTAAAGTTTCAGCTCCTCCCATGAAGTCCTGCAGCTCTCTGCTTGTAAAGCAACATCCTAACCTCCACTGCCTATTTGACAGTACTGTGGATAAGCATGATGTTAATACTCACAAGATGTCTTTCAAATCCATAAGGCCTGATTTTCTAGCAGGGTCTTATAAAAATGAGCAGCAGTAGCAAGCCATTACTTATCTGCAAGTTTTATCTTTTGCAAAGGTTCATCTTCAAGAGAATTATATAGTCAGGATATTTCTTCCAATAAAACTTCCCAGACCTTTATCACCACAAAGATCTTTGCTAATTATTCTTACTGGGGCACCACTTTATAGTCATGTGAACACTTAAGTGCCCACTTAGCAATGGCTGTCTAGTGGCCAAAAGTAGTTAATGCAGCTTCCCAAGGTGCCTAAAATTATCCCCAGGGAACAGTTTTAACACTAGGAAAATCACCCTCACTCATGTAACTGTCTAGCAATTTGAGGTAGGAAATCCATCAACTCCTCAGGGTCCAATGATCATTTTTGTAGTTTACCATTTGGGGCAGTAGTTAGCACTTAAATGCAACCAAAAATGAGCCTAATTTTGTTTTGTACCCCATCTCTCACTCCAGCATCTATTACGAGTCCAATTTTACAAAAAGCATCATCCTGATGCAAGCATCACTAAGAAGAGAACAGGCAGACATAAAGAAGACAGAGACAGATGTACCTTTGGATGGGAGTTAGGTGTGGAATTTCACGCCACCAGAAATAAACAGTAATTCTGGCACCAAAATTAATCATTTGGAAGGGCATCCAAGGAACAGTCAATAAACTCAAAACTTTTGCAGATGTTGGAGAAATTGCTCACATAGAAAACTCTTCATTCACGAATTTAGTTTGAATTTGTTGTAAATATTAGAGAGCTTTTATCTGGTTTTCTGGTTGACTAGCTGGGCCTGTCAACAGTGGCACTAAAAGCCTTATTTTTTTTCAAGATAAACTTTGATAAATCTGAGAGGTAAGTTTGATGCCTAATGCAAGATCTTGCATACAGCAGGCATTTACTAATTATTTGTTTATCATAAATTGACATTGTGTCTGTGCTAAGCACACTATCTAACTACTTAACACTAATGATTGCCCACACTATCTTACTCATCAACAGTGACTACTTCACGTGTGGTTGTGAAGATTGTTTTCATATTACAAGAGAGCAAAGTGAGATAACTCAGCCCAGACCACACAGCTAATAAGTTGGTGAAGCTGGGACTCCAAACCAGCCCTTCTGGTTCCAGGACATCTTAAGCACTACATTGTATCTTATGAGCGTGATAAAATCAGACATTTCAGTCATTGAATACTTGGGGAAGACTGCACATGAATTGTGTTCAATCGTGAGATATTATGATGGCCTGATGTACAATGTGTTTTAGCTTTAACCTTTGAAACCAGCTTTCCAAAAGATTACACTGTTTTTGAAATGTCATGTCTGGTCAGTTATTTATGTGTCACATGAGGCCTCTCATATCACTCTGCCCTATTGGACTGGTTGCTATTCCATTTACAAAATGGAAAACAGATCAGTGACGGGAAGGGGGATGAAATAGGAGATAAGATTGAATACAGAGGTTTGGTAAGTAGCATTGCTACAATATCCCCACCCTGCACCCACCAAACCATGCCCTATTCTGTTATATGGAGGAAAAAAACTCTAAATCAGCTTTCCCTGGTCAGTTTCCTCATCATTAAAATGAAGACAAGGACAAAATACTGAAGGAGTCTTCCTTTTGAAAATTTGTTCCCAGGTAACATCAGCTCATCCCCCAGCCTTTGCTTTTTCTGCAGGTCCTGACTTCAATCTGCTTCCTGCATCAGAACTCAGCACCATCCTATCATCCTATTGTGGACAGATTAAAGCTTCCCTGAAAAATAACCCTGGAGATGAAAGGTTTCCTTGGTTCTTGTTCTAGCTTTCAGGTTCCTCATCAGAGTATAGCTCAGGTTCTGCCAAGAGAGACAATAAAAAAAGGCATTAACCTGGCTCAGAAAAGCTGTGTCTTTGGAATGAGAGAAGTCTCCTATATGCACTGCGTTTCCTCTTCCAACGTTTGCTCACCTTCTGCTGTGACCATGTGATCTGGTGAGAACAGGCTGGGAAGAATTCAGCACAGCATGGTGGTTTGAGCAGCCACTGCTCAGATCCACTAATCCCTACCAAGGCAGTGGGTTTTACTCTATTTCATCAGAGATCAGTAGACTAATTTGATATGACGATAATTTTCCTGGTTGGAAACATTGAAGGAAAAGCTGTCTACTTCCTAATCATGCTCAGATTGGGTCAACCAGTGAATATGTTTACCAGGGACTGGAAAGGATAGGATAGCAGCTGTCAATTACTTAGCAGCAAATTCATGATAACAAGATTTTTATATCCTCCAAATTAATAGGTGTCAAGAATGTTTGCTGCAGTAGTGGAGCCAGGAATCAAGGCTCCATTGATCAACTTGATACCAAAGGCACCTGACCGAAGATGTTTTAAGAGGAGTCCATCAGAATTAACAATGTCATATTCTCCAAATGCTGTTGAGTGATAGAAATCCTGAGGAACAGGTTGATAACTCTGTCAGGGACAGAGGAAGAGTCTGGTTTTGTCTCCAGTGGACTTTGACATGGCCTCTGTCCAGCAATAAAAGAAATAAAAAACCTTATCTTGTATATCTGAGTTCCCAAACCTCTAAGTCTCACCATGGCATAAATGGCATTCCTTGGTCAGGCTAAAGCAGATTAGAGCAGAAATCTCAGGAGTCACTCCTCAAGTTCTTAGACCTCTGCTACCAAGCTGAGCGATGTTGGCCAAGATAGGCTTCAACAATGTGGCTAGAAATGGATACAACTTAAAGGTGATGCTGAATATATATGAAAGCAGGTGATGTAGAGCCCCACATTTGCAACGTTCCCCCTACCCAAATTACCCAAGCTTCAAAGGCACTCAGAAATACTCATTCCAGAATCAAGTGCTATCCTATCTCCATTCAAGACCAATCTTCAGGTGGCATGCCCCCTCATCTCCACCACCACCTTCAGGAACCACACGCCTTGACCTCTCTTCAACTTTTCCTTATCAAGCCTGGGAATTGGTCACCATGGCCCATGAGTGCCTGGATGGGATGCTCAAAACTATCACACAACTGATAAGAGTATTCCCAGAGATAGAATACAAGAGAGTTGCCACCACTGTTTGGTAATTCTTCAACTTGCCACAAGTCAGCAAGAGAGCTTGAAAAAGTGTCACTCTCAGATGAATTGAAGCATCTGTTCAAGGGGAGACCCATTGGTCTATAAAACCAGAAAAGTATGATATAACATTTCAGACAGAGAAGGATTCCCGTTGTATAAAACTCTGTGAAATTCATTGTTTGAATTACTACATTTGCAGAAGGTCAGGGTTCCCTCTGAAGTTCCTCTTAATGAAACCTGACTTGGTTTCCACATTTGGTCTTAAAGCGGTTGGGTCCCTTTCATGCTATCTCACCAGAATGGAGGGAAATAAGCACATATGACACAGAATTTTTCCAAGTTCACCTTTTTGTTTTCCTTTTTTGCATAATATCTACATGGATATGAAGAAAAGGGCTGGAAGCTTCTCTTTGCCTCAGAGCTGACTCTTTGTCTTTCTGCATCACTCCTCATTCCACTAAAACATTTCCAAGCAAAATTTCCACCTTTCAAGCCTTTGCTGGAAATCAGCAATTGAATGTCACTGGGGGATATCAAATGCTGGGATCTGGCAAAACCCTTCACACATCTGGTCCATCTGTTTTGTATTGGAAGGACATTTAATCGATATCTGTCTGATTCGCTTACACATGTATCATCCAAAAGTCATTTTGAAAGAACCATTTTGCTCCCAGGAAACTTTTATACATCTGCTTCTAGAAATACATAAGAGATTTTATAAATTTTCTGGCACCAAGAGAATAACCATTCAAATCCTCCACACATCAAAACTTCAGGAAATGCAAGATGTAGGACAACTCTAAACATATAACATCATACAGATTCTTCCATTGCTCCTAAGTGCGCACATAATGATCACATCTTTTTATTTTTATATAGAACCAAAGGCAGTTATTAGAAGAAGAAAGTGAGGGAACTGACCAATTCCCAACCAACCAGCTCCCAAGTCTCTTAAATATAAAACTTTGCATGTTCCCTACATCCCAAGAAAGGGCCAGTTCAGATTATAAATAGACAGAAATAATCTCATTTTATTTCCCAAGGAAACTGTATCTTCAAAATTATCCAATTTTGGTAGAACATTTGGGCCCCATATTAAGCTACAAATATATCTCTATCATGAAAAATGCACTTAAACGTGTTTCAAATAAGAAAAGAAAAACCCTTAGAGCAAGAAAAACCCTTAGAGATCATTCAATTCAATGGATGTTTGTTTTCCTTTTGTTTGTAGTCATTGTGGTCTAACAATACATTAAAACTCCTCATAAAAATAATAATAACTAATATTCACTAACAGATTTCAACCAATCAAGCACTGTATGAGCACTTACCCTCCATGACTTTATCTAATCTCCACATCCACCTTATGAAATAGTTCCAATTATCACACCCATTTCATAGAGACAGAAACTCAGGCAATCACACTGCTTGTAAGTGGCAACGATGGATTCAAAGCTACTCTGTCTAACACCATGGCCTATTCTTAACACTATTCTGTCTCCATGTAAGATGGTAACATAAACATATTTCAAAAACTTCAGAAAATAGGAAATAAAAGAAACAACCCAAGAACTAACAGAGGGAAGCTTCAAGATGGCAGAAGAGTAAGACGCAGAGATCACCTTCCTCCCCACAGATACATCAGAAATATATCTACACGTGGAACTGCTCCTATAGAACACCCACTGAACACAGGCAGAAAACCTCAGACCTCCCAAAAGGCAAGAAACTCCCCACCTACCTGGGTAGGGGAAAAGAAAAAAGAATAAACAGAGACAAAAAAATAGGTATGGTACCTGCACCAGCGGGAGGGAGCCGTGAAGGAGGAAAGGTTTCCACACACTAGGAAGCCCTTCGCGGGCGGAGACTGCGGGTGGCAGTGGGGGAAAGCTTTGGAGCCGCGGAGGAGAGCGCAGCCACAGGGTTGCGGAGAGCAAAGCGGGGAGATTCCCGCACGGAGGATCAGGGCCGACCGGCACTCACCAGCCCAAGAGGCTTGTCTGCTCACCCGCCGGGGCGGGCGGGGCTGGGAGCTGAGGCTCGGGCTTCGGTCGGAGCGCAGGGAGAGGACTGGGGTTGGCGGCTCGAACACAGCCTGAAAGGGTTAGTGCACCACGGCTAGCCAGGAGGGAGTCCGGGGAAAAGTCTGGAGCTGCCGAAGAGGCAAGAGACTTTTTCTTTCCTCTTTGTTTCCTGGTGTGCGAGGAGAGGGGATTCAGAGCGCCGCTTAAAGGAGCTCCAGAGATGGGCGCGAGCCGCGGCTATCAGCGCAGACCCCAGAGAAGGGCATGGGATGCTAAGGCTGCTGCTGCCGCCACCAAGAAGCCTGTGTGCGAGCACAGGTCACTAGCCACACCCACCTTCCGGGGAGCCTGTGCGGCCCGCCACTGCCAGGGTCCCGGGATCCAGGGACAACTTCCCCGGGAGAACGCACGGCGCGCCTCAGGCTGGTGCAACGTCACAACGGCCTCTGACGCAGGCCCGCCCCGCACTCCGTACCCCTTCCTCCCCCGGGTGAGCCAGAGACCCCGAATCAGCTACTCCTTTAACCCTGTCCTGTCTGGGTGAAGAACAGACACCCTCAGGCGACCTACACGCAGAGGTGGGGCCAAATCCAAAGCTGAAACCCGGGAGCTGTTCGAACAAAGAAGAGAAAGGGAAATCTCTCCCTGCAGCCTCGGGAGCAGCGGATTAAATCTCCACAATCAACCTGATGTACCCTGCATCTGTGGAATACCTGAATAGACAAGGAATCATTCCCAGTTGAGGAGGTGGACTTTGGGAGCAACGATATATTTTTCCCCCCTTTTTCTCTTTTTGTGAGTGTGTATGCGTATGCTTGTGTGTGTGATTTTGTCTGTATAACTTTGCTTTTACCATTTGTCCTAGGGTTCTGTCTGTCCGTTTTCTTGTTTTTCTGTTTTAGTATAGTTTTCAGGGCATGTTACCACTGGTGGATTTGTTTTCCGGATTGGTTGTTCTCTTCTTTCTTTATTTCTTTATTTTTAATTACTTTAAAAACTTTTTAAATAATTTTTTATTTTAAAACCTTTATTTTATTTTATCTTTTTCTTTCTTTCTTTCTTTCTCTTTTATTCTGAGCCGTGTGAATGACAGGCTCTTGGTGCTCCAGCCAGGCACCAGGGCTGTGCCTCTGAGGTGGGAGAGGCAAGTTCAGGACGTTGGTCCACCAGATACCTCCCAGCTCCACATAATATCAAACAGCGAAAATCTCCCAGAGATCTCCATCTCAACGCCAAGACCCAGCTCCACTCAACGACCACGAAGCTACAGTGCTGGACACCCTATGCCAAACAACTAGCAAGACAGGAACACAACCCCACACATTAGCAGAGAGGCTGCCTAAAATCATAATAAGGTCAATAACTCCCCCAAACACACCACCAGACATGGACCTGCCCACCAGAAAGACAAGATCCAGCCTCATCTACCAGAACACAGGCACTAGTTCCCTCCACCAGGAAGCCTACAAAACCCACTGAACCAACTGTAGCCACTGGGGGTAGACACAAAAAACAATGGGAACTACAAACCTGCAGCCTACAAAAAGGAGACCCCAAACACAGTAAGTTAAGCAAAATGAGAAGACAGACAAACACACAGCAGATGAAGGAGCAAGATAAAAACCCACCAGACCTAACAAATGAAGAGGAAATAGGCAGTCTACCTGAAAAAGAATTCAGAATAATGATAGTAAAGATGATCCATAATCTTGGAAATAGAATGGAGAAAATACAAGAAACGTTTAACAAGGACCTAGAAGAACTAAAGATGAAACAAACAATAATGAACAACACAATAAATGAAATTTAAAATTCTCTAGAAGGAATCAATAGCAGAATAACTGAGGCAGAAGAACGGATAAGTGACCTGGAAGACAAAATAGTGGAAATAGTTACCACAGAACAGAATAAAGAAAAAAAAATGAATTGAGGACAGTCTCAGAGACCTCTGGGACAATATTAAATGCACCAACATTTGAATTATAGGGGTCCCAGAAGAAGAAGAGAAAAAGAAGAGATTATAGTTGAAAACATCCCTAATATTGGTAAGGAAATAGTTAATCAAGTCCAGGAAGCACAGAGAGTCTCATACAGGATAAATCCAAGAAGAAACACACCAAGACACATATTAATCAAACTATCAAAAATTAAATAGAAAAATATTAAAAGCAGCAGGGGAAAAACAACAAATAACATACAAGGGAATCCCCATAAGGTTAACAGCTGATCTTTCAGCAGAAACTCTGCAAGCCAGAAGGTACTGGCAGGACATATTTAAAGTGATGAAAGAGAAAAACCTACAACCAAGATTACTCTACCCAGCAAGGATCTCATCCAGATTTGATGGAGAAATTAAAAGCTTTACAGACAAGCAAAAGCTAAGAGAATTCAGCACCACCAAACCAGATTTACAACAAGTGCTAAAGGAACTTCTCTAGACAGGAAACACAAGGGAAGGAAAAGACCTACAATAACAAACCCAAAACAATTAAGAAAATGGTAATGGGAACATACATATCGATAATTACCTTAAACTTAAATGGATTAAATGCTCCAACCAAAAGACATAGACTGGCTGAGTGGATACAAAAACAAGACCCATACATATGCTGTCTACAAGAGACCCACTTCAGAACTAGGGACACATACCGACTGAAAGTGAGGGGATGGAAAAACATATTACATGCAAACGGAAATCAAAAGAAAGCTGGAGTAGTAATTCACATATCAGACAAAAGAGACTTTAAAATAAAGACTATTGGGCTTGCCTGGTGGCGCAGTGTTTGAGAGTCTGCCTGCCGATGCAGGGACACGGGTGCCCCAGTCTGGGAGGATCCGACATGCGGTGGAGCGGCTGGGCCCGTGAGCCATGGCCGCTGACCCTGCGCGTCCAGAGCCTGTGCTCCGCAACGGGAGAGGCCACAACAGTGAAAGGCCCGCGTACCACAAATAATAATAATAATTTAAAAAATAAATAAATAAAATAAAGACCACACATAAAAAAATAAATAAATAAAATAAAGACCACACATAAAAAAAAAATAAAATAAAGACCACAAATAATAATAATAATTTAAAAAATAAATAAATAAAATAAAGACTATTACTATTACTAAGACAAAGAAGGACACTACATAATGATCAAGGGATCGATCCAAAAAGAAGATATAACAATTGTAAATATTTATGCAGCCAATATAGGAGCACCTCAATACATAACGCAAATCCTAACAGCCATAAAAGGGGAAATCGGCAGTAACACAATCATAGTAGGGGACTTTAACACCCCACTTTCACCAATGGACAGATCATCCAAAATGAAAATAAATCAGGAAACACAAGATTTAAATGATACATTAAACAAGACGGACTTAATTGATATTTAGGAGACATTCAATCCAAAAACAACAGAATACACATTTTTCTCAAGTGCTCATGGAACATTCTCCAGGATAGATCATATCTTGGGTCACATCAAGCCTTGGTAAATTTAAGAAAATTGAAATCGTATCAAGTATCTCTTCTGACCACAACGCTATGAGACTAGATATCAATTACAGGAAAAAAATCTGTAAGAAATAGAAACACATGGAGGCTATACAACACACTACTTAATAACCAAGAGATCACTGAAGAAATCAAAGAGGAAATCAAAAAGTACCTAGAAACAAATGACAATGAAAACACAATGACACAAAACCTATGGGATGCAGCAAAAGCAGTTCTAAGAGGGAAGTTTACAGCTATACAAGCCTACCTTAAGAAATAAGAAACGTCTCAAATAAACAAACTAACCTTACACCTAAAGCAATTAGAGAAGGAAGAATTAAAAAAACCCAAAGTTAGCAGAAGGAAAGAAATCATAAAAATCAGATCAGAAATAAATGAGAAAGAAATGAAGGAAACGATAGCAAAGATCAATAAAACTAAAAGCTGGTTCTTTGAGAAGATAAACAAAATTGATAAACCATTACACAGACTCATCAAGAAAAAAAGGGAGAAGACTCAAATCAATAGAATTAGAAATGAAAAAGGGGAAGTAACAACTGACACTGCAGAAATACAAAGGATTATGAGAGATTACTACAAGCAACTATATGCCAATAAAATGGACAACCTGGAAGAAATGGACAAATTCTTAGAAATGCACAACCTTCTGAGACGGAACCAGGAAGAAATAGAAAATATGAACAGACCAATCACAAGCACTGAAATTGAAACTGTGATTAAAAATCTTCAACAAACAAAAGCCCAGGACCAGATGGCTTCACAGGTGAATTCTATCAAACATTTAGAGAACAGCTAACACCTATCCTTCTCAAACTCCTCCAAAATATAGCAGAGGGAGGAACACTCCCAAACACACTCTATGAGGCCACAATCACCCTGATACCAAAACCAGACAAAGACGTCACAAAGAAAGAAAACTACAGACCAATATTAATGATGAACATACATGCAAAAATCCTCAATAAAATACTAGCAAACAGAATCCAACAGCATTAAAAGGATCATACACCATGATCAAGTGGGGTTTATCTCAGGAATGCAAGGATTCTTCCATATACGCAAATCAATGTGATACACCATATTAACAAATTGAAGGAGAAAATTCATATGATCATCTCAATAGACGCAGAGAAAGCTTTCAACAAAATTCAACACCCATTGATGATAAAAACCCTCCAGAAAGTAGGCATAGAGGGAACTTACCTCAACATAATAAAGGCCATATATGACAAACCCACAGCCAACATCGTCCTCAATGGTGAAAAACTGAAACCATTTCCACTAAGATCAGGAACGAGACAAGGTTGCCCACTCTCACCACTATTATTCAACACAGTTTTGGAAGTTTTAGCCACAGCAATCAGAGAAGAAAAAGAAATAAAAGGAATCCAAATCGGAAAAGAAATAAAGCTATCACTGTTTGCAGATGACATGATACTATACATAAAGAATCCTAAAAATGCCACCAGAAAACTACTAGAGCTAATCAATGAATTTGGTAAAGTAGCAGGATACAAAATTAATGCACAGAAATCACTTGCATTCGTATACACTAATAATGAAAAATCTGAAAGTCAAATTAAGAAAACACTCCCATTTACCATTGCAATGAAAAGAATAAAATACCTAGGAAGAAACTACCTAGGGAGACAAAAGACCTGTATGCAGAAAATTATAAGACACTGATGAAAGAAATTAAAGATGATACAAATAGATGGAGAGATATACCATGTTCTTGGATTGGAAGAATCAACATTGTGAAAATGACTCTACTACCCAAAGCAATCTACAGATTCAATGCAATCCCCATCAAACAGCCTATGGCATTTTTCACAGAACTAGAACAAAAACTTTCACAATTTGTATGGAAACACAGAAGACCCCGAATAGCCAAAGCAATCTCGAGAAAGAAAAATGGAGCTGGAGACATCAGGCTTCCGGATTTCAGATTATACTTCAAAGCTACAGTAATCAAGACAGTATGGTAGTGGCACAAAAACAGAAATGTAGATCAATGGAACAGGATAGCAAGCCCAGAAATAAACCCACGCACATATGGTCACCTTATCTTTGATTAAGGAGGCAAGAATATACAATGGAGAAAAGACAGCCTCTTCAATAAGTGGTGCTGGGAAAACTGGACAGGTACATGTAAAAGTATGAGATTAGATCACTCCCTAACACCATAAACAAAAATAAACTCAAAATGGATTAAAGACCTAAATGTAAGGAGAGACACTATCAAACTCTTAGAGGAAAACATAGGCAGAACACTCTATGACATATATCACAGCGAGATCCTTTTTGACCCACCTCCTAGAGAAATGGAAGTAAAAACAAAAAAAAACAAATGAGACCTAATGAAACTTCAAAGCTTTTGCACAGCAAAGGAAAACATAAACAAGACGAAAAGACAGCACTCAGAATGGGAGAAAATATTTCCAAATGAAGCAACTGACAAAGGATTAATCTCCAAAATTTACAAGCAGCTCATGCAGCTCAATATCAAAACAACAAACAACCGAATCCAAAAATGGGCAGGAGACCTAAATAGACATTTCTCCAAAGAAGATATACAGATTGCCAACAAACACATGAAAGAATGCTCAACATCATTAATCATTAGAGAAATGCAAATCAAAACTACAATGTGATATCATCTCACACCGTTCAGAATGGCCATCATCAAAAAACCTACAAACAATAAATGCTGGAGAGGGTGTGGAGAAAAGGGAACCCTCACACACTGTTGGTGGGAATGTAAATTGATACAGCCACTATGGAGAACAGTATGTAGGTTCCTTAAAAAACTAAAAATAGAACTACCATACAACCCAGCAATCCCACTACTGGGCATATACCCTGAGAAAACCATAATTCAAAAAGAGTCATGTACCACAATGTTCATTGCAGCTCTATTTACAATAGCCAGGACATGGAAGCAACCTAAGTGTCCATCGACAGATGAATGGATAAAGAAGATGTGGCACATATATACAATGGAATATTACTCAGCCATAAAAAGGAACGAAACTGAGTTATTTGTAGTGAGGTGGCTGGACCTAGAGTCTGTCATACAGTGTGAAGTAAGTCAGGAAGAGAAAAACAAATACCGTATGCTAACACATATATACGGAATGTAAAAAATAATGGTCATGAAGAACCTCGGGGCAAGACATGAATAAAGATGCAGACCTAATAGAGAATGGACTTGAGGACACGGGGAGGGGGAAGGGTAAGCTGGGACAAAGTGAGAGAGTGGTAGTGTATATATGGACATATATACACTCCCAAATGTAAAATAGATAGCTAGTGGGAAGCAGTCGCATAGCACAGGGAGATCAGCTCAGTGCTTTGTGACCAGCTAGAAGGGTGGGATAGGGAGGGTTGGAGGGAGGGAGATGCAAGAGGGAAGAGATATGGGGATATATGTATATGTATAGCTGATTCACTTTGTTATAAAGCAGAAACTAACACACCATTGTAAAGCAATTATACTCCAATAAAAACATTAGGGAAAAATAAAAGAAACAAGCCATAAATCCACCCCACCACAATACTTTGAAGCCCTTGATTATTTTTTTCTATGAAGCTTTTTCCTTATCTGTATGGTAATAATGAGTATTTTCTTTTTTACAATTAACATTACATCAAATATTTTCCGTGTTACTATGGAAACCTCATGATACTCATTTTCTTTATTGGCCACCTAACATTTCACAGCGTGGATAGACTGTAATTTATTTAACTATTATCCATTTGATTTAGCAGTTAGGTTGTTTCCCCATTTCATGTAACATTAAAAACATCATCGAACATCATTGTGTACATAGATTCCTTCTTAGAATGTACTCAGAATTGATTCTCAGAAATGGAATCACTGGGTCAAGGAGTTTCAGTAGCTCTTACTAATCCATTACCTTCCTTTCTGAAAATTTATACCAATGTGTATTTGAGACTGCCTTTTCTATCACATCCTCATTAGCGTTAGGCATTATCTTCTACGTGTTTTTGCTGTTTCAACAGGTAAAAACAAAAATGGCGAATCAGTAGTGGGTAAAATTGCATTTCTATGATCACCAACGAGATCAAATTTTTTCCGTATTTAAGTTATTTGATGAATTTTAATACTCTCATGTATTGGGTGAGGAAACAGAGGCCCAACATAAATGACACAACTAGCACTAGAGCTGGTTCTAGAGTCAGTATTTCCAAACAGTACTTGTGAGTTAAATAAGTAATGAAAGAATAAATTTAAAAACGAGCAAGCACTTCATTCCAAGTTTCCTTCCGCTAACCATGTTGCCTTCCCTATATCCCTCTCACTTTCTTAACTTTTGAGTGAACTTTCCCAAGGCTGCCGCAGTAAAGCCATAATCTTGTGAGTTGCCTTCGATTCGGAGGGGCAGTGTACCTGACATCTTAAACAGAGTATTGGAATGATCTAAACAGACCAGGTTGGGTCTGGTTACAACTCTTACCTGTATTGACCTGCCTGACCTTGGACAAGGCATGTACCACATTTTTCTCAACTATGGGAAGTGAGCACTTGAGTGAATGATTTCTCAGATCTTTGTCACTTTCAGTGGATTGTGGCTGTAAAACAGAGAGCCATATCAGGCATCAAAACAGATCATTTCCCCCTCCGTCTGAACGACACAAAGTCATGTCACAGAATAGTAAGACACGAGACACGTGTTAAAACCCCAAAACTTTTCCCACCAGCTCAACACAGCGAATTAGATTGTTCTTCATCCATTGCTAATACAATGGTTCTCAGCCACATCAGAGCCCAGCTACACTGCTCCCTGTGTCCTCACGTGGGCCGTGGACGATTAATCCCCTTCTGTCAAAAAGGAAAGAGTGTAACCTAACAGTTTAGAACATGGACTTGGGTCAGACACACCTGGGTTTGAACCCTACCTCTACGCCTTCCTAGCTGGAAGGCCCTGGGCAAGTGATCATCTTACCTGAACCTCAAGCTCAAATATTTGTAACATATGGATAAAAATTGAACCTCCTTATGGAGCAAAGGTCATGGTGCTTAAAATTCTTGCCACATGCCATGCACTGTGGAACATGTTCAGTAAAGGTGAGCAGTAATCATCACCTTCATCATTAATTTTATTAATAAAGCAGAAGATATTCCTCAGAATCACAGAAAGGAGGGTGACAAATGGACTGTTGAGAGGTGCCTCAGGTACCCACTCACACAGCAAACTCTTTAGGCCAGTTAGGGGTGGCCTGCTTCCTCCTTCCAGGGGATCATCGTTGAGGAACCCAGGCCTCTGCAGTTGCTGAAGCGCTGCGCTGGGGCACATTGTCTGAAGTAGCTATCCTCTCTCATACAACAAACACTCATGGTGCTAATGGAAATGTAATCTACGTGACCCTCGGTACTTAAACCAAAGCCCTGAGTCCTGGACCCAGTCCTGGCTCATTATGGCAGGCTCCCATCAGCTCTTTGAACTGTCATTACTCTAATCCCTCTACTTAGATGCCATAAAGTGGTTGAAGGTGTTTCCAGAGGAAACTACTAGAGGCTGATACTGGAAACCCTCAACATAATTAAACACCAGAGATTCACTGAGAACTTGAGGGGCTCCAGGTCACAGATTGGCACAGTGACTGCTTACTTGATATTTCACAGAATATTCATTTCTATTACACAGAGGCAGAAATATCCTTCTGTTAGCAAACATGCCTGCCTTCATTGCTTGGCCAAATTATTTCTTTGGATAACTGGGAGACAGAGAATTAGAGAGATGAAACTTGAAGGTATGTGCTGATCAATGATTAGCTACAGAGAACAGAAGGTCTTCTGCTCAGTGGCAGAGGGCAGAGGAGGGTAATAGCAAGAAGAGTCCCCTTCGGTCTCACTGGATAATATATTGCTGCACAGAGACTTGGCTGCCAGGGTTTTTGTTGCCGTTGTGTGTTTGGGTTTGGTTTAATTCGGTTTAGATTGGTAGAGCTTGGTTTTGACTTTTTGTTTGTTTTCTTTTTGCCTACATGTAAAGACAGCATCTGCTTCAATGAGCTCCCCTCCCAGCTGCCTTTATCCTAATGTAGACCGAGCACCAATATTATGGGCCCTGTGTCAGACACTTGCTTATGTTAACTTTGAAACTTTTCTTTTCTGAATGTGTGAGATGCAATCATAATACCTTCTTCACAAGGTTGCAGTGAGGTTAACTTATAAAATAGAAGGATATAAAATAGAAGAGACAGAGCCAGGATTCATTTCTACACCCTTTTTTAACCCCCAGAAGGTAGATGCCCTCATGAGAATGAGGAAAGGAAGAAGAACACTTTTTCAAACTGCACATGGCCCATCATAGGACTCATATATCTGAGGGTAGTTAAGCAGGAGGTTCTGCAAAGCCCCTAGCCAGAGACTGCATGTGAGATGAGAATAAGAAAACGCCCTGGAAGTTTAGAGGATGAGAGGTGAGTCATCCATGTCTGTGGCCAGTGCAGAGTCTAGGCACATGAATTGTGCATCAGATCAGATTAACTGGCAATGATTGTCTGAAATCCTGTCTTGAGAAGGATCCTGAAGTCTCGGAATGGCTCAGGTGAGAAGAGTTTCATGATTATTTATTGATGTTTGCCATGGAAGATAGGCCAAGACAGGAGAGAACGGAACCAAATATGTCATATAATTGCCATCTGCAGGAATCATAGCTATGTTATGTACCTAAAAAGACCTTGAGATATTATTAAGAATGGTGAAAAGGCAATTCCCTCTTTTATCTATTCATAAAGACAGCTCCTGCCAAACCCTTCCCGACAACTTAGCACGTAGTTCATTGGCCTCGTGCCTTCCACCAGTCTCTATCTCTCTAGCTTTTCAGCAAGTCCTTCAGGAATTGCCCACAGGGCAATCCTTTCCTGCAGCTGAACTTCTAGAAAGTTACTTGCAAAGCAGAGAACAATCTGGGGAAGTGGGAAACAAGACAGAGATTTTTTCCAAGTGTAATGCATAAATCTATGACATGACTTTTTCAGTCTACTGTTTAAAACTTGGGAGAATATAGTAACTCAAAGATATTTGACCCCTTAATCCAAAAACATATGGATTCCATCTTTCTGTCCCACTATAGACATGATGCAAGCTCTAATTCATTCAACAAACATCTATTGAGCCCCTATGTTTGCCCAATATTGGTCTAGGAACTAAGGACACAAGGATGTATACTGACAGTCTCTTTTCTCGAGGAGCTTCTGTCATGTGAGAAGGCAGACAGCAAACAAGACAAACAAATTCAATCAAGTCAAGGCCATGGTAGAGTCTGTACCACATGTTAAGAGAACAGGGAGAAGAATGCAACCTACTCCAATGAGGGGCACCAGGGAAGGCGTCACAGATGAAGAGATCATAAGACCCTTGGAACTGGATCTTAAAGAATTTTCCAGATGAAGAGGAAGGATGAACATAAACAGCATGTACTGGGGCAGGGATGAAACGGAAGAGTGAACAAGTTTACTTTGGCTTCAGGGTACTCCTAGGAAGGGATGTGGATGGGAGTCAAATTGGACTAACTTGTGATTCACGCTTACTAATCAATAGATGAGCACTGACCCCTCTCCATCAGAGTTCTGATAAGTCCTCCACTGCATGCCCTATCCTTTTACTCTAATAGCTGTAGCAAAATTGAGGAAATCAAAACTACCGGGATTCCTTCGAGGGACAGTGTATATTTGTCCAGAAAAAAACTGGGATTGACATATATACACTAATATGTATAAAGTAGATAACTAGTAAGAACCTGCTGAATAAAAAAAAAGAAAAGAAAATTCAAAAAAAAATTCCTTGGCAAACTACTTGTAGTTGAAGCTGAGATGTCAAGGAGCTCGATGAGTGCGGCACTTCTGATTCAGGAGAACAGGGAGGTTTTTGCACTAGAGAAGAAACAGGGAGAAATAACGGGAGAGAAAAACCTAGGAGAGTACAGATGGTCAGGTGATCCATGAGAAGGACCCCTCCCTGTTGCACATCCATAAAGTCTACCAAAAAAATACAATAAAGAATAGACAGATAAAACCTTAGATCAGAGCAGATTTTTTGGAGAAGTTGAGTTCTCCGTTCTAGCAACTGAAATAGGAATAGCCCATAGGTGGTGACAGAGAGAAGCACAAGAAAGCAGGAGGTTGCAGTTGCCCACAGGGCTGTGGAATTTCACCAGATCCTGAAGGGGCAAGAGGCCTCAGGTGACATCTGAGTGATAGGTCCTAGACTCTGAAGCATGAAAAATACGAGAGAGAAGGAAGCACCACGTTAATTCTGCAGGCACCCCTGCTTCTGTCTGAAACCTCGTAAAAGGTCAACTGCTGTAGTCTGTCTATGGTATCAGGACAGGCATCAACAAATGTCTTCAAACAGCTGCATGACTTAGGCTCACTTGCTGCGGATGTGCAGTGACCACTGAGGGTGGCAGACATCAGAAGTAGTGACTACCTAAGCAGTGTCACTAAAGATGTATGTTCAACCCAATAAACAGGGCCTTACAGTGTGGAAATTTACTCCAAACTTCCTAGAGACTGAGGCACAGAGGCCCCAGCCTCAGAGATGCCCATTTTCTATTCCAAAGAACTAGGCTGATATGGCCAGTATTAACTATAAGAACAAGTTCATTAAAAAGCAATGAAACAAACCACCACAAAGACTGTCAGGATTAAAAGGTCTGCTGAGTTGCCTTGTGGGTTGGCACTGGGACAAGCCAAGGAGGAGGCAGGATCTAGAGAGTCATGGGGATTTTTAAAGCCCTTCGCAAATTGCCTCTGATCAAAATACTTTACTATCATAATCACTCCCATTGCCAATTTGGAAATGACAATCTGGGATGACAATGTGCTCTTGAAATATTTAAAAAACAAAAATCACAAGGGGGAGGTGCTTGGCAGAAATCCGCATGTTGCTTAAAGCCGTAAGTCATATTTGGACTTTGCCTCCCGAAATGAAGACAAGGGTGTGCAGTTTTATTCTGCAGCCAGAAGCTACGTATTTTTCTTTCTTCCATTTTCTTCCTTCTTTTGCAGCGTTCCTACAGGACTACCCACCCCCGACCTCAAGGCCCTACTCAGCTGTCCACTTTCACGTACTCGTAAAGGCACAGACTTGGTACAAGGACACGGTCCGCCCCGAGGACAAGCCATGGTTGCAGCTCCATGTCCTCCTCTCCTCTGAGCTTCTGCGGGGCAACAGGATGATCTGATGCATTGCTGTAGCCTCAGGGCCCTGTGCTGTGGCAGGCACCCAATGAACAGTTACTGTCTTTCTGTCCAGACCCTACCTCCCTGCTGCCCCCTGGGATGGTGGCAGCAATCTTCCCTTTGTTTCATCACGTGGCCTTCCCTGACATCCCTTTACCCTCCCATCCCACGCTGGGGTTCTAGACTCATCCTGACATATACCCTTCTGTGCTCAACTTCTGGTGGCCTCATCCAGGAGAGCCGGTGTGACAGTACTGAGGCAAAGAATTCCTCCCTGTAAAGAGCCGTTTTGTGGAGTGACTCTCCTATAAGCTGCTGAGACTTAGACCACGAGGTCCTCTAAGGAACATACTTGAGGCAGAAACTGGCGCTCCTTTTTCACTTTTGTTTTGCTCAATGGGTCACGATCACAGAAAGCAAGGTCTGATTGCTTAGGGCTAAGAAGGGATTTATAGAGTCTGGCAAGAGGAAGGAAACGAGGGAAAATAAGGTGGTTGCTAGAGACAGAAACTAGGATGGATATATAGGGAACTCATGGGAAAGTCTAAAGGGAATTTTATTAAGATTTTGCTCTGTAATCTGTAGGTGTTACATTCAGTGATTCTGCCGATGGGCCCGAGTATCTGCCAAGTTCACAGTGTCTCCTCTTTGCCTGTGCTCCAGCTTTACATACACATTATATTATACTACATAAAAAAAAAAAAAAGATTCTGCTCTATAGTGAGCAGCACGCTTCTTCTTCCAGATCCCCATCGACGGTCTTGCTAAATACCTCCTTTTTTCATCCGTGCATCTGGAATTAGCAGACAAAGCTTCAACTTGGGAATGGTGGGAGAAGAGAAACTCCCCAAGGGAGGAATGCCTTGTTTGGATACATCCACCACGTATATATCACTAAGATCAAGCCCACAACATTTAGCCTAGCATTCAGGGATGACAAAGGGCCAGGAGCCCTTGAGGGGAGCTTGTTCGGGGTGGGGTGGGGGGCAGGGAACTGTGACCACCTTAGGCCCTCCCAGGCCCCCCATGTAAAGAATCCCATTGTTCATCATCATAGCCTCAGAAATCCCTCCTGGTTCTGCCCTCCCTCCTGGGTCCTTCCAAATGAACTCCCTCAATCTTACCCTCCACTCCCCCACCTTACCCATTTTATCTTACCCTTCTCTTCGCTTCAGAACCAGCTTTTTTCTTTCCCCCGAAGATCAGAGGCCTCTTTGTACCATCCCCATGGACAGAGCCTGTATTAGAGAAGCTCATTTGATCGCTTACTTTGTGCACACCACCGCTGTGGTTCTCTGCTTTTCTTGTGCTCAGGACACTACCTTGGGTTGCCCCTTTGCTATATACTGACATCACAGACACACCCCAGTTAAGTCCTAGCCAAGCCCCAACTCCCATCCTGATGCTAAGTCCTCCACTTAGTGGGAAGAGGAGCAGAGAGTCCTCAACACTGGCCTCCAGCTTTCCCTTCTATTTCTCATTAGCACATGGCCTGTACTCCAGCTACATACTTTTCTTCCAATAAATCACAATCCTACCCAATTCCAAGCCTTTACTCATTCTGTCACACCAGCCCAAGATACCTCTTCCTCTCCCCTTTATCTATCAAAATCCTATTTCTCCTCCACAGTGGAGCATAATGCTGATCTCTACCACAAATCATTTTCCAATCACTCCCGGTTCAGCCTACTGATACTGACTTCCTAGAAATTCATCCAAAACATGTCACTTCCTGTTAAGAAGCCAATGGCTTCTAAACCTGGCACTGAAAACAGGGGGTAGATTCTAGTCAGTTCCAAATATTGCCTCTTTCTTGAGAAGCTCACTGTCTATGGGGAAGTAAGAAACACAGATGTGCAGAAGACATTGGTGTGTTCACAACAGAAAAAAGGTTTAAATAGCCACTGACATGGAAATCTGCCAAGTTTCTGTGTATTGCTTAGGAAAGAGAAGAAATACATACCTGATTAGGATAAGGGGAAGGAATCAACTACCTCTTATGGAAATGACTGCTCCTGGCATGCCTGGACTAGAAACTAACAGGCGAGAGATACTATAGATGCAGAGCTGTTAGAGACCAGGAAAACATGAAGTTTAGGTCTCAAGGCCGGCCTCCCTACAGTTTTCTTCCCACTCTCTGTTCCATGAGAGTCTTAGCTCCCCTGTTTGGAAACAGCTATGCAGTGAGTTGATGTGGCCCAACTATCTGTTCCTGGCCCTCTGCCTTCCTGGTCAGCTGGGGCTGAACAGAAGGAGGTAATTCCAGCTAGTGTTATAAGCCTCCCTGCCTCGCCACCCTGCCACACACACAGCAGTCGGCAATTTAAAAATGAAGGGAGATGCAGTAAAACTGTGTTGATGCACCCTTCCAACAAGTCAAAATCTCTTATCAGTTGTCACATTCCAGGTAGCAATGGTTGGATTCATTGTGCTGTATATCGGTTTTCATGGGAGACACTGTCAAAGTCAAGAATATCTTCTGAATCTTCAAAAATAATTCCTCCTCCACTCATCCGCCTCCGGCCACTCAACCCTCTTGCCATTCCTCAGTGTCCAGGTACACTCAGTTCTTAGAACAATTGAACGTGTTCTCTCTCGGTTAGAGCCAGCTTGATCAAGTCCTGTGCTGGATATGCTCTGTTCTCTGTCCCTCCACATCCGCTCTCCAATGTCTGTTGCTCAGCCTCAGGAGGCTGGCCTCTGTGGACAGTGTCAGCCAGGCTCCCTTGCTTTTTGGTATCTGATTGCGTTGACCAGTGGAAAGCACCGGCAAGAATTAGAAGCTGGGGAGAAAGAAAGTTGGGGTATTTCTTCCCTCAGCTCCCTCCTTGCTGGCCACAGTTTGGCCGTGGCTATGATCCACATTCAAGGCCACAGTTCATGCCGAGCAAACCCTCTCCTATGGCTACAACTGTCATAAAACACCTTCGAGACTTGGGGTGTAATCACTTCCTGCTGGTCATAGTCTTTGGTGGCTTCACCATCCCTCTTATGTTCCTTTAACTGTATCCTCATCATTGTAAACTGTCTTTTCATTAAACTTTCTTAAGATACTCGTTGAGCCGGCCGACTATTTCTTGCAGAGACCCTGTCTAATACACCTTCTTCCTAGCTCTGTACAACTCTGACTTGCTCATAAGGTCTTCCCTTACCACTCTAGGAAAAACTGTAGTTCTTAAAGAAGATGTGGCACATATATACAATGGAATATTACTCAGCCATTTAAAAAAATGAAATTGAGTTATTTGTAGTGAGGTGGATGGACCTAGAGTCTGTCATACAGAGTGAAGTACGTCAGAAAGAGGAAAACAAATACGGTATGCTAACACATATATATGAAATCTAAAAAACAAAAAAAACTGGTCATGAAGAACCTAGGGGCAGGACAGGAATAAAGACGCAGACCTACTAGAGAATGGACTTGAGGACATGGGGAGGGGGAAGGGTAAGCTGGGACGAAGTGAGAGAGTGGCATGGACATATATACACTACCAAATGTAAAATAGATAGCTAGTGGGAAGGAGCCGCATAGCACAGGGAGATCAGGTTGGTGCTCTGTGACCACCTAGAGGGGTGGGATAGGAAGGGTGGGAGAGAGGGAGACGCAAGAGGGAAGAGATATGGGAACATATGTGTATGTATAACTGATTCACTTTGTTATACAGCAGACACTAACACACCATTGTAAAGCAATTATACTCCAATAAAGATGTTTAAAAAAAAAGTTTTGTATTTGCTACGTGTCGAAATTATGGTATTTTGGTTGTTTGGAATGAATAAGATATACTATTAAAATTAATTCCACCTATTTCTTTTTACTTTTTTGGTGTGGCAACTAGAAAATTAAAAATTCCATACATGGCTCACAGAAAAAAAAAAAGAACTGTAGTTCTATGAAATACTTTATAGAATCAGACTTATTTAACCTGAAGATCTATAGGTAAAGAAAGGTTTTGAGACCTATCAGCCGGCAGAGCAATACTATCAGCTACTCTCCATTTCCAATGGGAATACAGAATATGAGGTCAACAGGGAGCAAGAAAGGTTTAGGCAGGACCTCCAGAAGATCCTGAGATACCAGGAGGACTAGAGGATCTTGAAGAGTGTGATGACAGAGGATATGGAGTTTCTGGGAGGTAACACCCAAACCAGAAACTTCTTTCCAGCATGAGGAGGGGCTCAACGGAAAAATGGAACTTACAGACTTGTTGGAGGTCACAGATATTTTTGTCTGTCTTGTCAAAATATAAAATGACAAATTATGAAAAATGATACAGTAAACACTAATAGTTTTGTCTGCCTGGGCTCCATTTTCCCTTCTGATAACTACACCTCCTCCCCCATTCATATTCCCTGTCATTGGAGGAGCTCCGCTCTCAGATTCTAGGAGTAGTCTGGGAACCCAGGCTTGGCCGATGAGGATATAGCCTCACCCACCACAGAAATTGCTTCTGTTTCAGGTGTGTACATCAACCCAAGTCAGCCTCTTCAGAGCTGGGTACTGTTATATTGGGAAAGAAGACCCTTTCTGCTAGGATCGTCCAACTGGTGGGATGTAAATGTGAAGCTATCATGGACCACCTAGTGGGGAGAGCCTGTAGAGAAACGTGAAAGAAGCAGACAGATTCTAATAGATGGATTGAGTATCCTAAAATCTAATTAGATTTGGTCTCTTAAATCCAATCATCCCCCAACTGCCTAGTACACGGGTCAAGTCCCCTTTATTGAGTAGTTTAGGTTGAGTTGGGTTCTATCACTGTGACCAATACTGTTCAGAGTGCGGGGCACAGGGAGCTAGGAAAGGACCACAGGTGGGTGACTACATTATCTTAGGCAGCAAAGGGAGGTCTCTCTCAGTTGGTAGCATCAGGCCAACTATAGGCCTCTAATATTGATCAGGTGCCAGGTAAAAGTTGTCATGTCTAGAAGCAATTACAGTTAAGATAAAATCTACTTTTCTGTTTTGTCTCCTAAGTCAAGCTCTATTCCCCTGTACCTGCCAACCTGCTATAACTTGGGTAAATCACTCCTTCCTCACTGTCATGTTTCAAGTCATCAAAAGGAAATAACATGACTCAACACTTTCCCTGGGTCATAAAGTTTATCTGAATGACCAGCAAAATGGACATGAAGCTGTCCTCATGCCTGGGTGCTTGCTTCTAGCTTAAGAATCCTCCGAGGAGGTAGCACTCGGCAGGTAAGTATTTTTTTCAAAACTTTAGGGAAGGAAAAATAAAAGTGAGAATGTCTGGCCTCACCCATATGTAGTGATTGGCAAATAAAGCACAACTTTTCACCACTTGGGCAGCCTTTTAAATCTGCTGACATCTGGATAGGAGTTATTATAACAGACAAGGAGCACATGGACATTTGATTTGTATCTCCTCCAGATTTCTTTTGGATCGAAGTAGTTGATGGTTCTCTCCTATATGTGCACACCACCTTCACACACACACACACACACACACACACACACACACACACACACACACACACACAATGACATTATGACATTTTGCTTCTCAAACTTGAGGTTGTGTGCCCAGAAGCAAGGAAGCCCTAGTTTCAGATTCCTCCCCTGGAGACAGTCACAGACAGAGAAAGCAAAGAAAACCAACATAAAGTCAAAAAGCAGGCTCTGGGCCAGCTCAGGGAGGTGGGAGCATCCCTTCAGATGGTTCAGCACCTGCACACAGAGAGCAGGTGTTTTTTCTCTTCTTGATAACTTAGATGACAGTGATCTGGGCAGTGCTGAGGTTTTTCCAGCTCAAGAATTCTGCTCAGACACATGGCCTCCTTTTTTTCTTCTCATAAGGAAGGTCAAGAAATTGAATTCAGTCATAGGTCATGTGCTCAAGGTCCAAGTTCAACATCAATTGGGAATGATTATAATGTACAGTCCCAGCGATTGTTCCGAAGGTGACACTCGGATTCTTACATGGCTCTCCTCCCTGACAGGCACCAATGTCCCAAGAGCACATCAGAAACACTGACAATAAGCCTGATATGATCAGGGGAGAGCAAACAAAGGCTGCCTTGGGAGAAAATTCCTCTCTTTTAGGTATTGGCTTCCTGGCTAATCAAGTGTCAGTTATAGTACATTGATCGGCACATTTCCTCTCCTAGGTCTGCACCATACTCACTTTTCAGGAGGTCTGGTCTCCTTGGAGTTCACTCAGCCCCCAACGTCCATAGGTTCTGTATCCACAGATACAACCCACCACAGATTGAAAACAGTCCAAAAAATAAAATTCCAGGAAGTTCCAAAAAGCAAAACTTGAGCTTGCTGCAATCTGGCAACTATTTACATATCATTTACACAGGATTAGATATTTTAAGTAACATAGAGGTGACAAAGTCTATGGGAGTATGTGCAGATTATATGCAACTACGACACCATTTTATATAAAAGGGGCTTGAGTACCTGTGGATTTTGGTATCTGTGGGGTTCCTGGAACAAATCCCCCAGGGATACTGAGGGACAACCGTGTATGGGCGACTGTTTGACTCCCACAAAAAGGCCATCAGACTTCAGAGGATCCCTCCCCGCTGTGTCAATCCGGCCCAGTGGGAAAAACAATGCACTCTAAGCTGTACAGAGATAAGAGTTTTATGAAAGGAATGAGATGAAAATGTGGGAGAAGCCAGTAGAGGGAAGCTTGGAAGGAGTCAGAAAAATCGAAGAAACAGTAACTGACCAGCCCACTGTGGTCCACGTGGCACAGCTGGACAGGGTGGAGCTGATGGGGGGGCGCAGAGGCCAGGCCACCCGGCCACAAAGGCGGACCTGGAAAGGGGCTTCTGGAGAGTCTGCGGAGCTGCTGTCTTTGTGGGTCAAGGCCACACACCTGTGGCGGACTTGGGCCGCTACTGGTCAGAGGCCATTGTTCCGTAGGACAAGCTGGGCACCGAGTGGAGTGCAAGCCAAGCCAGGACCCACAGGGCACCTGGGTGTCCATCTGTCACCACGGATGACCATGAGCACCTGCTGGAGGAACGGCTGCTGCTTCACTGCCACCTTCCAAATCCACACAAAGTCCCCTTGGGCCCACTCTGACCCCGAACCTCACAGTGAAGAAGATTCTGGAAACATGGCTCCAGCTTTGGCCAGGCTGACATCATGCTACCCAATGAAGCCACCTTGCCCTGTCAACGCCACCACTTCCCCGACCACATCTCTTACTAAGGGTCTGACAACCCTGATGGCTCCTTGGTCCAGTCCTGACCACACACTGACCAGTAAACATCTCCTCCTCTGCTTCTGGCTGGTTTCCAGAGCCTCCGGGCCCGGGACCCACCATGATTCTGCTTGAGTCTGCAGTTAGCCCGGTCTGACTGAGCTCCACTCAGCGCAGAAGGGTCTTAGCTCATTCCTGCAGTTTGGAGAAAGGAGCAATAGCTTCTGAACAAAGAGCCTCTGGAAAGACGAAAGTAAAGGAACACACTGACCCGGGGGACAACGTGACCTTTTCCTGTTTCCTCATCAGCTGCACCAGGTGAGCAAAGATTAACTCCACACCTCTGTACTGATCAAAGCTTTTCCTGGTCTGGACAAACACCCTCCGTTCCTTCTGAAGTCGCTAACTGCCCCTCCCAACTCCGCCCACGCACAACAAAGTACGGCGGGGTTCCCACTTGCAGGATGGGCTAGACAAACGCAACCCCAGCGTCTGTCTGGTGCCCCCCTGCTTATTTGCACATCACTTCTGAGCCCTTGGATGGAAGGGATTTCGCCACCTATTTTTCAATTCTTCCATTCAGCCACTGGGTACAGGCCCCCGCTCTTCCCGCTTGGCCTCCCCCCAGGCACGTGACAGCAGCCCTGATGCTCTGGAACAAATGAGAG
This sequence comes from Leucopleurus acutus, assembly GCF_964270905.1. Classification (NCBI taxonomy): domain Eukaryota; kingdom Metazoa; phylum Chordata; class Mammalia; order Artiodactyla; family Delphinidae; genus Leucopleurus; species Leucopleurus acutus. Next base: position 18,630,869 of record NC_139156.1, read on the forward strand.
CTTCCAAGGTTGCTGTCACATCCCCACTCGTCTTCTCCGGAGGTGACAAGCTGTCTGTCTCAGTCCGTCATCCCCCTGCTCGAGAATGTAAATCACAGGAGGTCTCCTGCCTGAGCAAAACAATTAACATGAAATACCAGGGTTACCGTCTGCCACATCTACAAATCTCTCCAGCTCCCATTCGTCTCTCCCAACAATTTATGCCTTCACAGCGTCAAGCTGTTCAAATACGCCATCTTCTCCTGAAATGGACTGACGTGTGGTTCTTGGCACTGCTTGGGCCGTTTGTAGTAAAAGTCGGAGCCATTAGCAGCAATGCCCCATCAGAAGAGCTCTTGCCGTGGAGAGGGGTGACATTTAGCTTCCTTTGTCTTCAGCAGAGTGAAGGCACGTGTCCTCTTTCCACTGAAAAGGGAACATGAGGTTCAAATCCTTTTCCTTTACCATATGTCTTGCGTGATTCGCACCTCTTCTCTGAGATGCTCAACGTGATCGATTATCCATGGTAAGGTCATGAAGACAAGAAACCACCACGAAAATGGGTGTGTGACAGTAACTCAGTGGTTCCCAACCGCAGGTGATTTTGTCTCCCTAGGGGACACTTGGCGATATCTGGAGAAATTTTTGATTGTCACAGGATTGGGAGCAGGGATTCTATCGGCGTCTTGTGGGTAGAGGCCAGGGACGCTGCTAAACATCATACTACATCTCCCTTCACCGACAACAAAGAATTATCTTGCATAAAATTTCCATAGTGTCAAGGTCGAGAGACATTGCAAATAACCCAATGCAGGCTGGCTATTCTCACATTCTGCTCCATGTACCTCGGAGCATTGCCTCAAAGCAAGATGGAATTTGGAGCGGAATGAGAGGGAGAAGGGCCCAGGTTAAATGGTTCACCACTTCCTGATCCCTCCTATACCCCCACAAAACAGCCATCTTAGAGCCAGATAAGGCAGAAAGAACATTTTACCAAAAACAAGCTATGCCCATTTGGGCATTCACCCCCTGGAGGCTCAGCTTCCTAACCTGCAAAATGTGGCAATGAGACATGGCTGCCCTGCCTGGCTCACGAGGTTACAGCAACACTCAATAAAGGTGGCGTATTAAAAAGCTCACTGGAGTGCCAGGTATTTTAAGTAGTAATTAGGAGAACGCATTGCAGTGATGCTGACGTAAAAAGAAGTATTGTCGTAGCAGCTCGCACAATAATTCCTGTTTCAACAGGAATTCTCTCTTACCTCTCCCTCTTCCTCCTGATCTTTAAAAAAAAAACATTGATGGGTATGCTTGAGGCATGTCGACTTAAAAAAGTGCAAAACGTGAGAGTTGTGACTTAAGTTTTATTTGGGGCAAAATGAGGACTGCAGCCCAGGAGACAGCATCCCAGATAGCTCTGAGAAACTGCTCCAAAGAAGCAGGGGAAAGGTCAGTATACATGTGATTTTGGTGAAGGGGGAATACATGCGATCAAGCACATATTTTTTACAGAAGGTTTCTGCTAGTCTCACGCAGGTTACTGCTAGTCACGAGGAGCAGACGCCACCATGAAGGATTTTAGTGCTTTTCTAGGTACGAGGAGATAGAATTGGGCTCATAAAATTGGCTCCTGAAAATATCTAACTGTTTGAAGACCTGTTCTGCCAGTTTTTCCCAGAGCACAGAGTGCCTCATTTCTGCTCTCCACCTGAACCCCTTTCGGGGGTTGTTGAAAGTCAGCAGCTGCAGCAGCAAATGATTTCATCCTTGTAGAGGTAGATGGCAAGTGCCCATGGAAAATGCCAATTTGTAGTTGACAGGCAGAAGAATCATCAAGGTTCCAGAGGAGAACGATGAAAATGCTGTGCAGCAGACAAAGCAAAATGTGTTGTTTCTCGCCAGGTGGACTCAGCTAGAACTCGATGGAGTGAAGAACTCCGTGGAGAGGGGTGCCTAAAGGATGTCTTCAAACAGTGATGTCAGCTTTTCCATTTGAGCTTGTTTGGGGGGTGGGGGTGTGATGTAAATTCGCCTACTATCTTGTCCTCAAATTCTCATGAATGCTTTGGGGAAGTGCATGCGTGTGTGAAAATCAAAGCTGCTGAGTTTCACACCTGAATCAACACAATGTGGGGAAGAGGCAAGATACACGGGTGTAGGAAAAGCCATGAGCAAGTTAGCCTTCCCTTACACACACACACACACACACAGATTCACAGAAATCTTGAGAAAAATCATAGGAGCGTAAGGAGGAAGAAGCTACCTGGACCATAAAGACAGGAAAGCACCCTGCTCAACTCTAGGTGTATTGCTGGCGTCAGAGCAGGAGTCTGTGCATTTTTAAGTCGTCCTGCATTCCTAGCCTAGTCCTTGGCACACACCTCTGGTTTGCCAACTCTCCACTACCTGGTGCTACGGATGGGTCGTTGCAGAGACGCTTGCTTGACCAGTTAGAAAATCTTTCAAAGCATACCCACCCGAAAGGACCACATGGCTTTTTACCAGAGCAGAGCCTCTCCCTCCCTGGACAAGAAAGGAACAAATTCTTGAAACTGAAGTTGGCTTCCTCTCTCCCACCAGCCTTGGACGGGCTTGATGATATTCGTGGTTTTGTCTAAGGAACCACTGCTGGTGTTAATTGGATGGCAGCCAAGATGGCTTTTAGGAAAAAAAAAAGTTTTTATTCATTAAAATGAATATTTTAAATGAATCATTAGATTCATTAGTTTGGTTCTACATTAAGTGAAGCACATGTGGTGAACAGAATAATTAGTAAAGTTAATTGTGGCTTCTCAGAGAACCAAGGAGAATCCAGTGAAATGTCCTGACATTCAGGAAAAGCAATATGTTCAGTGCTTCTGTGACTAATTGCAATTAGAAAGTGAGGGGACATACATACGGTCTCTGTGTAATTAATCACACGCCTTTACCACAGGAGACAAAGGCAGCTGAGTGACAGGAGACCTGCCTTGTGCTGTGCCTGTGTTGATTCCTGCTGCATTTACTACCTTCCTTGCACCTGTATTGTGCCTCTTGCACATTCTAGTCCTCTCAGCTACATACCCACTAAAATACACACCTACAATCTCCCTGGCATAAAATAAGTGTTCAGTAACTACATGATTAATGAATGAGTAAATGAACTCATTACTCATGAGTAAGAGGGGAGAGTCTTCTCCCATTCGTGTGGATTATGCTGGCCATTGATCTTTGAGAACCATAGAAAGGCTGACTCCGACAATACAAGGTACAGAGGAGGAGGTTTCAGCTGAATGGAGCTAGGATGAGGCTGCTTGCCTTCTAGATAAGGTCCTTGTCCTCTAGGTAGGTCCAGGGATGCTTGGATGAAGTATACAAGATGACCTTGAAGATACCCCCTCCTTTTTTTTCTGGCACTATCTTCTCATGCATGATTTCGAATGGTCAGACCCGGGCTTTCCTGTTGCTTCCCTTGTTGCCCCCAAATCATATCTCCAACACTCCCCACTACCACCGAGAGAAACCTGATCCACTCATATGTAAAATACAGATACTTGCTTCCTCACTGATGTTTGCAAATCTTAGATTAGCAAAGGAGGGAAGGCCCTGGAAAAAAGATTGGATCTTGACTCTTTGGTGTCTGAAGACTTGAGAATTTATTTTCCTTTGGGGTTGTATAAAATCTTAGATGCAGAAGTGTTCCAGAGCTGAGATTGGATCCAGAGTTTGTCAGACCCCTGTATCTTCAGGAATCTCACGTGGCCAACAAAATCTTCTAAGTTTCTGTTAGACCAATGACATTCATATTATTTTGAGTTACTTTTGAACCTCAAAAAACTCATGACTACTTAATTTGTTACAGTAGAAGATATAATGAAGAGATCCCCAAATTCAGGGGCTTAAAGTACTTGGAAGATCATTGCTTTCTCCTGTGCCAGCCCAGGGCCGGTGGCCAGCTCTGCTCCATCAAGTCATCCCGGAAAGCAGGCCAGCAGGGAAGTTCTGTTATCCTCGACAAAGCCCTCCAAGGTTGTCTGGCATTGCAGACAGAGGGGAAGAAATAGGGGAAATGCATAGCAAAGGATTTCTTTTTAAGCACAGGACACCCATCACTTTTGCTCAAATTCCAATGGGGAGAACTCAGTGACAGCAAGCTGCCAGTGAAAGTGGGACATCCCATCTTTCTCCAGGTACCATTTTTAATGCCCCAGAAGAAGGGAAGATGGCTTGGGGTGGGGGACAAATACTGAAAAGAGAGGGCTGGTCTTAAGATATTGAATAAAATTAGCTTTATCTTCATTGCTTTAGTTAAATAGAGACAGGCATCAAGTATTATATAATTACCACTCCACCGCTCTACTACGAGCTCTCTGAGACGTGGATTGATGTAGTGCCCAGCACACCCAAAGTGCTAAGTAAATGTCTGGGACATGAATGATTCAGTGGATGAATGAATCATCGAATGAATGAAATACCACCTAGATCCCAGCTTGGCTTGAGTCCAGCCTTGTTTGGAAAACATATTTCTAAACATTTCCATGGTACTTTTTCCCCTGCCACGCTTCAGTTGCCTCTGAATAAATGAAGCCCTGTGTCTAATAACCTGGCAATTCCTTAAAGACTCACTAAATCTGGAAACATCTGGACTCTGCCCACCTCTCTATTCAACGTGTCCCTGAGCCCTCGTATCACTAATACCTCATTCTCCTCTCAACTCTCTTGACACTTGATTTTTACCTAGAAAATCCCATGGTAACAAAACCCCAGAACACTTGAATTCTTAAGATCAAAGGAAAATCAAATCAAAACAAAACACAATAAGACCTTACATCAAACACAAGTGGGGAGAAAAGAGAAAAGGACATTGAATGAGTATCTATTGTATCAAGAATGTGAAAAACATTGTGCTAGATGCCGAATACACAGGATATTCATACCACCTCAAGGAGGTACTTGTTATTGTCTCCAATTTGCAGGTGAGAAAATGAAGGTTCAGAGAGGCTGATGACTTTCTCAAGGTCACTAGTTAGAGAGAGATGTGGCAGAACTCAGACCCAGAGCTATCCAAATAAACCAGTTCAATTCCCACCGAACAAAACCACTTACTGAAGGCCAGCAAACCCAGAGCTCATTTCTGGGTTGACCCATGTTAACACTGGCTTGTCATTGTTCTTAGGGTAATGAAAAATCAATCCTGCAAAAAAGGGCCCCCGCTGAGTGTAATAAGAGACCTTAGCTCCAGCCTTGTAAGGGGGATTTTATTCAAAGGCTGGAGGTACCACATAAACCTTCATTACAGTCAGCAGAGCCTCAAGACGAGGACTTAGGATCACACCACAGTCCAGAGTACAGCAAGACAAGCTGTTCTCTAGTGATCAACCCAAGAGTGACCAGTGACAGTTTCCCAGCTGGGAAGACAAGCTTCAGAGGGCAGACCGCCTGATTATTTAAAAAGAAAGCCAGTGGGCTTCCCTGGTGGCGCAGTGGTTGAGAATCTGCCCGCTAATGCAGGGGACACGGGTTTGAGCCCTGGTCTGGGAGGATCCCACGTGCCGCGGAGCAACTAGGCCCGTGAGCCACAACTACTGAGCCTGCGCGTCTGGAGCCTGTGCTCCGCAACAAGAGAGGCCGCGACAGTGAGAGGCCCGCGCACTGTGATGAAGAGTGGGCCCCGCTTGCCACAGCTAGAGAAAGCCCTCGCACAGAAACGAAGATGCAACACAGCAAAAATAAATAAATAAGTAAACTCCTACCCCCAACATCTTCTTTAAAAAAAAAAAAATACCAGTCCTCGTTCGACCTTGACTCCCTCCTTAAAGGGCCCATCTCCAAACACAGTCACGTGGGTGGTTAGGGCTCCAACATAGGAAGTTGGGGGTGGGGATGGGGGGGGCCACAACTTAGTCCATAACATCGTGATAATCTTAAAAAAAAAAAAAATAGTAAAAGAAAGCCAGCGAGACCAACTAACAAATCTTGCTGCTCTCTTACTTAGGAAACTATTGCCTATTTAGAAATGCTCATGGCATAGGACAGACAATAAAAATAAGAAGACATCCAACAAAATCATATCTGACTGGGTAATTAAAAATAACTCATCATGCCAAAACTTGCACATTATCCTCAAATGCAGGGGCAATGGCGCTGAAAACAAAGAATGGGGGAAACAGCACGCGGGGCTGATTCCAGTGGTTATAGGGCTTAAGGCCAATGAACCAATGTCCCACTAGCCTTTCAAGGAGTCTTCTGCCTTCTAAGGGTGGGTTAGAAATGGCAAATATCTGACGCACATGCCTCACTCCTACCCTCTTAGCAGTCCACATTTATGAATATTAACAAAATCCTTTTAGAATCCTTTTTTTTTTTTTTGGTTACGCGGGCCTCTCACTATTGTGGCTTCTCCCGTTGCGGAGCACAGGCTCCAGACGCGCAGGCCCAGCAGCCATAGCTCACACACCCAGCCGCTCCGCGGCATGTGGGATCCTCCCGGACCGGGGCACGAACCCACGTCCCCTGCATCGGCAGGCGGACTCTCAACCACTGCGCCACCAGGGAAGCCCTAGAATCCTTTTTAACACAGTAATCCCTCAGCCACTGACCATCAATCTGAATTGGCAAAAATAATACCGAATTTTCACCCCTTGTCTAAATCAACTTCCCATAAAGTACTTTTGAAGAAGGGAACCAGAACAATCCTAAGATACAGAGGAGCCTGAGAAAGGATAAGTGAAAAGAAAAGCTTTCCTCTTGAATTGGTCAACGGTTGCAAAGCATGCTGGACAATTCTCAACATTCCAAACCACTAAGCAAGATCTCAGAAGACAACTATAAAGTTTTCTCCCTACACTCTCTAGAAGATAAATGACACCAAGATTATATCCTAAAGCACTTGAGGTTTTGAGGAGAAACCAGAGAGAATTATCACAATCTTCATGTTCTCCTAAAGTTATTTTAACCCACCTGAAGCAGACTGACGGCAAGCTGTGTCTCTTTTTCTTGTTGAAAGGATTCTCCCTTGGCCCAACATCTATTCCTCACACATGTTTACCTCATTCACAGAGTTCTGCGTTTTAAATGGCAGCTAAGTCATATTTTGCTTAGATCCTTCTAATTGATTCATCTGTCAGGAAGCCAACACTTTTCAAAGGGGACCATGAACCAATAGCATTTAAAAATATATATTAAGACTTAACAATAATGTCCCCTATAACTAATGACTAAATTTGTGCTGATCCCCAAGAGTCTAACTTTGTACTTAAAGTGTAATCTGTAAATTAGCAACATTAGGGTCACTGAGTGCTTGTTAGAAATGAGGAATAACAGGTCTACCAGAAGCCAACTAAATCAGAATCTGCATTTTATAAGATTCTCAGGAGACTTCTGATACATGTGAAAATTTGAGCAGTATCTAACTAGAACAGAGACCATTTTGTGTCATACATCTAATCCTTCTGTCTCCAAGGCTTATTGACTTTTGTGTAGTATACTGTGCTAACTGGCTTGTTAACAAGTTGCCTGGCCCACAGAAGATTAAAAGGTTCACATTTGAAAGAAAAGATGCAGCGTACAATGAGGGTTAGGAACAAGAGAAAAAGAACAAAAGTAAGAGAAGAGAAAGGTACGAACATACAGCAAGGCTTACACACACACACAAGTAATTAAAGTTTTTGTTTTAGGGCTTCCCTGGTGGCGCAGCAGTTAGGAGTCCATCTGCCAGTGCAGAGGACATGGGTTCGAGTCCTGGTCCTGGAGGATCCCACATGTTGCAGAGCAACTAAGCCCGTTTGCCACAACTACTGGGCCTGCGCTCTGGAGCCCGCAAGCTACAACTACTGAAGCCCACGTACCTGGAGCCTGTGCCCACAACAAGAGAAGCCACCGCAATGAGAGGCCTGCACACTGCAACAAACAGTAGCCCCCTCTCGCCGCAGCTGGAGAAAGCCAGTACACAGCAACGAAGACCCAATGCAGCTAAAAATAAACAAAAACAAAATAAATACATTTTAAAAAAATTTTTTTATTTTAGTGACCTGAAAACTTTGAAATGATCTAAGTGGAAATAAGGGAGAAAATAGGGTGAAGAAAAGAGATGGAGAAGATTTAAAAAATACTATGATCATTTTTTTGTTATTAATGTTTATGTTAATTAATGAAAAAATATGATAATCATATGTCTTAAATAGCTACACACTAAATACCCTTGTGGGATGTTCCTCTGCATTCTACAGTTTCCTCATTTGAGGATTGAGGAGGTATTACACACTCAGCAAACACCAGTCATTGTGGGTCCACACGTCCTCAGAAAAGTTTCAAGGCCTCAGTTCTGTGTGACTTTGGTACAAAGTCTGCGAGGCATGTGCCAAAAGCTTAGAGACTGGATGCACGCACACGTGTACACGTACACAGTCCCACACACAGAGGCACAGCATTTGCTATCTTAATCTCCTTGGATCGTGAGTCACCCTTTGAGTGTGGGCCTTTGTAACCAGAGAACTAGCTCTATTTCTCATCTCTATGCTATTCTCTGGGGACACAAAGGCAAAAGAGGTGTGCCTCTTGCCTTCAAGACATATGCAGCACTTGCAATACCGTCATGTTCAAGGTAATCTGGGAACGCTGAAGAGGCAATGATTCATTCTTCTTGGCGTGTGGGAAAGAGAGGGTCATGGATTATGTGACTCTGCCATCTTTAAACCAAACATGGACAATACTTGTTACACTCCAGTGTGGAAGAGTAACTCACTTAATATATGGTCTCAAAAGCTTCTCTTCAAGCGAAGTACTTTCTGCCCCCTTCTCTTCTTAAAAAATCCCCCAAACCAATCAAGAAACAGAAACTTAATTTTCAATGAAACTAAAAGATATCTGTAAGTCCAAATAATAGGATATAAGGATTGAAAGCTGGTGAAGTATATATCAGCCAGGGTCTCAGCAGAAATCAAACAGACCACACAAAGAGGGCTACTGAGGTTTTTAAGGAGTAATTTACAAAGGTGTACCAGGTTAAGGGAAGGCTACAGGTGCAATACCAAGGCTAACCAGAAAAGGGAACTGTTTTCTACTCCAGTCCAAAGAAGGAAGGTGAGAGAACAATTTCTGGAATCCAGAGACAGCTATACAGAGACAACTTCCTGGCAAGAGCTGGGGTCTTAGGTAGAAAGATGCCAAGGTCTGTCAGAGAGGAAAGCAGATAAAAATAAAGGCACCAGCCCGTTCTCCTCTTTCCTTCCTGTCTCTGCCAAGGCATCCTGTTGGCCAAAATCAGCCAGAAGCCAGAGTACACAGAGGCCTATTGATAAATACTTAATAAGTTTGGCTTTACTGGAAAAAAAAGCAATTATCACAAAATGTTATCACTTTATCATTAGCATTTATCATAACTCTGACAGAACACTACAAAAAAATAAAATTACAAATCAACAGTCCTGTGAACGTGGATGCAAAATTCTTAAACTGTTAGTAAATCAAACCTAGCACTTTATGAAAATAATAACACATCATGGTAAGTAAGCTTTATCCTGAGAATGCAAGGTTGGTTCAACATTCATAAATCAATGTACTTCAACATCTTAACAGTGTAAAAAAGAAAAAAAAGTGATCATCTCAATAGATGCAGAAAAAATATTTGACAAAATTTTAAATATACTAATGATAATAACACTTGGCAAACTAGGAATAAGAGACAACTTCTTCAAATCAATAGAGTATTGGCTTCGGGGAAGATGGCGGAAGAGTAAGACGTGGAGATCACCTTCCTCCCCACAGATACACCAGAAATACAACTACACGTGGAACAACTCCTAAAGAACACCTACTGAACGCCGGCAGAAGACCGCAGACCTCCCAAAAGGCAAGAAACCCCCCATGTACCTGGTAGGGTAAAAGAAAAAAGAATAAACAGAGACAAAAGGATAGGGATGGGACCTGCACCAGTGGGAGGGAGCTGTGAAGGAGGAAAGGTTTCCACACACTAGGAAGCCCCTTCGCGGGCGGAGACTGTGGGTGGCAGAGGGGGAAACTTCGAAGCCGCGGAGGAGAGCACAGCAACAGGGGTGCGGAGGGCAAAGCGGTGAGATCCCAGCACAGAGGATCAGGGCCAACCGGCACTCACCAGCTCCAGAGGCTTGTCTGCTCGCCCGCCCGGGTGGGCGGGGCAGGGAGCTGAGGCTTGGGCTTCGGTCGGAGCGCAGCGAGAGGACTGGGGTTGTCGGCGTGAACACAGCTTGCAGGGTGTTAGCGCGCCACGGCTAGCCGGGAGGGAGTCCAGGAGAAAGTCTGGAGCTGCCGAAGAGGCAAGAGACATTTTCTTCCTGCAGGGAGAGGGGATTAAGAGTGCTGCTTAAGGGAGCTCCAGAGACGGTCGCGAGCCGCGGCGAAAAGTGCGGACCCCAGAGACGGGCATGAGACGCTAAGGCTGTTGCTGCCGCCACCAAGAAGCCTGTGTGCGAGCCCAGGTCACTATCCACACCCCTCTTCCGCGGAGCCTGTGCAGCCCGCCACTGCCAGGGTCCCGGGATCCAGGGACCACTTCCGCGGGAGAACGCACTGCGCGCCTCAGGCTGGTGCAACGTCATGCTGGCCTCTGCTGCTGCAGGCTCACCGCGCACTCTGTGGCCCTCCTTCCCCCCCCCGCACCCCCCCGCACCTGGCCTGAGTGAGCCAGAACCGCCGAATCAGCGGCTCCTTTAACCCTGTCCTGTCTGAGCAAAGAACAGACGCCCTCCAGCGACCTACACGTAGAGGCAGGGCCAAATCCAAAGCTGAGCCCCTGGGAGCTGTGAGAACAAAGAAGAGAAACGGAAATCTCTCCCAGCAGCCTCAGAAGCAGCGGATTAAAGCTCCACAATCAACTTGATGTCTGTGGAAAACATGAATAGACAACGAATCATCCCAAATTGAGGAGGTGGACTTTGAGAGCAAGATTTATGCTGTATAGCTTTGCAGCCACCATTTGTCCTAGGGTTCTAGCCGTCCGTTCTATTTTTAAAAATTTTTTCTTAATAATTATATTTTTATTTTAATAACTTTATTATATTTTATCTAACTTTATTTTATTTTACTTTATTTTCTTTCTTTTTTTCCTTCCTTCCCTCCTTACTTCCTTCCTCCCTCCCTCCCTCCCTCTCTCCCTCCCTCCTTTCTTTCTTTCTTTCTTTCTACTTCTACTAATTCTTTCTTTCTACTTTTTCTCCCTTTTATTCTGAGCCGTGTGGATGAAAGGCTCTTGGTGCTACATCCAGGAGTCAGTGCTGTGCCTCTGAGGTGGGAGAGCCAACTTCAGGACACTGGACCACAAGAGACCTCCCAGCTCCACATAATATCAAATGGCAAAAATCTCCCAGAGATCATCTCAACACCAGCACCCAGCTTCACTCAACGACCAGCAAGCTACAGGGCTGGACACCCTAGGCCAGACAACTAGCAAGTCAGGAACACAACACAACCCATTAGCAGAAAGGCTGCCTAAAATCATAATAAGGCCACAGACACCCCAAAACACACCACCAGACATGGACCTGCCCACCAGAAAGACAAGATCCAGCCTCATCTACCAGAACACAGGCACTAGTCCCCTCCACCAGGAAGCCTACACAACCCACTGAACCAACCTTAGCCACTGGGGACAGACACCAAAAACAACGGGAACTACAAGACTGCAGCCTGCAAAAAAGGAGACCCCAAACACAGTAAGTTAAGCAAAATGAGAAGACAGAAAAACACACAGCAGATGAAGGAGCAAGAAAAAAACCCACCAGACCTAACAAAGGAGGAGGAAATAGGCAGTCTACCTGAAAAAGAATTCAGAATGATAGTAAAGATGATCCAAAATCTTGGAAATAGAATGGACAAAATGCAAGAAATATTTAACAAGGGCCTAGAAGAAGTAAAAATGAAACAAACAATGATGAACAACACAATAAATGAAAGTAAAAATAATCTAGATGGGATCAATAGCAGAATAACTCAGGCAGAAGAATGGATAAGTGACCTGGAAGATAAAATAGTGGAAATAACTACTGCAGAGCAGAATAAAGAAAAAAGAATGAAAAGAACTGAGCACAGTCTCAGAGACCTCTGGGACAACATTAAATGCACCAACATTCGAATTATAGGGGTTCCAGAAGAAGAAGAGAAAAAGAAAGGGACTGAGAAGATATTTGAAGAGATTATAGTTGAAAACTTCCCTAATATGGAAAAGAAAATAGTTAATCAAGTCCAAGAAGCACAGAGAGTCCCACACAGGATAAATCCAAGGAGAAATACACCAAGACACATATTAATCAAACTGTCAAAAATTAAATACAAAGAAAACATATTAAAAGCAGCAAGGGAAAAACAACAAGTAACACACAAGGGAATCCCCATAAGGTTAACAGCTGATCTTTCAGCAGAAACTCTGCAAGCCAGAAGGTACTGGCAGGACATGTTTAAGTGATGAAGGAGAAAAACTTGCAACCAAGATTACTCTACCTAGCAAGGATCTCATTCAGATTTGATGGAGAAATTAGAACCTTTACAGACAAGCAAAAGCTGAGAGAGTTCAGCACCACCAAACCAGCTTTACAACAAATGCTAAAGGAACTTCTCTAGGCAAGAAGCAGAAGAGAAGGAAAAGACCTACAATAACGAACCCAAAACAATTAAGAAAATGGGAATAGGAATATACATATCGATAATTACCTTAAATGCAAATGGACTAAATGCTCCCACCAAAAGACACAGATTGGCTGAATGGATACAAAAACAAGACCCATATATTTGCTGTCTACAAGAGACACACTTCAGACCTAGAGACACATACAGACTAAAAGTAAGGGGATGCAAAAAGATATTCCATGCAAATGGAAACCAAAAGAAAGCTGGAGTAGCAATTCTCATATCAGACAAAATAGACTTTAAAATAAAGACTATTAGAAGAGACAAAGGAGGACACTACATAATGATCAAGAGATCGATCCAAGAAGAAGATATAACAATTGTAAATATTTATGCACCCAACATAGGAGCACCTCAATACATAAGGCAAATACTAACAGCCATAAAAGGGGAAATCGATAGTAACACATTCATGGTAGGGGATTTTAACGACCTACTTTCACCAATGGAGAGATCATCAAAATTGAAAATAAATAAGGAAACACAAGCTTTAAATGATACATTAAACAAGATGGACTTAATTGATATTTATAGGACATTCCATCCAAAAACAACGGAATACACATTTTTCTCAAGTGCTCCTGGAACATTCCCCAGGATAGATCATATCTAGGGTCACAAGTCAAGGCTTGGTAAATTTAAGAAAATTGAAATTGTTTCAAGTATCTTTTCCGATCACAATGCTATGAGACTAAATATCAATTACAGGAAAAGATCTGTAAAAATACAAACACATGGAGGCTAAACAATACACTAGTAAATAACGAAGTGATCACTGAAGAAATGAAAGAGGAAATTTAAAAATACCTAGAAACAAATGACAATGGAGACATGATGACCCAAAATCTAAGGGATGAAGCAAAAGCAGTTCTAAGAGGGAAGTTTATAGCAATACAATCCTACCTTAAGAAACATGAAACATCTCGAATAAACAACCTAACCTTGCACCTAAAGCAAATAGAGAAAGAAGAACAAAAACCCCAAAGTTAGCAGAAGGAAAGAAATCATAAAAATCAGATCAGAAATAAATGAGAAAGAAATGAAGGAAACGATAGCAAAGATCAATAAAACTAAAAGCTGGTTCTTTGAGAAGATAAACAAAATTGATAAACCATTATACAGACTCATCAAGAGAAAAAGAGAGAAGACTCAAATCAATAGAATTAGAAATGAAAAAGGAAAAGTAACAACTGACACTGCAGAAATACAAAAGATCATGAGAGATTACTACAAGCAACTCTATGCCAATAAAATGGACAACCTGGAAGAAATGGACAAATTCTTAGAAATGCACAACCTGCCAAGACTGAATCAGGAAGACATAGAAAATATGAACACACCAATCACAAGCACTGAAATAGAAATTGTGATGAAAAATCTTCCAACAAGCAAAAGCCCAGGACCAGATGGCTTCACAGGCGACTTCTATCAAACATTTAGAGAACGGCTAACACCTATCCTTCTCAAACTCTTCCAAAATATAGCAGAGGGAGGAACACTCCCAAACTCATTCTACGAGGCCACCATCACCTTGATACCAAAACCAGACAAGGATTTCACAAAGAAAGAAAACTACAGGCCAATATCACTGATGAACATAGATGCAAAAATCCTCAACAAAATACTAGCAAACAGAATCCAACAGCACATTAAAAGGATCATACACCATGATCAAGTGGGGTTTATTCCCGGAATGCAAGGATTCTTCAATATATGCAAATTCATCAATGTGATAAACCATATTAACAAATTGAAGGAGAAAAACCATATGATCATCTCAATAGATGCAGAGAAAGCTTTCGACAAAATTCAACACCCGTATATGATAAAAACACTGCAGAAAGTAGGCATAGAGGGAACTTTCCTCAACATAATAAAGGCCATATATGACAAACCCACAGCCAACATCGTCCTCAATGGTGAAAAACTGAAAGCATTTCCACTAAGATCAGGAACAAGACAAGGTTGCCCACTCTCACCACTCTTATTCAACATAGTTTTGGAAGTTTTAGCCACAGCAATCAGAGAAGAAAAGGAAATAAAAGGAATCCAAATCGGAAAAGAAGAAGTAAAGCTGTCACTGTTTGCAGATGACATGATACTATACATAGAGAATCCTAAAGATGCTACCAGAAAACTACTAGAGCTATTCAATGAATTTGGTAAAGTAGCAGAATACAAAATTAACGCGCAGAAATCTCTTACATTCCTATACACTAATGATGAAAAATCTGAAGGTGAAATTAAGAAAACACTCCCATTTACCATTGCAACAAAAAGAATAAAATATCTAGGAATAAATCTACCTAAGGAGACAAAAGACCTGTATGCAGAAAATTATAAGACACTGATGAAAGAAATTAAAGATGATACAAATAGATGGAGAGATATACCATGTTCTTGGATTGGAAGAATCAATATTGTGAAAATGACTCTACTACCCAAAGCAATCTACAGATTCAATGCAATCCCTATCAAACTACCACTGGCATTTTTCACAGAAGTAGAACAAAAACTTTCACAATTTGTATGGAAACACAAAAGACCCCGAATAGCCAAAGCAATCTTGAGAACGAAAAATGGAGCTGGAGGAATCAGGCTCCCTGTTTTCAGACTATACTACAAAGCTACAGTAATCAAGACAGTATGGTACTGGCACAAAAACAGAAAGATAGATCAGTGGAACAGGATAGAAAGCCCAGAGATACACCCACACACATATGGTCACCTTATCTTTGATAAAGGAGGCAGGAATGTACAGTGGAGAAAGGACAGCCTCTTCAAAGTGGTGCTGGGAAAACTGGACATGTACATGTAAAAGTATGAGATTAGATCACTCCCTAACAACATACACAAAAATAAGCTCAAAATGGATTAAAGACCTAAATGTAAGGCCAGAAACTATCAAACTCTTAGAGGAAAAGATAGGCAGAACTCTCTATGACATAAATCACAGCAAGATCCTTTTTGACCCACCTCCTACAGAAATGGAAATAAAAACAAAAATAAACAAATGGGACCTAATAAAACTTCAAAGCTTTTGCACAGCAAAGGAAACCATAAACAAGACCAAAAGACAACCCTCAGAATGGGAGAAAATATTTGCAAATGAAGCAACTGACAAAGGATTAATCTCCAAAATTTACAAGCAGCTCATGCAGCTCAATAACAAAAAAACAAACAATCCAGTCCAAAAATGGGCAGAAGACCTAAATAGACATTTCTCCAAAGAAGATATACAGACTGCCAACAAACAGATGAAAGAATGCTCAACTTCATTGATCATTAGAGAAATGCAAATCAAAACTACAATGAGATATCATCTCACACCGTTCAGAATGGCCATCATCAAAAAATCTAGAAACAATAAATGCTGGAGAGGGTGTGGAGAAAAGGAAACACTCTTGCACTGTTGGGGGGAATGTAAATTGATACAGCCACTGTGGAGAACAGTGTGGAGGTTCCTTAAAAAACTACAAATAGAACTACCATATGACCCAGCAATCCCATTACTGGGCATAATACCCTGAGAAAACCAAAATTTAAAAAGAGTCATGTACCAAAATGTTCATTGCAGCTCTATTTACAATAGCCCAGAGATGGAAACAACCTCAGTGTCCATCAACAGATGAATGGATAAAGAAGATGTGGCACATATATACAATGGAATATTACTCAGCCATAAAAAGAAACGAAATTGAGCTATTTGTAATGAGGTGGATAGACCTAGAGTCTGTCATACAGAGTGAAGTAAGTCAGAAAGAGAAAGACAAATACCATATGCTAACACATATATATGGAATTTAAGACCAAAAAAAATGTCATGAAGAACCTAGGGGTAAGACAGGAATAAAGACACAGACCTACTAGAGAATGGACTTGAGGATATGGGGAGGGGGAAGGGTAAGCTGTGAGAAAGCAAGAGAGAGGCATGGACATATATACACTACCAAACGTAAGGTAGATAGCTAGTGGGAAACAGCTGCATAGCACAGGGAGATCAGCTTGGTGCTTTGTGACCGCCTGGAGGGGTGGGATAGGGAGGGTGGGAGGGAGGGAGACGCAAGAGGGAAGAGATATGGGAACATATGTATATGTATAACTGATTCACTTTGTTATAAAGCAGAAACTAACACACCATTGTAAAGCAATTGTACTCCAATAAAGATGTAAAAAATAAATAAATAAAAATAAAGAGTATCTACAAAAAACTATAGTTAACATCATACTTAATGGTGTGATGGATATCAACTATATTCTCCATTATGTTGGTGGTTACATAATTCTGTGTTTGCCAAAATTAATAGAACTGCTCATCCAGAAAGGGTAAGTTTTACTGCATTAAATTATACCTCAATAAACCTCACAGTTAAAAAGATATTTTCAGTTGTCAATTCTCAGTAATCACAAGGTTAAGATATATTATTCTTTATCCTATTTTCTATTTTTTACATTTCTCAAAAATTCATATTTTGTATCTCACTCCCAGAAATTCTGATTTAATGGCTCTCTGGTGAGGCCCAGAAATCTGTTTATTCACCAAAATCTTCAGGTATTTCTGATGAAGGTGGGCCTAGGAACATGCTTCCTTTCTGTAGTCTTGTGTTTCTAAAAGATGGACAAGCCAACCTCATCGCTGACCCCTGCTGAGAACTCGTGATCTCACAGAAGCTTGCAGTCAGGGTGATTTTCAACACAATTTACTTCACATCTCTGAACCTCAGTTTTCTCGAATTCATAATAAAAATAATAAAACCTAACAAAGAGTTTGGGAAGGAGTAGGTAGAAAGAATATATGAAAGTGCTTGGTATAGTGTCTGGCACACAACAGATGCTCAAAGAGTACTGCTTCCAGTTCATCTTATTCCCTGATTGGCTAAGCACATCTTATGTCACACCTTATATTTTATCAGTTTTTTTAATCCTTGTGTGAATATACTTTTAATCTATATGTTTATGATCTATGTCCCTGTGTTGTGAGTTGCTACTTCCTTGAAGGCACAAATAGGATTTGTATGTGTCCTCCATAAGGTAGAATGTACATTGTGGTCACTTATCTCATTGATTAGAAAAATGCTAATGAAAACTGCCCATTTATCCATCTACCCCATTAGCGCCTGCCTGTAATTCCTTCTTTACCAATTAGTTCCTCAAGTTAAGCCAGAGCTCAGTGCAAATATGAAAATACCCATGGCGGGCGGGGAGACACACTGAGTTATTCTCAATCTTCCCCACCTAATGAAGGAGTTGTTGGTCCTCAATCACTTAGTTCTTCCTCACAACACTGGAGACCTAGATCATGGAAACTATGAGGAGGTGGGAGTGAGAGATGAGATAAATAGATTTAAGGGGAAGAACCCAAAACCTACATCCAATAAAAGGGAAAAGTAACTCGTAAAGAGAGTTGGGTACCTGAGAGCTAATTTTTTTTTTTTTTTCAGGTACGTGGGCCTCTCACTGTTGTGGCCTCTCCCATTGTGGAGCACCGGCTCCGGACACACAGGCTCAGCGGCCATGGCTCATGGGCCCAGCCGCTCCGTGGCATGTGGGATCTTCCCGGACCGGGGCACGAACCCATGTTCCCTGCATCGGCAGGCGGACTCTCAACCACTGCGCCACCAGGGAAGCCCCCTGAGAGCTAATTTGAGAGAGGAGTTTAATCCATTCCCCATAGTCAGCGCAGGACCACACAGTCCTGAACAGAGATGGGGGGGCGGTAATAGGTATAGTACAAAGGAGGGGAGAAGCTCTAGGAAGCTCACCATACTGCAAAGACACCCTCCACTTGCCCATTCCCTGAACAGCCACTCAGGTGGCGCTGGCCCCTCACAGGCTTCTAAGAAGCAGCTCCGCGTGGACACGCTCCAGCCTACAGTGGGTCTTCTCGTGAAGCCTCCCCCATCCAAGGCAGAAAGGGCACCTGCAGGGAGATTTGGCAACATCCATCCCAGCACCACATGACAGGACCCATTTGTTGGGACATCTAGTTCCCTCCACGGCCAGCACTCATGTCAATATGAGCCTTTCTTCATGTTCTCTGAGTTCAGAAACCAGAACGTGGAAAAAACACAAGGTGCTGTATTCTAGCTGAGGAAAACTGAACAGCGGTATTTTCCAGACAACTCAGCTAGGGCCTTCAGGGCTGTCGGTACCCACTGAATCTTACAAGTAGCATTCACCTACCCCACAGGCTCATCCTCCCCACAACCTCCACGAAGGATGGCATTGAGCAGAAAGATGAGGTCTTTGTTCAGGCTTTCGCAGGAGCCAGATTTCTGTGAAGAGGAAATGCATATCTTTCTGCATCTGAAAGTCATCTCTCAATGGGCTTCTCCCACTCAACACCGGGCGGGGCCTGAATCCACGACTCCTTGGACCCCTGCCAGTGGCTGTAACTTGGTCCACGTAGAGGCCGCAGGCCAGCATGGCTGCGCATCATAGAGGAAGGTCACGGGTGTTTCTCAGGAGGCTCCGCTGCTCGTTGTACAGTGTAATCCAAATTCCTAGTGTTCGTTATATTTACATGTATAAAATATGTCTATTTAATATTTATACTCTGTGAAGAACACCTGCTTATTGCTAGGGGATACAAAGCTGAATAAGCATAGTCTCTGTTCATATTTAAGGTAAGGAGGGTTTAGAGAGGTTAATAAATATAATTTATTGACCATGTGCTAGATATCCTATTATGTCATAATTTAAAATTTTTCATATATATGTGTGTTATATACATAAAACTTATGTTTGTGCTTTGGAAATGGCAATGACTTTTTTTCTAATAATAAGAGTAATAGAGGAGTGGTTAAAAGCATAGGATTTAAAGTCAAACTGCATTTGACCTTGGGCAAATTATTTATTAAAAATTTAAAAAGTCAAGCAATTCCCAAAAGGCACAGAGAAGGAAATGAGAGTGTCCTGTTAGCCCATCACTCAGAAGGAAAAGAGTTTATATTTGCTAAATACAATTCATGAGTGTTTTCTATGTTTTCACCTCCCTACATACACTCATATACTCTGCTTTTACAAAAATGACATCATATCCTACTTACTGTTCATATCCTATATTTTCCCCCAGTATGGAGTAGACATCTTCATGAGTCAGTATATGGAGAACCTACTGTCCTTTTAATGGCTTCACAGTATCTCACACTCTGCAAATCATGGTATTATCTCCTCTATTCATTTTATTTCTTTTTCTAATAGAATTGTCATGTCTGGAAAAAAACACTGCCAGGTAATAGTTATGACAATGAACATTGTTTTTGTGTTTCTGACTTCAATGGGAGTTTTACCACTGAGCACGAGGCTAGCCATGGATTATAAACACATGTTTAATACTATGAACATATCTATTCATTGACATTTTATTGAGAGGTTTTGTGTCAGGCATGAGTGTTAATTTTTATCAAATGCTTTTTAAGCATCTATCAAGATGATCAATTACACTGGTTGTTTTTCTTTGCTATTAACAAACTAAATTATACTGATTTCCTAATATTAAATAATTAATGCAGTCCTAAAATGAACCTTGTCATGGTTGATTTTTCTCTTAATATACTGCTGGATTCTATTTGCTATGATGTTTACAGATGCCCAAATCAAATCCCAAGTAAAATATTATATCTTATATTAATAAAATATTAATATCTATACATATATATAAAAAATCTTTTCATGTGCTCTTTGCAATTATATTAGTTATTATTTTTTCTTGCAAAATAATTGGAACTATTTTATTCTATCTTTATGCTTAAAAGCCTGGGTAGATTTGTCCCCTGAAGGTTGAAAGTATTTTCAAGGAAATTAATTCTCAATTTCCAACTCTAGATGCTAGATACTATTGCATCTATCTCTTCTAAGGTATTTTTTGTCCATTTATATCTTTGCCCATTTGGGGGTGAAATAATTACACCTATTTGGTGGAGTCAGCACACTTTCCTCCATGTGGCCACCTTGGTCTAGTAGTGTTTTCTCATTCTCTATGAACATGGCTTTTCCCACCTGTCCTACTGTTAGCTGGAACCTCCAGGTTAAGGAATCATTCCCCCTACAACAAGAGAGTAAAACCACATGGCTGTTGAGAAGCTGGATCAGAAACCAAAACAGAACGAAGTGAGTGGGGAGGTGTGACCTTGAGTTTGTCCTCCATCCCCAATGCTGCTGTTTTTACAGCGGAAAGAAGATTGGGCACTGCCTGCCTTCCCAGGCCTCTGGCCCTCCATCCTTTAACCCCAGAGATCTGTTTTATCTCACTGAATGCCCACCTCACAAGGACATACCTACGACCTCCATTTTTCAGGGGGAACTGAACGTGGGAGACTTCTTAACCATGCTGAGCTCACACAGGTGGTGAGCAGTGCAGATGCTGGATTTGAACCCAAGGCTGTCTGCCTCCGAAGCCCGTGGTCCTTCCACTGTTCTCACCAGCACATTTTGGGTCTGAGTTCCAGTGGTTCTTGAAGCCCTATTGCACTCTGTGCCTCCCACAGAGTTGGCGACATATGGTAGTAAGAGACAGAGTTAAGTTTCTGTCACTTGCAACCAAAAAGGGCCCAACTAATACAGCTGCTAACGTGTATTCATCCAGCCCTACCTGATTGCAAATCGACTTAATGGTACACTGTGCTCCCTCCTTAGAGCCTGCCTAGCACAGGGACTCCCATAAAAATGTGAAAAAGAAAATCAAGTTCCAAGTAAGTCTGTAATTATTAGATTGATTCTGGGTTCTAACTATAAATCATAGGAAAACTAATTTAAAATGTGCAACATAATTAAACATTAATAAATATGATATGTAAATGGAGAAAAGGGAGAAGCTAGAGGGACTAAATCTTGGCATCGTACACAGATACAATTTGGTCAATCCTGGCTAAAATTTGGTTATCTTCTTTGGATTTTAATTTCCACAAGTGTAATATAAATCACTGAGCTTACATGATAGGAAGTGTATGTGAATCTTTGAAGATGAAAAAGTGCTGGATGCAACCAAAAATGAAGAAAAGGAAACTTTTCTAGAGACAAACAGACCCCAAATCTCAGATTTCCTTTAATGACAGCAAGAACATGATAAGAAACCTACTATCACCATTCTCAGACGAGAAATCTAGCCTTCGGCAAGTTTCTTGGCCAAGTTAGTCTATCTGGAAGAGCACAAAATCATATCCTGAACAATCTGTGAGTCCCACGATATAAAAGAACCTAAAGCCTCCAGAAAAGCCTCCCTTTCTCCTTTTTATAAATTCATCTAGATCGGTCTAGATATCATCCTGTAAGTGTGAAACGGAAATTTTTCTAGGGTTTTCTCTTCGGTTGTGCAAGTATTTTCATGTTTCAAGTTCTCCATCTTCTCTCTTTATAAAGGAAAATTTGTCATCCAGAGGCATGCTGCATTTTTTTGCAGTTCTCATTTTGCTTACGTTGCTAAACACTGTCATTTCCTTTAATGATATCATTTCTAAGAATAGCAATTGCCTTTCAAAGGGCAAAATGCCCTATTTTCCCTGACACCATGACAGCAGCTCTAATGAAATGTGCCCACCCTTAAACAGTAGAAGGAGACCCTTCCCCACCTACCTGAGTCACTTGGAGGATATTCCATACCATGGGCTCACTGTTAACTAGAAATGTCCAAACAAATCGTATACCAGTGCTGTTTATTAGTTTACTCATTAGAAACATATAAGATCCACTTTAAAACTGAACAGCTATTTCTACTTCTTATCTTCAGGTTTGAAAAAAAATTATTTCCTTGTAACTATAGCTGAGCTTCAGTCATCACCTGATGTTCTGGAAATTAATTATGCAGCAAACATTTTTGCTGCATCAGGGCTTTCTACGATCCTAAGAAACAAATGTCTATAACTATATAAAAGGAAAAGATTAAATGATGAGCTCAGCTTTATTTCACCAATATCTGCAATGGAAAGAAAAAAACAAAAGCACCTTTTCTTGTAAAACAGTTTTTCTCCAGAGGCTGATGCTGTTCTCTCTATGCCCAGAATAACAAAGGGAAGTATTGCTGGGAAATTGTGAGGATGTCTTTGCCTTTTTCTGGGAAAAAAAAAAAAAAAAAATGACCCTGACTGAACAGAGCTCCTAAGGGCCAAAAGAAGCTGAAAGGTGAGTCTAGCCAATTCATGGGAATTTCAAGGGAAACTACATTGTCCCCACATCCCTGCCGGTACTCCTGCCGTGGCACAATCAGATGCCCTTCCCCCATCTCCTGAGTGATGGGAAATTCTATCCATCCTCTCACCATCTCTGGTCTTCTGCCCCCAGAAATAACCCAGTGATGGAGAGCCTTCTGTGGGCTAGGTGTCGGGTCCTTTGTCTGTGTGACACTTGATTCTCACAGCTCTAGTTTACAGACAATGAAAGTGAAGTCAACTGGCTCAGCCCCTTGCCAGAACTAATCACGTGTTGCAAAGGAAAAGGCAGCCCCTAACGTCTGGCAACTCATAGCTGAGCCTTAATGATATTAGGAATGCTGATGCTTAGAGCAAAATCATGTTTTCCTCCTCCCGGCCACGGTCTCACAGAACATCCACTCAGATGTCACTACACAAACAAAATATCAAACACCCCTCCTCCCCTCGGCTGAATGAATGGCTGCTACTTTCGTACCAATTATAACTTTATCCTCTCTGGTCTGCCTTCCTTCTAGCTAAGATTTATTAATTGATCACAGAATTGCTCAGTCAAGAGAGAATCCACTTCCTTACTCACTCCCCAATTTTACCCATCTAAATCCCAAATCCAGCAATAGTTCTAACACCCCTTATTGAGATACCCCAAGGCTCCCCATAGCGTGTGTTCTCCCACCATTGCAATGAGTAATAGTAACTTTCTCAATTACAGGTGTGTTCCTGGGGGCTAAGCCTGCGGTTTCTAGTCACTCTACCACAGTCTCACTTGTTCCCTAAATTGATTTAAGCCTCTGTTTTTCTCACCTCTAAAATGGGAATAATCAAAATATCTAGTTTCATCATCTAATGAAATGATGTGGTTAATAAACACAAGTCCCTTTTACTGTCATTCCTACCACGGTCATAGTTACTGCTATTTTCATTCCTATGACACCTTACTGCCTCACTGACACCTTTCTGAGAGCCCAGTTTCAAAGGAGTCTCTCCTTCTAAACCTCACACATGTATTTAGCTCCTGCCGCGTGAGAAACACTTTTCTCTGCCTCTCAGAATTCCTCTCAGCTGAAAACCTCCAAACTTTTCAACAAGTGTTAAGACTTTGCTATTAAAAATTCTTTACATGCTGCCTTGTATATTATTTCTATTTTTATGCTCTTTGTCTTCAACGAGATGGTTTCTACCTTTAAGAAGCTTATTGGGGCTTCCCTGGTGGCACAGTGGTTGAGAGTCCGCCTGCCGATGCAGGGGACACGGGTTCGTGCCCGGGTCCGGGAAGATCCCACATGCCGCGGAGCGGCTGGGCCCGTGAACCGTGGCTGCTGGGCCTCCGCGTCCGGAGCCTGTGCTCCGCAGCGGGAGGGGCCGTAACGGTGGGAGGCACACGTACCGCAAACAAACAAACAAAAAAAAGTGTTGATTGATTGGAACAAAAGGCCAGTGTGGACAGAGTGTACCCCTGATAGTATAAAGGAGCTGGCTTTTTAAAACTGCTGGTCTGAGACCTGGGGACAGGTAGGAAAGGCAGTTCAGCTGCCCTTTGGCTTAAGGTCCTCCTTGCTGACCTTCCCTCCTCTCAGGGCTCTTGGTTTCCGTGTCCTCCAGGTTAACAAGCTCACAGTGCTTTAAGGGTTTGCCTCCTTCTAGTTAGGAAGCAGTCTTATACAAGCAAATCTCATAGCATGCCCTTTCAGAAATGGTTTTTTTACACTCCTTTTCTTTCCCACTCAATCACCAAACATTTTTTTCTTGGCTCCAGATAACATAAATTTATATTAGTAATGAGGAGTTTCTTTCTGATCACTAATTTTTAACACACAAACAACTTTCTGTTTTATTTTTTTAATGTTGGGGTTTTCTATAGAATAGGAATTTTTTTTTAAATTTGAAGTATAGTTGATTTACAATGTTGTGTTAATTTCTGCTGTAAAACAAAATGATTCAGTTATACATATATATATGTATATATATATACATTATTTTTCATATTCTTTTCCATTATGGTTTATCATAGGATATTGAATATAGTTCCCTGTGCTATACAGTAGGACCTTGTTGTTTATCCGTCCTATATATAATAGTTTGCATCTACTAACCGCAAACTGCCAACCCATCCATCCCCCACCTCCCCTCCCCCTTGGCAACCACAAGTCTGTTCTCTATGTCTGTCTGTTTCTGTTTCATAGATAAGCTCATTTGTGTCATATTTTAGATTCTACATATAAGTGATATCATATGGTATTGGTCTTTCCCCTTCTGACTTATTTCACTTTGTATGATAATATCTAGGTCCATCCATGATGCTGCAAATGACATTATTTCATAGAATAGGAATGTTTAATCTGCTAGTAGCAAGCACTCCTCCAATGTCCTAAGATTGCTGTGATAGATTTTCAGTATTTCTTAGAAGGTGGGGTAGGGAAACTGCTTTTCCCAATAGTAAATATATCAATTTTCTTTGAAAATTATTTGGCTTTTGTTACTAAGGAAATAATTATTTTCTTTAAAATGAATGAATGGTGCTCCCCACTCACACCCTGACTGACTGTGAAACACCAGCATGATTGGAGAGTGACTATGCCTCCATCCTGGCCCAAGCCTGGCTCCTTCCCCACTCCCCACCGTGCCCATTGCAAGGACAACTTCTCTCCTATTCCACAACCGTCTGCATTTCTTCCTCACTCAGTTCCAGGAATCAGAGCCTGGGAGACTGGCATCCATGTCACAGCATGTCCTACAGCTATTTACATGAATGCATTCGCTCAGTATCTGTGTATCTGAGATAGCCTCAATGTATTATTTTAAATGAGAGAAGCTTGATACAGTTATATTTACAGATCGTATGTTTCCACTTGTGTAACCTTTCACAACCAAAATTCCTACATGTGTCTAAATGTTTATATGTTATTGTGAAACATAATGAATATATAATATAAATGAATATATAATAAATTGTATTAGTTACCTCCAGAGGCAGTGGCTATGGGAGGTATGAGGGGAGGAGTGCAGAAATTATTATACTTTATTTACATATTTTTGGATTTTTTTCATTTATTCAAATAAAGCATATGATTTTTAAAAATAAAGGATAAAAAGTATAAATGCACAAAGATCTTTTAGCTCTTTCTGACTCTTGAAGCTGTGCCTGCAGTGCTCAAAAACTCCTTTTCCTTTTGGCAAGAGTAAGAAATAGAAACCTCAGAAGACATCTGGGTCTTAAAGTAAGAACATCTGCGTATAAGGAAATTTCGAATAAGCAGAATAGATCACTGGGTGTCTCCAAAGGAAACTTACGCATTGTTTTCCTCATACCCTCAGGATTATCTGGTTCTAGTCTTTCATTGCCTCTGAGCAATTTTACAACTCTGTAAGTTGTGCATAACATCAATCAATGCAAAAAGCTTTTTTCTGTAGACGTGCAATCAGAGGTTTTTCTGGTAGAGGGACAAGTCCCACTCCTCCCTACACCCACTTTCCTGATCTATCAATGTGTCTGTTCTTTGGATTTTTCTTTCAACCACTTACAACATCTCACCAGTTTCCTTATTACTGATGAGTTAAATATGGTCTTTAACACATGTTTATTTTATATCTGAATGAGCGTCATCATGATTTTACTTTTTTTAAATTAGCTGTTAACACTGGATTGGATCCCGTGGCGACCAGAATCAGAGCCAGCTGCGTCACCTACAGCAAGTTCCTTTGCTCCTCTGTCCCCATCCATCCATCTCATTACCCTTCTTTCCGTAACATTCTGTCTCTCTCTCGCTCACATCCCTCTGCCCACACAGAATCAGAAGGCAGACATCCGTAATAATGCTCACTGGTTACTTCTGGGTGGTGGTATCTGAGGAGTTTTGTAGCCTTTTTTCACTTGTCAGCATTGCTTGAATCTTATATATAATGGACATTTGCCATTTTTATAAATCAATAAAGTATATGTGAGCAAGGTCTGATACCTGTCCAAATTTGTCAGGTGCTTCTTTCTCTCTTAATTTTTTATATCTTTGATCTTCAGAGAACCGGAGCAGTGAGAAATCTGAGATATTAGTAGAGGCCAGTTAGCTTTACCAAAGAAGAAATTAAAAGATGAGCAAAGTTTCTGAAAAACTGCCCTACGTGCATGGATGCCTCTGTCACAGAGTGGCCCCACCCCTGAGACACTCCTAGAGCCAGCCCAGCCCCCCTGCCCCTGAGCTCCTGCTGTACAGGCCTCCCCTGTGAGGCCTTTTCCAGGTGGCCAGTAGTTTGTTGGGGCAGGTTTGACTTCCTAATTATTCCTAGCTGCACCATGAAAACCGGCACATCCATTTTGTAACAGCATCCACCAAAGGCATTGGAGGGAATGCACCACTCTGACAGGTACGTGCAGCACACCCAGGTTTGTGAAGGCCATTGTAAGATGTTTAGCTGCATCCCTGCCTCTCCCTACTGGATGCCAGTAGCACTCTCCTCCTCCACTCCTCGGCTGTGACAACCAGAAATGTCCCCAGATTTTGCCAAAGTCCTCTGGGGAGCAGAACATCCCTGATTGAGAATCACTGGTCTAGTGCATTGAGCTGCTACTCTAACCAAGCCTTGTGCTAAATTCTGGAATTAGAATGTTGTATGTAACACAGTCACAGGGGCATTCACCTGGGGGTTATCCTCTCACAGATCCTGACCTTTTTAGCTGAAAAAAGTAGGTAGGACTTGTGTTCCATAGGACTCTGAAGAACACTGTTTTCATGTAGTTCCAAGTGGAGCTACGTACTCTATGATGCTGTGAGGAGTACAATGCCAATGCCACAAAGAAAAACATCCCTTATGACAACCCTGCAGATCTGCCCTTCGAGGCAGTGTTCACCTATCTTTCGGGGCCAGCTCAAAGGATTATTATTCGCCAGAGTTCACAAGGGGCAGATGCCAATGATACTGAAACTCTTCATCTGATTGGGGCATCAGATTAGCCATTCCCCTGCAGCCCAGTAGGATGGCTTCAGTTGATTGAGGAAGCTGGAGGAATTGAAACAATGCAGGAAGAATCTTCTCAGCACAGCTCATCCAGTGAGAGCTGCCAGCTCTCCTTCAACTCAGGTACCAGTGCCTGGGGCTAAAGTTAGATGAGGGCCACCAACCCTTCTTAAGATTGAAGCCTGAATTCACAGGGGTAATTAACAAAGGGCTACAAAACAATGTCCTTTCAAAAATACCAATGCCTACTTTTTTTTTTTACCTGTCCTAGATAGCACATGTAAATGATTACTCTCTCATCTTATATACATTCATGAAAAAAATATTTTTAAAAGTTTTTGCTTGGTTGCCTTTTTTTATTAGACATTTTTATTGGAATTTTTCTTCCTTTATTCTTACATCAAGAGCCACAAAGCCTTGGAACGTGAAATGAAGCCTAGCACTGATCACTCAGAATCAACCATGTAGATAAAATTTGTAACGTAAAAAATTCTGCATCCTTAGCTGTGCGACCACCAACAGGGGCAACTGGATCATGTCCACACTGCTGCTTTCCTTCAAAGGAGTACAATGTCTGCTGATGCAACAGTGCAGCTCACCTTGGCTAGGCTCTGATCACAGGACTAGCCAGCAGTTGGAGGTTCCCAAGCTTGGCTGATCAACAGTACCATCTGGGCACTTTTGAAAATTCAGTCTCAAGGTTCCCTCTCAAACGTATTGAATAGAGCCTCTGATCATGGATATTTAACTGTTTACAAAGTTATGCAGGTGATTTTGATGATGAGCCAGATTTGAAATCATTGTATTAAGTTTTCAGATTCTGAGACTTGGTAATGTCTTGGTGATGTTATACTATAATTACAAGAAATTTCACTTGGTATATACTGATACAGAAACCAAATATTGCAGACAGTTTCTCATATATAGCAAAAACACAAAATTCTCCCCACACCCAACATACCAAATTTTGACTCATTCACTCATTCAACAGAAATTATGGGTACTTTTACTTGTAGGAGTTGATCTCAACAATCAATTAGCTCTTGTTATATTTGTGGGAGCAAGTGCTCAAAACTACAGTGCAGAAGGTCATGCATAATTGATGCTGAATTATAGAATGTCCAATAATGTCAGAGAACATCTGAGACTGATGAAGACTAAAGTAGTCAGGAGAGGCATCTCAGAAAATAGAGGTGGGTTCTGAAGAGTGGAGAGGATTAGGAGAGAAACTAAAGAGGTGCTCCAACCAACTTGATACAAGTTTTCCCACTGCCTGAGTCAGTAGCAGATAGATAAGAACCGCAATTGTCCATAAAAATTGTTGCTTGGAAAACAGCAGTAGTAAGGCTATGTAACATCTACCGCAGAACCATCCGTTATGGCCAATAACACCTTCACATTGATGAATATGTCTATTTAACCCAATACCTGATCCCATCCACCCCACATCCACTCCAGCCAGCTCCAGCTTCACCACCCACATCAGGAAACAATCAGAGGAAACAAGCAAAGCCATTCTTAAGTCAAGCTTTATAACTAGTCATCTATAGAAATAGAGCAATCGCCACACTGCTTAACTCATCCTAGCTCATTGCTGTCCAGTGGAATATACCAGGTCTTTGTGGGATGCTGAGTTTTCATAGACCAAAAATCATAGGTATTGTATGATTTAGGATCTTGGCCAATTTACTGGCAAAATGCCACATCTCAAATCACTGGAGTGTGGTATATAATAAAAGCCATGGAGGGAATGCTGATGCACACAGAAAGTGATGGTCATTATAGACAAATTTGTCATTACAGACAAATTCAAATTTAATATGAAACATATCAGTAGGCTGATCTCTCTTTACATTATTAGAGATAAAGAGAAGCTTTTTGGTGTACTACTGCCAAAAGTTTGTCTATTTCTCACATTTATTCATGGGCTTAGTATGAATTGGTGTTTGTGTCTAAAATTATTAGACAAGAGTATCCTCCCCTCTTCCTAAATTTTCCTTTTGAATTTGTTTTGATTTATTTGAGGATCAATACCGAAGTGACAATTTACACATGAAGTTATTTTTGAAAATAAGATTTATAGGTATCTGGGAATTTGTGGGGCTAGACTTAGTGGGAAAGCATTCAGAGTAGCTTTATTAATAACAGAAAAGTAAACTTCACAACAAAAAAAATATTACCAGAGATAAAGACCATTTCATAATGATAAAGAATTCAATTAATCAAGAAGCTGTAACAATTGTAAAAGTGTATGTATCTAATAACAGAACTTTAACATACAAGAAGCAAAACTTATAGAATAAAAAGGATAAATATATAAATCCACAACTGTTCTTAGAGACTTTAACACTCCTGTCTTAGGAACTGATAGGTCAAGAAAACAAAAAATCTGTAAGCACATAGAAAACCTGAACAAACACTACCAACCAGTTTGACCTAACTTATAATTAATAGAATACTCCATCCAGCTGCAGCAGAATACACATTATTTTCAAGTGTTCAAGAAACATTCACCTAGGTAGATAATAATGTGGGCCATAAAAAAGCATATAAGGAAAACTGAATCATACAAAATATTCTCTATGTTCACTAATCATTAAAAAATTAAACTAGAAATCAATAGCAAAAAGATACCTGGAAAACCCCTAAATCATTGACAATTAAACAATATGCTTCTTTTTAACTTATGGGTCAAAGAAGAAATCACAAGGAAAATTAGGAAATATTTTTAATTGAGTGAAAGTGAAAACATAATATATCAAAACTTACAGAATACAGTTCACGCAGTGCTTAAAGGGAAACAGAGCATTAATGCTTATGTTTAAAAGCGTTAAACATAGCATTTAACGCTTATGTTAAAAAGTCTCAAGTCAATAATCTAAGATTGCACCTTAGGAAACTAGAAAAAGAAGAACAAATTAAATTCTAATAAATGAGAAGAAGAAAAATAATAAAGACAAGGTTACAGATTAAATAAAATTGAAAATAGAAAAACAATAGAGAAACTTAATGAAACCAAAAAATATCAGTAAAATTGATAAACGTCTGGCCAAAGTTATCATGGGAAAAAGGAAGATAGAAACTAGAAAACTCACTCAAGAAGAAATGGAAGGCATAAATAGTCCCATATCTTTTAAAGAAATGGAATGTGTAGTTTAAACCTTTCTAACAAAGAAAACACCAGTCCCAGTTGACATTATGGAGGATTCTACCAAACATCTAAAGAAGAAACGAAATCAACTCAATAAGAATTCTTCCACAAAATAGGAGGGAATACTTGTACCTCATTTCATGAGGCCAGCATAACAATGACAGTAAACCAGATAAAGACATTGTAAGAAAATAAAACTAGAGACCAATATCCCTCACAAACATAGATGCCAAAACCTTAAACAGAATTTTAGCAATTTGAATATAGCAATATATTAATAGGATAATATATCATGACTAGGTGCGATTTATCTCATGAATGCAACATTGATTTAACATTCAAAAAGCAATTGATAGAATTCAACATGCTATCAGATCAAAAAAATAGATAATCTCAACCAATGAAGCGAAAGCATTTGACAAAATTCAATAGCCATTCCTGATAAAACTCTCAGTCAACTAAGAATTGAAAGGAATTTTCCAAATGAGTAATCAGCATCTACCAAAAACAAGAACAAAACAAGAGACAGCAAACAAACAAAAACACTTGTAGTTAGTGTAAAAAGACTAAATTATTTTGTCTAAGATCAAGAAAATGGCAGGGTGTCTACTTCTTTCAACACTGGCATGGTTATCATAGCAAGTATGAGGCCGGAAAAAGAGTTTAAAGGCATAGACTGAAAAGGAAGAAGTAAAATTTTGTTTATTTGCAGATTGCATGATTATATTTAGAAATTCTAAGGAATTTTCAAAAAAGTTACTAGGACTAATAAGTGACTTTAGCAAGATCAGTGTCATACAAAATATCTTTGTAATCTTTCTATATGTAGCAATGAATGAGCATTAAGTGACATTAAGAAAAACTATTCCATAAACCATAGACATTTTAAAATACAAAATACATTTAACAAACATTGTACAAAACCTATACACAGAAAACTAAAAAAGAAAAAATTTGGAGAGAAATTAAACATCTAAATAAATGGAGAGGTATATCATATTCATGAGTTGAATGACAATGCTATAAAGATGTCAAGTATTCCCAAGTTGACCTATAAATTCAATGCAATCCCAATCAATATTCTAACAGGTTTTCTTGTAGAAACTGGTAAGATGTCCTAAAATAACCAAAGCAATTTTTTTAAAGAACAAAATTGGAGGTCTTTCACTACCTAATTTTAAGACTTTCTGTAACATTACAGTAATCAAGACAATGTGATATTTGCAAAATTAAATATAAATGTGTGTATGTATACACAAACAGAACTCAATAGAGTCAAGAAATAGACCCATACATATATGGTCAATTGATTTTCATCAAAGATACCAAGGAAATTCAATGGGCAAAAAAAAACCTTTTAACAAATGGTGCTAGAACAAGTAGCTGCCTAAATGGGAAAAAAATGAATATTGTCCCTCACATGACATCATACATAGAAAAAGTAAATTATAAAACTCCTAGAAGAAGACAAAGGAGAAAATATTTGCAAACTTGGGGGACTGGAAAATATTTCTTAGCAAGACAGAAAAACCATGAACCTTAAAAAACAAAATTGATAAATTGAACTTTATTAAAATTTGTAAAATTTTGCTATTTGAAAAAATAACATTAAGAAGGCAGAATGGCGACCCACAGAAAACACAACACATATATCTCTCAGAGGACTTATATCCAGAAATATATAAAGAACACTTACAACTGGATAAGAAAACAAACTATCCAATTAAAAAATGAGCAAACGATTTGAACAGTTATTTCACCAAAGAAAATATACAGATAGAGAATAAGCATATGAAGAGATGCTTGACATCATTAATCATTAGGGAAATTAAAAATAAAGTCAAAAAATGATACCACTATATACTCACGAGAATGGCTAAAATTTAAAAGACTAGCTTTATTAGTTTTCTTTTGCTGTGTAACAAACACCACAATATTAGCAGTGAAAATTTTCTCTCACAATTTGGAGGATCATAAGTCCAGGTGGATTTGACTGGTTGTTTTTTCCAGGTCTCACAAGACCAAAATCAAGGTATCAGCCAGACTGGCCTCTTACCTGCAGGTCATGTGTGTGTGCAGAGGGCAGGAGGCAGGCGGGAAGAAGTATGTGCCTCCAAGTGCATTCAGGTTGTTGGAAGAATCCAGTTCTTTGTGGCTGTAGGAATGAGGTCCCCATTTTCTTTCTGGCTGTTAGGTAGGAACCACTCATGTCCTAAAGGCTGCCCTCATTTCTTCTCATATGGCCCCTTTACATCTTCAAAGCCAGCAAGAGCATCGAGTCCTCATGCTTTGAATCTTTCTGACTTCTCCTCTGCCTTCTTCTTCTACCACCAGCCAGAGAAACCTCTCTGCTTTTAAGGGATCCTGTGATTAAATTAGGCTCACCTGGATAATCTCCTTATTTTAAGGTAAATTGTTCCATATAACATAACACATTCCCAGGAGTGAAATCTCATCACACTCATAGGTCCCCAGGCAGGATGAAACTCCATAGTTCCACAACTTCACAGCTAAAGCTGTCATTCACAGGTAGAATTTCTCCTTTGGCTTCTACTCAGATGGTGGAGGAACAATGTTTTTAAGTGTCCTAGAAGTTTTCTGGTTTGATTTGGAAGATGTATAATCTCTTGGAAGGGTCTTTTGTGTAGCTGAATACTCTGATCTTTTGATCTTTCTGAGGTTTCAGCAAAAGTTTGAATAACTACATCCTCAGCCTTTTCTCTATGCCATGCTTTCAGCAGCCAGTTTTACACTGTATCACATTTTGCCACCTGACAATTTCCCAATTATCAAGTCTTGTTCCTTTTTGTTAACAGTTCTTCACTCAATTTATATCTCTCTTCTCACATTTTTCTAGAAGCTGCAAGAAGAAATTAGGCTGTACCTTCAACATTTTGCTGGGAAATCTCAGCTAAATGTCTAAGTTTGTGATTTTAAGCTTTGCTTTCCACCTAACAGTGGGAGACAATTCTGCAAAGCTCTCTGCCATTACATAGCAGGATTTCCCTTCCTCTAGTTTCCAATAACATGTTTCATTCTCAATACCTGTTACTATGTAATATTTCTACTAGAAGCCTTCTCAAGGTAATCTAGGCTTTTTCTATTATGCTCCTTAAAATTCTTCCAACATCTGCCTGACTCCACATTTTAGGTATTTGTTATGGTAGCACCCACTTCCAGGTATCAAAATGTGTTTTCGATTTTTACTGCTACCTACTAAGTTACCACAAGACACAGCAGCTTAAAACAACACTCTTTTAATATCTCACCATTGTTCTTTAGGTCAGAAGTCTAAGCAGGCTCAACTGGGTTCTCTGCTGAGGGTTTCATAAAGCCAAAATCAAGGCGGAGTTGGGCTTTTCTCTGGAAGTCCTGTGGAAGAATCTGCTTCCAAGCTTATTCAGGTTGTTGGAATGTTCTTGTGTTTGTAGGAATGAAGTCCCTGATTCCTTGCTGGCTGTTAGTCAGAGGTCACTCTAAGCTTCACAAAACTACCTTCTCATGTGGCTCCTCCATCTTTAAACTAGCAAAGGCAGGTCAAGTCCTTCTCATGCTTTAAATCTCTCTGCTTCTCCCAGACAGAGAAAATGCTCTGCTTTTTAAGTTAGGCCAAGTTGAATGGTCTCCCTTTTGCCATATAACATATATAGTCATGGGAATGACATCTCATAATATTCACAGGTTCCATCCACACTCAAAGGGGAGGGGATTTTTACTAGGATGAGCTCCACTGGAGATCATTCTTAGAATTCTGCCTACCAACAAATTTTTGGAGGTGACAGAAATGGTCATTTTTTTTATTATAGAGGTGGTTTCACAATGGTTAAACCCATTGAATTGTATACTTCAAATGGATGCAGTTTATTGTTTGTAAATTATCTCTCAAATTTAAAATGTTTTACCTAATATCATATTTAAGGATGAAATAGTTTTAAATTCCCCCGGATATCAGAAGCAAGATAAGGATATATGCTATCACCCTGTGTATTCAGGATTGTATTAGAAATTCTAGGTAGTGCAAGAAAGCAACAAAAAACATTAAAAGTATAAAATTGGAAGGAAAGAAATATAAGTATCATTTTATGCCAATGATATAATTGGATATGTAAAAGTTCCCACAGAATCTACAAACACATCGTTAGAATTTATAAGTAAATTTAGCCATGTTTCATGAGTGAGGTCAATATACCAAAATCAATAGCTATACATTAACAAGAGAAATTTGGGAACTAAAATCTTAAAAGTAAATACCATTTACAGTAGCATTTTAAAATACCAGATGTCTAAGAATAAAAAAATGTGCTTAATTTTCTACACTGAAAGCAGTGAAACATTGCCAAGAGAAATTAAAAACTTAAATAAACAGAGAAAATATACCATTTTCGTGAACTGTGAGAATCAGCATTTTTGAGATGTCAGTTCTTCCTAATACATCTATAGATTTAATTCCAATCAAAATCTCAAGTTTTTGTGGAAATTGACAAGCTTATTATAAAATTTATATTAAAATGCATGAAGTCTAAAATAACCTAAATAGTTTTGAAGAAGAATAAATTTGGAGGACTCACCCTAACTGCAAGACTTCTTAAAAATGCCCTTACATTAACGTGCTATTATTTCAGTTAGACAAATGGACCAATGTAATGAAACAGACAATCCAGAAACAGACCACATATAGCCACTTGATTTATAATAAAGACATAACTTCAATTTAATGGGGGAATGGTTGGGTTTTTGGTAATGGATAGCATTTGAGCAATTAGATATTCAAATGGAAAAAACCACTTTAACCGTAATCCTTACTTATGTCATATATAAATATTAATTCAAGAAGAGGCCTGAGTGGAAAAGCAAAATGCACAGAACTTCTAGAAAAGACACAGAAGAACTCCTTATCACCTTGGAATAGGCAAAGATTTCTTAAGCACAACAAAATTGGACCTCAACAAACTAAGAACTTTTATTCATCAGGAGTAATCATCAGGAGAATTAAAAGCAAATCATAGCTTTTGGGAAAAGATATTTTCAATACATGTATCTGACAATCCAATAAGAAAAAGGCAAGCAATCCAGATAAAATAGGCAGAAGTCATGAAAAAACAGTTCACAAAAGGGGATCTCCATATGGCCAAAAGACTTAGGAAATGGTGCTCAACATCGAAGAAAGGCAAATTTAAACCACAATGATATTTGCCAATACTTGCCCTCCGGGATGATTCAAATTAAAAAGACTGAAAATAACAACTGTTAGGAGGATGTGGAACTGGAACTCTCTCATATACTGCTGCAGGACACTGGTACTACCACTCTGGAAAACTGGCACTATCTAGTAAAGTTTAACATATGCTTACTCTGTGATCAAGCACCATCACTTCTAGGCATTTACCCAAGAGAAAATAAAACATATGCCCATCAAAATGCATATACAAAGTGTTTATCGCAGCTGCAACCACAGTAGCCAAAAACTAGAAGCAACCCAAATGTCTCTCAAGAGATGAACAGATCAACAAATTGTAGCATATCTATGCAATAAAGTAATTCAGCAGTAAA
Source organism: Leucopleurus acutus (assembly GCF_964270905.1). NCBI lineage: Eukaryota > Metazoa > Chordata > Mammalia > Artiodactyla > Delphinidae > Leucopleurus > Leucopleurus acutus. The sequence goes on from NC_139156.1 coordinate 18,667,280, forward strand.
CAGAAAGGAACAAACAGCTGATACATGCAACAACGCAGATGAAGCTCACGATAATATGTGCTGAACAAAAGAAGCCAGCCATCAATGGGTCCAAACTCCAGCCACACACAGTATGGTTGCATTTTATGAAGTTCAAGAACAGGCAAAATAAATCAGTTATAGAATCAGATTAGTGCCGTGTATCTTAGTCTTTTTATCCTTTATTGTCTCCCCAACCCCTGTGACAAGGAGCCTTTTTAGACATTTTCTCGCTAAAACACCTCCCCCATTAAATGTTAATATCACAAGTATATTGCATATCTGTTTATATACTGTGGCCCTTTGGCAGGACACAAACCATTGTAACAGCTAAGGGGTTTTTGCCTCCCTCCCCCAAGAACCAGTTCTCAGCCCCTTGGTTGGTATCACCCCATTGAGAATGTATGGACTCCTCGTCCTCTCTGTCAAGTTGTTACCTGGGAAGGGGCATGAGAGAACCAGGCCCTTGAAATAGTCTACCTTGTGATCTGGTGGTGGTAACACAAATGTATACATATTTCCAAATATGTCAGGATATATTGAGCTGGGCTCTTAGGATTAGTGCAGTCTATTGTACTTATGTTATACTTCAATAAAAAAGTAAAATAATAATCATGGTAAAGAGGAGAAGGAATCAGGATCAGGTTTCTTACATCTCTCAGCGTTGTTTTCCTCTGCTCCATTATCGGACAGACTCTTGTGGTGGCAGGATGAAGTTGTGAGAATACAAATCTGGAAAATTCTGGCAGCCAACCCAACAGAAAATCGGAACCTCTATTTTTTCACAGTTAAAGCAAAAGTTCTACTCTGATTCTCATTGGTCCAAATTAGGTCATATGCCCATTTCCTAAACTTTGATCCAGGAGGGGAGGGAAAAGCTCTTATTGGCCACACCTGAGTCTTAGGATCACTTAAGAGCAGGGAGCCTAATTTACAACATTAAGACCACATGGACCTAGACTCCGGGCAGAGTGTTCCCCAGAGGAAAACAAGCTAGCCGTGACTAGAAGGGTAATGGATGCTAGCCAAAAAAAGAACAAACAGGAAGATAAAAAACTTCAACTGCCCTCTCCTTGCAGTGTCAAAACTAACAGCAGGCTTTCTCAGGGGACTGCGTGCAAATAGACCAATGTTATCTCTTCCCAGGATCCCAGGGCCAGGTGGGAAAGCTCTAGTAATAGACTGGAATTGATTCAAATGCTCTATTTGTCCAGCTCCCTGCCCCCTCCAACTGTTAGAAACAAAAATAAAAATTTCATTTGGGATAATGGATAAGCACTCTTCAGAGAAGAGGAAAGAATGTTGAAGCAAAGTGTTGGGTCACGTGGATTTTAGTCACTTTCACATGACTAACGTCTTCTATAAAATCTGGAAAGTGCTCTGTGTACTGTCTCACAGGAACATGCCGAGGTGGAACACAGTATAGTTAGAATGGCTTTAGTAGAATTAGGGGAAGATTCTGGGCTTCAAGATCACAGCTTCTCCAAGGTCATAAATTGTCCCTGCTCCCTGGCACTGTGGATTAAGCAATCCTATAATGCCCTAGCTTGCCTTTCCCTATTTAATGAACAGAACCACTGAATTAGTACCGCGATCTCCTCTTCTCCCCTATTCAATAGGCAGATGTTGGGTAACCTTGAATTTTTGACTACTGAAATATTAGTTCTAGAAAAGGAGAAGTCCACAGCCAAGATGTCTGTTCTCTGGTGTTTATGCTCAGATACTGAGATGCCAGGAGTTCACAAGGAGAAGGTGGATGGGTAACTCCAAGGTCAAAAGGCCAAGGTCATTACAGCAAGCACAAGAAACCATCTCTCCCAATAATTCTCTGTCTGACCTTCCCCTCTCGTCCTGCATTATGGTGATATGAGGGGACAGGGTAGACATTTAGAAGGACAGTGGGGAAGTTTAACTGAAAGAGTGACTCTCAGTGTTATACAATGAACCAGTTTGCCAGTTGGCTCTCAGTTAACACGAATATAATTTCTTAGATCATTTGCCAACTCTCCATTTTAAGTTATCCCAGAACACAAAAAGGAATGCAATTACTTGAAAGATAGGCCATACATAGCAGATACCTCTGTAGTTCAAAACCGAAAGCTGCCAGACATAGGTGAGATTTTTACAATCATCTCTCCTTTACCTGTAAATACATTTTTACTAGTATAGGAAATCACCCTTAAATGCTGGAGCTTGCATTAAAATAAGATCAATGTCTGAAGGGCAACAGGTCAAGAGAAGAAAGGACCAGTCCTGACCTTGCCTTTTGTTTCCCAGAGGTACAATTGTATTCCTGTAGGATATTCCTGTAGGGTATTCAAGTATACCCTTGCCCTTGCAGCCAGACAGAATTATGCTCTGGAAGCTTGAATCACTGTGTCACACACACTGACAGCCTGCTCCTAGCGGCCTCTAGGGCAGTAATCCACAACCTTCTAGAGATGACTGTGGGACATTTTATGAAATGAATAAAATCCTATACCCAAGGATGGATGTGGGGATGTGGGTTGGAGGATGAAGGAGAGAAAACAATTTAACTGCAAAGCTTGAGTTTAATATAGCGATGGGTTTTCTCCTTGTACACTAATCTGCCTTTATTTCCAGCACAGAATCTGCTATAGACTTTTAAGTTGCCATTAGGGACAGGAACTAAAGTGGAACATGAATCAGAAACTAGAATGAATATACTCATTTGCTAAATCCCACAGAGAATCCAAATATTAACTTTCTAATTGAATTGAAAGTTTTTTTAAAACCAATGAACCAGAACAATTTGGAAGTGACCCTATATATTTTCAAAAACTACTAGATGGAAAAGAACTACGAAAAGGAAAAGAAAAGAAATTTAAGAAGTCACAGAGGGGGCTTCCCTGGTGGCGCAGTGGCTGAGAGTCCGCCTGCCGATGCAGGGGACACGGGTTCGTGCCCCGGTCCGGGAAGATCCCACGTGCCGCGGAGCGGCTGGGCCCGTGAGCCATGGCCGCTGAGCCTGCGCGTCCGGAGCCTGTGCTCCACAACCGGAGAGGCCACAGCAGTGAGAGGCCCGCGTACCACCAAAAAAAAAAATAGTCACAGAGGTTTTATATCTACCCAAAAGAAATAAAAGCAACTATCCACACAAAGACTTTCAGGCAAGTGTTCACAGCAGCATTATTTGCAATAGCATAACCTGGAAACAATTTAAATGTCCATCAAATGATGGAACAAAATGTAGTATATCGATGCGATGGCATATTTTTTAGCAATAAAGAAAAACAACACTGACACATGCTATGACATGTATGAATCTCAAAAACATTATGCTAAACGTGAGAAGCCAGGTACAAAAGACCACACATTGCATGGTTCCACTTAATATGAATGTCCAAAGAAGGCAAATCCAGAAAGAGAAATCAGAATTGTGGTTGCCTAGAGCTGGAGATGGAAACAAATGGGTAAAGGGGATATTTTGGGGTGATGGAAATGTTCTAGAATTGCATTGTGGTGGTGTTTGCATATCTCCGTAAATTTACTAAAATTCAACTAATTATTCCCTTTTAAAAAGTCTCAGAACCAATGGATAGTGTTTCAAATCGCTGATTCCTTCATTTGTTTGCAAACAACGTATATCTAGAAATGCCTTGATCCACTGGCCCCTGCCGGTCAATTCCATGAATACCCCCAGCTGTAGAAAAGACATACTGGAGAAGCAATTTACAACAGTTTTCCCAATGGTCATGTCTTCTGGTAAAATGTCTGCTCCTCACATCACCAAAGTGGGCATATAAGCACTGTCAGGCCAAACATAGTATCTCTCAGGCTTGGCCTCAGTGACTGGTCCAAGAGGTGGGCATAAAATCCAACCCCACCAATTAGAGTCTTGCCCTATGATTTTTTTTTTAACATCTTTATTGGAGTATAATTGCTTTACAATGGTGTGTTACTTTCTCCTGTATAACAAAGTGAATCAGCTGTACGTATACATACATCCCCATATCTCCTCCCTCTCCCATCCCCCTCCCACCCTCCCTATCCCACCCCTCTAGGTGGACACAAAGCACCGAGCTGATCTTCCTGTGCTACGTGGCTGCTTCCCACTAGCTATCTATTTTACATTTGGTAGTGTATATATGTCCATGCCACTGTCTCACTTCGTCCCAGCTTACCCTTCCCCTCCCCGTGTCATGAAGTCCATTCTCTACATCTGCGTCTTTATTCCTATCCTAACCCTAGGCTGTTCAGAACCATTTTTTTTTAGATTCCATATACATGTGTTAGCATACAGGATTTGTTTTTCTCTTTCTGACTTACTTCACTCTGTATGACAGACTCTAGGTCCATCCACCTCACTACAAATAACTCAGTTTCGTTTCTTTTTATGGCTGAGTAATATTCCATTGTATATATGTGCCACATCTTTATCCATTCATCTGTTGCTGGACACTTAGGTTGCTTCCATGTCCTTTGCCCTGTGATTTTTGTAATTGGAAGCTGGAAGCATTTTCCTCCAGCCCAAAATCTGAAGATGCAAGTTCAGAGCCCCCCAGTGGCATTTTCCCTGCCTCCTAGTCCATTTGCAACAGAAAATGAAACAATCCATAGAGAAACACAGACAGGAAAACTAGTGAGCAAGAGACTAAGTGCCTCCAACTCCGGGAAACAAACCAAGCTTCAGGTCAGCTCCACCCCTGCCTTTTCTGAATTTTGGTTACATTTGCCAATTGCTCTGTCTCCACCCACCACCCCACCCCCTCAGTTTTGCTTAAGCCAGTTTGATTTGGGATTCTGTTACTAGTAAATAAAACACCAGAGACAGAAACAGAACTCAAGGTGACCTCTCCTAGGGAAACTCTTGCATAATCCCTTCTCACTAGAAATATGTCTTCAACCCCAATGCACTCAGGTGACAATGTTTTCTTGTGCTGACCCCACGGCTAGGATCCAGTGCTCACCATACCATACCAACAGCACAAGACAGCAAACATTTTCTGCAGAAGTCCAAAAAGTAGATATTTTAGGCTGTATGGGCTATTGAGTCTCTATCACAGCTACTCAGCCCTGCCACTGCAGTGTGAAAACCCCATAAATGATACACAAATGAGTGTAGCTGTGTTCCAACAAATCTTTACTTGCAAAAAAAGGTGATGGGTCAAATTTGACCCTCAGGCCATAGTTTGCCAACCCCTGCTCAATAGGATTTTATCTATTTATTTATTTGACCTCAGGTTCCCAGAATTGGATTAATCACAATCCTTAATTCCTAACACACTCTCACCATTGGCTGATGATAGCCGTTTTTTACTGGAGTTAATGATTGATTTTAATAACACAATGAAGACTAGCGAACTCACTACCCACCCAAGATCTGGAACATTATTAACAAAACTGGCCTAGGTCTGGTGATCAACCCAAGGGTTGGCTTTCTAGGCAGAGGGAGCAGCATGGGTAATAACATGAAGACATGTAACCACACTGCTCCTTTCAGAGTGTGGCTTGGCTGAAGTGTCCAGTGAAGTACGGGAAGCAGTAGGAAATGAACCAGGACGGGAAGTCTAGTCCCAGGTAATAAAAGGTTGCCCAAACATTGCTTAATATGTGATTAATACACATAAAAATTTCTTTTTCAGACTATTTCTTGGAAACTACTAAAAGGCCAGCCAAGCCAAAAAAATTCCTCTACAGAGTCTGGAACTTGAGAACTTGAGTTAGGAGGCTTCTTTAAGAAACTGGAAAGTGAAGATCTTCAACAGGTTAGTTCATTCAGCTAGAGTAACTCATCTTCTAATCCTAACAGGCTCTGGTAATCAGAAATGCCAGATGAGCTTTGGCATGGATGAGATGTGAGTAGAGGCACCACCCTAAGCCTCCAGTAGGTGGTGGGAATGGTACGGAAATGCTGACTCAGGCCAGGCTGTTGGGAGACGCGCTGACCTGAGGATACTGAATGAGGGGCGGGAAGCCACAGTTGCCCCTTCTGTTGGAGTGAGAAGAGAATAGAGGCATCCTTGTGAACTCTGATCTCCCCATGTGTGCTTCTCATTAGTGCAAATCACCCAGCCCAGAATTCTGGTTAGGGTTCCTCTGTGCCCTTAAGATTGCACTTCCCTATCCCTTTAAAATTAGATGTGACCATGTGACTTGCATTGCCCAATGAAAAGTGAATGTAAGTGACACGTCTCTTTGAAGCAACAACTTCAAGAGCCAGGATGCAGTTCAACCATCTGTCTTCTCGTTGCCAAGGTGATTGTAGAAGCTCTGTTAAGATGGACACTTTGTCATTCTGAGTCCCTGAATGACCACGAGAGCACTCTTTTGACTTACACTAGACATTTAGTATAAGCCAGAAATAATCCTTTTATGTGTTAACCCATGAGCTATGAGCTTTGCTTTTGTCTTTTCAATTAAGAATGACCTAGACTACGGTCAACAAACCATGGCTGGCAGGACAAAAAGCCTGTTTTTGTAAATAGTTCTACTGGAACACAGCTCCCCTTGTCACCCTCACCACCCCCAACTTCATTTATGTATTGCCTGCGGCTGCTTTCACACACTAAGGGCAGGGCTGGAGTAGTTGTGACACACACGGAACGGTCCACACGGCCTAAAATACTCACTGTTCTGCCCTTTACAGAAAACATTCACTGACCCCTGACCTAAACAATCCTGACTGAAACACCATGTAAAGTGGAAAACCAGACACGATGATCAATCCACAGAGCTTGTCCACACTCCCCAACCTCCCCTTTCTCCCTTCCACTCTCCCTACCACCCCCGTGGACCCTCAATTCTCTCAAGAAAAGATTTGCCAACGGTCATTCGTACCTTGGTAGGAAACCCATTTGAGGCAGAGTTTGACCTCTTCCAGGAACATTAGGCTGTGGCTATAAAACTGTAGACCCCACTCAAGAAGGCCTCCATGAAAAGGGAGTGTACCAGGGGCAGGGGGGGCGCCATTCCTCTGTAGCACTTGGCCCTTATGGGTCCCACTCAGCCAGTGGTCAGCATCTCACTTGTTCCCACAGCAGCAGTCACCCTGGGTGGCGTGCAGGACTCGAACCCAGCCCCCAGTTTGCACGGCCTGAGGAGCCTGAGGGCCGGCTGGGCCCTGGGCGCCTGGCTCCCTCAGTGATGACAGGTGGGCAGGGTCTGGGCACCTGGCCCTTCGGCTGGGCCTGGGCGCTGGCGTGAGGGCACAGGCTGGGTGCTGGACCAGCGCTCCCTGGCAGGGCAACGGCCCACACAGAGATCCCCTCCTCTTAGCCAGGGTCTGGATCTCTGAGGGTGAAAGTCGAGACTTGGGACCTTGAACAAGTAAAATGAGGAGTAATTTGTAAAATGTTAAAAGCAGCGAGCAGACATGGAGACAGAATTTAATGCCTCCCCTTCCCTTTCCTGTGTAATTCTCAAGCCTATGACCTTTGAGAGTATGACACCTTTAGATAAAAAGTTGCAGAACAGAGAGTAACATTTTTATGGAGGTTTATAGGAACATGGTGACCTGATCTGCATGGACAGCAGCGAGAGCAAAGGATCCAACACCAAGAAACATGCAACAAATAAACGTGCCTCGCCCTCACCTTTCCTGTAAAAGGGCTCTGCTGAAAGCCTTCGAGGAAGGAGTTCGGGGTTTCTAAGGCATAAGCCACCCGTCTCCTTGCACGGCCCTGCAATGAATCTCTGCTCCAAACTCTGGCGTTTCCCTATTGTTTGGCCTCACTGTGCATCAGGCACACGGACCTGCGTTCAGTAACAGCAGAAGGATTATTTTGAGGAGAAATTAGGAGTCCCTCCAGAGTTCCCTGAAGTGACATCATGCAGGTAGGTGACTGTTCTCTTTAACTCTGCAAGCAAGAGCAGTCCCAGGAGTAACCTGATAACAGGTGTCTTTCAAACTCTCCCTCGACTATCTCCAAAATAGATGCATTCAGTTCTCTAACACTTTCATCCACCAAGAGCACAGCTAAGAACCAGGAAGTAAACCAAAATGTCTTCAGGGCAGGCACAAAATGGAACTTTTGAATCCAATATACTAAAATACAAAGAATTTACATCTAGGCAATTTAAGTTTACACACAATTCTAACTTGAGGGTCTGGTTATAGGATCTTATCAAGAACCACATCACAAAAATTCCCTCCCTGACGCCACCAATTCATTTACCATCCATTCATTCTTTCATTTATTCGACAACAAATTTACCCATTGCCTCCTGTATTTTCAAATGCCACTTAACATTTATAGAACAATGTGTAATCTAACACACGCCCATGTTTGAGCTGGCTTCTACAGGAAACACAAAGACAAGTGAGACTGCGCCCAGCCCTCAAGGAAATGATAATCCAGCGGGAATGCAGGATTGCTCAGATTCGAGGCAAGATGAGTAGACGTGCTTAGTAAGTAGAAGAGAGCTTCTATGGGAAATAGAGGGGCAAGTCTGACTTACGGATCTGAGCACAACCTGGCAAGGCAGGACACAGGCAGCAGCTGGAAGGGAGAAAGCACGCAGAACAATCCCGAGAGGCAAGCAGGGCAGACGCAAGATCACAAGGGTGTTCGCACACCCCTGTCCCCCGCCTGGACCCCTGTACTCACGCACCTCCTCAGCACGCCCGCACTTCGTTCTTCACCTGCAGTCTGAGAGACCTTTGGAGATACAAATCTGATCACTCATGCCCCTGCTTACGACCTTTCAGTGATTTCCTACCGCTGTGAGGATTTTAGACCAGGCCGGGGAGCCCGGGGATGCAGGCAGGACCCCCTGCTTGTCTGTGGCCCAGCTCATGTCAAGCACCCCGTATCTCACTAGACCAGCCACAGACCTCCTTTTTCAGCCACTCCTTCACATCCTCGGGACTTAGGGCGATTTAGTACAAGAATAAAGCTCTTTGACCTAAATAAACCCAAAAAGCATCACAAACAGTATAATACAGCGCAGGTGCTGACATTTAGGGATCAGACTCCATGTTTCCCATTTAGAGGACAAAAACCAAAGCCTAGCAGGCAAGAAGAGCTCAATTAATTCCACATGCTCCAATTTGGGAGGTAAGGAGGAGCCCCACATTTGAGAAAGATTTCTAACCAAAACAGCGAAATCATTTTAAGTCCTAATGTGTAAAAGAATACGGCCCATTTGAAAAATTGGGCTAAACAGCACTAGTTACCCGAGGCTTCCACACTCATCACATCTTCCTCTGAGGCTGGATGCCCCCGGCAAACTTGTTTGTATTCGTAAACATCGCCACCAAGCCTCCCCTCCCCCTGCTGCCCGCATCCCCAGTCTCGCTGAGCAGAGAAGCTCTTCCAGCCCAGGCGGAACACCGTAGATACAGATGGGAAACGAATTGTAAAAACAGATGTTCTTGAAGTCAAATATCTGGTTTCATGCAAATAGTGTCAGAAATAGACAATGAGAGAACCACAGAGGAAGTGCAGTTGACACATAAACCTTGTTTCTAAAACAAATTTCCAAGCCACCCAGAGGCCTGAAGTGAGCCTTCAGAAGTGTGAATCAGAGGCAGCCTGAGATGTAAGCAAAATACTCAACTGCTGAAATTACACTTGTTTTAGGGATACCAGGAAGTTCTCCCTACTCTCAAATAGCAAGACTATCCTAGGGCCACAGTACTAGAAATTTTACAATTAGAAATTCACTCCTTTGGATTTATTATCTCTAGTCCACTTTTAAAAGATGGGGGAGGGAGCTGTCATTCTTGAGCAAGATAAAACACTAAACTGAAATCATACAACGTGTTAGATAATGGTAATAATAATGTTTTATGTTGATAACAGCGTGTTATAGCTTCCAAATTCCCTGGCAAATAGGTAGAATAAGCACTCTTTAACCAAAATTTTACAGATAAGGAAACTGAAGTTCAAAGAGGCAATATGCTGCTCACTTCGGCAGCACATATACTAAAATTGGAACGATACAGAGAAGATTAGCATGGCCCCTGTGCAAGGATGACATGCAAATTTGTGAAGCGTTCCATATATTTTTTTTTCAAATTTGACAACACTATCAGCTCCACTTTAGAAATTTCCAGTAATCAGGTAAGGAAAAAAAAAAAGGATAAACAGAGGCAATATGACTTGCTCAAAGACATGAAACAAGAATTGCAGAGAGAGAGAGAGAGAGAGCTGAAGCAGGTCACCTGACTCCTAGCCCAGTGCTTTGCAGAGGTGGCAGCAATGGCAGAGTCAAAGGGGGCGTGCGGGTAGGGAGTGGGTCTTCAAACCACCAAATAATTTCCATTAACACTTCTTTGATCTACATAAAGGTTTTCCTAATTGTTGATGAAGTTCATTGCACGCTGCCACATCAAGACACACACACACCCACCTCCAGCCCTACCGAGCAGATTACATCTGCAAAGCCCCTTCTCTGTAGAGGCCGGGGCAACTGAGGGGCCAGGTCTGCAGGGCACAGTGGGGAGAAGGGCCCAGCAAGGGAAAGGAGACGGAGAAGATGCGAGGCGTGCGCCAAGCAGATGTCTGTCCCCAGGATTTGAACAGTTACCGTGTTTCCTCTGTGCCAGGTTTATTTCCCTTGTGTGAATGCTCATGATTGCCCTGTACATAAAAATTGTTTAATTCCCATATTAAAAGGAAGAAGTGAGACTCAGAATTGACTTGCCCAAGACTGCACAAGGTGTGAGCAACATTTGAACCCAAGCCTTGGGCTTTCCATACCAGGCCTCAGAGAAATCTTTTTTGTCCCAAGAAACCAAGAGGATGCTCTATCCCATAATCTCAGCACAAGTCAAGTCTATTATAAACATTGTAAGAGAAAGATGGAAGAAAAAAGATCGGATGAACAGGTTAAACGTGGATCCACACCTGATTCATTTCTTCAAAGACACAACAGCCACTGAAGCTCCTTGGTCACATCTCAGCATTCACCATCTCTGTAGTTGGAAACATGGAGTTTCCTCATTCCACTGGGACCACGGAACATGCGAGTGAATCAAGAAGATACATGCAGAATGCATGGCCACCCTTTCTTGCCATTTGCATATAGTATTTCAATGCCCCATGAGCACAGAAATCCAGTGGACCCAAGATGCTTGGGAGTTTAGCAAGACTCAAAGTGAATATGAGGTAAACACATTATACCTAAGATAGAGTAAGCAAGAGCACTGACAGCCCTGAGAGGTCACACTTTCCATTTGAAACAGGACTTACTCTGAACAAAGAAAAAGGGTGGTTGTGTTCCAAGAAATACTACCAACCAAGGGACCTTATCACAGCCTTTCTCACTCATGTGTCAGCCAGCCACTCACACCAAACACCAGTCAGTTTTATCCCCTTAACTGCACATACAAATATCAAGCTCTCCGAGTGGTCCTGCTGAATCCTCACTCTTTGACTTCAGTTAATGGGAGAAGCACGCAACACAGAGCTCTCCAAAGAAGTCATCCTCAGAAATGCTCCTCAAGAATCCCACTCTCAAAGGAAAATGAAGTTTACACACAAACCTTTATGGCAAATACTTAACAACAAAATCTGGAAACAATCCGAATAACTTCAGTGACTAAATGGAAAAACAAACTGTATTACTTCCTTACCATGGAATACTACTCAGCAGTGAAAAGGAATGAACTGCTGATACAGATCACACAGATGGTCTCAGAGGTATTATGCCAAGTGAAAGAAGCTACACTCAAAAAAAGAAAGGTATGGAAATCTTCTAAGATGGGCTCCATCTGCAAAAACAGAGGTTCAGAGAGACTAAACACTCTCTAAAAAGAGGTCGGGGCTCAGCCTTCAAGGAGCCCAGCTGCAGAGCTAACAGCTGGCAAGAAAAGACAGTATGCAAAAATCAGGGGAAGATTCAGGTAAAACAAGGCTTTACCTCTTCCACCCTGAGCAATCCCAGAGCAGAATCAGGTGAGTAAATCAGGCAGCAGTTCACAACAGCTGTGCAAGATAGGTCTCTGCAACTGTTCACTCAACTATACTGATCCAGCTGACAAGCCCAGAACTAGAATTATACCTTGACCGTAAACTGTAACTTATCATGGTCAGTAACTAACACCAAGAAAATCTGCTGGGCTAATAGATTTCATTTTCTATCTCAGGGTGACTGTAGCTATTTTTATTTGGGGTAATTTGAATTCAAAGGCAGCCACAGAAAACAATGGAAGAAAAAGAGACCCTAATTACAATTCATTTTCTAAAATGTATCGGAAATTATGAGAAGTAATTCAACCATTTTGGCTAAAGTAAGGCTAAGCCAGACCTTGGATGCAGCCCCAGGTCCAATATACCTGCTGTTCTTAATCTGTTTTTTTAAAATCTCCTTTAAGGGCTTCCCTGAGGGTGCAGTGATTAAGAATCCGCCTGCCAGTGCAGGGGACACGGGTTTGAGCCCTGGTCCAGGACAATCCCACGAGCAACCAAGACTGTGCGCCACAACTACTGAGCCTGCACTCTAGAGCCCGCGAGCCACAACTACTGAAACCCGCACGCCTAGAGCCCGTGCTCTGCCACAAGAGAAGCCACCGCAATGAGAAGCCCACGCACCTCAACGAAGAGTAGCCCCCCTCGCCACAACTAGAGAAAGCCCGTGCACAGCAGCAAAAGACCCAACTCAGGCCCCCCCCCCAAAAAAAATTTCCTTTAAGAAGGAAACTTTGTTCTTGGCATCATTAGAGGGTGCTAGTCCCTTGACCTGGCCTCAGCCCAGCACTTTCCAAGCACTGGGCCATCAAATGGAAATTGGCACTAATCGTGTTCTTTTTTTGAGCTGCAACTATAGTCAATCCAGGATAGTTTATACCAAGCATCTTTTGTGCGTTGGTGCTGAGCTGGATGCAATGGCGGATGCAAGCCCTCGGGAACCTTATATACTTATTGCCTCATGCATGGAACACCTTTCTTCAAAGAGAAAATGAAGAAAGATAATATAAACCCAAGTGCTAAAATTTCACACAAAGGTAAGAATACCGAGTTTAAGACCAATGATTCTCAAGCTTTATTGCACCTCAGAATCACATAGGGTGCTGGTTAAAAATTCAACCTCTTGAGCCCCACTTATAGAAGTTCTGTATCTGTTAAGTCTGAGTGGACCTCAAGAATCTGCTTTTTTTTTAAGATTTTTTTTTTTGATGTGGACCATTTCTAAAGTCTTTATTGAATATTGCTTCTGTTTTATGTTTTGGGTTTTTGGCCACGAGGCATGTGGGATCTCAGCTCCCCAACCAGGGATTGAACCCATACCCCCTGCATTGGAAGGCAAAGTCTTAACCACTGGACCGCCAGGGAAGTCCCAAGAATCTGTTTTTTTGTTTGTTTGTTTGTTTTTGTTTTTTTTTTTTTGCGGTATGCGGGCCTCTCACTGTTGTGGCCTCTCCTGTTGCGGAGCACAGGCTCCGGATGCGCAGGCTCAGCGGGCATGGCTCACGGGCCCAGCCGCTCCGCGGCATGTGGGATCTTCCCGGACCGGGGCACGAACCCGTGTCCCCTGCATCGGCAGGCGGACTCTCAACCACTGCGCCACCAGGGAAGCCCAAGAATCTGTATTTTTAACAAGCCTCCCATAGCTCCAGTAATTCTAATGCTAATGGTCCCAGACCACACGTTGTGGCCCTCAGCTAACTACTGCTTCTACAAGTGAGAGGACCACTGCCAAGAATGATCAGGAAAGGTCATGCAAAGAGGCCAAGCATCATTAGGGTAAGTTAGAAGTGTTTCTCTTACGAAACCAAATAAAGCAAAACAGAGGACCTGACAAAGGAAATCAAGCAAACACCCCCTCCTTTCTCACTTACATCCGTTTCAAACGTTCGAATCTCTGGTCTCATCGCTTTGATGAAGATGTCCTGTGATATGGGAAAGGTCAGTCTCTGGGCCTGCAGCTAAGAAAATATTTGCATGAGGAACATAATGGTCAAGAGAGAGGCCAAGTAGGAGCCCCGAAGGGCAGGTCTGCGGTTAGCAGATGCCACTGTCGGTTTGCTGCTGAGCGGAGCTCCCCTTGGGTTTGGGCTTTGAATGAGGGAAGTCCCCAGGAGGCCCGGGTAATTGTGGGAACCGCTGTGGAAGTTCTCCACAGGCTCTGGGAGAGGCAAAGAAGGTTAGACGGGTGCCGAAATGGCTCCCAAAGATGCCAGCAGCCGTCTTCTAAACCTTGAGGAACTCAGTGGATCTCACTCCGCCCTCTCTCTTGCCTTGAGGTCTCCCTGGCAACTCACCCATGAGTATTGGCAGGAAAATGGTTACCCTATAGAAGTTGCCCTAGCAGATCTCCACACAAAGGGGAGAAAGGAGGAATCAAGGCAAAAATTCCGGTGATAGTTGAAACTAAAAGAAGAGGGGGCAACCTGGTAGTTTCTGTCCAGGCAAAGAAAATCTGAGCACATACGGTTTCACTTATGCATATTCGCTGGTATTTTGGTTTCAGGCTACGTGAATTGCCAATCAAAATGAGTAACAGTGATATGAATAAAATGCTTAAACCAATGTCTGTCATGAGGTGAGCCCCCATGAATCAGTGGGTCTCCACCTGGGATGCACATGGGAATTCTCTGGGAGCTTTAAAAGCACTGATGCCTGGATCCCACCTTGAGAGTATGACTTAATCACCCTGGGGTGTAGCTGGGTATCACGAAAAATGTTATCATCTCATTCAGCTCATACAACCCTGCAAGTTAAGTATCCTAAGCTCCGTTTACAGGGGAGATACTAATATCTTAGGTTAAGCGATTCATCCAAAATTATTCATTTACCATGTGAGTAACATATTATAAAGATGACTCAAACCTGAGTTTGTTCTCTGTATCTACGATTCTGTTTCTGTTTTGCTATGTTTGCTGATTTATTTTGTTTTTTAGATTCCACATATAAGTAAAATCATGAGGTATTTGTTTTCCTCTGACTTCTTTCACTTAGGTCTCTTAAACTGTTCTTATTTTTTTAAATTTTTCCTTTTTTTCTGTTCAGCTAAGTAATTTCCATTAATAGTCTTCCAGTTTGCTGATCCATTCCTATCATCTACTCTACTCTTGCTTCCTTCTAGGGTATTTTTTACTTGTTATTATATTATTCAGCTCTGTTTTGTTTCTCTTTATATTTTCTAACTTTTTTTTTTTTTTTTTTGGAAGTGGGCCTCTCACTGTTGTGGCCTCTCGCATTGCAGAGCACAGGCTCCAGAC
Organism: Leucopleurus acutus; assembly: GCF_964270905.1. NCBI lineage: Eukaryota > Metazoa > Chordata > Mammalia > Artiodactyla > Delphinidae > Leucopleurus > Leucopleurus acutus. Next base: position 18,682,428 of record NC_139156.1, read on the forward strand.
GCGCAGGTTCAGCGGCCATGGCTCACGGGCCCAGTCGCTCCGCAGCATGTGGGATCTTCCCGGACCGGGGCACGAACCCGTGTCCACTGCATCGGCAGGCAGACTCTCAACCACTGCGCCACCAGGGAAGCCCTATATTTTCTAACTTTTTGTTAAACTTCTGTTTATCTGTTCTTCTCCTGTGCTCATTGAGCATCTTTATGATGATTACCTTGAACTTTCATCATGTATATTGCTTATCTCCTTTTCATTTAATTCTTTTTCTGGGAGTTTGTCTTGTTTCTTTGTTTGGAACATATTCCTCTGGCAACTCATTTTGCCTAATTCTCTACGTTTATGTCTATAATTAGGTAGGTCAGTTACATTTCCCGATCTTGGAGAAGTGGCCTTATGTAGGATACATCTTATTAGGGCCCAGCAGCACACTCCCCTCTGGTCACCAGATCTATATGATCTAGGGGGTGCCCCCTATGTGGGCTGAGTGTGCCCTTCTGTTGTGGCATGGCCAACTACTGTAGGTGTGCTGGTAAGCCTCATGTGGAGGCTGCAGGCCACTGGTAGGTGGGGTCAGGTCCTGGCATGGCTGGCTGCCCAGCCTGGAGGGCTCTTGGGACTATCTAGCTGGTGGGCAGGTAAGCCTCAGCACTAACAGGCTAGAGAGAGGACTCCAGTGCATTTTCCAGCACCAGTGCCCTCACGGTAGAATGAGCTCCCCAAACGGCTGCAGCCAGCATCTATGTCCCAGGGAGAGTCCCAGTTTCCTTCTGCCTCTCTAGGAGGCTCTCCAAGATCAGCAACTGTGTCTGACCCAGGCTCCTTCCGAATTAGCGCCTCTTCACTGTGTCTCAGAGCATGTGTAGTTTTGCATGCACCCTTTAAAAGTGGATCTCTGTTTCCGGCAGCCCTCTGGCTTTCCCATGCACAAGCCCCACTGGCCTTCAAAGCCAGACTTTGGAGGCTCATCTTCCCAGTGCAGGACCCCGGGTGAGGAGCCCAATGTGGGACTGAGACCCCTCATTCCTTGGGGAGAACATCTGCAATTGTGATTATCCTCAAGTGTGTGGATTGCCCAGTTAGTTGCCCCGTAAACAGTTGTAATTTTGATGTGCCGGTGGGAGGAGGTGAGCTCAGGGTCTTCCTACTCTGCCATCTTGGCCACTCCCCCTGGATTCTTATACATCCCCAGGGAGCATCAGGAACTGAAATAATCAATAAGTGTCAACTCTGCCAGCTCGGATGAAGAGGAGATTTCAGTGGAAGAGTTGCTTTAGAGAAAAAAGTCTTAAATGCCAGTTTTCAGACATCTCACTTCACAGCCTGTGATATGTACTGGCTATGTAGGTATTGAAGACCTAGAGATGAGAATGTTGGGCTTAAAATCAATTTTCACATTGTACAGAGATAGGTTGCAGCAATTTTTTTCTCAAACATTTACTAGCCTTGTTCATGGACAATATTCTGGTATGAATGTGTACTTACGTAATTAACCTAATGTAGACACCCAGGGAGTGATAGCAAATGATGTGTGATCCATCCAGTATGGACAACTCCCATGAACAATACCCAAAGGGTTTCCTTTGGCGCTTTATAAGAAGAAATAAGGTTTTGTTGTAAATAACTGTGCCCACACAGCCAGAGGCACCATATGCCTCTGGTGATGTTCTATACTAGTGTGTCTATCAATCACCCTCCTCCTTGGGCAAGCATTAAGGTATCTTCTGTGCTCAGCTGTCTGAAAGCCTCTTCCACATTATTCCAATGTCATTCCCTCTGGAAGTTTTTTCCTGTCCTCTCAATCCTTCTACTCCAGCCTCTGGCCTAGCTGCAGCCCCTTGGATGAAAAGACACTTCCTGCTTTCCTAGGTATATTAGGATTCTTTTGGCCACAAGTAACATGAATTTAATTTGATTAAGTAAAAAAGGGGTTTGGGGGCTTCAAGGAATCCAGTGAGAGAGTAAACTAGAAGAAGGAAGGACAGAGATACAGTCTAAAGGATGTCTAAAGACTCAGACATCCTCATGACATCTCTCCATTCTGCTTCTCTCTGTATGTGTCAACCTTTTCTCTTTCCCTCCAACCAGTTTTCTGCATGTGATGCAATACATGGCAGCCAACGGCACCCAGACTTTTCACCATATAGTTTCACCTACAAGAGATACAGTTTTATTAATTTTCTGGCTTTAACGTGAAAGAACTTGCTGGCCCAACTTGGGTCATGTGTCTGCCACTGGTTCAATAAACTGTGCACAAAAGGATCCAGCCAGCTAATAAGATGACTCCTCCTGTGGGGGGCTGGGGGCTGAGAGGAGCAGTAATCAGAAGAAGTAGGTGCCAGGAGTATTGGGCACATAAAACAATAATTGTCCCCTACATAAGGGCTATGTAATAACAGCATTTGGGATACATGTTAAGTAAATAGTAATTCACGCAGTACCCACAGCTGAAATACCCACAAACACACACACACACACACACACACACACACACACACAAAATGAAAGCAGCAAATTTCATCAATTAACTAAGTCTTTTGGTCACTTCCTTAAGACACCAACATCACTCACAAATCTTCTCGGAAGACACGGGTGTCAGTGTCCATTTCTGCCGTGTTAAGGAAGTTGTAACTGTTACAGCAGGCAGGTAGCTAGATATGACCAAAGAAAGGGGGGCACAGGCCAGGGGGCAGGAAATCATGCATCTTGTAAACAGCGGGGGTCCATGGTCAGACAAGGAAAAGTAGGAACCTCCAGACTGACAGGAAACCTCACATTTTGGGTGATGTGTGTCCTGGAGGCACACAAAGAAATATGGGGAAAGACGGGAATTACAATGAAATTAGCCTGGCAGATAGGAAGTATCTATCGGGCACCGATGCCATGACGTTTCCAATAAAAGCTAAATAAGGACAAAAATCCCTTCTCCCCTTGGGAAGGTGGAGCTGGGGTGAAAATCAGGGAATACAACCCCCAAAACCCTCCTCCCCAATGAATATTCTGCCCCTTCATTGGTATGCCCCTCATAACCAGCTTGCCAAAGAAACCCAGGCAGCTACTCACCTGTCTGCCCACTCTCCCTCTGAGAGTGTATTCTTGCTTAAATACATCCTCACCTTACTCTCTTCACCTCCCTGTCTCGTCTCTGAATTCTTTCTGCAATGAGACAAGAACCTCAAATTCACTGGGATCATAATGGCTAACGCCAGGGGTCGCTTCAGCTCTAGTCTTCTATGTCCTTCAGGAAGTCTCCCCTGTGGAGAATTAGGCCAGACTCAGGTCACAATTTTAATTCCAAAATGGACACCCTCCTGCATCCTGCATGTGGGAACTTTAATAGAGGTGTGGGGCATTTCCAAGGTCTTCCTCCATCAGGGATTCACCTAATGGGGGGGAACAAACCTCTTCTAATTAAATGGCTCTTCAGGAAATTCATTTACATATGATCTGACTTTGTTAATAAAAACAGATTAAATTCTGTCTCTTCTAGGGCTGCAGTGCTTCACTGCGATCACAGCACCAGAGGAAGCGAGAGGAAATGAAATGTGATTCCAGCTCTCTACTGATGTGATGTCAATTCCAAGAAGAGAGAAGGGAGGACTCTCAAGACAAAGATGGCAAAGGGGGTGGGCAGAAGTTCAAAGGTCGGGGATGGCACGTTCAAGTCCAGCTTTCTCAATGTCACAAAGTGGACAGCAGCTGACCATCGCTCACCAGCTAATTCCTTGGTAATCATCCTATTCTCATTTATACCAGTTTCCTTGATGCGGAGATTACAGTAGGTAATTCTGGTTTTGTTCCAGAATTTCCTTTTCAAAATGATAAAAAAAAAAAAAAAAAAGCACCAGAATAACTGGAGCCATTTGAGCTGAACCCCAAATTCAAAAGTTCAAGTTCAAACTTGGGCAGTGGGTGGTCCTCTAGGAGTTTGAATGGTCTAGCCTTCACAACACCAAAGAACATTTGGCCAGATCCAGTGTGGTGTGTGCTTTATAGACACAAGTCTCCTTTTCTTCTCTCAACAGCCCAAGGTGTTAACAAGGTGGGTTATTATTACAATGATCATCAGAGCAGTCCATTGCCCCTAGAGTCAGACCTCCTGGTTTCACATCCTAGCTCCCCTGCTTTCCAGCAAGTTAGTGAGCTGGAAACATTAGGCAAGTTAGTGAGCATCTTTGTGCCTTGGTTTTCCCATTGATAAAATGAGGATGGACAGAACAGCACTTACCTCAAGTGTTGTTGGGAGAATTATTAAGTGAATAAATGTAAAGAGCTTGTGGCATGGTCTGACACTCAGTAAAGTGCCCCATAAATGGGAACCATTGTTAGTAGCTCCACATTATATATCAGGCACAAGAAAGGCTAAGAAACTTGCCCAAGGTCACTCAGTCAGTAAATAGCCAACGGGATTCAAATTAACCCACATCACACAGCCCCTGTGTACATTTGCCGCCTTTAACAAAAACTGACATTGCACAAAAGCTACATTTGTTTTTACTGTTGCTGTCGATCGTTAAGTACAAACTCAGAAATCGATTTGGTTTCGCGGGTGTTCCAATATTTTATTTGCATGCCAATTCTTTTGTTCATTAATGATTATCATGGCTGGGGATGTTTTCCAAGTGACCTGGAACTGATGTTCAAGTTTGAACTATGGAGAAATGTTTCTGTAAGAGAGTAGATATTGGGCGTAGATATCTGCTATCTTTATAGATTACAAAAGAGCAACTTTTCCAACGTCAGTTTATGTATGAGAGGATAAATTCAGAAGGGCTTTGAGAATCCATTAAAAGGAAAAACAAAACAAAACAGATGCTCAACTCAGAGAAAAACAGGTAAAATAAATGTTCTGTCGAGCAAGTGATTGATGTCAGCACAAAGCGTGAGGCAGCAAAACAAAGCGAGGTTACCGCTTCCTCCAGCTCAGCTCCAAAGGAAAATAAAGGGAAATTGATACAGCCAAAGGAGGAAAGCTGTAGGACAGGGTCAGTCCTGGTTTCGCTGAATCTTAAATGAAGCAAATAAACAACTATCACCAAATTATATTTCCCTCCCAGGGAATTTTTCCCTTACGTCTCTATTTCCTGGGAAGTGAAACAAGAAATAAGAATCTGAAATGCCCTCTAGGGGACATCTCTGTTTCATTTTTTTTAAAAACCCACAGAAGGCATCTGCTTAAAATTGCTCTAACACAATACTTCTGGACTAAAATCTGGGTTGCAGGGTTCTATGGCTTCAGCTCACCTTCCAAAGCTGTCTGCATCTATGTGACTAACTGGTCATTGATCTCTCCATTGCATCACACTTGTCTCATGTCTCATTAAGCAGCTCCTGCCACCGCTGACTCAGAGTGCAAATCAGCACAGCAGGGCAGGGCTCCATGATAAATACCACCTGGGTCTAGATTACACTTATTCTGAACTTAGTGGGCCTTAAATCAGAATTCAGGGCTCACCTTTCCCCCAAAGCATTGCCTTATTAACCTCGTCTCATCCCCAATCCATATCGTACATTAAGATCCGTACTTTCTTCCTCATCCTTCCATCCCATACACATCGAGGATGACAGTAAAACTGGGGTGAACAGTTCCACGAGCGGGCAGATATGGTCACGTCTCTTGTTTTTACAATTAATAATTTAATCCTCCACCTGTATTATTAGTAGGAAATGTGGTGTGTGCGTCTTCCTCCTTTAAGATGTTCCCCCTTGGAATTTACGTAGTCCAAAAGTGATCTTTCCAGTCTGTATCTAAAGGGAGATAGTTGGACCTGAGTCACCACTGGTATAGCTTCTTCTTGCCATGGGGTGTTACTGTTGGAAACCAGACCCATGCAGTGCAGTGCTTGCCCATTGGTGCTAAGATTCCTTGCTGTGGTAGACGTTCCCACACAGGCTGCTATGGTTCTTTGAGGGAAGAGAAATCCCTCCTTCGCTGCTAAACCTGCTCAAGGTTCCCATGCTTCGACTCCAAGGTTGCAGCTCTTACTGTTCAGTTCTGTCAATACCCACACAGAGAATCAACCAGCCCAAAGTGAGGTCAGGACTTATTGTCCCACACCCACTGCAGTTCCCTGGGGAAAGTCATGAATACAGGAAGGGATAAAGCATTAGGGCCAAATGATACAGTCTACCACAGCATGAGAAAAAACTATCACACATCGTCACGTGTGACCATGTAGAAAAGGGAACTCTAGATATCCACATGGGAATCCTTGTGTTTAATCAATCCAGCCCTGTGTATTAATATGAATTTGCATGAGACTTTAAATATTACAAATAAGACATTCATAACATTTTCTATTTTTCAATTTTTGTATTCTACTTATTTCTAAAAATGATTTGAAACCATCCACAGGGGGCGGGGGGAATCCCAAACACAATAAAAATTAAAACAAGAACCAAGTAACAGTGCCAAGGAAGGGAATAATTGCTTGAAAAATCCTAGGCTAAGGAAGGTCCTACAACTGAGCTCCCAATTAGCTTCGAGCTGCCTGGCAGCCAAGGCAAAGAGAGAAATCCAATGGCTTATGTATTTACCATTGTCTCATAAAAGGACAAATGCCATTTCATCATGACAGACAAATATCTTCCTACCTCTAAGAATTGAGAATATGAATGTGGTAATGATAATTTGGTCCATAAAAATAAAAAGCTGAAACATTTTAAAGGTAGATAGACCATGAGGATTTAGACAGTGTGACCATATAATTTGTTACCTAAATCAGCACACTTTTAAAAATGAAATGAGTGCTATTAATAATGTTGTTGGGGCAATTATGTTCATTAGGTCTGTTCTATGCAAACTGGGATATATGTTTGTCTTAGCTCTAGGACTTGTGATAGTACATTAATTTGGAGTTAATGCAGTTGGGTTCAGCACAATATGTTATGTCTTTAAAGAGACATTCTCAAATATTAGGCCTAAACCCCAAAGCAAATTCTATACTCCCCATAAAATCTGCTAGGCACTTAACTCAGAAGATAGGGAAGTTTCATTTGCTCTTAAATAGTCATCTTAAGAATATGGATAACACAACATTGTAAATCAACTATACTCTAATGAAAATTAATTTTAAAAAAAGAATATGGACATTTATCCAACATCATGACTAATTCAAATGACTTTGATAATTATCCAAAATCCTATAAATATCCCTCTCTATTTTGATTTAAAGTAGAAAATGACCAGGGCTTCCCAATGACCATTTCTTCTTAACAAAATGTGGACGAACTTTTCTCCATGTTCAAAGTCCAACATTAGGACAACTGTCTTCAGTTTCTCAGTATAAATGACCTGCTAATACAAACATTTCTGAAAGTTACATTACTGCTCACTCTGGAAAAGTAGAGATTGCCTTAAGATTTAAGAATTACATTAAAAATCCAGGCTGATTCTTCTGCCTCATGACAGCATACAAACCTCCCTAGATAAATTAAATTGTATCTAATTAAATTATATACATTAAATACTGCAATAATAATGGATAACATTTATTGGACACTTAGTATGTTCCAGGCACAGTGCCAAATACTTTACTTACATTTTCTCATTTAATTTCACTACAATCCTAGGAGGTATTATTATCTCCATTTTACAGATGAGGATACTGGGGATCAAGGAAGTTAAGTGAGTTGCCTATTGTTATGTGGATGATAAATGGCAAGGTTAGTAGTCAAACTCAAGTCTGTCTAAATCCAGAGCTTAAACCCTGTAACACAACATTAGTTCCCAATCATCTTTCATCCCTTCTAATCCAGTGGGAAATGGCTTAGGAAACGTGTTTAATGACAAAGGCTCATAAAGGGAAAAATAAAACATCCCACTAGACCATTTTCCTCTGTCTTCTAGAGAAAAAGGCTTCCAAAGGCCAACCCAAGAGGAGATCCCAGTATCACCTCCCCTACATGGGAGCTCTTGGTGACCCTGTTCCAAGAAACAGGGACACTTTCCAAGGTCAAGCCGAAGACCTTGTGCTTAGAAATATTTACTGTTTATGAGTTGGACCAAGACACGCTTTGACAAGGTAATATGGTTAGAGAATTAAATCATAGAATACTGAAAAGGTCAAATTCTTGGGGAGAGGTTTGCTAAGATAATTGGATAATGACATTTTACCTAAAACAAAAGAAGTCTGAAGATGAAAAGGTATATGTGGTAAGTTAACTGCAGAAAATGATCACCCTCTCCTCTGTTGGTTATTAAAGACTGCAGTTTGCTTTTCATTTCTGGAGCACAGGATTACAAGGTTTTAAAACCTACAGTCTCAAAAGACCACCAACCCATTTATCCTGCAAAGATGACCCCAGAGGAGGGAGGGGCTGGAATTGATTTGTTGAGAGCTCTTTGAGATCAAGTCTGGCTTGTTCATTGCTGTAAGTAGTTAATCCAAACTGGCAACAAGGTTATAGATTCTGTCGTACTGTTGACACAGATGCTACCAGAGCTTCTCCAGGTCCAAACTTTAAGATCGTTGTTGAGGAGAGATGAAGGAACCTGCGTGTGTACGCTCGCTTGTTCTTCGGATGGTGCCATTCTAAAGTTTATCTCTCACCAGAATGCTGCTTGCTGGGAGCTCACAGTCACTTTAATCCTCAGAATAAGAGTGAATATTACTCTTATCCAATTTAAAGGGTTCATAATATATAGGTAGGAGGAAAATGGAATCCCCAAGATGCTATGACACGCAATGTTATTTTCCCACTTGAAAAAAAAATGTTGATTCATTGTTGATTGTTGTTCCATAATAAGCAGACCAGTTATGTGCTTAAAAAAAAAAAAAGAGTGAATAATGGTGGCAAGGAAGTTGCCAGCCAATTCAGTTTTGAGCTGGTGGAGGATGGAGTGTGGAAAGGGAGGGCTGCTGTGCCCATGTACATAATTAATTTAAAACTCATAGATCTCTACTCGCCATCGTTTCATCCTTTTTCCAGGGGAAGCAAGCGAAGGGAAAGGAATAAGTATTATTCAGCTGGTCTTCCGGAGAACACATGACAAAAACCCAACTTAAACTAGATTAGGAGAGAGGGGAAGAGGATTAATTTGCTCATGTGATCCAAACGGCAAGAACGGGCATAAAGCAGTCTTAAAGGCTCTGATCCTTTCAGAGCCCTCCAGCTCTTGTTTCTGCTTCTCTCCAGAAGTCAGTTTCATTCTCAACTACTTCACGCTAATTCCTTCCCAAGGCTGGAACAAAGGCTGCCAGTGAGTCTTGGCCCCAAGTTTTTCCAGCTTTAATAATGTGGTAGATGATTTGCAAATATTATTGCAGTGATTCCTTCCATTCCTATACACAAAAACCCCTGCAATATGATTTTGTCGTTCCCTCCATTAAGAGGTGAAGTATATTTCCTTTTGTCTTAAATCTAAGCTAGCCCTGTGATTTACTCTGTCCAAAATAGAGTAGAAGTAATGTTGTTTGGTGTCCAACTTTTGGCATCAAGCGACCATGAGCTTCCATTTTTGTCCTTATAGAGTGCTCCCACTGCCATGAAAGGAAACCCAGGATGGAGAGATTGGCCCAGAAACTGGCCAACACCAAGCCCTTAAATATATGGTGAATCCATCATGGAGCCTTTAGCCCCAGTCAAGCCATCAGCTGACTTTAGCAACATGAGAGAATGTATTTGAGACCAGCACAAGACCCACCCGGGTAACCCACTGAATCGTGAAAATAATGTCACTGTTATATCAAATCACTAAGTTTGGGGGCGGTTTGCTATGCAGCCACAGGTAACTGATAGAGGAGAAATGCCTATCTTTAGACCAATCCCTGTGCCCAGAGAAAAGGATTTATCTTCCAAGATGTCAGGTCCTTTTGGACCACATGTCAGAGTGAAAGATAAGGAAAAGCAATTCCCCCAAAAGAAGGATGATGCTTTTCCCAAGGCAGAGAGGTTGGTCTGGGAAGACAGATAAATGCCTACTACCACGCTATAGCACTTTACAGTTAGTAAATATCTTGGTTGAATTTCACAATTATCCAATGATGTGACAAGATCAAGTATTCAAATATTACTAATGAGGAAACGAAGGCTCAGAGAGCTTCCAAGTCTTTCTCAAGGTCAGAGAGCTGTTATATAGCAAAGCCAGAACTCAAATCTAACACTTCTGATCTATGTCTAGTACTCTTTCCTTAAAAGCAGTCCTGGGATAAGGAGGCAGTTATCCAGTCCAATAACAGCTATTCTATCCAAAGTGGAAGACGGGTGGCCAGTCGAGCCTCTTAGCCAATGTCCAAGGCACACGACCAGCATCACACTCTCCTCCATTCCAGGGCCTCCATGTGAATGCATGGAATCCATCGGCCCAGTGAATTAATAGATCCATCCCCAGTGACCAACCTGGGGAATAAGCAAACAGGAGGAAGGAAGAATAATAAATCACAGAAATAGGGAGCCCCATTCGATTAAGGTACAAGACTGCTGCTGCATTTCCAAGGAAAATTATTTCAATTCAGAATGAAAACAGAAGCCCCTTCAGTGGGAGCCACAGAGGAAGAATCCTTTCCATGGTATCACCTAGTGCTGGGCCCGCCCTCCAAGATGACCAGAAGCAGAGTGGACATCCACATGCCCAACATGTGGGTGCAACAAGCCCCTTCTATTTTTTTTCTCCATGAACACTAGGCTTTGAGAGTTTAGACTTCCAAATATACTGTGATTATTAATTAACAATTTATTTCCTGGGTTTTTCTATATCAAAGACATGTCTGACTGCAAATTAAACAACCTAATCAGCATGAGCTGTTACCACACTGAGCTGCTGTAATTTCAGCCAAAAGCAAAGAAAAATTTTAGTTTGCCTACTTATCCACAGTTAGATTTCATGGGTTATTTCGGTTAAACTTCTTTTAAATATTGAGGAGAGTTGAAGAACTCTCATGAATACCTTCTGTGATTTATGAGGGTCCATGCGACTAAAAAGAAATGAGAAAAAGAAAAGCATAGTAAAAAGAAAAATAGTCAACACTGTTTGATTGTCAATGAGTCATAAGTATTCAAAGAATTATATACATACATATATATATGTCTATGTGTAGAGAGATTGAAAGTTTTATTTAACATTTCCCTCACTGCTTCAAAACTGTAGAAGATTGACTTATTCTTTATTGAAATGGCCACTCTGGCCACTTCTCAAGAGAATTTGAGATAGTTTTAAATAAAATAGTTCTATATAAGAAATGGAAAAATAAAATTAAGATCATAAAATGTACATTTTAAAACTGGAAGACAGGAGGGGAGCAAAAAATTAATCAAAAACCATGGCTAATTTAATTACATTGATCAAACAATAAATTAACCTCTGAGCTTCCTTGCAGCCAAGGCAAAAGTTAAGAATAGGAAGTATATTTCTAGGGTACAGAGCATATCCCCATATTAGGGAAAAAAAACTATCAAAAAGAGAGCCTTTTGGGGAATCCTTCTGCACTCTTGGTGGGAATGTAAATTGGTGTAGCCACTATGGAAAACGATACGGAGGTTCCTTAAAAAACTAAAAATAGAGTTACCATATGCTCCAGCAATTCGCACTCCTGGGCATATATCGGGAGAAAACTCTAATTCAAAAAGATACATGCACCCCAGTATTCACAGCTGCACTATTTAAAGTAGCCAAGACGTGGAAGCAATCTAAATGTCCATTGACAGATAACATGGATAAAGACGTGGTACATATATACAGTGGAATATCGCTCAGTCATAAAAAAAGACTGAAATCACGCCATTTGCAGCAACATGGATGGACCTAGAGATTATCATACTAAGTGAAGTAAATCACATAGAGAAAGACAAATATCATATGATATCACTTATATGTGGAATCTGAAAAAAAATACAATACAAATGAACCCATCTACAAAACAAAACAGACTCACAGACAGAAAACAAACCTATGGTTACCAAACGGGAAAAGTGTTGGGGGAGAGGGATAAATTAGAAGCTTGAGATTAACAGATAAATACCACTTTATATAAAATAGATAAACAACCAGGTCCTACTGCATAGCACAGGGAACTAACCACAGTCATTTTCCACAGACCCAGAGGTCAACACAGAGACCTACGCTCTACACACCTGCAACGGAGGAACAGAGACTGGAGAGCTGAGGGCTGCTCTCACATTTCTCTCAGATCACCCAGAACATTACAAACAAAGTGAAAATAACTGAACAATATGGAGACCATTTTTCTTAGCATCTCTCTGCGAAACTGACTTTCGACAAACTACCCAAATTTGAAATCTAGTTTCTCAGCGCACCATTGGATATGGAAGCTTCAAAACATCAAAAACATGCCACATGATATCAAAGAATTGAGGAAAGATAGCATTAATTTTTTAGAAGAAAACAAAACTTATTTTACTTCAATGTTTCCAAAATCAGATGCACCCTTTTACTTGCATTTAACTTGATGGTATGCTTTGTAACTGAGAGCACCTTGGAAGTGAAAAAAGACTGGATATCATTTCTCTTTAAATGCCAACATAAAGTCACCACGTCTCTTTTCTTAAGAGAAAATATCCTTTGTTCTGAATCTTTCATCTTTCTAAACTTTTTGAAGCTAAAGTGCCCTTCCTTTTAAGAAATGTTGGTGATGGTACACAGTTGCTTTGTAGAAATATGTATATGTGTATATATTCTTTCTAACAAAATTTAAACTTGTCAACTCAATCAGCCCCAAACATTCTTTTGACTGGCCTGTGAAATCAAAACATCTGGGAACCACTGAAGTAGATGATCTCCCCTATCTATTCCAGACCTACTAGTATATTACGTTCTTTCTGTGATCAGATGATTTATTTGATGACTCCTCTCAAATTTTCAATTCATCTGCTTCACTAAAGCATTTCCCTTTTTTAACCAAAGTGGTTAATCTCAGAGGGTTCACCATGATTTATAGTTTACTTACTAAATACAGTGACTCAATAAAGTTTCTCCAGAACCTCAGCACTCCCAGGACCACAGACGGTGTGACACGCCTCTTTCTGTTCCACTCACTCCCCATCTTGGCTACGTGGGAACATCCTAAGAGTCTTCACAACTTAATACCTCTTTCAAGCTCAGCCTGAGGCTTTGAGATGCCATAAATATATTGGTTCCAGTCTCAGTGAAGCTATTTACAAAACCTGTCATCTAAGACAAAGCGCTCAGCCTTTGTCTCTCTGTAGAACTGAGAGTAACATTAGACTCTACCTCATAAGAAAAGAAGAAGGATTAACTAAGCAGTTGTGGCCGAAATGCTTAGAAGAGTGCTTGGCACATAGTAAATTCTCAAACGTTCTACAGAAACTTCTGAGGCTATTCCTGGTAAACTTCAAATACTCATGACTAATGAAGCCATTGACTATGTACTTCAAAGGAACCATAAATGCTCGTCGTTTGCCATTATCTCCTAGGAAGGCTGACTGACACCACTGGTCACAGCTCTGCATCTGCTCAACAAGCACAAAAACTTGATCAGGTGGCATCTGGTGAAAGTTCAACTTAAATGACCCCTTTGGAGGAAGGAGGAGAGAGATGATAGTTCTTTGCAGCCCATTCTTTCTTCAGCCCTAAATGGCATGCATTCATTTCTCCTTCCCATTCAATCACTCAGTCAAGCCACAAATAGGGAGTGAGTGCTTACCAAGCTCCAGGCACTGTGCTGGATCCTGAGGACATAAAGAATTAGACACAGCCACTATTCTAAAGAAAGAAGCATCGTCAAAGCCAACTCCTGTGGGAGGGCTTGGATGCCATAGGTTCATTCAAGTCCTGGTGGCCAGACACCCAGAAGGAAAGGACAATTTCAGTAGAAACTTTCACAGTCTCTCCTTTAAGGAAACATGGACATGGTGTCCTTTGCCAATTTTCCCTCCCTGCAACTCAGAAAGTGATACGCTGTTGGAAGGAAGCCCTTCTCTCCTGGGGGAGCATTAATAACAGGGTAGCACAGGGCTGCCTCTTCTTGACAGTATCCATTACAGCTACGACTCTGTCAGTGTGCAAACTTTTAAGGTTTTATTTATTCTTCTTCCAGTCACATTGAGAGGACCAGATCACTTGCTATCCTGCTTCTTCCATAGGCTCTTTTTTTTTTTGCAGATACAAGGCAAAGTGTATAAATCATTATGTAATGGCAGGTTCATGCAGCTTGCAAAACTTGAAGAGGGAACAAAGGAACAAGGCTGCAGAGTGGCCGTTTAAAGCAGAAATTATGGAAACAAGGGAACCATTGACTAAGACAGCAAGAACACAGCAGCCTGGTGGAATGGCCATGAAAAGGTCATCGTTTCTCAAGCCAGATCTGGGCAACAGGAGCTGATCCCTTCTCTGCTGACTCTCGCAGCTCAGCATGTATTTCCAGCAGCCTCTAACAGACCTGCCATGGTTGATAGCCAAAAAAAAATATGGGAGCACCAACTTGTCTGCCATTTCAGCTTTGTGACAGCTCCGTGATCCTTAAAAACCTCATTTTGGAGATACAAGGTTTGCCTTTGCTGTTTCTTCTGCTATATACACAACCAGTGAGCAGAACATAATGCAGACACCAGCCCCACGGACTTCTCAGGCTCCTTCTAAGTTTCTGAACACATAGAAATTGCCACTTGTCATGGTCTTTCAGAGGAAAGAGAAGCCTAAGCCATATGTATTTGTTTTTGGGTTTGCAGCTCTCAGAGTGTTGAAAATGAAGAAATATTGTACCATAGTTACAAAATTATAACATATTTTAAATGCTTATGTTTCACAAGTTGTCAACAGATCAAGGGGTGTAATTTTAATATTATATGATGAATGTCTTCTTATAGTCTTACCAGAGTAGCTCAAGGATTATGTGTGGAAACATGTAGCAATGACATCAGAGTCTAACCCAGAGGCCCTGGATGAATGTAAGACCCTCCTGGCTTCCTCTGCAGAGTTGTTAGCCATGACTGGAAGGCGCCCTCCAGAGTCTGCACTATTAACTCACTTGAGACGTGTGTCTACCTCCTCACTCAGATGTCTTCACTCCTTTTTGTGCCTGGAGCCGAGCCCAGAGGAGGTACTCAACGAGACCATGGGGTGGGTGTCTCCGTGTCTTTGGGGAAAGACAGGAGTGGCTGTTACAGCTGCACTCAAATGACACCAAATCTCTCTTGATTGGACTCATTGTTCCTCACAGTTTTATTTCTCAGATTTCCAAGAGGAGCCAGAGGAAGGCAGACTGCAGAGCTGTTTCCTACAAGAAATGCATTTACATTGGGGCCTGACTCCCCCGTGCAGAAGGTGGTGGGCAGAGAGAGGTTATGGGGCCAGAGTGAGAAGGAAGGAGCTTAGCCAAGTACCCAGCACCGTGTGCTGCCCCTCAGAGCATCCGAGCCTGTGAAGCCGACACCTTCACTGGAGAGGTGCAATCTGTTTGCGGCTGAATTTTTTATCGGAAACAGTGCACCAGGTGGAGTCTGCGTCCTGGGGCATAGACACTCCACAGCAGAGAGAAGCCTGCACAAGCAGGGTGTGGGGCTCTCCGATACCCAGGGGAAAGTTTTCAGACATCTCGGGATTCAAAGCACGTTTATCCAGATCTCTGAGAGGCAGAAGGCAGTAGCCAACATCTAGATTACCTGAATCGCACATTTCCTGGAGAAAACCTTCCTCTTTCCCTTTTCTTTTTCCAACATTTGTTCCCTTTCTTTTCATCTCCTCCACTTTCTCTCCTTGGCTCCCTCCCCCTACCAACTACCCTCCAACCCAGTGAATCTGGGACTGGCAAGGAGTGAGTGTGTTGGTCATCTCAGTAAGGGAAACCTGACAATCTCCATTTTCCTGGAGGTTGGCACAAGCCTGACCCAGCAGTGTGACAACCAAAGAACCAGCAAGGCCAGCATAGCAGGGAGGGAAGGTGGAAGAACCATGGGCTATCATCACCCCTAGGGGCCCTTTCCTATGTCCACTCACTGGCTTAAGGAAGCAGAACCTCCCAAAATGAATATCCCAACCCCACACCTCTACTCACCTTGCCTTGCTATGGGGGTCATCTCATCCCACAGAGAGAGCCATGGTCCCCAGGCATCCCACTTGCCTCAGCTCTGCAACAGCAGCAAGGGAATCTCACACCAGCCTCTGCTCCAGCTGGACTGAAGGCTATGCAGCCAAATCTTACAGGTAAATACTAACAGCTATCACTCTTGCATATATTCATCCATTTAGCAAATGTAGATTGAGCTTCTGCTCTGTGCTAAGTACTAGGAGGGCATGCAGTAAAAGTTTGTTGAACTAATAAACGACTGAATAAGATACCATCCTCTCCTGATGAGTTAAGGAATGTACAAGTGTTTTATAAATCCTATTCCATTTATTCTTCTTTGATTTCAATTGATCTTTACAAGAAACTTGTAAAAGGGGTATTATTATAAGCAAGAGAGCAAACCAAGCTTAGAGGACTTAAATTTTTTCATCATGCAACTAATGGTTTAACCAGGGTTCAGACCACTTCTTTTTTTCTTAAGGCAGAGCCTGGAGCAATGCTTGGCACAGAATAAAATCTTCTCAGTTAATATCGACCAAGTCATTTAAGTAGAACCAACGTCACCACGTGCCTTTGTCAAATCAAGTGTCTGCTCAAAGACAAACTATCTCACCAGATAAGTCAAGGACCAACCCCTGCTCTGAAAACCAGAAAGAGTGTATTTTTTTCCACAGGATTTCTAGACCTTACAGCAATAGGAACAAGCCCAGCCTACCCAGATCTCCTGCAGGGATGACTGCTTGTTATCAAGCCTAATATGCTGAGATGCTCCCGTTTCATGTACCAAAGAATTCAAAAGAGGACAGTTTTATATCTGAGAACTTTAGACTTTCAATGGTGGTACTAAAAGTCATTACTCTTAAGAAAGATATTGAAGCCAAAGTAAAAACTAAAATAAAATAAAAATTAAAGATATACAACATGAAGGGTCATAAAAGCAAATGTCCCAGATTCCTGATAAGGAAGGTCTTGGGTTATTGTCCCCATGAACTTCCTTTCTGTTATGGATCAAAGCTTTTTTCTGCACCGCTTAATGTCCCAGCCAAATCTTAAGGCCATGCTTCCTACCATAAACTATCTTTCTCACCCTTACAGCGAAGGATTTTCTTCTAAGGCCACCATTCACCCAAAGACACATACTTCTCCCCAGCACCTCACTAAATCTGGAGTAGAAGGCAGCCTTGGGAATTTCCTTGTCTTTGTCCATAATTGGGAGACTCTATTCTCCTTTGATACTTGGCAAGTTCCTCTAGATGCCCAAGTCTCTTCATCCATCCATGAGCCAAGCAAAAGGCTCGCCCTAGTTTCCTCCAAGGAATCCCTTTGGTCCAGACCTCTTCTCTCCAAGTACAACCCTTAGGCTCTTATACCACCTGACATGTTTGGAAATTAAGAGCAAGAAATTAAATGATACAGCCTTGTGCCAGTTATCTGTTGCTGCATAGTAAACGGCATCAAGGTTTAATGACATACAATAATAATCATATGATGCTCACAGATTCTATGAGTCAGGAATTTGAAAAGAGCACAGAAGGAAAAGTTATTTTCGCTTCATGGTGTTTGAGCCTTCAGCTTTGCTGGCTCCAATGGCCAGAGGAGTCTAGAACAGCTGGGGCTAGAACAGTTGAAACAGAAATCCTCCTCTATGATTGCTCCTTCATTCACATGTCTGTAACCTGAGTAGAGATGGTGAAAGGACCAGATAAGCTGGAACTCTTGACCAGAGTACCTACATGTGGCCTTGCCAGATATCTCAGGGTAGCTGGACGTTTTACATGGAAGCTGAGGGTTCCAAGAGCAAATGTTCCCAGCAGTACAAGGAGGAAACTGCATGGATGATTATGACCTGGACTCAGAAGCTATCTCTTCTGCTGTATTCTATTTGTCAAAGCTGTCACAAGCCTACTCAGATTCAGAGACATAGACATAGACACTACCTCTCAATGAAAGGAGTGAGAAAATTTTCAGCCATGTTTTCAAATCACTGCAGTTCTAGCTCTAACCACAAATTATTTACATTCTTCCCACGTGCAAAATACACTCAGCCCCCTTGTAAGACCTCCTCAGAGTTTCATCCCATTACTGCATCATCCTCAAGCTCAAGGTACTGAATGTTATCTTCTAAATCAGGGGCACATGCAAATGAGGCTCTTCAAGTTCAGTGCCTTGGCTATAGCTTCTCTTGACCTGAAAACCTGTTAACAAAAGAGCCTAGTTATATGCTCCATGCTCCCCCACCAACACACACATAATGGTGAAACAGGCATGAGGTCATGAATATAGACACTCTTGTTCAAAAAGGGGGAAAACTAGAGACACACAGCCATCACTGATCAGTCCATGGCAATTCTGCAACCCAGCCAGGCACATGTCGCCAGTTCCTTTTCCAGGGCTTAGTCCTGCTCTTTGGGAGTGATTTCCCCGAGCTTTTGACTCTGCCCTCTGAGTCATCCTTCTTGTCCATCAGAGCTGCCATTGACTATAGCTGAGTAGTTTCTCCATCTGCCTCCTGCCTATAGAGTTGGGGAGGGAAGGGGCAAAGGTCTCTTTTCATTTTGTACTTTTTCATTCCCTTTCAATCCAATCTGGTATGATTCCGTTAAAAACTTTATGGGTCTCCTATGATCAATTTAAAATCTACTCCATTAGACAGAAGCTACATTCACACATATCTTCAAGATAAACATTTCTCTTTCCTGGGCTCCCTATAAGGTCACTATGGGATGAAGCCATTAATATTCTTAGGGTCTGTGAGACACATCCTTAAAGTCCTTAGCAGATTTTTGTCTACTTGAAAGTGTCTATGAGGCATCATGTTAAACCATTCTGAAGTCTTACCCAAAAAGGGAGGGTTTTACAGTCACACTCTTGACCTGAGACCACATTTTCCTGACAGTGGCCTGGATTTAAATTTTCCCCTGGGGTTCTTTGTTTGAGAACATTTCTCTGGGTGGAAAAACTGTCCAAAGTCTTTTATGTTTGCTACAAATTCCATTCAAAAACTAAACAGTTTATTCTTTAAGTCATCTTTCTCCACCCGCATTTGATCTGATCAAAAGCATAACAAAGAAGCCAAGTGGCCCTTCCAACATTCTGCCTAGAATTCTCCTTAGTCATATCGAGTCCATTAAGTACGTTATCGATTCCCGCATTATCACAGGTCACAGTGTTGACCAACTTTCTGCCATTACAAAACAAGGCCCCTTTGTGCTTCAGATTTCAGTAACATTGTGCATATTTTCCTTCCAGCCCTCATATCAGCCTCCACAAGTCTGTCAGGCTTCTGCTAACAAGTTCCTCAAGGCCCTTCCAGAGTCCACCCACCATCTAGTCCCAATGCTTCTCTTTTAGGTTTTGGTTACAGTGGCACCCCACTTCTAGGTACCACAGTATGTTCTAACTATCTATTGTCATATAACAAACTACCGAAAACTTAGTGCTATAAAACAACACTGATCTTTTATGTTCAAGGATGCTATGGGTCAGGAATTAGGAAATGGCACAGCAGTGTTGGTCCTTCTCTGGTCCACAGTGTCTGACCCCTTAGCTGAGATGATTCATAGGACGATGGAGGCCTCAACAGCTGGAGGTTAGGAGGATTCAATTCCAAGAGAGCTTCTTCACTCTGATGACTGGAGCTTGGGCTCTAATGGTAGAAGGCAGGTTTAGCTGAGACTGACTTTGAGAAAAGCTATTTCTAGCCTCTCTAGCATGACAGTCTCAGGGTTGGATTTTTTCCAGGGCAGCCCAGGACTCCAGGAACAAATGTTCCCAGAAGCCTAAAGCCTTTCATGACCTAGACTGGGAAGTCACATAGCTGTACTTACAGTGGACCGTATTGTCAAAGCAGGTGCAGGAGTGCCCAGATTTAAGAATAAGGGACACAGATCCCATCTCTCAATGAGAGAAGTTCTAAGAATTTGCGACCATGTTTTGAAAATTCCAACAGCATTTATTGCCAAATATGTAGTCAGCAATAAAAATGAAGAAGTTGGAATGAAGAGGTTACTTGACTAGTTTATGATAATTGAAAGGTCCATCATCATCCATCTGAAGAGACATGGGACCAAATCCAAGGAATCTGAAGGGCTGAAATAAATCTTCAACCCACAGAGGGAGAAATCAAACAGAAACCTTAAGAGGAAAAAAAAATCATAAAGGGAAGATGGATTTTCAAAAAAAAATCAAGACTACCTCTTGCCAAAAGATGTGTAAAAGAGAGAGGGCAGGGAGGGTTATGGAGAAACGTAGGGCAGGAGGGAGGAAAGTTATGCGAGTATTCATATGCCATGAGTCTTCATCTTTAAAGAGAAAAAAATCACACAAAAATCTGTTTGGTTCTTTTTGTTTTGTTTTGTTTCTGTATGTTTTTTGTTTTGTTTTGTGATTCTATGTAAGGAAGATGTCCTCCTATAATACCAGAAGAACAAGTAAAAAAATATTTGCTAAGACTTAATGATTAATTGAGACCTTGGAAGAACCTTCTTAACAGGAAGGGTGATGGAGAGCAGTTGGGTCAGGCAGTGTGGTGCTGTACTAAAGGTAGTGCGCTGGGAGTTGGGGAACCTGGGTCCTAATAGGGGCTGCATCCTGATATAGATGAAAACAACAGATGTGATTAAACTAAGGTGATCCCAGGAATCAGAGTTTCTCAATCTAAGGGCCCATGTAACACCAATATTCCATGAGTATATAGAGATAGTCCACTACTAAAATCAGGCAATCTTCCAGATCACATATGATTAAGTTAAAGTATGATATTTTCTCAATTTAAAAGCTTTATCCCATAATTTTTTAAAGCTATGGGTATATTTTTTACTACTTTTCTCTACTCATAGATATCTGATTTATTAAACTCAATATATCACAAAGTAGTATATTTCATGATGTTCCAAAATGTACCATGAATTTCAGATACTTCACTGCTGGATCAAGCTTAAGAATGATCTTAGATCTGATATGGTATATTTGAGAGTAAGATGTATTCTCATTCTTTTATTATTCCAGAACTGTGACCTGGCACAAACTGGTACTAGCAAGAGAATAGATGGAAAAGATATTCTTGGTGAAGGCAGGAGACTGGCTTGACCTCTCAGGGAGAATTTTAGATATCTGTTTTGGATAAAGTTATCTATTTAGTACTTCTGTCAGCATCCATCATCCCATATCTCATAATGAAGATAGATAGATAGATAGATAGATAGGTAGATGATAGATAGATATAAATATCTCCATTTGGGCAACTGTAATAAAACTACCACAGACAACATTTGCAAACATTTGTCTCTCACAGTTCTGGAGACTGAGAAGTCTAAAACAGCTGTCCCCAACCTTTTTGGCACCAGGGACCAGTTTCCTGGAAGACAATTTTTCCATGGATGGGGGTTGGCGGGGGATGGTTCAGGCAGTAACGCAAGTGACGGGGAGCGATGGGGAGCGGCAGGTGAAGTCTAGCTCGCTTGCCCGCCACTCACCTCCTGCTGTGCAGCCCAGTTCCTAACAGGCCACAGACTGGTACCAGTCCACGGCCCGGGGGTTGGGGACTCCTGATTTAAAATCAAAGCTCTGGCAGATTAGATCTGATGAGGGCCCTCTTCCTGGTTCATAAATGGCTGTGTTCTTGGTATGTCCTTACATGGCAGAAGGGGGCAAGAAAGCTTTCTGGAGTCTCTATCATAAGGACACTAATCCCATTCATGAGGGCTTAACTCTCATGACCTAATCACCTCCTAAAGACCCCCATCTCCTAATACCCTCTCCTAATATCATCGCATTAGAAGTTAGGATTTCAACATATGAATTTTGGGGGGACACAAACTTTCAGTCCAAAACATATGTGTAATTGCTAATATTACACTTTATGCCAAAAATCCTTGTAAGTTTCATACCTGCAGATAGACAGAATATTGGGAAACAATTCTCCATGAGTCTGTGGGTTTATCACATTTCTGAACATCTTGGGAAGACAGACATTGACTACCCTTGTCCTAGACTATCTTTTCAAGAATATTTGTATAGTGAACAGCCTTGGAAAATAGAGGTAGTTTCTGTCCCTCCATAGCAGAGGGTAGGTTTGCTTATTGTCCAGAATAATAAACATTTGGGTTGCCTAACTTTGGGATTCTGTTGCTATAACACACTCCACTGTGTGTGCAGCTGTCATCAGGCTCCCTTCATGTGACACTGTGGGACTTGTGGCTCAGGAAACTGGTGAAAATGCTGATATTTGGGTTACTGTTATTACTATGAGTAATAAACCATCCTTTGTTTATGATCCAGGAGTCTCATCTCTTCAGCCAGCCTCCATGAATCTATGGCAGGCTAACCTCTTATCTTGCAAATAGAGTGAAATTTCAGACCTTTCACATTTCTTGACACAGACTGCCAACATATCAGAGTTTTCTGCCAAGGAAAAGTGCTTTGCTGAACATTCAGAGCTAAAGTGCCCACTTTCTTTCAGTTCTCTATGTTTCTCTATAGGGCCTTAACTATGCAAACATACTGAGCAATTCTTCCTCCTTAAGAACAATAAGAGGTGTATGCAAAATGATGTTCACTGCAGCATTGTTTATCACTGTAAAAATTCAGAAACTGCTGAACTCCCTAATAATAAGATATTGATAAATTTGTGGTACAGCCCTATAATAAAGGTTGTGAATCAAACAAGAACTGTATCCACAGATGTGTGCCTGTTTATATGGTACAACATTCACAATGTGTCATGTGGAGGAAAAGCATTATGAAACAGAAGTGCTCCCATTGTAGTATCAAGAGACATGTCTTTTTTTTTTTTTTTTTTTTTTTTTTTTTGCGGTACACGGGCCTCTCACTGTTGTGGCCTCTCCCGTTGCGGAGCACAGGCTCCGGACGCGCAGGCTCAGCGGCCATGGCTCACGGGCCCAGCCGCTCCGCGGCATGTGGGATCTTCCCGGACTGGAGCACGAACCCGTGTCCCCTGCATCGGCAGGCGGACTCTCAACCACTGCGCCACTAGGGAAGCCCAAGAGACGTGTCTTTACACAGAAAAAAACTCCAGAATGATATATACTAAGATATGAATGGCAGATATGCTAGATGGGGAAATTTCGGAGCTTTTATCCTCCCTTTGGCTTACCCATGCTTTGTCATTTTTCTGCAATGAACATGTATTTCTCATTGTTCACAGATGGAGAAAAATAACATGATCAACACCTCTCGTCCTTCAAGCCCTTTTTAAAAAGGTTTTCAAGCTCCAGAGGAAATGGTAGTGTGACAAATGTGAGCAGTGGTAGTAGGGAGGCCGCCGTGGGTGACTGTTAAGAGCCCAGACTCTGCTGAAGTTGTGGGGGAGAGTGGTATCTGCAGTCTAGTCAGAAGCACAGACTCCACAGTCAGCTGGTTCTTTTCTATATTGACTGCTTATCCTCTAAGCAACCCTGCTGCTTTTGTGATAAGACCCATGTTCTATCTTGCCCTGGCTTTATTGGAATAACCCTTCAAGATTGCCAGGATTTTAATGTGCTCGAAAAGCAGATCCAGATATATACCAAGTAACAGCCCCGCTCTCCACCTTCCTTATCTTCAGCAGAAATAGCTGTACTATCATGACTCCAAAGCCAGCTCTCTGCCAGCTGGTTTCATTTACGCATAAAGATTATTGTCAATATGTTTCTTTCTGACCCAAAATCTGAAATTCATTTCTACTCTGGTCAAGAGTCTCCAAATTGCCTTGTACAGTTATGATTAGTTCCCCATAGATGCAAAGATCTAGCTCTCCCAGGATAGCAGTATGTAGGGTGTTTGGAGATATGGTTCCTGACACTGAAGTATAAGTATACTAAATTTTTAGTACTAATACTTAGGTTTGAATTCTGTTATTTACTGCCTCTTTGTCCTTGGGTAAATCAGTAAACCACTTGACTTCCTCCTCTGTAAAATGGGCATTACGGCTCTGTCTACTTCATAAGCAAATGGGTTACTATAAACTCAGTGACCCAAAGGCCAGAAAAATCCTAAATGTATCCTTAAGGACATTGCAGACCTT
This sequence comes from Leucopleurus acutus, assembly GCF_964270905.1. NCBI lineage: Eukaryota > Metazoa > Chordata > Mammalia > Artiodactyla > Delphinidae > Leucopleurus > Leucopleurus acutus. The sequence continues at coordinate 18,706,428 of NC_139156.1, forward strand.
TTATTATAAGAACTAAGTATCTTCACTTCTGAAGGACCCATCCCGGCTTCACATCAAACCTATTAATTACATCATAACAACTTCCTGTAATAAACATAAGTATACACGTGACTATAAATAAGTACTTGCCACAAAAATATCTTGAAGGTGATTTTTACAATTTTGCCTTTGACATTTGGTTACAAGTCATTTACCATAGACTAAGGCGGCTTAACGATTACCATGCCTATTCAGGAATTCTTGTGAAGTGAAAAAAAAATCTAGCCTACAAATTGTTCTCAAATGTCATGAAATTTTTATGAATACTAAATTTAATAATGAATAGAGTTGGCATGTTATATTGGGTAAACAATTTTGATTTTGTAGTCGTCTCTTCCCATTTTGCAGCCAACACAGTTTGGGCTCCAAACTATGGTTTCAAACATTTCTTTCTGTCAGGCCCAGAAAAGCTTTTAGGCCCCAGACAGTCTGCCTAGAATGCCCAATAGATAAACAACTAGGTGCCCCAAGGATGCCCCCTTCCCAGAGTTATGGTAGAGTAGTGTTCCATCAGGGATGCTGGTTAAAATGTAGATTCTTTGGATGGACCTAGAGACTATCATACTAAGCGAAGTAAGTCAGAGAGAGAAAGACAAATACCATAAGATATCACTTATATGTGGAATCTAAAATATGACACAAATGAACATATCTACAGAACAGAAATAGGCTCACAGACACAGAGAAGAGACTTGTGGTTGCCAAGGGGAGGAGGGGGTGGGGAAGGGAAGGATTGGGAGGTTGGGATCAGCAGATGCAAACTATTATATACAGGATGGTTAAACAACAAGATCCTACTGTAGAGCACAGGGAACTATATTCAATATCCTATGATAAACCATAATGGAAAAAATATAAAAAAGAATATATATATGTAAAACCGAGTCACTTTGCTGAACAGCAGAAATTGACACAACATTGTGAATCAACAATTCTTCAATAAATTTTCTTTTTTAAATGTGGATTCTTGGGCCTCACTTGGCTCTAGTGGACTAGAACTTTTGGAACATACATTTTTAATAATCTCTTCAGGGGATCATTTGCATACCAACATTTGGGAACCAATGACCTGGGCCCATGTACGGGGAAGGTAAGAATGGCCAACTTTGCCCCACAGCGACCTCTCTGCAGGCACTCAGCCAGCAGGGCAGAGCGACCTGCAAGTTAAGGAAAATCAGGCAGCAGCGTACGTGCCTCGATGGAAACTGAATTCCATTTTTATAGAGCTAGCATAAGCGCTCTGTATGCGGCATTCAGCCCCCAAATGTTGAGTCAAGTTCCTTTTTTCAAATGGGAATGAATAATTTATAATCCCATTGTGTTAACTCCAAAATAATAAGCCTGTTTCTTGAAGCAGTGCCGAAGTCCACACTTTGAGGACATACTCATAAATCCTTAAGCACTTTCCTAACTACTAGTTGAAAAAAATGTATGAAATGGCTTTTGAGAAACACTGAGCTGGGGTTCAGCAAAAGTGTGATCTGGCTTGCACCTGCAACAGAATTGCCCAGTACTTGTTAAAATACAGATTCCAGGGTCCCACTTAGGACTTTGCACATCAAAATGTTAGCAACTGGGGCCCCGAAACCTGCATGTTTAAGAAGGGCCGCGGGTGACTCTTCTGTTTCCAGATTGATTGACAGCTTTGCCTATGGGGCCCAGCTTTGTGCGGAACCCCGGGGACTGATTTCTACCCTGAGTTAGCTCTGTCCTTTGGGTGGAGCTGTGGCCTCCGCCAAGAGGTCAAGCCTATTCCCGGGGTCACAGGCATAACCCCTCACTTCCCAGAAAATTCTAAAGGTGTAAAAACTGTCAACTGATCTCCCAGACACCAGAAAAATATCCAAGTATTCTCTAGAGAATCTCTCCCTGATCCCAGGAGCCATTTCCCAGGTGTTTCCAAAGACAGAGGCCACCTCATGGACTGCCTGCTGCAGAACGGGGGAGGGGAAGCACTATGTCTCAGCTCTCTCACTTCTGACCCATTCGCTTCAATTGGACAGCCTAGATTTTGGTCCCCAATTGAGTCAACTTCACCTCATTTGTCTGGATGACCTTACAACAAGTGAAGCAATTTTCACCTCCATCAGTCAAGACAGTGACTCCTGAGGTGTGCCTGGCCGCAAAACCACCACGAGGACTTATGCCCTCTCAGGAGGGAGCTTAATGGACCCAGAGAAGTGATGTAGTTTTAAAGAGTAGTTGCCCCACTTACAGGTCTGGTACCACGGGAGCAAAAAGCAATGGGTTCTTGCAGGAAGAGTGTTTTTACCACGCGTTCTAGGAGACACTCCTTGGACCGCTTAGAATTACCTTCACTCTTAAGGGAAACACCATTTGGCACAGAGGTGTTGGTGGGGATAGACAAGGTCTAGAGGGAGGAGATAGAAAAGCCAGCCTGACACACTGTGTTATCAGCAACGAGAATGAAGTCTCTTCTGTGAGTCATTTGCTGGGGCTGAGTCCTGATTAAAAGAGAGAGAAGGCAATTCTTTTAAAAAGTTCCTCCTAAAGAGGAAAGAAATCAAAGGGCTCTTTAAAATGGAGCTGCTTCTCCACAGTCCATTTGCAAATACAGAAAACTGACCACTCCACCCCGAGGCCAGGAAAGCAACCAGCGGGACTGGGCCAAGCAGCTTTTTGATAGAGACATGGATACAGAGGACTGTTCCTCTATTATCAAGAAAAAGTGCCAGTACAGTGGTAAAGAGCAAGGAGTCCCTGGCTCAGTGGTGAGGAGGGATGGGCGCCTGGCGCAAGCAGGAGAGCTCAGGTCCTGCCTGACAAGGGGGACGGCTCCTCCAGGGTGCTGGTGGCCCACTGGCATATGGGAACATGGACCGGGCTTTGCCAGATCTTCCCTTCTCAGATGATGCTGTAAATAAAATATTGGGTTGGCCAATACGTTCATTTGAGTTTTTCTGCAACATCTTAGGAAAAATTCCGAACGAACTTATTGGCCAACCCTCTAAATGTAGAGGCTGCAACTTCTGCCCTAAAGACTAGGGTGACATAGGCGACTCCAAGTTCTCTGCAGACCTCAGGGACTGAAGGAACAAAAGAGCTGTCTCCACTGGACTGAGGACTGACCCGTCTGAGGTACCAAGGCCAGTGTTGTATTTGAACCACCTGATGACATGGAGGATTAGTGCTCAAGCAATTAATATAAGCAAAGTGCCCAGCCTCCTGCAGTGAATGCCCTAAGGGGGACTTCCTGAGTCCTTTCACCTCCATCCAGGTGAGCTGGAATTGCCCAGAAAAACGCCCGAAGTGTCTGTCTTCCCTTTTCCTTGTCTTAGTGAAATCTTAATCACCCAAAGACCCAGCTCAAATGTCACCTCCCCTGGGACGCCCTGCCTGATGCTTCCAGTGGAATCTAATCCCTCCTACCCTCCCTCCTCTGTGTCCCACAACAGTCCAGACAGATTCACCAGCTAGAGAGCAAGGCGACACATGCTACTACATATTCGGAACCCCACGAGGGCTGGGGTCAGAGGTCTGATGGGGATCGCCGTCATGCAGCAATTATCATATGCTTGGTATTTCACAGCCATCGCCTTATTTTTTATCTCATGTGCTCTGAGGTAGGTAGGCATTACTCTCTACATTTTACAGAGAAGAAAGTGAGGCTCAGGGAGCCTGTCCAAGGTCATGTAGCTGGAATGGGAGAGCTGAACTTGACTCCAGTCCTGGATCACCCAGAGCCTGTGTTTTTCACACCCCAGGGCCCAACCTAGCACATAAGCATTTGTAATTCAAGAAACAACAAAAAGAATCTGTAAGATCCTTTAAGAGTCTAAACAAGTAGAATTGTCTAGAAAATGAAATGTGAAGTTCTGTAGAGGTTGGAGTATGTATGTGTGCCCTATGATGGAACCCTAAATAAACAAACATACTGGCATGATACAAGTACCATGATATTTTGTTAATGAGCAAAAGGGAAGTACAGAGCAGCAGGTACAGAGTACTACTTTTTGTGTGAGGATCTGTAGGTTTAAGCTCAGGTTCCCCCAAAAGCGGACCCCAACAAGAATTTGGAAGCCAGTAGTTTATTGGAAGGAAATTCCAGGAAGCCCCATACAAGGAATGGGGAAGTGAGTCAGGGAAGGGAATAAAACTCATAAAGGGTATTATTCACGAACAGGTTTCCACTGGGCAACTGAGGCAGGATCCCTCTAGGGACCTCTGGGAGGCTGTGTGAACATGGGCAGAGCCCAGGAGAAAGCTCTGAGCTTCTTTTCAAAGAGTGGGAGAGGGGAAGGAAGAGAAGGGGAAAGGAGAAGGCAAGAAGGAAAAGGAGGCAAAACAGGAAAAGGGAGGTGACGGCCAGAGGAAGAGGAGGAAGTAGGGACCATCCTGGCTACCTAGCCACACAGAGCCTAGCAACCATCCCAAATCAAACGCTAATTTTAGAAAATCCATGACTTGGACTGGCTGAGGCTGTACTTACTTCTGAAGCAAAAGCTCCCTGCAGCTGACACAAATGCTTGTCTATCTCGTGTCTGTTTTTAATGCATGGTAGCTGCTCAGTCTTTCTTGCCATTGTCAGCTCTGAAATTTCTGAGCCCGAGACTCCAGTGGCCATCATGGAGGAAGGTTCAAGTTCCCACAGCCAGTTGGTGCCAAAATCAAGGTCAAAAGGCACAAGACACCACTGACAGCAGCCAAGCTTCATCCTAGCAGCTTACATACTAATATCCTTCCGGGCCTCTTTTCTTAGCTACTCAGAAGAGCCCGCTTAAAAGGCAACACCACCAAGTCAGGATGATGCCAGAGATAACTTTGCCTAAGTGGTGCTTTGCTTGTTTATTTCAGGGTCTGTACCAATGCAGTATCATAAGCCATTGCTCACCTTTTCCTCCACTTGGGCTTATCCTTTCTCTCTTATGCGGCCAGATAGTCAAACAAACTGGTGATTTCCTTCCTTATTTTACAACCTCTCAGTTCATGAAAATGTGAACTCCCCATATCTGCTTGGTTACTTTGCTCTATCCTCTGGGGGATCCCAGGCAATACGGTTATGATGTCACGAGCAAGAACAATACTAGGGAGTAAAAACTAGAGGCTACAGGGATGGTGGGGGGGCTTTAGCACCCCCATAGGTTGTCTCCATGAGGATGCACTCAGCATCCTGCCTGCTTTCAACCAGCCTGCTCCCTCTTCTACTGAATCACACACACCTACTCCTGGCACCATCCCGTCTCCATTCACATACTGAGCAAATGGAGATTTTTGAAATGTGTGGACTGCTGGATTCCTAGAGCTAGAAGTTCCCTCCGGGGCCTGTCCATCACCTCTTCCATCTTACAGATCAAAAGATGCACACTCAGGAACTACCCAACCTGGCATGGATATAACCCAGAGCCTGATACACAGCATTAGGCGAGATAAGGTATGATGCCAAGAGAGTGTGCCACCTCTGGAAATTCACAGAATTCCCAAACCTCAACCTTTAGGAAAAATTCTAGACCTAAAACTCTTTTCCAAAAAAATCCATTTAGATTAAAAATTAACTATTTTGGACGACTGTAGTTGTAATCGTTTGTCTTTCATGCCTTGCAAAGCTCTGAGACTTCTACCCGCCAAGACTCTAGAGGCTAGATACGAGGAAGGGATTATTCTAGCTCCCACAGCAAAACGGGAACAGAATCGAGACCAAAAGGCGCCTGGGTAAAGAGGACGCTAAATTGGCTTTTAAGCTTTACCTTGCTTCCCCAGCAATCTGGCTCCCTACAGGGCCAGCCTGGTCAGGAGAGGGAGGAGTTTCATGACAGTTTTACTATTTTATTTTATTTTATTTTAGGCCGTACCATGCGGTTTTCGGGATCTTAGTTCCCTGACCAGGGACTGAACCCGTGCCCCCTGCAGTGGAAGCGCTGAGTCCTCATCACTGGACCACCAGGGAATTCCCATGACAGTTTTACTTTAAACAGTTAACTGCATACACTGCTGTGCTTAATCAGTGATGCAAGACTCCAGAGAGTGCAGCTACATCTTATTTGTTGCTGTATCCCCAGGGCCCCACTCCGTGTCTGGCGTACAGTAGACACTCAGTAAGTAGGATGGATTGAGTGGAATCCAGCTGAATCAAGGAGGGAAACTAGTTGAGGTCCTGCTGGGTACCAGATACCAAGCAATGTGATTTATGAGTTATTTCATCCAGCCCTTGTATCACCTCTAAGATAAGCCTCCTTCCCCTTTTGCAGATGAGAAAACAGAGATTCAATAGAATTGATAAGTGGCAGAGGCAAGACTCAAACCCAGATCTGAATGACAGCAAAGAGAATTCTTCTTCCAAATATTCACTGCCGTTTTAAAACGTTCTGATAATTTGGAGCATTACATCCTACAAGGTGCTCTGAGTTGCAAAAGTATTTGGGGCGCTATGTAATTTGGAATATTAAATAATTAGAAGTTGTGGTGGTTCATCAAGATGTGAGGGTATGTGGACCACAGAAATGATGGTGAGAGAGTTTTGCTGGCTCTCATTTAGGTGATGGATAGGCAGTTCACGCAGGACCCAGAATGGGAGAGAGCCTTCATGTACACTTACACTTTGAATAAGGGTCCAAGCACTATGCCCCTCCACATGAACGATGGCTCAGGAGAGAAACACAACAACGCAATTTGCCTCTGTAACTAATTCCTCTTGTCTGTAGCACTGAAAGAGCAATACTTTAGCAGCCAGTGAGTTGGATAATTGGAAATAACGGCAACTCTGAATAGGCTGAGGAAAGCTGGTTTTTAACAACCTTAGTGCTATTTTTTATAATCAGCGTCTATGTGCAAAGAATAAAATAAATAAATGCAGAAAGGGAAATAAGCAAGCCTTCTTCAGCCACCAACACAGGCAAATCTTTCTTTTTAATGCTGTCTTGAAACTCTATTAAATAATAGTGAAACTCAAATTCTTGGCTTTGGCTAGAATCTTAGAAGTAGGTTATTGAACTAACACTTCTGCAGATCGAGCAAAATTTTTCCAGAATCAATATTCTTCCCAATATAGACAGAGAGGCGAGCAGGCCAGGACTTTTCTGTAAGGATTTTTGTCTTCTGTTAAGCAACATCCAAGCTCCTCTTTGTTTTTGTAGTCACTTGCTGACGGGAAATGCTGGCAGACCTGTGAGCCCAGAGACCCAAAAGACTACGTATCCCACCCCCCCACACACACCTGCCAGACTCCACCCCCTCTCCACGTTACCCTCATATTTTTGCAATATCAACCATCTCACACCCCAAATCAAGCCAACATCCAACCCACAGTTTAGAAAGCATATCCCCAAGCCCCACAATAAGAATCTGCATTTATACCCAAGGCAATCTCTCATTCTTTGTCTCATCAACTCATTTCTGATTTCTGTGGCCACAGATTTTAAGTGAAAGAGCTATGGGACAAATTACAGACTGGAGTCCTTGATGAAGGAAAACCAGTCCTGGGGCAGAGATTTTACCAATAATACAACAATTCAGGCATAAAATTTGGTACTGCATATAATATAGAGAGACATATGGAGAATATTCTATTCACTGAAATCTTTCAGGGGCAAACACTGCATTTCTGCTGAAGAAACACCTTGTGAACCTGCTTGATGGTCAAGGGTAAGGCTCCCAGAGCAAGTTCAAGACACAAAGGTGACCAAGAAATTACTCTGCATAAAAAAAGCAAGAAACCTGGGCTTCCCTGGTAGCGCAGTGGTTGAGAGTCCGCCTGCCGATGCAGGGGACACGGGTTCGAGCCCCGGTCCGGGAGGATCCCGCATGCCGCGGAGCAGCTAGGCCCGTGAGCCGTGGCCGCTGAGCCTGCGCGTCCGGAGCCTGTGCTCCGCAACGGGAGAGGCCACAACAGTGAGAGGCCCGCGTACCGCAAAAAAAAAAAAAAAGCAAGAAACCTGAACTTCCTGAGGAGGAAATCCTGAAGAGGGAGAGAGGAGAGAAGTTGATGTGCCTTGACACAAAAGAAGGAGGGAAAAAAGGAAAACCCCCAGGTGACAGGGCGACCATAGAGTGGCTTTGAGGGAGGAAGTGTCTAATGGGGAATTTTCAACACTGACTTGTCAATTATTCTTAATGAAACATCAGTATTATAACATAGCTTCCTGCTCAGAGACCTTCAGTGGCTTCCTATTGCATCCAGGATACAAGTCAAAGCCTCATCCTGCTATCCAAGGCCCTCCCCCTCCAGGCTGGCTCCAACTGTACCCCAGCTCCTGAGCCAGTACCCATCCATGAGGACACTATGGGCTGATGGATCAAGACACAGTGATGCGGACCTGGTCCAGATGCCCCTACCTTGAGCAACCACTGGGTATCTTACTCTGCTCCAGGGTCAAGTGCAAGGGTCATGGCAACTGACCTTGGAAGGCCCTTTCTTCTCCACACTCCAGGAGGGTACCCAACTCTGCCAGGCCCTCCACTCCCACCAGCCTCTACTCTTCTCTCTCTCCTTCCTTATCACTAAATCACACTGTTGCTCACTCAAATGACCTTTTCCTGCTTGCCCTGCCCCTCTTTGAGAGCTACCCATCCTTCGGATCCCACCAGGAGTCGCACCAACTCAAAAACCCCCAAATGCCACAGCACACAGGCATCACGCCTTTCTGAGAGCTGCTGTGGCCGCCACCACCTGGAATGTTGTTTTTTGTTCTGCCACTGCTTTGCATCATCACTCAACCCTTCCCCGTGTCAATGTCCTGCTCATCTGGATCCTAAACTCTCTGGAGGCAAAAACAATTTAATTTTATTGTTACCAACAAAAGTCAGTATCACCAACAAACTTTTGTACAGTTCTAAGTGCCAAATAAATAGTACGTAACCAATGAACATTTGTTCATTGAATGATGTCAGTTAACTGGCCTCTCTCTGCCAGGCTCAGGGTTTTTGGCTGAGATCCAAAGGCTCCCTTTAACTTAGAACTTTCCCTTTAACCTTCACCAGCTGGAGAAAAACTTTGTTGCTTTTTCACGGAGCCTGTTGATCCCAGATCTGGGACAGTGAGGGAAACTGTATCGGCCCCAGGCAGGTATTTATATGTGTGCAAGCAAAGCAAAGGAGTGGATGTTCATTGGCAAACTACTTAATAAGGGTAGTAGTTAAGGGTAAATGCTCATTAAGAGTAAATGGATTCCTACAATAGCTAGCATCTGATGCCTCACCTACATTGAGGGTCACAAGAAACAGTGACGGGGTGCCTTCCTCCCCCCTCTTCATTTGGGGAAGCCATGTTCTGCCCCTAGAATGTGAGCTCTTTGGGAACAGAACCCCAGTCGGTCTGCCTCATTCACCACCATGTCCCCCCCGCACAGATTAGCCCTTGATGTGTGGGGGGAAGGCCTGAAATAATGAACAAATACGAGCACACTGAGAACCCTGGAGGATGTCCACAGCCTTCTTGCTGACAGTCACTGCCGCATGGTGGCTCTCACGGGGCTTCTCCTGAGTAGTAGTGGGGGGCCGGGAGACGGGATGCTCTTAGGCAGAGCCCCACCACATTGTTCTTATCCCTTTAGATCAGGAGCTCCTTGAGGTCTGGGACTGCTTCTTCCTCATCGTTGAGGCCTCAGTGTCAGCACTGGCCCAGAGAAGGTGTCCAGTGGAAGATGTTAATTGGATGAATGAGGGCTCTAGGACCTGACACACGGGGTCATTCTTTCAATGGCGTTAAACCATGTGGGAAAACATCCCATCCATCTGTCAGGCCTCACTGTTCTGGTGGAGGAGGCATTCTATAACCAGGCCCAGGGACATAATTATCTTTGGCTCTAGAAGATATTCAGTTCATCACTCTTGGCCATCACAGGAACTGGACTGAGTTGGGCTGAGATGCAAAAAGACAGATTAAATTCCACAAAGCTGCCTTATTTTTTTAAGGTTCTCCCTTCCTCTTTCTCTCTCTCTCCACTCTGTGTCATAGTACTGTAATACTTAAGCTCGCCACATTGGGGTAAACAGGGACTGCTTTCACGTATACCTCTTTGGCATTTCTGCTGGGAAGCACTCTCAAAAGAGATGCCTCGGGCTTCCCTGGTGGCGCAGTGGTTGAGAGTCCGCCTGCCGATGCAGGGGACACGGTTTCGTGCCCCGGTCCGGGAAGATTCCAGATGCCGCGGAGCGGCTGGGCCCGTGAGCCATGGCTGCTGAGCCTGCGCGTCCGGAGCCTGTGCTCCGCAGCGGGAGAGGCCACAACAGTGAGAGGCCCGTGTAACGCAAAAAAAAAAAAGAGATGTCTCTCCAGCTCACCTCCTCTCTCCCCTTCTTCCTTAATCTGCTACCTGTTCGCATGCAAAACCTAAACAAGGCTGACTTATTTATTCATTTACTTATCCACTTATTATTTAGGATTGGAGGCTCAGATATCATTAATAAACAGAAACGGCAAGTTTGATTTGTACGCCTGTCTGTCCTAAACGTAGCAACAAGTGTTTGCAAAAAGACCAATGCTTTGTTCAGTACAGATGTGGATTTGTCCCTATTGTATGCTTTTACAAAATAAGTGGATAGTTTTAAAGTCAAAAGAAAAAGTGGGGGAGGTGAGTGAAGGCTGGCTGTCAGGAAGCCCTGCCCAGACGGGAAGGAGGCAGTGTGGAGGTGGCCCAGGCCCCATTTAACAAGCTCTACCTGGGGCCCTGGGCTGTGGAGGAGGGCAGAGAGGAGCGCATGGGGCCAGGGAGGGGCTGCAGGCAGGGAGGAGGGGTCAGGAAATGCGAGGGGCGGGAGGTGGAGGGAAGGAGGGAGGGAGCCGATGGGGCCTGAGTTCGGATGGAGGGAGGGAAAGAGGAGCCAGCTGGATGCTGCTGGGAGGCTGAGTGGACGTCCCCATAACGGAAGGGCTGGCCCCAAGTCCACCTGCAGCCATAGGCCCCGTGGTCACACTTAGGATGTCCTTATATCCCCGTCCCCGAGTTCCCCAACCCCCAGGGACGAGGGTTCCGAACGCAGGGGGAGAGAGGCCACCTGGAGAATTCACCCCAATCAGCCCTCTGAACCACTCTACTCTGCCTTGTTGACCTCCAGCCGGTATGGGGGGATGCGGGTGGACAAGGCACTTCACTGAGTGGACCTCTGACCAAGGGAAGCAGATAGGGATGGGGGAGGGGGAGGGACTGACCCTCCTGGGCTGTAGTCACCTCAGGGCCAGCACCGGGGTAGGTGGGTCTGCAGGTGTGGACGTACCTTGGGTATCCACTTCCACCCAGGGTGGGCGGGCCGGACACTTCAGTGGGAGACTTGATCGTCTGCTGACCAACATGCCCAGAGATCACAGGCGTGGGTGCTGCGGGCACGATGCAATGGAGCCCTGGGGTGAGAGTCTTGTCTGCTCCAGCCCTGGGGTCCAGTGACTCCAATGATGGACAGCGGCCAGAGTTCAGCCAGGCAGTCAGGTCATCCTCACATCCAGTCCTCTGACCACTGGGCTCCACAGTCACATTCAGGATGTCATGTCTCCGTCCCCTGACCACTGGACCCTGGGGCCACACCCAGGATGTCCTCACATCCCCATCCTCTGACCTCTGGCCCCCGAAGTCACACTCAGGACATCCTCACATCCAGTCCACTGACTACTGGACCCCAGGGTCACACTCAGAATGTCTTCATATCCCATCATCTGACCACTGGATGCCATGGTCACAGTCAAGATGACCTCACATCCCCTGTAAGGGTCTGGTCCCTGCAGGCTATGGACCCCAAGTCCGGCAGTGCTGTCCCCACAGACGGGCTCTCTCTGGAGCTCGAGGCTTGCTGCCCTGCTGGGGTCTGGGCCCGTCAGCTCCGGGAGGTGGCTCCTCCCACACCCTCACAGGAGTGGGTGTTTAACGTCCAATCAGGGCTCAGAGTATTTGAGTGCGAGCCCGAGGCTCCCGCGGGAAGAGACGCGAGAGGAGGTCGGAGGAGTCGCCGGAAGCTCTGCTGGATTCCGAGGTCGCGGTGAGGACCCCCTGCCTGTCTGAGTTCAGAGTCTCCGGGTGGGGTGGGGGTCGAGGGTGGTCCACACTCCCCCAGGCCTCAGCTCCTCCTTCCTTGCCAGGCCTCAGCGGCTGGAGGGGCCGCAGGAGGGGCTGGAGGGCCGGGGCCGCGGGGGAAGCGTCCGCTCGCAGACTCTCGTGTCCGCCACACAGAGGGTGGGAGCCCCGCTGGGTCAGAGCCCTGAGCCCGCAGGAGCCCCTGGACTGCAGCTCCCGGAGCTGTAACAAGCCCACCGTCTCCCGTGCCGCTGGCCGAGTAGGCAGGTCAGGTTGGGGCTGGGGAAGAGCTTGTTGACTGAGGTCTCCTGTCCTTACGCTGTGGCGTCAGGACCATCAGGGCGAGTTGGTATACGTGAGCGTTTGGGGGACCCAGTGAGCATTTGGGGGGGGCCGGTGAGAATTAAGGAGACCCAGTGAGCATTTGGGGAGCCCAGCTAGCATTTGGGGGGCCTGGAGAGTGTTTGGGGAGCCCAGTGAGCCCTCGGGGGGGCCTAGTGAGTGTTCAGGGGCCTGGTGAGCATTCAGAGAGCCCAGCAAGCATTTGAGGAGCCTTCTGAGCGTTCAGGGCCGGGGGAGGAGGAGAACAGGAATGTCAGGTGGGTTTGCCGGCTCTGTGCACGTCCATCCGTTCATTCACCTGAGAACTATGTCCTGAGTGTCTACTGTGTGTGTCGCCAGCTGCAGATGTGTATGGGGACAGAAGAAGCCTGCCTGCGTAGTCACAGGATGGTGGCTCAGGTGTCTCACCTGGCCAAGGTGGGTCAGTGGGACTGGAGCCTTAACTTATCCTAAACCTGTGTGTTTTGTGAAGCCCTCTCCTGGTGCTCACCTGAGCCCCATTGACTGAGAAGGCAAAGGGTGGAGTGGATCCAGCTGAGGAAGTGCTCAGTGAGGAAGGCTTCAGGGTGCACAGGTGCACGCGGCTTACTCCCAAGGGTGCTGTCCCAGGGCTCGAGGTTGGAGCTGCACCTGGGGAGTGGGGCTCACCTGGGCGGTTCTGGGTTTGCCCTAGTGCTGAGCACAGCTGAATCTGTACTTGGAAACCAGAAAGTGGGGTCTGCTGTCAAGGGCGAGAACGAGTGACCCACACCTGTGCACCTGGGAGGAGGCGAGTGCGTGGCAAGTACAGGATTGGTGTCCACGGTGGTGGGACGATTTTCCCCTCACCATGGATGAACCCACCACCATCTCAGATGAGGGCAAATGGGAGGATGAGGGACTTGTTACAAAGTGATCCAGATTCTGATGAAACAGAGGTATGGGGACATCGGGACAGGAGTGGACAGGACACTCTTAGTGTCATGTGACTTGTGTTTGGGGCACAGGTCTCCTCTGTGATGGGGATGCAGATGCACACCCACAGGTGTCCCCACAGTGGTAACACAGACACACCAACAGGTGCCCTACATGATGGGGACACGTCCACAGGGGCCTCTATACCACTCGCACCTGGGCCCTGCAATAAGTGTTTCGCTCTGTGTCACCTTTGCAATGACTTTTATTTCAAAGAATTATTGCAAGGAGGAAGGGGAACTATTACAAGGAACTATTACAAGGAACTATTACAACTATTACTACTAGGGGGAGGGACTACTACGATAGAGGGGGGACCATGACAGTAGAGGGGGACTATACAGGAGAGGAAGACTTACTCTAGAGGGTGGACTGTTGCTATAGAGGGGGGACTATGACAACAGAGGAGTATTGTTACTCTATGGGGGGACTGTTACTGTAGTGATGAGATATAACAGTTGAGGAGGACTGTTACTATAAAGGGGTACTGTTACTTTGGAGAGAGGATATAAAAACAGAGGAGGACTGTTGCTCTAGAGGGGGGACTACGACAATAGGAATAACTCCCGACAAAGTCTGCAAGCATCTGGAGAGTTGGAGCAAAGGAGGTTTCTCCATGGAGACAAGTAAACACAAGTATAAAGAGGCCCAGGCATGGGGTTGGCGAGAGAGGTGGCCTGACGGCACATGGATCAGAAGCCCCGACTCAGGAGGTGCCCTGAGCGGGGCTTCCACCCAGGGGACGGGCAGTGGCCACAGTTTGGGCTGGGGAGGAGGGGAACGCGTGGGTAACCAGCCCTTCTTCTGACTGATCCCGGGAAGGAGCGGGTCAGCTCCTGGCTGATGAGCCTGGGGAGGGACTGGGTCCGTGTGGCCTGGTCAGGAAACAGGGGCTCCTGAGTCTCAGCTGAGTCTTTGTGCGGAAGGGTCTTCACAGGAAGTCGTTGCCCAGACACAGAGGGTGAGGGGGTTTGGACCCTCGGTCACCTTTAACATTGTCGAGAGGGCCTTTGTCCCTCTCACAGGTGGGCAAGCCAAGGCACAGAGGCTCAAGAGCAATTTCAGGGTCCAGGCAGGGCGACAGGTAAAGACCCAGGGTCTGCAGTGGAGGGAGGCTTCTGAACCACCAAGTCCTCAGCATGTTTGGGAGACACAGCTCCGCTCACCAATCACAGTTTCTGTCTCCTTGGAAATGGGTGATTGCGGTTAAAGCAGGACTCCCTTCAGTGTTGGGGTTAGGGTTGCTCAGTACCCAGTAAGCAAGGTTCCAGTGTCTTAACCACCCCCCCCCCCCCCCGCAAGGACCCTCGGCCTGTGAGGAGAAGGAGGGAACACCCAGACCCTGGGCTGTGACAGGAGGGAGGGGACATTCCACAAACGGGAGAGAAAACACCATCTACTCTGGAACCAGCGTGAAAGCACAGTGGGGCGCACATCACAGGGCATCATGGGTGGCCCACTGAGAGGCTACGGAGACGGAAGAGTCTCACCCTTCTCCACCCATGTTCCTGGATAAAAAGTCACTGATTTTTTTCATGAAGGAGATGGTTCTGTGTTTGGAGCCAGGCCTCTACTCCCAGGAGCCAGGAGATAGGCATTTCCTTCTCCATCACATTTCAGAGATATGCCCAGACCTGCAGGAAACATTCTGAGCTGTGATAGTGTCAGAGGCGTGTTCAGCCTTTAAAAGATGTTCATACACTTCAAAGAGACAGAGAAGGAATCCCCACGTTTTCTAAAGCAAATGTCTTAAGAAAGGGGAAGGGGAGGAGTCTTCCCTTACTCTCAAGGGGGAGCTAAGACACGAGATTTGAATTTAGATTTGCCCTTACGCTGCCCAGTGTTGAGTCCCAGGTGGGCTGTGTGGGAACTGAGTTCCCCAGCCTGCTTTGTGAATTCGTCTGCACTGTGGATGGGTGTTTTCTGTTCTGTCTCAATGTAGATGAGGCCCCAGGAATTATTTTACTTTGTCGAGGATTAAAATTGCAAAGCAACATGCTAGTAATGGAGCAATGACCACCACCACTCCCACTCTGGAACAGCTACGGCAGGTTGACGAGGTGTGTGCCCCTGAGGACGCTGAACAGATCGGGGGGCCTAGGGGAGGTACGAGGTAGGTACAGGGAGGGGGATCTCTCCATTTTCAGGTTCATGTTTTAGCTGGATTTTCTTGGAGGAACACTGAATCTTGTAGGTAGAAGTGTCTGTGTGCCTATAAGGTACGGGGGTGACCTTAAATGTAGGGGCTCCTGTGACTGTATCTGGGGGTGACGTTTGTTCATTCACTCTGAACAGACTCGTGGTTGGGGTCAAGGAGTATGTGTCAAGGGCCTGCAATGCAAGTGTCAGGTAAGCTCCCTATTGGGAGTGACTGGACTTTCTCTGGCAAAGGGGCTGGGGTCCCTGTGGACCCCTTGCTGGGTCACTGCCCTTTCCTTCCTTCATTTGTTCATTCCTTCATTCACTCAGGCCTGAGTGAGGCTGAGGTCTCTTAAGGTGATCCTCCCTCCCGCAGTGATGGTGCTCAGATGCGGACGCGCTAGAGCACAGCATCCTTGTCTGGTTCTCTTGTGAGAACCGCGCCTGGCTTCACCACAGCCGTAACTGTGGACCTGCCAGTTGGACACGCTGTGTTCCTCCTCCTCCGTCTCGTAGGAGCTCTGCCCACTGCCCTCACTGACATCCGAGTGTGCAAAATGGCTGTGTTTATCCAATTCGGCAAGTCGTGGAATTGAGGTGAAAGTCTAGAAAATCCGTACCCCCGGACACTTATGTCTTGGGTGCAAGTCGAGCTGATGTTTCAGGGTCCAAGTTCCATCAGAGGTGGGGACAGGGTCAAGGGCAGGGGCATGCTGGCCAATGGGCAGGACCTGGCTCCCCAGGGAAAAGAACCAGCATGTGTGCACAGTTTAAAAGCTGATGTGAAGGACAGTGGTGCACAGATAACAAAGGTGATAATATGCTGATATCATGTAATAACATAACACACAATCCTCTGTTGTCAACGGGCTCCCCCAGAAGGTGCGTATATGGGCATATATGTTTATTAGCTAAGCTGATACCCAGGCTGTATAGTACACAATTCACCAAATATACTAGTAGCTAGGACTCTGGTGCAGATTCCAGAGAGCCTGGGGCCTCACGGATGCTTTTGTGGATGTTTGCTCAGCTCCATTTCCCAGCCGCACGTGGTCCCCCAGTTGACGGGTGAGAGTGGTCCTGACGTCCCAAACATTCCTTGGTATTTTCTTGTCATTAAGGAATAACACTACGAACCCCATTGAGCTGAACCTCATTTTTTCCTCCGTGATGTCAACAGCCTCTACTGAATCGCATCCTGGGTTTCGGATGTGGAAGAATATTCTCTCAGTCATTACAATGCAGCACCGCCGACACACACCTGTGCATCTGGTCTGCACGTGTCACACTTTCCCCATCACTTTCTAAGTCTAGACCATCAACAAAACAATCAACCGAGATTGGCATTTGCCATTTCTGTGGTGTAGATATTCCCACGGTGGCCAGTTTCAAGTTTCCAATGTGATGTTCCTGAAAGCGGAGTTGGGAAGAACCCCAGCGAACGTTTCCACCACACACACAATGGGTGGGAGGGAGTAAGAGCCCAAGCAGAGACAGTAGTAGATGCATTACGTAGCCAGCGAAGTCTACAGTGATAGTGGTGAGTTTTTAGAATTTGCTGCCTTTATTCTTCATATAATGTATTCAGTTGTAGGGTAAGTTAATTTCTAACACTAGCTGTGTTTAACAACCCGCTCACGCCATTCTTGAAGATTCCAATATGGCTTTCACGATGGGTGGCAGCCACTTCCAGTGCCCTCTCCCCTTCCGGGTTCAGTGCCTGGAACCCAGAAGTTAAACTAAGAAAAAAAAAAAACTGAGAAAAGACAGACTAACAAGAGAATGAAAGATCACATGACATATGTCCATGTGGAAGTTTATGAAGAAATATTACTCAAGGGGGCAGTGAGAATTGAGGACTTAAATACCATCTTGGACTGGACAAAGGAAAGGGGTTTGGGGAGAGTAAGTTATGGAAAGGCAGCCAGGAAAGCCCGGTGAACAAGGGGGTTTCGTGGCGTTTGTGATGCAGATTCAAGTCGGTGCTGTGTCCATTGATGAAAATTGTTAAGATGCCTCCTCTTCCAGCTATGGGAGAAGGAGAGGTCGCTACAAGTGGGCATTTCCTTTATAAAGTGAATTGCCTCTACGGAGAAAAGCTTGTGCACCCTGTTCTTTTTCTTTTCTTTTTAACATCTTTATTGGATGTGCCCTGTTCTTAAAGCTTTTCCTGCAACTGCTGGTTTTCAGTGGCCTTCCGCTCAGAATAATCCTTATGCCAGATGGGCACATTTTGGGTTGATGAGTTCTGGTCTCCTTCATTTGAAACTCAGTGGTTTTCCCTTAGAAAGCAAGATGGGGAATCCCCGTGAGATCCCAGGAGTCACCTGAGCCCCTTGGTTTGGAATCATCGAGACCTGGCCCAACTGGAATAGGATCTAGGAGGGTCAGTACTCCATTCGGCTGCGAAGGGGGTGTGACAGGGTGGTGGGTGGGAGGGGTGCAGACCGACCCCTGTTCTCCTAATAAGGACAGCAGAGGTGTGTGTCCCTATGTCAGAGCTGAGCACACTCCCACATGGGGGCCCTGTGGTGCAGTCATCCCACACTGCAGAGTCCTGAGGGTGGGGTTTGGGGGTCTGAGCCCTGGCCTGAGACCTGTGTGGGGGAATGTGTGGGGCCATCATGGCTGGATGGCATGAGGATGCAGTCACTCCCATGTGTGCTGCGTGGCAGAGTCTAGCTCCAGCCACCTGGACACCTGCTGTCTGAGTGTCACATGCCCCCAGTGGTCTGTGGTTCCATGCTCACTCCCAGGGGGTGGGCATTTGTGAGACAGGGCGTGAGCTGAGAGAGCCACAGGACAGGCTGCGAGGGAAGACGGAGGCGGGGTGCTAGTTGCGTATCTTTCATAGATGGTGAGAGGTATGGGGTCTCTGCTGCTGCTGAGGCAGAGCAAGAACCAGTGGGGGGTTGGCTGTTGGTGTGCTCAGTGCCGTGTAGGGGTGGAAAAACTTTTCCTCTACCCGCTATGTTCCGGACCAGAGATCAGCAAGTTAAACTGACAAATGACGGATTAACAGGAGCAGAAGGTTTATTATGTCTGTGTAAAGAGCCATTCACAAAAAAGAAGTGGAGAGACAGACTTAAAGACTTATGCGCCATTTTAACTAAGTGTGATAAGTTAGAAGAGAAGTGACAAGACAAAGGAAAACAGGTTTCAGCCTCTAATGGCAGTAAGTTGTGGGACGGTAAATAAATGGGAAATAATGGAAGACAAAGATGATTTAGTGAGGTTTGTTCCGCAGACTGAAGTCAGAACCTTCTCAGATGATAAGATTTCTTGTCCCCTTCCTGGTACAGGAGAGGGAGGGGCACATCCTCACAAAGGGATAAGGCAGATGGGGAAGGGCAGAGTTTTTCTTTTCACTGCTTCTCAATTGCCTTTGGCTCAAAATGACCCTTATGCCAAAGTGGTGTGTTTGGGGTGGCAAATTCTGATCCTCTTCAGCTATATACAGAGAGTTTCTAACAGCTGGAGATGGTCCTGGTGCATGGGCCTCCCCCAGACTAGAGGGAACTCTTCCCCTCAGAGGAGAGGGTCCAGAATGTCGGGGTGATGACCAACACACTGCATGGTTATCGTGAACCTCAGTTCTGAGCTCCTCACACGCTTTAGCTCACGGAATCCACCCTCCAACCCTGTGAGATGGGCACTATTACCAGTCCCATTTTACAGGTGAGAAATCGAGGCATGGATGCTGGGGTGACTGGTAGAGCTCAGATGCAAACCCAGCTCTTCACCACTTCTCCATAGAGAATGGTGTCGAGTTTCCTGGGGCTGCCATAACAGACACCGCAGACCGGATGGTTAAACAACAGACATTATTGTCTCACGGGTTTTGGAGGCTAGAGCTCTGAGTTCTAGGTGTGGGCAGAGTTGTTTCTCCTGAGGTCTCCCTCCTTGGCGTGTAGACAGACATCTTCTCTTCCTCCTGTGTCCTCTTTCAGTTAGAACCTGAGCCAGACGGTGATCAAAGCAGCAAAAATAGATTTTATTCAGGAGCTATTTCAATGGGGGAAAAGAAGCCCCTGTATAGAACTGGACTCCATCCTGAATCCCCCGAGGGCAAGGGGTTTACAATTGATGAGCAGAATGAAGGGGTCACGACGGACACTTGCTAAGAGTAGACATCAGGGGTCAGCGGGAATTCTGACTAAACTGACCTACCAGAATCCTTGCAGTCAGGCATTACCTAGGGGAGGTGGGGGATGAGGAACCGATCAGATATCTGGGGTGACCTGGTATCTGGGGTGACCTGGTATCTGGGGTGACCAGATATCGAGGGAGGGTCCTCTGCACAGGAGGAAAGAGCATCTTTCCTCTGCCCCTTCTCCGGCTGGGGCCCCATGCACAAGACTGGCCAAGGACAGATCAACAAGAGAAAGACACATACAAGTTCATTAGGATGATGTTGGTTCACAGAAGAGTTCATGGTGTCACACATACACACGGGGGCAACCAGTGATGATCACCCCAGGGGTGAATAGAACTTGGGCTGGTCACCCATCTTGGACTGTTCAAAGAAAGAGGTTTGGGCTTCTTTTCGCGGGAGTAAGTTACAGAAAGGCAGCCAGGAAACCATGGTGAACAAGGGTGTTTAGTGAGGTTTGTTCAGTGGGCATCTCCTCCGTAAATGTGAATTTCCTTTGCAGGAGGAAAGCTTGTGCCCTAATCTAGAGCTTTTCTTACATCTGCTGCTTCTCAGTAGCCTTTAGATCAAAGTTACCCACATGCCAAAGAAGCACATTCTGGGGTGGTGCGTTCTGGTGCCGTCATTTCTCCACGGACTCAGCAGGATTCTTGCTGAGACTCAGCTGTGCAGGCCCAGCAAGGATGGGACCAAGGCTGAAGCCAGGGATGGGACCTGGGTGAGATACGCTTGAGAGTGGTCCTGGGTGTGCACCTTGTGTCTCTGTGTCCTGATATCCTCTTCTGATAAGGACACCAGTCCTATGGGATCTGTTATTTCAGAGTGAAGGGGGATTGTGTACCCCCCATTGAAAGGGTCATCCACATCTTGACCCCAGGGCCTCAGGACGTGACCTCATTTGGAAGTAGGACCTGGTTTTGTAAGTAGGTAATACAAGGGCATTATGGTGGCCCTAATCCTGTGTGACTGTGTCCTTATAACATGAGAGGAGACACACAGAGGAGAAGCCACATGAAGACGGAGACAGAGGTGAGAGGGATGCAACCACAAGTCCAGGGACTCTTGGAGCCCCCAGAAGCTGGAAGAGGCAGGAAGGACCCTCCCCTGGAGCCTCAGTCCTTTCCAAGTAGACAGTCGCCATGAGTGGGCCTGAAATAAAGGTGGTGCCGTGACCCCTGACCCTTCTGTGTCCCCCGCACGGTGCCCTGGGGACAGCTCTCGCAGGACGCTGAGCAGCGAGGTGTTTGCACATGAGACCATAGGGCGCTGGCCCCCTAAACATGCAGGACCATCTTACCCTTCCTCCTGGGATCTGGTCACGTGGAGTGTCTGTGCACCAGGTAGGGCTGGGCTTTCGGCCTCTGCACAGGACCTCTGGGTGTTGGTTAAAAGTGCAGGTTATGCCCCAAGAATAATGGAAGGTAAACTTCTCATCAGCCCTATGCAGTGTGGGCAGGGAGTCATAATTAATTATAGAGTTAAAAGCAGAGGGAGTGAATATGACTCAGCCATGAGGAGTGCAGCACTGACACAGGCTATAACATGGATGAACCTCAAAAACATGATGCGCAGCGAGAGAAGCCGGACACAGAAGGACAGTCAGTGTGTTGCTCCGTGTACACGAAACACACAGAACAGCCAAAGCCACAGAGACAGAAAGTGGATTAGTTATGCCGGGGCTGTGGGACATGCGGGGTGACCTCTGAGGGGTGGGCGTTTGGAGGAGACAGTGGAAATGTTCTGTAATGGATTGTTGTGTCGATGGTTGCACAACCCTGTGAGTATATACAACACCGCTGAGCTTTATACTTAAAATGGATGAATTGCGTGGTATGGGAATTAAATCTCAACGAAGTTATCAAAGGTGACAACCTGGGGGCCTCCAGTTTTGTGAGGTCGGACAGAACCCGCGTGTCTGAAAGCCCCGTTATGTCCAACCAGGCAGGCTGGGGGCACCTCATGGAATTCTCCCCGTGACGTCAGACACGCGGGCCCTGGCATGGGTAGACCTCAGCCAGTGAGGCTGGATTCTGTAGCCCCGCCATCCTCTCTTATAAACGGTGGCGTCAGCTCCGTAGCAGGAGGTGGGTCAGCTTGAAGCCCGCTTCTTTCATCTGCACATTTCTTCTTTCTCTCCCAGCAATGGTGACAGCCGAACTGTGCCAGAGCAACGAAAGCAAGGGCGTCATGCACAGAATGACCGAGAGGTTTGACCGGGAGGGGTGGGCTCCTCGGAGGCCGGGACCCAGGACTGAGGTCCCAGAGCCTCCTTCTGAGCGTCGTGGCCCCAATGCCCCACTCACAGGAGTTGCCATCAGGCTTGATGGTTGAAGAAGCCACGGCGTCGGGATTTCACTGGTAGAAAGCATCCTCCTTTGCTTCCCTGGGAGAAGCAGGCCTCCGTTCTTTATAAATAAAAATGATAAACTTTAATATTAAGAATTATGTTATATGCATGTAAGGAATTCCCTGGTGGTCCAGTGGTTAGGACTTGCGCTTTCACTGCTGAGGGCACAGGTTCAATCCCTGGTCGGGGAACTAAGATTCCATAAGCCATGCGGTGTAGCCAAAGGAAAAAAAAAAGAATTTTGTTATATATACAAGTAAAGAATAATCAGAAAGATCAAGGGATAGAACATGACGAGTGGGCACCCAGGAGTACCCTCCCCTTGTCAAGCCTCCTCCCCACGCTGAGGCAGCTGTTCCTGTGACAGTAATGTTGTCCTCAGAGTGTACCCCCAGGCACACGTCCATAAGTAAGGCAGCCCAGCTGTGCCTGGTTCCCAGCTCTGTACACAGGTTCACTGCGCGTGTTGCTTTGTGGCTCATGGTGGCTCGACATCATATCCATGAGATTCTTTCATCTTGTGGATATAGTTTTTTAAAATAATTGTTATAGTTTTTAGTAACTTTAAATTAAAACATAATTGCTGTGGAATATTCCTTCGTATGAGTGTGCATAGTTCATTTCTGTATCCAGCTGTGATGGCCTTCAGGTTGGTTTTGGCTCTAGCTCCTGTGGCTGTGTAGTCCATGTCTGTGTGTCCTGGTGCGGTGCTCGGGGGTGTGTATTTAACTGGGCGCAGCACTGTGGGTCCCTGTGTGCACGGATTTCACTATCTGAGGCCGGATTGTTTCAGAAGTGGGTGCATCCTCGCCGTGTATTAGGCTTTCCATTGCTCCACATCCTGCTGGTAGTTGATACAGTGTCTTTCATGTTTGCCGGTCTGGTAGGTGTAGGCATAGTTTTTTCTTATGGTTTTAATTCCCTGGGTTATTAGTAAAGTTGTGCATCTTGTTGCATTCATGGACTATTTCCTGTTGTTTTTTTAAAAAGTTTTAAAAATTGTGGTCAAATACACATAACGTAAAATTTACCATCTTAACCATTTAAGTGCACATTTTGAGGTCATGAAGTAATTCATACTGTTGTGTAACCATGACCACCAGCCATCTCCAAACTTTTTCATCTTGCAAAACTGAAACTGTTCCCATTAAACACTAACTCCCCATTCCCCTCCCTCAGCCTCTGGAACCCACCATCCTACTTTCTGTCTCTGTGGATCCGACTGCTCTAGGGCCCTGTATGAGTGGAATCAAACATCATTTGTTCTTTTGTTTGTGTCTGGCTTACGTCACTGAGCATAATGCCCTCAAGGTTCATCCCTACTGCAGGCTGTGTCAGAACTGCCTTCCTTTTTAGGCTGAAGAGCATTCCATTGTATGGATGGACCATGGTTTGCTTCTCCATCATCCATCAGTGGACACAAGTAATATGTACATTAATTTCTCACATCATAAATATTTGTGGAATAACTTCAGAAAGTCCTATGAATCAAAAGTTATTTACCATTAACTTTTTCTTAAACTTTTTATTTTGAAAAGCATCAAAACTAAGAAAAAGGGAAGAATACATGAGCTTCACTCGTTTTCGGGAATTAATACTTCATAGTATTTACTTTATTCCCTGTGTGTGTGCTATGCCTGTGCATGTGTGTATACATGTGCTGCGCATGTGCATGTGTAGGGGCATCTGTACATTTGCACACACGTTAGTGTGTGCATGGGCATATGTGTGCTATGTATGCGTGTGCACGTGTGTTCATGTGCTAGTGTATGCATATATTTGTGCTGTGCACGTGCATACGTTAGTGTGTGTGCCTGTGCACGCATGTGTGTACACCTGTGTGTTTGCCAGAACCACTTGCAAGTTGATTACAGGCTGAATTGGGCCCCAAATACGTCAGCACGCATCTGCTCAGATGACCCTGTGTAGCCATGTAAAGGTCATGGATCTCGGGCATTTAAATGAATGGAGCAGAATGTCCTAACACAGAGTCTGTCTTCTGCTTGCTGTAACTGTCTCAGTAAAGTCCTTCACACCTTCATTAAGTCCCATTCAGGGTCCACCTGAGGCCCCCATTACATTCAGTCATCTGCCCCAGGTCCCCTTTAAGCTACAAGTCACAGTTGGAGAACCCGGCCAGGGCCAGGGTGCACCCCTCCTGTTGCCCTGACCTCCAGGGCCTGAAGTTAGCTCCTGTGTTCCCATCGCTCAGTGTGGCCCCAACTTGGATGGGGCCAGCGCCTCTCTCCCCGGAGGGTCCCGATGCCCAGACAGGAGGGTTTATCCATTCATTCTCCACTTGGATGGCCTCTGTGCCCCAACCTCTTCCCCCTGTTCTTCCTTCAGAGACAGCAAGGTACACGCTCTGGGCATCATCCCTGGTCACGAAGCCACCTGACCAGGAGCCGTCAGCCCTCCCTGCTGCTGGGAAGCAGGACCTGAGTGTGGTGCTCTCGGCTGCCCTGAATGTGCTCCACCTGAAATCAGATGGCGGGATGGACCATCCTGCCTGGGCTTCCAGTGCGGCCGCCTCCTGATAGGAGCCCAGGGCACTGGAATCAGGCCACTGCTGGTCTGTCCTTGCAGGAGACTGGGCCGCACTACAAGAAGTTCCTGGCTTACTCCAGGATCCTGGCCATCACGTGGCCAGAGAAATTGGTATCGTTTTTGTTTCACACGTTGAAATGTTTGATGACAGAAAGATTTTGTTCAGTTTCCTGATGTGGGTGAAGTGTGGAATCTGACGTTTTCCAAGATATGTACATCCTGGTTCCCACAAGAGGGTGAGCCCCTGTCCAGAGATGAGAGACCCCACGTGTGTGACCTGTGCCTCCTGGGAAAGCAGCCCTAAGCTAGTTTAAAGCTGGCCAAGTTCTGTCTACACAGTAGATTTAGACCTTCCCGTGTTCTGTCTATACTGAATATGCTTAGATCTGACCATATGCTGTCTGCAACGAGAACATTTAGACCTGACTGTGTTCTGTGTGCACTAGGACATGGAGACCTGGCTAGAGACCAGGCCTGGCCTCAGTCCTGGGAGTTTCAGGGCGGACGTGGAGACCTGGGTAGACACCAGGCCTGGCCTCAGTCCTGGGAGCTTCAGGGCAGACGTGGAGACCTGGGTAGAGACAAGGCCTGGCCTCAGTCCTGGGAGCTTCAGGGCGGACATGGAGACCTGGGTAGAGACCAGGCCTGGCCTCAGTCCTGGGAGCCTCAGGGGGGATGTGGAGATCTAGGTAGACACCAGGCCTGGCCTGAGTTCTGGGAAGCTCCGTGCCTGTGTCTGAATGTCAGTGCTCAAATGTCTGGGGTCTGGAGCTGAGGCGGGCTTGTCTCAGTAACAGCCTCTGCTCTGAGTGTGGTTCATGGCCCTCCCGGGGGTCAGTGCTGTGGTAGGGACCTTGGTCCTTACCCCTGTGAGGTTCACCTTACCTGGGGCTCATGGAGACTCCTCAGGTGTGCTCTGTGGTAATTATTCCAGTTCACCAGCACACACAGGGTGAGGAGAGAGGCAGGATTACCTGGTGAGTTGACTGCTGGGCACGTGGATCGTGGCTTAATGCCGATGGGCAGCAGATGAGATGTGCCCCTGTGATCGCCTTCCAGCCGACCATCTATGCTCAGCAGAGTCTAGACCTGCCCCTCCTCTTTCAGTGCTGCTGTCTCATGAGTTTTCTCAACACCTGAGAGAGAGAGCCAAGGGCCGAGCCTGTCTGAACCAAGGTAGTGTGTTCAACTTTAGCATGAAAGTTTTAAAAACAATGAAAATCACATGGAACACAAATGAAAAGAGGAGGGGACTGACTTCTCTGGGACTGGCGTGGGGGGAGGAGATGGACCCTACACTTCTTTCTACAGTCCCAGGAGGGCCCGGGGACCCAGCTCCTTCCCACGTTGGGGGCTCAGCCAGCACAGCCATGGTGTCCTGACCAAGGGGACGTGTGACCCCAAGGGTGGGGTCCGAGGAGATGGGGTCACCCTGGTGAGTGTGGACGTGTGACCCCAGGTGCAGGGTCTGGGGAGGTGAGGTCACCCTGGAGACTGTGGTTGTGTGTCCCCAGGTGCGGGGTCGGGATTGTGTGGGTCTCACCCCATCTGTATGGGTCAGTCTCGTGTGCAGGGGGAGACCCCATATCTGCTCTTTGCCCGCAGTGTGTCTCGTCCCTTCTGAGATTTCTAACAACTTAATTGAGGATGTTGCCCTGATTAACCTATGGACCCTTTTCTTCTCTTAATCTTGTCACGTTCATATGGAGACGGGTACCTTTGAGCGGGTTGCTGCTCCGTGTTCTGAGTGGCAACCCTCAGTGGTATCATATTATCACAGCATATCATACATCATATCCAAACCATGGGAATCACCGCTGTCTGGGTTCCTCTGGACACAGCTCAGATAGCACAGACTAGGCCCCTAAGAATGGTCCCCCCACGTGCCATGTGAGGGTACAACGATGGCCCCAGAGGTGGAGGACGGTGCTTGGGCCTCACACATTTGTGTAAAGGGGAGTTGAATTGGAATCTCAATTAACAAGACATCACTTTAAAAATTTATTTTAAGTGAAATAAAATGCACATCACACACCCTTTACCATCGTCACCATTTTCAGTGCACATTTCCAAGGCATCAGGTACGTTCACCTTGTGGAGCCATCACCACCATCCCTAGAACTTTTCATCTTATAAAACCAAAGTTCCACAACCATGAAAGTCTCACTGCCCACCCGCTCCTGCAGCCCCAGCACCGCCGTCCACTTCGGTCCATGAGTTGTTGTTGACTCTAGGGCCCCCATTTGAGTGGAATCCTGCAGTGTTTGCTGAGGGGTCATTTTGGAAGAGCTGACTTTCAGTCTGAAGGTCTGCCTGTTTGCATCTGAAGAATCTGCATTTAGGGACAGGGTGTCCGGGGCACAGATGAGCTGGGACCTGACCACTCGCCTGTGGGGCCCTCTGGCCCCGTCCCTTGAGCTGTGCTTCATCTGTGTCATGGCTGTCCCCGCTGGCACCCCTGGGATGCTGGTGTCTGAGTGAGATTCCTCTGGTGCCCTGCTCCCCTGCCCTCTTCCTGCCTGTTGGGGACGGGGCTGCTTGCTGGGGCGTCTCTGCTTCTGCGGCAGGAAGGACCCTACAGGGCAGACCCACAGTGTGGGGCATGATCCCCAGAGCATGGGGCCCTCATAGGACACAGCGTCAGGGCCATGACTAGTGTTCGGACCACTTCATCACTGACACAGAATGTTCCCAAGATCCCGCTCAGGAGGGTGTGGTGGGTGGCCTGGGACCCCAGAGGCCCCATTCCTATCCTGGAGCTTGGAGAGGGCATCCACCATGGGCTCTGAATTCACCCCACATCTCAGCCGTCTCCCTCTGTCCTGTCTTTGAACACAGGAAAACAACTTCTACTGATTATTGTCCACAGCATAGGCCTGGTCCTGTTGAGATTAGAGTTCTTTAATTTAGGCACCCTGGGATATCAGCTGTTTTTAGGCCTAAAGAAGATATAGCTCATGAGTGTAAAACATTTTCAGTTGAAACTAATATTCGATGACTAGCTCTATACTACTTGGTTGTTGACTTCTATTAGTCATAATTCTCCCGGTTTTAGATCTGATGTGGGAATCGTAGAGGAATCAAAATTAAAATCTTCATAATCTGTGTATTCATAGCTGCAGAATCATTGATGGCCTATAGTTTTTTTTTTTTTTTAACATCTTTATTGGGGTATAATTGCTTTACAATGGTGTGTTAGTTTCTGCTTTATAACAAAGTGAATCAGTCATACATAAACATATGTTCCCATATGTCTTCCCTATTGCGTCTCCCTCCCTCCCACCCTCCCTATCCCACCCCTCCAGGCTGTCACAAAGCACCGAGCCAATATCCCTGTGCCATGTGGCTGCTTCCCACTAGCTATCTACCTTACTACGTTTGTTAGTGTGTATATGCCCATGACTCTCTCTCGCCCTGTCACAGCTCACCCTTCCCCCTCCCCATAACCTCAAGTCCGTTCTCTAGGAGGTCTGCGTCTTTATTCCTGCTTTACCCCTGGGTTCTTCATGACATTTTTTTCTTAAATTCCATATATATGTGTTAGCATACGGTATTTGTCTTTTTCTTTCTGACTTACTTCACTCTGTATGACAGACTCTAGGTCTATCCACCTCATTACAAATAGCTCAATTTCGTTTCTTTTTATGGCTGAGTAATATTCCATTGTATATATGTGCCACATCTTCTTTATCCATTCATCCGATGACGGGCACTTAGGTTGTTTCCATCTCCAGGCTATTGTAAATAGAGCTGCAACGAACATTTTGGTACATGACTCTTTTTGAATTTTGGTTTTCTCAGGGTATATGCCCAGTAGTGGGATTGCTGGGTCATATGGTAGTTCTATTTGTAGTTTTTTAAGGAACCTCCATACTGTTCTCCATAGTGGCTGAACCAATTCACATTCCCACCAGCAGTGCAAGAGTGTTCCCTTTTCTCCACACCCTCTCCAGCATTTATTGTTTCTAGATTTTTTGATGATGGCCATTCTGACTGGTGTGAGATGATATCTCATTGTAGTTTTGATTTGCATTTCTCTAATGATTAGTGATGTTGAGCATTCTTTCATGTGTTTGTTGGCAGTCTGTATATCTTCTTTGGAGAAATGTCTATTTAGGTCTTCTGCCCATTTTTGGATTGGGTTGTTTGTTTTTTGTTATTGAGCTGCATGAGCTGCTTGTAAATTTTGGAGATTAATCCTTTGTCAGTTGCTTCATTTGCAAATATTTTCTCCCATTCTGAGGGTTGTCTTTTGGTCTTATTATGGTTTCCTTTGCTGTGCAAAAGCTTTGAAGTTTCATTAGGTCCCATTTGTTTATTTTTGTTTTTATTTCCATTACTCTAGGAGGTGGGTCAAAAAGGATCTTGCTGTGATTTATGTCATAGAGTGTTCTGCCTATGTTTTCCTCTAAGAGTTTGATAGTTTCTGGCCATACATTTAGGTCTTTAATCCATTTTGAGCTTATTTTTGTGTATGTTGTTAGGGAGTGATCTAATCTCATACTTTTACATGTACCTGTCCAGTTTTCCCAGCACCACTTATTGAAGAGGCTGTCCTTTCTCCACTGTACATTCCTGCCACCTTTATGAAAGATAAGGTGTCCATATGTGCGTGGGTTTATCTCTGGGCTTTCTATCCTGTTCCATTGATCTATCTTTCTGTTTTTGTGCCAGTACCATACCGTCTTGATAACTGTAGCTTTGTAGTATAGTCTGAAGTCAGGGAGCCTGATTCCTCCAGTTCCTTTTTTCGTTCTCAAGATTGCTTTGGCTATTCGGGGTCTTTTGTGTTTCCATACAAATTGTGAAATTTTTTGTTCTAGTTCTGTGAAAAATGCCAGTGGTAGTTTGATAGGGATTGCATTGAATCTTTAGATTGCTTTGGGTAGTAGAGTCATTTTCACAATGTTGATTCTTCCAATCCAAGAACATGGTATATCTCTCCATCTATTTGTATCATCTTTAATTTCTTTCATCAGTGTCTTATAATTTTCTGCATACAGGTCTTTTGTCTCCTTAGGTAGGTTTATTCCTAGATATTTTATTCTTTTTGTTGCAATGGTAAATGGGAGTGTTTTCTTGATTTCACTTTAAGATTTTTCATCATTAGTATATAGGAATGCCAGAGATTTCTGTGCATTAATTTTGTATCCTGCCACTTTACCAAATTCACTGATTAGCTCTAGTAGTTTTCTGGTAGCATCTTTAGGATTCTCTATGTATAGGATCATGTCATCTGCAAACAGTGACAGCTTTACTTCCTCTTTTCCGATTTGGATTCCTTTTATTTCCTTTTCTTCTCTGATTGCTGTGGCTAAAACTTCCAAAACTATGTTGAATAAGAGTGGTGAGAGTGGGCAACCTTGTCTTGTTCCTGATCTTAGTGGAAATGCTTTCAGTTTTTCACCATTGAGGATGATGTTTGCTGTGGGCTTGTCATATATGGCCTTTATTATGTTGAGGAAAGTTCCCTCTATGCCTACTTTCTGCAGGGTTTTTATCATAAATGGGTGTTGAATTTTGTCAAAAGCTTTTTCTGCATCTGTTGAGATGATCATATGGTTTTTCTCCTTCAATTTGTTAATATGGTTTATCACATTGATCGATTTGCATATATTGAAGAATCCTTGCATTCCTGGAATAAACCCCACTTGATCATGGTGTATGATCCTTTTAATGTGCTGTTGGATTCTGTTTGCTAGTATTTTGTTGAGGATTTTTGCATCTATGTTCATCAGTGATATTGGCCTGTAGTTTTCTTTCTTTGTGAAATCCTTGTCTGGTTTTGGTATCAAGGTGATGGTGGCCTTGTGTAATGAGTTTGGGAGTGTTCCTCCCTCTGCTATATTTTGGAAGAGTTTGAGAAGGATGGGTGTTAGCTCTTCTCTAACTGTTTGATAGAATTCGCCTGTGAAGCCATCTGGTCCTGGGCTTTTGTTTGTTGGAAGATTTTTAATCACAGTTTCAATTTCAGTGCTTGTGATCGGTCTGTTCATATTTTCTATTTCTTCCTGATTCAGTCTTTGCAGGTTGTGCATTTCTAAGAATTTGTCCATTTCTTCCAGATTGTCCATTTTATTGGCATAGAGTTGCTTGTAGTAATCTCTCATGATCTCTTTTATTTCTGCAGTGTCAGTTATTACCTCTCCTTTTTCATTTCTAATTCTATTGATTTGAGTCTTCTCCCTTTTTTTCTTGATGAGTCTGGCTAGTGGTTTATCTATTTTGTTTATCTTCTCAAAGAACCAGCTTTTAGTTTTATGGATCTTTGTTATCATTTCCTTCATTTCTTTTTCATTTATTTCTGATCTGATTTTTATGTTTTCTTTCCTTCTGCTAGCTTTGGGGTTTTTTTGTTCTTCTTTCTCTAATTGCTTGAGGTGCAAGGTTAGGTTGTTTATTCGAGATGTTTCCTGCTTCTGAAGGTGGGCTTGTATTGCTATAAACTTCCCCCTTAGAACTGCTTTTGCTGCATCCCATAGGTTTTGGGTCATTGTGTCTCCATTGTCATTTGTTTCTAGGTATTTTTTGATTTCCTCTTTGATTTCTTTCTAATAATGATTTCCTCTTTGATTTCTTTCTAATAATGAAGTGATCACTTCATTATTAAGTAGTGTATTGTTTAGCCTCCATGTGTTGGTATTTTTTACAGATCTTTTCCTGTAATTGATATCTAGTCTCATGGCATTGTGGTCAGAAAAGATACTTGATACAATTTCAATTTTCTTAAATTTACCAAGGCTTGATTTGTGACCCAGGATATGATCTATCCTGGAGAATGTTCCATGAGCACTTGAGAAAAATGTGTATTCTGTTGTTTTTGGATGGAATGTCCTATAAATATCAATTAAGTCCATCTTGTTTAATGTATCATTTAAAGCTTGTGTTCCCTTATTTATTTTCATTTTGAATGATCTCTCCATTGGTGAAAGTGGGGTGTTTAAGTCCCCTACTATGAATGTGTTACTGTCGATTTCCCCTTTTATGGCTGTTAGTATTTGCCTTATGTATTGAGATGCTCCTATGTTGGGTGCATAAATATTTACAATTGTTATATCTTCTTCTTGGATCGATCCCTTGATCATTATGTAGTGTCCTTCTTTGTCTCTTTTAATAGTCCTTATTTTAAAGTCTATTTTGTCTGATATGAGAATTGCTACTCCAGCTTTCTTTTGGTTTCCATTTGCATGGAATATCTTTTTCCATCCCCTTACTTTCAGTCTGTATGTGTCTCTAGGTCTGAAGTGGGTCTCTTGTAGACAGCATATATAAGGGTCTTGTTTTTGTATCCATTCAGCTAATCTGTGTCTTTTGGTGGGAGCATTTAGTCCATTTACATTTAAGGTAATTATCGATATGTGTGTTCCTATTCCCATTTTCTTAATTGTTTTGTGTTCGTTACTGTAGGTCTTTTCCTTCTCTTCTGCTCCTTGCCTAGAGAAGTTCCTTTAGCATTTGTTGTAAAGCTGGTTTGGTGGTGCTGAACTCTCTCAGCTTTTGCTTGTCTGTAAAGGTTTTAATTTCTCCATCAAATCTGAATGAGATCCTTGCTGGGTAGAGTAGTCTTGGCTGCAGGTTTTTCTCCTTCATCACTTTCAGTATGTCCTGCCAGTCCCTCTGGCTTGTAGGGTTTCTGCTGAGAGATCAGCTGTTAACCTTATGGCAATTCCCTTATGTGTTATTTGTTGTTTTTCCCTTGCTGCTTTTAATATGCTTTCTTTGTATTTAATTTTTGACAGTTTGATTAATATGTGTCTTGGCGTATTTCTCCTTGGATTTATCCTGTATGGGACTCTCTGTGCTTCCTGGACTTGATTAACTATTTCCTTTCCCATATTAGGGAAGTTTTCAACTATAAGCTCTTCAAATATTTTCTCAGTCCCTTTCTTTTTCTCTTCTTCTTCTGGAACCCCTATAATTCGAATGTTGGTGCGTTTAATGTTGTCCCAGAGGTCTCTGAGACTGTCCTCAGTTCTTTTCATTCTTTTTTCTTTATTCTGCTCTGCAGTAGTTATTTCCACTATTTTATCTTCCAGGTCACTTATCCGTTCTTCTGCCTCAGTTATTCTGCTATTGATCCCATCTAGAGTACTTTTAATTTCATTGTGTTGTTCATCGTTGCTTGTTTCATCTTTATTTCTTCTAAGTCCTTGTTAACTGTTTCTTGCATTTTGTCCATTCTATTTCCAAGATTTCGGATCATCCTTACTATCATTATTCTGAATTCTTTTTCAGGTAGACTGGCTATTTCCTCTTCATTTGTTAGGTCTGGTGCATTTTTATCTTGCTCCTTTATCTGCTGTGTGTTTTTCTGTCTTCTCATTTTGCTTATCTTACTGTGTTTGGGGTCTCCTTTTTGCAGACTGCAGGTTAGTAGTTCCCGTTGTTTTTGGTTTCTGTCTCCAGTGGCTAAGGTTGGTTCAGTGGGTTGTGTAGGCTTCCTGGTGGAGGGGACTAGTGCCTGTGTTGTGGTGGATGAGGCTGGATCTTGTCTCTCTAGTGGGCAGGTTCACGTCTGGTGATGTGTTTTGGGGTGTCTGTGGCCTTATTATGATTTTAGGCAGCCTCTCTGCTAATGGGTGGGGTTGTGTTCCTGTTTTGCTAGTTGTTTGGCATAGGTTGTCCAGCACTGTGGCTTGCTGGTCGTTGAGTGAAGCTGGGTGCTGGTGTTAAGATGGAGGTCTCTGGGAGATTTTCGCCGTTTGATATTATGTGGAGCTGGGAGGTCTCTTGTTGACCAGTGTCCTGAAGTTGGCTCTCCTACCTCAGAGGCAGAGCCCTGACTCCTGGCTGGAGCACCAAGAGCCTTTCATCCACACAGCTCAGAATAAAAGGGAGAAAAAGTAGAGGGAATTAGTAGAAGTATGAGGAAAGAAAGAAGGAAAGGAGGGAAGGAAGGAAGAAAGAAAGAAAGAAGCAAAGAAGGAAAGAAGGGAGGGAGGGAGGAAGGAAGGAAGGAGGGAAAGAAGGAAAAAAGACAGAAAGAAAGATACAGTAAAAATAAAATAAAGTATAATAAAGTTATTGAATTAAAAAATTCTTATTTAGGAAAAAAAAAGGGACGGATAGAACCTTAGGACAAATGTTGGAAGCAAAGCTATACAGACAAAATCTTACACAGAAGCATACACATACACCCTCACTAAAAGAGGTAAAGGGGGAAAAATCATAAATCTTGCTGTCAGAGACCACCTCCTCAATTTCGGATGATTCGTTGTCTAAAGGAGGGAAGGAAGGAAAGAAAGAAAGAACGAATGTAAAGTATAATGTTATTAAAATTAATATTGATTATTAAGAAAAAAATTTTTAAAAAAAACCATGGACGGATAGAACCCTAGGACAAATGGTGGAAGCAAGACTATACAGACAAGATCTCACACAGAAGCATACACATACACATTCACAAAAAGAGGAATAGGGAAAAAAATCATAGATCTTGCTCCTAAAGTCCACTTCCTTAATTTGGGATGATTGGCTGTCTATTCAGGTATTCCATAGATGCAGGGTATATCAAGTTGATTGTGGAGCTTTAATCCGCTGCTCCTGAGGCTGCTGGGAGAGATTTCCCTTTCTCTTCTTTGTTCTCACAGCTCACCGGGGCTCAGCTTTGGATTTGGCCCTGCCTCTGCGTGTAGGTCGCTGGAGGGCGTGTGTTTTTTGCTCAGACAGGACGGGGTTAAAGGAGCCGCTGATTCGGGGGCTCTGGCGCACTCAGGTCGGCGGGGAGGGAGGGGCACAGAGTGCGGGGCGGGCCTGCGGTGGCAGAGGCCGGCGTGACGTTGCAGCAGCCTGAGGCCCGCCGTGCGTTCTCCCGGGGAAGTTGTCCCTGGATCCCGGGAACCTGGCAGTGGCGGGCTGCACAGGCTCCGCAGAAGAGGGGTGTGGAGAGTGACCTGTGCTCGCACACAGGCCCCTTGGTGGCGGCAGCAGCAGCCTTAGCGTCTCCCGCCCGTCTCTGGGGTCCACGCTTTTAGCCGCGGCCCGCGCCCGTCTCTGGATTCCGCGCTTTCAGCCGCGGCTCGCGCCCGTCTCTGGAGTTCCTTTAAGCAGTGTCCTTAAACCCCTCTCCTCACGCACCAGGAAACAAAGAGGGAAGAAAAAGTCTCTTGCCTCTTCGGCAGGTGCAGACTTTTCCCCGGACTCCCTCCCGGCTAGCCGTGGTGCACTAACCCCTTCAGGCTATGTTCAAGCCGCCAACCCCAGTCCTCTCCCTGCGCTCCGGCCTCAGCTCCCAGCCCCGCCCGTCCCGGCGGGTGAGCAGACAAGCCTCTCGGACTGGTGAGTGCGGGTCGGCACCGATCCTCTGTGCGGGAATCTCCCCGCTTTGCCCTCCGCACCCGTTGCTGTGCTCTCCTCCGCGGCTTCGAAGCTCCCCCCTCCGCCTCCCGCCGTCTCCGCCCGCGAAGGGGCTTCCTAGTGTGTGGAAACTTTTCCTCCTTCACAGCTCCCTCCCACTGGTGCAGGTGCCGTCCCTATTCTTTTGTCTCTGTTTTTTTCTTTTGCCCTACCCAGCTACGTGGGGAGTTTCTTGCCTTTTGGGAGGTCTGAGGTCGTCTGCCAGCCTTCGGTAGGTGTTCTGTAGGAGTTGTTCCACGTGTAGATGTATTTCTGGTGTATCTGTGGGGAGGAAGGTGATCTCCGCGTCTTACTCTTCCGCCATCTTCAAGGTCCCCCCGGCCTATAATTTTTACGGTTAGGGAAGGGTTACTGATTTCATGTATCATGAAAAGGATTCGTAGTGATGATAGGGCAATTATATGATGGCTGATAAATGGTTCAAATGGTCTTGTGCATCTAGTGTATGTGTATGGGTCAGTTTAGTTGTCAATATTAGTTAAGTTCTATTTTAAAAGTGGATATTAATGTGTGATCATGAAAATGTAAAAGTTCTTCCATGACAGGTAACGTTGCATCTTGAGAGCCTAGTTGAAATGGATGTGCCATAGTGATATACAAGATTTTTGTCTATGATTTAACTTTGATGAACTTACATAACTTATCTTTATCTCATTTATTGAGAAAGACATAATTGTCATGGTGTGGGCTTGAAACTGGTTGAAAAGAATTCGATTCCTTCCTTCCTTATTTTAAACTTATATAAGTAGGATCTTCAAACATAGGATATGGTGGACAGCATCCATGTAACCATTCTAGGTTAGTAGTTGTTACTGTACTGAGACTTCTCATTTGAATGCAAGAGCTTCTCAAATTATAAAGATTATTAGCAGTACTGCTGTTAATGAGATGCATGAGCCTATAGATGAAAGATTTCATGTTGTGTGTGCATCAGCGTAGTTGGAGTAATGTAGTGACATCCTGAAAGGCCAAGAAAGTGCTGCGGGAAGAAGATCATATTTACTACTACAAATATAACGATGAAGGGAATTTTTGCTCCTGTTGAGTTAAGTGTATAACCTGAGAATAGTGGAAATCAGTGCATGAAGCCTCCTATAATAGTGAACACTGCTGCTTTTTTATTTTGCGCTCACGCTCATTGTGGTACCACCAGACGCTCCCTCAGCACGCAGAATGCCAGCGAGTCCGTGGACCTGTACATGCTGCGGAAATGCTCCGCCAGCAACCGCGTCATCGGCGCCAAGGACCATGCGTCCATCCAGATGAACGTGGCCGAGGTTGACAAGGTGACAGGCAGGTTCAATGGCAGGTTCAATGGCCAGTTTAAAACCTACGCTATCTGCAGGGCCATTCGCAGGATGGGTGAGTGAGATGACTCCATTCTCTGACTGGCCAAGGCAGACGGCATCGTCTCAGAGAACTTCTGCCTAGAGAGGAACCTGGATGTGGAATGTTTGTCATAAATAAATAGTGAAACCCCCCCCCCCCAAAAAAAATAGTGAACACTGCTCCCATTGACATTACATAATGGAAGTGTGCTACTTTGTAGTATATACCATGGAGGACAATGTCCAGGGATGAATTAGCTAAGACCATTCCTGTTACACAACCTACTGTAAAAAGAAAAAGCCTAAAGCTCATAATAGAGTGGGAGATCATGTAATATTACCTCCGTGAAGAGTGCTAATCAGCTAAATACTTTTACTCCTGTCGGGATAGAAATAATTACTTTAGCTGATGTAAAGTATGTTCATCTATCCCTACTGTAAACATATGATGGGTCCACAAGATAAGTCCTAAAAAGCCAGTGGACATGACTCACACTATTCCCATACAGGCGAAAGGGTCTTTTTGTCCTAAATAGTATGTAATATGTGAGATTATTCCAAACCCTGGTAGGCTACAAATAACAGACTTCAGGATGACCAAAGAATCAAAATAGGTGTTGGTATAGGATTGGGTCTCCTCCTGCAGGGCCAAAGAAAGTAGTGTTTATATTTCTTTCTGTTAACAATATGGTAATTTCGGCTGCTAGAACTGAGAGTGATAATGATAGTAATATGGCTAGAATTAGGGCAGCTCAAACAAATAATGGTGTTTGGTATTGAGATATGTCTGCTGGTTTTATAGTAAAGATTATAGTTGTTGACTGAAAAAAACGCACAACATGAGAGTTTTGTGTTAAGTTTTATTTTGGGGCAAAATGAGGACTATAGCCGGGGAGACAGCATTTCAGACAGCTCTGAGAAACTGCTCCAGAGAGGTAGGGGGAAGGTCAGTATATATGTGATTTTGGTGCAGGGGGAATACATGCAATCAAGCACATATTTTTTTTGCAGAAGGATTCTGCTAGTCACAAGGAGCAAAGTCACCCATGAAGGATTTTAGTGCTTTTCTAAATACGAGGAGATGCAAGAATTGGGCTCATAAAATCTTCTCCTGAAAATATCTATCTGAAGACCTGTTCTGACAGTTGTTCCCAGGGCATAGAGTGCCTCATTCCTGATCTTCACCCTGAAATCCTTTCAGGTATTAAAGGTCAGCAGCTGCTGCGGCTCATAATTTAATCCTTGTAGAGGTGGATGGCAGGTGCCAGTCTTTAGTTGTCATAGTGATAAAATTAATAGCACCAAAAATTGAAGAGACATCTGCTAAACGTAAGGAGAAAATGCTTAGGCCAACAGAGGCACCTGTGTGGGCCAGATTGCTGGCTAGAAGTGGATATACACTTCAACCAGTACCAGAACCAGCTTCTGTTGATGATAGGAGTAGGAGTAAGAATGATGGGGGAAGTAGTCAAAAGCTTATATTACTTTTCAGGGAAATTTTATATCAGGTGCCCCAGTTATTAGTGGGACAAGTCAATTTCTGAACCCTCCAATCATAATGGGTACAACTCTACAGAAAATTATTACAAATGCAGGGGCTACATTACAGATTTGGTCATCTCCAAGTAGCGCTCCAGGTTAGCATAGCTCAACATGGATTAATAGATTTAAGGTGTTGCCACTATTCCAGCTCAAGCACCAAATAGTAGATATAAAGTGCCGATATCTTTGTGCTTTGTTGAAAATGATCAGCAGTTTATGAACATAAGTAAAATGACTGAGTTAGCATTAGGCTATAAAGCTAAAGAAAGAGATTGAGCCCCCTTTTTGCCAAGCCCTGTGTTCAATCAGCAAATTGAATTGCAGATTCAGAGAAGCAGCTTCAATTCTGCCTGTGCTTCTCCTGTCTTTTTTTTGGGGGGGGGGGGGAAGGTGGGAGAAGTATTCAATAGATTGAAGCCAGTTGACTACAGTATTTCCTGTTAACTAAGATTTCGTGGGGTGGAAGCCCATCAATCTAGTGAGGATTTAGCTTAATTAAAATGTTTTATTTGCATTCAACTGATGCAGGATAGAGTCTTGCAATATTTTTCAGGAATTAAGTAAATTATACTTGCTTACGGTTTTGAAAGCTCTTGGTCTAAACTAACCTAAATTCCTAGCCCAGCACTGATAGAAATGTGTGTTACGGGTAGTAATGGTGTAGCTATTACAATTAGTAATGATAGGAAGGTTATCTGTT
Source organism: Leucopleurus acutus (assembly GCF_964270905.1). NCBI lineage: Eukaryota > Metazoa > Chordata > Mammalia > Artiodactyla > Delphinidae > Leucopleurus > Leucopleurus acutus. Next base: position 18,744,832 of record NC_139156.1, read on the forward strand.
TTGTATGTTGGAATTGTCATTTTATTTTTAGGTTTATTGAAGGGAATATAGTTGGTGCTGTGGAGTATATTAGCTGCATCTAGAAATATATGTTAAGCAGTGCTCTGATGGCTGTTAGTGTTGGTAGAATGTTATTGTTTTTTATCTCCTAGTAATTATTCGTTTGGGTAAAAATCTTGCTAGTGGGGGGCGACCTATTGATTCTTTAATGGTGAGGATAAGGATTGTGATGGAAACTGTTTTCTTTCATGTGTGTGATAATGATAGTTTCTGGTACATGAGCTGGCCATAAATGGTAAGAAGATAATGTTACTATGATATAAATTAGTATGTTTAGAATTTCTGTGGTTGAATTCTACATTATAATAGCAGTTATTCATCCTATATGGGCCATTGATGAATGAACAGGCTATAATTTTTGTAGTTGAGTTTGGTTGAGTCCCCCTCAGCCTCCAATTACGATTCATAATATAGCTATGATTAATAGTATGTTTAGGGTTATGGATGGTGAGACTTGGTATAAAACTGATAGGGGTGCAAGTTGGTCATGTTACTAGCATCAGGCCCGCTGTTCATGGAATGCCCTGTGTTACTTCAGGCACTCAGAAGTGAAATGGGGAAAGCCCTAATTTTGTGACAAGGGCTATTATTATGATGGTGGATGCTTTGGATTAAAGATTTTTGTAATGTCCATTGACCATAATATATTGGTTTAATAATTTAGCCATTATAGTAGTATTGGTGCAGTGGGTTGTTTTAGAATATATTTGTTGGATGTTTCTATAGCTTATGGGTTAATTTTTTATTAGAATGGGGAAAACATTAACCAGTGTGAGCTTGTTACTACAACTATGGTTCCTGAGATGACGGTCAGTAGAATGAAAGTAAAAACAATAGGGCTTATTAGTACTGGAAGGATATAAACCAACATTCTTGGGGTCTGGGCCTGATAGCTTACTTAGCAGACCTTACTATAAAATGTACTATAAGGTGCTAGTATGAAGAAAGTAAAATTCTTTTTTTTTTTAACATCTTTATTGGAGTATAATTGCTTTACAATGGTGTGTTAGTTTCTGCTTTATAACAAAGTGAATCAGTTATACATATGTTCCCATATCTCTTCACTCTTGCGTCTCCCTCCCTCCCACCCTCCCTATCCCACCCCGCTAGGTGGTCACAAAGCACCAAGCTGATCTCCTGGTGCTATGCGGCTGCTTCCCACTAGCTACCTATTTTACGTTTGGTAGTGTATATATGTCCCTGCCACTCTCTCATTTTGTCACAGCTTACCCTTCACCCTCCCCGTATCCTCAAGTCCGTTCACTAGTAGGTCTGTGTCTTTATTCCCGTCTTGCCCCTAGGTTCTTCATGACCTTTTTTTTTTTTTTAGATTCAATATATATGTGTTAGCATACAGTATTTGTTTTTCTCTCTCTGACTTACTTCAGTCGTATGACAGACTCTAGGTCCACCCACCTCACTACAAATAACTCAATTTCGTTTCTTTTTATGGCTGAGTAATATTCCATTGTATATATGTGCCACATCTTCTTTATCCATTCATCTGTTGATGGACACTTAGGTTGCTTCCATGTCTTGGCTATTGTAAATAGAGCTGCAATGAACATTGTGGTACATGACTCTTTTTGAATTATGGTTTTCTCAGGGTATATGCCCAGTAGTGGGATTGCTGGGTCGTATGCTGGTTCTGTTTTTAGTTTTTTAATGAACCTCCATACTGTTCTCCATAGTGGCTGTACCAATTCACATTCCCACCAACAGTGCAAGAGGGTTCCCTTTTCTCCACACCCTCTCCAGCATTTATTGTTTCTAGATTTTTTGATGATGGCCATTCTGACAAGTGTGAGATGATACCTCATTGTAGTTTTGATTTGCATTTCTCTAATGTATAATGATGTTAAGCATTCTTTCATGTGTTTGTTGGCAATCTGCATATCTTCTTTGGAGAAATGTCTATTTAGGTCTTTCGCCCATTTTTGGATTGGGTTGTTTGTTTTTTTGTTATTTAGCTGCATGAGCTGCTTGTAAATTTTGGAGATTAATCCTTTGTCAGTTGCTTCATTTGCAAATATTTTCTCCCATTCTGAGGGTTGTCTTTTCATCTTATGGTTTCCTTTGCTGTGCAAAAGCTTTTAAGTTTCATTAGGTCCCATTTGTTTATTTTTGTTTTTATTTCCATTTCTGTAGGAGGTGGGTCAACAAGGATCTTGCTGTGATTTATGTCATAGAGTGTTCTGCCTATGTTTTCCTCTAAGAGTTTGATAGTGTCTGGCCTTACATTTAGGTCTTTAATCCATTTTGAGTTTATTTTTGTGTATGGTGTTAGGGAGTATTCTAATTTCATACTTTTACATGTACCTGTCCAGTTTTCCCAGCACCACTTATTGAAGAGGCTGTCTTTTCTCCACTGTATATTCTTGCCTCCTTTATCAAAGATAAGGTGACCATTTGTGCGTGGGTTTATCTCTGGGCTTTCTGTCCCGTTCCATTGATCTATCTTTCTGTTTTTGTGCCAGTACCATACTGTCTTCATTACTGTAGCTTTGTAGTATAGTCTGAAGTCAGGGAGCCTGATTCCTCCAGCTCCGTTTTTCTCAAGATTGCTTTGGCTATTCGGGGTCTTTGTGTTTCCATAAAAATTGTGAAATTTTTTGTTCTACTTCTGTGAAAAATGCCAGTGGTAGTTTGATAGGGATTGCATTGAATCTGTAGATTGATTTTGGTAGTAGAGTCATTTTCACAAGGTTGATTCTTCCAATCCAAGAACACGGTGTATCTCTCCATCTATTTGTCTCATCTTTAATTTCTTTCATCAGTGTTTTATAATTTTCTGCATACAGGTCTTTTGTCTCCTTAGGTAGGTTTATTCCTAGATATTTTTTTCTTTTTGTTGAAATGGTAAATGGGAGTGTTTTCTTAATTTCACTTTCAGATTTTTCATCATTAGTGTACAGGAATGCCAGAGAATTATGTGCATTAATTTTGTATCCTGCTACTTTACCAAATTCATTGAATAGCTCTAGTAGTTTTCTGGTTGCATCTTTAGGATTCTCTATGTATAGTATCATGTTTTCTGCAAACAGTGACAGCTTTACTTCTTCTTTTCTGATTTGGATTCCTTTTATTTCTTTTTCTTCTCTGATTGCTGTGGCTAAAACTTCCAAAACTATGTTGAATAAGAGTGGTGATAGTGGGCAAACTTGTCTTGATCCTGATCTTAGTGGCAATGGTTTCAGCTTTTCACAATTGAGGACGATGTTGGCTGTGGGTTTGTCATATTGTTTATTATATTGAGGAAAGTTCCTTCTATGCCTACTTTCTGCAGGGTTTTTATCATAAATGGGTGTTGAATTTTGTCAAAAGCTTTCTCTGCATCGATTGCGATGATCATATGGTTTTTCTCCTTCAGTTTGTTAATATGGTGTATCACATTGATCGATTTGCATACATTGAAGAATCCTTGCATTCCCAGGATAAACACCATTTGATCATGGTGTATGGTCCTTTTATTGTGCTGTTGGATTCTGTTTGCTAGTATTTTGTTGAGGATTTTTGCATCTATGTTCATCAGTGATGTTGGCCTGTAGTTTTCTTTCTTTGTGACATCCTTGTCTGGTTTTGGTATCAGGGTGATGGTGGGCTTGTAGAATGAGTTTGGGAGTGTTCCTCTCTCTGCTATATTTTGGAGAAGTTTGAGAAGGATAGGTGTTAGCTCTTTTCTAACTGTTTGATAGAATTCGCCTGTGAAGCCATCCGGTCCTGGGCTTTTGTTTGTTGGAAGATTTTTAACCACAGTTTCAATTTCAGTGCTTGTGATTGGTCTGTTCATATTTTCTATTTCTGTTTCAGTCTCAGAACGTTGTTCATTTCTAAGAATTTGTCCATTTCTTCCAGTTTGTCCATTTTATTGGCATATAGTTGCTTATAGTAATCTCTCATGATCCTTTGTATTTCTGCCGTATCAGTTGTTACTTCCCCTTTTTCATTTCTAATTCTGTTGATTTGAGTCTTCTCTCTTTTTTTCTTAATGAGTCTGGCTAATGGTTTATCAATTTTATCTTCTCAAAGAACCAGCTTTTAGTTTTATTGATCTTTGCTATGGTTTCCTTCATTTCTTTTTCATTTATTTCTGATCTGATCTTTATGATTTCTTTCCTTCTAACTTTGGGCATTTTTTGTTCTTCTTTCTCTAATTGCTTTAGGTGTAGGTTAGGTTGTTTGAGATGTTTCTTATTTCTTAAGGTAGGATTGTATTGCTATAAACTTCCCTCTTAGAACTGCTTTTGCTGCATCCCATAGGTTTTGGTCATTGTATTTTCATTGTCATTTGTTTCTAGGTAATTTTTTTTTTTTTTTTGCGGTACACGGGCCTCTCACTGTTGTGGCCTCTGCCGTTGTGGAGCACTGGCTCCAGACACACAGGCTTAGCAGCCATGGCTCATGGCCTAGCCACTCCGTGGCATGTGGGATCTTCCCATACAGGGGCACGAACCCGTGTCCCCTGCATCAGCAGGCAGACTCAACCACTGCGCTACCAGGGAAGCCCATGTTTCTAGGTAATTTTTGATTTCCTCTTTGATTTTTTCAGTGATCTCTTGGTTATTAAGTAGTGTATTGTTTAGCCTCCATGTGTTGGTATTTTTTACAGATTTTTTCCTGTAATTGCTATCTAGTCTCATAGCGTTGTGGGTGGAAAAGATACTTGATATGATTTCAATTTTCTTAAATTTACCAAGGCTTGTTTGTGACCCAAGGTATGATCTATCCTGGAGAATGTTCCATGAGCACTTGAGAAGAATGTGTACTGTTGTTTTGATTGAATGTCCTGTAAATATCAATTAAGTCCATCTTGTTTAATGTATCATTTAAAGCTTGTGTTCCCTTATTTTCATTTTGGATGATCTCTTCATTGGTGAAAGTGGGGTGTTAAAGTCCCCTACTATGATTGTGTTACTGTCGATTTCCCCTTTTATGGCTGTTAGTATTTGCCTTATGTATTGAGGTGCTCCTTTGTTGGCTGCATATTTACAATTGTTATATCTTCTTTTTGGATCGATCCCTTGATCATTATGTAGTATCCTTCTTTTTCTCTTGTAATAGTCTTTATTTTAAAGTCTATTTTGTCTGATGTGAGAATTGCTACTCCAGCTTTCTCTTGATTTCCATTTGCATGGAATATGTCTTTCCATCCCCTCACTTTCAGTCTGTATGTGTCCCTAGGTCTGAAGTGGGTCTCTTGTAGACAGCATGTATATGGGTCTTGTTTTTGTATCCATTCAGCCAGTCTATGTCTTTTGGTTGGAGCATTTAATCCATTTACATTTAAGGTAATTATTTATATGTATGTTCCTATTACCATTTTCTTAGTTGTTTTGGGCTTGTTATTATAGGTCTTTCCCTTCTCTTGTGTTTCCTGCCTAGAGAAGTTCCTTTAGCATTTGTTGTAAAGCTGGTTTTGTGGTGCTGAACTCTCTCAGCTTTTGCTTGTCTGTAAAGGTTTTAATTTCTCCATCAAATCTGAAGGAGATCCTTGCTGGGTAGAGTAATCTTGGTTGTAGGTTTTTCTCCTTCATCACTTTGAATATGTCCTGCCACTCCCTTCTGGCTTGCAGAATTTCTGCTTAAAGATCAGCTGTTAACCTTATGGGGATTCCCTTGTATGTTATTTGTTGTTTTTCCCTTGCTGCTTTTAATATGTATTCTTTGTTTTTAATTTTTGATAGTTTGATTAATATGTGTCTTGGCGTTTTTCTCCTTGGATTTATCCTGTATGGGACTCTCTGTGCTTCCTGGACTTGATTAACTATTTCCTTTCCCATATTAGGGAAGTTTTCAACTATATTCTCTTCAAATATTTTCTCAGTCCATTTCTTTTTCTCTTCTTTTTCTGGGACCCCTGTAATTCGAATGTTGGTGCTTTTAATGTCCCAGAGGTCTCTGAGACTGTCCTCAGTTCTTTTCATTCTTTTTTCTTTATTGTGCTCTGCAGTATTTATTTCCATTTTATCTTCCAGGTCACTTATCCGTTCTTCTGCCTCAGTTATTCTGCTATTGATCACTTCTAATGAATTTTTAATTTCATTTAGTGTGTTGTTCATCATTGTTTGCTCTTTAGTTCTTCTCGGTTCTTGTTAAACGTTTCTTGTATTTTCTCTATTTCCAAGATTTGGGATCATCTTTACTATCATTATTCTGAATTCTTTTTCAGGTAGACTGGCTATTTCCTCTTCATTTGTTAGGTCTGGTGGGTTCTTATCTTGCTCCTTCATCTGCTGTGTGTTTTTCTGTTTTCTCATTTTGCTTAACTTACTGTGTTTGGGGTCTCCTTTTCGCAGGCTGCAGGTTCGTAGTTCCCGTTGTTTTTGGTGTCTGTCCCCAGTGGCTAAAGTTGGTTCAGTGGGTTGTGTAGGCTTCCTGGTGGAGGGGACTAGTGCCTGTGTTGTGGTGGATGAGGCTGGATCTTGTCTTTCTGGTGGGCAGGTCCACGTCTGGTGGTGTGTTTTGGGGTGTCTGTGGCCTTATTATGATTTTAGGCAGCCTCTCTGATAATTATGATTTTAGGCAGCCTCTCTGCTAATGGGTGGGGTTGTGTTCCTATCTTGCTAGTTGTTTGGCATCGGGTGTCCAGCATTGTAGCTTGCTGGTCGTTGAGTGAAGCTTGGTGTTGGTGTTGAGATGGAGGTCTCTGGGAGATTTTCACCATTTGATATTACGTGGCGCTGGGAGGTCTCTTGTGGACCAGTGTCCTGAAGTTGGCTCTCCCACCTCAGAGGCACAGCACTGACTCCTGGCTGCAGCACCAAAAGCCTTTCATCCATGCGGCTCAGAGTAAAAGGGAGAAAAAATAAAAAGAAAGAGGATAAAATGAAATAAAATAAAGTAAAATAAAATATAGTTATTAAAATAAAAAATATTATGAAAAAAATTCTTTAAAGTAAAACAAAACGGACGGACAGATCCCTAGGATAAATGGTAAAAGCAAAGGTATACAGACACTCAGAAGCATACACATACACACTAACAAAAAGAGAAAAAGGGGGAAAAAATATATATCTTTGCTCCCAATGTCCATCTCTTCAGTTTGGGATGATTCGTTGTCTCTTCAGGTATTCCACAGATGCAGGGTACATCAAGTTGATTGTGGAGATGAAATCTCCTGCTCATGAGTCTACTGGGAGAAATTTCCCTTTCTCTTCTTTATTTGCACAGCTCCGGGTTCAGCTTTGGATTTGGACCCGCCTCTGCGTGTAGGTCACCAGAGGGCATCTGTTTTTCGCTCAGACAGGACAGGGTTAAAGGAGCAGCTGATTCGGCAGCTCTGGCTCATTCAGGCCTGGGGAAGGGAGGGGTACGGAGTGCGAGTGCGGGGCGAGCCTGCGGAGGCAGAGGCCAGAGTGATGTTGCACCAGCCTGAGGCACACCGTGCGTTCTCCCGGGGAAGTTGTCCCTGGATCACGGGACCCTGGCAGTGGCGGGCTGCACAGGCTTCCGGGAGGGGAGGTGTGGATAGTGACCTGTGCTTGCACACAGGCTTCTTGGTGGCGGCAGCAGCAGCCTTAGCGTCGTCTCTGGAGCTCCTTTAAGCGGCACTCTTAATCCCCTCTCCTCGTGCACCAGGAACCAAAGACGCAAGAAAAATTCTCTTGCCTCTTCAGCAGCTCCAGACTTTTTTCCGGACTCCCTCCCGGCTAGCCGTGGCGCACTAACCCCCTGCAGGCTGTGTTCAGGCTGCCAACCCCAGTCCTCTCACTGTTATCCCAACTCTGAAGCCCGAGCCTCAGCTCCCAGCCCCGCCCTCCCCGGCGGGTGAGCAGACAAGCCTCTTGGGCTGGTGAGTGCTGGTCGGCACCGATCCTCCGTGCGGGAATCTCACCGCTTTGCCCTCCGCACTCCTGTTGCTGTGCTCCCCTCCGTGGCTCCGAAGCTTCCCCCACTGACACCCGCCGTCTCCGCCCCGAAGGGGCTTCCTAGTGTGTGGAAACCTTTCCTCCTTCACAGCTCCCTCCCACTGGTGCAGGTCCTGTCCCTATTCTTTGTCTCTGTTTTTTCTTTTGCCCTAGCCAGGTACATGGGGAGTTCCTTGCCTTTGGGGAGGTCTGAGGTCTTCTGCCCTTCTGCTCCTATTCTATAGGAGCAGTTCCACCTGTAGATGTATTTCTGATGTATCTGTGGGGAGGAAGGTGATTTCCATGTCTTACTCTTCTACCATCTTGAAGGTCACCCCAAAAGTAAAATTCTTTTTTTTTTAACATCTTTATTCGGGTATAATTGCTTTACAATGTTGTGTTAGTTTCTGCTTTATAACAAAGTGAATCAGTTATACATATACATATGTTCCCATATCTCTTCCCTCTTGCGTCTCCCTCCCTCCCACCCTCCCTATCCCACCCCTCCAGGTGGTCACAAAGCACCGAGCTGATCTCCCTGTGCTATGCAGCTGCTTCCCACTAGCTATCTACCTTACATTTGGTAGTGTATATATGTCCATGCCTCTCTCTCGCTTTGTCACAGCTTACCCTTCACCCTCCCCATATCCTCAAGTCTGTTCTCTAGTAGGTCTGTGTCTTTATTCCTGTCTTACCCCTAGGTTCTTCATGACATTTTTTTTTTCTTAAATTCCATATATATGTGTTAGCATACGGTATTTGTCTTTCTCTTTGACTTACTTCACTCTGTATGACAGACTCTAGGTCTATCCACCTCATTACAAAGAGCTCAATTTCGTTTCTTTTTATGGCTGAGTAATATTCCATTGTATATATGTGCCACATCTTCTTTATCCATTCATCCGATGACGGGCACTTAGGTTGTTTCCATCTCTGGGCTATTGTAAATAGAGCTGCAATGAACATTGTGGTACATGACTCTTTTTGAATTATGGTTTTCTCAGGGTATATATATCCCAGTAGTGGGATTGCTGGGTCATATGGTAGTTCTATTTGTAGTTTTTTAAGGAACCTCCATACTGTTCTCCATAGTGGCTGTACCAATTCACATTCCCACCAGCTGTGCAAGAGTGTTCCCTTTTCTCCACACCCTCTCCAGCATTTATTGTTTCTAGATTTTTTGATGATGGCCATTCTGACTTGTGTGAGATGATATCTCATTGTAGTTTTGCATTTCTCTAATGATTAATGATTTTGAGCATTCTTTCATGTGTTTGTTGGCAGTCTGTATATCTTCTTTGGAGAAATGACTTTTTAGGTCTTCTGCCCATTTTTGGATTGGGTTGTTTGTTTTTTTGTTATTTAGCTGCATGAGCTGCTTGTAAATTTTGGAAATTAATCCTTTGTCAGTTGCTTCATTTGCAAATATTTTCTCCCATTCTGAGGGTTGTCTTTTGGACTTGTTTATGGTTTCCTTTGCTGTGCAAAACGAACACTCCCAAATTCATTCTATGAGGCCACCATCACCTTGATACCAAAACCAGACAAGGATGTCACAAAGAAAGAAAACTACAGGCCAATATCAATGATGAACATAGATGCAAAAATCCTCAAAAAATACTAGCAAACAGAATCCAACAGCACATTAAAAGGATCATACACCATGATCAAGTGGGGTTTATTCCAGGAATGCAAGGATTCTTCAATATATGCAAATCAATCAATGTGATGATAAACCATATTAGCAAATTGAAGGAGAAAAACCATATGATCATCTCAATAGATGCAGAGAAAGCTTTCAACAAAATTCAACACCCATGTATGATAAAAACCCTGCAGAAAGTAGGCATAGAAGGAACTTTCCTCAACATAATAAAGGCCATATATGACAAACCCACAGCCAACATCATCCTCAGTGGTGAAAAACTGAAAGTAAAATTCTTAAGGGTAGGTTCAATTCCTATGATTCTAGGAATAAGAGGGTTCAAACCTCTATTATTTACTGTATCAAAGTAACTCTTTTGTAAGACATGTTTCTTATGTTTGTGGTGGGATACCTCATGTGATGAAAGGTAGAGAAACCTCTCATATAGATAGGGCTAGATTAGTGGTAAAAAAAAATTTTTAAGAGGTAAGTTGATCATATCAAAATTGTGGATAGGATATTTGAACTCATAGAAAGGAGATTGTTAGGAGTGTTTTTTTTGTTTAATTACTTTTATTTAAAAAATTTTTATTTTGTATTGGAGTATAGTTGATTTACAGTGTTGTGTTTCAGGTGTACAGCAAAGTGATTCAGTTATACATATACCTATTCTTTTTCAGATTCTTTTCCCATATAGGTTATTACGGAGTATTGAGTAGAGTTCCCTGTGCTATACAGTAGGTCCTTGTTGGCTATCTATGTTATATAAAGTAATGGCTATATGTGAATCTCAAACTCCTAATTTATCCTCCCCCCCTTCCCCTTTGGTAACTGTAAGTTTGTTTTCTGTGTCTGTGAGTCTGTTTGTTTTGTAAATAAGTTCATTTGTATCATTTTTTAAGATTCCACATATATGTGATATCATATGATATTTATCTTTCTCTGACTTACTTCACTTTGTGTGATCATCTCTGGGTTCATCCATGTTGCTGCAAATGGCATTATTTCATTCTTTTTAATGGCTGAGTAATATTCCATTGTGTATATATACCACATCTTCTTTATCCATTCATCTGTCCATGGACATTTAGGTTGATTCCATATCTTGGCTGTTGTAAATGGTGCTGCAGTGAAGGTTGGGGTGCATGTATCTTTTCGAATTATGGTTTTCTCCAGATATATGCCAAGGAATGGGATTGCAGGATCATATGGTAGCTCTATTTTTAGTTTTTTAAGGAACTTCCATACTGTTTTCCATAGTGGCTGTACCAATTTACATTCCCACCAACAGTGTAGGATGGTTCCCTTTTCTCCACACCTTCTCCAGCATTTACTGTTTGTAGACTTTTTGATGATGGCCATTCTGACTGGGTGTTAGGTGATACCTCATTGTAGTTTTGACTTGCATTTCTCTAATAATCAGCGATGTTAAGAATTTTTTCACATGCTCTTGGTCATCTGTATGTCTTCTTTGGAGAAATGTCTATTTAGGTCTTCTGCCCATTTTTTGATTTGGTTGTTCGTTTTTTTTCTATTGAGCTGCATGAGCTGTTTGTATATTTTGGAGATTAACCCCTCGTTGGCAAATATTTTCTCCCATTATGTGGGTTGTCTTTTCATTTTGTTTATGGTTTCCTTTGCTGTGCAAAAGATTTTAAGTTTATTGTCAAAATGACTATACTACCCAAGGCTATCTACAGATTCAGTGCAATCCCTATCAAATTACCAATGGCATTTTTTGCAGAGCTAGAGCAAAAAATTCTTAAAATTTGTCTGGAAATACAAACAACCCCAAACAGCAAAACCGATCTTGAGAAAGAAAAACAAAACTGCAAGAATCAGGCTCCCTGACTTCAGACTGTACTATAAAGCTACAGTAATCAAAACAGGAGTGTTTTAATGATGACATTGGCTGTATATAATTCTGGCATTTAGGGATTGTGAAATGCTCCTAAAAATAGATGGTTGTGAAAATACTATAATGATATTGACATATTCTGCTAGAAAGAATAGGGTGAATGGGCCTGTTACATTTTCTACACTGAAGCTGAATACAAGTTTTAATTCTCCTTCTGTTAAATCCAGTGGGGCTCCAGTGGTTTCTGCTAGAGTAGAGATAAAACAATTTCTGGCTAGGGGTCAAGATGTGAAAAATAGTCATAGGTGTTCTTGTGTAATAATTACTGTTGAAAGTATAGATGATCCATTTATCTGTAGGAATAATAACAGAATAATTGCTAATGTTACTTCATATGAGATTGTCTGTACTACTGCCCATAGAGCTCCGATTAATGCATATTTTGAATCTGAAGCTCATTCAGAGCAGAGAATGGAATAAACGGCTAGGCTTGATATAGCTAGTATAAATAGTACGCCTAGGTTCATATTAATTAGCGGATAAGGTGTGTTAAGAGGAATTCATAATGTGACAGCCAGGGTTAAGGCTAGCATTGGTGCAATAGTAAACATATAAATTGATGATATTGATGGTTGTAGTGGTTCTTTAATAAATAATTTGACTGCATCAGCAATGGGTTGTAATAATCCATAGAGGCTGATGATGTTTGGCCCTTTCTGGATTTGCAGATAGCCTAGGATTTTCCATTCAGTTAAAGTGAGGAATGCTATGGTGAGTGAAACTGGGTAATTAGTGAAAGAACGTTGATTATAAAAATATTCTTAGGAAGACGACTTGAACCACTGTGGATAAAGGTTTAAGTTTTATGCAGTTACCATGCTCTGTCACCCTAACAGACACTGTTCTACAGTAGGGTATGTATAATTTAATTGAATGTAGGTTATATAATCAGTTTGAAGACATTTTGTAAAGTAGGCCTTATTTCTCTTGTCCTCTCATACTGGGAGAAATCTATAATACATAGAAATCAATTGGGATTACTCCAGTCTGAGCTCAGATCACGTAGGACTTTAATTGTTGAACAAACAAACCATTAATAGCAGTTATACCATTGGGATGTCCTGATCCAGCATCAAGTTTGTAAACCCTATTATCAGTATGAACTCTAGAATAGGAACTTGTTCTGTTGATCAGTGTTTTAGGTCAATAGGTGTAAAGCATTTTGACTAGTTGGTCTAAGTTTTAATCACTCAAAGGTTGTTCTACTCTCCAAGGTCACCCCCACCAAAATTGTTAATCCATTAAAAGTTATGTTATCCCTTAAAGTTCGTTATTATTTTTTGAATTAATTAACTAAAGCTCCATAGGGTCTTCTCATCTTATGTTATTCCTACCTTTTCAGGGCAAGGTCAATTTCACTGATTAAAAGAGACAGGAAAACCTTCGTGTGACCAGTCACACAAGTCCTTATTTAGAGAAAAAATGATTATGCTACCTTTGCACACTCAGAATACCCTGACTATTAAACAGATGTCATTGGGCAGGCAGTGCCTCTAATACTAGAAGTGCTACAAGTAATGTTTTTAATAAACAGGCAGGGTTTGTGATTGCCTAGTTCCTTTTACTTTTGTTAATCTCTCCTTAAATGTGTGCCCGTTTTGGGTTAACAAACGTTTTAATAAATAATGAGGTATTTGTTTAGGTTTATTTATTATTTAGCATGCAGGCTCAATAGCTGCGGCATGCAGGCTCTCTAGTTGTGGTACGCAGGCTCTGTAGTTGCCCCACGGCATGTGGGATCTTAGTTCCCCGACCAGGGATTGGACCTGCATCCCTTGCATTGGAAGGTAGATTCTTAACCACTGGACCACCAGGGAAGTCCCGTGTTTAGGTTCATCTTAATGTTAACTATCAGTAGGTTACCCGTCTGATGTAAGCTTATGCAAGGAGAACCATTTCTTGTTACTCATATTGACACTATTATTGTACTTCTATTAATTAATAGATTAGTCCAGTATTAAATTAGGAGTTGGTTTGTTTACTGTTAGTATTAAGATGAATGTGCGGTTGACCTTGAATGCTTTCTTAATTGGTGGCTGCCTTTAAGCCAACTATGGTATTGTTAATGCTTACTCACTAGGGAAATTTGTATCCCGTAACTAAAAGCTGTACCTTTTTTGCATAACTTTTACAATTATGTTAAAAGTTATGTTTTTAAAGTAATATTTCAAGTTGAACTAAAATTCTTTTCTGGACAACCAGCTATCACCAGGCTTGTTAGGTTTGTCACCTCTACTCATCTTCCTACTCTTTTGCCATATAGATGAGTTTATTCCTGTAAACTGTCCATAAATAACTCATCTGATTTCAGAGTATTTAACTTAAGTTCTCTATGTTAAAGTTTTCTAGTTAAACCATTATGCAAAAGCTAAAAGAGGTAAACTTTGCTTTTTGGTACTTTCAATGATTTTTTCATCATTCCCTTATGGTACCTTATCTATAGCCCCTGATTTAAATTTCTATCTCCTATACTTTATTGTTTTTAATTTTGATTGAAAATAGTTAATTTACAATGTTGTGTTAGTTTCAGGTGTACAGGAAAGTGATTCAATTATACATATATGTATATATAAATAAATATATATATTTTTTTACTTTCCCTTCCATTATAGGTTATTGAGTATAGTTCCCTGTGCTATATAGTAGGTCCTTGTTGGTTATCTATTTTATATATAGTGGTGTGTATATTTTAATCCCAAACTCCTAATTTATCCCTCCCCCCACCCTTTGGTAACCATAAATTTGGTTTCTGTGTCTCTGAGTGTATTTCTGTTTTGTAAATAAGTTCATTTGTATCTTTTTTTTAAGATTCCACATAAGTGATATCATACATTTGTCTTTGTCTTACGTAACTTAATATGATAATCTCTAGGTCCATCCATGTTGATGCAAATGGCATTATTTCATTCTTTTTATGGCTGAGTAATATTCCATTGTATTTATATACCACATCTTCTTTACCCATTCATCTGTCAATGGACATTTAGGTTGTTTCCATGTCTTGGCTATTGTAGACAGTGCTGCTGCGAACATTGGGGTGAATGTATCTTTTTGAATCATGGTTTTCTCCAGAGTGGGATTGCAGCATCATATGGTGGCTCTAATTTTAGTTTTTAAGGAACCCCCATACTGTTCTCTGTAGTGGTTGTACCAACTTACATTCTCACCAGCATTGTAGGAGGTTTCCCTTTTCTCCACACCATCTGCAGCATTTGTTACTTCTAGACTTTTGATGATAGCCATTCAGACTGGTGTGAGGTGATACCTCATTGTAGTTTTGATTTGCATTTCTCTAATAATTGGCAATGCTGAGCATCTTTTCATGTGCCTTTTGGCCATGTGTATGTCTTCTTTGGAGAAATGGCTTTTTAGATCTTCTGCCCATTTTTTGATTGGGTTGTTTGTTTTTTTGATATTGAGCTGTATGAGCTGTTTGTATATTTTGGAGATTACCTTGTCAGTCTCATCATTTGCAAATATTTTCTCCCATTCTGTAGATTGTCTTTTTGTTTTGTTTATGGTTTCCTTTTCTGTGCAAAAGCTTTTAAGTTTAATTAGGTCCCATTTGTTTGTTTTCATTTTTATTTCCATTACTGTAGGAGACAGGTCCAAAAAGATATTCTGTGATTTACATCAAAGAGTGTGCTGCCAATGTTTTCCTCTAGGAGTTTTATAGTATCCAGTCTTACATTTAGGTCTTTAATCCATTTTGAGTTTATTTTTGTGTATGGTGTTAGAAAATGTTCTAATTTGATTCTTTTACATGTAGCTGTTCAGTTTTCCGAGCACCACTTATTGAAGAGACTGTCTTTTCTCCATTGTATATTCTTGCCTCCTTTGTCATAGATTAATTGACCATAGGTGCGTGGGTTTATTTCTGGGCTTTCTATCCTGTTTCGTTGATCTGTATGTCTCTTTTTGTGCCAGTACCATAATGTTTTGATGACTGTAGCTCTGTAGTACAGTCTAAAGTCAGGGAGCCTGATTCCTGCAGCTCCGTTGTTCTTTCTCAAGATTGCTTTGGTCTTCAATTTATGAATGTGGTGTATCACACTGAATTGCAGATATTGAAAAATCGTTGCATCCCTGGGATAAATTCCACTTCATCTTGGTGTATGGTCCTTTTAATATATTGTTGGCTTCAGTTTGCTAGTATGTTGTTGAGGATTTGTGTGTCTATGTTCATCAGTGATATTGGCCTGTAATTTTCTGTTTTTGTGGTTATCTTTGTCTGGTTTTGGTATCAGGGTGATGGTGGCCTCATAGAATGAGGTTGGAAGTGTTCCTTTCTCTGCGGATTTTTTTGGAATAGTTTCAAAAGGATAGGTGTTATCTCTTCTGTAAATGTTTGATAGAATTCACCTGTGAAACCATCTGGTCCTGGACTTTTGTTTGTTGGGAATTTTTAAATCACAGATTCAATTTCGGTATTTGTATTTGGTCTGTTCATATTTTCTATTTCTTCCTGGTTCAGTTTTGGGAGATTGTACCTAAGAATTTGTCCATTTCTTCTAGGTTGTCCATTTTATTGGCATATAGTTGCTTGTAGTAGTCTCTTACAGTCCTTTGTGTTTCTGTGGTGTTGGGGGTAAATTCTCCTTTTTCATTTCTGATTTTATTGATTTGGACCCTCTCCCTTTTATTCTTGATGAGTCTGACTAAAGGTTTATCAATTTTGTTTATCTTTTCAAAGAACCAGCTTTTACTTTCATTGATCTTTTCTATTGTTTTTGCTAATGTCCCAAGCAAGATGTCAGTCTTCAGATGCGTGCTCTTGTATGTTTGCCACCAGCCTTTATGTCCCAAGAGAAAGCCACAGCTGCCTCCTGCCTCCCCAGGAGACCCTCCACTACCAGCAGGCTGGTCTGGCCCAGGCTCCTATGAAGTCACTGTTTTTGCCCCATGTCCTGGTGTGCACATGACCTTGTGTGCATCCCCCAAGAGTGGAGTCTGTTTCCCCCAGTCCTGTGGAGCTCCTGCGATCAAGCGTCATTGGCCTTCAAAGCCAAGTGCTCTGGGGGCTCCTCCTCCTGATGCCAGACCCCCAGGCTGGGGAGCCTGACATGGGGCTCAGTTCTCTCCCATGGGAGAACTGCTGCAATATAACTATTCTCAAGTTTGTGGGTCCCCCACCTGGGGATGTATGGGATTTGATCATATAAATGAGTGTGCCCCTCCTCCCATCTTGTTGTGATTTCTTGTCTTTGTACGTAGAATTCCCTTTTGGTAGGTTCCAGTCTCTGTTGCTGATGGCTGTTCAGCAATTAGCTGTGATTCTGGTGTTCGTGCAGGAGGAGGTGAGCTCCAGGTCTTCTGCTCCACCATCCTGTCTTTATAGCTCCTATACTTTGGATGTTGGATGAATGTTTTGCTTACTTATGATAGTTGAGTTTGGTAGGATAGTTTTAGCACCAAGTGTTCATGCAGTATGAAATCTCCTGGGCATAAACTAGATGTTTTTCTTTAAGCTACACTTTGATTCATCACACTTTCCAGGATGCTCACCTTGTTACGACTTACCTCCTCTTATATGTTTGAATATTCGTAGGGACTGGAATCTAATGTGACTTGGACTATATAATGTGTTATGTAAGATCAAGAGACTGATGTACATGCTTATACACATGGGATAGATAACACCTGATATGTATAATTGTGAGTTAATTATGTATGATAAAGCATATGTATATACTTACATATGTGTAAGGGTACATAATGTACAAAGTACATAGTAATGTTAGTTTTTAATGATGTCATTTTTTAATACTTAAAACCAGCTGTGTCCACCTCAGATCAACTGAATTAAAACCTCTGGGAAACTGGAAAACTGCATTTGTTTACAAGTTTTTCCCACCCCCCGGGGATTCTGATGTCCCCTCAAATTTGAGAACCTCTGTCCTAGAAGCAAAGGATGTGGTCCACTGTCCTGGAGAGACAACAAGCTCTGAGGGAGGGTAGAGGGGGAGGGACCACCACATACCTGGCTCCACATAGCTGTTCTCCTGGGTGCTGCAGAAGGTACCTGAGAGATTGGCCCAGAGAACCGTTCTCCCAACTATACATTGCCTCCCTCTTTAGGAAGTACAGAACTGACCTTTACTTAATGCTGGAACTATTGAATGAGCATGGGCACCCCCCAAATTCAGGCACATGAAGCTCAAGGTCTGAATCTATAGAAAATTAACTTGTCTTAAATTAGAAAGATATTGTAAACAGAATTTTCTAGGATTAACTCTCTTCTACCCCTACAGCTTGTTATTGGGGGGGGGGTGCTAATTGGGAAAAGGAAAAGTGTCAACGCACGAACTATGACTTAAAGTTTCAGGGGTCTACAGTCTTGTACCCTCCGTCAAAGAAGTTTCTCAGAGCATCTCGGTATCTGTGCTGTGTGCACATACCAAACTTTATAGATCTTCTGTGGATGCATATCTGAAATTCCAGCAAACCACAGGATAATAGCCTAAGAAGTCATTTTTTAACTCAAAAATTCAGTTCTCTACTTATCTTCCAATCTTCTCACTGGCTAAATTTCTCCAGTCCCTGCCATCCCAGCTGGCCATCAGCCCACCCGATGTCAAACCTGGGCAGAAAGCACTTTGGTCAAAAGCATTTCTCTTTCTTCTTCCTTTGTTAGAGGGATATAAAGGCTCAGCTTTTAAACTGTTCCCCAAGTTGAAAAATGTGATATATAAACTCAGTACCAAAGGAATCAACAAAGAGCCAGGAACAGAGCTGGGCGTTCCCTGAGATACATAGATGTTTCCTGGGAAAAGGAAACTGTGAGAAACTGTTTCAGGGCAAACCACTGCATGGTATTAAAAAAAATGCAGGCCCTTCACTTTCCTTGGAAAATTACGTCTTACAGGTCGTCAGCTGATCTGAGATGGTGATGTTTGGATTTTCTTTTTTCAGGTGATTGTTGATCATTTAGGGATGGGAAGGTGACCATGGCAGGATTTTTTGGTCCTGTGGTTCCTCTGGGACAGAGCTCTTAGGGCTTCACAAATTGCACTGATTCAGGACTTCCACTCGGGGATAAAGAGCAGCTCTCTCACCTCTGGAGTTGGCATGGGCTGGAAGCTTTGAGAAATGAACTCCTGCTGGGCACATGTGCTGGTTTCTATGGCAACAGTCATCGAGGTTTGGGCCAAGGTTATTGGACTTAGTGAGTCCCCACAGAGACTAAAGACAACCTGTCTGGTGCCTTCCCAGGAACGATTTTTTTATCTTCCCCAGCCTGGCTTCTGATAGTCCCTGCCAACTCAGTACAGTATTCATGCTTCTGCATCCCAAATACATCCCACAAATTCCAGCTTCTGTCAGGCTGTTGCAAGTTGCAACACAGCATGTTCTGTCTAGCAAGTTGCAAAGACAGCATGTTTTATTTAACTTGGCTTTCTTGCTTGGCTTTCTTGCAACAGAACGTTACTTACGTCAGTTATTATTGTTAACTATAATTTAGTGTGTACCTATGATCTGCCAAGCACTGTCCTATGCACTCAACATAATTTCATTCTTCAGAACAGTACCACAAAATCAGTGTTACAATCCCATTTCATATTGTTTAGCCTCCAAGTGTTTGTGTTTTTTTGCATTTTTTTTCCTTGTAGTTGACTGCTAATCTCAGGGTATTGTGGTTGGAAAAGATGGTTGATATGATTTCAGTTTTCTTCCATTTACCAAGGCTTGCTCTGTGGTCCACATGTGATCCATCCATGAGACTGTTCCATGTGCTCTTGAAAAGAACGTGTATTCTGCTGCTGTCTGATGGAATGCTCTATAAATATCAATTAAGTCCATTTGCTCTAATGCATCATTTAAGACCTGTGTTTCCTTATTGATTTTCTGTCTGGATTAGCTGTCCATTGATGCGAGTGGGCTGTTAAAGTCACCCATTATTATTGTTTTACTGTCAGTTTCTCTTTTTTTTTTTTTTTTTTTTTTGCTGTACGCGGGCCTCTCACTGTTGTGGCCTCTCCCGTTGCGGAGCACAGGCTCCGGACGTGCAGGCTCAGCAGCCACGGTTCACGGGCCTAGACGCTCCGCGGCATGTGGGATCTTCCCAGACCGGGGCACGAACCCATGTCCCCTGCATCGGCAGGCACTCTCAACCACTGCGCCACCAGGGAAGCCCCAGTTTCTCCTTTTATGTCTGTTAACATTTGCCTTATATACTGAGGTGCTCCTGTGTTGGGTGCTTGTATATTTACAATTGTTATATCTTCTTGGATTGATCCCTTGATTGTTATGTAGTGTCCTTCTTTGTCTCCAGCTTTCTTTTGATTTCTGTTTGCACAGAATACTTTTTTCCATCCCCACACTACAGTGTGTATGTGTCTCTAGATCTGAAGTGGGTCTCTGGTAGACAACATATATATGGGTCTTGTTTTTGTATCCATTCAGCCAGTTTGTGGCTTTTGGTTGTAGCGTTTAATCTATTTACATTTAAGGTAATTATCCATATGTATGTTCTCACTGCCATTTTGTTAATTGTTTTCTATTTGTTTTTGTAGGTCTTTTTTCTTCCTTTCCTCTTTTGTTCTCTTGTGATTTGATGACTATCTTTAACGTTCTGTTTGGATTGCTTTTTCTTATTTGTGTGTGTATCTATTACAGATTTTTGGTTTGTGGTTACCATGAAGTTTTTATATAGCAGTCTATAAATATACAGGATTGTTTTAAGTTGATCTCTTAATTTCAAATGCATTTAAAATATCCTGCATTTGTACTCTCCTCCTCTCATGATTATTGGTTTAGATATCATATTTGTGTGTGGATGATTTCCTACCTTTACTGTATGTTTACCTTTAAAGGGGAGTTTTCACATTTTGTAATTTTCTTGTTTCTACTTGTGATCTTGTCTTTTCTGCCTAGAGAAGTTCCTTTAGCATTTGTTGTAAAGCTGGTTTGGTGGTGCTGGATTCTTTTAGATTTTGCTTGTCTGTAAAGTTTTTGATTTCTCTGTCAAATCTGAACAAGAGCCTTGCTGGGTAGAATATTCTTGGTTGTAGGTTTTTTCCTTTCATCACTTTAAATATATCATGCCATGCCCTTCTGGCCTGCAGAGTTTCTGCTGAAAAATCTGCTGATAACTTTATGGGGGTTCCTTTGTATGTTATTTGTTGCTTTTCCTTTGTTGCTTTTAATATTTTCTTTGTCTTTAATTTTTTGTCAGTTTGATAACCATGTGTTTCATCATGTTGATCCTGCCTGGGACTCTCTGCACTTCCTGGACTTCGGTGACCGTTTCCTTTCCCATATTAGAGAAGTTTTCAGCTATTATCTCTTCAAGTATTTTCTCAGGCCCTTTCTCTCTCTTCTCCTTTTGGGACCCCTGTAATGCCAATGTTGGTGTATTTAATGTTGTCCCAGAGGTCTCTTAAACTGTCCTCAATTCTTTTCATTCTGTTCCACAGCAGTGATTTCCACCACTCTGTCTTCCAGCTCCATTATCTGCTCTTCTGCCTCATTTATTCTGCTATTGATTCTTTCTAGTGTATTTTTCATTGCAAATACTGTATTCTTCAACTCTGGTTGTTCTTTATATTTCTTAGTTAAAAATTTCCTGTAACTGCTTGCACTGTGCATTCATTCTTTTGGATTATCTTTATCATGATTACTCTGAAGTCTTTCTCAGATAGATTGCCTATCTCCACTTCACTTACTTGTTCTTCTGGAGTTTTATCTTGTTCCTTTGTCTGGGAAGTATTCCTCTGCCATCTCATTTTGTCTAAATCTCTGTTTGCAGACTGAGTTCCGCAGGCTTCCAGCTTCTAGTATTCTTGATTCTTCTGTCTCCTGTGGGTGAGGCTGGTCTAGAGGCTTGTCCAGGCTTCCTGGTGGAAGGAACTGGTGCCTGCCCACTGGTGGGTGGAGCTGGGTCTTGGCCATCTGGTGGGCAGGGCCATGTCAAGGGGTGTGTCTAGAGACAGCTGTGGGCTCAGGAAGTTTTTAGGCAGCCTGTCTGCTGATGGGTGGTGCCAGCTATGGTGCTGATGACCCAAGCAAGATGTCTGCCTCCTCAAGAGTTCACGTAGCTGAACACTCCCTGAAATATCCACCACCAGTGTCCACATCCCCAAGGAGAGCCACAGCCACACCTCACCTCCCCAGGAGACCCTTCAAGACCAGCAGGTAGGTCCTGTCAAGGCTCCTGTGAAGTCACTGCCTTTGTTCTGGGCTTGGTATGCATGAGACCTTGTGTGTGCCCTCCAAGAGTGGAGTCCCCACTTGCCACAGTCCTGGGGTGCTCCTGCAGTCAAGCCCTGCTGGCCTTCAAAGCTGGGGAGCCTGGCATGGGGCTCAGAACTCTCACTCCTATGGGAGAACTTCTGCAATATGATTCTCTAGTTTGTGGGCTGCCCACCCAGGGGGTATGGGATTTCATGATATTGCATGTGTGCCCCACTTACCCTCTTGTTGTGGTCTCTTCTCTCTTCTTCATACCCTTGGATGCAGAGTATCTTTTTCGGCAGATTCCAGCCTTTATCAATGGCTGTTCAGCAGTAAGTTGTGTTTTGGGTGTGCTCATGAGAGGAGGTGAGTCCAAGGTCCTTGCACTCCACTGTCTCCACCAAAGAGCCTTACTTCTGCTGCTAGGATTGGGGAAGTTGTATTTTGAGTTTCCTGAGGTCACCCTCAGGTGTACTCACACTGCTTGCATTTCTGTTTGGTCCATCTCCAGGGACAATGAACTCAGCTAGCCTCTGCTTCTTTCTTGTTTTGCCCCAAAGGCAGTGTTCCACTGAGTAAAACAGTAACCTTGAAAACTAAGACAGTTTCTTTTTCCTTCGTGCTTTGTCAGATTTCACGTGCTCACAGGGGGCTTCATGCAGGGGCCTTGCACCTGGCTTTTCAGACCAGAGTTTCTAGTGTGAAATCACAATCCCTATATCACAGAGAATGAAACTGAGGGCCAAATAAGCCAAGTAGCACGTCTGATGTTCCACAATTATATGTGATGGATTCTAGATGGGAACCCAGCTCTTCTTGATTTCCCCAAACCCATTCTGTATTTCCACTACTCTGCTACCTACCTTAGACAACAGGTTACCTTTGTCATTCTTCTTAGAAGACTTAATAACTTAAGTCATATGTTGTTTCCAAGCTTCTCCTCTGTGCTTTAAACCATCATATCTCCTTTAAGCAGTTCTTTCTGTACCATCCTTTACTGAACCATCTTAACTTTTCCAACTCTCTCGGTAAAGGCCTAAATGGAAAAAATTGTCTTAATAAGACGAACAGCAGTTTTCAAATATGTACCTTTTAATGCCACAACCTGCCAAGATCATGGCCTTTGGGGTGTCTCATGTAGATTTCTCTGGGCTATGTTTGTTCTATTATCTTCTGGGTTTCAACCTTCTGAAGGAAGCAGTCGTGGTGAGGGGCTGAGGAAAGATGGGTGAAAGAACAGAGATAAATTGTCTGGAATAATTAAACAATCTGATGTATCAACATGTAGAAATAACAGGACACCATCCTGTAAACTATTCTAAAGCAATGGATGAAGAATGCTCACTGAAAATCTTAATTCAATGCTGATCTATCATTTGGGATAAAGGCTGGCATCTTTATCCACTTGGCAAAGTTTTGCCAAGTGCCAGCATCCCAAGCCAGTGATCACAGCAAACAGGCTGCCTCCTAAGTAAATATCACATCTGCAAACTTGATTATTGCATTTTTTCAGGCATTAACATGCAAAAAGTCTGAGAATATTGCAGCCATCTCTCAGTGCGGTGGTTTTAGTGACAGGGCTGGAGCTGTTTTCCTCAGTTTATAAGGTTTTCCTTTCTCTAGGCAGGGGGTTTATTTATTACCCCATCTACTTTTTATTGGGCTTCTTGGGTTTTGCTTTTGCTGACAGGTTGGCCTCCATTTACTGGGCCTGAGCAAAGGCTGTCATCCAAGGCCCCAGAGAAACTCCTGGACATAAAATCAGGAACATAGAAATTATCCAGTCACTTGGGACACTCAAGCTCCTTCTGCAAAAGGCCAACTTTTCAATTCACAGTAAGTGAGGAATGACACCAAATCAGCAACAATTTAGTCCTTGTCAGAATCATTCCATATTTTTAAGTAGAAAATAAAATTCAGATCCGTTACTCTGCTTTCTAGACACAGGGTATTCTGATCCCATCCTGTCTTCCCCACTCTTCTCTTCACTCCAAATAGAAGTGCTTTGCTCTGGTCTAATGACAGCACATATTTATCCAGCTATTATTGTGTGCCAGGCGCTGTGTGAAAAGTCATTTGCATGGATTATCTGGAATAATCTAAGGCACAAAGAGGTTGGCCCAGCATCGCACAACCTCCTCGAGGCAGAGTCAGAATTTGAACCCTGGAAAGTTTGACTCCAGGGGCTGAGCTATTTAATGTGACATCACTCTGCTTCTCAAGCCACCCCGGACAGACTGAACTTTCCCTCCAGCCACCCAAATTTTGACCTTCAAAGCCCTGCTAAAACCCTACTCTTTCATGACACCTTCTTTGACCACCCTACTCTTTCATGACACCTTCTTTGACTTCATGACTTCAGGGCCACAGCAAATTCTCTCTCTTTGGATCTCCTCAACCATTTGCCGTTACCACACTGATTCTGGCAGTGACACTGTGCTGCCTTCTGCTCTGTGACAGTGGAGGACAGTGGAAAGAATTGCTCCTGAATCCCACAGACTTGGATTCCAAACCCACCTTGGGCACTTTTAGTTGGATGACTGTCCATTCATTCACCATCAAGTATACATTCAGCACCTAACATATGATAGACTCTGGGGTCGCAATGGTGAGCACAACACAAACCACTCCCTTGTCCCTTTAGAACTTTCCTAGATCTTGGGCAAGTGACGTCATCTCTTTGAGCTTCAGTTTCCTCATCTCTAGAATGGGAATAATAATACCAATCTTACATGCTCTGCTCATAACAGCCTAGAAATATCAAAGTACCCTGTAGAGTGCCTGGCACACCATAGGTGCTCAACAAATGGTAGCTGTTGTAATAACTACCATTATAACTGTTCAGTTCTTTTAGCTTCAGTCTTATTCCCCAACAAGGCTTTTCTCTCTCTCTCTCTCTCTCTCTCTCTGTCAGGATTTGGTGAGCTGAAAGAGACAGTCGCAAGGGTGAGGTGTCCGTGGCTTTCAGTAATCAAGAGTTGATTGCAGCCCATGGGGCTGCTCTTCCTTATGGGTAAGGCCAGCCCAAAACCTAAAATCTTGCGGCTGATCCAACCTGATAAGCATTTTCTGTCAGCTTCTGTTGGGCAGTAAGAACTCCCCAAGTCATCTCTTGTTGGCATTGTTCAGACTTTCTGCTTTAAAGGGAGAAGGCTCTCCAAGCCGCAAACATTAACCATTTAATTCACCCATAAACTCTGGGCCCCTCGAAGCCACCCTTCCATGATACAGAAGTTCCTTGCAGCCACAGCTAAACAGCTTAGAAGTAAGAGCATAGCTGCCTTCCCTTCCATGCTTGTTTCTTGCCAGCTCCCAACCCTGAACTCTGCACTCCAGTCATTCCAAACCTATGGCTACCTCCCTAATACACTCTGCTGCTTCTCTCCCCTGTGCCTTCGTCACTCATCTCATTTCCTCATTCCTTCCCTTGCCCACCTGGTAAATTCCCTCTCAGTTCAGGCCAACCTCATACATGAAATCTTCCCACATTCACCCAGGTGGAGTTGACCACGCCCCTCCTCGGTCCTGTTCCTCTGTAATGGTTCCTTCCATCCTTCAGGATACTTTAAGAAGATAAGGGAGAGGGTGCCCACAAATATATCTGATGTCAGCCACATACCTGACACACTATGGGCACTCTGTGTAAACTCACTCTGTTGTTTGCATAATCTTTCCCCCATTAGATTATAAGAAAGTTGAAGACATGCATCACTTTTTTAATCACAGCATCCCTGATGCCTGGCACTTTGTAGGTGCCCCCCAAGGATGTTTATAAATTTAAAATCAACTCACACAATAGTTGACAATAATCAATGTCTACTGTGTAAATGTCCAAGTGGTTAAGGTTTCATGGAGTAAGACCAGCAACAGAGCAGTTTCTATGCCTTCATCATTAGCCTGAGCCCAGGAGGCCCACATTTAAGGTCAGCTTTAAGGGCTGGAAATAACAAAAAGAAGGGAGAAAAAATATTTTTTTTACTTACTGAAGTAAACATCAACTGCAAAAAGAAGAGATAAGAAAGGGATATAAAGATTATAGTGATATCCTGGAGAATTCCATCCAGGCAGTCTCACTGCTGTGTTCTCCTGACTGGATGGGTGGAGGTATAATTTATATGCCCAGACATCATCATCCTGATTTTTTTTTTTAAAGCTGATAAGTTGTTTTAATCAACCTGGCTTTTTTCCCCATGTCTGACACAGCTGTAAGCTAGAAGGCCATTTCCTGCAATTCCTCCTTCTATTTTGCTGATATATTATGTTCTCTTCCAAGTTTTTCTCTTGAGAGCATCCCCCTTTTATTATTTTTCGTCTCAGTTCTTATAATGAAGGTTTTGCAAAGCATGACAACTGTTTTTATTTCTGATCTAAAAGGGAGGTGGTACAAAATAGAAAGAATATGAGCACAGCTGGAATGATTTTTGAGCAAAATGTGTTCTTAGCAGACAAACATCATGCAAATCATAGAAGCCGGAGGCCACTACAATCAGGGCAGAGCCTCTCAGTTGTGAGAAGGCCCTAAGAAGAAACGAAATGAAACCTGCCCTGCCTCACTTAGGTGATCTGTCTTCTCCTCCTGCTGCTTTATAAATTACTGTCTTTTTGTTTTAAATGAAGACTGCATCCATGTTTATGTTGGGCACTGTGCTAGCCACGCTGTCAGCACACAGTAAGGTTTTATCTTGATTACTAGTAATAATAATCATGCAACGTGAGAACGTTTCAATCAGTTTCCCACAGCTGTATCTGTCAGCTCCTTTGCACCTTCCCTGAAGTTGCCAAAAAGAAAACGAATTCATTTGTACACACATCCACCCTGTGCCTCAACCATCCCACTTTCTTTATATGCCAGATGAATTTCTCAGGGATGCAAGGTGCCAGGAGGAAAGCACTGCAACCCTGAAGCTCTATTCAGAACACTTCTCTAACTCTGCTGCATGTCCTTGAGCAAGTCACCCACTGTTCTAAGATGGTTCTGCCTCCTTGCCTGCAAACATTGGGGCCTCCACCTCTGGTTGTCTGCCCTGTCAGATGGCACTGCCTTGGGACCAATCACACTGACCAGTGAAATAACGCTGCCCTTCATGATCTCCCACAGGGTTTCTTACACTTGTCTCTTGCAGGGAAGGGGTTTACAACAATGCTGATCATATTTGCTCATCAAATGATCAACCTGAACTGATCCTCTATGGTTAATCTATTATTCATTCCTAAATGCTCAGCCCACTGAGTCATCTCGTCTTAACTTCTCTCATGGGACCACCTTGTATTACACACACACACACACACACACACACACAGACACATGCCTTCTGTGCCGTCAACAGCCCAGTGTTTAAACTTCAACTTCATACTTGCTTCCTGTCTGGATTCACCAGGATGGTTCAACATAGACAAATCAATCAATATGATATACCACATCAACAAAAGAAAAGACAAAAGCTACATGATCATCTCAATAGATGCAGACAAAGCATTTGATAAAATTCAACATCCATTCATGATAAAAACTCTTACCAAAGTGGGTATAGAGGGAACATACCTCAACATAATAAAAGCTATTTATAACAAACCTACAGCCAATATAGTACTCAATGGTAAAAAGTTGAAAGCCTTCCTGCTAAAATCTGGAACAAGACAAGGATGCCCACTCTACCACTTCTATTCAACACAGTATTGGAAGTTCTAGCCACAGCAATCAGACAAGAAAAAGAAGTAAAAAAAGATACCCAGATTGGAAGAGAAGAGGTAAAATTGTCATTATCTGTAGATGGCATGATACTATATATAGAAAACCCTAAAGATTCCACACAAAAACTACTAGAACTGATAAATTCAGCAAGGTAGGGGGATACAAGATTTACATACAGAAATCTGTTAAATATCAGAAAGGGAAAGTTAAAAATACCTTTTAAAATCACATCAAAATATATATATACTTAGGAATAAACCTGACCAAGGAGGTGAAGTGAAAGACTTACATGCTGAGAACTATAAAACATTGATAGAGGAAACTGAAGATGATTCAAAGAAATGGAACGACATCCCATGCTCTTGGATTGGAAGAATATTGTTTAAATGGCTATACTACCCAAAACAATCTACAGATTTAATGCTATCCCTATCAAATTACCCATGACATTTTTCACAGAACTAGAACAATAACCCTCCTAGACTTCAGACATTACTACAAAGCGACAGTAATCAATATGGCATGATATTGGCTCCAAAACATATGGATCAATGGAACAGAAGAGAGAGCCCAGAAATAAACCTACACACCTATGATCAATTCATCTTCAACAAAGGAGGCAAGAATATACAATGGAGAAAAGACAGTCTCTTCAAGTGGTGTTGGGAAAGTTGGATGGTGCATGTAAATCACTGAAGTTAGAACATATCCCCACACCATACACAAAAATAAATGGCTTAAAGACTTAAATATAAGATATGATAGCATAAAATTCCTAGAAGAGAACATAGGCAAAACATTCTCTGACATAAATCATACCCATGTTTTCTTAGGTCAGTCTCCCTTAGAAATAAAAGCAAAAATAAACAAATGGACCTAATCCAACTTACAAGCTTTTGTACAGCAAAGGAAACCATAAACAAAACAAAAAGACAGCCTGCAGAATGGGAGAAAATATTTGCACAATGCAACTGACAAGGGCTTAATTTCCAAAATATATACAAACAGCTCATAAAACAAAAAAACAACCCAATCAAAAAAGGGGTAGAAGACCTAAATAGACATTTCTCCAAAGAAGATATACAGGTGGCCAATAGGCATGTGAAAAGATCCTCAACATTGCTAATTATTAGAGAAGTACAAATCAAAACTACAATGAGGTACCACCTCACACCAGAGTGGCCATCATTAAAAAGTCTACAAATACGGGCTTCCCTGGTGGTGCAGTGGTTGAGAGTCTGCCTGCCGATGCAGGAGACACGGGTTCGTGCCCTGGTCTGGGAAGATCCCACATGCCGTGGAGCGGCTGGGCCCGTGAGCCATGGCCGCTGAGCCTGCATGTCCGGAGCCTGTGCTCCGCAAAGGGAGAGGCCACAGCAGTGAGAGGCCTGCGTACCGCAAAAAAAAAAAAAAAAAGTCTGCAAATACATAACATGCTGGAGAGGGTGTGGGGGAAAGGGAACCCTCCTACGTTGTTGGTGGGAATGTAAATTGGTACAGCCACTATGGAAAACAGTATGGCAGTTCCATAAAAAACTAAAAATAGAGTTGCCATATGCTCCAGCAATCCCATTCCTGGGCATATATCTGGATAAAACTCTAATTTGAAAAGATACATGCACCCCAATGTTCATAACAGCACTGTTTACAATAGCCAAGACATGGAAGCAACATAAATGTCCATTAACAGATGAATGGATAGAGAAGATGTGGTTTACTCAGCCATAAAAAAGAATGAAATAAGCCATTTGCAGCAACATGGATGCAATTAGAGATTATCATACTAAGAGAAAAATACTGTATGATATCACTTATACATGGAATCTAAAATATGACACATGAACTTATTTACAAAACAGAAAGAGACTCACAGACATAGAAAACAAACTTATGGTTACCAAAGGGGAAAGGGCTTGGGAGAGGGATAAATTAGGAGTTTGGGATTCGCAGATACAAACTACTGTATATAAAACAAACAACAAGGTCCTACTGTGGAGCACAGGGAACTTATTCAATATGCTGTAATAAATCAAAATGGAAAAGGAAAACAACAAAAAAAAGATCGCCAGGTTTAGAAGCGAATAACTGAGGAGACCCAAGGAAAAGAGAGATTCTTCCCATTAGCTTCAGCAAAAATTCTGAGGTTGAGCCTCATTGGCTAGCTTAGGTCACATGATAACCCCTGAACCAATCACTAGAGTGACATGGATAGAGTGTCCTCATTGATGATACGTCAGAAGAAGGGAGAGTGGATGTAACCAGGTCAGAAAAAGGAAGAGTGGATGAACAAGCAAACCTACACAGTTATCTCACCAGTATTTAGCATTCATTAGGCACCTCTGGTGTCCTAGGCACAGCCAAGAAACAGCAGTCAGTGCTGTGTTGGGTTTTTATAAGCACTCAGCAAAGACAGCCACAAAGAAAATCTTTCTCCTCTGATACAAACCCTCCCCCTCAAAGTCATTCCAAGAAAGGAGAGTAATTTATTCCAAGAGCAGTGTGACTTAGATTTCCTAGTCATTGTGATTGAGACATTTTAGGAACCAAGATCAAAATTCAGCAGTAACAGTTGGAAGGAAGTAGGTAAAAATACCTCTACTTGCAAATGATGAAACTCAAAAGAATCATGGGTAAAACTACTAATAAATATTAAAAGAGTTCAGTAAAATAACCAAATAGAAAATTAGCATACTTTGCCAGCTATTAAAGTATTGTCCTTCAGCTCCAAACCCACCCATGTCTACTCAGCTTTGTGAAGCAGAAATGGGATTCTACAAACCCAATTTCAGTTTTGTCAGTTAAATGAATAATGAATTTATTATTACTAGATCTTACAGGTCATGTAAACCTGTGAGATCTCTTTATTAAGTGTCAGTACTACAGATTTGGACAGATTTTTCTGTGTGGCTTTTACCAGTAGGGGGCCCTAGAGGGAGACCACAGGGCTGGAAGAGGGAGAAGGGACTCACTTTTTCCTGTTGGCTTCCTGCCTACTTCCTATTCCTGTGAATGTCTCCAAGCAATGAGCCCTCACTCTAGTAGCAGCAGTAGCAGGGATCCAATTTTCAGTTTCTCCAAGAATTACAGAACCAGCCTCCTCATGCACCCTTCAAAGACACCAGCTCCAACCAGTCCATGTCCTCTCCTCAGAAGTCCACTTCCCATAGGCCCTTTCTCTGAGCTTGGAGAGGCCAGCACCAGCCCAGCAGACCCCTCCTCAAAGTCCAAGTGTCAGCTCTGCAGGACCCCACCCCAAACTTCTAGATTGAATAACTTCATCCTCTTCCCTTTTTACCCTATGGGCAGTAGCCACTTCCTGAAGTGCCTTCCTCTGTGACACCTTGGTGTTCTTTTTTCATCTTTTCAGTTACCCACTTAACACCTTTATATCAGTTAGCAATTAGTTGTATGAAATAATCTGTGTTAATTGTTTCTGTTTCTCTCTTTCTGACCCGACCTTGATTGATACCTATTGCAGAAAGCAACAGACTTCACATATACAAAATAACCTATTAGAAGATATAAGGGAAGAGAAGATAAAACCCCATTCACAGTAGCAAAGGGGGTTAAAAAGTAAGATAAAAAAAAAACCTAGGCATTAACCTCACAAGAAATGTGCATAACCTGTATGAGGGAACCTATAAAATACTCCCGAAAACACAAAATTTGTTTGAACCAATAGAAAGACATGTTCTTAGGAAAACTCAGCATCATAAGGACATTTACTGTGATCCCAATAAAGATTCAGTTAAGTTTTATTTTTTTCTGAAGCTAAACAAGTTGATAATAAAGTTCATATGGAAGAATAAAAAAAGCAAGAATATCCAAGAAAGCTCCCCAAAACAAAGAATAATGGTGAGGTAAGGGCTAGACCTACTGGATATTGAAACATATCATAAAGCCTTTATGAATAAAACGGTGTGCTATTACATCATTGATAGGCAGACCAATGATCCAACAGAAAACCCCAAAATAGATCTAAAGCATATATGGTAATTTAATACTTGATGACGACAGTATCTCAAATAAATGGTAAAAGATAAAGTTTTAATAAATGACGTTGAGACTACTAGATGACCATATGGAAAAAAACAAAATATTCATTTCTCAAGTTCCAAACGGAGTAGAGATTTAAAAGTTTTAGGATAAATTCCAAACGGAGTAGAGACTTAAAAGTTTTAAATAATAAATGGGGAAGGGACTTCCCTGGTGGTCCAGTGGCTAAGACTCTGTGCTCCCACTGCAGGGGGCCCAGGTTTGATCCCTGGTCAGGGAACTAGATCCCACATGCTGCAACTAAGCATTCACATGCTGCAACTAAAAGATCCTGCATGCCACAACGAAGATCCCACACAGGGCAATGAAGATCCTGCATGCTGCAACTAAGACCCGGCACAGCAAAATTAAATTAAATTAAATTAAACTAAGGAAAATCTGTCCTAGCTATGACTCAAAACCTAAAAGCAATAAAAGGAAAGATATATACATTTAAGGACATTTTTTTAAAAGGTTTTGCACAACAAAAAAAATCCTATAAAGAAAATGGCAAGCAGAGAAACTATTACAATGAATATCATAGACAAAAGACTAATATTCCAAATATATGAAAATCTAAAATTCAGAAAAAGACTAACAACCAAATTTAAAATAAGCAAGGTATATGAACCCAAAACCTTTAATTAAAGATATTTGACCTTGTTCAAAATAAGAGCAAATAAAACTACATGCATATGACAAAAGAATCATATCTAGAATATAAAAAGAATTTCTAAAATAAAGAAGCAAAACAATCTAATATAAAATGGAAAAAAAAACTTTAACAGGCATTTCACAAAAGAAGATATTCGAATGACTATGAAAAGGTATTGTACTTAACACCACTAGTCATTAAGGAAATACAAATATAAATCATAATAAACCATCATTACATACCCACCAGGATGGCTAATATTTTAAAAGACTAATAACAAATTTTGGCAAGGATGTGGATCAGTGAGAGCTCTCATAGGCTGCTGATCAGGCATAAATTGGTACAACTATGTTGGGAAACTATTTGGCAGTGTCAGCTAAAGATAACATGAGTCTACCCCATGACCCACAAATTCCACTTCTAAATAAATACCCAAGAGAAATAAGTGTAGATGTCCCAAAATGACATGGACAAAAATTCTCACACTAGTGTTACTCAAAAAAGCACCCCCCCAAAAAAAACTGAAAAACCTAAGTGCCCATCCACAGAATAACTATAATTTACTTAATCATACAGTGAAATAGTACACAGTAGTAGTGCTACAGTAACCACATGGATGAATCAAATGCTCAGTGAAAGAAGCCAGAAATAAAATCATGCTGTGTGATTTATTTATATGAGGAAAAGGTATCCATGATGCTAGAAATCAATACTAGTTAGTTCTAGCAGCACTGTTGACTGAGAAATAGCAGAAAGAAGGCTTCCAGGTTCTGGAAATATATCTTGATCCTGATGATAGTTACAGATGTGTATGTAAATAAAAGTATATCAAACTTTACGCTAAAATTAGTTCACTATACATACTCTGTATGTGAGACCTCAATGAACTTCAAGGATACCAGAAAAAGAAAAAAACTGAAATACTATTTCTCACCTATTAAACTGGCAAAAATTTAATAAGTTTGACAACACTGTTGGTGAGGTTATGGTGAAATGGGCACGTCATACATTGCTGGGTTGCCGGTACAACTTTTGTGGAGGAGAATTTGGCAATGTCTAGCAAAATCACATACGCATCTATCCTTTCACCTCACAATTACACTTCTAGAAATCATTACTGTCAAGAATACAAAATGATGGTGTATAAAAATATTGGGGCATTTTTTATCATGACAAGATTAGAAACAAGATCTATGCTTATCAACTGGGGGTTTGTTGAAAAAACAATGAAATTTCCGTATAATGGAGGATCATGCAGTATAAAAGAGAATATAGAATACTTTCCTGGTTATATTCTTCAGTGATAAAAGGTGCAGAACTCTCTTTGGAGTATGTGATTTGAAAGGGCAGGGAGTGTCGTGGTTTAAAGATAGCTTTGAATTCTTTCACACGCCTTTCATCCAGAATTGTGACCTCTTTTCCTGCCTTTTGAATCTGGGCTGGCTTATGACTACTTTGAACAATAGAATATGGTGGAAGTGACACTCGATCAGTCAGACTCTAGCCTTTGAATGGACTGTCAGCTTCCCCTTTACTCTCTTAGAACCATAAACCATCATGTAGGAAGTCCTACTACCCTGCTAGAGAGACTACCGCATAGCCCTGAAACCACCTGGAGAAAGAGGAGGGCCCAGCTGCGCCCACATTTCCAGCCATTCTTGCCAAGGCACCTGGCACGTAAGTGAGTTGTCTTAGATCCTCCTGGCCAGCCCAGCCCAGTCAGGCCCAGCCACCACAAAAATATCATTGACACCACATGGAGCGGAAAAATTGCATGCAGTAGTAATATGCATATTTTTATTTTTAAAGTGTTACATGTATTTTGTAGCAAATAATCAATTGGACATCACTAGGAATCAAAATGTCAAAAATAAGTATAAATTAAAGAACCCCATGAAGTTAAATTTGAATGGAAAATATCAGTATGTACTCCTATTTTTTCTGTTTCTAAAAATAAGTATTTCCTAGTTCTGTCCATTGAAAAGGCGTAGAAGCAATGACGACCCAGTGGCAATGAGCAACACGAGGGCCCAGATCGCACTCTCTAGATATCATTACCCACAAAAAGGCACTAGGACTTCTCATAGAAATGACTGAATCCAAGCCTGAGGTTGGAAATACACACATTAGCCTAAGGTGTCTTGTACCAGGAAGGCAAAGAAGCTATCGAAGACAAATGGAGTCATGCCAAAAGTCATAGGAGCCAAATCAGAGAAACATAGTGGCCTAAGATGACATCATGTGAGAAAAAGAAATCATGACTGCACTGGATTGAAACATATCAAATATATAAAAATTCATGAGTTTGTCGTGATACTAAAAAAAATAGAATCTCATTCATCACCACTGGAGGTTGCTAAGGCGCCAACTTATTACTCTAAAATTGGATAAAGTGAAAAGATCACTAAACTTTGCCTTTTCTGTATGAATTCTGTTTCAGAGTACTGAAAAGATTACTGGGGGAAAGTTCTTCCATACAGAAAAATCCCAGGTAATAAAGTCAGAAGGAGTGGTGAAATTTGAATATCACCATTTGGCAACCCCATTGAAATAACAGATTAGGCAATAACTATGAATGGATGCTAAAATTCATTAGCTGTAAGGTTGATGGAGAACATCACAATGGAGAGATCAGGCTGACATCACTTAACCACACAAGTCTATCTTTGCAACACTAAAAATGGGAGAAGCACACATATGCTTCCTGATATATTACAATACAAAACACATAGCTCCACCCGTGAACCTATGAAATGCTCCTTTCAAATAAAAAAAAGAAAATGAACCTGAATCTGCTCGATCTCTAGATACAGCTGCAAGATAACAGGAAATACCAGGAATAGAGTAACAGGCTAAATGACATGACGAGAAAGTAAGCAGCCCAATCCAGAATGTGGGATATTTTGCAAGCCAAATGTTCTAGTACCTCCAACAAATAAAATGGCAGAAGGGGTGGGAGAGATGGGTAAGAGAGTGACAGACATATGAAAACCAAATGCAATATGTAGACCTTTTTGAGATCCTATATAACTAACTGCAGAGTGACTCGGGGGAAAAAAAACTCTCTTTTGAGTTTATCAGTTTCTTAGTTAACAAGGTGAAAGTTAAACATTTACCTACCTTATGACCTAGAAATTCCATCCCTAGTTATTTACCCAAGATAAATGAAAATGTATATCCACAAAAAGATGTGTACAAGAAAGTTCATAGTCATTATTCATAATAGCCAAAAAGTTGGCATTGGGGGGTGGGGGAGATGCCCATCAACAGAAGAATGGATTTAAAAAGAGGGTGGTATAGTCATACAATGGAATACTAGTTCTTAACAAAAACGAAATGAATTACTACATACACAACATGGGTAGATCTCACAGGTATTATGCTAAATGGAAGAATCTAAACACAAACCAACATAGGATGATTCCCTTTATATGAAATTCTAGAATAGGCAAAACTATGGTGAAAAAAGTAAGAAAAGTGATTGCCTCTGAAGGAAAGTTGACTGGGATAAAAGTTGACTGGACTTTCTAAGGTGATGGGAATGTTCTATATCTTGATAGGAATGTGGATTACAAGAGAGTATGCATTTGTCAAAACGTGTGGAAATGTACACTTGAGATTTGCAAGCGTCACTCTAATTTTTTAAAAAGAACTGTAAACAAATGCTAGCTGTAGTCAAGAGGTTTTCTTTTCACAGTGGTATTAGCAATTCTAAAACCACTTTCTGTATATTCTAGGCTTGAACAAATAAGTAAATACTTTGAGGATAACATACATTGAGGGCCAGGTTTCTTAGGATTGGAGGACAGAGATACAAATGTGGAACGGGGAACAACTAAAATGTACGGATTGGGACTAGAGACATCAATGTTAATTTATAGGTTTTAATATTATTTTAATACTTTCTGGTTTTATAAATAAAATACATGTGTATACATGCATTTCCTGTCTCTGTCCACTGAGGCATCACCAAAGGAATAACAGTAGCAGTGAGCACACCTGGCATCCAGAGCTTGGCTTCTAAATACTATTCTCCATTAAAAATAGTAAGAACTTTTTGAAAAAGCTGAATTCAGATCTAGAACAGGGAAAACACAGGGGATCCTAGAACACCTTGTTGCACCAAAAGTTAAGGAAGTGCTCAAAGAACAAGGAGCTCCCCACTAGTTACTTATTTAACTGTACAATGGAGAAACCTGGGGACACTATCTTAACCATATGAGTCTTAACCAAATGATCAAAGTCAACATCACCAAGATCCTCCTGATATGATGCACTGAGACCAACACATCACTGCTTTGGCATTACCGTCAAAAAGGCATAACTTAAAACTAATCATAAGGAAACTTCAGACAAACCCAAATTGGGATATTCTACAAAATAACTGGCCTGTACCCTTAAAAAACATGACAAGGTCAAGAAAGAGAGAGATTGAGGAACTTTTCCATATGAAAAAGACTATGGGGACACAACAACTAAATGGGTGATCCTGGATTGGGCCTGGACTGGAAGAAAAGACTTAACTATAAAAAGAATTATTGGGAAAATTGCCGAATTTTGCATATGGACTGAGGGTAGATAATCGTATATCAGTGGTAACTTTCTGGCTCTTGATAATTATACTGTAGTTATATAAGAGAATGTCTTTGCTTTCAGAAAATGCACACTGAAGTGTTTACTAGTAAAGGGATATGATCTGCAATATACTCTTCACATAATTCAGAAATATATATATAAGTAGTAAATCAAATAGAGCAGAATGTAAGCATTTGGAAAATTTAGGCAAAGGGTATAATGAGAGTTACTTGCACTATTCGTGCAACTTCGTTATCAGTTTTAAATTAATATATTTTTAAAATAACAAACCCCCAAAATAATCCTTTTGTAAATCAGAGAAATGAATACCGACAGGGTTAGATGATCTTTAGCAATTCCTGGTAATTCTGAGTGCTGTGATAATGGCATGGTGATTATGTTTAAGTCTTTGCTAGTTAGAAATACTGAATTATTTGCGGGTGATACATGATGTCAAAATCTGCTTTAGAATATTCCAGTAAAAACAAAAAGTGAGGGGATAGATAAAAAGAATGGTTGAATACTGATAAATCTGGGTGATGGGCACAGGGAACTTCAATACACTATTCTCTTGTTGCACATAACTGAAATTTCCCATTAAAAAAAAATGTTTGCCAGATACATCAGGAAAGCATTCTCCAAGTAATGGAGAGGGAACCTTATCACCTGGATTCCAGTTTCCACTGTGCGGTGGCCTCAGCAGGAGCCTGGGCAAGGTGAGGTCCGTCTGGTTAACTCTGCCTGGTCATTCGCAAAATGAGGCTCAAAGCTGCCTGTCTGTCTCACTGCCAGGGCTCTTCCGAGGTGCAGAGTGAAAAGGATTTGCCAAGTCTCCCTGGCAGTGGCCACATGTGCGAGGGCGGAGCTCTCGTCGCGTGGCTGCCCCCTGCCTGCCATTCAGCCCAGCCGCCTGAGCTGCTGGCCTTCAAGGTCCACTGTAGGCGGGCTGCATCCCACATACACACACACCTTCTGCTTTTCCAAATACTTTGGCAGCAGCAAACATGGGGGTGGCAAGTGAGGGGGGGAGCTGCAGGAAGCCTGCCTTCATTACGGAGGAAATAAACACATCAAGAGTGATTTTCCTCTCGGGAAGAAATTAATTTCTAAATGAAATAATGAGTTTCCTGATAGTCATTTGCAAGGCTTGGGACCTCGGAGCTGGGCCCTCTCCCTCTCTCTGTTCACTCCCCCTCACCCAGCTGTTTAGCTTGCTCTGCCTTGTCTGTGGATTAATGCCCCTTTCCCTGGCTGAGCTCGCCCTGGTGACACATGAGCCCTTCTCGGTCTGAGAAATGGGATAATGAGACGTCCAATTAAGGTGAGGTTCCGTGAGCTCTGGCTCCAGAAACACAGCCTGGCTGCGGGAGAGGGCTTTCAACTGGCTTGAGACAAGGAACAGATGACTTTGGGGACCACAGTCCTGAACGTGCCATTCTCAGGGCAGCTCTGGACGGGCACAGCTGTGAGGCAAACCGAAAGTGGCTCCCTGGCCCCTGGCAAGTGAGGGAGAGGACCTGGTGAGGCGTCCTCGGAGAATTAGGGTCACCTGGGTAACTAGATATCTTACTGCTGTGTACCCTGCCACTGCTCACCTTTCAGACTGCTGCTGGCCCTGCCACTGAGGCCACATGGAGTGAGGAGTGAGCTGGGTGGCTCTCAAGGCAGAAGGAGTATCCCTCCCCCAAAAAAGTAGAGATAGAAGAGCTGCATC
This sequence comes from Leucopleurus acutus, assembly GCF_964270905.1. Taxonomy (NCBI): domain Eukaryota; kingdom Metazoa; phylum Chordata; class Mammalia; order Artiodactyla; family Delphinidae; genus Leucopleurus; species Leucopleurus acutus. Next base: position 18,783,146 of record NC_139156.1, read on the forward strand.
CAAAGTAACTAACGATGGTCATCCATCACTCATTTAGGGTTAAGTGTTTGAAATGTATTATTCATCTAATTTTCCTTAAAAATATATGTTTATTATCTCCACTTTTGTTATATATTTTTAAAATATTTAGATACATTTATTACCTCCACATGAGAAACCTGAAACTGAAGATAAAGTGACTTTCAGAGACCACAACATAACAAGGGGGACGTAAGATTTGAACCTAGAACAAGTTTGAGTCTTAAGTCCCAACTCTTAACCTCTGTGCTACACTGCTATCGACGCTTAGGAACCAAAGCCCAAATCAGAATGGCAATTACCCAGGGGCCACCGGCTCCAGGAATGGAAGGCTCAATCAAGGGGAGTCTGGAATTCTGGGGCAAGAAATGTACCCCTGAGCCTGGGGCAGAAGGCTGACCTCCAGTCTCTTTGAAGGTCACCAGGCTAAAAGCCAGGAAAACAGATCTCACATGACACCCTTCCTGGTCATTCAACCCCAAGAGAGGGTTTCTCGGATTCACAAAGGAGGAACTGTCAACCTGAGAGGTGATCTGAACTACCCAAGATTACCCAACTAGAACAGCCCAGTAGCCCAGCACCCCCTTTCCTCCACAGCAGACCTCTTCCTGGGGGAGCCAAAGGATAACGTCACCACTAAATGCCTCTCAGGGCTTCCTGCAGCCTTTCATAAAACAAGACCCACAGTCTAGTGACGTATTTCACACTCTATTCAAAATCGATCTTAAACAGAGCCTGTTCACCAGTAGTCCTTGTGGATTATCCCCACGGGTGGATAATTTAATAAGCCCATGTATGAGTTTCCTATTGCTGCCGTAACAGATTTATCACAAACTAAGTGGCTTAAAACAATGTAGATATATCCTCTTAATTTCTAGTCTAGAATCCATTTCACTGGGCTAAGTCAAGACGCCAGCAGGGCTGGCTCCTTCTGGAGACCCTAGGGGAGAATTAGTTGCCTTTTTCCCACTTGCAAAGGCAGCCTAATATGTCCAGACAAAACTCTAATCCAAAAAGATACATGTACCCACTACGTCCACAGCAGCACTACTGGCAATAACCAAGACATGGAAACAGCCTAAATGTCCATCAACAGATGAATGGATAAAGATGTGGATATCGTATGATATCACTTATATGTGGAATCTAAAAAAAAAAAAAGATACAAATGAACCTATCTACAAAGCAGAAACAGATTCACAGACATAGAGAACGGACTGGTGGTGGCCAAGGGGGAGGGGGATGGGGAGGGATGGAGTGGGAGGTTGGGATCAGCAGATGCAAACTATTATATACAGGATGGATAAACAACAAGGTCCTACTGTAGAGCACAGGGAGCTATATCCAATATCCTATGATAAACCATAATGGAAAAGAATAGTTTTTAAAAAGAACATATATATATATATATATATATGTATGTATACCTGAATCACTTTGCCGTACAGCAGAGATTAACGCAACACTGTAAATCGACTCTACTTCAATAGAAAATGAAATAAAGATAAAGGCAGCCTGCATCCCTTGGCTCATGGCTCCTTTCCTCCATCTTCAAAGCCAGCAGCAGAGCATCTCACTCCCATGGTCACATTGCCTCTTTCTTCTACAGTCAGATCTCCCCCTGCCTCCCTTTTATAAGGACACTTGTGATTACCTTTTGGGTCCAGGTGGGTCCCCATCTCAAGATTCCTAACTTAACCACATCTGCAAAGTCCCTTTTGCCATATACGGTAACGTGCACAGGTGCTAGGGATTAGGACCTGGCTACCTCTGCGGGCCATGATTCAGCCCACCACAGCTTATCCACACTGAGGGGAAGGCAGGGCTCAAAACCTTCCAGACAACCTTCATAGGGCAACTGGGTTAATATTAAAATTACTGAGTTTGCCTCAAGTAAAGACAGGCAGGAGAGGAAATAGGAAACAGAAGATGACTGAGAATGAACCAAGAAGACTAGCCTCGTGTTGAACCAAGGATGGATGCCCACCCTTTCAGAGGCCTCAGACACCCCTCCCTCTGGGAATAGAAGGAAAAGTTTGACCTTCTCCTCAAAAAATGCACAGACCCCCAAACATACCATCCAGTATATAACTTTTGATGTTTCGCAGACCCACTGCAGCCCATCAAGGCTAAATATTTGCTGTGTACAGTCAAAGCAGACCTAACAGACTCAACTGGGTGTTCAGGTCGGAGTCTTACATCCCTAAGTCACTCCTCCTTAGCTCACTCTGTATATGTGCTGACCCTGTCCTGGGTAGCTGGGGTTGGCACACTAACCAAAACTAGCCATCAAGCAAGTGATGTTGTAGGGCCTCCGCTGGTAAAGGCTCAAACTAGAACACACCACCAGAAACAACAAACAAAACTAACAAAGAGATTCTGGAAAATCTAGCTTCACTCATAAAAGTTCAATTTTCATAAACGGTACAATGAAAATTTATACATTTGAGTGGTTGGGGGGATTTTATTTTCAGAATCCACCATGCTAGATAATAATCAGACACCTAGGATAAATAAAAAATGTACGTACATTATGAGAAAAAGAACCCAATAGGGAAAAAAATGGGCAAAGACATGAACAGATAGTTCAAAAGAGAGACTGAATAGGGCTCAATGTCATTAGTCATCAGGGAAAGGCAAATTAAATCCAGGATATAACACTACACATCACCCAAATGGTCAGAGTAACAAAGAGAGACGGTTCTCTCTTTGAGAGAGTATTGGCTAGGATGTGATGCAAGAGGAACTCTCGCATGATTCTGCAAGGGGAGAGGTGTGCATTAGTACTCAACTGAAGCTGAACATATGCATGCTGTATGACCCAGTAATTCACACAAAAATATATTGTTAATCAAAAGGTACTGGAACTCTGTACCCAAATAACTCCCCATTTCTTCCTCTCCCAGCCTCTAGCAACCACCATTCTACTTTCTGTCTCTCTGAATTTGACTACTCTTGGTGCCTCACATAAGTAGAATCATACAGTATTTGTTCTTTTGTGACTGGCTTTTTTGCACTTAGCATAATGTTTTCAAGGTTTATGTGTCAGACTTTTCATACTTTTTAAGGCTGAATAATATTCCATTGTCTGCATATACCACATTTTCTTTATCCATTCATCCATCAGTGGACATCTGGGTTGCTTCTACCTTTTGGCTATTGTGAATAATGATGCTATGAATATGAGTGTACAAAAATATCTGTTTTGTTCTCTGCTTTCAATTCTTTGGGGTATATACCCAAAAACAGAATTACTGGATCATATAGTGATTCCATTTTTAATTTTTTGAGGAATCTTAGTATTGTTTTTCATAGTGGAAGCACCATTTTATCTTCCTACCACCAAAAGGGTTCCAATTTTTCCACATTCCAACACTTGTTATTTTCTGTTTTTTCCTTAGTATAGCCATCCTAATGAGTATGAAGTATATGTCATTGCAGTTTTCATGTGCATTTCCCTAATGGTTAATGATGTTGAGCATCTTTCATGTGTGTATCGGCCATTTGTATATCTTCTTTGAAGAAATGTCTATTCAAGTCCTTTGCCCATTTGTTAATTGAATTGTTTGGGTTTTTGTTGTTGAATTGTAGGAGTTCTTTATATATTCTGGATACTTGGATATTAACCTCTGATCAGATATATAATATGAAAATATTTTCTCCCATTGCATGTGTTGCCTTTTCACTCTGTTGATAGTGTCCTTAGATACACAAAAGTTTAAATTTTTAATTTAGTCCAGTTTATCTTTTTCTTTTGTTGCCTGTGCTTTTAGTGTCATATCCAAGAAATCATTGCTAAATCCAATGTTGTGAAGTTTTCTCCTACATTTTCTTTGAAGAGTTTTATGGTTTTAGCTTTTAATATTTAGCTCTTTAGTCCATTTGAGTTAATTTTTGTATATGGTGTAAGGTAAGCATCCAACTTCATTCTTTTCAATGTGTATATCTAGTTTTCCCAGTACCACTTGTTGAAAGACTATCCTTTCCCTGTTGAATGGTCTTCTCGAAAATCATTTGACCATATATGCAAGGGTTTATTTCTGGGTTTTTTTTTTTCTATTCCATTGTTCTATATGTCTGTCAACAGCACCATTTTTAATAGCCTAAAAGTAGAAACTACCCAAACTTCTATCAATAGCAGAATAAATACATAGTGAGATAATTGTACTGTGGGAATACTATACAGAAATGAGAGTAAAAGATTTATAACTAGTAACACTAGTTACTAGTGTTTGTGAGAATGAATCTCACAAACATATGTTGAACAAAAACAAACAAAAAAGCCAGACACAAAAGAATACTTACTTTATGATTTCATTTACGTAAATTACAAAAGCAGGCAAGTCTAATGCTTCTAGAAGTCAGGATAGTCATTACTCCTAGAGGAAGAAAGGAGTGACAGGAAGGGCATGTGGCAAGGACAGGAGGGGCTTCTGAGCTGGAGGGTGATGTTACATTTCTTGATCTGAGCGCTAGTTTCCTGAGTTTACTGAATTAGTAAAATTCATGAAACCATACATCTATAATTTGTGGATTTTTCTGAATTATTTTGCAATAAAAAAGTTTCTTTTTAAACACGTATTCTATAGGCATAAAGCCTAGGAAATATTATTTCACCGCAAGAACCACTGTCACAGCCTTTGGTCTATCAAGCAGCTAAGCCAATCAGAACTCAGCAATGCCCAGCCTGTTCCAATCACATACACAGAGTAGTGGTCAGCTGAAAACAGCTTATGAAGTTCCCAGCATCAGCTACTACAGTTTGTGTTCTGAGTTCATAAAACCGATATCAACCAAGTGCATTATCCATGATCAGTGTCTAATAATACAACAATAAGATTATACCTGTTGCTAATACGTCTACCACTGGGAGACAGCATGACAAGGGCAGACAATTAAATCAGGACAGGCAGTAAGTTAATCCTGTGAGACCTGGGAAGAATGAGAGGTGCCTCATCTCTTACTGTCACCAGGAGCCTTGTGAGTCATTCCAAAGCCCCGCTGGCCACAGGAGCCTCAGGAAAGATGTTTTCAACCTGTTTTGCCCCTTTGTACTGCTTCATGCAAGGCTGTGTTGCCTTTGCTCCCCTCATGCCTTTCAAATGATTCCCTCTGTCGCCTGTGAGCACTCATCATATGCCAAACCCTGTGCCGAACACTCCCTGTATCATCTCCTCTACATCTGCACAACCACCCTGGAGGTGAGGACTACGCTACCCTCATTCAAAGGGAAGAACATCGAGTCTTGAAAAGTGTAAACCCCTGAGGGAGGCTGTGCATATGTGGCGGTACGTGGGAAATCTCTGTTCCTTGCTCTCAATTGTGCTGTAAACCTAAAACTGCTCTAAAAAATAAAGTCTTTAAAAAAACACGTAAGCATCTTTCCCAAGCATAAGCAGTAAGTGGCAAATGTGGATTCAGAATGAGGCTCTCAGACTCCATACCCTGCCTCTTGCCCACAATCCCATAGCGCCTCTGTATCCTGATCTGTCCCCAGCCACAAAGAGCTTGGAGCCTTGCTGAGAAAATAAGACCTGTCAGGACAAAAGGAGAACCCCCAGTGCCCTCAGTGATCAGGGGGCACCTGCTGTCTTACCCACCAAGCAGGGACTGTACTGTTTATCTCAGAGTCCTCATGCAGAGGACCAGAGCACAGAGTAAGCCTAGCAGAGTAGGTGCTTCGTAAGTGTCTGTTGACTGAGGGGGAGAAAGGGAGGAACTGTTCCTTTGACAGGAGACCATAGAACGGTCTAGAAGCCATCACCGCTCTCAGAACCCCACAGGGCTGGAGAGTCACAGTCTCCACCCACCCAAATATAGGAAGTCAAAAGTGGGGTTTAGGGGGTAGCTTGGTGCGATTCAGATCCTGCCTTTATTTAAAATTTCGATATTTTGCTCAACACAATTTTTTTCTCTAATTTTGATTTTTGAAAATATTGCTTTAAAATATTACTCTTCTTGATTTTTGAGTCTTTTGGCACCGCCTTACATTTCGCTCCGGAGGCAAGTGCCCCTCTCCCCTCATCCCAGCGCTGCACCATCTTCACACTTGAAGAGAAAGCCGCACTCAGGACACAGCAGTCCTGTGAGTGCAAGCAGCGGACTCTCAGTCCACAACCACAGAGTCTGTGCCCGGACTATTCCAGCTCCGCCATCCCCAAACAATGCAAATGCGTGTGTTGGCAGCTCCTAACCACTGGAGGACAATTTGAACAATGTTTCGGTCTTTAATTAAATTTCAAAAACACCTGTTTCATCAGGTTATAAATTCCAAGTGAACTTTAAGAGGCATCTGTTTGGCACACAGAGCTTTTATTTTCTTGGCTGTAACCACAGCAACATTTTTGCTTGATTATCCGTCCTTCATTCCTGCCACACACACACCCCACCCTCTTCGTCCGCCTCTGGTGGCCACAGGGAGCTTATGGTGGCTTTTCACACGCCCCATCCAGCTCTCCGGCTGGCACAGCAGCAGCACAACAGCATTTCGTGCTGTTGATTTGCCTTTTCCTGATGGCTCACGTAAAATTGGGACACTTGTACAAGAAAGCACAGTGCTGTAAACGGCACTTCCTCCACTACCTAAAGCCGAAGAACTCCAACAACTGCCCCTTTTTCAGCATCCCCAGCACATAATTCAAGCCCTAGGCTGGCTGCCTCACACGTATGTGCCCCTCTGAGCTTCAGTTCCCTGCTCTGTGAAAGGAGGTGATGACAGTCACCCCCCAGCGCTGTAAGGATTAGGGGACTTTCTCTGAGGTCACACATCTAGTAAAGCAGGGGTCCCCAGCCCCCAGGCCACGGACCTGTTAGGAACCAGGCCGCACAGCAGGAGGTGAGCTGCGGGGAGCTGCGGGGAGCGACGCTTCATCTGTGTTTACAGCCGCTCCCCATCGCTCGCATTCCCGCCCGAGCTCCACCCGCTGTCAGATCAGCGGCGGCATTAGATTCTCACAGGAGCTCGAACCCTACTGTGAACTGCGCATGCGAGGGATCTAGGTTGCGCGCTCCTTATGAGAATCTAATGCCTGATTATCTGAGATGGAGCTGAGGCCGTGATGCTAGCGCTGGGGAGTGGCTGCAAATACAGATTATCATTAGCAGAGAGGTTTGACTGCATGGAGACCATGATAAATCAATTGCTTGCAGACTCATATCAAAACCCTGTGAGTGGCGAGTGAAAACAAGCTCAGGGCTCCCACTGCTTCTGCATTATGGTGAGTTGTAGAATTATTTCGTTATATATTACAATGTAATAATAATAGAAATAAAGGGACCAATAAATGTAATGCACTTGAATCGTCCTGAAACCACCACCCCCCCGCCCCGCCCAGTCCATGGAAAAATTGTCTTCCACGAAACGAGTCCCTGGTGCCAAAAAGGTTGGGGACCATTGTAGTAAAGGGTAGAGTAGGGAAGGCCTAGAAGCCAGCCCTTCAGATTCCAAAATCTGCCCACCTCACCGACTTCTGGTTCTAGGACCCCAAAGTGACTCTATTAAGGGTCACCTAGGGGTAAAGCAGGGAACACATGTCAAAAGTGGCAGTAGTGAGGATGAAAAACTTAAAGAATACCGTCACCTGCACGAAGGCTTGATTGGGAGGGTGGGAGAGCCGTCGTTAAACCGTCCCCACCTGAGCTAGCGTTAAGCCCAGACAGAAGTCGGGAGATAGGCTGGGTGACGGTAATGACACTGGGGTTGCTGTCAAGCACGCTCTACACTGACTTGCCTAACTTCTCTATGCCTCGGTTTCCTCTTTTAGAAAATGAGGAAGTAGCGTTCAACTCACGGGCTTGAAGTATGATTTAGAAGAATTAATGTAAAATGTTTAGACTAGGGCCTGAGATATAGTAAGAGCTCAATAAGTGTTAAATTATTATTACTATTACTGTTGTTGCTAAGTACCATATAAAGTGCTTTTTCCGTGCCATCCCCCCTTCCTACCACCTCCAAGATAACGTTTCAAACTCCTGGTGGTTTGGGCCATCATCACTCACATCCACCGTGTGCTCTTCTGTACAGAGTGGGCTTGCCTTCCCTCATGCTATCAGGTCCCCCAGGTGCCCTCTGCCACCCAGCACTTCAAGAGCACACTTGAGGCTGTCACCTCTGTCAAGGCTTCCCCGACCACTCCCGTCCTCGGTGACCTCCCCGTCCTCTGCAGCCTGGCCAACACATGCTGCCTTGTTTCCCCATTCACATGACACATCTGAAGGCACCCTGGCCTTGCCTATCCTTCCGCTGATGGAGACAGACCGTGGACCATCCCAGGGCCTGTGCTCAGAGCCCAGCTCAGCCCTGCCCGGTCCCGATGCTTGTTCATTCATGCCTTCCTCAGATATCTATGTGTGCTTTGCGCTAGAACCTGAGGCTACGGCAATGAGCAAAGCAGAGGCAGAACCTGTCCACGTGGAAGATGATAACACACAGGTTATCAGAGGAATAACTATGCAATTCCAAACCGTGATCAATGCAATGAAGAAAAATAAGAGTAAATGAACTATCTGGAGATGGATAAGTATCCTGCAGCTCAACATCAACTTAAAACTGAGAACCTTTCACAACCTCGTCCTTTTCTAACAATCACTTTACTTGACACATCATAACACTATCATCTCTAAGCACAAAATCCCCAAATCGCTGAGGTAGGAAGAAACCAAATGGGCCTCTCCGAGTTTTCCTTGCCTTGGCAGAGGGCTGGCCTGCTCTGTGGCACAGAAGTTCCAGGCCCGGGCTCTGGGGGCCCTCGGTTTGGCACTGGCCTCTGGTTTGCAACTGAGCCTCAGGGCGGAAGCAGCTCATCTGGAATTCTGGCAAGGCCTCCAGGAGGGAGCAGCATTCAGATTCCCTTCAACTAATTTTTTTTTCCAAGCATAAACAGTGGTTGGGTTTTTAAAAGCCACCAAAGCAAGAGAATGGTGAAATACAAGATGCTGCAAGCAGGAAATGACAGCTAAAACCCATGCCTGGGGTCCGGCCTGTGCAAACATCCAGCCAGTTGTTAGTTCTAAATCTGAACGGAGTTTTCCAGGTGCTTTCAGGGGATCACGGGATTTTATTTTTCTATCAGAGCACTCTCTAAAGGGATTTCGGGCTAAGCCTGGCAATACTCCCCTTTCTTTCCTGGAATAGAAGGCAGCCAACTTTCTCTCACCTTCAGTCTTAAGTCTAACTTGAACGGTCCACTCATTCATTCTGGTTGCCTTTCTAGGGCCTGCAATTACTGTGTGTATGGAGGCCACAGCCGACCCTCCTCTACCAAGCCAGCCACGCTCATGCTGGGAAGGGCTCATTTCCCACTCAGCCTGTCCGCCTGCAGTGATTCCTGCTGGGGTCAGGCTTTTCCTTCCAGCCTCTCATTTCTTTGCAGCCTTCCCCTCCCAGGAAGTACAGGACCTGAAGCAAATACTCAGCTTCGGCATCACCTGCTTCCTAGCGCCACCATGTTGACTCTTCTGACCCGTGGACTCCAGAATTTTTTCCTACCACTGTGATACCTGCCCTGCCTTAGCTGACTGTCTTGGACCTGACTTCATCCATTCCTGTTTGCCAAATGCTGTGCCATCTGCTGGGCAGGTCAGATTCTTGGTCATGGCCATGGGGTGCACCTGAGCTAACCTGACCTTTGAAATCAGGCAAGCTTGGGTTCCACTCCCAGCAACCCCATTCCCAGCTGAACTCCACTTTCTGCATCAGCAAGATACGGAGTTCCATAAAGTTAGAAAACAGAGGAAAAAAATTAGTTGATCACTTTGCAGACTGAGTGTCCTCAATGACATTATGTATATTCACCTGGTCTTCCAGGCTTAATGGACATCCTATCGTGATAATAATACCAGTCCCATGGGACTATCCTGAGGATTAAAAGGGTTAATATGTGCGAAGTGCCTGAATTCCTGCCAGACCCTTGGAAAAGACTAAATAAATATTTCACCCTCTCCCCCTTTAGTTCAAACTGGTCCTTTTCCCACCTATACCATTCTAACATGTATTATATCACAATTGCCTGTTACATGCCCTCTAGCCCCATACTGGAGGGTCTTTTTTTTTTTTTTTTTTTTGTGGTACGCGGGCCGCTCACTGTTGTGGCCTCTCCCGTTGCGGAGCACAGGCTCCGGACACGCAGGCTCAGTGGCCATGGCTCACGGGCCCAGCCGCTCCGCGGCATGTGGGATCTTCCCGGACCCGGGCACGAACCCGTGTCCCCTGCATCGGCAGGCGGACTCTCAACCACTGTGCCACCAGGGAAGCCCTGGATGGTCTTAATTACAGTACTCTCCATCTTTCTATGCAACTGTCAATCAGAAACATCCAGTTGCTCGGAGGGGGACAAAACTGGGGTTGGCTGTCGTCATCTTCACCTTGTCTTCTGGAGTCCCGTGGAGCTTAGGACTTTTACAGAAGTATATCGTGGCAGCTGCAACTGTCTCATGCTAAAACTAAGAAGTCAAGATGCTTATTTCATAGAAGCCCACGTTTCTGGCAACAACCTGCACCTTGTCTGTTAGGAGAAATGAGTGGGTCTATACATGACTTACTGCCTCTGTAGAGGTTTGGTTTAGATTGTCTCCAAGTACGTGAAAAGGTATATTTTCCAAGCCCAAGAACTGATCAGCATTACCTACATCTGCAAACCTGTCCTTTATGTATGCTGTACATTACTTTGGGGAAAAAAAACACCTCTGCTTTGTAACTAGAATTTTCCTTTTGCTTGATCGTGGCTGTGGGCTGAATTAATGTGACAAAGGGGGTTGCTGGAGAGAGAGCCTATTACAAAGGCATGGTAACAATTGCTTTCCAGGGCAAGTAACCAAATACACTCCAGTCTTGTTGAAAAGTACACATCTGATAAATATACATGTGATTTCAATGGAAGAACAGTGCAAACTTACTTAGGTTTTTAAACAGCAAATACAATCTAATTCTTCCTCTCCCCACTCTGCGATAAGAAGCTTATAGACTGTTCCAGCGCCTTGTATCCCAAAGACAAGATGCATATACATCTGTGAATAAGTTTGTCTACATGTGCATGCACTGCCCACGCTGTTCCGTTTTAAACCTCTACTTTTCTCTACTTGGGAACAAAATAAGCCACCAGGTGATGGCTCCTAAGCACAAGGACGGGAACACGGCACTTATTCCATAAGCATCAATAAGCCCATAGGAAGCTGCCTGGCAGGGAAGACTCAGAAACCCTTCTCCTACTATCCTCTAAGTCTATCCATCTTAGGCACAGAGAAAACACAGCCAAATAGCAAAGGCTGCTCCATACTGCCCCCAGAAGCCCCACCAAAGTTACACAACTCACTTCTGCAAGGGAGACTAGCATACAGCAGCATTCCCCAAATGTGTTCCTCTCCGGATGTCTTTTGATGAATCATCTCATAGGATTAATATTTTGTGAACCAGTTTGGGAATCATTGCTTTGCCAAGAATGCCTTGGCAAAGAGGATGATTTGGAAGAGACAGAGAGGTCATCTCAATAAATTCTTACCGCTCATCATTTGGCAATCTTGACTGACTCCTGGCGTTTCACTGAGGGCAGAGACATAGAGATTCTGATGGGCTTAAGCAAACCCTCCTAGGGAATTCAAATTCTCTAGAAAATAACTACAAGACCAAATGGCCTCCCAGAGATAGAGGCTGGAACACTTCCTCACTTGTGGTCCCCATAGCTAGGACACACTACTACACAGCAGTGGATTCCTTGATAGGAGATAATTAATTTATATGCGAGGAAAGCCATCAGCCATCTTACCCCTCCAACAGGGCTCCAACACGCATGCATCTCTGGCCTGAAGCATGAGCACTAAGTTCCATTTTGTGGCCCAAATGTGACCCAGAGCAGGCCAAGGGGAACCACAAACCTGTGCCCCTGGCCATTCCTGGAAAAACAGCCTTGACACTGAGAGAAAGCTTATCAGGATACCTGTGAGGAAACCGAACACCTTTTTTACCTTTGGGGAATTACATGGTAAAGTACCAAACAGCCTGCCTTCTTTCCACTGGGTTCTCCTGGACCAGCTACAATGTGCTCCAACTGCTCTGACTTTAACACCAACTTTCGGGTTAATTTAAATTCTGATTCCACACCTCCCTGGGCCCCAAATCCCAAGAATAATAAAGGATAAGACTTTTCAAGGCCAATACCAGTTGAATGCATTCATCACTTCCTCACCCGTCAGGGATAGGCTCAGGGCTAAATGTAGAGATTAGGGAATTACCATTCAATTAGAAGCTATACTAACTGATAAAACTAGCTGATCCACCCAGATAAAACTAGCTGGGTTAACAAAGGTAACCAAAGAAAAGTCTGCCAAATTTAAAGTCTAAAAAAATGTGGTGAGATTTAAAATAAAAGGAAAAACGTCACCCTGGTGGGGAAAAGCTCCTGGAAGCAAGTACATTCAGTTAACTGATACAGCTATATCTATCTTCCCTCTTTTTGGGAGGCTAAGCTAACCCATGATAGAACAAACCCACTGAAGTAATAATTACAAAATAACAATATGAAAAAGTTAAATTTTAGAACACTTTCTTTGGGCAAAGCACTCTGCAAAGCATTCTTTATGGACTATTTAATTCCCACAATGATTCAGTGATGTTCATGGTACTTTATCCTCTTCAACACATGAAAAACTGAGGCTTAGGGATGTGACCCAGCTACCAAGTAATGAAGCTGGGATTTGAATGCAAATATGTTTGAACCCAGAGTCAAAGCTCCCAACCAACATACTCAATAAGGCATCGGCTATAACGTCTTCCTGGAGCTGCGGCATTTAGAAGGGATCAAACCGAAATTCCAGCCTCCTTTTTACACAGCTAGTGAGTATCACGTGCCTGCTACGTTCCAGGCACTACCTTGGGGGCTCTACACCCATCATCACTGAATCCTTGCAGTAGTGCTTTGATGTGGGCCATACCTCCATTTTACATACAGATAACTGGGGCTCAGAGAGGTGAGATGTCCCATGTCACCCTGTTAGGAAGAAGCAAAGCCAGTACTCCACCCCGAACCATGTTTCATTCCAAAGTCCGTAACCTTCACCTCCAGACCCATACCTCCATATCAGGAGTTTCCATTTACAAATTTGGAAAAACTTGAGATGTGTGGAACTATCAGAGTACACAGGGAATCATGACAAACTTCCCTTATAAATTCCAGAGTAATCTCTTGGTCTCCCCAGATTTTGAAAACCAAACAACCGGCCCCAAACAACCAGTATCAACTCAATACGCAGTCCATCATGCTGAAATTCTGTAAGGGAAGATTGGTGATAAATGTTTCTCAAGTTATAAAAATTCCCCTAGTAGCGTCATGGATCATGGAGGCTTTTATGTGAGTCTGGGCCTCCCTCCAGTTCCTCCTAGGGTTCCTGCTTGGATTCCTACACTTACGAATTGTTAGCTTTTGGAGCAGGGTTAGCGGAGCTCTGCAGAGAGCTGTGATATCAGGTGCCAGTTGTCTTAGCAACTAACAGATGTGTGCCCTCCCCACTTCCCTCTCCCTACCACCCAATGCACAATGAGTTTTAACCCTTCTCTCCAGTTCCCACTCTTAATAGCACAGGGTATCTCAGGATCCAACTTGGGGCCCAAGTGGGTACCCTGTAAAGACTTTGGCTAGTTTTCTAAGAATTTCTTCTCCTCCTCTCCCAGGCTGGTTTCATCTGCCTGCTGGAGAAGTTTCAGCAACTCTCACCACAGCATCGGGCTTTCATCTCAGAGGACAGCTTCCCAGTGAAGTTGATCCAGCCCACTTTCCATCCTGGGCGCTCGTCATTATCAAATATTCAAGTGGAACTAATGAATGCCTTTAACTTCCCTTGAACATAAAGTCTTGAAGAAATCAAACCACGAGAGACTGCCGACTTCAGGGAATTAGTCTGGTCTTTGAGAACATGTATTTGTCATCCTCTCCCCCACAAAATACTTCTCAGTTTCTCGTCACCACTGAAAAGGATAATAATATCTTCATCATCACTATGCCAGCAAGAAAAATGTTCCTTTCCCCAGGAGGCAGAAATACATTTTCTGACTGAGCCTAAGAGACACAATGTTAAAATTTGAATTTACTTGCTTTATAATATCTTTAAAATATCTGGGACCTGTCCCTGAGTTCTGTGAAGTCAGCAGTTTCCCCAGTAAGCTCATTTATTTTTCATGCTGACTAGAAACAGAGTTTGATTTTCCCCAGTCCCATTTCTATCTCCCCTGGAAACTTCCAGAGGAAGGACCTTGATATCTAGGAAAAGAGCAACTTGGAGCAGAAGTATGGAAGCGCTGGCCATTTAACAGAGACCACAGTGGCTTCCTGAGGAAGGCAACATTGGACAGCACATCTCAGTGATTTTTCTCCATTTCCTTTCCGGAAGTTGCCCAGGCAGAGCATGTCCCTGAGAGGACTCTGGGGAGAGAGCTCCGAGCATCTGCGTGTAATGCTCCATGACAGCATTTCACAACTGTATGAGGAAGAAAACCCAGTTGGTGCAGGATGAAGCTGACACACCTTCTGGAGTCAGGAGCAGGGGAATCTGCTATGGAGGGAAACAAAAATGGAGCCATACCAAGGCTCTAGTCAAAACTCTGAAAGCGTCAGTGTCCCGATTCTCACAGATAAGCCCTAAGGACAAGAAGGAATCATTCCCCATATTCCCTTACCTGACCATGCACCCAGAACTATGGGGTTGACTTCTCTCAAATTCTGGAGAGTTCTGAAAGGACAAGGCTGCAGCCTATTTGAGTCAGGCTGTCCTCCTAGCATCAAAGAGCCCAAACAGTTAATAAAGTATGAACTCAATACATATTTATTGAATATTTGAATAACAGTATGATTGTCAACTCACTTGGAAAATGCCTTTCTTTTAAACATCTTTAATGGAGTATAATTACTTTACAATGGTGTATTAGTTTCTACTGTATAACAAAGTGAATCAGCTATTCATATACATATATCCCCATATCCCCTCCCTCTTGCATCTCCCTCCCACCCTCCTTATCTCACCCATCTAGGTGGTCACAGAGCACCAAGCTGATCTCCCTGTGCTATGCAGCTGCTTCCCACTAGCTATCTGTTTTACATTTGGTAGTGTATATATGTCCATGCCACTCTCTTACTTCATCCCAGATTACCCTTCCCCCTCCCTGTGTCCTCAAGTCCATTCTCTACGTCTGTGTCTTTATTCCTGTCCTGCCCCTAGGTTCTTTAGAACCACTTTTTTTTTTTTTTTTTTAGATTCCATATATATGTGTTAGCATATAGTATTTGTTTTTCTCTTTCTGACTGACTTCACTCGTATGAAGACTCTAGGTCCATCCACCTCACTACAAATAACTCAATTTCGTTTCTTTTTATGGCTGAGTAATATTCCACTGTATATATGTGCCACATCTTCTTTACCCATTCATCCGATGATGGACACTTAGGTTGTTTCCATCTCCAGGCTATTGTAAACAGAGCTGCAGTGAACATTTTGGTACATGACTCTTCGAATTATGGTTTTCTCAGGGTATATGCCCAGTAGTGGGATTGCTGGGTCGTATGCTAGTTCTATTTTTAGTTTAAGGAACGTCCATACTGTTCTCCAAAGTGGTATCAATTTACATTCCCCCCAACAGTGCAAGAGGGTTCCCTTTTCTCCACACCCTCGCCAACATTTATTGTTTGTAGATTTTTTGATGATGGCCATTCTGACCGATGTGAGGTGGTACCTCACTGTAGTTTTGATTTGCATTTCTCTAATGATTAGTGATGTTGAGCATCCTTTCATGTGCTTCTTGGCCATCTGTATATCTTCTTTGGAGAAATGTCTATTTAGGTCTTTTGCCCATTTTTGAATTGGGTTGTTTGTTTTTTTAATATTGAGCTGCATGAGCTGCTTTTAAATTTTGGAGACTAATCCTTTGTCAGTGGCTTCATTTGCAAATATTTTCTCCCATTCTGAGGGTTGTCTTTTCATCCTGTTTATGTTTTCCTTTGCTGTGCAAAAGCTTTGAAGTTTCATTAGGTCCCATTTGTTTACTTTGGGTTTTATTTCCATTTCTCTATGAGGTGAGTCAAAAAAGATCTTGCTGTGATTTATGTCATAGAGTGTTCTGCCTATGTGTTCCTCTGAGTTTTATAATGTCTGGCCTTACATTTAGGTCTCTAATCCATTTTGAGTTTATTTTTGTGTATGGTGTTAGGGAGTGTTCTAATTTCATTCTTTTACATGAAGCTGTCCAGTTTTCCCAGCACCACTTACTGAAGTGGCTGTCTTTTCTCCATTGTATATTCTTGCCTCCTTTATCAAAAATAAGGTGACCATATGTGCATGGGTTTATCTCTGGGCTTAAGGCCATATATGACAAACCCATAGCCAACATCATTCTCAATGGTGAAAAACTGAAACCATTGCCTCTAAGATCAGGAACAAGACAAGGTTGTCCGCTCTCACCACAATTATTCAACATAGTTGTTTTTGGAAGTTTTAGCCACAACAATCAGAGAAGAAAAAGAAATAAAAGGAATCCAAATTGGGGAAGAAGAAGTAAAGCTGTCACTGTTTGCAGGTGACATGATACTCTACATAGAGAATCCTAAAGACGCCACCAGAAAACTACTAGAGCTAATCAATGAATTTGGTAAAGTTGCAGGATACAAAATTAATGCACAGAAATCTCTTGCCTTCCTATACACTAATGATGAAAAATCTGAAAGAGAAATTAAGGAAACACTCCCGTTTACCACTGCAACAACAACAAAAAAATACCTAGGAATAAACCTACCTAAGGAGACAAAAGACCTGTATGCAGAAAACTATAAGACACTGATGAAAGACATTAAAGATGAACTCTCAGATTGTAAAAAGGGTGGTGGCCGCTACAAGGGGATCAAGGCATTGGAGCTGTCCCTGGTGCTGCTTCAATGGCTACAATAGCCCGGGCACCCAAAGAGTCTTGCCTTTTGATCTGCCCATGGCTTCTGCCCTTGTCCCACTCCTTATCACTGTTCTTCTGGTTATATCGTCCCAATTTATGCCTTTACAACCACACCCTTTCTTAATCTCTGCATGTTCTGCAACACTCCCCAACCTCATTGGACTGAACTCCATCTATTGATCGAGATCCTCTGGCAACAACCCAACCCACCACCACCTCAGATCACTGAACACATAGTAGAACTTCATCCTGAGAGGAATGTGGGGTGATTGAAGGAATGTGGGGTGATTGATGCTTAGGAAGGTCATGCTGACCTCAGTGCAAGGAATGGAGGGGGAAATAGGAAACTAAGCTGGTGCATTAACCTAGGCAAAATATAATAGACTAGATAAGAGTAGTGACAGAGGAGCTAGGGGGAAGATTGTGGTTTCATGAAATATTTAGGCATTAAGATAAGCAAGATGTGGCTGAGGAACATGTGGTTTATATGGAGAAAAAAGAAGTGAATATCAAAGACAACCGCGAAGTTTCTGGTTGGACAATAGGTGAGATGGTGTTAACAAATATTGAGTTGAGAACACCAGAGAAGATACAAATTTGAAGGGGAAAAAATGTCAAATTCAATTTTGTATGTATAGAGGTGAGGGAATTTGTGGAATATCCATCTCGAAATGCTAAGTGGACAGTTGACTATAGATCTGGAACTCAAGAGACACATCTGAACTCAATATAGAGATGTTGGCATTATCAGATACAGGTGGTAATCAAAGGCATGTGGCTGAGTATGAACAATCCAAGTCAAAAGAGATCCAAGGAAAGAACTCCAATGAACCCAATACTTGCTTCTCTGGAATATGAATTTTCAAAGTCATTAATAAGTAGTGGGGAGACAGATAGGAGGTGCATACAGAGGAATGTGTGCCAGGAAAACAAAATGAAAAGAATGTTTCCCTGAAGAGTGGTCCATGGTGTCAAAGAACACAGAGATCACATAAAATTAGACTTGAGAAGTGTCTACAGAATTTAATGACAAAGATCTTAGGTGACCTCCCTCTGGCTAGCCTTTCACCCCAGTGAGGGTGACAGTGAAGCCAAATTAAAGTAGGTTGAAGAGAAACTGGAAGGTGAGGGATTGGAAGAGTAAACAGATATAACTCTTTTAAGTTTAGCTGTGCAGGGAAGGAGACACCAGAGGAGTGGGCTGAGGACACTCTGAGGAATTTTATTTTTGTTGTTAAGATGGAAAAACTTAAATATATTTAAATGCTGGCTGCATTGAGCCATTTGAAAAGGAGAGGTTAAAGATGAGAAAGATAATTGGTAGATAAAGATTCCTGAGGAAGTAGGGGGAGGGAATCTGGGATCCAGGGAACTAGCGTCTCTCCCCTGGAGAGAGAGGTACAGGGGTCAGAACCCACAGATCCCACAGATAAGTTAGTGAGTCGAATGATTGGCTGAAAGTTAGGGAGTTCCTGCCAACCCTCCATCAGATGCCAACAGTAACACACTTTCTCCCTACCACTTCATCATCCAAAAGAAGAAATAAATTTGTTCTATCAGAAAAAGTGGAACATACTGGTGGGTGTTAGGAGGAGGCAGATTTTGATTCAAGAGAAGAAGAAATTTGCTAACAACTGGAGCTGTTCAGTGACAGAATGGCATCTGTGGTGAGCTGTCTATCAGAAGCAGTGTTCAACTAGAGAAAAGAATTCGATAGCCTTCCTGGCCAATCTCAGTGAATCTTGTACTGGAAAGAAGTTTGAGCTAGATAGTGTCTAAAGACTCTTTCAACTATAAACTACTTCTGCTTTCAAGGTAGTCTCCGACTCTTTCCCAGGAATCCTTGAATTGGCTACTGTTTTGCCCATGAGTGATCATGGGGTTTCTTAGACCACCAGGGCTAGAGCTGCCATTTGCAGAGGTGCCTCTAGGGGGGGTGTTCAGGAGACAAGTTGGTCCACTAATAAACAACATTATATCCTATCATTTCACTGTTGGAAATTTATTTTGTGGAGCCTTGCTTACCCTCAAGAATTCCCTGTGAAAATATAAACATGGCTAGGAGGGTTTCCATTTTACAGTGGCATCAGCCAACATCTGGAAGCAGACCTCCATGGGAATGGGCAGTCCATTTCATGGCTGAGAGCTGGATTCTAGCATCATACTGCCAGGGTTTGCATCCAACTCCATCACTGTCAGCTCTGTTGACTGTTGGTGAGTAACTTAACCTCTCTATGCCTATTGTGGAGGATCAAAAATCTAATACTTAGTGCCCAGCACATAGTAATCACTCAATAAACATTTATGAAATGTACAAATGAGGCAATAATGCCAGGAACCTGGGACAGAACACAGTCATAGTTGGTGATGCTAAAGAAATGGTATTTACTTCATTATCCTCCATAAAATTTTATCATTTGAGATTTGCCCATATCCCAGCCTTTTAGAAGATATTCTTTCAATGGTATAATTATTAGCTGACCAGGAAACACAAATGTGTTTGTATTTCCAATGAAAAATGCTCTGAGCTATAAAGCTCGACCAAGAAAGTAGGTTCAGGCTCCTCTTCATTATTCTCTACAGGGATCATTTCAGCCCAGCTAAGGATGCTGTACTGATTTCCACCCAAATCATATTGGTGGCCGTTACTTATTTAGTACTTACTGTGAGCCAGGCAGCTTAATTGCATATGTTATCTGTAATCCTCACAAAACCATGAAGGACAGGTGTTAGTCAGTTTTACAGATAAAAAATCTTGGTTTAGGGAAGTTTCTGCAGCTTGTCCAGGGTCACACAGGTAGTAATTAGCAGGATCAGGATTCAAAGCCAGGTCTGTCTGACCACCAAGCCCACGTTTGCTACTGTGCCCCATTTCTTCTCCATTAAAGACCCTAGTAGATGGTAAGCTTCTTGTAGGCAGGCAGGGTAATACCTTTGTTTCCCCTGCACTGTCTAGCCCATCACATAGGAAGGGCTTAGTAAATGATTATTCAATTAAACTGCCAAGTACTTGGTAATTTCCAGATTGTTAGCCACTGTTGCTGTGTCTTGTGCCTTACCTAACTTCCAGCAAACAATAGTCTACTAATAAACTTGAGTTCCAAAGCCTCTTCATTTCTGTTTTGCCCATGAGGGACCCTTGTGGGGGATTCCCTTAGGGGATTTCCCTTAGAAATAGACCCTGGACAGCCCAGAGCCCATAGGAAGTCATTCTACTGCCTGGTCTTTGACCCCATGGAGAAGCTACATGGGGGAGCTACACTTCCCATACTCAGCAGTAACCAGCACTGAAAATTTACCTAATATCTGATACAAATGGAATCAAGGAAAGCCAAGATGGAAGGCATGCAGAACAAAGACCAAGCCTCTAGCGTGGCTGAGCCAGGAGGGTAACCTTAGACTTTTGGCCGAGGCCAGCACATTCCAGGCTCTTTATTACCCAGTCTTCTCTGCACTATGCCTCTGTGCCCCCCACCAGGATGCTCCCCAGCCTGGCCCCTACACACATCCATTTCTTCCTCTGTGGTGTGACTTACAGCACTTCCTTCTTCTGGCATGCCTCTTCCTGCTACTTGGTCAATTCCTATCCATGCTGCAAAGATCACATCCAGGAATCCTTCCCTGACTGGTCTATCCCTCTCTAATCTTGGCCTCTTCATTTCTAACTCAAAGCATAGCTTAGACATAACCATGTGTAGCCTCTCATCGGCCACTGATGCTTCATGCTGACATTCCAAGTCCCCACAGGTAGACTAAGCATCCTTTACAAGTAAGAACAATGCTTTCTATTCTTCCCTCCACCATGCCAGTGGCCAGGTCATTGTTCAATGAGCCCAAAGACACAGGATACCCCCAAACCAAGTTTCTCATGCTGCGATAACTCAACGTGCTTCACCCTGGCAGGCATGGAAAGTGCCCTTTCCATCAAAACCAAGAGCCATCCTCATCCCGTTGGCTTTCCAAAATTATCTCTAACCAGATTATCCTTCTCCTATAGAACACAGAATCCTCCAAGGAGGCCAGGATGGATGCCGGCCTCAGCTCTTCAACTAACTGATCTCATCGTCTTCCGATACCAGTACGGAATTATCCCTTCCAAAGCTGTATCGTCCTGGAAAAACACTAGTGGTGACTCATGCAGGGGTGGGGGTGGGGCAGAGAGGACTGGGAGAAGGAAAAGAGAGCATACAGGCTGGTTATGGAGCCGCAGAATGAGGCACATTAACCAATTCTGCCAATTATACAGCTGAAGCAATTCAATAATGTCACCATGGTAGGAGGAAGTGTAAACAGAGCCCACAACACTACCCTGTGGGTCAAAAGATAAACAAACTTGGCTGCTGTGGTGGCAAGTCATTGCCTTCATGGCTCCTGCATCCCTTTCTCCCTTTACATCTGGTGATAGAACTCCTCTCCCCTTAGCAAACCTATTCCACACATTTGGGGTTGGGCTCCCTTCTTGGTGAGGTGGGCATTGTACCAGGATTTGTGGAGTGTGCCTTCCCCCAAACTCAATGGTTAACTCCAGGATGGGCATAGCAGTCTAGCAGAGCTGATTAGAATCATGCCTGAGAATGGAACTACAGATACTGACAGAACTATTGGATTGTGAACTTGGAAGAAGCCAGCTTGTGAATGCCAGTAGCCATCTCTCCTTCCAAACAGAGAAATCTTGCCTGAGAATAAAGGCAATACGCTAAGGAGAGCAGAATCAAGAGGTGGAGAGAAAGGGGGGATCTGATGCTTCATCTGAGCCCTAGATCCAGCCACGACTTAGCAGCTGGACAGAAATCTCCCCTTTTCCTCAAACTAGTTACATATGGGTTTCTAGATATGTTTTGTTCTGTTGTTTTTGTGAAAGAGACCCAACCAGTATAGCCACTGAGACTGAGAGCCAATATTTCATGGGGAAAAAAATGCCAAACATCAGAGAGATCTGTAAGACAGTATCACCTCCAAATTTTATTGAAGCAATTCGACAATTTGGCAGGACTTTCGGCCTCCTGCACTGTAGAAGCAACCTAGCACACAAAAGAGAACCCTTAAGTATAAGGCCCAGAGAAGAATGCGGAAAAGGGCGTTATCTCAGTCTTCCCCTAAAATCTAATCTAATCTGAGATTCAGGGGGGCTGGAAGCATAGTCCTAATTCAACCGGAGGCCTACCACGAGCATCTGGGCACTCTAGCCCTGAACCTGAACATCTTCTGAAAGGCCCTCACCTAAGCCCTGAGTCAGCTTTTCTGCCTGGACACTGACCACCACGTGAGAACCGCCTTCCAAAAGGAGGAGTGGGGTACAGAGCCAGAGACGTCGCCAAGTCACTCTCTTGATGGCCTCCCAAGGCATCACTCTTCTCTCATTCCCCAGGCAGAATGCCAGGGAGGCATCCACAGCTTCCTGGAGGGCGAGAAGCAACTTCTATTTTTTTTTTTTTTTTTTTTGCGGTATGCGGGCCTCTCACTGTTGTGGCCTCTCCCATTGCGGAGCACAGGCTCCGGACGCGCAGGCTCAGCGGCCATGGCTCACGGGCCCAGCCGCTCCGCGGCATGTAGGATCTTCCCGGACCAGGGCACGAACCCATGTCCCCTGCATCTGCAGGCGGACTCCCAACCACTGCGCCACCAGGGAAGCCCCGAGAAGCAACTTCTTAATGAAAGGAAAGATCTGTACATTCAAAGTGATTTACGCAGGGACCTAACCTCCAGTGGTGGGCACTCACACAGACACTCGTTCTAGCAGAGGATGTCTGGGCAGACCTGGCATCAATGTAAAACTGCTCCAGCCCCCAGAATTGCCTCACATACCCTGCATTAGAAGGACTGGAGGTAGAGAACAATTCATCCACTGATGCCGACAGTGGTAGTAGAATGCTGACTCCATGTGGGACTTCGTGTGAAGCCGGAAGATAAGGGAGCATGAGAAAAACAAAAAGACGAGCCATTTCCTCTGGAAGCTGATTCTGGAGCTCAGCTTGGGATCTCGCACTCTCTTTCACAACCACAGACTAGAGCCAAGATAGAGTTTCTCAGTCCTGGATACACATTAGAATCACCAGGGTAGCATTAAAAATTTTTGATGCCTGAACCACACCTACACCAAAGGAAATCAGAATTTTCAGAGGAATCACCCCCGGCGGGATTGA
Organism: Leucopleurus acutus; assembly: GCF_964270905.1. Lineage (NCBI taxonomy): Eukaryota > Metazoa > Chordata > Mammalia > Artiodactyla > Delphinidae > Leucopleurus > Leucopleurus acutus. The sequence goes on from NC_139156.1 coordinate 18,806,228, forward strand.
GAACCATTGAGCCCAGAAAGCACGTTCTTCCACCCACTTCGCATCCCTTCCAAGGCACCCTCGGCACACATGGTCCAGAAAAACCAAAGATGACATCAGGGTTCCCCTTCCTCCATCCTCTCTCTGCTTCCCGGAGACACTGAGGCTTCCAGCTGGCATCAAGCAGGGCTTCACCAGAGTAGAGGGCCCCAGAAACTGGAAGCAAAAGCGGCAGCGAAAAGAAAACAGAGTAGAACCCAGCTGGTTGACAACCCTTCCACATCCTTCTTCAGGACAGTGACCACCGAATGGCCATCTTCGAGGGGTACGTGGAAGGGCAGAAACACTGAGGAGAGTGGGCTTAGTGCTCCATCACCCCACCCCCAGGCGTGGTAGACTGCATGAGGGTGCAACAGTCAGCTCTCTCCCCTGGGATTGGAACACAGCTCCCACGGCCCGTCTCAGTTGGTGCTTAAATGGCAAAAACATTTTGACGCGTGTATAGAGGGAATCAAGCTGCTGAGAGAGGGAAAAGGGAAGAAGACACGGTGAGAAGCAGGAATAAGCCAGAGTGAGGCAACTTGCTTCATCTCTTGGTGCCTTTCAGGCTCTTGTTCCAGGCTGTCTTGAAGCCCAGCAGCCACCCCTGGCTTGGGCTCCAAGAAACCCCCCAGGGGTGAGCAAGGTACCTGATGTCAGCCAACTTTCCTGCCCTCCTTACCACGGGAGCCATGTGGCACAGGGGCAAGAAAGAATCTGGCTCCGGAGTGCAGATAAGGGCTTTCCCGTGAGAGACCTAGGGCACGTTTTTTAACTTGTCTATGCCCCAGTTTTCACATCTACAAAACGGGGGCTTGGTGAACATTAAAGGAGTTAATACAGGTCACAGTCTCCAAATGGTGCCTGGCATGTTGGCCCTTAAACACATTTCAGTAAAAGTCCTATTGCACTGCTCTCCAGAATCAAGTGCTCTTTCCTTCCAGTCCCAGGAAGGAAAACACATTGCCCAGTAACCCAGTGAGCTGGCTTACGGTATGTAAATCTGTGGGGCTCACACTGCCAATAGCTCAAAGGTCTCACAGTCTAGAGTAGAGTTGTGTAGGTCGTGACTCTGGTCCCCAAGAGCCTTGCCTCCTAGGTGGGGAAACCAGGTATGCACAAGAAAAGAAAAAAACAAATTCCCAGTGACATTGTAGGCGGTAAGTACCACAGTGGGTTGGAAGAGAACAGTCACTGACCAGGCTGGTCACAGAGGCTTCACAGAGGAGCTGGGATGTGCGTCCCCATGCTGTGTGATGCCAGGCCTGGAAAGGTGGCCACGATGTCTCTCCACCATACTCCACACCACTCCTCCTGGGAGAAACTGGAAACGCCCCTGAAAGCCGTTTTCCACATTCTAAAGCTTTCTAATGATCACATTCCCACTGAGGCCCATCAGATCTTATTTTTAAATGAAGAGGTTTGGGTTTGCAGTTAACCAGAAACCACTGTGCTTTCTGTAGCTACAGGAGGAGCAGACCGCCCGCGCCCATGCTCCAGCCCCTGGGCCACCTGCAGATGGTTCCCATAGCGGCTGGCTTCCTGTTTCTCTACCTGGGGACACGCTCTGCCTTGGGACCTTGCTCAACCAGGCTCAGGGAAGCTGCGCATGCCAGGGAGCCAACCTCCCAGGTGCAACTCTCAACCAATAAAGGACAGGAGTTCGTGACAAATATCTCCCTTCTCTCTCCCCGCGGTGTGAGCGGCAAGACCAAGTCCAAGGTGTGCTCCACACAATTTCTCAGAGTTTCTTCAACAGGACTGAGCCCCAGCAGGCCACAGCGGTCCCCACTCAATAGCTTACCCCTCATTGGGTTTCCTCCGTCCCCAGCTCACTTCCCCAACTCCTTCATCATGGTTCCTGAGATCACCTCCCAGATGAACTGCTTGTACCAAATCCTCATCTCAGGGTCTATTTTTAGAGGAACCCAACGTGAGCCAAGAGGAGGGCAGACCCCACAACCAGGTGGGGCATGGGTCACTCTGAGAATGACCCCTGGGTCACAGGATGTCTGCTCATCTGGACACTTGCTTCTGCCTCCCTCCTGGGTGGTTTCTAATCCTGTTTGTTCCTGTCTCTGCTAATCAACACCATTTAGTGCTGCTCAATAGGTCTCTGCTGGTGCAAGTGAATTAACAATATTTCCTGGATGTTTCTGTAATAACCATCTTTATGGGGGTTTACAGTGCTCAGTAGCTACACCGGAACCAAAAGAGCTATTCGACACAGAAAAGAAAAAGCAGCCACATCCCTGCATAGGCCCCTACTAGCCCCACTCAGCGAATCACTGGGGTGAAAGCCAAGCCCAAGTTAGACAATGCTGTGGATTGAGTCTCCTTACAGGTAAATAAACTGGCCAGCTTTCCTGCTTAGCATGTCAGCTGGGTGTTGGCAAACAGGAGCAAGACATTAACCTGGCTGCTGCCACAGCTCAGCTCCCTAGTGAATGGAGCCCTCCCAGCCCAGGCTACCAGGGCCGGAAAGGTCAGGTTGTCAGCTCAAGTGAGGTGACACAGGTAGGACAGGTGACAACATCGTGGGGCTGCACGTGATTCCCTCAGCAAGTCTCTCTGTTGATTTCAGCCCTGTTTCAATAAATGCCATCCTCCTTTGAAGACTAGAATGAGATGGACTCAGAAGAAGCCACGTGGAGATCAAAAATAAGCCGCGCCTCCTGCCTCCTGGATATACCGAGGGCTTGATCACTCAGCAGCGTTCAGCGGCAGGATCACTTACCAGAAGTATTTTGGCTCCCAGGACAAGAAAAGAGGACATCTGGGGGCACATTCACGGGTGACCCAGGGACTTAGCCTGTGAGACTGGATCTGTTTCCTTCCCCCTGTTGCATCCAAGTATGCGCAGAAGAAGGTTGAAACTAGGAGGGCTTGAGGTGGGAAGTAAGGACACTCCCGAATCATGCCAGGCTCTCCAACTCGGCCGTGATTAGAAGGAAGTTGGGAAGGAGGAGAGAAGGGGGAAGAGAGAGAAAGGCAGCTGAGGAGACAGTAGAACTAAAGCCACCCAAAGGACAGAATCCATTTTGAGCAGATGCTCATCAGAGCTGCCAGCACTAATCCCCGTACTAAATACATACGGACTGAGCCCTGCTATGTGCCCATCTCACAGCCGGGTACTGGGAACACGGGGTAGATGCAGACCCTCAAGAGTTTCCCACCAAGAGGAAAACAAGATTTTGAGAAAAAAAATGTCAATGGAGTGTCACCTAAGTGAAGTCAGAGGGGACGCGGAACAAATGCAGCAGGGAGTAGCTCATCTGGCTATGAGGCAAGCTCCCCAGAGTCTCAGGGTGAGGTTGCTGAAAATGAAGACTGAGCAGTGACGAGCCAGAAGGAGGCTGGAGGAGCAGGGTTTTCCAGACAGAGGAAACTGTGCACAAAGGTCTCGAGGCAGAAAGCACAGCTTCTCTGAAGGAGCTGAGGAGAGAAGGCAAGTAAGAGGCTGATGGGAGAGAACACTGGAAAGGCAGAGAGAGGCTGAAACGAGAGTGACCAGTTAAACTGCTGGCAGATCAACCGAAGAGGGAATTAGTGAATGGACATTTCATCTGGAAAACTTACCCAGGATGCCAGAGAAAGAGATGCGAGATGGGGACTATGAAGGAGAAGTTAGAGGGGCATGGAAGAGCAAGAAGTAAGGAAGAAAGATAATGGGAGAAAGGCTACATCCAAAGACATGACAGTAGGGAACTTTCTGGGATTGAAGAGATTCCTCAGATTGAAAAAGCATTAGTCACAAGCAGGATAAATTTAAGTAGTTTCAGAATTGCTAAGCCATACCCTTGTGAGAAACAAATTTACCAATTAGAGTATCATGTTTCTGTGCAATTCTTTTCGCCTTTTTTACTAAAGTATACAAGGTTTTTCCTGTGTATGACAGGTAACTTCTGTCATCTCCTTTCATCCCCAGACCCCCCAGTGTGCTTATGTGATTCATTTTAAATACAGTTAGATTCATTTGCTCCAGTCTGCATTCCTACTCTCCCCACCAACACACACATCCTGGTTGATTTTTTTAAATTTACATACAATAAAATATATTCTTTGTAGACTGTAGCTCTATGATATTGATCAGTGCACTGTCAGGTACCCACCACCACAGTTCCATACAGAACGTGTCCACCTATGATTTAGGGACTGTGATGGTCTCCATTTTACACAGGTGGAAATAGAGACACAAAGGGGTAAGTAACTTTGCCTGAGGTCATCCAACTAGTTCACAAAGGGCTGTGCTTTTGCTTGGGTGGTCTCCAGAATACCAGCTAAAAAAGGCTAAGCCACACTGTCTTAGATTTCCACACCCAGCCCAAGTCTACATGAACATTTGATTACCATCAACCCTGTCACCAAGGGATCCCAAGTGTGGTGCATCTGCTTGAATCCTCAGTCATAGCCCTGACTGGGGCATGTGATAAGCCTGGCCTAACTTTCTGGAAAAAAGAGTCAGGAGGACAAAAACAGCACCCCTTTTCAAACTGTCAAATAGGTTGGGATTGGGTAACATGTAGGGGGCAGATTCTAACCTCAAGCTCAAAATTTACTGAGGATTAGTTTAATCCTCCAGCCTGTGACCCTTTGAAGGCACAAGTCACTTCTTATCCATCTCTATATCCCTGGTACTTAGTACATGGCAGGTGTTTAATCAACAATTTATCAGACGAATGCACACATGAGTGAATAAAAGATCATAAATTTAAACATCGAGAGGTACCAGAGAAGAGCCATGAGCCACAGGACGTGTCCTCTCTTTCAACTGACATTCTACATCCTTCCCATCACGAGAGAAGCCTTACACTCCCAATTTTACTAACAGTATCTCCATTTTTGTAGTGCGGCAGAGACCATAGCCATGCCCAACCTGTTAGCTAAATTATGAATAATGACACAGGGCTTAGCATCTCTCTGTAGCCCTTGTAGCCATATGGAACTATGTGGTGATGCGAGGCAATATGAAGCAAATATATGGATGGATAATGGGTGAAAGATGGATGGATGGATGGATGGACCAAAAGACTGCACTAAATTTAAGTTCAAAGCTACACTTACAGGGCTTCCCTGGTGGCACAGTGGTTGAGAGGCCACCTGCCGATGCAGGGGACAAGGGTTTGTGCCCCGGTCCGGGAAGATCCCACATGCTGCGGAGTGGCTGGGCCCAACCCACCTAGGTCCCGCCCCACCCAAAACCCCGCCCCTGCCAGAGGTCCACCCCCCACCTAAACTCCGACCCCATAGCCAATGCTTATTTTTTCTTTTCTTTTCTTTCTTCCTCTTTTAGATTGGGGTTCTGTTTTACTTTGTTGATTCATTGTTGTTAATTCTTTTATTTTTTTTCCTAATAAATCTTTTACTTTTCTAATTTTACTTTATCCATTTTGTGAGTGATCTCTCTTTTGGCTTGTTCCCCCCCCCACCCCACGCCTTTTTCTTTTCTTTTCTTTTTCCTGTTTTGGTTTTATTTTACCTTGTTGCAGTTGTTTCAATTATAGTTTTATTTTTCCTAATATATTTTTTATCTATCTGTTTTTATTTTGTTTTTTATTCTTTGATATTGTACTGCTCCTTTTTTTGTTTTCTTTTGTTTTCTGCGCCACGAAGCTGGTGGGATCTTGGTTCCCAGGCCGGAGGTTGGGCCTTAGCTCCTGTGGTAGGAGCTCCGAGTCCAAACCACTGGACAGAGAATCTCAGACCCCAGGGAATATCAGTCAGAGTGAGGCCTCCCGGAGGTCCTCATCTGAGCACCAAGACCCAGCTCTATCCAACTGCCTGCAAACTCCAGTGCTGGACGTCTCAGGCCAAACAACCAGTAAGACAGGAATACAGCACCACCCATCAAAAAAAATATATATATATATGTTACAGACGAAGGAGCAAGGTAAAACCTACAAGACCAAATAAATGAAGACAAAATAGGCAACCTACCTGAAAAAGAATTAAGAGTAATGATAGGAAAGATGATCCAAAATCTCGGAAATGGAAAGGAGAAAACACAAGAAACATTTAACAAGGATCTGGAAGAACTAAAGAGCAAACAAACAGTGATGAACAATAAAGTTACTGAAATTAAAAATACTCTAGAAGGAATCAATACCAGGATAACTGAGGCAGAAGAACAGATAAGTGAGCTGGAAGACAAAATGGTGGAAATAACTTCCAGGGAGCAGAACAAAGAAAAAAGAATGAAAAGAATTAAGGACAGTCTCAGAGACTCTGGGACAACATTAAATGCACCAACATTCAAATTATAGGGGTCCCAGAAGAAGAAGAGAAAAAGAAAGGGTCTGAGAAAATATCTGAAGACATTATAGTCAAAAACCTCCCTAACATGGTAAAGGAAATAGTCAATCAAGTCCAGGAAGCACAGAGAGTACCATAAAGGATAAAGCCAAAAAGAAACATGCCGAGACACATATTAAACAAACTACCAAAAATAAAATACAAAGAAAAAATATTAAAAGCAGCAAGGGAAAAGCAACAGATAACATACAAGGGAATCCCCATAACGTTAAGAGCTGATTTTTTTTAGCAGAAACTGCAAGCCAGAAGGGAGCAGCAGGACATATTTAAAGTGATGAAAGGGAAAAACCTACAACCAAGATTACTCTACCCAGGAAGGATCTCATTCAGATTCAATAGAAAAATGAAAACATTTACAGATAAGCAAGTTAAGAGAATTCAGCACCACCAAACCAGCTTTACAACAAATGCTAAAGGAATGTCTCTAGACAAGAAACACAAGAGAAGGAAAAGACCTACAAAAACCCACCCAAAATAATTAAGAAAATGGTAATAGGAACATACATATCAATAATTACCTTAAATGTAAATGGATTAAATGCTCCAGCCAAAAGACATAGACTGGCTGAATGGACACAAAAACAAGACCCATAGATATACTGTCTACAAGAGACCCACGTCAGACCTAGGGACACATAGAGACTGAAAGTAAGGGGATGGAAAAAGATATGCCATGCAAATGGAAACCAAAAGAAAGCTGGAGTAGCAATTCTCATCAGACAAAATAGACTTTAAAATAAGGACTATTACAAGAGACAAAGAAGGACACTACATAATGATCAAGGGATCAATTCAAGAAGATATAACAAGTGTAAATATATTTATGCAGCCAACATAGGAGCACCTCAATACATAAGGCAAATGCTAACAGCCATAAAAGGGGAAATCGACAGTAACACAACCATGGTAGGGGACTTTAACACCCCACTTTCACCAATGGACAGATCATCCAAAATGAAAATAAATAAGGAAACACAAGCTTTAAATGACACATTAAACAAGATGGACTTAACTGATATTTATAGGACATTCCATCCAAAAACAACAGAATACACATTCTTCTCAAGTGCTCATGGAACATTCTCCAGGAAAGATCATATCTTGGGTCACAAATCAAGCCTTGGTAAACTTAAGAAAATTGAAATCATATCAACTATCTTATCTGACCACAACGCTATGAGACTACATATCAATTACAGGAAAAAAACTGTAAAAAATACAAACATGTGGAAGCTAAACAATACGCTACTAAATAACCGAGAGATCACTGAAGAAATCAAAGAGGAAATTAAAAAATACCTAGAAACAAATGACACTGAAAGCACAACGACCCAAAACCTATGGGATGCAGCAAAAGCAGGTCTAAGAGGGAAGTTTATAGCAATACAATCCTACCTCAAGAAACAAGAAACATCTCGAATAAACAACCTAACCTTACTCCTAAAGCAATTAGAGAAAGAAGAAGAACAACAAAAAAAACCCCAAAGTTAGCAGAAGGAAAAAAATCATAAAGATCAGATCAGAAATAAATGAAAAAGAAATGAAGGAAATGATAACAAAGATCCATAAAACTAAAAGCTGGTTCCTTGAGAAGATAAACAAAATTGAGAAACCACTAGCCAGACACATCAAGAAAAAAAGGGAGAAGACTTAAATCAATAGAATTAGAAATGAAAAAGAAGTTACAATGGACACTGCAGAAATACAAAGGATCATGAGAGATTACTACAAGCAACTATATGCCAATAAAATGGACAACCTGGAAGAAATGGACAAATTCTTAGAAGAGCACAACCTTCCAAGACTGAACCAGGAAGAAATAGAAAATATAAACGGACCAATTACAAGCACTGAAATTGAAACTATGATTAAAAATCTTCCAACAAAAAAAGCCCAGGACCAGATGGCTTCACGGGCGAATTCTATGAAACATATAGAGAAGAGCTAACACCTATCCTTCTCAAACTCTTCCAAAATATAGCAGAGGGAGGAACACTTCCAAACACATTACACGAGGCCACCATCACCCTGATACCAAAACCAGACAAAGATGTCACAAAGAAAGAAAACTACAGGCCAATATCAAATCAATCAATGTGATACACCATATTAACAAACTGAAGGATAAAAACCATATGATCATCTCAATAGATGCAGAAAAAGCTTTCGACAAAATTCAACACCCATTTAGGATAAAAACTCTCCAGAAAGTAGGCATAGAGGGAACCTACCTCAACATAATACAGGCCATATGTGACAAACCCACAGCCAACATCATTCTCAATGGTGAAAAACTGAAACCATTTCCTCTAAGATCAGGAACAAGACAAGGTTGTCCACTCTCACCACTCTTATTCAACATAGTTTTGGAAGTTTTAGCCACAGCCATCAGAGAAGAAAAGGAAATAAAAGGAATCCAAATCAGAAAAGAAGAAGTAAAACTGTCACTGTTTGCAGATGACATGATACTATACATAGAGAATCCTAAAGATGCTACCAGAAAACTACTAGAGCTAATCAATGAATTTGGTAAAGTAACAGGATACAAAACTAATGCACAGAAATCTCTTGCATTCCTATACACTAATGATGAAAAATCTGACAGTGAGATTAAGGAAACACTCCCATTTACCACTGCAACAAAAAGAATAAAATACCTAGGTTAAACTTACCTAAGGAGACAAAAGATCTGTATGCAGAAAACTATAAGACACTGATGAAAGAAATTAAAGATGATACAAACAGATGGAGAGATGTACCATGTTCTTGGATTGGAAAAATCAACATTGGGAAAATGACTATACTACCCAAAGCAATCTACAGATTCAATGAAATCCCTATCAAACTACCAATGGCATTTTTCACAGAACTAGATCAAAAACTTTCACAATTTGTATGGAAACACAAAAGACCCCGAATAGCCAAAACAATCTTGAGAAAGAAAAACAGAGCTGCAGGAATCAGGCTCCTGGACTACACACTGTACTACAAAGCTACAGTAATCAAGACAGTATGGTACTGGCACAAAAACAGAAATATAGATTAATGGAACAAGATAGAAAGCCCGGAGATAAACCCATGCACATATGGTCACCTTATCTTTGACAAAGGAGGTAAGAATATACAATGCAGAAAAGACAGCCTCTTCAATAAATGGTGCTGGGAAAACTGGACAGCTACCTATAAAAGAATGAAATTAGAACACTCCCTAACACCATACACAAAAATAAACTCAAAATGGATTAGAGACCTAAATGTAAGGCCAGACATTATAAAACTCAGAGGAAAACATAGGCAGAACACTCTATGACATAAATCACAGCAAGATCTTTTTTGACTCACCTCATAGAGAAATGGAAATAAAACCCAAAGTAAACAAATGGGACCTAATGAAACTTCAAAGCTTTTGCACAGCAAAGGAAAACATAAACAGGATGAAAAGACAACCCTCAGAATGGGAGAAAATATTTGCAAATGAAGCAACTGACAAAGGATTAATCTCCAAAATTTAAAAGGAGCTCATGCAGTTCAATATCAAAAAAACAAAGAATCCAATCGAAAAATGGGCAAAAGACCTAACTAGACATTTCTCCAAAGAAGATATACATATTGCCAACAAACACATGAAAGGATGCTCAACATCACTAATCATTAGAGAAATGCAAATCAAAACTACAATGAGGTATCACCTCACACCAGTCAGAATGGCCATCATCAAAAAATCTACAAACAATAAATGCTGGAGAGGGTGTGGATAAAAGGGAACCCTCTTGCACTGTTGGTGGGAATCTGAGTTGGTACAGCCACTATGGAGAACAGTATGGAGGTTCCTTAAAAAACTAAAAATAGAACTACCATATGACCCAGCAATCCCACTATTGGGCATATACCCTGAGAAAGCCATAATTCAAAAAGAGTCATGTACCAAAATGTTCATTGCAGCTCTATTTACAACAGTCAGGACATGGAAGCAACCTAAGGGTCCATCGACAGATGAATGGATAAAGAAGATGTGGCACATATATACAATGGAATATTACTCAGCCATAAAAAGAAATGAAATTGAGTTATTTGTAGTGAGGTGGATGGACCTAGAGTCTGTCATACGAGTGAAGTAAGTCAGAAAGAGAAAAACAAATACTGTATGCTAACACATATATATGGAATCTAAAAAAAAAAAAATGGTTCTAATGAACCCAGGGGCAGGACAGGAATAAAGACACAGACGTAGAGAATGGACTTGAGGACACAGGGAGGGGGAAGGGTAATCTGGGATGAAGTAAGAGAGTGGCATGGACATATATACACTACCAAATGTAAAACAGATAGCTAGTGGGAAGCAGCTGCATAGCACAGGGAGATCAGCTCAGTGCTTTGTGACCACCTAGATGGGTGAGATAAGGAGGGTGGGAAGGAGATGTAAGAGGGAGGGGATATGGGGATATACTTACGCATATAGCTGATTCACTTTGTTATACAGCAGAAACTAACACAACACTGTAAAGCAATTATACTCCAATAAAGATGTTAAAAAAATAGAAATATTTGTTAAACAGAAGAGGAATGAAAAGAAAGTAGCTGACAAGCAGTCTCCCTGCGCCAAATGCTAAAAGGTAGAGGCATTCAGAGCTTGTCCACATACTCAACATAAGTTTGACTCCCGTGTCTCAGCTTCTCCACCAGGTTTTACTAACGCTGATGAGGAAAATTAGAAGACCAGCTCCTTTTAGGCCGATTTTTGTTCGCACAGCCCACTTAAGTTGGGAATACCTAGAAGTTAAACAGGCTTTCTAAAGACCTAATAGAAGAGCTCAGAGCAGAGAGGACAGGAGTTTCCCAAGGATCCCTGAGAAGAACTGCTTGGAGACCCTCAACTGTCCTGGCTGCACCCACAAGAATCTGCAGGCAATGATGTTCAGAGGCACAGCACTCCTTACCCCACAATCAGAAAATAAAACATTACTAACATCCAGGGAGAACCTCAACGTAGGAAGCTGGCCTGAAAGAGCATGGAAAGGCAAACAGCCAACAGTCTGTGGTGGCAGATGTTCTGGGCATGACCATATGAAGCAGAGAATCACATTTAATGTGCATCCCTTTCCTTTCGCCACGTTGGGTTCTGGGGTGGGTGGACAGCATGTTGCATGTTCCCCATTCCACCTTGCAGCCCAGCCTGCTAGTCAATCATCGCTTATGCAGGATCATGCTTATTGAGTCAACAAGAGCACCACACTGTCCTTGAAATCAGTGTGAATATGCTTGACTTTAAAATAACTGGAGTGTTGCCTGGTCCCCTGGGCATTCCCTCCAGAGCTCCTGCCAAGGAAAGGCTCTGCTCCTCGGGGGTAAAAATTTGTAAGAAAAGACTGTTTTATACAACATAAAAATTATTCCTGCAGAACTGAGCCTTTCTCTCTAGGACACACAAGACCAGAACGAATAGCCCAGCTTTGAATAAAGTTCTTCACTGAGACGGTGTGCAGGTGCTGAGCCTCCGAATCTGCACAATCGGCCTGTCACGGTGGGGCGGGGCTTTGTCAGCAAAACCCAGTTTCAAGGTTTGTCCGAACCCTTCAGGTGCACGCCCTTGAATCACTGATGCCAGCTCTGCAGAGGCTGGCCACGCTAGAACCTGGTGCGTTTCTCATGGAGTCGTCCAGAGGATTCTGTCCCATCACTCACTCCCTCATCCTCCACCAAGGAAACTTTGCTTCCCTGGTGCCTCAGAAAGACAAGCCCCCCTCAGAAGAGCAGACAGCTCTGGGGTTCAGGGAACACGGCGCATGTTCACAAGGACTGAACTCACCGCCAAGTACACAAAGGGCCAGGAAGCCTGCCTTGAAATCTGCTGAGGTCTTGTCCTGTCACTGTCCAGCCGCCACCCTGGGCAGATGGCATGACTGTGTGGTTAGGGTGTGCTGGTCGTTCTCTGTCTCCTCAGTTCCATTCTCTGCCCTTCTCTGCCCAGGAACTGCATCACCAGGGCCTGCGGCTGCCTTCCGATAGGCTCAGCCGATGGATGTGCTGCCAGAGCATCCTTCCCCTCCCCCCTCCCTGCCTTGGGCCGCATCGCGGGCGGGGGCTGCTCGCTCCACACCTCAGCCCCTGCCACGGCCACTTCTCCACTCACAGCTCTCGGGGGGTTCCAAGAAGACCATTCTCTCCCCTGGATACTTCAAACCCAGTGATGGTGGAAGCTTCCTGCTCCTGCTTGACTCTGGGTACCTCAACATCCCTTGTGGATTCTCATAACCCTGCCCTTTGTTCTATAAACTCCCCTCATCAAACCATCCAGGAGGAATTGTGTTTCCCGGCAGGGCTCTGGCAGGGAAAGACATGCAGTGGAAAGGGCGTTAATCTTGGATTAAGGGAACCTGGGTTCTAGACACTGCTCTGCTTCTGACTAGCCATGGGACCTCGACCAGACACTTCACCTCTCTGGGCCACAGCTCCCAAACGCATCATCAGAATGAGGGCTGGATCCGTGCAGGGACGCCTACACACCCTCTGGGCCTCCCTCGTCTTCCCACAAGCACCTCCATCCCCTGGGGCATCCCGCCAGGCCCCTGGGGCTCTGAAGAGCAAGCCAGACATACTGGTCATTCTAGTTTTTGTAGTGACTTTGGTATTTGATACAGAGATTAGATGGTCTTCTCTGGAGAACTAACACAATGATTAGGAGAGCAACTCACTTAAAAATGGGCTGTCTGGGGTTCCCAAGGGATTCAGGAGGGGAAGTCAAGGCACCAATTGCACCAGACGCTGGCCTCTCCTGAAGCGAGGCGGCCGGCCTTTCTTTTGTAGCTTTGTGTCGTCCACCAGGCCTGTGGGCTGCAGGAGCCCAGGAGGGTGGTCAGCTCTCTGCGAGGAGGCACCCATTCCTCCGAGGGCACAGGAAGGGCACAACTGTGCCCCCTCGCGGCCAACGCTCACAGTCATTGGTTCCGGGGGGTACCTGCATGGGGCACCAGCAGCATCCCTGCACTGACCCTCCTGTTTCTACCTTACGACATCCCAGGTGCTTTCCCCGGGAAAAATCATTCTCTCACTAGGTCCTCACAGCCTCCCTGTGAGGCCAGCAGGGCAAGAGCTTTTGATAATTACATTTTACAAGTAAGAGGCAAGCGTGTTTGAGGAAACCGAGTCCCAGACGCATTTCCCAAAATCTCACAGCCTAACAAGGGGAGAGCCGTGACCAAAACCCCAGGCCTCCAGTGTCTTTTACAGAACCCGATATTCGACTTATGTGGATGGTTAAACTAAATTACTGGCTTTAAGGACTTTGTATTGGGAACGAGGCCAGCTCTTGCATGTCTCTATTCATGATTAAAAGCACGTCTCCTGGCTGTTCTCCGTAATGTCACAGGCTTACCAGGAAATAAAGACAACTTTCCGGGAGCTCCGGCTTCTTATCTGTACTTTCCCACGTGCTTTTGTAAGTGTTGCCTCACACAGGTGAGGCCATCTGGGGCAAGGTCTCACAGCTATTTGGCCCCCTCAAGTCAGCTCTAGAGGCCCCCCACGTCCTTTGATTCTAAGTCTGGTGCTGTTTCCCCTCACAATCCTTCAGTCATTCAACAAACATGGGCTGAGTCAGCACGGGCCAGGCCTGTGCCGGAAGCCGGGTGAAAGAACAGTGGTGAACAAGGCCCAGCCCCTGCCCTTAGGATTGTTTAGAGTCTGGTGGGAAAATTGATGCACAAACCACAGTGGAGGCCCACAGGGATTGCCGTGAGGAAGGTGTGCACCCCGGTGTGCTAGGAGCCCCTCCGCCTTCCTTGGGGACACTGCACACAGGAGCAGGGGAAGAGCCGCGACTTGAAGGGCCTGAAGATGAGCCGGCATTCAGCAGGTGGGCACTGCAGGAGGAAGCAGCATTATCAGCCCGGAAGTGGCTATGTGGGCAAAGGCGTGAGCAGGCATGGCCCGGCCAGACAGCTCAGTGTGGTAGGAGCCTCAGAAGCAAGGATGTGACAGACTGGGGCAGCTCAACAGGAGGAAGGGAGCGCTCTCCCCAGGTCTAGATGGAGAAAGCCATTTCCACAAGAGGGAACCACAGTGACATTTAAGAGTCAAAGGAGGGCGTCCCTGGGGGCGCAGTGGTTGAGAATCCGCCTGCCGATGCAGGGGACACGGGTTTGTGCCCCAGTCCGGGGCGATCCCACATGCCGTGGAGCGGCTGGGCCCGTGAGCCATGGCCGCTGAGCCTGCGCATCCAGAGCCTGCGCTCCGCAACGGGAGAGGCCACAGCAGTGAGAGGCCCGCGTACCACAAAAATGAAAAATAAAAAAGAGTCAAAGGATTTCAAAGGGAGCCACAGCAGCTTATTCCTGGCAAAACCTGTGTGATGGTTACCCCACCTGGGAGCGTGGTGTCTGAGGACTTTCAAGAGCCTCTCACCAAAAAGGATAAAAAGCAGAAACAACAATAACAGTAGTCACCATGGCAGCTGCCTAGCTCACCTGGCACCAGAAGGAGCCCTGCTGGCACTAAGAGAACAGAGTCAGCATTTTATCGCACCATCTGTTGGACTCACCTCACTCTGAGATGAAGATGAGAATGTGCTTTAAAAAACAGAAGCAGGGGCATTCCCTGGTGGCGCAGTGGTTGGGAGTCCGCCTGCCAATGCAGGGGACACGGGTTCGAGCCCTGGTCCGGGAAGATCCCACATGCCGCGGAGCAACTACGCCTGTGAGCCAGAACTACTGAGCTTGTGCTCTAGAGCCCGTGAGCCACAACTACTGAGCCCACAAGCCACAACTATTGAAGCCCGCGCACCTAGAGCCCGTGCTCCGCAACAAGAGAAGCCACCGCAATGAGAAGCCCACGCACAGCAACGAAGACCCA
This sequence comes from Leucopleurus acutus, assembly GCF_964270905.1. Taxonomy (NCBI): domain Eukaryota; kingdom Metazoa; phylum Chordata; class Mammalia; order Artiodactyla; family Delphinidae; genus Leucopleurus; species Leucopleurus acutus. The sequence goes on from NC_139156.1 coordinate 18,821,405, forward strand.
ACATAGCCAAAAATAAAATAAAATAAAATAAAATAAATTTATTTTAAAAAAAACAAAAACAAAACAGAAGCAGCCCACCCTCACGGCCAGTCAGGCGCATATCCTGAAGGAAGCTGCTCTGAGCCTAGGGGGAGAATCCCTCCCTCTGGGTATCCTGCACCCTGGCGGGACAGCCACCCCCATGCATGTCTGGCGCTGCTGAGTGTTTCCTGAGTCCTGTGCCTGGCCTCCTCAGTAAGCCTGGGGCTTCTGGGGCCAGAGACCACAGCGGCACCTTCACAACACCTAGGGCCACACGGCACATGCTGAGGGTGTGAAAGAGGCTAAGGGTTATAAAGGCAGCTCCCTCCTCTCCTGAACACAGCTGTGTGGTACAAGCAGTGCAGGCCCTTCCTGACAGCTTGTCTGTCTGGGTGTCTCCCCAGGAGGGACAGCAAGTGATTCCCTGGCATCTTACCTTCCCTGTGATCAATTTCTCCTGGCATTTGTCAGACTCTAACATCTCCTCTGTGGCCCTCCAAGGGTGGGTTCTGTTCATGGAATCGGAACACAGTCCATCTAAAGGGAGGTACCTTTTTTCTTTTTATCCTCCACTTTCCAGTGCAGAAAAATCAAGACAGGGGAAACCAGAGAGAAGAGGAGCTAAACTACAGCAGAGACCCAAGAACACAGATGCAGGGTTCCGAGTGACAGGTGTTTTCAGAAGGTCGCAGAAGCTAGCCCAGGAAAGGGGCACACTTAGCAGCTTCCTATGTGGTGCCTCTCTTTTGATAAAAATAAGCTGTGGCTTTCTGCCCTACCCGACAGAGCACAGAAGTCCATGTCAGGGAGCCAGACCCATGGATACTGAATGTTTTTTCATCTCCAAGAGTCTCCTGTCCTCTGCCAATAGCCAAGGAAGGGGTTATTAAACCATCAACTCTTAGTAGCTAAGATCTCAGAAACAAATTAATTTAGGAGATACTCCTGATAATTTGGCCCTGGGAAAGTAGAACCAACGTAATAAACCCTCTGGGAAGGGTGAGACTCCAGTTGGGTAGAAAGATCAAAAGAAGGGCGAGATATTCAACTCACCCTGTTGAAGCACCTACCCTATGGCAAATGCATAACACACACACAATCTGTTTCCATTGCAATCCTTGCCAGAGCAGGTGCTGTTATCCCCACTGACAGAGGAGGTGTCAGAGGCACAACAAGGCTGATGTACTTGGTCAAGGTCATATGGATAGGATAGGGCAGGTCTGGACTTGATCCCTGCTAGCAAGCAAAGAGTCCTACAAGGAGACCATTTAAAAACAGATCTCCTAGCAGATCTCCACCTTAGAGATCCTGAGGCATCAGTGTGGGGAGAAGTCCAGGAATCTGCATTTTTAACCAGCACCTCAAAGTGACTCCAATGCTTGTGGATGTCAGGTGGTGGTTTATAAGCTGAGCTTTGGAAAGACACTTGAGTTAGAAGCCCAGGTCCATGACCTTGAACAAGTCACTTAAGCTATGTGAGCCCCAGCTTCTCCATCTGCAGATGGTGGAGTGCACACCACACGGACTGGTTTACAGGGAATAACTCAGGAAAGTGCCTGGCACAAGCTCACCCCTAACATTTTGTGCAAAGCACCAGCAGAGGCCCCCTGGGCTGCAGCTCACTGCCCTTCACTTCCCAGCCAGGTTCTATGCTCAGCCCTAGGATCTTGCACTAGGATCAAGGGCAGACAACTCAGGACATATTCGAAGCTTCATCCACACGCACTGAAAACACTGCCCCACACCCCCAGACCCTCTGGGCCTACGGTTGTGCGAACTAGCAGCATGGTCTGACCTCGTGAATACGGATTCAGGGAAGACGCCTGCCTAAGTGGGCAGGAAATTCTAGGGTTCCCAGTACTCAAGGAGATGAAGGCTTTCAATGGGCATGTTCCATTGGGTCTGTTCCACAGACACCTCCCCTCTTGGGGAAGGCATGGCGGAAAGACAGCCAGAGCAGGGCCCTCTAAAGTCAGGGCCCAGGGAAGGGGCCCTGGTGGCCAAGGTCCAAAGACAGGGGATCAAGTGCACAGAGTTAACAATACTATGTTATACCCTTGAAAGCTGCTGAGAGAGTAGATCTGGAATGTTCTCACCACAAAAAAGAAATGGTACTTATGTGACGTGATGGAGGTGTTAGCTAAGCTACGGTGTTAATCATATTATAGTATATCTGTATCAAATCAACACAGTGTGCACTTTAAACTTATACAATATTGTATGTCAATTATATCTCAATAAAGCTGGGGCAGGGGGGACAATCCTACTTGGCAAAGGGTTAGCACATTCCAAGTGCCCCAAAGACACATGGCTATTGCCAGCCCTGACAGTGGCTTTGGCCTTGGTGCCACCATTGTCAAGCTCATGCTTCCTTATGCCCCAAGTTGGACACCACAGGCAGAAGCCCATGACATCACTCACAGTCACAGTGTTGGTCATGCGGGTCCAGAGATGTTGAAGCCTTTTCTCCAAAGCAGCTGCAGAAAAAAAAAACATATAGAAACCACCTGGCTCCAACGTGGCTCTTAGAATACTTCAAGGCCTTTTCTCATGCGTACTTTTAACATCTCAACAGCCCTGCGGGGAGCACGGCAGGGAGACGATCCCCAGTTTATGGATGAGAAACTGAGAAATGAGAGCATTCTCACGATTGTGGCACTTATCACTTTTTACCTTTTAAGGTTTGGAGTTGGATGGATCTGAGTTCAAATCCTGACTCTGGCACTAGGACCTGGGGCAGCTGTTCACTTCCTCTAGCCTCAGCTTCCTCATCTGTGAGACGGGGAAATGTATGCTCCAAGTGTTATAGAAATTGAAGGCAATAATAGATGAGAGTCAATGTACACAGAGTCTAGCAAATACTGAGAACTCAGTAAGTGTCACTTGTTATTAGTTACCCTGTATTATTTACCTTAATGGGGAACATGGCTTATCCGTCTGACTGCAAAGCCCCGGATAGGGGCCAAGAACCATATTCCATTTCAGATCCCCCTTTCCTCTAGGGCTGAGCACAATGTTTGGGACAGAGCAAGCAACTGATAAATGCTGGAAGAATAAGAATTTAAAATGAATAAGAAGGGGAGAAGACAGAATGATCTACAAAAACCACAATATCCTGACCCAAACAACATCCAAGAAGCCAGGTGAAAGGGCGGCACCAGCAAACCCTTAACCCAGAGCCCTAACTGCTTCCGAGACAGACCTGTCATACGCCAGGCCCAACTCCGGCTCCAGCGAGGCTGGAGACGTGGTGGGAGAAGGTTTGAGAAGGATCTGGGAACATAGCTAACATTAAATGACTCATTTTCAAAAGTCACCAAGCTAAACTGGAACCATAGAGTGGACCACATAGATAATATAAAATTTTAACGTGCAAATGTCTATATTTACTTAGTTTCCTTGGACAGTTTGACAATCCCCTTGGGACCGACTTTATGACAGGAAAACTATTTTCAGATGGACATGTTAAGAAACCGAGTCTCTGCTTAGGACCTTGGCGTGCAGCCCTGGGGCTCAGTGGATAGGGTAGGTCCTCCCCTTGGCTCCCCCAAAGTGATCTGGGTATGGCCTCCCTTTGCCTCCTGCAGGGCAAGGCTAGGATTCTAAGCCAGGAAAAAGTTCCCAGAAAAGAGATGGGTCATGAAGGACGAGGGCCAGAAAACCAGAGGAAAGATCAAGTGTTTGAAGGAATCTGGAGAATGAAGTGCTTTTGTTTTCACAATAAATTCATTTAGGCAGCACACACATTCATTCTCTTTCAAGCATACTTTAGAAGAATGTCCATATTAGCCCTGGAAAAGAATAGTCAGGATAACGCTCAAGTGACTCAAATGCTATCCTCATTTCTGGTGCATTTTCTGGATTTGAAGCAAGGTTGAGCAAAGGTGAGAAGTCAGTCAGAACCGAAGGCTTAGAAAACTAAAAGGAAAAGCCCCACCCAATCAGAAAGGGCCTTGTTCCATCCTAACTCCCGCAAGTGCCCCAGGCGATCACCTTAAATGTGAGCCCGCTGGGTCTCACTATGGACTCCACGCCTCCCCAACCCACCCCTAGAGCCCTCCCTACTCTGAGCATCCTCTGCAGTCACCAACAGTAAAAGGCATCTGAAGTACCTGACCGTGACTCGTGTCAGGTATGTAATATCTTCCAGGAGGCTCCTGTTTCTCTGTTCACAAGAAGTGGGGTACACGGCCAGGCCTTCTGCCTTTGGTAGGCTGCAGGCCTCCAGATCAGGCACTAACTCCTCCTGTCCTGGACACCCCCGTCTGACAGCCTTTCCCATGCACAGAGCACGCCCGCCCCCGGCCAGCCCCGCCCACGAGCTCGGTCTGTGCTCCTCTGCCAATAGAGTTTTTGGATCCTTCCCAAAAAGCATACCCAAGTGCAGTGTGGGAAAGTAGTAGAACCTGAGGCAGGATGGAAGAAGAGAAAGGAGGAAGGAATTCGGCGAGCAAGGAGGGAAGAAGGAAGGAACAAAACGTTTCTTGAGCATCCTCCAAACTGCTCCATGAGGGGGTCCATTTTATGCCCCATTTTACAGACAAGGAAGCTAAAGCCCAGAGAGCTTAAGTAACTTTCAAGATCACAAGCTGATCAGTGCAAGAGCTAAGAGTTTAATTCATAACTTCCTGGCTCCAAAGTTTACATCCTATATATTCTCCTGAAGAGTGAAAATGAATTCATTTCTGGAACTGTTAAAAATTAGTAAATTTCCTGGGAATACAAAAATCATCAAACCAGGCAGAGTGATCCCAAACTCCCCATGCTTACTGTCACATGTGCACCCAGCTGGACCCAAACTGAGGACCAGTGTTGCAGCAACTATGCCTCCACACTGTGAGTGACAAAGAAGTCCCGAGCTGCTTGTCACACCACCCTGAACCTTCCAGTACATCTGGAAAAGACCAAACCTTCCCAGAAAGATTCATTTCCCCCTCCTTATTCAGTAATTCCAGGGAAAAGGAGGCCACAAGTAGTCTTGGTACATACCCTAGGGTCTGGGTTTCATAAAAGTAGGCAAGGTCCCAACCTCCTCAGGGTCTAATTAAAACTCTGAGGCCCTACATATATCTAGACAAAACTCTAATTCTAAAATATACATGTACCCCTATGTTCATAGCAGCGCTATTCACAATAGACATGAAAACAACCTAAATGTCCATCGACAGATGAATGGATAGAGAAGATGTGGTGCATATATACACACACACACACACACACACACACACACACACACACACACACTGGAATACTACGCAGTCATAAAAAAGAATAAAATAATGCCGTTTGATGCAACACTGCTGGACTTAGAGATTACCATACTAAGTGAACTAAGTCAGAAAGAGAAAGACAAATACTATATGATATCACTTACACGTGGAATCTAAAACATGACACAAATGAACCTATCTACAAAACAGAAACAAACTCACAGACATAGAGAACAGACTTGTGGTTGCCAAGGAGAAGGAAGGTGAGGGAGGAGTGGGTTGGGAGTTTGGGGTTATTAGATGCAAACTATTATATACAGAATGGATAAATAACAAGGTTCTACTGTATAGCACAGGGAGCTATATTCAATATGGAATGAATGAATGGAAAAAGAATATAAAAATATAAAAGAATATAAAAAAAGAATGTATACACATGTATAACTGAATCATTTTGTTGTACAGAAGAAAGTAACACAACATGGTAGATCAACTACATGTCAATAAAAAGCACCTCTGAAGCCTATATATTACCACCCCTGCATGTCACTCTATTATGTAAGTGTGTGTGGATGTAAATATTCATGTACATTGTTTTATTTTAAATCTATATCATACATGCACATTTTGTTTTGTTTAAAAATCTATCTGTATCATATATGTTTGTGGATATGGCTATGAAACAAAATACACATGCAGTCCTCATTCGGATGCCTCTGTCTGGCTGACACCTTAAGCGTGTATTTATCTGCCTATGGACTAAGTCAACACGACACTACCTAAAACCTTCTTCCCAGGAAAATAATATAACAAAAGGGTCTGGAAGATGGATGAAAGAAAGCTACTTCATTGCACAGAAGAATGCGCCTTCTGGAAAAGCCTCTTTATCCCTCCTTTTCCTTCTGGGTGCTCAGGAAGTTCTATCAATATTTAACTCAAGACAAGGTACTCCTGGGTTCTCTCTCAGAAACCCTTTCATCCTGGCTTGCTTTCTGAGCACAAATTGCCCAGAGCCTGAGAGGGAAAAGGCTGAGAGGTACCATCATGGACAAGAGACATGGGGTCTCGGCTGTGTCACTGCCCCTCCCACAGGGGAGTCGGAACTCATAAACTCCAACTTGTTTTCATAATTGAAAACAAATGCATTTGTGCTGTTCCAGGCCCCTTAGAGGCACACACATACAAACGTGGTTTCCCTACAATAAGACTCCTACGTTATGACTTTGGCACGAACTGAAGAGCAATCATTAAGACAGGTAGAGCAAGGTAACTTTATAAACCACGAATGAGCGTGGGATTTCTCTCCACAGGATGTTCATTTTTAATTCAGAGTGTATTACTTGAGTATATCACTTTCTCTGTAATAAGAACCTCCCTCCGCATCACTCACTTTTCTAGTGTGGATTCAAAGCCAATAAATTCACCTCCTTGGAGGCTCCCCTCCCCTCATCTCTACATCCCCTTTCATATCCACAACCACCCGTTACCTTAGAGAAATATACATGTGGAAGTAGGATTTTAAGGAGCCAATGTGAAAAAGCAGGTGTGTGACAGGTGTATCTAATACCGAAGGGATGGAACACTTTACATTATCCTGATAAAGAGGAATCTGAGAAGTGACAGAGGCAGGAAGCTGACCCTCACCCAAGACTGCTGATGGGCGGGGATAAAAGACTTGAAATATCAACAGAAGTTGAGGTGAAAAGAGGAGAATTGAAGAAAAGCTGGTTGATCTAAGGCTGGCTAGATTTAAGAGGATGCAGGTTGAAGCCTTTGCCCTAAGCCTCTGTGGCTTTCCAGGTGAGCCCACGGGGCAGCAGAGAGCTGACCTGGGAGACCGAATGAATGGACGTATTGATACATTAAATATTGTGGGACTGAACTCAGTGTCTTCAAATTTAAATATTGCCCACCTGAAACATTCTCAACATAGAACCAAGTTGAGTTGTACAGCAAATGGACAGTCTCGGTACTGCCACCGTTTGATCAATGCCTGGGGTCCAAGATGCCCTCTGAGGGAGCATAAAGAAAGGCTCTAGGCTCGGAGTATAGCCTGGCTCACCATGACCTCCTGCCAAACATCCGACTTCCGTAAACTTGGCAACTTTCCTGTCCTACCTGGATATAGCTGCAGAATTCTCCCTCAAAACTGGACTTCTTGGCCTAATTTGAAACCACATGTTTTTGTGTGTATGTTTGTTTCCTCTAATCTAGACTCTAGTGAAACAGTGAGACTGCTCAGAGAGTGAGTTCCTGAGAGGAGAAGGCAGGAAAAAGGAACAGACAGATCTTGCGGTGGGAGCAGCCATGGGCGCTGACACTATGGGAAAAGGAGGGCTCTTCTCCCTATTTTTTATCCTCAAGCAACAGCATCTGCACGAGAAATCAGGTCTCTTAGGCAGGGACACCAGGACCCGCTTCTCTCTCCAGCTTGAAAACTTCTAAGCAGCTCAGGAAGGACCCCTCCCAGAGAATGTACACTTCCAGCTGAGCCGAATAAGGAGAGAGCTGCAAAGCAGACATCCCACCATCAACAGCAGGCTGATTTTCTTCTTGAGGGCCTCCAAGCAGAGACAACCGACATGAAAATGAGCCTTGCAATTTTGCAGAACCACTGAAAGGATGACAGGTGTGAGTAATGAGCCATTAGGATGAGCGGGGAAAGGCCAGGACGGTTCACTCAACAGAGGAAGAGACAAAATGAAGGTGCCTCTTTCAAAGGGACATGAGCGAGGAATATCTTCCAGTTCCCGTTAGAATCAGAGTTGGAGGGTGACATCTTTTTCCGGTCCCTACTGTGACTCCCAAAGGCATGCTTGGGTATATAGCAAGAACCATGTCAAGGTTCATATCCTTTACCCAGAAATACCATTCCAAGGATTTTTCTAAAGGAAATCGGTAAACTAAAACAAAAAAGGATATTTTATGGAAAAAAGACATTAACTATTGTACTATTATCTAGAATGGCCCCAAACTGGAAATAACCTGTCAAACCAAATGAAAGTGAGTTAGTCATAGTGGTTTGTATTTGCATCATAGACTATTATCCAGCCATAAGAATGACAGTTATAAAGTTTGCATAAAATATGAAGTCATGTTTCTGATGTAATTGAAGGTTGAAAAACGGTTTCTATATATTGAGCACTTACTATGAGCTCCCTCTGTTACACAATTTGCATGCATTATCTCCTTTCATCCTCACAGAACCCTATGGGTAGGGAGGGGGCTATTACTGTCCTCATTTTAGAGATGAAAAACTTAAGACAAAGTTGCTCAGTAGTTCTCCCAAGCTCACAGCAAAGCTAGGATTCAAACATAAGCTAACTGATACCAAAGCTATTTCTCCTCATTCAACATGCCTTAAAAGCCCTAGACCTCAGAGGACAATAAACAAAGGTTATTATATATATGAAACAATTTAAGACTGAAATATATATTTATATAGCCTGTATTTATGAAAATATGAGAAATAACAGATGTAACAAATAGAAAACAAATAGCAAGACAGTAGTTTTAAATCCAATCATATGAATAATAACATTAAATGTAAACAGTAATGTACTATTATAAATTAAATGTAAATAATCTAAACAGTCCAATTATAAGACAGAGATTGTCAAATCGGATAAAAATAAGTAAGATCTAACTACACACTGAGAAACTCATTTTAAAAGCAAAGGCCTACATAAGCTAAAAGAGTAAGGATGGCCAAAAATATTTATTTCTATATATTAACAACAAACAGCTGTTAACGGAAATGTTTAAATGCCTTTACAATAGCATTAAACAAAAAAGAATTTAGGAATAAATATAACAAAATATTTGTAATATCTGTACACTGAGAGCTACAAGCTTTACTAAGATAAAGAAGACTGAAATACATGGATTAGAAGATCGATATTGTTTAGATGTCATTTCTCAACAAATTAACCTGTAGATTAAATGTTATGCCAGCCAAAATCCCAATGGGATTTTGTTTAGGAATTGGCAAGCTGATTCCAAATTTATATGGAAATGCAAGGACTTAGAATAGCCAAAACAATTTTGAAAAAGAGTAACAAAGGTGGAGCATACACATTAACATATTTCAAGACTCACTGTGAAGCCACAGAAATCAGAAGTGTGCTAATGGTATAAGAATAAACATATAGGTGAATAAAGCAAAGAGAGTCCAATTGGTTCTCAACAAAGATTCCATGAGAAAGGAGAGTCTTTTCAACAAATGGTGCTTGAACAGTTGGCTATTAATAGGCAGACAGACAGAAAGAATAAAATATTCCTAACCCTATCTCACTCCATATACACAGACAATTACAAGAGCTAAAACAATTACATTTCTTGAAGAAAGCAAGACAAAATTTTATGACTTTGGATTACTCAAGACTTCCTTGATAGGACAAAAAAATATATGAACCATAAAAGAAAAATATAATAAACTAGATTTCACCAAAATTAAAAACTTCTGTTCTTCAAAAGACTTATGAAAATTAAAACAATAGCATCATATTGGGTGAAAATGTTTGAAAAACACATATCTGACCCCAAAAATGAATACAGAATATATATTTTTAAAACTCAATAAGAAATAAAGGAGTAAAAGCGGGCAAATAATTTAAACAGTTTACAAAAAAATGTTTATGAATAGTCAATCAGCACATGAAAAGATGCTCACATCACTCACTTGTAGCCAAAATTAGAAGGACTGACCATACCAAGTGTTAACGAGAGTGCGGAACAACTGGAATTCTCATACATTGCTAGTGGAAATGCAAAACGATACAGCCACTTTAGAAAAGAATATGGAAATTTCTTACAGTGTTCAACATATACTTACCATACAACCCAGAAATCCCACTACTAGTTATTTACCCAAGAGAAATAAAAATCTATGTTCATTCAGAAACCTGTATGTGAATGCTCATAGCAGTTTATTTATAATAGCTGAAAACTGCAAACCACTGTCCTTCATCTAGAAAATGGATTAACAAGTTTTAGTATATCACTACGGTGGGCTACAACTCAGCAATTAAAAAGAGAACTACTGATGTGTGCAACAACAGGGATGAATCCCAAAAGCATTATGTTAAATGACAGAAGCCAGACACAAGAATTTCCACACCATATGGTCCCACATACATCACAGTCCACAAAAGATAAAACAATAGGGACAGAAACAAATCTGTGGTTACTGGGCTCGGAATGTGCAGAGGGGACTGATTGCAAAGGGCCACAGGAACTTTGTCAAAGTAATAAAAGTGTTATGTATCTTTATTGTTTTGGGGGCTGCACGATCATATTCATTTGTCAAAACTCATCAAATTGTAAACTTTACAAGAGTGAATTTTGCTGTATGTAAACATTATGCCTTGATCAACCTACATATAAAAGAAGTGATGGAGTTTGTCAGGCATTTTAAATATAAATATCACTTTACTTAACAGCAAATAAAGATGAGAAGAAGGCTTTTTTTTGGGGGGGGGGCGCCAAGCTTGGAACTCCCTTGAACCTCCTGAATTATTAGCCTCTGGGCCAACAGTCACCATTGGGCAAAGTAGTTTGCTGCCTGCAGAAACCTCTCTGCTCTACCTCCCTTAAAGAGGCTCAGAAGGTCCATATTTTTTAAAATGCACTTCCTAGTTACTGAGCAATGTGTTCACAGTAAATAAATCACAAACATGTAGACTGAAATGGTTCTCGAAAGAGACTCACATTCAAAAGGAAGAAAAGGAAATGAAAAGTTTAAAGCAGCATATGTGACAACCAACCATGAAATTATGATACCAGAGAACAATTATACTGTTCCACAGACCCCCCTTCACCCTGCCTCTCTCAACTCACCCTGGATGAGGGGAGACCCATCATCAACAGCTTCTTCTTGGGGATGATGATGGGGGTGATAACAGCAGCAGTAGCACAGTGCCAGGTGTACCCTAAGCACTCAGTACATTTTCACTGACTGTTATATATTCTCATTCAGACCACAAGACAAGCCTATGAGCAAACACTTTAATTATCCCACTTTACAGAGCAGGAAAATGAAGCAAAAAGATGCTAGGTAACTTGCTCAAGTTCACACAGCTCTTAAGTAAAAGAGCTGCTGTGGTTGTTAATTTTCTGTATCGACTTGACTGGACCACAGTCAAGCCCTGAGAGCTGGCCAAATATTGTGTGTGTGTGTGTGTGTGTGTGTGTGTGTGTTTCTGGATGTGAGAGTAACATCTGAATCAGTAGACTGAGTAAAGCAGGTTGTCCTCCCTAATGTGGGTGGCCTCAGCCTATCAACTGAAGACCTGGATAGAAGAAAAAGCCTAAGAGAAAACTCCTCCTTCCTGACAGATTGACCTGGGACATTTGGTCTTTTCCAGCCTTTAGACTCAGACTGAAAACACTGGCTCTTCTTGGGTCTCAATCCTATTGGCTTTCAGACCAGAACATATCAATACATCATTGGCTCTCCTAGCTCTCTAGCTTGCTGACTACAGATCTTGAGACTTCTCGGCCTCCAGAATTATGGGAGTCAACTCCTTCTAATAAAACTCCATACATACATGAGATGAGATACATGAGATGTCCCAAGCCTGATAGAGATGTGAGAGAGAGAGCGAGAGCGAGCCTACTGGACTCTTGGATCTGTTTCTCTGGAGAACTCTGACTATTTAAGCTGGGCCTTCAATCTATGTATGTCGGACTCCAAAGCAAGAACTCTTGACAACGTTGCAATTCTTCAGATACAATATGTCAATGAAAAATCGACTTGTTTTCCTAAAAGGTGAATATTTTCTCCAAGTTCTAGGATGTCCGGAGTTGTGTTGTTGTTATTTTACATCTATCCTTTACTTTCCACAGCTTCTAAAACTCAAAAACATAAAACACTTTGATCATACGTGGCTGGTCCCATGTTGGGACCCACAGTTTCTCATCCACTTGTAATAACTTCAAAGTTCTCCCTAAGTCCCAAGTCCTGATAAAATGAGGACCTCCCGTTTAATTTGAACTTTTTGTCCAAAGCGATCACATAATAGGGAATCAAACACTGAAACAGGAGGCAAGGTGGCTAAGGGGTAAGATTAAGATCTAGGACAACATAGAATTATGGGAGAACTAGAAAAACAACTCCCATTCAGTCACCTCTAAGCTCTGTGACGTATAATCATACCCACCAATCTCCATCTTCAACATCAAGATCTACATGGAGGCATGAGAAGAACATGGATTAGAAAAATGCCCAGGAAATGAACCAGGAAGAAAGCCCATTTTACCACCTGGATCTCTGATACAATGAGAGAAAACAACAGGAAACATTTTCATCTCACCCAGATCCTCCCAGAGTGTCTCCTTCAGCCTTCAATGGTGGGGATCTATTATCCATGAAAACATCTAATCTTCTAAGATGGCCTATTTCTGGACTCTCCCACTCCTCAGGTCAGATGCTTACGCTCTGCTAGATAAAGCGGTACCTTCTTTAAAATACCTCAGAAGAGTAACTGAACTTGTAGAGTGCTCAACAGTTCTCATTTCTGTATGATCTCATTGTCTCTGTTCTATGGCCCACGTGACCAGCTCTGGCCAAAGAGTTGTGAGCAGAGATGATGCGTCATTTGCAGGCCAGGGCATTTTTTGCTGAGTGGGATGTTCCCTCTGCTGGAAAACTGCAGTGTTGGGGAGAGGTTACTCCATCAGCCTGAGTCTCAAAAAGAAGAGACAAGTTCTAAGTTCCCCAAAGATGTGCAGCGGACATGTGCTGTGAGTTGTTACAGCCACTAAGATTTGGGGGTTATTATTGCAGTGAAACAGAGACTATCTTAAATGGTACAAGTTGTTAAAACTACCTCTTTTATGCCTCAAAAGGTATATTCGTGGATTAGATGAGCTAGTCCTTGCTGACCCTTCTGAACCATTCATGAGGTTTAGGCCTCGATCAAATCCCTCGTCGGGTTTGGTATTTCTAGTCTGAAATACCGTAGCACTTAAAGTCCACCCTGATTCATCTCCTCCACCATTATCATCGCCAAGCCCGCTCATGCATGCACTCTCACACACACACACGTACACCGGAGCACTCACACGCACTCATACGTGCTCCCACATTTACACATCCTTCTCCATTCAATGGTGCCAGCTTGCCAAGGACCTGGCAACCTGGTACCTTCCTTGTTACATTGGTTGAAAGTGACTTCACAGAGCTACAGAAAGGATTTAACACAAAAGGAGTGTCCAGAGGGAGTGGCCTCTGGCCTCTTCCGTTTTACAGCTATGTGACTGAAGATGGGAAAACACAGCAGAAGGGGCTTGTACTGCTGAGTCAGATAAAGCAAGACAAATTACAGGAAGAATGAGATGAGCCCTGGAGTCAGGGACAAAGAAGGGAATAAAACTGCGGAGCCTTGAACAAATTCCTAATCAGGAAAATCATCAGATAGTCCCAAACCAGGCTGCCCATCAGAATCCCCAGCTAACACTTGGTAAAATGCAGCTGTCTGAGCCTCGTCCCGGATGTCCTGAATCCGAATCTCTAGGGATAGGAACAGGGAGTATCACATTTTTACAATCCTGCGGGGGACTCTGATGATGAACCAGGTTGGTGACCCACTGGATTAGGAGAGGTATAAAGCCCCTTCTAATTGTGAAACCTCATGGTCTCTAAGTAAGGCTAGGGATATAAGAAATCAGTGTCCCCAGATGTGAAAACAGGTGCTAGTCTGTACTCAGGTGAACCTTGGTTCACTGGGTGAACTAATGAAAGGCTTTGATAAATGTGAACGGTAAAATGTTTGCAGAAAGGATAAAAAAATAAAAAATGGCCTTGTTGAGGCCGAGGCTGGACATGAGGGAGAACTTCCTGGAGTTCTATCTTCCTGGAATATGAAGGTAATTCACCAGAAACTAAGCTAGGCTGCATTCCTTCAATTGGCCACATTCTCTAGTCCAGGAGGGGCAGGCTTCACGTGTATGTGACCTGTGCACTCACAGAGGGACTCGCTCCCAGAAGGGACCCCATACTTGGTTTATGCTCTAGGGTTGCTGTCTTGAAATTCTTAACAATTTTATCGCTGAATGTGCGCTTTGTAAGTGAAGTCTGATGTGACAATGGAGGATACATACGAGCAGAGAGGATGTACACCAGGCAGCAGTACAGGCCAGGGGCATCCAGGATGTCATGGGACCCTGTGGGGGAAGCCAGGGCTGGGATCTGAGCCCAGGTGGGGATGGCAAGGGCAGCTACAGCAGCAAGAGCGGCTGCAACAGCCCCGGAAGCAGGAGGCCTGCTCACCTGTCAGTCCTCAGAGCCCAGCTCTGTGACATCTGCATAAATATGAACTCCCTGTCCTGAGCGCCAGGACAGGAACTGCTGGTGCTCAGGCAATAAACTTTGTCAGTAAATTATCACAAAATAAAAATGTACACATGGACATTGCAATAAAGCATATCCACGAGTTATTAGGATTCTTCAAAGAATCCAGTTTTGAAAACTGCAACGTTGCAAAGCAAGTATCCACAGGCTTCGAAACAGAAATTGAATTTAAAGGTGGTCACATGCCACGGAAAAGAACATTTTCATATGAAACTTTAAAATAACCAATTTTAAAAGAAGGACAGTTTTTAAATTAATTCATCCTTGTATGAAGAAAGACAATAGATGACCTAAACAAGCATTTGGAAATATATATGAATTGTGAGGCCACTTTCAGTTGCTTATGGAATCTTTACAAGTTACAGGAAATGTCAGAGAAAACATTAAAATGACACTCTGAAAATTTACATTTAAAATTAAATCCGAATTTACACAGAACTAATTTGTATGACGAGTTAAATCTTTTTAGAAAACCTGTTAGGCCAGAATCATCAGCTCTGGATGTACCGGTCTATATTTCAAAATAATTTTTTAGAAATTTATCCTAATGCTATTATAGCCAATAAGATACGCTTAACTCCCAGTAACAGTTACGTCAGCAGAAAGATCCATTTTAAAATTTAAAATGATCAAAACTTATCTGTGATCTTGCACTTGCAAAGAGCAACTCATGCTGCTTTCAATTATATCAACTGAAAATGAAATTGTTAAAGTATAAATTTTCATAAATCTGACAAATGGATTTCCAGAAAAGAGAGCCAGAAAAATCTTATGGTCAATCAAGATATCACATTGATAAGGTATTAGTTTTTATTGTAGTATATAAAATTATGGCAACAAACCTATTTTTTACTATTTATAATTGCTGTTGCTGATATATCACAATTACACCATTATGTTTTATAAATAATAACATATTTTTAAAGGAAAAGGTTGATGTTTTAACCCCTTTAACTGTACTTTTTTTTTTTTTTTTAACAAAGGACCCCACATTTTCATTCTGCATTTGGCCAATTATGTCACTACCCTGCTTGAAGGGTAACTATTCTGAGGCTTTGTAGTAAACTTCAGGATGGGCCTGAGATCCCCAACTTGTCAAAGATTTTTATAGTGATTTCATCAAGTACAAGAGAGTACAGTGTATCCTGTAACCCAGAAACCAGGAGCTTTATAGCAACTATGTTCTCAGTGTCTACATTCTTAGGCATTCTAAGGCATCCTTGACCTTGGGTTCCTCCTTTTGCACTAAAGCCCTCATCTTCTGAAACAGAAGGAGCTGTATTTCAAGCTTTCACCCAGTGATTCATGAGTCCAGCATCTTTAAATAAAAACAGGGCAGGGAGGGGAGAAAGCATCAGACTTCTTTGAATTTGGGCCAGTCTTTCCAAACGCAAAATACTCAACAGCCAATTTCCCCTGGCTTTGTAGATAAACAACAAGATGACCTTTTATGTCAGAAAGGAACAGTGAAATTTCCATCTCCTTGTGGAACGTTGGGTTTGAAACCAAATTTTTCTTTGTTTCTTCAAGATAACAACCCACAAAATGCCCCAACAAATGCAAATTATGGAGTTCCTATAGCCAATCCAGATATTCAAACAAACGATCTTGCCTCTTTTCTAAACAAAATATTACAATTACATCCTTAGGAATGTTTCCCTGCAGGAGTAGAAATCCCCCCTTTCCCTATAATGTTGCATCCTGGGGCTCCTGAGAAATGATCCCCTGTCCAGTGACTGGGTATTGTGAAAGCAAGCCATACCCCGCTCTCCTTCCAGCCATTTCAGAACGAACTGAGGCCATTTCCCTGAATCCTTTCTGGGAAGGGAGGGTCAGGGAGTCAAATTTTCCCACGGGAGAAAAATGAAGCCATTGTCCATTCTCTGAATAACTTTTGATCCATTGTCTCTTTCCTGATCCCCCAAATTCCCTAAGAATAAAATCATGATTCTCATGCCACACACCAGTCTGGGGCTAAACCAAGATGGCTGTAAGAGCCACGTTCCACCTTCCTTCAAAGAAAACACCTGCTGCCTCCACGAGCTCTAAATTTCAGGGGTTCCTGGTTATTCTTTTTACAGGATTTCTTTAAATAACAACTGTTCGGGGTGGACTTAAAATAGAACTTGAGTTACAAAATTTTGGTTTACATGCAATCTTCCAGGACTAGGTCAAATACATACAATGAGGGGCTTCCCTGGTGGCGCAGTGGTTGAGAGTCCGCCT
Source organism: Leucopleurus acutus (assembly GCF_964270905.1). NCBI lineage: Eukaryota > Metazoa > Chordata > Mammalia > Artiodactyla > Delphinidae > Leucopleurus > Leucopleurus acutus. The sequence continues at coordinate 18,838,214 of NC_139156.1, forward strand.
GCCGATGCAGGGGACACGGGTTTGTGCCCCGGTCCGGGAAGATCCCACATGCCGCAGAGCGGCTGGGCCCGTGAGCCATGGCCGCTGAGCCTGCGCGTCCGGAGCCTGTGCTCCGCAACGGGAGAGGCCACAACAGTGAGAGGCCCGCGTACCGCAAAAAAAAACAAAAAACAAAACAAACAAAAAAAAACAAACATACAATGAGGTCCATATATGATTATTTTGCTTTTAATCTCTCACAAAACCTTTAGTTCCATAATACCATGTTGAGAAAAAATACTTTTAGAAACTTTGTTGGGTTCTGTTTAATTTGCTTTTTAAAAAAGCCCTGATATAAAAGCTCTTTGTCAGAGTTCAAAATGCGAGGGAGTTCTCTGCCAAACCATCCAATATGGTTTGAGAGAAAGAGAGGAGCAGGGGGAGAGAGAGAGATGTTGACCTTGAGGATATGAGAGGAATGAATAAAAGTGCACTAAGTGACCTTAATGTCTTTCTCTGATCTCTGACAACCATCCCATCTCCACCTGCCTTATCAATATCAACATTCATTGCAAGCCCACTGGACCTAAAAGCCTCTGTGTTCCCACCAGCACTAGCACATGAGCAATGAATCAGGCACTGCTGGAGGTACAGTGTCCATCTATGAAATTGCCAGAGGTAAGTGGACCCTAGATTGACAAGCAGCACTGCCATGACCATGGGAATCCACACAGCCGGACACGGGAGCAGTGCTTGGCCCAGAGCAGCCATAGATATCTATTTTTGGCTAAATGAGTAAGTGGCCTTTACCATCTAAAGATATCACAACCATGGAAAAATTCCACCCAACATTTGGATTGGAAGGGCAACAGACCAGTGGGCCAGACAAGAGCTATGTCAACTCGAAAGAAAGAGAGAGCTCGGAAGATGTTTTAGGAGGAGGGCGAGGCTAAGAACTTCACCCAAAGGTAATTCCAGACAGACCTTCTTTTGTTCCCTTGTCACACTGAGAGCGGAGATGAAGATGATACCTATATAGGATTGCGGTGAGGCACTTTATAGATACCAAACAAACGGCTCTGCTGGTGGGAGTTACCCTCAGCATTAGACGTCTCTGTTCACTTTCGGGGCCAAGTGTGGAACTGCCTATACCTCTCAAGGTTTAGAAACCACAACAAAATCATGACGAAACTGCTCCCTTTGTAAAGAGGTGGGAAACGTTCACAGCATAGGAAACTGTCTTCAGAACCAGCATTCCTACTGACTCACTAATGGTAAAAAGAGGAGGACAAAAGAAAAGAGTCTTCCCTCCCATCCACAGTCAAGTAAAGTAGGCTGCAAACGAAGTCCACGCAGCACCAATGAGCTGGGCGGGTGATGGTGGCTCGGGAAGACCCTTGAATGGCTGGAGGATGAACCTTCTGCACTCGCTTTGTTGAGGACTGGCTCCTTGTTCAAGCCAGAAAATTACTCTGTTTGTGAATAATACGTAATTGATCTCTTTTCTTTTCCCTTTTTTGCTTTAGTAGCTAATGAATCATTTTAAATGAATAGTTTAAAAAGCATGTGAGGCTGTCACATGACATACGAGTTGGGTACCCAAGCAAACAATCCATTCACCAAAAACATCTCCAGTATGAGCCACATTGCCAATGTCATCCCTGCCCTCTTAAGTGTAGTCACCATGCCCAACCCGGACCTTTACACGGAGACTTGTAAAAAGTTCACTTGTCAACCCCTCCTCCACACACACACATACATGCACACACACACACACACACACACACACTCTGCATGATTCATTTATGCCTCATTTGTTTGTTTACAATAATCAAGATGATACTGGGAAACTGAAGAAAATTCAGAACTGGACCGTCCTTCCTTGCTCTTATCATAACACAGACCACACGAACTGAAATTCCAAAGGAGTTACTTCCCTTAAGAGAAGAAATGTGGGCTTTTGCTCTTTTAAATAGAGATTTAGGAAACAGCTACTTTACAGTCTTTTTTCCCAGTCATCTGACTTCTAATCTCTACTTCCTTTATGCCCAAATTTGCCACCTTTGCATAACAGGGGAAGGAAGGTAGAGATTGATAAGCCTTACATTTCAGGGAAAAAAAACCTTCAGTCTCTTCCAATGAAATTTTACCTGACTAACCGCTGGCTGCCACTTATATGTACTTCGTGCTGTGTTTTCTCCACCTTCATGAAAATATATGAAAGTTCAGCCTCGGTAGAGACATAAAACCATAGGATTTTTAAAACGAGAAGAACCTAAGGGATCGTCTAAGGATGATTCTTCACCCCATTAAAAGAATTAGCCATGGGATCCCTTAAAAGGACAAGGTCCTTGTTTGCCTTTAGAATGGAATTTAATTACAAAAATTCACATAGATAGGCTCACTTTCCCCGGAATATACCCACTGTATATAGTGAAGCGGACCTACGACATTATTTGGTTTATCTTGTGAGAGCTATAATGCAAAAGGATAAAATACAAAACGAAAGTTCGGTGCTCATCTTACCATTGAGAAAAATATGATGATGAACTGCTCTCAAGCCTGGTCCCACCCCAGGGCCTTCTCATTCCTCCTCCTTCTACCTAGAACACTGTTTCCCCAGAATATGAATGCCTGACTCCTCACTTCATCCAGGTCTCTATTCAAATGTCCTCAAAGAAAGTTTCCCTGGTCATTCCAGCTAAAGCAGCTCCTCCCATCCCCCTCTCCCTAATGAAGCCTTAATCTTCTTCACTGGACTTATTGCCACCTCGCTTATTAGAGCTCTTCTTTCATTATCATTTGCCCCTGACTAAAGTATAAGCTCCATGAAAACAGGAATTTTTTGTTTTGTTCACCAGTGATATTTCCAGCATCTAGAACTGTGCCTGACACACATATACATTAATATTGAATGAGTGGATGAGGAAAGAAGCAAGCAAAGGAGTACTTGGACAGGCCTCAAGCAGATTCTGGAGAACCTTCAGAATCTTCTCATGCTGCCACACATCTGTGACCATCTCACATTGACTTTCCTATAATATGAAGGAACTCTCTTCTTTGACAATTCCCTCCTAGATGGTGGTGGGTACGAAACAAGTTGTGTCATCCCTCTGACCTCTATTCATTTTATTTATCAGATTAACTGATTAACCATCTTCCCTCCCTATTTCCTCAGCTATTCAAAAACATGTCTGCTAGGTGCCAGAAGATATGTATGAACAAACAGGGAACGACTAAGTAGTACAGTAAGAGCCAGGATGAGAGCAAGTGTCAAGGAGGGAAATGTGAGCCAATCAGGGGCCATGTTCTGAGGATGCATCAGGGCAGCCAGACAAGGATGGAGACATGGGCATTCCAGGAGGAAGAAACAAAAGACACACACGTATTAGAGCAGCAGCAATGATGAAAGGGAAGAAACTAGCTAAAAGACAAGGCAAAGAAGAAGAAGAACAATAGATGAAATCTGAGTTTCTTGTTTTGGGTGAATGAAAAGTCTTTTGTAAAGGTCTAGCCCCTAATCGCCTATAACCCAAACGCAGACTGTTCTGTAATGATCCCTATTATTCTCATATGTGTAGCAGCCACCACAGCCTGTCCTGGGCATAGCTGCTGGCAGCCACTATGAAAGGCAGGACAACTGGCGTCCCAGGCTGTGTGAGGGACCGAAACTGCTGCCTGGGCAGCCAGTTCTGAAAACTGTCAGATAAAGATAAGCCTCACCTGGCTAGACTCTCACAGCCATGAATTTGATGATAACCTTGGTAGAGATCATCTGCCTGGTTTTATTTTCTGGTCCGTGAACAAAGAGGCAAGAAATGATACAGAGAGTCGTTCAGGTCCTCAAGTCCCCTGCAGCTCACCTTAGGCCTGAACACACCCAGCTCACAGCTTTACATCCAATTTTATAAAGAAACCCTATAGGCAGCTAGAGAAAACCTATCCTGTATCAGACATGATACCCAGTGCTCTTGAGGATATTATCTCAATTAGACCTGATAATAGCCCAGTGAGGTCATTATCCTCATTCCCTGTCTTACAGGTGAGCAGAGGCTCTGCAGAGGTACCACGGCTTTCCCAAGAGCACTTTATTATTGAGTAAAGAAGCTGAGAGCCTCAAGGCTAAATATGTCTGCCATCTAAAGGCCGTGCTTTTCCAGTTTACATCCAGCTGCCTGGACAGCAAAATACTTATCTAAAACCAGAGGTATTTATTTGGTAAGATGAAAAGTCAGGATATGATTGGAGAGAATGGATAAAAGTGCAGCTATAAGGGAGGACAAGACGTTTGTCCTCATGGAGCCCCAGGGCCCCAGTGTCCTACCTGCCACAGCCCAGTGGCCCCTCTCCCCATGTGCCAATGCCTCATCAGGACTGAGGCCAAGGCCCTGGCCTTATTCTTCAGTCCAAACATACAGCCTCCTATTAACACAGCATCCTAAGGAGTTTTTAATGATGAGGGAAATGGTTTTGAGACAAAATAACTGAAACAAAGAGATACAACATCTAGACACCATAGGGTTTTTTCTTTAAAAAAATTTTTTTCTGTTTCTTTCATAGGTCTTAAATATGTGGGAATAAACAAATATGCCTTGATAGAGTAACTGGGAATACATATCTCCTTTTACTGTAAGCACCTAGGTAGTTGGAAAAATATACAAACAATGGTTTCCAAATATTGAGCGACAGTCATTGCAGGGCTATGATCTCTGAAAAAAGGAAAACAAGATCAGCCCTGTTTTTGCCCTAGCTCTTGACCAGAGGAACTTTATAGACCACAGAAAGGGAGGAGAGTCCCAAGCAGGTGGACAATCTTGATGGACTGAGGATACAGACATCTGAATTTGAGTGGGCTGGGACAGCTGGACTTTGCAGAGGCAAAATTCTAGAGAGGAGACAGCTAGGCAGAGAGAGTTTCAGAAGACTCCTCCGAGCCCCCTTCACTTTGCTGCCCAGTATTAAGGTGTGCATTAATAGGGTGAAACTCCAGAGCCAGGAATATAATAGCCAGGGATTTGTAAGCTGAACACTGACAGCTGAAAGGACTGAAAGAAACTTACGTTCTGACCAGCCAGGGTAGTGACTCATCATTGATCACCACTCAGAAGGACCATGCCCTAGCAGTGGGGCTAACCAGATCTAGAGTAAAGGCTTCTATGGAACTGCCCTAACAAAACTGCAAACAAGCCCTGAAAGAATTAGGCCTGTTCCCCAAGCAACATAACTCCCTGCCAGAACAAAGCCTCATTAAATGACACTCATTAAGGGAAAACAAAACGAAACAACAATGTTATGGACTGAATTGTATCCCCCCCAAATTCATATGCTGAAGGTTTAAGCCCTCTCAATGTGACTGTATTTAGAGATAGAGCTTTTCAAGAGGTAGTTAAGCTTAAATGAGGTCATAAGCCCTAATCCAATATGACTAGGGTCTTCATAAGAAAAGGAAGAGACATCAGGGGAGCATGCACAAAAGGAAAAGCCATGTGACTCAACTGGAGAAAAATCAATCAAATGAAACAGATCCAGAAGTGATGGAAATAGCAGGTAAGATTTTTTAAACATCTATTAGAAACATGCTCAAGAATAAAGAATAACATTAGCATAATAAGTGCAGATATTACAAACATAAAAAAGAGAACCAGGGCTTCCCTGGTGGTGCAGTGGTTGAGAGTCCGCCTGCTGATGCAGGGGACACGGGTTCGTGCCCCGGTCCGGGAAGATCCCACATGCCGCGGGGCGGCTGGGCCCGTGAGCCATGGCCACTGAGCCTGCGTGTCCGGAGCCTGTGCTCTGCAACGGGAAAGGCCACAACAGTGAGAGGCTCCCATACTGCAAAAAAAAAAAAAAAAAAAAAAGCGAGAACCAAAGGGAATCTCTAGACATGAAAAATATATCAAAAGGGAAAAATTTACTGAATGTAATTGTATCAGAATTCTACAGAGAAACAGAACCAATTTGAGATAGATAGGGATTGATTTTAAGGAACTGCCTTGCATAATTATGGAGGCTGGAAAGTCCAAGATCTGCAAGATGTGCTGGCAGCCTAGAGACCCAAGGAAGAGTCAATGTTGCAGTTCAAGTTTAAGGCCATCTCCTGTGAGAATTCCTTCTCACAGGAGAGAAGCAGGTCAGTCTTTGTTCTATTAAGACTTTCAATTGATTGGATGAGGTTCACCCACATTATGAAGGGCAATCTGCTTTCCTCAAATTCAAGAATTATGTCTTTAATCAAGAAGACATAATCCTAAATGCCTACGTACTAAATAAGAAACCTTCAAATTACACAAAGCTTCAAATAACTTAACAAACTAAAAGGAAAAACAGACAAATCTAAAATTATAGTTAGAGATATTAATAGTCCTCTCATTAATTAAAGTAGCAAAAAAATCAGTAAAGTATGTAAAAGATTTGAACACTTTGCAACAACTTAACCTAATTGACTATAGACACTACACCCAAGAACAATAAAATACACTTTGTTCCCAAGTGCTCATGGAAATTTCACTGAGATAAGTAATCTTCTGGGCCATAAAATAAATTTCAGTAAGTTTAAAAGGACTGAAACATGCAGAGTAGGTTTTCTGACCACATTGAAGTTAAGTTAGTAATAAACAAGAGAAAATTTGGAAAATCTTCAATTATTTAGAAATTAAGTAAATGGACTTGTAAATAACCCCTGGGCCAAAGAAGAAATTACCAAGGAAACTAGAAAATATTTTCAACAGGATGAAAAGAAAAACCAATGTATCAAAATCTGTGCAATACAGCAAAGCAGTCCTTAGAGGGAAATTTAAAGATATATCCAAGAAAAGAAAAACAATCTAAAATAAAAGGTCTAAATTTCCATATTAAAAGCTAGAAAAAAAAACAAAAGTTAAGTCCAAAATAAGTAGAAGAAATGAGATCAAGAACAAAAATTAATGAAACAGAGCTGACAAAAAAAGAGAAAAATCTATGAAACCAAAAGCCAGTTCTTTGAAAAAAATAATAAATGAGGAAAAATAAAAACAGAAAATACCCCAAAATGTTAACATTTCTTTTTCTTGGACATTTATAGTTGTTTAATTTTATATTTTCTAAATATTTTTAATGAGCACAAGATATAATCAGAAAATCAAAACCTTATTTTTAAAATTACCACTTCTGTGTTTATTTCAGAAGAATTTCAGTGCCTTGCTCTCCAAGGAAAGACAGAACTGTCTTCCCTAAAGTCTGTTGATCAGGTAAAGTAACTCAGAGAGGGAACACCTCCTACCCAGGTTTGCCACTTAAGAGATCCCCACTCTACTCCAGATGACTCCAGTCCTGGAATGAATACACCTGCTTCTGCTCACTACACTACACCCTTTCACCTCCTGGAGAGCCTGACATACAATTAGTCCTTGTAACCCACCAGCACTTCAAAGTAGAACTGACCTCCTTCTCTGCCTGTCCCTCTCCTTCTATTCTCTTACTCTCTAAGCAAAGTCTGAATTCTTCCTCACCTATACAGGCTTCTCCCCACCTTCCACTCATCCTATCCCACTGCAAGTCAGATCCACTGTTTTCTACCTCTGCCTCAGAAGAGCTGTGACTTCCCCTTGAGAGGAAGCTGTCCCACTGTATTCTGCAATGCATCTTCATCAGTATTGAATGTGATACTAGACCCAATTCCTATTTGGCAACTTGTGTTTATTTCCAGCTGGTCAGAATCTTGAGAAAAGGAGAGGCCTTGCCTAACCTCCTTTCCAATATATTATTGGATTCATAATCTGCTCCACCAAGATCACAAGTTTTTCCTGATTAAACTTTACACATGTGACAAATGAAGCTGATTTATGACACAACCTCTAGAAAAACAGGGTTTTATCTAGATACTGTAATGCTAAAGACATAAAGGCAGAGTATTATAGTTGGTAAATTTGTCTCACAGGGGCATAGGTTAACAAGTCTAAAACTACTTATATACTAGGACTGAACAATAAATAAATACATTGAACATAATGAGAACCATGTTTTTCACTATGAGAGAAAGAAGATAAACCACAAGTGGGGGGGTGGGGGGTGTCTAAAATGAGCCCTGCTGGATTTGAGTCAGAGATATCAGTAGAAACTCTTGATTTTTTCAAACACATATACAAATGAACACAGAAATAAATGTAGATATGGAAGAGTAAGATCCATAGATCTGTGTATGTGTATGCTGTATATATCATTTCCTAGCTCTGTCCACTCAGAAAGCCTAGAATCAATGACATCCCAGTGGCAATGAGCACAGCTAATACCCAGATCTTGGTTTCTAAATACCATTTCCCAATAAAGGGCCTGAAGCATCTCACAGTTCTATAAAGTAAGAAACTGCTTTAAAAAAAAAGAGAGAGAGACATAAACCAGTTATAGAAAGACAAATACTGCACAATTCCACTTACATGAGGTATGCAAAATAGTCAAATTTCATAGAATCAAAAAGTGAAATGGTAGCTGCCAGGAGCTGGGGAGGAGGAAACGGGGAGGAGTTCTAGTCATTGGGCAAAATGTTTCGGTCAAGCAAGATGAATCAGTTCTAGAGAACTGCTGGACAACATTGTACCTATAGTTAACAATCGTGTACTACAGAAAAATTCCAATGTAAAAAAACATAAGGAATGAGAGAAACAGAAAAACACTATTAGAACACTACAGTCATAGTTGCTGCAGACAATATCCTTTAATGAGTGTTAAAATTAATGGGTGAAATTTTAAGGAGAAACAGGATATTTGCATAGCCTCAAAGTATGTCTCCTAAAATCTTTGTTAACTACTGTGGAAATCTTAACACGTCCACAAATTCTTTGACACTTCTCCCTTTAGAAGGTGGAGTTTACTTTCCCTCACCTTGAGTGACAGCTGGACTTAGTGGCTCACTTCTAATGGACAAAGTATGGAAAGGGAAAAATAGCAATTTTACAGTGTAGAAACCTGGCAGACACTACCTTCACGAAGTGATCAAAGTTAATAACACCAGCGTCTTGTCATACTGACGTCATGTAACCCACAATCTGATGTAATGAGTTATCATTTCTGAGGTATCTTTCCCCAAAATCTATAACCTTAGTCTAATTATGAGAAAATAGCAGACAAAACCAAATTGACAGACACTCTACAAAATACCTCACCAGCATTCATCCAAAGTATCAAGGTCACGAAAGACAAGGAAAACCCAAAAAACTGTCAAAGGCTGGAGGAGACTAGAAAGACATGAGAAATACACGTAAGGTGGTATCTTGGATTGGATCCAGGAACAGGGGGGAAAAAAGGATACTTGCGGAAAAACTTGGGGGATATGAAAAAATGTCTACAATATAGTTAACAGTATTGTGTCAACAATAGTTTTTTAGTTGTAAAAAACGTACCATGGTTATATAACAAGTTAACATTAGAGGAAACTGAGGGGAGAATATGTGAGATCTCTCTGTACTATCTTCACGATTCTTCTTGTAAATCTAGAATTACTGCAAAAGGAAAAAGGGGGAAAAAATATGGCTTCAATCAGCAAATCCAAAAGTTCAACTTTGAAAGATTAATAAAACGGATAAACTCCTAGGACAACTGACCAATAAAAGAGAAAATACAATGAAAAATGAAACAAATTAAAAGAAGATCTCTACATTGAACACTACAACACATTATGAAATAGGTAAAGAAAACTCAAATAAATGGAGGGCTATATCATGTTGGTGAACTGGAAGAGCCAATGTTGAAAAGATGTCAAATTCCAAATTAATCTACCAGTTGTGAGTAATCTCACTCAAAATTCCAGCAGGTTTTCCTTTGGAAATTGACAAGGGATTCTAAATCTATATGGAAATGTGCAAAGAAGAAACCTTGAAGAATAACAACAAAGGACTTACATTACCTGAAGTCAAACCTTCGGTAATTAGGACAGTGTGGTGGTATTGGCATAAGAACAGACAAACTGACCAAAGACACAGAAGACAGTCTAGGGACATAAACACACAAAGATGCAGTCATCTGGGCTATAACAAAAGTGAATACGCAGCACAGTAGGAAAGGCCACTCTTTTAAATTACGGGCGCTAATTCAATTGGATATCCATATGGGGAAACATGACCCCTACCACACACCACTCACAAACATCAGTTTCAGATGAACAGTTGGCCTAAATGCCGAAGGGAAAAACATAAGATTTTTATGAGAAAACACAGAGAGTATTTTTATTACATTAGACTAGACAAAGATGTCTTAACCAGTATCACAAAAAGCACTAGCCAGGGGACTTCCTGGTGGTCCAGTGGTTAAGAATCTGTCTTGCAATGCAGGGGACGTTGGTTTGATCCCTGGTCAGGGAACTAAGATCCCACATGCTGTGTGGCAACTAGGCCCACGTGCCACAACTAATGAGCCTGCAAGCCACAACTAGACAGAAGCCTGTGCACTGCAGTGAAGAGCCCACATGCCACAACGAAAGATCCCGTGTGCCACAACTAAGCCCAGATGCAGCCAAAAATAAATAAATAAATATTTTAAAATATATTTTTTTAAAAAGGCACTAGCCATAAAGGAAAAGACTGATAAATTACGCTACATTGCAATTGAGAACTTTTCATCAAAAGACATCGTTAAGAGATTTTTTTTAAAGCCACAGATATATGTATTTGCAATACACTTATCTAACAAAAGACTCATCCAAAATATATAAAGAAATCCTGTAATCATTAAGTAAAAGACAGCCCAATAAAATAGGCCAAAGACTTGAACAGGTGCTTCACAAAAGAGAATATCTAAATTAGCTAACGTAGATGAAAAGGGGATTGGTTTCAGTTAGTCATCAGGGAAAAGCAAGATTAAAAAGCTACAGATACCACCATGCCCCCACCAGAATGGTTACAATGAAAAAGGCAAACCATGCCAAGTGTGGGAAAGGATGTAAATCAACTGAGACTCTTACACACTGCTGCTGGTAAAAGTACAAATTAGCACAACTATGTTGAACAACCATTTAGCAGTAGCTGCTAAAATTGAACATATGCATTCCTACAACCCAGCAACTTTACTCCCAAGAACATACCCAGCAGATATGGGTACATATGTTCACCTAAACACATGTACAAGAATGTTCATCGTACCATAGTAATACCCGAAAATTCAAATAACCAGGATGTCCATCAAGAGTAAGGTGAGTATTTGTAAAAATACAATCGCATGATGTTGAACCAAATAAATCAGAAACACACAAAAGTATAATTTGAAGTTCAAAAACGGGTAAAACTGATCTAAGGCATTATAAGGCAGGGTTGTGGGTAATCTGTGTCAGGAGGGCGGGTGGCCTCCAAGGTGCTGATAATATTCTGTGTTTTGATCTGGAGCTGATTCGACAGGTATGTTCAGTTTGTGAATATTCATCACGTGATACATTTATGATTTGTGTACCTTTCTAAATGTATGTTATACGCATTAATAAGTTTACTGGGGGACAGAAAGTTATATACATGCCTCTAAAAGGCATGTATATAGGTTACCAAGAGAGATATGAGCACCGTCCAACACACACTTTACTGATCAAATGGCGTCCAAGAGCCTGTGTATGGGGTCCGCCAGTGGAAGCAAACTGGGAGGAAATAAAGATCCCCAGTCAGCCGGGATGTAAGGCTCTGGTTAGAACAGCTCCTTCTGGCGAGCAGTCCTTGACTCAGTCGGCCCACCTTTCCCATTTCTCTCTCTCCTTTTCCATCTCTAGTTCTTCTGCACGAGAATAGGGTTGGAGAGAGACAGCTCACATTGGACTCACTCCATCCCGAACTGTGTTTCCTAACCACCTCCCAAGTCAGGATGCCGAAGTCTAACAAGCAGCTTTCTGGGGGGAATGAAGTGCCAGGAAGACCAACTCTAAAGACCAGAGAAAACAGAGGCAGGTCACCAACGTGTCCGCCAAAGCTCTTCATGGGATAAACAAGTGTGAAGACATTGGGAAAACATGTTCTTTCTGTCAGTAAGAAACTTGAGGCCCTGTCCTTCACCCTGCTATCAATCAAAGTATCTTGGTGATTTCATCTCAGAATAAATATACGCTCTGATGACACCTGGGTCTTACCTGTGGACTATAAAGTCAAGATTTAAGAACAATGTGATGCAGGAAGCTTAGGGATTAATTAGGGTTATCGAAATTCATCCTTAGATCACCAACTAAGCTCTGATTTAATGCCAAGTTCTTTCAAACGGGGGAATGCGCAGAACCATGTGACTGGCCTGTAGAAAACTGGAGTTGACCCTCTGTGACTCCCTTAGAACATGTGTCTTTAAAGTGTCCCCTCCATCGTCTGGCCTCCTGTGGCATTTCATGAGTCAGAATGTCCCAGGGACAGAGATACCTCCTGAGCTACCAATATGCTGGTGACCATTTTGAATCCTCACTGGGCACTTGTTGATGTAGCTTCCTGGTCATGGTCACTCTGGGTGTTTTTCCAGACCATGCTCAGGATCAACTTCCCTGCAATGCTCTTCCAACCACCCTTTCCCCCACTCTGCCCCTCCCCATGGCGCCTGTGCCCCCTAGACACAGTTCTATCACTGCAGGGCTCACATGATGGCATCATTCCTTCAGTGGCTTTCACCCCTACTGGACTTTGACTTTTACAAGGGTGGGGACAGTAACTTATACATGTTATCCACAGCTCCCTGCACAGTACTTAGTATCTTTATTGCTCCTTCTGATAACACATGTAATACAAGGCAATATAAAATTCACATCTCAGAGAGATACAGAGTGTAGGCAATGAAACTTCCCCCAGAATCTTTCTGTCACAAGATAACCACTGCCAGTTTGGTGCATATTTTGTCAACAATTTGTGTATCAAAAAATATAAATTATTAATAATTATAGTTTTTCCTGAAGATGAAACCATCGCCTACATGCTGTTTTGCAAACTGCTTTTACCACTAAGTAGCATAAGACAGGAGCACACTTCCCTCATGAAGTACACGGCTCTGCCTTACTCATTTTAACAGTTGCACAGTACTCCATCTTTGGGAGGTCCTATAGTTTACTTACCTACTCTTCTACGGAAGGACTTCTGCATTATATCCATTTTCCTTGTTATACGAACAATACCACTGTAAACTTTTTTGTGCGTATCTTTTTGTGCCCACAGGGAGTATCTTTCTGGGTTACATTCTAGAAGTTGAAAGGCTGGGTCCTTACAGCTCTCCTTTCCCTCTGCAGAGAACTGGTGCAGTGTCCGTAGCAAACAGTGCCCCAGAAATGATTAACTGACCAAACAATGAGAGTCAATAAAAGAAATGGTCCTAAGAATACAATTTCTGTACCACTGCTAAAGCAGCTTTTGGAAACTGGCCCCTTGTGTTGTATGTGGTCCCTTAATATACAAGGATACACATGACAAACTCCTTCCCGCTAGGCTAAAGGCAAGGTCTTATTTGAATTTGTTCAATTCAGCAAATATTTTGAGCCTACCCTAAGCTAGAAGCAGGGCATACAATTACCAGCTGTAATTTCTGGTAAAAATTTGATGACTCCTGCTGAAATACTAAGCATCGTTACTAGCTTATTTCCCTTTATGCCTCGTTTGCTAGGAAGTTCAACACTCAGAGCTGATAAGAACTCTCTTTGGCCTCAGATTTCTGCTATATGCAGTTGCCCTCCTTAGTGTTCATTGCATTGCTTTCTTACGTTTTTTAACCCATATTTCTATAGTTCTATTGTATATGCAACTGAATTCAAATTCATGTCAAGAGGAATAACAATAACTAATTACTTTATAAAGAATTTACATGTGTCATTTCATTTAATCCTCAATTTTTAAAAGTTGTCATGAAGGTAGGACAGGGATTACCACTGTCATCTCAGATTTTCAGTAAACCGAGAATCAGGAAGACTAAGTGACTCACCCAAGACAACACGGCCAGGAAAACACAGCTTTGAGAATCTAACCGGGGTCTCGTAATTTTGTAACTGAAAAAAAGAAAGAAAAATGAATTTATGCACCGAGTCAATATGAACACGCTTTACAGTGAAGTACACTCGCCTTCTCTCACCCAGGCACCCACCTTCTCTAAATAAACAAACAAGAAGTTCTTGGGGGAGAGGCAGGGGAAGCAGAAGCCTGCCTCAGTATGTACCGAGACTAACAGTGCCCTCCACCATCACACACGTGGCGGTCTTTAACCGTGATTTCTCACTTTGCACCACAACACAGCTATTTCTCTGTCTCTTATGACTCCACCTAATTATTCCAGAATCTCCCAGAAATGTTAACTCACATGGCAGAAGGAGTGAAGAGGGAGGTTGGGGGAGGGCGTTATGTAGGGAGAAGGATCAGGGGGTGGGGAGGGGAGAGAGAGAGTAAAAGGATAGAGTCAGCCAGTGAAAGATCCTTTCCAATGTCCAAACAAAACCTTCCTTTTCTCCTTTGCTTTGCTATTTTGATGGCTGGGAGGAGTATGCTTTTTACACTGTGGCAATACAAATAGAACTAGGAGCTACATTTCACAATTTATGTAGCGGTTTCAGATCATTTTGAAAATCTGTTAGAGTTGCAACAGTTAAAATTTTTTCCTCCCGGGAGAGTTTTTAGGAGGCATGGACCTGCTACCCTCCCAGCATCATGTATTTATGACCCGTATCCTGGGCATTTCACAGGCTGGTTTCTATTAATTTGCCCTACCAGCCTCTCTGAATACTTGACTCAGGGCTTTTCCCTGCTCATCTCTGGTATCATTCTTCTCTTTCCGTGGAGCTTGCTTACCTGGCTCTCCATTGACTTTTGAAACCTGTGGATCACTCTCTAGATGAGACTTCAGATGGGCTGTCTTCATCCGCTCCCTAGCTCATGACAAGCCCTGGTACCACGGTGCCTCGTGACCACTGCCTGCTGCCCCAGCTCTGTAGACTCTAGTATCCGATGGTGATGGTTAATTGTATGTGTCAGGGTCTCTTTCACCCTCTCTCTCTCTCTCTCTTGTCCACTTTGAAGGGGTTTCAGACACCTATTATTCAAAGTCCAAGCTGGTGGAACAAGTATTTGGCACTTTCGTGAATCCTGCATTGCAGCTGAAGTGGTAATGTTCTTTAGGTAAGGGACATTCAGAGTCAAGAAAAACTTGTTCTAGCAAATGGTGAAATTTCCAAAATGTATCTTTCTGGGACAGATCTGTGTTCCAAGCACAGTCTCACACATCACCTGCCTTCTCGACAGCTCCACCGGGGTGACAAAGCAGCTTCAGCTCCACAAGCGCAGAACCAAACTGGCCTTCTTCCCCACCTCCAACCGTCTCCAGGTTCCCCATCATAGAAAACGGCATTTCTGTATGTTCAAAGAAGAAATGCTGGAGTCATTCTGACACCTCCTTCTCCCTCAATCATGAATGTTACCTGCTGGATATTTCTCCAATATATTCTTTACTCTCCCACCTCACTACCCTTTCAAACCACCATGATTTCAGGACTCAGCTATAATGGCCTCCTGGCCAGTTTTCCCACTCCTCACTCTTGACTCTCTTCAATTAGCTTCAACATTAGAACGCACTTTTAAGAACACAAACCATTGCATAAACGTTCCCATGGCTTCCTACTGCTTTTAGAATTAAGTACACAGATTTGGCTTTGGCTTACAGAGGCCTGCATAGGTCTGACCCCTGCAAATCTCTCCCCTAACATATTGGCCTTCTTTTGTTTGCTCAAATGCACTGTGCTTCCTGCCCCAGAGCCTTCGCACATGCTGCTTGTTGATATCTGCATGGAATGCTGGGCCCCTATTCAGGGTCACTCAGCCAACCCCTCATCATCCCTCAGGTCTCAGCTTAAATGGCACCTTCTCAAGGAAGCTTTCCTGACCCTCTGTAAAGAGCTCTCACAGCATCTTGTATTTTTTCATAGTATTTATGAAAACGTAATCATTTCTTAAATAATTTATTAAATGCCTATCTCCCCCTCCCTCACCCCAATTCCCAAACTGTAAGCTCAGTGAGGGCAGAGCCTATACCAGATGATATCCTGCTTTCTACGTATGCAACTGTGAACAAGATAGACGCAAAGAAAAACACTCAGTAAAGGTCCTTGGGAGGACAGATGGGAAATAAAGAGGGAGAATCAGTGAGAAGGACAGTTGGTTCTTTTTTGAACAAATTTCTCCTTTATGTTTGGAATACAGGAAAAATAGTTTCCTAGATGACTTGAAGGAAAGTTGTTTTTGAAGAAGTATGTGCATTTGTTGTTTTTGAAGAAGTATGTGCATTTGTGTACATATAAATATCAATAGATTTTCTTTCTTCCTCATTACTTTAATAAGGAAATCCAAAAAATCCAAGCTTAGGCTTACACATAAAACTTGACAAAAATGGAACCCTTTGAAGGAAAGGCATCAATTAAAAATCAAGACCATGTTCAGAAAACTCAACTCACTATGGCAAACCACCATCTTCCTGGATTCCAAATAACAGGAATAAACAAAGAACTGAAGAAATCCCTGGTGTCTACTGCACTTTTTGTGTGATAATCTTCTTTTAATAACTTCTTTTTCCCCTCTTCCAAAAACCGCACAGGTCCTTTGGGGACACTAAAAATTTTCCAGATCTTTGGTGGCATCAGTGTAGTTCTAGAATTCATTGCTGTGGGACAGCATCGAATCTGTCAACTGAAAATGAGAAATGTCCAAACAGCTGCCAGATTGGAAGGTCTGTGCGGCAGGGTTCACACCAGTCCAATGTAACCTGGGCTCAGGGCTGCTGAGGGTAATGAGACCACATGACAAACATCCAAACACATCCATTCCACAACCAGCAACCCCGCCACAGCTGTCACCCTGAGAGATCAAACACTCCTAATATACAGCTGCTATCCAAACTACCTTTGCAACTATCTTCACGTACATAACCTAAAAGTAGTACATGGCTACTTTTACCTGTTGAGGTTCAAAGAATGAGGCCTTGGGGAAGTGTCTAAAAAACATTTGGGGTCAAGCCTGGTGCCTAACCGGAAGGTCAAGCAGAGTAACATAATGTTTTGGTTTTCACAATACCTCCTACATATTATCAAGGACATAGAAAGTCTCTTATCTCACTTGGCTTTTCTACAGGCACTGCCCAAAGAGGACTCCTTTTCTGCTTGCATTTCTCAAAAAATTGTCTTGAGCTGTAGCAGCATGTAAGAAAACTGCCCTTACGTTTTCCATGGAAGTAATGGACCACCTGCATTAGAATCATGGGGTCGAGGGAGCTTGTCAAAATGCAGATTTCACAGCCCCATTCTGAACGTGAGGAAATTAAAATGAATCCGCTGATGGAGAATAACAAGGGAGCCCAAGGAGGCTTCTGACAGGACCTAAAGAATAAGAGGCACTGACCTGGGAGAAGGAGGATGCAGAGTGCTTGAGGCAGGGGAAACCAACGCAGGAAGACTACATGGGGGCATGCTTCAGAGAGTGGAAGGGGGGTGTAATGGGAGGTGGGTGAGAAGGAAACCAGATAGGATGGGGCAGAAGGGGCGGGCTGGGAATGGCGAGTCCTTGAAGAATCTTAAGCAGTCGAGTACCGTGGGTGGTTTGTGTTTTGTAAAGACTGCTCTGATGCTGAGTGGAGAAGACATTTGGAGGGGCAAGAGACAAACTCAGAAGACCATGCAGATCTGGATGAGGCTAGTAAAAGTGGAAACAGAGAAATGTACAAGTCCCAGGGATGAGGTGGAATTGACACACACTCACAGACTGAAGGTCAGGGTAAGGGGGAGGAAATTTGGGACAAGAGCCAATTTTGCAGCTTCTACAAGGGGAGAGCAGTGCCTTTTGCTCAGATGGGCAAGGCTGGGCATCAAGACGTCCCCTTGGACCTGTTCAATGTGTTGGGTCTTAGCTGTAAGGTGGAGATAATTCCACCAGCCTGAATGGCTTTTGTAATGATTGGAGATAATACATGCAAAGTTCTTTAAGAAACAGGAGCTCAATTAATAAAAAATATTTTATTTTTTTAAATTAAGCATCAGAATATTTGTTGGTACACTGGACACGTTTGGGCTATAGTTCTTCCTTTTTCTTCCTAAAAACACCATTGTCTTGAAGCTAAACTGAATAATGCCCGCCACACAAATCCAACCTCAGAGATCTCGCACAGAGATTTTCTCTGCCTTCACCTAACTCCAATGTCCAATACCTGATACCACACACTTGATTCACTTTGTCCTACTTTGTTGTCAGGAAACATCAGAACCATAAGAATTATGTTCCCAAGGACATGTGTGTGGACGCAGCTCATCAACTGTCAATCTCACATGCCAATGGCTTCTCCCCCCTCTTTGGTCTCACCTCTATACTTCAAGCCCATGAGTCTTCTCAAGGTTTCCCAGTACAGAGCCAACCATCACAATTTCACCACCCCTGAGACTTAAAGACGTTGCAGAGAAAATTAATCTCACCCTTCAATGGAGAGCCAAGGAGACCCTTGCCCCTGGCAATGAGACAAAGTAGGTGCTCACGGGGAAATCCCTGAAGTCCATTTTAAATGTCTTAATGTGATCCAGAATACAGCCCTGTTCACACCAGGAGAATTCAGGTGGGCTCTGAGCAATTAAGCAGGTCCAAAATTGTTTGCTGGAAGAACAGGAAGAGTCACTGGGGGAGCAAGCGACACCTGATCCCTGACACTGGGTGACAGTTCAGCTTCTGTGCCTTTCATCAGATTTGGGGAAAGTAGGCTTGACATCAAAAGCCTTTGGCTGCCAGAAGAGGAGGAAAGTGACGATCGTAGCTGAAGGGACAAGTAAAGCCAGAGAAAGAAACCATTCAATAACTCCAAAGCACCTAGAAAATGACATGACTGGGGACAGAGGCTGAGAGTTCATCACATCAGCCTCAGCAAGGACCAATCATGCCTGTCTGCTCCAGGACCACAAGCACAGGGGAGTGAGCGGCAGAGTAAAGCCTTTGGAGCTCTCAAGAGCCGGAGAGCTCAACCCAAAGGAGGGAGCAGTCCTCACCAAGGGACCAAGCCATTACCATCCAGCCATAACAACTGGATGCAGGTGGAGGGGTGGCAGAGGGCAAGAGCAGGCTGGCAGAGGTGCTGCTAAAGAGGCTGCCAGCCCCTCCCCATCCATCCTGATGGAGTGGACTTCCCAGCTCTCCAGGTAGATTGCCTGCATGCTGGCCTCTCTAATCAGGGAGAAGGCAAGGGTCAGGCTCAACCAACATGCAGCGTCACTGGGACTGGTACAAATGTCATTCTACGACTGTAGTCCCTTGTCAAAGGAATGTGAGACAATCCCATTGTCTTCTCTCCAAAACATCTGCCCTAGGGCATTTAACCCAGGCCCTGGTCACAGTGTCGTATCACCAGCATCATGCTAAATAGAAGGGTGTCAATCCCATTTATAAATTATCTTCCAGCCCAAAGCCATTCAAACATTCGATAACCTTGATGATCCCGTCAGGACTGCAACTGTGGAAGGAAGTCAACACCCAGCAGAGTAACAGTAGAAGTAAGCCTTTCCAGCCTTTCCTTTGGTACGGCTATTACCAAAGGAGCGTGACTTGTGTCTTGTCAAATGAAGTGTGAAGAGGCAGGGGTTGAGGAGTTTTTATTTTTCATTTGATTTTTTGAGACACAGCAGGATGTAATCAGCTTATGAGTTAAACAGAGACATCTGTCTGGTTCTACTTGAGACCTCCCAGCTTGCTGTACTTAGCCCAGAGTCCTTTTTAATAATAGGATAAAGATTCGGAAATATGCATAAACACCAAAAGATGGAGAGTGGAGCCACCCCCTTTCCATTGCCCTCCCCCCACCTTCCCCTCAATCACTGATTCCCCTGCTCTCTCTCCAACAGGTGAGAACTGACAGCCTGTCTACAGCCAAACTACATCTAAAGGTCATGGCACCTGGAGGGGCAAGAGGGGGAGCTTCCAGAAAAAGGAGGGAAAAAGTCCTTCAAGATTGGGGTCTTCCCTGTACTGCCCTGGTTATGGATTGCAAATACTGCTGCCACTATTGGACACCAAGGGCCTGGAAAAAGTATTCAACTGGTCGTTCAATGGGTATTTATTGAGCACCTACTTTGTGCCAGGCCCTTTGCTAGATGCTCAGGAGATAAAACACGATAGATACGCAAGTGACATTCAAGTGCGGATAGAGAACAAAAACAAACCAGCCCTATTTGTAGTTTTTTAAGGAGCCTCCGTGCTGTTCCCCATAGTGGCTGTACCAATTTACATTCCCACCCGCAGTGCAGGAGGGTTCCTTTTTCAAAGAGAAAAACAAATACTGTATGCTAACACATATATATTGAATTTTTTTTAAAAAAAGGCACTGATGGACCTAGTGGCAGGGCAAGAATAAAGACATAGAGAATGGACTTGAGGACAAGGCGGGGGAGGGGGAAACTAGGGCGAAGTGATAGTAGCATCAACATATATACACTACCGAATATAAAACAGTTAGCTAGTGGGAAGCAGCAGCATAGCACAGGGAGATCGGCTCGGGGCTTTGCAATGACCTAGATGTGTGAGATAGGGAGGGTGGGAGGGAGGCTCGAGAGGGAGGGGATATGGGGATATATGTATGCATATGGCTGATGCACTTTGTTGTACAACAGAAACTAACACAGTATTGTGAAGCAATTATACTCCAATGAAGATCTATTAAAAAAAAAAGCACACAAATGAGAAAGGTTAGATGGAGAAAAGGTTAAGGACTATGGGGAAGACAGAGTGATGGAAGAGAGGGTCACTGGGGGCTGGGTGCTTGCTACAATAGCCAGGGAGGGCCACTCTGAGCACATGACACCTGGGGCAAAACCTGGAGGCTATGAAGAAGGCAGGTTTCAGCAAAGGGAGCAGAAAATGTATCACTGGCGTCAGTAGGCATAGCGATGGAGCCATTCCCAGCCATGCAAGGTGAAAAGAGACAGACAGATGTAAGGAATTACTCACAGGGCAGTTCTGACTCATCCACATGCATGGCACTGCACGCACTTGTACATGTATATTTGCATGTAAGACGTCCCATGTTCCTTCCACGGCTAGAGCGCCCATCTGGCTTCATTTAGCAAGCCCAAGGCAGATCCAGAGCATGTAAATAAATGGCCAGATGAATATATCAACCCAGTTCACAGGCCACGGAAAACCATCCTGCACTAACAACAGGGCTTCCTGCTCTTCTACACTCTGAGGGTAGCATCACCTGATGCTCCTGTTGTATCAGGGAAACCTACTGGGCATGCACGGAGAGCAAGGCACCTTTCCTCCAAACGCTCAGGAGCAGAGACAGAGCTCCCTCACATTTTACAGTGAGCTTGGGGCTGGATTTATGCTGGGTCATTGTGCCCCATTAAGGTTGCCATGGTTACACCAAGCCCGTGTTACCTGGACTTTTGATGTGCTGGTCGCAGGGGCAACAGCTGCTTTGCTTCTTCTGTAATTTGCCAGGAAAGTGGCAGAGAGGCTCGAGGTAGAAATGCTGGATAGGACCCCAGGGTTTAGAGAGACTGCAGGTAGACAGGGCACACCCCCTTCCAATGAAAAAGCAAGGCTCTTCCCTAAATCCACTAGCCTGTGAATGCCAGCAGGGCAGGGACCCAGACTGATAAATCTTAGTCTCCCCCAGCACTTAAAACAAGACCTGGCGCATAACAAACTCTCAATAAGCGTGACTGATTCATGGGAAATATTCCTAAAAGAATTCAAACGAAGAATTCACCTCGGGCACTACCTTCTTTAGAAGTCAAGGGGTAATGAAGAGGTTACAAGGAAAACTATGTGGCTCTCACTGCACACTGGAGATCACAGCGAGTGAAATTTCTCCACATAAGGGAAAGGCTCTGAATACGTGGGAAGGGAGGCAAGTCAGTGTCAGCCTTCCGAGAAGCAGACAACAAGACAGCGTTAGATGAGCAGAGGTTTATTTAGGGAAAATGCCTGTAGAGGATAAAAGGGGAGGAAGCAGGAGGGGAGAGAAGAGCCTTCAGACCATGATGCGGGCCTAACCCCCAGGAGAGGAGGTGGTGTGGGGGGGGGGAGGGATGAGGGGGAGGGGAGGGGGAGGGGTGGGGGGGAGGGAAAATTAGACTTCAGGGCAGCTCCGGGAAAGCCTTGGCCAGGCTGATGGAAAGCCTCCGAGAAAAGGCTGTCTGTTAGAAGAGTCCCACGCTGAGGAGGAATGGCCAACTCTAGTGACCCTGCTGCACTCAGTCAGGGGCCGGGTGGACCCAGGGGAAATGTGGTCTCACCATGAACGTGGTGGGGAATCGAAAGGCAGGCAGCTGAGGCTGTGCAGCAGCTGTGCCCCAGCAAGGAGATCCGAGCAGGGCACCTCCATGACTCCCCAGAGTGGGGGGATATTTGGGGTGGGAAGGGGAGTCTGGAACCAACATGGCTGGAGGCGTGGGGAATGTCTTCAGGCCACAGAGGCAAGATGAGGAGGTGGCTGGGAGGCTGTGCCTATCCTGGCTGGTTGCCTGCCAGTGTGTGCTCTGCCCTTCCTGCTGAAACCCAGAAACACCCTAGACTCCCGTGCAGCTGGAAGCAGCCATGTGACCCAATTCTGCCTGGAGAGATGGAAGCATGGAAGCAGAAACCTGCTGGATGTTGATAAAAAGGGACCAGCTAACTGGCAACGTGACATGCTCTCCTCTCTTCTCCTCCTTCCTCCAGAATATGGACCTGAGGCCCGCAGGGGAAGCAGTCCTCTCGCTACCATGAGATAAGCCTGAGCATGAAAGCCATGTGCTAGAGATGGCAGAGCACGAAGACAGAGGAAGCCAGGAAAACCTCCACCAAGGTGGAGCTGCTGCCCATGGGAAGCCCACCTCCAGAATCCTTGTTATGAGAAAAATAAACTCCCATGGGATTAAGCCCTGTGAGTCAAGCTAGCACTCCCTGCAGCCAAGCCCACGTCCCAAAATAATCCGGAGGAGATGCAGACGGAGAGTGAGCAATGGGACTCCTTGTCCTTGGACAAGACATTCAGTGAAATCTCCTCCCCGATGCCTTTGGAGAGCCTTGGCAGGGTCAGAGAGGGGCTTCTGGAGGGAGGTGGGCATGAGAGAGTTGCTCCGTGTTTAAAGCATGCACAGGGCAAGAGAAGAGGCTGTCCAAAAGAAGCAGTCACCTGCACTATAAATGAACGACTCCCAAACCCTGCCCTCAAGTAGTTTACAATCTAAGTGAGGGGAAAAAAGCACAGAAATTCTACCTTAATCTAAACATTAATCTTTACATTCTGTGGCTTCGTCCCCAAGCCACTCTTACCCCCATGCCCACCACCCATGACAGACATCAGTAACAGTCTCAGGACTTTCCCCTTTGGGCCTAGGGAAGGCCTGGCATCCTCCCTGCCCTCAGGCAGCCCCTACCACTCAGGTGAGGTTGGCCCTTGAAATGAGACCTATTTACCTGGCTGGCTATCATCTGCAAACTTGAAGATTTTAGGCCACAGAAAAGAAAGTTGCAACACGCTTTTTCCTCTCATCTCAACTGACTGAAGTAAGACAACTTCCCCCTAGGGATCCCCAGAAT
The DNA here is from genome assembly GCF_964270905.1 of Leucopleurus acutus. Taxonomy (NCBI): domain Eukaryota; kingdom Metazoa; phylum Chordata; class Mammalia; order Artiodactyla; family Delphinidae; genus Leucopleurus; species Leucopleurus acutus. The sequence continues at coordinate 18,861,691 of NC_139156.1, forward strand.
ATGATTTGCCTTTCAGATACCAGTGAACATGAAACAGGCACCCAAACCCACCCATCTCTTTGTGGCTAATGTTAGAAAGTGATCCAAATGATCCAGTCCTTCCTCTGGTCACCAGAGGGAGAACTCCTGCTTCTGAAGCTCTGGGAGGAGGGCTAGACCAGGGCAATCACCGTGACAAACACTGTACATTCTCAGTGATGGAAAAGATTTCCAGGCCACACTTCACTTGTCACAATATCAATCTCAGAATGTTAGCAAAGACGTTCACTTACCATCACTGCTCCGTGGGTCAAGCACTGGAAATCTGATCAGTTCTGTGTTCTATGAAGGCATGGCTCATGGTCCAGAAAGTTAATTAAGGCCTCCAAAGGAAACAGAAAATTCCAGTCTTTAAAAAATGAAACCAACTGCCCTCCCCTCCCCTCACATCCCCAGGAAACTCACCTGGAATCAATCTTCTCATCTAAGTGCAAGTTCCACAGCCTTTTCCAATTGTCACAACAAGAAGAAGTTCCCCATGGACTTTTTCAGTTTTTTCTTCAATCTGGAGGGAAAAAAAATGATTAATAATCATGTAATTACATTTCCAATTCAATGACCATTATCACTGGATGGGACCACCTCGGGGCTTCAAAGATGAAGTCCATCTGACAGTGAAGAGTTTAGTAAAGGGGTGTCACTGGTGATGAGGGGAGGCTTCATGAGAATCACAGTCACCACCTGGTTATATGATTGGAGTCCTACCCTTTTGCACTTTTTTCTTTTTTGTGGGGGGGGGGGTGGTGCAGAGCAAACAAAAGACAGAGTATTTATTTGGGAAACAAGTTTCAAAATTATCCCAAAACCAGAATCTATGGGCTAGAATACACCCCCTAAGCAAATAAGTGAGGTCCTCATTAATTGCTCAGTTATTAAATAAAACTTTTAATTAACTGACTGTGTAGTGTTTTCTCACATTTCCATGATAAGAATCACTTGGAGTGCTAGAGATTAATTCCATTAACTAATACGTGGGGCCTGGGATGGGCCAGTAATTTGGAAATTTTAATTTTACAAATACTTCCAGGTGATTTTAATGATCAAGGAAATTTGGGAAACACTGATGAAACGTGCTTTTCTGCTTTCTTTGCAGATTTTAAGTCTTGAACACCTGGTCCCAGAATGACCCAGTGAAAAGTCTTATCCAGTCCAGCTCTAGGAAAGGAAAGTAAGTCTTCTGAACATTTGGTTCGTTGATTCCTAGAAGACACTGTTTCTCATTTCCATTTCCGGCCCAGCTCTTCTAGATCAGGTTTTTCCTTGAGTTGAGGCACGGCAGTCCAGTCATTTTTAAAGAGTGGTTTCTTATTAAAGGATTATCACATTTAATTAAATAACCTTTTCTTGCTTTTGTCTTGTTCCCTTTTCCCCTGAAACTTCTGTTAAGAAGTTAGGGTGCTTTGTATAGACTCAATATTCTGGCCTTTCCACCTTAAATCTCATACTGACGACCCCCTGTATACCAGCCTGGATCTCATTGTTCTCTTTAACAGGTCCCACTCCCTTTGGCGTCCCGGTCAAGATAATATCTCCTTCTTCAAGTTCATTATCTTCGAAACGTAGCTAATGGTATAGGAGGATGGAAAAAAATCCTGAAGGATATTTCACCCGCCTGCCTGAGTTAGCCATTGACTTTGAGCCAGAGCTTCAGGCTTTGAGGGTCAGGAATCTTCTCTTTGGGCACCAACACTCTGACAGGGCAGGAGGCCGTGGAGCTCTTGGCCTGAGTCGCAAGCAGCCCCTTCTTCTTGCACTCTTCCTGCATGTCCCTGGCGGTCTCATCCAAGCACAGAGCGTAGCCAGCCACGCAGTCCACGACCGCGGCCTCCCGGCCGGCGCAGAAACGCTTGCGCATCACCATCCCCAGCTGGAGCTCGTGGTGCAGGCTATACGCGTAGGTGGGCACGAAGACCCGCGAGCGCAGGCAGTGGAGGCTACGGGGAAGAGCTCCGGCTGGCTTTCTCTGCAGGGCTGGCTTTCTCTGCAGCGCGCTCTGCATCTCCCCGACAGGGGCCGCGCGGCTCCTGCCCGAGCACACGATGCTCATCCCCCACCCTCAGGAGCGGGACGGCGGCCTGGCGGCTGCCGCGCTCCTACCCGTGGCCCCCGGAGTCACGTGGACTCTGCCTGGCCGGCCATCGGACGCCTACAGCTGCCCAGAGAGGACCGACTACCTCGGAGCGCTGTCCCCGACTCTGACCTCGGTGCCTGGGAGTCGCGGTGCGAGTCCCCTTAGGAGCCGCCGTCTGGTGGCTCCCTGTGCGCTGCCCGGCCTGGGGACGCAGCCTGGTCCCCGGAGAGAGGCGGAGGCTCCGGCGCAGCTCTCCAGCCGACGCTGCCTCTCAGGTGGCCCTCAGCAGCCCCACACCGGGCCTGCAGACTTTTTCTGAGAAGAAACCCACGTGAGAGAGTGGCATGGACGTATATACACTACCAAGTGTCAAACAGAGAGCTAGTGGGAAGCAGCCGCATAGCTCAGGGAGATCAGCTCGGTGCTGTGTGACCACCTAGAGGGGTGGGATAGGGAGGGTGGGAGGGAGACGGAAGAGGGAGGACATGTATGCATATGGCTGATTCACTTTGTTATAAAGCAGAAACTAACACACCATTGTAAAGCAATTATACTCCAGAAAAGATGTTAAAAAAAATAAAAGACCAAACTTACCTCTCTTAAGCTGAACAGACGAAATTAGGAAAAGAGAGGCAGACAGGAGCTGGTACCATAGAAAATGTGCCTAAGAGAAGGTGGTCCAAAAGGCAGGCTGCTGTGCTCTGCTCTCCCTGCGCCACTCCCCGAGGCTCCTGCCAGCACCCACACGGCTAAAATACCATCTCCAAGCCCAGAAAGCCTCACTTCCGGCTTGAACGCCCAGCTCCCTCATCAGGACTTAAATATCCTAGCCATTTGCCCCACCTGCTTAGTTCAGGTAGTAACTGCCCATCACTGACTTACCTCCTTCACAACCTCCGCTAAGCTGTGTCACCTGTGCCGCTATCTAGTGGGAACTCCTGTGTGTTAACCTGGCAAAGCAACAGCCCCAGTTACTCAATCAAACACTAGTCTAGGTGAAAGCATCTGCAGATAGGATTAAAGTCCGTAATCAGTTGACTTTAAGTAAGGGAGATGATCCCAGATGATCTGGATGGATCGATTCAATTAGTTCAGACACCTTGAGAGCTGAGGTTTCCCAGAAGCAGAAGGAATTCCCCCCGTGGAAGCAGGTTCAGCCCAGCCTGCCCTCCCTGACCACCCACCTATGGATTTCAAGCTCACCTAGCCAGACCCACACCTATGTGAGCCCCTTGCAATAAATCGCCATACATATCTCCTCCTGCCTCTGTTTATTTGGTTGAACCCTGACTGACGCATATGACACATCTAATTAAGAAGGTTTTCTTCCAACCCACTCACCTTATTTTACTAAAAGAAATGTATTTGTGCACAAAATATATGTGCCTATCATAAGTAGAAAACCAGTGCCACCTGCCATAATGGAAGGAAACCATAAAGATAAATACAATAAAAACAAAAGCAGTGCCATGGAATTCCAGCTGGATGCTACTGCCTGCCAAAGGTGCTGAGCGTGAGGCCCATCCTGCTAGTGTCAGAAAGAAAATGAGAGAGTGGTGATTTGGTGCTGGGATGTGCTTCCATCAACGACAAAGTCTTGGGGAGATGCTGACCAGAAGGACTGACAGAGAACAGGGGACAGAATACACTTCTCACCATGTGCTCTCTGGAATTTAATGCTACCGCTGTGTATATCCCATCTGAATCCTCTCCTGTGCAACCAGAAGTTCCCATCCAACACTTGCAGATACAACACTGCAGCTTGTGGAAGGGTGGTCTGGGAGCCCACAGATCTCCTTCCCGGTGATCGCTCAGTGTCCGGAGCAAGTGGTCCTGGTTCAACTGCAGGGAGTTGCCAACCCCAACCGCGAGGACAGCAGAATCAGCCCACCTGCCTCATGTTTCCTATGCACCCAAGAACAGAGCCCAGCAGAAGGCTCCCTAGTGACATATTAGGGTGGCAAGTTCATGCACCTTCCCTGCCTCCTAAGGAACTTGCTCTGTGCCTGTCCGCTCTGCCAAGGTTCTCTGGGGGCAGATTCGTCATGTACAGGAATCAGATTCACAGCACACAACAGAGCTTTTTTCTAATCTTCCACCTGCGTAACTGGATTACTTCTTGTTTGACAACTGGCTCTAATTGCTCACCACTAACCTGTAGGAAGCCAAGCCCGCGGAAAGACGCAAGAGGTGCTCCTGAGTCAGGGACTGTAATATATTTGGTCAGGCCCAAAATAGGCCAAATAATGGAAGGAAGACAGACTGAGGGTTCAAATTCCAGTTCCGGCACTTCCCAGTGGAGAGATCTTAAATTACACAAATTCTCTGACCCTCAGTCTCTTCGTCTATGAAATGGGCCCAATAAAAGAACTGTGGTGGATGCCTGATATTTTGTCTTCTTTGGATTAAAGGGCCCCAGTTTCCTTTGGGAATACCATCCCTTCCCAGTCTCACTTCATATGCTATGGATGGGGTGGACCTTACTCCTCCCCTCAAAGGACCCGGTATAAGCACATGACCCAGCTCTGGCCATTCAATCTAGTCTACCTCCCTGGTTCAGGTTTGAAGACTACCTTTGGAGCATGCAACCAAATGTAGTACACTCAGAGTGACTGCTGGAGCCACTAAGCAAAAGCACTTTCTTTCTACTTGGGCCTCTACGCTGGGAGGATATAAGCCAGAGCCACTCTCATAGAGAGTTTCTGCTGAGAACAAAGTCAATATAAAGGAAGGCAAAGCAGTATGAGGAGAGAGAGGTCTGATCATATCATTTGAGCACCTGGATACAGCCAGGCCTAAAGCTATCCAGATTTATCCCAAAGACTTTTTTTTTTTTTTCAGTTTCATCATCCAATAAAACTAGCTTGGAAATTGAAGAGAGCTGAGTCAAGTTACTCTCACTTGCATCCTCACTAGGTAACTACACTTCCTAGGAAGATATGAAGGTCAAATGAGACGCTATAAAATCACTGAGCACAACTTGATGCACAGCAAGCACTCGATAAATACTAGCTGCGGTTTTGGAGGGTCTCAGTGGAAATAAGGCACCTAAAGTACTTCTGCAGTTGCTCGCACAGGGTGAGCTTATTCAATAATGGCGGTAGTTACTTCTCCATAGTAACCCCCTTAAGCACCATTTCATTTATCCAGCAGCCCAACCAGCCAGTAGGCTCACGTGGGCATATTGCTGAAGCTCCATATTTCAGGCTCCAGACATATAAAGGTTAATAAACCAAAAAACTATTTTTTGTAAGTGGCAAAGTTCACTGTAGTCACCACCCAGCTCTGTGTGGTTTGGTGGACCTCGGCAGAGCTGTTCAAAATGGGAAAGTCATTTTGCTACGGATCAAATCAAGACAAGCTCTGAAAGGTAACCATCAGGCTCCTGCAGAAGCTGAACTTTTTTAAAAGGAAAAAAAGGGCCAAGGAAAAAATTCATCTTGTTTCTAAAATCCAGATTTAGACACTGCCAAGAGTTATGCATGACACACAACCCCATTACATCTTGATGACAAGAAAGATTTAATAATTACTTTTTTTTTTTGAAGGTTGATGTACTTAACCATTCTTCCAAAAATACCAACGAAGGTGGGGAGAGGAAGGAGCTGATGGAAAGTGACAAAATGTGTCAATTGCCAACATCATTTCACAACACCAGTGGTCAGAAGAAGTCAGTTTCCAAGTGAGGGAACTGTCATCTTTGGATCCAGCTACCATTGGCAGATTTCACCTGTACCTGCTTCAGATGAGCCCCCTGCTTTAAAAGACAAAAAAAAAAAAAAAAAAAAAAAAAATCTGTTAAGGGAAATCATTACGGAATGAGTGTTGCTAGATAAACTCTTTTAAAATAATCTTTTGAAGGCTTCTGAATTCTTCCAAGGTCTATGTCATGGGCAGGCAACTTATGACCCTGGCTTTATCTTGTTAGGGTAAGGACAGGAGGGAGGTAAGAAATTAATATTTATTGAGTAGCTACCATATAAGTTCTCTCCTTTAATCCTCACCCCCACCCCATAAGATAGGTAGAGAGTAACCCCCTTGTAAAGATCTTGGGTTCTAAATAGCTAAGCAATTAAGGTCACACTAGAGATGACAAGGACAGTCTTTGTCAGACTCCAAAACTTGTATGCCCAACACCACTGCCCACCCTATGAATCTCTTTTCTCTCCCATTCTCCCAATTATTGTCTCTCCTTTTATTCCTTCTCTATAAGAACTGGAGCTCAGTGAGAACAGGAAACAAGTCTGTTCTGTCCAAAAAATATTTAAGGAAGGACACAGGAAAGCAAGAAGGAAAGTTGGTCTAGCCAAGCCACTGGTCCTCAAAAGTAGCCCCGAACCTGGGTAGATGTGATGACCAGCACTATTTGAGTGGCTTCCCTCTGTTTTCATCTTTCAACCCTTTGAAGTCCATGAGGAGTCCATGTCGATTAGAACTTTCCAATCAAGCAAAATCTAAAAAACAGGAGAATGAGCCTGAAGTTAAAATAACAGTTGTTGTTTTTTGACCTAGGTGCTTAGCATCTACCTAGCACTTTTTTTAACCATTTCATTTATATTAACTCAGAGAATCTCTATAGCAATATTATGATGTAGGTACTATTATCTCCACTTTACAGATGAGTAACAAGGCCCAAAGAGGTGAAGCCATGTGACTGGGATCACCCAGCTAATAAATGGTACGAACCAAAGCAGCTGGCTTTGGAGCCCATTTGGAAACCCATCATGTGAGTCCTCAGTGGGTCAGCGTGTCCGATAAACTATGTTCATCCTAGACTTCAGTCACATCAGGGCAAGAAGACTTTGCCTGAAGGAACAAGGAGTCCAGGAAAGGAGAAGAGGTGCAGAGTTGCCCACATCCTCTCCAAACAGAATAAACCAGTGTCAGGATGGCAAGGGGCTTCCCATACAGCCGCCCATCAAATCATCCTCCTGCCCAATCCCCAAAGATTCACTTGAATCTTGGCCACGGAAGGTAAAATTACAGAGCCATTAAAATGAAAACTGCTGGAGCCCTGGGCAGACTCAGGTGCTACCGAAGGCAGCCCCTGGATGCAGACATCATCCTCTGCCTCTTGCTGTTGGTCAGCCAGGCACAGACGGCTCAGCAGGGGCAGCCAGAAGACAGGAGGCAGAGCCGCCACTCTTGGCATCCCTGAGATGGGAAAACCAGAGTGGCAGAGACGGCAGGTGCCTTGGGTTACCAGGAGGCGAGCAGACATGTTCATGAGCCCTTTAAGGGATGCTGGCGTCTCCACAGAACACATGAGGTAGAGACAGAAATTCTTATTTGTCACTATCATCAAGACCCTACTTTTACCCTGGGCTGCTATAATCTAGAATGTACAGTATCTTTATTGAGAAAAATATATAACAATAAATCAAGCATCAGACAGGTATACACGCACATGTACACACACACGGGTTTTGTATGCAGGTGCGTGTATAGACATTATGTGTAGTCACGCTTCACTTATCATTTTAAAAAGTATGTACATTTTCTTCTCCCCTGAGTCACAGAGTCGTTTGAAAAAGTAGAAAAGAAACTCTTACCTCCTGTGATTTCTTCAGTTTTCTGAACAGAGAGCTTCTTAGAAGAGTCATTCAGGAGAGAACCACTTGGAGCAACCTCTGGACACAACCCATAAAATGCATCTTGGCTGTTTTCAAGACCCTGCAGCAGCACCCCGCCCACCCCTTCTTTCCTACAGCCCTCTTCCTTGACGGCACACGTGCTTTTCCTTCAGTCCTCACGGGTACCTGCTTCACCTGCTCAATCTGCTTGTAAATCCCTTTGACTAAGGACTGGCTCACCTACTTATTTCACTCCCATCTTAGTGACCAACAAACAGAGATGAACCCTCAAATCTTTACTCAACATGTGGAGGTTGAAATTTGAAAAGGAGACGCCCTGGAATTAGCTCTCTCTGTGTCATCCCGTCCTCTTGTCTGCTTCACCCCTGAGAGGCACAATCTCCAATTCTGGAAGGATCTGTGGAGATGGCGTGAGCTGGAAACCAAACCAAGTCAGAGAAGCAGCGTTGAAAGGCGCCACGAAGCTTTCTCGTACCATCGTTCTTTCAGCAAATGTTAATTGAGCACTTAGAGAATGCCGGGCAATTCTTAAAACGCGGTAGAAGTGTACATATATACACTACCAGATGTAAAATAGATAGCTAGTGGGAAGCAGCCGCATAGCACAGGGAGATCAGCTCGGTGCTTTGTGACCGCCTGGAGGGGTGGGATAGGGAGGGTGGGAGGGAGGGAGACGCAAGAGGGAAGAGATATGGGAACATATGTATATGTATAACTGATTCATTTTGTTATAAAGCAGAAACTAACACACCATTGTAAAGCAATTATACCCCAATAAAGATGTTAAAAAAAAAAAAACGGTAGAAGGTCAAGCTATGAGATTAGCTTATTTTCGCAGTTGTCAATCTCTTCTCTTTTTGTCTGCTTTTAAATCATTAGAAATTTCACTCACATAGTGAATCAAAATCTTCCTCCTGATAACTTAAATCCTTTGATTTGGATATTAGTTTAAACTGCATTGTAATTAAATTATGAGGATTTAAGTGTGAAAACAAAACTTAAAGGCATTGGGAAAAATATATAGGTGAACATATAATCTTAGGTTAGGAGAGATTTTTCTAGATATGACACAAAAGGAAAAATTGAATAAAATTTTTGATGGATTGAAAAATAAAAATTTTATGGATTGGACAATATAAAAATTTGAAATATGCATACACTAACTCAAAGGCAAGAAGCAAACTGAAAAGAAATATTTGCAACCTGGATGGCAGATAAAGAGCTAACAGTCTTAACATTAAAAACGTTTAAAGTCAGTAAACGAAAGATAATACCGACAGAAAAAAAATGGGCAAAAACACAAATAGGCATTTGTAAAAAGAGATTAAAAATGCCAAATATGAAAGAAAAAATATTTAACCTCACTAATAATCCAAAACAAACAAATTAAAATAAGATACCACATTTCACTTATCAATCTGGCAAGTTATTTTAAACTCATAATACCCAGTACTAGGGAGAATGTGGGGAAACACAGGTACATTAGCGGCACAGCTAGGGAACAGTTTGGTCATATGCATCAAAAACAACAAAATAAAACCCTTTAAAATGTTCATAATCCTTTAAATCCTAGAACTTCCACTTCTAGGACTTTATATTAAAGAAATACTCAAGAGTGAGCACAAAAATTTATGTCCAAGGCTGTTCATTCCAGCATTTAATGTATTAGAGAAAAATTGAGAGGAAAAATGTACAAAATAAAATTTTGTAAATAAATTTTGGTAAATCCTTAGAATGCTTGCAATACCTGAAAATGGTGTTGCAACTATTATAGATAGGATGGATAAACAACAAGGTCCTACTGTATACCACAGGGAACTATATTCAATATCCTGTGATAAACCATAATGGAAAAGAATATGAAAAAGAATGTATACATATGTATAACTGAATCACTTTGCTGTACAGCAGAAATTAACACAACATTGTAAATCAACTATACTTTAAAATAAATTTTTTTAAAATGAAAATGGTGTTGCAGAAAAATATATAACTGAAAGTTGTTTATAATAGTGAGCTATTAAGCCAGTTTTCTAAACTATATTCTTTCAAAAACTATATATTTATATATACGCGTGTGTGTGTGTGTATTTGTCTAGGGGAAAAAAATAGGTTATAACCCAATGGGTTAACAGATAATTGTGAGAATTAAGGGTAATTATGCACCACTACCATCTCTCTCTCTGCCCTCTGTAATTTTCTAATTTTGGGGGGGAACAAATACGAGTTTCCTTTCTAATCGTAAAATTTTGTATTTAACCTAAGATTACATTCAGTGTTTTAAGAAGCTCTATCACACAATTAGTCCATGTTAAGTCTTTCACAAATATAAAGTCCAGGGAATTTCCCCCTGATCTTATGTAGTTGACTTCTGGGAACTAAATGCCATCTTTTGCATCTATCCCAGCAGAATTTCATTCATTTCTGACTTCCAGCCTGTTAGGGGCCTTTCGACCCCATGCTGCCATAGACACTTTAGCTTTCTGGCTCTGAACCTTTGGGAAATTTGATAAGCACGCTTTCTCTTCCCTCCTCCCCTCCCCACGGACACAGAATTGCGGACGGCCCACTGTGGGGTCATTTCCCCTCTCTAATCCTGCCTGGCCAGTGGGTCTGGAAGGACGAGAGACACAGCAATTTACCATGTCAACCCTCAAGACCAACAGGGAGCAGAATGGCAGAGGAGGGGAGATGGAATCAAAACAGAGAGATTATATGGAGGAACCACAGAAAAACATTCTGCCTCAAATCTGATTACAAAGCCGAAGAAATAAAACCTCTGAGGCCAGCTCTCCTGGCTGCCTGCTTCCTCCACAGACCCAGGCACTGTGGGCGACCCATTCTGCATCACTCACTTAAATGGCAACGACATCTGACAGACAGAACACTGAGCCGTGGCCGCGTGTGTCCCTAACGTGGTTAGAGTTGGAGAAATTATTCATCAGAGAATATACTAAAGCACTTAGGATCCCCTGGATGCATTAGGGGAAGGTTCTGTCAGCCTCCGTGAAGCACCTCTGTGTGTTTATCCTGAAAACCCCTGAGCTGGCTCCACACTGATGCCCTCATTACTCATCTCCATGACTCACAGCCATGTGGCCTCATCACAGCCCCTTGTCTCTCTTCATTGCCCTCCAGGACTCTTCGGGGCCACTTGCTTCCCTCTCCCTAGGTGCCACAGTCTCCAGTGAAGATGCAAAGGGCGCCCACTTGCTGTCCTCCCCCGATCCTCCCATGCCCCCTGTCTGCCCAACGGGTCTCTGCTCCCCAGCATCTCCACCTGTCCTTCCTGTCCTTCCGGGTCTGGCTAAAGCCCCTCCTCTTGATGTCTCCCCAGCTTTCGTTAGTGGAAAATATGCCCACTCTCAAGTGCTTACCCAGCACTTTCTTTTTCTTTTATTGAATTATAGTTGACGTACAATATTATACAAGTTACAGTTGTACAATAGTGATTCACAATTTTTAAAGGTTATAGTTATTATAAAATATTGACAATATTTCCTGTGTTGTACAATATATCCTTGCAGCTTATTTTATTCTTAATAGTTTGTACATCTCACTCCCCCACCTCTATGTTGTCCCTCCCCCCTCCCTCCCTCCCCACTGGTAACCACTGATCTGTTCTCTATATCTGTTAGTCTGTATCTTTTTTATTATATTTACTAGTTTGTTGTATGTTTTAAATCCCACATATAAGAGATAATGTACAGTGTTTGTCTTTCTCTGTGTGACTTATTTCACCTAGCATAAGACCCTCCAAGTCCATCCATGTTGCTGCAAGTGGCAAGATATCATTCTTTGTTATGGCTGCTTAGTAATCCATTGTATACATATATCGCATCTTCTTTAGCCATTCATCTGTTGATGGACACTTAGGTTGCTTCCATATCTTGGCAATTGTAAATAATGCTGCTATGATTTTTGGGGTGCATGTATCTTTTCAAATTAGTGTTTTGGTGTTTTTCAGTTATATACCCAGGACTGGAATTGCTGGGTCACATGGTAGTTCTATTTTTAGTTTTCTGAGAAATGTCCATACTGTTTTGCACTGTGGCTGAACCAATCCACACTCTCACCACAGAGCACTTTCTTTTCCTTCCCTCCCACATTTCTGAAACAAGCATGTAAGGGTAGTAGAGGGGTGGGGGGGGGGACAGCTGTTGTGAGGGAGATTATCATCTCCTACAGAAAGGAAAGACCACCACCTCCTGCTCCTTTATGCTTTGCATACAGCATAAAACCAAGTACATGGCCGTGGTGTGCCTTGGCTTGGGTTTCCTGTGCTCTGATTCCCTGTGAAATAGAATGGTTTTACCATCATTTCCAACAACCATTATTAAACACTTACCTACCTAATATTCTGAAGTCTGAGGTTAGGAAAAGATCTCTATGAAAGAAACTCATTATAATTGCATTACTGTCATCATTAGTAGTAGTAATCGCCTTCATGTACTATGCATCTTCTATGAACCAGGTCCATTCTGCATGTTCTATGTATACTGTCTCTAATAATTACAATAATACCTCAAGGTAAGTCCTAACTTCATGTTAGAAATGGAAAAATTAAGGCAAAGAGAGGTATAGTGACTTGCCTAAGGTCTAATTACTCAAAATTTGTGACGTCAGGATTTAAACCTGTGATCTAACTCCATATTCGTTTTGTCTCCACTATTCAGTGTTTTCTGGTAAACTTTAAGACTCTTCCTGTGGATTGTGAATTACTAAGCCGTACTTAGGGATTTTTACTGGGGGGAGAATGGTGTCATGGTTAAGAACAGGATCCTGCAGTCTGGCATACTGGGTTTAAATCCTGGCTCCAGATGACAAGCTGTGAGACCTTGTTCAGGGCATTCATCATCCTCATGGCTGAGTTTCCTCATCTGTGAAATTGCAAGTTAGCTCAATGAAATCCCAGCTATTGCAGTTCTGTGTGCCAAGCACATTATGGCAATGAGCTCATTAATCCCTAAAAACAGCCTGACGAGAAAGGCATAATCCACTTGGCAGGGAGACTTTTGAGGTGAAGGGCTGGAAAGAGTTTTGAAATCACCAAACTTGAAAGATCCCTCAGAATTTTTTTTAAAAAATCCAAAAGTAGCTTGTAGGTAATTTGGAAATCATTTTGTGGTTTATAGAATGCTTACGATGTGCACATGTTCAGAGACATTGGGTTTACCAGTTGTCCTGGCAACCTGGGAAAGATTTGTTAGAGCATGAGAGGCAGAAGGGAGCCCTGTGCCTTTAGTAGCTCATTTAAAATCCTTCCTTCAATAAGTCCTTAATGCCAATAGGTAAAAGTCCAACGCCTGAGCATGCCTTACGTGAATCCTATCAAGCTGCCTCAGGCCAAATTACCAGTCTTATCACCTCACACACTAACCTTCCATTCCTGCGTATTGCAAGCTTCTACTCATACCCAACTCTAATGTCCCCTGCTTAGTAGAGCCTTCAATGATTTCTGTGGAGAGAGGTCATTGTTACTGCAGCCCTGTAACCACGGTCCTTTTGAATACCTCTCTACTGCAGCACTTCTTACATCGTGTGTTAATTAAAGGTTTATGTGTCTGTCTCCACTGTTAGTCATGGATAGTGAACTGCTCAAGGTTGGAGTCATGTCCTGGTCATCTTCCATCTTTGTATCCCTAGTACCTGCCCATATCAAGTACCAAGTAAATAAATCAATAAAATCACTCCAGCAAACCAGAATTTTGTTTGGTCTCAATAAATAGTAGCTCCCTCATCCTCGTCATCCTCCTCCTCAAGCTCATTAAGATCCCAGCAACGCAGCCCGTGTAACTGAGAAAACTTAGGATCCTCGAAGGAGGATTTTCCTGCATTGTTCTCATAAATAACCAGTGTCAATCGAAAGGCTTTCTTAGAGGTCTCAGATATAACTACCTTCCTCATACAGCCAATCTGCTATGAGATGGGAAAAGCGCAAGGACCGTTCAAAGGTTGATTCATTGCTCTTGCAGAGGCACAGGGAAGCCTGTGTTCACAGGGGCAGCATATGCGGTAGGCACCCTGGTAAATACTTGCATTATGAGTATTCATGGTGTAAAGCAGCTCTCCCACAGTGCCAGCTTGGAAGTCAACTGTCCACACATCTCTGGTTCAACCACCTCAGTTATGGAGGAAGAGGTGGTGTTGCAAGGAAGAAAAGCACTCAGTCAGAAGACCCAGGTTTAAGTTTTAGCCCTGCTGCTTAGCCGTTGGGTGACTTTGGACAAATCACTTGCCTCTCTGGGAAACAGTGTCCTTATCTGTAAAACAGGGATGATTTCCCTTGCCTTGTTGCAGGGATGCCACAAAATCAATACATCAGAAGGTATCTAGCATAGGCCCGATGGGGTGGACCATGGACATCTGTAGGGTATGAACTTGGCTCTGTGGCTTTGCTCAACTTCTTTCATGACCCTCAGCTTCAGGACCCAGAATTGTATTCCTATCCATCTACCAGCATCCAATACAAGAGGATGAAGGAAGAGTAGAAAACAGAACGGAAAGACTGAGTCCTTGGAAGAAAAGGTACTTTATCCAATTGGACTAGAGGTGGGACTAAGAGAAAGCATCAGGGAAAACCATCACATACACACACACCCCAGACACTGAGTGTGATACTGGGGACAAATTCAGAGAAACACCCAGTTTATTTTGGCTCTATAAAATCTGACAAAGTACTCCCCTTACGGAAAGCACTTACCATTTGTGCCCAGTTTTATGCTGTGCACATTATTAAATTATACGTTGGCTTCACTTGCTATATGTCAGTATGCATGCTGCATCTCTTAGTGTGTTGCTTATTTGTTGGAGTCAAACAGTCACTATTTTTAAAAATCAAAGGGTATGTTGGCTCTTGTTCATATTTGTGACTAAAGAAAGAGCAACTTAAAAAATATTTGTATGCACCCATTCATATGGCAATTAACCAACAAAAAATTGTAAAATAACAAGTGTTGGTGAGCATATGGAAAAATTGGAATCCTTGTACATTGCTAGTAGAACTTTAGAATGGTACAGCCACTGTGGAAAACACCATGACAGTTCCTCAGAAAGTTAAACATAGAAGTACCATATAATCCAGCAACTCCACTTCTGGATATAATATACCCGAAAGGATTAAAACCAGGAACTTAGATACTTATACACCAATGTTCATAGCAGCATCATTCACAGTAGCCAAAAGGTGGATACAACCCAAATGTCCATCAAAAGATGAACGGTTAAACAATATGTGGTATATGCATACAATGGAATATTACTCAGCCTTAAAAAGGAAGGAAATTCTGATACAGTGCTACAACATGGATGAACCTTGAAGACGTTATGCTAAGTGAAATAAGCCAGACATAAAAGGACAAATTTTGTATGGTTCTACTTATATGAGGCAACTAGAATAGCCAAATTCATACAGACAGAAAGTAGAATGGTGGCTACGAGGGTTAAGGAGGAAGAGGCAATGGGGGATTTTTGTTTAATGGGTACAGAATTTCTGATTGGGATGATGAAAAGTTCTGGAGCTAGACAGTGATGATGGCTGTACAACCTGTGAATGTACTTGGTACCACTAAATTCTGCACTTAAATGTGGTTAAAACAGTAAATTTTATGCTGTGTCTATTTTATCACACTTTTTAAACACTTTAAAATATATATGGAATACATTTCTGTGACGCAGTGATTGGGATGCTTCTCAATTTCTCCTTAATCGTTTCAGTACAATAGCTGGCAAACTGGCAACGGGGGAAACATCCCAACGTCAGTGCCTTTCTGGAGACCTGCATTTGGAGGGATCCTGAAGGGATAGTCTTTTCAATTCCTCCTTGTGAATGTCCAAAACCCTGCCAACAGGGTTGGCAAAAGGTTGAAGGAGCCCATTCCTTCTGGAGGCTGACACTCCCTGGCAGGTCCTTAACCGAAAACAAACCCACCCTATCATCCTATTCTGCGCTTCTATATCAGGTCACCAAACGGCCATCTGGGGCCCCTCAGAGTCCAGTTACGTAGCCAGAACTAATTCAACAAACTGGTGATATAGACTTAATAGCTTAACAGGCTACCTTTCCCAGAAATCATATTTACATTTTCATTGGGTTTTCTGGAGACAATAGTTTAAATTGAAAGAGCAAATAAAAATCTGCTCTCTCAACAGATATTTGTTGCTATGGGACACACAGTAACACAGCAACAGAACACTTTTCCTATCAAGGCTGCGCAGGTCACATGCTACAGGTAGCTGCAGTTAAGGCATGAGTTCACTGGCCCCAAGGGAACGAACAGAACGCTGGACATTGCAGAGAACCAAGGGCACCTTTCTGTTTTGTGCCAGTCTCAGCCTATGATAGTGATGCTAGAGATGCCAGGGGGCAGCCTCCTGGGCCCGGGTTCCCCTTTCAGAACCCATGTTGTGGCTGGACCACCCCTGTGGTGCTTATTATGACTGCAAGACGCCCTCAGCAATAACCATCAGGAAACTTTGAAAGAGAGGGTTCATTACTCACAAGTCCTAGAAGGTACGCAGCACACCGGGGGCCACACAGCCAGGTCTCGTGGATGGTGAGGTCAGGGAGCCTGGGATTCTGCTTTTACTGGGGTTGAGGGTGGGGTTCACTCTTTATTGGTGAATTTAAAACATAAGAGTGGGGGGCTTCGCTGGTGGCGCCGTGGTTGAGAGTCCACCTGCCGAGGCAGGGGACACGGGTTCGTGCCCCGGTCCGGGAAGATCCCACGTGCCATGAAGTGGCTGGGCCCGTGAGCCATGGCCGCTGAGCCTGCGCGTCCGGAGCCTGTGCTCCGCAACGGGAGAGGCCACAACAGTGAGAGGCCCGCGTACCCCCCCCCAAAAAAAAACAAAAAACATAAGAGTGGGAATTAAAGTTCAGAAAGAAAAGAAAAAAAGAAGTGGGCAACCGGTCAGTTATCTAAACCATCCAAAGATCGCTGAAACCAAGGAACTTGTCAGGGGTGGGGGAATGTGGCCTGGGTCTAGTCCTGTGGCTGGCAGTGTGTTTATTCAACATGTTTATTCAGGAAGTGAATCTTTGCCATCTTTGGAGTGGATGCCTGAACAATCCAAGCTTAAATCGGGCACTCAACTTACAGAAAGAAAAACCAACTGGGAAGGCTTAACACTACCCTCTCTAAGCCTCTAAGCATGGGTCCCCTCACTTGTAAAGGAGACTCTTGGACTGCATTCTCTCTGGGGCCTTTTCAGACCTGAATTGCACTGATTATGCTCTGCTATGATATTCGACAGCTCAGCTCCAGCCACACAAGCCTCTCAAGTTTCTCACCTGAGTCACATGCCAAACAGAGGGCTTGGTGGGTAAATAACACTGTCTTCCCGCCCAGTTAATTCCATAGGTTTCCTGAACAAGCACAAGGCCAGTGCAGCTTTCATCCTCCGTGTTTGTGGTTATTGGATTACCCCCCCAGGTTCCAGCTAAATTCCATTAACTGAAAGCTGGACTTTTGAAACAGACTGAAATTTATTCCCAAATGAGCTGGGGCAGAGCCCTAGAGGCACCTTGTTTTTGCTGGACAAAGGCAGGCAGGATGAGCATCCCAGAATGGCTTTGGTCCAAGAGGGTAAGGGGTTGATCCTTGAAGGAGGCAGGAAAGAAGGGGGGAGGGGGGGAGACAGGGGTGCATGGATTCCACAAGGAGGAGGAGCCATGGTGAGCTGTCCGCCCTCTCCCAGCCCTCCTGGGCAGCTCAGGCCACACCCTCCCAGACAAGCAATTCTAGTACAAACGGGTAAAGATTCTCAGGCAGAAGAACGGAAGAAAGGACTGAAGGGAAATCTTGGGCTCAGGGCAAGTTGCCCACCACCCACTCAGCTGACTGAATAACCCTGTCTAAGAGCATCAGAGCAGCTGCCTGCCCTCAAGCTCTTGCAGCAGGTCCAGCATGTGCTGTACACTGGGCAGACATTATCTCATTTAATTTTCAAGCAAAACAGGAACTATTATCTCTTCTTTGTAAGTGATGGGACTGAGACACAAAGATGTAGGCTGACGGTGCAAGAAAGCAAATCTGTAGCTCCTCTCAGCTACCCTCATAAATGACGTTTTTTAAAGGCTCAATTCATGGCGTGCCTTTCACCCACCATCCACGACACCTTCCTCATTTTCCTAATTAGAGGTGGGTGCCTCTCTAAAGTCCCCCAACCTAGGACAGCGCTTTCCCCTGCCTCTGCCCTTAGAAGAGATGGGCATACATTTGAGGCCCCTCTGGACGGCACTTGGGTGCCAGGCTCTTGTGTCTTGTCCATCTTGGATCCCAAGTGAGCTGAGCCCAGGGCTGGAGCCCACAAGGCCACGTGGGTAACACAAGAGGAAACCATCAGAATACAGGATGTTTTGCCGGGGGTTCCTTCCCAGGGCTGCAGACACTGAAAGGACCACCAGACACCCTGTCCCCATCCTCCAGGCCTGGGGGAGAGCAGGGCTGACTCTTGCCTACTGTCTGTAACTAACATCAAGGCCAGACCTTGTAGTGTATGAGCCCTGGGTATTTTCTTGGTCTTATGGAGCCAGTTGCCTTGAAAATATCCAACAGCTGCGCATCCCACAGTCAACTGTACGTTAATCACGCATCACAGGATCTGCTAGATTCTCTCATCACACTTTCTTTTCTTTCTTCCCACAATCCTGTCAGGTCCTCCTGCTATTGTTATTACCTGGTCAGGATCCCAAAGCCCGGAAATAAAAATGACTCACCAGAGAGGCCAGGCCAGCTCAGGGCAGAGAGGGGGGTTGGGTGGGGCAGGACGGGGCAGGGGCGGGGCTAGGGCTGTCAGAGTGGGAGGAGCCTGTGAGGAAGCTTATGCAGAAGGAAACTATTGTGAAACGTTTAATTGTCGCACTTGGGGGTAATTTATTATCAGGAAAATTAAGTGATTCCATTAGCCTCCTGTCGCTTTCCAAAATAAATTTGTCAGAGTGGGATGAGCAGGGAAAAGGAGATGAGAGCTGCTCTGTTTTAATTTGTTTTTCTGCTGATTGCCATATGGAGGTCCAGGCTCCATTTATCTATGGGAAGGGAGCTGGCGATGGTCCTGCGTGCGCCTCTCTGCTACATTCATCCCCCTGCAGCCACATTTCCATACCAGAACAAAAACCGAGCCCAGCTTGGGAAAATGGGACAAGTGCCCAGTCAATGCGGAAAGAGACCAGAGGCCTGGGAGGTGGAGGCAACTCTGCCACCAACTGGCTCTGGGGCCCTGGGCGACTCATTCCCGGCTCATATGTGAGATTCTCAAATGGTCATGCCCTCCCCGCCAACATCTCCTAAGCACCGACTGATTCAAACTTCCAATAATCCTTGTGCCTAAGTCCAACACTTGGCTTATAAGAAGAGCTCAGTCAATGGCAATGGTCTCCTTCCCTCCCCACCGCCAGGTATATTGCTCTCTGTGTCTAACAGATGTGGTCCTGAGGGAGCCCATGGTGGATCCAGAACAGGGACCCACATCTAGGTCCTCAGCCAGCACTCTAAGCCCCGGCCCTGCACTGTCATCTCCTCCCATGTGGGCCCAGGGAATGCTCTACAGGCTCCTCAGTCATCTACCTCACAGCAAAGCGAAGTCCTGTCTCTGCCCTATTGCTTTCTTCTTTATATCTGAACTAGTCCAGAGCCTAACCAAAGGCAAAAGTGCTTTTTTGTATTCCCAGCGCTTGACACTCAATGGGTAACCCAATGTATATTTGTTGAATTAATTGATCTCTCTGTAATATGAAATTTCTCACTTAGCTGAATGGATAACCAGATCACAACCAAGGGACAGGGAACTGTGCCTTTTTCACGGAAAATCTAAATATCTGGAGGAGAGCTGATGACGATCTCATAATTCCAGTAAAGAGAAGCCAAAGTATGCTCCTCTACCAAGAGCTCCGATTTCCTCAGCAACTCCATCATGGCTCCAAAGAGATGAATGCCACCAACTGATAAGGGTGCCAGAGGCCAAGGGCCACAGAAATCTGCCTTTCCCAGATGCCCAGCCCTGGCCATGGACCCAGGGAGCAGCAATCTTTCTCCTGGCACAGTTCCCTGGTCGCTTCCTCATCTATAACGTGATAACAGAGCAGCAAGGCTCAGCCCCTGTAGGCAGAGCCCGGACCCAGGCACTGTGTGAGACCTTCTGGAGGGTTCAGTGCCAGGGAGTCAGGGCACTTCATGGTCCAGGCAGACACCAAGCTCAAAGCCAAGGGGGCCCAACTGGGCCACATGCAGAGGCCCAAGACATGTGGCTGCCATTATCAAGGAGTTATCCTGGGTCTCCAGTCACATTCCGTGTGTTGGGAGTGAGACTTCCCCACCATGGACAATGTGTCTGACCCCACTCCCAGCCCACCATCCGCGTTCACTCAGTAATCCACATCTGGAAGGAACATACGCCCTGGACACAGTCTGGGTGGTTTTGTAAATCAATAAATAGCTCTGTTTAGCATAAGCCACTCAAACTATTTGAAGATGCGCCTGCCAGGGAGCCAATGAACACCATCTGGGAGCGAGATCCAGGTGTCTGACCCAAGTTTTGCACATCCTGGTCCCCACTCTCCTAACGTGGGTGTGGAGGGTAGAGCCATCCCCATCTCTTGAACGATGGCTGCCTGGACCCCTTATCTATATCTGCCATGAGCTAGCTAGACAACATCAAGCAAATCCCCCAAATCAGTGTGTCTCAAATTTTAATGTGCACACAAATCACCTAGTGAGCTATTGTTAAAACATAGATTTGGATATTTTGATATAGGACTGGGGAGGGATCTGAAATTCTGCATTTCTAACAAGCTCTACTACTGGTTAGAAATGTAGATGCTACTGGTCTGCAGACCATTTGAGTAGCAATGCCCTAAACTCTCTGAGCCTCAGTTTCGTCTATAAAATGAGGTTCACACTAGCTACCTCACAAGGCTGTTGGAGATTAAACACCATGACACATGCGGAGCACTCAGCAAAGTGTCTGGCACATAATGGGGCATGTAATTAATATGAGCTTCCCTGCCCTTCCACACCTTTCTAGCTGACCCCCGAGCCAGTGATTCTTGACCTTGTTTGGCTAAGAGACCCCTCGGAGAACCCAATGAAAACTAAAGGCTCTTTAGCAGTCAGGATGGGCAAGGCTGTGCTGTGGTAACAAC
Organism: Leucopleurus acutus; assembly: GCF_964270905.1. Lineage (NCBI taxonomy): Eukaryota > Metazoa > Chordata > Mammalia > Artiodactyla > Delphinidae > Leucopleurus > Leucopleurus acutus. The sequence goes on from NC_139156.1 coordinate 18,882,539, forward strand.
CAAGTCCAGAATCTTCGTGGCTTAACACAACCAAAGTTTACTTCCTGTTCCTGCTACAAGTCTAGCATGGGTCAGCAGGGCTTCTCCCATTATGGTCATTCAGAGACTCAGCCTGATGGAGGCCCCATCTCAACATATAAGTAAAAGTCCATGACCATATCCTGGTGGAGGAAAGGCACACAGTGACTCACACGTTGTCACTTACAGCATCTGCTCAGAAGTGACCTATGTCACTTCCATTCACATTTCAAAGGCCAAAACAAGTCCCAGGGCGATGCCTCATTTCAAAGAAGCCAAAGAAGTACAGTCCTACCCTGTACCCAGAAGAGAGAGAGTCAGAAATATTTGATAAAGAACACTAAAGATTACCACCAACCTACTTCCCAGGGAAAAGAATGCAATATAGAAGCTTGCCCATAATTCCAGGAGGTCCATAGCTCCCCACCCCGCTCCAAAGCCTGGTCCACCCTTTACACTTTCTTACCATGGTCAAAGCAGATTGGGGAGAAGTAGTGCTCATTCATCAATTCGATAAATGTCAATTGAGTATCTACTATGTCAGGCATATTCTGACATAGTAGTGGGAGGTCTGGGTGGGAGGCCTATGCCCTCACAGATCTTATAGAGGGGATAAACAGATAATAAATGAGGAAGTTACAGCAGGTAGTAAGTACTGTCAAGGTAAGGAACAACAGTGTGATGTCACAGAGTAACTGGGAGGTGGAGAGAGACCTACTTTAGACGGAGCGCTCAGGGAAGGCCACTCTGAGAGGAGCCGCCTGAAATCAGAAGTGAAGGGTCAGAAGGAGCCAGACCTGTGCCAAACTAAAAGAAGAACATTCCAGGCAGAGGGAACAGCAAGTGCAAAGGCCACGTGGCAGGAAGAGATCAGTGTGCTGGATGGATGGACAGAAGGCCAGTGTGGTGAAGGCGTAGTGAGTCAAGTGGGCAGTGGCAGGTGGCGTGATGGGAGGTGGATTCAGAGAGGTCAGCATGGGCCTGATTGTGCAGGTTCTGGGTGTGTGTTCATGCTACCTGACCCAGATCCTGGGTGTCCTTCCCCACTGCAAGGGGAGTCAGAGCTATCCTGAAGACCGTGGTAAGGAATCAACTGTAATCTTAGGACAACACAGCCCGTAGCAGAAGCCAAGACTGCGAGGGCAGATGGCACTAGTGCTAAGCCCAGTAGCCTTGAGATGAAGATCCTCCATTAACATCTGCTTTCCCAATCTCCTCTCTCCCCTCTACAGGACCCACTTGAGGGCTTCCTTCTATAACACAACACATCTCTCCTTTCTCTTGTATGAAGACCCATAGTGCCTTCCTCTTCTCCCCTTGGCTGCACCAGACTGGCCTCTGTGTCTCCAGAACAAGTTTTCTGCTTTCTTACCACCAAGGTTATGATGTTCCTCCTTACAATTCTGTTCCACGTCCTCCCTAACTGAACATGGACTATTCTTCCGGCAGAAAACAGCTTAAATCCCACCTCCTTTCTGACAACTCTAGGGATCCGCCCCCTCCCAACCGCAGCTGGAGCCAGCTGAGCTCTTCTTGAAGTTTTACATCTTCCCCAGCAGCACTGACTTGGCCTAATGGCATTGGTTACTGTTTCACACGCACTTCTTATCTCTGTGAGGAGACGGTAAGCTCCTGGAGGGCAGGAGTGATGAAGATGGGCAGGTGCCCCTTGGGTACCCACCTAGCACAGAGTTTGTACTCAGAAAATGGTTTGACTTGTTAAGACAGAGGCAGCAAACTGGGAAGTGTATCAACATTGCCATCTGTGCCCAGGCCCCCTGGACGACAGGGTTGGGCTCATCTCTGTATCCCCAGTCCCCTAACAGAGGGCCTGGAGCTGGCCAGGACTCCATGAATGTTTGTGAAATAAACATCCAGACTCATCTTAGGTTGGTGATTTGGGATAAGGGACTTGACATCTCTGAGCCTCAGTTTCCTTATCTCTAAACCAGAGATGATGAGTTCCTCCCACATATGGTTATTCTGAAGACCATATAAAACATGAAAGGATTTTGCTAACTGTGGAGTTCTCACATATTATGAACGGCTGATCCCTTGTCATTTCCCAGTGGACACCACACCCAGCTGAGTAGGATGTGAACCAGAGAGTCGACTGAAGTACATCCTGCTTCCTACCAGAACAGGTCAGACCAAAAGCAAAGAATAACAGTGTTGTGCTTCAGAGAAGAGTGTCTGTGCTTTGAAGGATGAGTGCCTTCTCACCCACCACGTCTGATATCGACACTGCTTGCCCTCTGATTCTTTTTCTTGCCCTTGTGGGGAGAGGGGAGGGAAGCTTGGGCGGTCAGGTCTCATGCTGTTCTCGGTCCCCAGCCTCCTTCCATCTTGTCTACATTTCAGGGGGCTTATTTGAGTTGGGTGGCTCTGCAGAGATCTGCTCTGGCTTCCCGCACAGTCTGTACATCAGAGGAGAGCCTGAGTGGCAGTGATAAAGGTCAACAAGTCCATCATACGTGCAGACAAGAGGTTTAGATCCTACAGGGCAGTGAATGATGCAGAACTGGAAGCCAGCACCTTTCAGCACCTTCACGCCCAGGTGACATTCCCCCGGCAGACAGGGCTGAGGGATATTCTGGCTGTGCCGTGTAGGAACTGTGTGATCTTGGGCAAGTCCCTTAGTCCTGTAAAGCTTCAGTTTCCTCCTGGACCTACTGCATAAGGTTGAATAAGGTACAAATGCATCCAGAGAATGCCTGGAGAGCACTTAGCACAGTGCCTGGCACGTGGAAGAGCTCAATCGATTTTAGCTATTTTCATTATTATACCATCAAGGCACAGGTTTAGGGTTTGCAAAGTATCCATTTGGAGGGCTGGAAGCTAGGACCCCGATGTCCACTCACACCTCCCCGAAGGAAAAGAGCCACAATCCCACAATGAGTGTCCCTGAGACACTCCCCCAGGCCCACTCTACACACTCTCAGAGACAAAGGTGTCCGAGCCCTGTGAGCTTCTGCTGTACAACATATACAGAACAAACAGGAAAGTCTCTACACTGGCAGGTTCCCAGTCCCCGGTTGCTCACGTAATGGCCACATGACAGAACACCCCTTCTGAATAGGAAGTGAGGGAGGTGGCACGGACGGAAGGCAGAGCTCTCAAACATTCCTGTCCCAAAGCCAAGACAGCCCAGGCACAATTCAGGACCACCATGGAAGTCTCACCTCATCAGCTGATGAACCAAGACACGTCTGCCTTCCCCTCTACCCCGTGCAGCACCCGTGTGCTGGTCATCCATCCGCCTCACTCATCAGACTCAGAAACCCTCAAAGGCAGAGCCAAGTCTGCTCGTCTTTAGGGACCCAACACCTGATGGACAATATGCACACAACAAATGTTTGCTTAAGTCAGCTGAGTTGAGAGAATCCTATTTCTCTCCCCAAAGTGCAGAGAACAACAAGCTCTGCCTAGTGGGGCAGCTCCCAGAGAACTCCAGCAGCTTTCCTGGGGCAGATGCACACCCCGACCAGTGACCAATCTTCTCTGCTCCATACTGGCATTTTGGTCTCGGGCTGTTAGGTACCTGTTCACGTCTGCCCCCCATCTGGATGGATGAACTTCTGAAGAGTAGAGACACTCCATCTTCTGGAGCAGAGGGGGCAGGATGAGCTCACCCATCTTATTGAGGCCAATCCGCTTTCCTCAAAGTCTGTTGAGTTAAATGATAATCTCATCTAAAAAAAAAATCATAGAAACATCTAGAATAACGTTAGATCAAATATCTGGGTCCCAAGGCCTAGCAAATTTGACACGTAAAATTAACCATCCTCTCTTCATTCTAACAAATCGCGTTTCCTGAGGGAAGGGCCTAAGCAGGACAAAGGTGAGCCTGAGGGCAAGGTCAACTAGGGTAGAGGGCCTGTGATGACCAACTCCAGTGTGGTCTCAGGCAGCATCAGTAGAAGTCAAGGGACCTGTTTGCTTTCAGGGAGGCTAGACCAGCGCTGTCCTGATTCGAATGTGCATGTGAATCACCGGGGATCCCGGGTGGGGGCCTGAGATTCAGCATTTCTCACAAGGCCCCAGGGACTGCCTGCTGCCGGTCTGAAGGCCACACTTTGAGGAACAGGGTGGAGGGGTTAAGAGCACAGGCCCTGGGATTAGATTCCCAGGTCCAGGCCCAGCTCTACCCCCTCACTTGCTATATAACTCCAAGTGAGAGTGGTACTTACCCTGCATGAATCTCAGTACCCTCATCTATAAAGCAGTGGCTAATGATAGTATCGACTTTAAAAGGTCATTGTGAAATTAAAGAGAAAATGAACACGAAGTACAGTGGCACAGAGTCCAAGCCCAGTAAAAGCTGTTGGCTACCACCATTAATACACTATGTGCACCAGATTTTTAAAGAGTCCATGTCAAGTAAGTTATAAATAAATCCCATGTCCGTTGATGAGCATGGTAAAGGGACCTAGACGTAAAACCACGGGAAGAACAATAATAAAATTGACAACATTCTCCCTGGAGAAAAATAGATGTAGGAAGGAGGCAGAGGGGGAGTGAAGGCTCCCCAAAAAGAAATGATTAAGGGCTCCCTGAACACACTTGAAATAGAGTGTTCGTGGAAATGAAGTGAGAATTATCCTGCAAGGCTCCAGAAGGTTAAACAAAGACCAAGAGATGGAGCTTCCTGGGAAGTCAAGATGGGATCAATAACAGGGCTTGAGAGTAATCGAAGCTGTCCAGAAGTGAAGCATGCCGCGTGGACTGAGAGATCCATCCGCCCTGAGCCGGGCCAGCAAACTGCTCCACCACCCCTTCGTCCCAGGCCACGAGGCTAGCGTCACAAATCCATGGGACAATTCCTCAAACCCTCCGAGCACTTCTTGAACTTGGAGCAGCTGACATCAGTGGCTGTTCCTGAGAATGTTCTCCAACGCGCAATCCTGGCACTCCAGCCCTGCTACCCGAGGGCCTCTCCCGGGGGACACTTGGCACATTGCAAGCTTAGTCATGACGCCTCAGACAATTCATTCAGATTTCTTCAATTCCATTACCAGGCCCTTTGGGAGGAAAATAGGAAAAAGAATCAGTACATGTGCCGGCCAGAGAAGCAGCGTGTCCAAATAGCCCATCCCCCACCCCCCATGAAACCACGGGCCTGTCCTCCCGCAGCCTCCCAGACCAGGGCTGCCATGTTGCCAGGGTGCTCCGGCAGCCACCCTGCTTGGTCAGATGTTGGAACGCCTTATCTATACCAGTCAAGACAGTTCCCTCAGTACCCTCTGCCCCAGCCCCTACCCTAGGACCCCCGGACGCCCACAGTCTAGCAACCAAAGGGTTAATGTCTGGCACACTGGGGGTCTGGTCTGCCCAACAGCCAGTGACCAGCTGTGGAATATTTTGCTCGTCATTCTGTACTTTCTGGATGTGCCCCCAGGACTCACCAGCCACGTGCTGCTCGCCTCATGCACGTGGCTGATAATTCCCTCCATGCTGAGCAAAGCCTCCTGAGAGAGAAAACACTGCTTCCCCAAACACATGTGGCTCCATGCAGCCTTATATCCTCATCTCCTGCACCCCACCACCCTCCCGGTACAAGAGAAGAAAGCCTGGGAGAGAAATAGGATGAAAAGGGCAGAACCACAGCAGGGAGGGGTGGGTACCTGGGCCCAGCTGTGGGGTTGGGTGTTGGACCATCTAGGGAGACTCTTTGCCCCAACACGGGAAGGAACAGCCTTCCATGTCCTCCTACCCCTCGGGGATGGGGGCTCATTTATTCTTCCTGCAGGAACAGGGAGTCGCTCAAGGCCAAGGACAGATCTGGGGGTCAGGCAGATAGTCCTAACTTCAAATCCTGGCCCTGTTGCTCATACCTGTGTACTTGTGAGGTAACTAAAGCTCTCAGAACCTCGGTTTCTTCATCTGTAAAATGGGAATGAGAATACGAATAATACCTGCCTCGCAGGGATGTCATGAGATTAAAAAAAGATTAAAGCACATAAAACACTTAGCCTGATCCTTGGCATTCCATCCTGAATCATCGTGGGAGTCACACCTCACTGGAGATACCCTGGCCTCCAAGCCTGGCACAGAGCGGCCTCTGACTAAATGCCCATCAAACTGAATCAAGCTAGGTTCTGTCAGGAATACTCACCAGCTCCCAGGTCTGTCCTAAAGTGGATTCCAGGGGCGGAGGCAGCTGTGTCCTGGCACCCCCTCTCCTGTGTCAGCAGGACCCAAGGCCAGGGAGATGGGGACATCCCCATCCGAGCTCTCCCGGGGAAGACAAGAGCTCTGCCGAGTTCAGGGAGCCCACGGCTCATGCAGCTGACGCCGCTTCAAAGTCACAGCTCCTTCAGCCCAGGGGCCAGGGAAGGAGACCTCCCAGTAGGCCTCGCTCCTATGTCTATCAGGCCCAGGCAGCTTTAGCCTGAATGTTCTAACGTCTCTCTGCCTGATGCCCATCCTGTCCTCAATTAAAGGGCCTCCTCTGCAGGGGCTTCTTGAGTGAGTCCAGAAGGGAGTTGGACCCACACCTGTCACAATTGGCCCCAGCAGGCTTCCCTGACTGCTTGACCAACCCACTGAGAAAGGCCTACAGGCGACTGTGGGCCTGGGCACTAACCCCCAGCCGGCCCGGGCTCCTGGCACTGGGCCTATTCAGACAACTCTGTTAACAGTCGGGCACCTGTTGTGTGCCAGGCTCTGTGTCCCTTACAGGGGAGAACAGGGCACTCAGTCTGCAGAGGGAGGGAGGGAGAAGGATGACAGCACCAGTGCCCATCATCTGAGGCTGCGGTGGAAAGGGCCACAGGGACCTCTCACAGATGCAACAACGATCTGCAGCGTTCCCAGGGATGCTTTAGTGGGGACACAGAACTAGCACCCCATCCGTTAGAGAGGTGCTTACAGACCAGTGGAGAAGTGCTCCCAGGGGATAGGATATAGATGACAAGAGAATATGGGTCGTTCCTGGTGAGGTGGGGTCACAGGAAAGGCAGGGATGAGCATCTGAAGCACAGCGACACTAAGTCCATGCACCTGGGATCCAGGGGTGCTCAGAGAAACACTGACTTGGAGAGAAAGACACCCACATGCAGGGATCAGGGGAAGCGGCCAGAGGAGAGAGCCCTGGAAGCTGCTCTCACACATGCTGTCCCCCTTCCATGGAGCAGGGGGTGACCTCAGACCCTGGAGAACCCCAAGTACTAGTGCAGGTACCCACCCTCTCCTCTGTGAGAGGCTCCTGTAGAGACCACGCCCTAAGAGGTGAGTCTGATTGCTTTTAGCCAGTCATGGTGGTCCTTTGGGCTTGGATATGTGGTTCTGGCCAATGAGATGTAAGCCTGCTGGAGGGCCACTGGGCAAGGTCTTCTTGCGGGTGGGTGATGGCCACCAGATGGCAACAACATGGATATGTTACCTGGAGATACTGCATCCATCCAGTGACCCTGAGGGGCACCATCCTGGAGACAGAGCTGAGAGAAGCTCAGAGCAGGTGCAGCTGGAACTCAGGGGGCAGGGGGGATACCTCCCTGCCCTCTGGACTTCTTATTATGAGCAGTAATAAATGTCTGTATGCCCAAGTCCATCCACTCAGAGTTTTGTTACCGGCAGCTGCAGGCCTTCTAAAAGATTTAGGGATTCCATCTCCCCTCCTGTCCCCACATCCAGCTTGAGAAACGTCCAGAGCCTATCGACACTAGGGTTAGCAAATAAAAATACATGACGCCCAGTTAAATTTAGACTTCGGGTAAAGAAGGAATACTTTTTCTAGGATAAGTATGTCCTGTACTATACTGGGGACATATTTATCCTAAAAAATTATTCATTTGTTTATCTGAAATTCAAATGTAACTTGGCATCTTCTATTTTCCCTGCAACTCTACTCCAAACCCCTCATCTTCTCTTACCTAGTAGTGGACTGTGCTCCAAAATGGTTCCACTGCCCTTGGGGGCTTCTGGGGGGGCACCAATACACCCCCTGGGGCAGCCTAGGATGTGCTCACAGACCACCTTATGCCCCCCCAGTGCTATGGGGTTAGGGCTGGAGGGGGCCCAATACATGGTCCCTCTTCCCTACCACAGCCTAACAAACGACCAAGAGAGAGGAGTGCGCAGGAAAGGAGACAAAATATCACCTTGATGGCTGAGAAAGGCGATTTGGGGGAATCATGGCTGAGAGCTGCAAGCACCTGGGCCTCCTAACAGTGAACCCCAGAATTAGACAAATCACCTACCCAGCCCCAGGCAGCCCTGGACCCTCCAGCCCTACTGTGGGCGGGCTGGGGGAGGGGAACTGCCATCTCCCTAACCCTTAGTAGGACCAAGAACAATGGAGACTTTCTCCCTCTGACTTGCTTCACTTAGTCTGATAATCTCTAGTTGCTGCAAATGGCATAGAATGGATAAACAACAAGGTCCTACTGTATAGCCCAGAGGGCTATATTCAATATCCTATGATAAACCATAATGGAAAAGAATTTTTAAAAACAAATGCATATCTATGTATAACTGAATCACTTTACTGTACAGCAGTAATTAACACAACCTTGTAAATCAACTATTCTTCAATTTTTTAAAAACATCCTTCTTTAAAACAACAACAACGACGACAACAATGGAGACTCAGGCAAGAAGAAATGAAGGTTCTCATGACCTGTTTCTTCTCCCAAGCTCACTCATCAGCTAAATCCTGTGTGCTTTCCTCCCACCCACTCCCTTGGGAGAAGAGAGGTCTGGAGTATTGTTCTAACAGGTGGGCGTCCACATGGAAGGATCACTTGTGGGGCTTGATCCCGCCCCCTTCAGCAGCTCCAGGGAGCCCCGCTGCCCCCACCAGCAGCAGGTCACTCACACGAGTGCCCTTTGATGCCGAGGCCTGGCCCATGGAGTTACTAGTCAAAATGAGCCCTGGCCAACAAACAGAGCTCACGGCCAACCTGTCTTGACTCAATTTTCTCATCTGTGAAATGGGGAGAAGAAGAGCCCTTACCTCAGAGGGCTTGTTCACAGATAAGCCCACAGCCCATCAACCAACACAGAGAGCACACGGCATGGGCTGTGGCTGCTTCCATCCCTGGCCCCATCCCACCAGGCGGGGAAGTGGGGATGACTAGGCAAGGATGAGGCTCTTGAGGGAGGAGAGAAAAGAGGAAGAAAGGGAGGACTAAGCTGACTTAGTGTGAGATCTGAACCTGGAAACCAGCTGGGGGTTGGGCAGTTTTGAGGAGGAAGAGGGATGAACTGATGAATGGGGGCTGGTCCGGCCTCGAGGGTGAGCTCAGGGAGGAAACAATGCCCTGCAGGTAGCATGAGATGGAGGAAGGGAAGCCCTCTGTCCCCCATCACACCCTCAGAACCACATGGTCTCAGAGCTCTGACAACCTTGGGGTCTCAGAATTCTGACAAGCATAGTGCAAGCTACGACTCAGGGTGTGGCTCCAGGCCCAGCCAGGGAGGTTCATGGGACCCGAACAGAAGCCACAGGAAACCAACGCAGAGACAATGAAAGAAGTAAAGGGCAGCTGGATAGACCCTTGGATACCTGAGTTCATGCCAGATTCCAGGTCAGGCATTCATTCCCTTGCTTCTTTACATATATGTTCATTCATTCATTCCACAAAATTAATTATCTCATCTGCCCTGGGCCCTGTGCTAAGCACTGGGGATATAAGGGTGAACATGACAACTATGGCCCCTGCCTCCATGGAAGAGCTTTCTTATACTGGGAGAGCTGGACCCAAACAAATGCATGAAATAACTGCACATCATGGGCAGTTCTGTGAGGGGAACATGAGAGCTGAGATAAAGAATTATAGAGTCCAGCTTTAGAAAGGTGATCAAGCAAGTCCTCGTCAAAGTGGTAACATATTCACAAGGATCTAACGGATGTGAAAGAGCCAGCTCTGGGAAGAGATTTTCAGGTAGATGGTGCAGCAAGTGCAAAGGCCCTGAGGTGGAAAAGGGCAAGAGGATTTAGGGCTGCAAGATCAATGCCCAGCCCTGTTCTCCATGTGGAGGCCACAGTGCTTCCCTCCACACTCCACCCTGGTTAGGAATGGCTCAGCCCATGACTGGGATGACACCTGCCGGGTGAAGGACCAGGAGTGCAGTCAGGGGACACGCTCAGGGTGAGGGCTCCTGCACACGCACTCATTTAGTGGGGAGTCAGTCTCCACAAGGCAGTTAGAAAGCATGGCAGGCAGAGTGCTCCTGGGTGCCCGTTTGTGAGGCCACAGTGCAGGGAGGCTCCCATTTGTGATGGCTGGAAGCCTCTGGAAGGCTTCCTGGAGAAACCTCACAGAGGACCCATTTGGACAGGCTGGGGGTGTCCAAAATGAGAACAACACAGGACAGGAGTGATTCCTGGCCATCTGTGGGGCAGAGAAGAAATTCTTGTGCCCAGGTCCACCACAGGGCAGCAATGATGTCATGGGGGGGCAGTTTTCTTTATACTTGCTGGGGTGGAGGAAAAGGGAAAAAAGAAAACCATTAAGAGCGCTTGTTGGCTGCCCACTCATCTCCCAGCCCTCTTTTCCTCTACCCAACCAAACCCAGATTGACACTGGGATAGCCACCCTTTACACACACACACACCACGTGCTTTGCAGGAATTGAAACCTACAGCTCAAGGGGTAGGTCCCAAATGGGCTAAGCCAATCAGTACATTCTATCTCCTGGTCAGAGTCCTTGGTCTGAGGGAGCACATGTGACCAAAGCCCAAAGCCCATCCAGTCAGAAGGATCCCTGAGACTCTGTCTTGGCCTAAAAGCCCAGCTATGCAGCCTGAGGCAGCTGGCAGTCACTGTGCATCAGACAGAGAGATGGAAAGAAGCTGGGTCCCTGGTGACATCACTGAAGCCCTGGATCAACCAGTCCTGCAACTTACCCACCTCCAGGCTTTCTGGTTACATGAACCAAACATCACCTTTCACGATTAAACCAGTTCAAGCTGGGAGTTCTATTCCTTACAATGACTGCAAAAGTTGTTCCACATCTAGTAAGTACTGGGCCCTGAATTAAGCTCTTCATACACACTGTGTGATGTTGGAATTATCACTCACACTGCACAGAAGGGAAAGCTGAGGCTCAGGGAAATGCAGTAATCTGCCCAAGGTCACGCAGCTGGAAGTGGCAGAGCTGATTCCAGGGCCTGGGCCGTGGCCCCTTCCCACCAGTTCCTTGAGGCCCTGGAACCAAGGGTCTAAAGCCACCCTAAGCCAGAGCCCTCACCCAGACTCTATGGAGGCCATTCCAGATGGAGGATCCCAAGGGCTCTGAGTCTTGTTCAGGAAAAGCTGGATAGGGCAGAGGACTAGACTTTGGGCTGGTGGAGCCCTGGGTTCTAATCCTGGCACCCCAATCAGTGGCTATGTGACCTTGGGTAAGTTGCTTCTACTTCCTGAGGCTTAGTTTCCCCATGTGTGAAGTCACGGTTAAAATAAGTCCCTATTATGTCATCTATTACTTACTTTAAAATACTTATGTATAAACAATGTGAAGTAAATGTATATGTGTATATAAATTTACTGTCATCTTCACTGAGGCAATTAGTCAATAATTGCAGTTCCCTGTCCAGACACTCTAAGAAGGTGCTACCAGGCTTCCCTGGTGGCGCAGTGGTTGAGAGTCCGCCTGCCGATGCAGGGGACGCGGGTTCGTGCCCCGGTCCGGGAAGATCCCACATGCCGCGGAGCGGCTGGGCCTGTGAGCCATGGCCGCTGAGCCTGTGCGTCCAGAGCCTGTGCTCCGCAACGAGAGAGGCCACAACAGTGAGAGGCCCGCGTACCACAAAAAAAAAAAAAAAAAAAAAAAAAAAAAAGAAGGTGTTACCGAGGGCTTCAAATATCCTTTTCTAAATTTGAACCATAGGGTCTGTAGCCTGACCTAAAGGAGATCAGATAGACTTGCCATGGGTGAAATGATAGGGGTTCCAGGAACGGGGCTGGCTGGAAAGACTGTCTTTGCATAAACAGGATTCAAGAATTCAGAAACCCAGCCACCTAGCAGAGGACTAGTGTTCCCTTTGGTCGTGTATGCCCCACTCCCTACCTAATGGAGGGGTCTGTCACCTAATTTGCCTAGAAGGGTGGCAGGTCCTGCCATCCAAACACTGTTTCTTCCACCTGGAGTGGTTTCATGCATGGAGCTGTCCCAGCACCAAGGACAGAGCAAGGAGCTCTCCCAGCTCATAGGAACAGGTGTGATGTTTTCATACACTTGCCTGCAGCTCTTCACGTGGCAGAATCTGGTCACCTCCAAGTAGCAAGAAAAAGATGCAGAACTCCGGCCCAAGAGTAATTGTTGGAAGATGCATATTGATGGAAAAAAAAACCCTGACAAATATGGAACGGCCAAGAGGATTCAGGTGCCTTCCCAGCTTCTGCTTCCAGGTTGTTGGGAGGATTCATGGTAAGAGACATCTGGCAAACGTTGTTATTATCATCGTTCTTGTTATTATTCAGGCCACTCTCTCTGTGCTGGAGGGAGGAGCTGAGAAAGGGGGGGAGGAGCAAAGAGGGGAGTTGTTTGCTGAGACTTAAAGTCCAGCCAACAACACTCCCAGCCCCCAGAAACTGCAATACATTAAATATTAGGGCACGGGGGTTTTGAAGAACCCCTGGTAAGAGCCTACCCAAGGCCCTCCACCCTCATCACCCCAATCTCACAGCCACACAGGAGCTGCTAGAGCCCGCTTTCTCTGTCACCCACAAGCGACACATGACATCGAGATATGGCTACTCTGATGTGGACACACTTTGTCACGGAGCTATTTTGATGATGATTATAAGAATAACACCAGAAATAATCATTGTATCGTACCTGGTACACAGTAGATGAAATGCGTTGGCTGTGTTCTGTACGTGAAGATTCTCATGATATGATACAGTTTCTTATGAAATATACAATGGGGAAAGTGAGGCTTTAAAAAATTAACAAATTTGCCCAAACTCACAGAGTAAGTGGCAACAGGGATTTGAACACAGGCAGTCTCACTCCAGAACCTGTACGCCTAACCACTGGTTTATAAAACACCAACAGAATCCTATTTGGGGGGTTAAATTAAAGCTCCCCACCCTGGCCTGTCCAGTCTGTAGCCATATGACCTTTAAAATAAAAGGTTAGTCGTCTCACACTGGGGTCCAACATGCTGTGCCCAGCACAGCCCCCTACACACTCCAGAATGGTCTAGCCTCTACTCAGCTTCCAGAGTGAGCGTCCTACAAAATAGACACTGACAGCTCCCTGCTGCCTCCAGCAAAACCTGTGACCCTTCCAGTTCTGGACCCAACCTGGCTCCCTCGTCTCCTCAGCACGCGCCCTTTCATACATCCTTGCGTTGCACGTGCTGTTCCCTCTGCCTGGAACATGTCTCCCTTTCTTCTCAGCCTTTAAGAGCCAGCTAACATGTCACTTCCTCTGTGAAGTCTTTCCTGATCCCTCCGGACAGACTCAGCCCCTCCATCATCTGTTTGCCCACAGCCTTGTGTTCAGTTCCCTAATGCAGAAGCACACATATAGGCAGGCAACTCAAGAAAAGCATTTGGTAAACTGCAGAGGACTGACTGCTGTGCATCCCCTGGTTCCTGATGAATTACAGTGAATTCCTCCAGTGGAGAAAATCACCCCTCTTTGTTCCTCACAGCCTAGAAGGCACTGGTTCCTCCTCTTCGCCTTGGAAATGCTTTCTGAAATAAACAAGCTCTGTGTCAAGCCCAAGTTGTACCAACTTCAGGCACCTTGAACCCTAAATCCTGATGTTCCTTCATTCACGTCTGCCCCACTACGTGATTCACAACAATCACATGCCTACTTGAGAAAGCAGGTTACACGGGGCCCCAGTGTGGGGAAATGGTTGGATTTTTCCCATGTGAATGAGTGACACAAGATATGAAAATAGAAATGGACAGAGGAACTCCACCCCACAGCTGATTGGTCTCCCTGAGCTAAAAAGGAGAGCGAGGTTTTAAAACCCAGGCAAGGTCAACAATGAATTGGCTTGTGGGGAGGAAAAGAGATGGCATTTTCTTGAGCTAAAAGGACTAAAAATAGTGTGAGGTTTTCCAAGAGGCTGTAGTGGTACTTCAGGATGTGGCTATGAAGCCCTTATTTCAACAGCTACTGGCGAGCTCAAAGCCAAGGCCACTCACCGTGATGGTTGTTGTGACGGTGACAGACTGGTCACCCAGCTCCCGGGGGCCAGCAGAGCCGCACCTTGCTCCCATCTCCACGTCTTTCTCATGCTGTGCTCTCCCCAGAATGGCTTCCCCTCTCCCCAACACTGAGTCACGCCGCCCCAAGCCCTGAGTTCCAGCCACTCCTCTGAGTAGCGCTTCTCAAATTTTTTCCGCCAAAGCACCCCGAAGAGCAGAGGAGAAATTGCAGTGGGAGGTTGGAGCGGAGAGGGAAGCAATACCTGAGAATTGCCTGTCAAGGGCTCCGCAAGTATGAAGTTCCCTCCAAATCTCAGTTTTATCCTAAGAATTCACAAAAATATCTCCCTCTATTTCAAAAACATAGTCCAAGTTTGTCTTAGTGTTTAAAAATCAGTTTGTTCTCTTATCTCACAGTTATAGTGTCACCCCAGACAGGAGAGCTGCGTTTATCCCGTGACATCAAGAGTCCAGTGACTCAACGTCGTGTGCGGTGCCCCACGGGGACAAAACAAAAGCTTTCACTGAGGACCTCAGCCTCAGAGCTCCTTCAGCCATTGAAGTAAATCATCTATCCATCCATCCATCCATCCATCCATCCAACAGGTATTTACTAAACTCTTTTTAAATGCCTAGAACTCGTGATGTAGCAAGGAGGATCCCAGTCCTCCAGGAACTGTCTCATGGAAGAAACAGATGAGACTAGGCGTTTCATGGCTCTGTGACCAGTGTCCCAACAGCGAAGAACCAGAGGGCTTTGGGAGCAGGGAAGTGGGGATTGGGAAAGCCTTCCTTCCAGGAAAAGCACAAGCCAGGCTGCACCCCAGCCTAACAGTTAAGATCCATGTGTCCTTGGGCAAGCCAGTTAACCGGTCAGTTTCCTCACCTGTGAACTGGGTATAATAGCTTCATACCATATTCATTGGGATTAAGTGAGTTATTCAGTGCAAAGTGCTTCATACTAAGTGTTCAATAAATATGATATATTAAGCTGAGGCCAGAAGAATGGATGGAATTGGGCTGCAGGGATGGGGCAGAGATAAAGGAGGAGGGAGAGGAAGACTGTGTTCCAGACAGAGGGAACAACATGTTTAAGAACAAATATTCAATAAATATTTGTTGAACTAATAAGTTCTTTAAGGGAAGTGAGAGTAATACAGTCTCCATAAGCCGTATCTTTTATCTATTGTTCCGTGGTATGTGCGTGCGTGTGTGTGTGTGTGTGTGTGTGTGTGCGCGTGTGCGTGTGCGTGTGTGTGCATGTGTGTGTGAGGTGGGAGGCGCAAAGTGGCACCTCAGCCAGGCAGCCACAGGCCAGCCTGCTGCATTTTTCTAACCAGAGTGTCAGATTCTTAAGAGCAGAGATTAAGTTCTTCCCTTCTTTAAGTCTCATAGCCCTGAGCCTTTAATCCCCCGAGGGTGACCAATTCCCCCCTCTACGCCCTCTTTCTGCTCTATCACCACCACGTCCATCCCTGAACTTGCAGGCAGAGGGCCTGGATTCAACTCCTTGCTCTCCCGGTTGGCAGCCCTGTGACCTTGGGTGGGTTGCCTGGGACTCCAGTGAGCAGGCTGGACCCCCACAATGAGCCGGTTTAGGGGTGCAGGGGGTAATGCAGTACGGTGACCAACCATCCTGGCTTTCACGGGACTGAGAGGTTTCCTGGGATTCAGGACTTTCAGTGCCAAGACCAGGAAAGTCTCAAGCAAAGAGGAATGAGTTGGTCACTCACAGTCTTGGTTCTCCCTCTCATGTTCTGCCAACTCCTCTTCCCAGATCTGAGTCACAAGTCAACACAGAGCAGCATCTGAGCCCTTTGGCTTCGCGGCTGACCCATGGGACCGCATCTATGTAGAAGGAGGGAGACAGAGGATGAGTAAGGCTTTGGTGTTGCTGCCATGTTTCCACACTGAAGGTTGGCATCAACCCATCGTTTGAGATGGGAGGGTTGGGCCAGAGTCTCTCAGAGATCGATGGAGGGCCAAGACCAGGTTAGCCAGCGGTCCACAGGGCTGGGGGCAGGGCAGGCTGGTCCGTGCCGCTCTCCAAAGGGTTGGAGGAATGGAATTTATGACGGCCCTGGTGGCACAGGCACACTGATCCTCCCCACGAGAGCTAATTGGGCCAGTCAACCTGCTGCTGAGCCGTCTGCCAAAGAGGGGGCAAGAGGCTGCAGGGTGATCTCAGCCGGGCCCTCACCCCACCACACTGGGAAATCCAGGAGAGCCCCCGGGGGGGCGGGCTCTGGAGATCACAGCAGGCTCCCTGCAGCCCCATCGGAGAGACATCTTGTGCTTTCAATTACCAGTCCCCATTTCTGTCCTGGTTTGGGCTCGAACGCCAGGCTATATTAGGTCATGCCGAGCCAGCCCTGCTGTGCTTTCTCATTAGCCGTTATCACATCGTATTTTTAGGGGCAGCCAAGACTGAGACAATGCCAGAGGGCTGCTTTTCTTCCTGAGTCCCCAAACACCACCTCCATTAAAAGATTACACTTGAAGGTCCAAGGGCCCCTGTAGTTGCTGCTGCAGTCAGCAAAGGCATCAGCTCCGAGGACAGCGGCAAGTGACCGGATAAATTGGAGGCAAGGAGGAAAGTGGTCGCTCTGCCTGTTTTTCCGTCCACTTCAGCCACCTACACTCACCACCCCGAAACCACACTGAGCTCCTGGTTTCTCGTGCCCCAGCGCAAAAGGAGAAAGATCCGAGACGCCTGTGGGGACCAAACTGCCTTCCTCGGAGCAGCCTCTCCTGTCCCTCCTGTCCCTCTGCAGACCCACAGCACAGCAATGCGGGGTTCCCGTGCTCTGGCGTCTGCCCTGCCCACCATCACTACAGCAGGAACATTACAGTTTGCAAAGCGCTGCCTCATCCATGGTCTCATTTGACTGACCTATGGAGGTGGTGGTAGGATACCTATTTTACAGATGGGGAAGTCAAGGCAGTGTAGAGGAAGATGACGTATCCAAGACACAGAGACAGTAGGTGGGAGGGTCGGCCTTCACATGGCCCCAGGGCCTTGGCTCAGAAGCCAGGCCCAGACGCCCATTTTTGTCCACACACTGGGTAACCAAGGAGAGGTCGCTGTTCATGTGTTTCCTCTCCCTGAAGCGCACTGCCCACTGCGGGAAGTGAGGGGTCCCGCAAGTGCCTGGGCCCTCTGTACTTCACTCCCACCACAGCTTCCTCATGCCAGGACAGTCACCATCCACAGGGCCGGGGACCAGGGCAGCAGAGAGAGAGGAAGTCCTTTCTGTGACTTTCTACTTGTCTCTGCCCCCTATTCCTGTCCAGTCCTCAATCAGTCTGTCTGTCTGTCTGTCTCTCTCTCCCTCCATACACACAGACACAAACACACATGCACACATGCCCCCAGGTGAGTCTGGGATCCAGCATCCAAGAGACCCCCAGGCCATCTCAGATGGGAGGGGGAGGGGTAAGGCTGCTCCTCTGGCTTAAATTTCTTTCCTGGCCAACAATCAAACACAGAGTCGATGTGCAAGGCCAGTGGGTGAGGGGTGTCTCCTACGGAGTGGGCAGCGGTCATCCTGGGGCTGAGATAGTAGGGAAGAAGGTCCTACTATCAACGCAGCTATTCTGAGAACAGGGCTGGGACTTTCAAGATTCCTGCCGCCATGAGATCCTGAGGATAAGACTGCAGACAGAAGAGGATCAGAAACAACTCCAGATGCCTTCCATGCTCTCTGTGGAAGAAGGGCCAGAGCAAGCCCTTCGCCCACAGCTCTTTGGCCTCTAGCCCTTCCATGTCATTCACAGGTCATGGGTCAGGACACAGACCACCCAAAAGGGCTGGCCCACGGGAAGGGCTGGCCCAGGGGAAGGACACCAGACCTGCAAGTCAATCCACCTCGTGTAAGTGGCTGTGGTCACTTTTGCTTCTGCCTCAAGCCATGAATCCAGTCTGACGCTACAGAGGCTCAGTGCAGCTATGAAGCACCTGAACACAGACTGGACAACAGAGCAGGCATTTAGCCTCCACCTTTCACTGGCCACTTCCGCCCTCTACTCCACCTGTACCTCCCCTCCTATACCCAACGTCTGCCCCCAGACTCTTCCCTCACACTCACTGACCACGCCCCACGCCCCGGGCAGCAAAGGCCTGGGGGCAAAAGGCCATGCCAAACACCCTCTATATGTAGGGCCCTGCGATAGACGCTGGGGGCTGAGGGAGAAGGAGAGGTGGATTTGTAGAGAAGTAAAGCAGAGTCTTGACCTACCCAGCGGTTTCAGGCTAGCTTGAGACAAAGGAAAGGCTCACATTGACCAACCTCCCCCCCCCAAAAAAAACCATCAAACCATATGGCAAGACACATATCCAGAATTCATCCCTGTACATGGTGGAAGCAACAGAGAAAGATCCTAAGTGAGAAAAAAACCTGAGGAATTTGGAGAGTTGGTGACACCCCAGCTTATCTTGGAAAGATGAGAGAAATGTGGTCCCCAGACACTCCTCTTTTTCTGGAATCACATAGCTTGTAAGGAGCACAGGTCTGCAGACCCAGTGTACATATTCTTGACCACAGGACTCCCTCATTTTTCACTGGACCCACATTCACACAGAGCTGACTTGCAGATATTACTGGCACTTATAGGATTCGTGCCCAATCACCGTTGCACAGCTTTGAAGGCTGAACATCTATAAAAATGTGAAAAGAGGCAGAATGTAAAGGCAGAAAGCTGGAAGCCCAAATGGCGCATGCTCTCAGCTCATACGGTTTCATTTTGCCAACTAGGTCAAAGAAGAATATCCCCAAAACTGAACACAAAAAAATACACATGCATTCCAACAACCTCTAAATCCATTTCCTGGAAGGCTTAGCCATGAAATAAATCACTGGGTGGCAATAGCTCCTATTCAGGGACAGTCAGCATTTGCGTCATGAGCTCGGTTGCCTTTGGTGCTGATGGCCATGTTGTAGTATTTGCTCAGCCAGGAGACTGTTGTGAGAACAACGGCTCTGTCCTCTTTAGAAACACATGAAGGATAAGTTGGATCCTGGGAGTGGAAGCCCAGATGACCGGGAATCTTTCACCTCCTATCCACAGCAGAAAAGAATTCCAGTTGCAAGCTCCTCTCCACTCATCCAAGGAGGTGCACCGACTAATCCTATACATTCAACCTGTTGGCTCCCATAGTCCAAGTGAGGTATGGGTTTCCAACTTTCAGACAAGTTCAGACAAGTTCAAAGAACAGTCTGAGGCTGTTGAAAACCAAAAGCAATGTCAACACAGTTTGGATTAGACAGCTAATCATAACACAAGGACCAAGGGACACCCGACTAAAGAAGCGAAACAACTAAACTCGCTTCAAAATCATGCAGCCTTTGAGAATACTGACGAGGTGACTTTGACGCAAAGGTCACAGGGCTGTATCCATTAGTATTTTCTTGGTCGCAAATGGCAGAAAACCCAATTGAGATTGGCTTAAATAAGAGCAAGGGAATTTATTTGCTCATGAAAAAAACATTTTTTAAGTCTAGAGGCAGAGCTTACTTCACATACATCTGGACTGAGGGCTAAATTGATGTCACCAACACTCCATCCCTTCAGACTCTGCCATCTACCATGGTGAACCCAGGCAATAGATAAACTCAGCAGGTCCGGTGGGAGAGTACACCTGCCTCTCTCTCAACAAAACCAACAAAAGTCTTCTGGCTCTGATGGATTCAGGGATGGGACCATGACTGCTGTGGTCTGAATGTTTACGTCCACTCAAAATTTGTATGTTTAAATCCTAACCCCCAATATGATGGTATTAGGGGGTGGGGCATTTGGGAGGTACTTAGGGCATGAGGGCCGAGCCCTCATGAATGAGATTAGTGTTCTTATAAAAAGGACCCTGAGGAGTTCTCTTGCCCCTTCTGCCATGTGAGGATACAACTCTTCAACCCAGAGGAGGGTCCTCACCAACCATGCTGGCACCCTGATCTTGGACTTTCCAGCCTCCAGAACTGTGAGCAACACATTTCTGTTGTTTATAAACCACTCCGTTGGGGCTTCCCTGGTGGCGCAGCGGTTGAGAATCTGCCTGCTAATGCAGGGGACACGGGTTCGAACCCTGGTCTGGGAGGATCCCACATGCCGCAGAGCAGCTGGGGCCGTGAGCCACAACTACTGAGCCTGCGCGTCTGGAGCCTGTGCTCCGCAACAAGAGAGACTGCGATAGTGAGAGGTCCGCGTACCGCGATGAAGAGTGGCCCCTGCTTGCCACAACTAGAGAAAGCCCTCGCACAGAAACGAAGACCCAACACAGCAAAAATTAAAAAAGAAACCACTCCGTGTGTGATACATAGTCTGTGTTACGCAGACTGAAGGGACTAGGACGACGACCCAATCACTGAAGTCAGGGAGGGAGTTACACTGGCGGGTTACTGGCCTGGGTTTAGCTCAGATGGTCACCTTGGGGCCCACCCCAGCTATATGGACTGAGAGGAAAGCACCCAAAGGCAGATTGGAGGGGTGGTTAGGCCCCTCCCATTGGAGAGGGAATGGAGGCTGGGGGAGGGGGGCGGGGGCAAAGCATGACGCTCACCACAGGACCTACAGCAACCGGATCAACTTTCACTCGTGGACTCCATCATACACGTGACCTTGATGAGCTACAGGCAGAAACCACGACCTCTGTTCCCTCTGCCTGGTGCAGGGGAGAGTCCTGGGGGTGCTGCCGTGAAGCTGGGATATGCAGAAGGTCAGACAAAGTGTCTGACCCCATGAAGATCTTGGAGGTGGAGCCTAGGAAAAGCACTCTACATCTACTGCCCCCCTCCACTTTGCCCCCATGGTCCACCCCCACCCCCCACCAGGGGAACTATCTAGCCTCATCTGCAAAGGTGAGCCCAGCAGAGTATAAGTCATCCCTGTCACCCTCCTAGTAAGGCCCCAGGGACTGGATCAGGGAGGCATGCCCAAGACATTCTCCGTGTGTTGCTGGGACAGAGAGCAGACATCACTATTACTGAGCGAGTATCATCATCACCACCACCATCATTATCACCAAGAGGAACCAAGACCCAGAAGACAAGAGCACGTGCCAAAACCAAAACCCAACCAATCACAGGAGAGGCAGTGACCACGTTGGCCACCAGGACAGCCCGGAGTCAGACACGATGGCGTAGGCAAGTGAGTTGCAATGAGTGGTTCAGGACCAATACTGTGAACCGTGAGTACAACAGAGCTGCTTGAAGGTTGAGCAAGCGTGATGATAAGGAGGCCCAGATCCTGCCACACGACAGGAGGCCACACACAAGGAGGCCACACGACACAGAACCCAGAGCAGCTACTAAGGCAGTCCCAGCGTGACCCTGACTTTGAGGCTCTCCTCTCGCAGTCTCCATGGAGAGTGGCAGGGAGCAGTTGAGTCACCCAGGGAGCAAAATAAAGGCTGGTGTCTTTGCTGCACCCACAAAGGGTCATCAGGACTGTGAAGCACTGAGTCACGTGAGGTGATTAGTTCTGCGCCCTTTCTGGTCCTTCCCCGCTGAGTCAGGGCCAGTCTTAATGAGCCGAGACTACCTTTTGTGTTTTGGTTAAAAGCTGGGACAGGAAAACCTGTCCCAGCCAACTCCAATGTCCTGAGTACAGACAAACTCCTAGATCAGGGCTGTTTTAAACCTACCTATGACAGTTAATTTTATACATTTGTATATACATATTTGTATTTGAAGAATGAAATGGCTAGGCCACAGTACCCAGATATTTGATTAAACGTTATTCAAGATGTTTCTGAGAAGGTGGTTTTTATTTAGATGAGATTAATATTTAAATAGGTAGACTTTAAGTAAGGCAGATTGACCTCCATAATGTGGGGACACCTCAGCCTTTCCGCTGGGGGCCTTACTGGAAAAAGACTGACACCCCCCCCCCCCACCAAGCAAGAGGGGATTCTGCCAGCAGACCACCTTTGGACTCAAACTACAGCTCTTCACTGGCCCTCCAACCTGCCAGCCTACCCTATAGATGTTGAACTTGCCAGCCTCCACAATTGTGTGAGCCAATTCTCTAAAATTAATCTATATAGATAGATAGGTAGGTAGATAGATAGATACACACACATACTCCTCTATACCCTCAAGGCCCTGCACAGAAGTATTCTCTCTGGGGATCCCTCCATGACCCTCCAGCCTGTGCTCATGTCAGGCCCCTTGGGACCTCTACAGCCTTTAAGTCTGTCCACATACCCTGGAACACCTGCCTTCATTCTCTAGTCATTTCAGGCACCAAAGCACAGCAGAACCGCAGTTCTTGGAGGTCAGAAGACCTGCGAATTCGGTTGATTCAACCCGAGCCCAGAGAAGAAACATTTGACGAAATCAACCCCTACTTAAATACCTTTAGGAGACGGGACTTCATCTACCTGGAGACAGGTTCTTCTCTGCTGGACAGCACACCCCCTGTTCTGTCCTGCCCAGTGGGCAGGTACACGTGGGGAGCATCACATAGTATATGCACCTGCTTTAGGCTCTCCTTTTCCCACTTGACACCATGCCTTCACTTTTGCACTCACCATTCTGTGTTTTATCCTGGTTCTCAATGGTCATGTCTACTGCCCTGTGTGTACTCTATCACAGTAAGCATCATTCACTCATTACCTAACAAACGTTTACTGGGTACCTACTATGGGCTGTAGATGCCTGAGATTCAGCAGGTAACAAAGTCCCTCCCCTTGTGGAACTTAAACTCTCACGGATAAAACATGATGAACATGTGGATATGACATGATAACCATGCAGCCATGACACCGTGGAAAAAGGTCATATAGACAGCCAGAGATGGAGCCACGGTGTGACCCCACTTCTAACACCAAAATCTAAGCTCCTCTTATCCAGGTGCTGGAGAGCTTGGGAGAACTTGTAGGCTAAGCGTAGCTGAAAGGGGAGAGAACTTTTCAAAAGCAAAATATCTACATTTCTCACGTTTTCCTCTTGGTTTATGTCTGAAACTCTTCTGACAGAAGTTCCCCCATGAAGCGAGTACAGTAGAGTTGGTGAAGACACCAGTCCTCAGCCTCAAGCCATTTGAGCAAGAAGGAGTGGTGAAAAGACGTTCCCTCAGAGCTTTGGAGGATGGGCTTGGGCAGGCGGCAAGCCCAGGAGCAGCCCCTCTGAGTAGAAGCGTGGTACCCCTCCCCATGCACCCCCATTTGCCACCCTCAGGGACAGGGAGGGAAGGTGACAGGGAGTCAGACCCAAGGTTTAAGTCCTGGAATAACTGATGCCAGATCCCAGGTTCTTCCCACTATTAACATTCAAGGGTGTTGTGGCGCAGCTTGGCTTTAAAGTTTGGGTATGATTTTTCTAGGCAGCCGGGGAAGAGTGGTGTGGCATTCCCCATGTAGGAGAAGCAGAGTTATGGAGGCAAGAGCAAGAGTGTTATCATCAGGACACACTAAAAACAGCCTGGGGTGCAGCAAGGCAGGGAAGGGCACCAACCTGGCCACCAGGAAGCCTCTGTTTCAAGGTTGCTTCAAGAGAAACCATCGTGGTCACCATGGGTCTGGTCTGGATCTTGGAGTTCATCCAGTCCCACCCTCTGGCTCTAATAAAGAACACAAGGTCTTCCTTTCATCTGGCTGGAAAGAGAGAAAGCTAACAGCCTAACAGTTCAAATCACCATCACAAATCTCCCTAAAACAGCGGTTCTAAGGGCATGATGCTAGCACCACCCAAACTGGCCAGCCCAGCCTGACTCAGCCCAGAGCAGCTTCCTGAGCAAAAAGAAGCCTCCAGCTTCCAAACTGGAGCAGAAAAGATTAACAGTACTGGTCTCTGCCCTATGCGAGCACCGGCCTGGGCAACTCACTGAAACGCTAGGAACCATTATCTCCAAGTTACCGGTGGGGAAAATGAGGCTTGGTCATTTGTTCAAGGTTAAAATCAAAGCGATGAGGTAGAACCAGGATTGCAATCAGGTCTTCTGACTCCCAAGTCTTAACTTTAAAATGTCCTTCTCAGAAATGCCAGCCATTCCCTCCAAGACCTGGACACGTTCTCTGGGAACTCCTGGGAGAGAGAGCTCGCTAGCAAATAAGCACTTGTTGAAAGCCTAGGGATTGGGTTTTAAGCAAACAAGCAGGTGTAGAGAGTCAGAGGAAGAGGCGCTCAGGAGTCATGGGTCTGCAGCTGCGAGCGCCTGGCAGCAGGCAGAACAGACAGGTGTGCCAAGTTACGGGTTTCCTGAACTCCTTGCAAACAGGGGGCTTTTCTCCTGGAGAGTCCTGGTTAAGCCTGGTGCAGGAGTAAGCGGGGCGAGCCCCCGATTTGTGGGTTATCAGATTTTCTGATCCCAAGCGGAATCCATGGGCTGCTGGGGGCCTCCAACTCTCATGCTCTTGCATTGCCAACGAGGCTTTGGGAGGCTCAGTAGAGCACACAGCCTGCTGTTCTCATGGTCTCCTCTAATCCTCCCTGACCGTCATAAAGACAAGGCGACTGAGGTTCAAAATGGGCAGCGAGTCAGACCAGGTCGCACGACCAGTTAGGTCTACAGACCACCAAGATGACGGAGTTAACGCTTCAAGATGTTTTCGTGTCAATGGCAACAGGAAGCTCTGAGCCCGGAACCACCCTCTAGAGATGGAAATTCACAGAGGGTAGGGGCGGTGGTGTACAGTACTTTGCAAGCAAGGGCACCTCTGAAATCCCAATATCTCGGTCTGCACGGAGACTGGCCCTGCCCTTGAGTGACCTTGGGGGAGGCAGGGACCCTAGACTTTCTAGGCCCCTGTCATCTCCAGGTTCTTTTTTTTTTTTTTGCGGTACACGGGCCTCTCACTGCTGTGGCCTCTCCCATTGCTGAGCACAAGCTCCGGACGCGCAGGCTCAGCGGCCATGGCTCACGGGCCCAGCCGCTCCGCGGCATGTGGGATCTTCCCGGACCGGGGCACGAACCCGCATCCCCTGCATTGTCAGGAGGACTCTCAACCACTGCGCCACCAGGGAAGCCCCCATCTCCAGGTTCTTGCTCCCGACACACCCCTGCCCATCAGTCTCGACCCAGCAGCCAGAATATTGTTCCAAATAAAAAAAAAATCAGATCACGTTCACCCTCTGCTTAAAATCCCTCCAGGGGCTCCCCATTGCCCTCAAGATAAGTCTTTCCAGGTGGCTGCATGATCTGGCCCCAACCTCCTCCAGCCTCTCCGTCCTCCTTTCGGCCTCTCACGACACATGCTCCAACCAAAGTGGACTTCGTTTAGTTGCTTGAACATCTGTTTCTCCCACTCTCAACCGCAGTCCCTTCGCCAGACCTGTTCTTGCCCAGCTTTCAGTTCTCATCCGGCTGTCACTTCTCCAGGCCCCTCCCCTGACACCTTAGCCCAGGCCAGTTACCCGCACAGTGAGTCCCTGTCATCCACTGTCTCATCCTTGTCAACCTGCTTACCACTCCTCGGTACCCACTTAATATCTGACTGCCCCACAGAAGAAGAAGCTCCGCAGGGTAAAGATCTAATTATCATGTTCACCACTCTACCCGCCTCACCAAACACGAATAGAGCACTGTCAGTGATATGAGTTTGGGGACAGCTCCAAAAAATAGTTGTTGAGGGAATGAATGAATGAAGAAAGGAATCGGTCATGCATTAAAACTCTCAGTGCCTCCTCTGAGGCCAACGCATGAAAAAGAATCCTAAAGGTGCGTATATGCTGGGAAGGAAGGCTAAGGGGTGTCCACGGGGGCCGAGTAACAAGCAGCCGAATCCCTAGTGTACCCAGGGGACAGACGGGGTCACTGAGCTGGGCCAGTCCCACCACTCCTCACCCAGGCCCAGCGTCCTGGGTCGTCACTTCCGGGCAGCTCAGTGTCTGCTTCTTGGCCTCCGAAGCTGGACCTGAGCCACAGATGTGAAGACAGTCTAGAGAACTTTGGCCAAGAGCCAGCCAGAGGGTGTCTGGGGCTCTCTCTCACCTGACGCGCCAGCTGGCAGGTGTGTGCGTCTGTGTCTCTGTGTCTGTGTGTGTCTGTATATCTGTGTGTGTGCACAGCCTGGCCATGTTCATAACGACTCCAATACACGCCCTCCCATCCACGAAGTCCAGGAGGAAGTAGGGCCTGAGATTTTCTTCGACACCTGCCCAGTGGCCCACACAGCTGGCCATGGACAAATTGAAGGAACTAGGCACTGACCTCCCTCCAGCCCATCCTGAAAAGCAGTGACATCGCTCAGCCTTTCTCAGGTGGTGGGTCCTGCGCTGGGTAGTGCCCACCTGCCCCTGCCGTTGCCCATCTGCTCCAAGCCCTGGAAGGCGGCCCCCAGGAGCTGCTGCCTTCCTCTTTGTCTCTGCCATGCTCTCGGGTCCTGGCTGCGGGCACACACCAGCAGGTGTGGGCGCAGGGGTGATGTGGCCAAGGAGGAAGTGTTGACCCCCGGGGCTCTCTCTCTGCCTGTGGGCTACAATGACCCTCGACCAACAGCACCTTCCAGCCATCCTCCCTCCAAACTGCAGTTCTAATGGATTGAGTTACAGCTCCGTCCCTCCCCTCCCCTCACCCCTGACAGCTCCCAACAGGGCGCTTCACCTCCCCTTGTCAGATTTAACCCAGCTGCACCTTGTAAATAGTTCCTTTTTTTTTTAACATCTTTATTGGAGTATAATTGCTTTACAATGGTGTGTTAGTTTCCGCTTTATAACAAAGTGAATCAGCTATACATATACATATGTCCTCTCTCTTACATCTCCCTCCCACCCTCCCTATCCCACCCCTCTAGGTGGTCACAAAGCACCGAGCTGATCTCCCTGTGCGATGCGGCTGCTTCCCACTAGCTATCTATTTTACATTTGGTAGTGTATATATGTCCATGCCACTCTCTCACTTCCTCACAGCTTACCCTTCCGCCTCCCCATATCCTCAAGTCCATTCTCTAGTAGGTCTGTGCCTTTATTTCCATCTTACCCCTAGGTTCTTCATGACAATTTTTTTTCTTAAATTCCATATATATGTGTTAGCATACGATATTTGTTTTTCTCTTTCTGACTTACTTCACTCTGTATGACAGACTCTAAGTCCATCGATCTCACTACAAATAACTCAATTTCGTTCCTTTTTATGGCTGAGTAATATTCCATTGTATACATGTGCCACATCTTCTTTATCCACCCCTTCTCAGTGCACCATCTTGTTTTTCTCAGATGCAGATTCCAAAGAGGCCCCAAGTTCCTGCCCTTGAGCAGACTGGTGCCTTAAAGGCCACGCCCACCTGGGCTCCCACACCCTCCTGAGCTCCCTGGGGTCAGACTCCCCCCTCCATGGAGAACAGGACAGCCCGGCTGCTAAGTAAACTGCTACAGAACCTGTGTCAGCTTCTCCAAAACGGCCAACCCCGTCCTCCAAGCCTCCTCCTTCTGACTCAGCTCCACTGCCTGACAGGCGAGTGGGATTGCAGCGCGGGGGGCGGGGGGAGCACCTCACAAGCTGGAGGGGCTTTTATAAGTAGGATTGACGGCACAACCCTGCTCTGCCCTTCACACCCCTTATGACCTCTTCATCCGGTACATACATATCTACCCTCAACTCCCCTGCTGCTTACTCCCCAGATCCTGGTGAGCGAAATATCCATTTAAAACAGGTGTTCACACACACACATCCATTCACAGACACAGACACATTCACATCCACTTTTCACACATGTACACACACACACACTTATTCACATGTTTACACACACACACACACACAAAGGCACAGCCCACATTTGAAAAACACACCAAACTCACTTTTACCCCAAGCATCAGTAAAGCCAATGACTCTTAGAGCTGGCTGTCCCCAAGAAGAACATTCCTTCCCGAGCCAGTGGGCCTCACCTAAAGCAGGGACAGGAGAGAGCAGAGCCAGCATTTCATAGAAGCTCAAAACCCATCAACAGAAAAGCCTGGTGAGATCCAACAAGTGTTCCAGCAAAACACAATTCACTGAGATGCTCTGTGAAAAATGAGATTCTGCAGTCCGGGGAGTTTGGGAAACAGCACACCATATCATCCCCTTTTGAGAATCACATCCACACTGGCATAGCCAAGGTTCTGAGAGGTCCTAAACAAAAGATACTTGTTAAAGGTCACTTAACCCAGCATTTCATCAGCTAAATGATGTAGATGGATAGACAGACAGACAGAGAGGCAGATGATAGATGGGAGAGAGAAAGAGAGACTGATTTTATAGTTACATAAATTCAACAGAACAGACTTTTAAATAACACGGATCCAGATCAACGATTTTCATTTTATAATGAAGACATGGGGGCTCAGAAAGGGCTTTGCCCAAGGTCACACCGCTGGTAAAAGGCAAAGCTGGCGCTAGAGCCCAGGCCTCTTAATGCTCTTTCCAATAGGCCCTCTTTCCTTTTCCGTTTAACTCTAACCCCCAGGACTTCTGGTGATGAAAGAGATGGATGCTATTTCCAAAACAGACCCTGGTGCTTGTGACGGCACTCAGTGAATTCGCAGGGCTTCCCTCTCAAGTGTGCTCTCTACTGCGGAAGGCACTCTTTCCTGCATCCCAGACTCCAGGCCCACCGTGGCGGGGTGGCAGGGCCCAGGACAGAGGCCTGAAGGTGAGGGTGATGTTGAGCCCTGGATCTGGGTACCTGGATCCGGGTACCTGGATCCTGCTACTCTGCTGGAGCTGGGGAGGCGGGCTTCCTGATGTGTGTCCCCAAATGGGAACAGACACTTGCCATGCTGTCCCCAGGGATGGGGTTGGAGAAAGGAAATCTGGGGCCTGACCTAGGCCTTGGGGCACCGCCTGGCCTGGCACTGCTTCATGGAGCTCAGCTGCTAGAACCAGATCTGCCTTCCTGCCCCTGCTCCCTGGGCATCTCTGAGCTCCTGCAGCCACAGCGACCTCTATCCCACCGCATGCTCACCGTCCAGAAAGAGGCACGTTACCCTCAGTGGACGCTCAACGTCCACTACTGCCCCCAGCTATCGCTGTTACATGGCGGCTACTTAATGCCTCACGCAGACACATCCTGTCTCCCTACAGCGCCTTCAGGATTGCTGGGTGCAGGGCAGGCCCTAATCTCTGCTAGCTTCCCAGGGACGAGGGCTGGGCTCTGCAGGGCACACACATGGATGGAAGAGTGCCTGCCAGGGTGTTTGGGGTTTGTAGCAACTCACCATGTCCAACAGCAAGATGAATTCCTGTTGGATATCTGTGGCAACAGGCAGAGTCATGGGGAGGGGCAGGCTCGAGGGACCCCAGGAAGCCACAGAACCAGCCTGCTTTTCAGGGTCTCAGTGCCCCCCACCACACAACATGGGAGTTGAGGATGTAGGTGGACCCTTCTAGCTCTAAAACTCTGATGCAATTCTATTATAGAATCATACAGAGGGGAAAGCCTAAGCCACTTTGTTGTCATTCTCTTCTCCAGCCCTTTAGCACAGAAGAAATTGAACAAAGACTTGCAGGGAGGATGTAGCACTGGTGCCCAGGCTCAAACAAGGCTGCCCCTCCCCCAACTCCAGGCACCCTGTGGGAGTGTATCTGGCAAGACACTTCAGACCCCAAAGCCAGTGGTTTTTGATGCCCCAACCAAAGTCGCATAAAATAGAGGACTCCACCACAGTGACAGGCCCAGATAATCAGGACCAGGTATGGACAGGAAGATGTAGGGTGACTGTCTCGTCTCCTGATTTTTAGGCTGAGAGCCCCGAGTGAGCCATTTATCTTCCTCAAATCCCCTCCCCACCTGAGACCTTTTAGACTGTGGCTTGAGCTCTCTGCAGTGAACAAACAGGGATGCCCCCAGCATCCTAGCCTGGCTCCAGCCCTCTCTCGCCCACTTTCCCCAGGCCCCATCCATCTCTGAGGCTTCTCTGCAGCTGGAATGGAGGGGTGGTGGGTGGTATATGACACCAGAAGCCTGCCCTCTGTGGCACCAATGCCCACACTTCCCTCTTTCCCAGGGAGCAGGGTCACTTCCCTGAAGACGGAGCAGAACAGAGTTAATAGCAAGCAGTGTTTGTATCTGCCCCATGTCTGGGACACACAGCCCAGTTCCTGGGGACCTGCCAGGGTGGCCTACTGTCTGGCAGTGTTGCCTTTGGGGCAATGGTTGCCTTGAGCGGGGAGGGACAAGGAGGCTGAAGTGGGGGTGGGGAGCAGGGCACAGCCTGAGACCAGGCAGCCTTGGTGCCAAAGGCCATGGCTTCTGAAGCCCCAGATAAGGGTCGCTGGAGCCAAGGGCCTGCCCACCGTCCTCTCTTCAGCATCAGGGGACCCTGATGACGGTGGAAACTCCTTCCCACCTCTAACAAAACCCCTCAGAACCATGGTCTTTCTTCTCCCAGGCTCCTCAAGGCCCAGATAACTTCTCAGGGCTCTGCACCCTCCCACCCCTGCACACCTACCCTCCTTAATAAGATAAGGAGATGCTGCAGGTGCTGCCCAGAGGGAACACGTGGAGGAGAGCTGAAGCCCTGCTTCCGGGGGTGTCCAGAGCTGGGCTGCACCTGTGTTGTAGGCGGCTGGCCTTACAAACCCATCTTCCCCCAAACCGTGACCTGTCACTTCTGACTGCCCCTCAAACCCAGCTCCTGGGGCAGCGTCTCTCCTTCACCAGCGCAGCATCTGATTATACACATCCAAGAACTATTCTGCTCTTGGGCAGCTGCTTCTAACTGAATGTCACCCAGAGCTGTGGGACCCTAAGCAGTCACTTCCTCTGGGAAGATGAGGGGCTGGATTCCTGGATCTCTAAGGACACTTCCAGCTTCAAAGTGCCGTACCCATAAGCACAGGGCAGGGGTCTTAGGCCCTCCTGGACATCAGGACAGAACTTGATATTACAGGAATGCAGCAGGAAGCACCCCAACCTTCTGCCAGAGACCATTCAAGCCACCGACTAATACATGGTTCCCTTTAGGCGTTTATACCACACTTGGCGCATATACCATACTATGGGCTGTATACCACATGTTATATATCATCACACTGTAAGGTGTGGTACACATTTTGGAGTATATGTCACACTTTGTGCATGTACCGTACTTGGGGGATAGATACACTTTGAGGCATAACAAACTTTAGGGCATAAAGACACTTTACAGCACGTACACACTTTGTGTATATCTCCACACTTGGGATATACCCCATGCTCTGTGGATACAGCACACCTTGTGTAGAGACCTCACTTCTGGGAGCATTCTGCAAAGTATTAGTGATGTAACTCCGGCAAGGCTGCAGGGTGAAGAGTACAGACCCTAGAACCTGATCATGCTGCATGCAGTGCACTCCCACCACTGTGGTTAACCTTGAGCAAATCACTTGTCCTCTGAGATTCAGTTTCCTCACCTGTTAAATGGGGATCATAATAGTACCTACCTCATGGGGTTTGGGGGACGATTAAATGAAACGGAGCTTATAACAGACTTACCATCGTGTCTAGCACAGGAGAAACACATGGTAAATGACAGCTTTGTTATTGCTTGTACTTTTTAAGATGTTTTATAATGCATAAGTATCTTTGAATTTCAAATATACATAAATTCAGACATTCCCAGAGTCTTAATGATTTTGAAAACTCAGATAACAGACCATTTAATTCATATTTATTTCACATTTGATCTGTAAACTTTTTATTTAAAAAAAAATTCCACTGTCATTAACAACATGTGCTGACATTAGTTTTTCTTTAGTGAAATGAGAGCACAGGCCTTAAAGAATCTCTGTCTAAAACATGGGGAAACTTGGATGTAAACAAGGTCTCCACCCTCCTCCCTTGACTTTGGGAGTTCATTAATGACTTGATCTCAACCAGAAAAAACAGGGAGGAAAAAATGGACAACACTTTGATACCTAGGAGCTCTTGGGGCAGGAACTGTACAGTTTGGCAGGCCCATTTGTCTCTTCAGACTGTTTACCTTGGGCAAATTGTATCAGGTTTGCTTCTTCCACATAATTTCCACTTCTCTGTGTCTAAAAACAGCAGGTAAAAGATTCCCCACAGTCAGCACTTTGGGGGAGGGAGGGGTGCACATACATACAAGATGGAAACATACATATTTTTCAAGCAGTGGCCCCCGAGGAAAGGAGGGAGGGGACACTGGAAAGAGGAGGTTTTAAAGTGAGGTACTGGGGCGAAGAAGGATGCATCAGAGGATAATGGCTTTATACACAGGGCTGCTGCAAGGCAGAAAGGTTCATTTACTTCTGTCTTGGTCCATCATTGTAATATTTACATAGGAAAAGGCAATTATGCTGTTAGGCACAGGGGAAAAAATGGACAGAAATCTTTTCCCCCTCAGGAAATCTCAAAGCAGGTCCAGTCCCAAGGGACAGTCACCAGTTGCTGGTGAAAATGACACAGAGGGAGGTAATGACAACAGAAAAGGGCTCACATTGCAAAGAGGCTTGCCCTGAGCTAGCCACAATGTGTCTGCCTGGAGAGCATCTCCAACAGCCAGGATGCCAACATCAAAAGCCAAGCGACATTGCGGACAACGTGTACTATCAAAAATAGTGTATATTTACAAGGGGGGGGGATGGGAGGGCGGGCAGGGCTGCCCTGAGCTTTTGTTTAAAAATAGAGTCGGGGGGAGGAGGAGAGCCAGGGCTGGGTACCACCATCTATTAACCCTTTGAGAGCCATCCCCTCTGAGCTCTCGTGCTTGCTCTGAACCACGGTGAGAGCTGGATCCAGGGGAGGTGAAAATACTTTTAGGAAACAATACTGATTTGGGGGCCCGCCCAAAAACCCAGGAAGATGGCTCCGAGTGAGGAGCGGCCCTAAGAACAATTGGAGGGGGGGGGCGTGTGCCCTTACGGTCCCCCACCCACCCCCAGCCAGTACTTTTCTCTGGTAGGAGAGTGCAGATGCCTGCAGGGCGCCGCAGAGCAACCCTCAGGCCAAGAAACTCGGAATAGGCAGGACCCAGGTTTCGGAGTACTGGGACTGCGTAGACGCACCCCTGGATCCCAGCGGCCGCTGTCGGCGCGAGTCTGTTCGCGGGGCGCGGACTCCGCGCTCACACGATCCGCTTCCTGTCCCCCCGGCAAAGGATCTTCTTGAAGGCGCGGCGGAAGTCGTGATTGAAGATGGTGTAGATGACCGGGTTCAGCGAGCTGTTGCAGTAGCCGAACCAGAAAAAGAACTTGAAGAGTGTCCGCGGCACCGAGCAGCCGACGGCCGTGAGCGTGTAGGTGAAGAAGAAGGGGAACCAGCACGCCACGAACACTCCGATGACCACCGCCAGCACGAAGGTGAAGCGCTTCTCGCGGTTTTGCCGCCCGCGCCAGCGCGACGCCTTGGCGCCTCCGCCGCGCTCCTCCCCGTGCCCGGCCGCGGGTGCCCCCGGCCCCGTCGCCCCTGGCCCGCGCCGCGGCAGGCTGTCCCCGGGCTTCACCTGGCTCGCCCGGGCCTTACCCTTGGCCCGGGGGCCGCGCTCGGACCTGAGGGTCCCCGGGGGCCGCTCGGCGTGCTCGGACGAGGAGCTCTCCTCGAGGTCCAGCGCGTCGGCGTCCCGCGGCCCTGCCGGCGTGGGCTCCCTCGGGGCACCGTTGAGCTGGGCCGGCAGCGACTCCGCCTCGGCGCCCACGGGGCCCACGCCGCGCTCCGGGCCCAAGCCGTTGGGTCTGCGCTTGGCGCCCCCCGGCAGCGTGGCGGCGGCATCAGGACCCCTGCGACTGGGCGGCACGCGGGTGCGGCGCTTGGCGATCTGGTAAATGCGCACGTAGACCAGGATCATGATGAGGCAGGGCGCGAAGAAGGAGCCGATGCACGACGAGATGACGTACCACTTCTGGTCGTTGATTTCGCAGCGCGGTTCGGCCGGCTGCTGGCCACCACTGCCTCCTTTCTTCTCGATAGAGATGAGCGGCGGGAAGGAGATGACGGCCGAGATGACCCACACGGTGACGATGATGGCCTTGATGCGGCGTGGGGTGCGCTTCAGGTTGTACTCTATGGCCTGGGTGATGGACCAGTAACGATCCAGGCTGATGGCGCACAGGTGCACGATGGACGACGTGCAGAAGAGCACGTCGAGCGCCAGGTAGGTCTCACACCATGCCTTGCCGAAGTACCAGTAGCCCATGACCTCGTTGGCCAGCGAGAAAGGGATGACAAGCGTGGCCACCAGGATGTCGGCCGAGGCCAGAGACACCAGGAAGAGGTTCTGGGGCGCCTTGAGCGCGCGGCTTGTGAACACGGCAATGATGACAAGCACGTTACCGAACACCGTGAACAGCATGAGCAGGCCGGCCAGGCACACCAGCGTCAGCGTCACCTGCAGGGAGTAGGGGGTGGCCCGGGCGCCACCCCCCGGGGCCTCGGTCCCGTTCCAGCTAGCGTTGCTCGCGTCCGGCTGCAGGGAGCCCATGGGCGCGAAGCTGCCTTCGGCCAGCGCCTGCTCCTGGCGGAACATGAACGCGGGTGCCCGCTCGCCTGGGCCTGCTGCCAGCTGCCTTCCGGCCGGCGCCCGTTGAGCCTCCTCTTCCTCCTGCGCCCCGCTCGCCCCGCCGCGCCTCACATGGAGAAGCGGCCTCTGGGAGGCCGAGCCCGAGCTGGGGGACCGCTAACGGCCCATGGACCCGGCTCCCAGGAAGCACGCCCGGCCCGCGCTTCGAGCGCTCGGGGTCGGCGCCTTCTCGCTCCCAGCTCCTAAGCACCGCCAAGTTTTATTTCTAAGCGGCGGGAGAGAGTAGTAGGTCGAGCCGATGAGGAAAGGGAGATTTATTCTTCAAGAAGAGAGAACAAAAATAATCGGTGGCCTGATGACTTGGAAGGATAACAGGAAATTAAATATATCTCTATCTATATCTTTGACTCCGGAGCCTGAGCGAAAGCAAGAGGTCTTACCGTGTGCGGGGCCCGCCCCCACCCCGAGAGGCAGCCGAGGGGTGCTGATGCTGGCTTGGGGTCCTATGTCTGTCTCCTTACATCCCCGAAGCGATTACCGACTCTCTCGCTTCCCCCAGACGCTGCGGGGTCGGCGAGGCCCGGGCTAGGGCCAGGGCGCAGACTCTGCCGCCTCTCGGAGCGCCGCGGGACTTCCAAAGTTGCGTGCCCTGCAGGGGCTGGGGCGCAGCGCGTGGAGCTCGGAGGCGGCGGCGGGGTGAGGGGTGTGCGGGCCGCATGAAGGCGCCCCCGTCCTAAGTCGGGCCCAGGCGGGTGGGCGATCGGCCCTCCAGGAGCCGCGGCCGAGGCAGGGGGTCTCCTGGGCGTCGGCCCGGCGAGCTTCGGGCGCTGAGCGCGACGGGACAGCTGGGGTCCGAGGGCAGCGTGAGTTGGGGCAGGAGCGCAGGGCTTGGGGGAGAAGGTGCTGGGGGTGGCCGGGCGGCGGCGCGCCGGCTGCTGGGCGTCTGCACGGGAGCTGGGGCCGGTGCTTCTCCGTGGCGCTCACGGTGGACTGGTTTTATAGCCCCAGGATCAAGCCGGCGTTGCCGAGCAGCCGGCGTCACCCCCACGTGGGAAGCCGACCCTCCCCCGCCCCTTGCGCCTCCCCTCCGCGGGTCTGGAGTCCGCGCCGGGCGCCGGACCCACTGGAGCCCTGGCCCCCTGGCAAAACTGGCCCTTTGGGGAGGCGGGTACCTTGAGCGAGGGATTTAAAGAGCGTGCCCGGGCAGTGAGCAGCGGTCCCTGCTGGGAATTGGCCAAGCATCTCTGGGACCGCCGAGCAGAACGCGTCGGGCACCCGGGAGTGCCCACATCGAGCTGAGTGGGACTCGGGCGGAAAGGGTAGGGTATCCCCGGCCGAATCGGGAGAAGCAACCACCGGTACGGGTCGCATCCGGAGCAGCCCCCCAAGTGCTCCTGGCGGCGGGGCAGTGGGGCTGGTGAGAGAGGAAGGTGCACGTCCGGATCCAACCCCTGGGGCGAAATGGGAAGCATCCCCCGGGGAGCGGGCCCCGCCAGAGTTCAGAGCTCCGCTCTGGGGAGAAACGGCCACTTGTCCCAGCTGCAGAGCTGTCTGAGAGACACTAGCAGGCAGGATCTGAACCGCGCCCCCTAGACCGCGGTGAGGAAGGGTCCTGGAGCGGAGGCCGCGCGCGGCGGCAGAGCGAGGGCGCACTGACACCTGCCGGCCGCTTGCCGTCACCGCTGCGAAGCTACAGGCCAGCGACTGTAGCCTACTCCCGCCCCTGCAGTCCTTTGCCTACAGAGCCTTCTCCCATCTTAGGACAAATTTGTGTCCAAGCTCAGGAAAAGAGAACCCAGATTTCTACTTGCACTTTGTCATGTTGGAGAAATCTTCCTAAGGAGAAATCTTGTGTGTGTACCCTCTCCACCAGCGAGAGTGAGGATTGTTCTGATAAAGTCACATCAGATAGGGCTCGGCAGGCAACAGAGCCCAGGACTGGCATGCCACCCTGGACCGGCACAGGGCAGCCCACCCTTCCCGCAGATCCGAGAGGCCTGGATTCTGCCTGGCTGGTTGCTCTGCTCTGGCCTTCTCTGAACCATTGTGTCTTTGTTGAGGCCAGAAAGCTAGACTCCACCCCCCACTCCACACCTCCATTTCAGATGCACACACGCTGCGTCTTTCAGTAAGGGGAGGATGCCGGCCAAGAGAAGAGAGAATATTTTCTATATCCTCTCTGATAGAAATAGTACGGAGTGGGGGTGAGTGCAGTTTTCCTCTGCCTGCTAGATGTCCTGAGATAGATTTTAACGTTTGCTAGAGTACCAGCTTGCATTGTGCTATCTGCACTTTTCAAATAAACAGAAGGCAGTTTAAGGGTGAGGCCCAGGAGGATAGGAACTGTCAGCAGGAGAGAGATTAGACCTAAAGAAAAATTGTCTTATTTAAGGACCTACTAAACCAAAATACCTTATGTAGTCAACTAAGCTGGAAGTTCCAAGTATTGAGCAGATTGCCTTTCTGCCCGGCAGGGTTCAGGCTCAGGGGCTGAGGACTAGATTAAGGACCTTGAGCATCACCCTCAACAGCAGCTGATGTCTACAGCCCCCACCAGTGACACAGGCCAGTGATACAGTGATTGATGCTGTTGCCCTTGATGTAGATAGTCCTGAAGTCTGTACTTTTCAGAGTACTTCACAGGTGTCTCATGTGACCTGAGTAGGTTTATCTTCCGATTTTTGCTCCAGTGGGATGACCTCCCTTTCCAGTCTTAATTCTGAAGAGCCTTTCTAATCCCCTTTTCTGGAGCATCTAAAGAAAGTTAAGGCAGAATTTCCTCCCTCTGTTGAGTCCATTCTTTTCCATCTTCTAACCAATTCTCAGCTCTGTATATTCTGTCAGGGGGCAGAGACATTGCACTAGGCTCAGCTGGAAATGTGGTTACACTCACCTTTGCACAGAAACTAGGAGCCCCAAACCTCAAGTATGAATGCTAAGAGAGCCAAAAACCAAAGCCCATGGCAATGTGGACTTCGCTGTGTTGTTCCCAGACCTTAGGGACTGAGTTTTGAGAGGCCATCAACTCCCATCTCCACACCAGCTGCTGACACACATCTCTCCTTCCTATCTCATTTCAGAAGCAAAAAGGGAAATGAAAACACAGGCCACAGTGCTTTCCTTTCTTGGAATCTCTGCTGCTAGCATGTGTATGACACCTCTTGTCACATTTTCTAAATGCTTCCCAAACAGCCAGTCATTTTCTTAATTCCTGGGTTTGGAAACTTTTCTCCTAAAATGGAAACAGGCTTTTCAAAGAGCTAGGGTCTCGGAGGCCAATACACCACAATTATTAATAATAACAATAGCTGCCTTTTGTTAAGTTCCTAGTACGCAACACGTCCAGGGCTATATACAGAGCCCTCTTACATGCAGAGTTCTTCCTCTGGATACACATATCTTATCACCAAAGGCTCTGCCTCCTTAGTTTGACACTCATGGTCAGTATCTCTGAGCTTTAAAAAGCTGTGTGGATGCCATTTACTTATTTATTGCTAGAAGATTTAGTGTTGTGCTTGCTGAGTGAGACAGCATTGAGCAGAGAGATATCCACAAAGACAATAATTCTTAACCAGGCCTGTATATCAGCATTGCCTGGGAAGGTGAAATACACTTACTGGTGCTCCACCAGGGTAATTATAATTCATCAGGTCTGCGATGGGATGCAGAGTGTGTATTTTAACAAAGCTCTGTGAGAGATGCTAATATGCGTGCTCAGTTAAGACTCGCTGCTCTAAGTAATAAATCTCAGTGGGGGCAGGAGTGATGAGCAATTGCCTTGGTGGGGGCAAGAAGGGGGTGTCCAAATGACCTGGGAACTTTTATCAAGCCAGCCTGAGCTACCAAGAATGGGCTCCAAATTGAGAATAACTGTCCTGATTCTCCTGGGACAGCCAGGAGGGTGTCACAACCCTCCAGGCACACGAGGCATAACAAACAGTTGAGAGCCACTGTAAATATGGAGGTTGGCATTCCTGGCCTGAGGAGAAGTCACTCCTGGGCACACAAATGGGGATCCACTATTATTTCTACTATTAGTAGATACTACAGAGCATCTGAATAGACATTTTCCCAAAGAAGACATACGAACGCCCAACAGGCACATGAAAAGATGCTCAACATCGCTAATCATCAGAAATGCAAATCAAAACCACAATGAGATATCACCTCACGCCTGTCAGAATGGCTATCATCAAAAAAGATCACAAATAACAAGTGTTGGTGAGGATGCAGAGAAAAGGGAACCCTTGTGCACTGTTGGTGGGAATGTAAATTGGTGCAGCCATGGTGGAAAACAGTATGGAGATTCCTCAAAACTTAAAAACAGACTAACATATGATCCAGCAATTCCACTCCTGAGTATATAACTAAAGAAAATGAAAACATTAATTAGAAAAGATATATGCAAAAAATATATATGTTCATGACAAAAGACCCCAACTAGCCAATCCTGAGAAAGAAAAACAGAGCTGTAAGAATCAGGCTCCCTGTCTTCAGACTATACTACAAAGCTACAGAAATCAAAACAGTATGGTACTGGCACAAAAACAGACATATAGATCAATGGAATAGGATAGAAAGCCCAGAAATAAACCCACATACCTGTGGTCAATTAATCTATGACAAAGGAGGCAAGAATATACAATGGAGAAAAGACAGTCTCTTAAATAAGTGGTGCTAAGAAAACTGGACAGCCATATGTAAAAGAATGAAATTAGAACATTCTCTAACACCATACACAAAAATAAATTCCAAATGGATCAAAGACTTATATCTATATGAGGCCAGGCACTATAAAACTCTTAGAAGAAAACATAGGCAGAACACTCTTTGACATAAATCTCAGCAATACCTTTTTTGATCCACCTCCTACAGTAATGAAAATAAAGACAAAAGTAAACAAATGGGACCTAATTAAACTTACAAGCTTTTGCACAGCAAAGGAAACCATAAACAAAACGAGAAGACAACCCTCAGAATGGGAGAAAATATTTGCAAATGAAGTGACCAACAAGGGATTAATCTCCAAAATATACAAACAGCTCATGAAGCTCTATGTCAAAAAAACAAACAACCCAATCAAAAAATGAGCAGAAGATCTAAATAGACATTTCTCCAAAGAAGACATACTGATGGCCAAAAGGCACAAGAAAAATGCTCAACATCACTAATTATCAGAGAAATGCAAATCAAAACTGCAGTGAGGTATCACCTCACACCAGTCAGAATGACCATCATGAAAAAGTCTAAGGACTTCCCCAGTGGTCCAGTAGTTAAGACTCTGCATTTCC
Organism: Leucopleurus acutus; assembly: GCF_964270905.1. NCBI lineage: Eukaryota > Metazoa > Chordata > Mammalia > Artiodactyla > Delphinidae > Leucopleurus > Leucopleurus acutus. The sequence goes on from NC_139156.1 coordinate 18,922,337, forward strand.
ACTGCAGAGGGCTCGGGTTTGATCCCTGGTTGGGGAATTAAGATCCCACATGCTGTGTGGTATGGCCAAAAAAGGAAAAAGGAAAAAGAAAACGTCTACAATCAACAAATGCTGGAGAGGGTGTGGAGAAAAGGGAAATCTCCTACACTGTTGGTGGGAATGTAAATTGGTACAATTACATTACCACTATGGAGAATAATATGAAGGTTCCTTTAAAAACTAAAAATAGGACTACCATATGATCCAGCAATCCCACTCCTGGGCATATATCCAGAGAAAACCATAAATCGAAAAGATACATGCACCCCAATGTCCATTGCAGCACTATTTATAATAGCCAAAACATGGAAGCAACCTAAATGTCCATTGACAGAAGAATGGGTAAAGAAGATGTGATACATATATACAATGGAATGTTACTCAGCCATAAAAAAACAAACAAAATAATGCCATTTGCAGCAACATGGATAGACCTAGAGATTATCATACTAAGTGAAGTAAGTCAGACAGAGGAAGACAAATATATGATATCACTCATATGTGGAATCTAATTTTTTAAAAAATTATATAAATGAACTTATTTACAAAACAGAAACAAAGATTTCAAAAACAAACTTATGGTTACCAAAGGGGAAACATGGTGGGGGAGGGATAAATTAGGAGCTTGGGATTAACATACACACACTACTATATATAAAATAGATAACCAAAAAGGACCTACTTTATAGCACAGAGAACTCTACTCAATATTCTGTAATAACCTGTATGGGAAAAGAATCTGAAAAAGGAATGAATATATGTATATTTATAACTGAATCACTATGCTGTACACCTGAAATTAATACCACATTGTAAATCAACTTATACTCCAATAAAATTTAAATATACATGTATGTATATATATATATATGTTCATGGCAGCATTATTTACAATAGTCAAGATATGGAAGCAACCTAAGTACCCATCAATAGATGAATGGATAAAGAAGATGTGTTATATATATATACAATGGAATATTACTCAGCCATAAAAAAGAATAAAAGCTTGCCATTTGTGATGACATGGATGGACCCTGAGGGTATTGTGCTAAGTGAAATAAGTCAGAGAAAAACAAATACTGCATGATTTCGCTTATATGTGGAATCTAAAAAACAAATGTATAAACAAAACAAAATAGAAACAGAGTTATAGATACAGAGAACAAATAGGTGTTTGTCAGAGGGGAGGGGGTGGGGGAGAAGAAAAATAGGTGAAGGAGATTAAGAGGCACAAACTTTCAGCTGTAAAATAAATGAGTCACCTGTATGAAATGTACAGTGTGGGGAATTTAGTCAATAATAATGTACTATTGGGGCTTCCCTGGTGGCACAGTGGTTGAGAGTCCGCCTGCCGATGCAGGGGACACAGGTTCATGCCCCGGTCCAGGAAGATCCCACATGCTGCGGAGCGGCTGGGCCCTTGAGCCATGGCTGCTGGGCCTGCGCGTCCGGAGGCTGTGCTCCACAACGGGAGAGGCCACAACAGTGAGAGGCCCGTGTACAGCAAAAAAACAAAAACAAACAAAAAACACACGGTCATCCGTCTGAACGTGATGAGCAGGTGGGGAACACAATGTTCCCACTGCCGCCCATGCCCCACACACAGCTGGAACCGAATGCTGCAGTAAACTACAAACATCTGTCAAGTCACTGCATTGCTGACACAGGGGCAGGGGCAGGGGCAGGGAGGGGGTGGCAGTCACCAGAAAAATATCTATTGCTTCCTCTGAGCTATAATTTAATTCCTCCACTTTCTTGCTACCAGTGCTGGAGCTCTTTGCAAGCACATTGTTCCTGAAGGTGAATGTAAGCCAAAAGAAAAGCATCACCTCCAAGAGTGTTGTTGGAAGGAGCTGCCTTACTTACCACCTTCCGTGTTTCTCGTCACTGACTGGCAGGTCCATCCTGCTTTTCCCATGAAAACAAGTATGAAGTCCTACCGCCACCTTCATCTTTTTTCCAAGGTGCTAGCCCATCCCGCCCCCACCTGGAAGATGAAGCCAAGTGTTTTCTGCCCCTGCAAGGGCCTCCGGCCAAGACCCAAAAGACAGCAGTCTGTGCCAGGATCAACTCTACCTTAAGGATGCCAAGAAAGGTTGGGCTCCCATCTGGCTCTTTGCTGCTGCCAACCTTGCAGGACATATGTGTGTTTCCCCTAAAATGTGACTGCTGAGAGCTGTCCGCACACATGAAACTTACCATCACCTCCTGAGTTTTCCAGGTCAGTTCTCACAAATAAGGGCCCTTTCCCACCACATCCAGGTGAATTGCCTTGACTGCTTTGTCCAGAAGCATAAGAAAAAGCACACCTTGAATCAGTTATGGCGAGTGATGGCTATTTGTGGCACACAGGTGAGCGAGAGCCACTGGCCCTTGGGTGTAAAGGAGATATCTGTCACCAACATTAATAACTTTTAAACTAACATTCATTAACCAAATTAGGTAAGGTGAATCCCCCTTCACATTCACGTAAAGAAACTGTGGAGACCCCATGCCTGAAACACACACACACACACACACACACACACACACAGTATAAAAGGTAATCTGGTCATTCTGCTCCCTGGAAATGATTTCTTTTTTCCATTCTCCCTAGTTAATGACACCAGCAAAGCACAAGCTTCTCCCTTCTAAAGGGAGGGGTGCCTGCCAGCTCCTGTGAGGCATTAGAGTGGAGTCATTAAGAATTTGAGCTTTGGAATAAGATAAACCTGGGCTCTGGTCCTGCTTCTGTCACTTAGTAACAGTATTAACTTACTTAACCTTCTGGACCTTGTTTTTCTCATATGGAAATGGGGAAAATAGTAGTAATCACCTCATGCAGGCTCTTAAGTGAGTGTTAAATGAACAAATACATGGAAAATACATAACACAGTGTTCAGTATTTAATAAATGCTTGACATGCATTAAGTACATTTGTTTATTTGGCAAAACTTTCTTCTTTATTAATCTGATTCTTCCTCAGACAGATGCAAAGAGATCCTAAGACCTGCCCACTTAAAGTTTGATAGTTAGTTAATAAATTGGCATGAGAGGGACTTCCCTGGTGGTGCAGTGGTTAAGAATCCACCTGCCAATGCAGGGGACACGGGTTTGCTTCCTGGTCTGGGAAGATTCCCACATGTCGCAGAGCAACTAAGCCCATGTGCCACAACTACTAAGCCCATGTGCCACAACTACTGAAGCCTGTGCACCTACAGCCCGTGCTCCACAACAAAAGAAGCCACTGCAGTGAGAAGCCCGCGCACTGCATTGAAGAGCAGCCCCCGCTCACCGCAACTAGAGAAAGCCTGCGTGCAGCAATGAAGATCCAATGCAGCCAAAAATAAATAAATAAATATTTTTAAATTGGCATGAGAAATAAGAATTAAAAAACAAAATAAAACTGGGGAAACGTGACTTTAATGAGTTTTAACAGGTATTTATTCCTTTTTGTGTGTGCGAACGGCAAGGGAGGGGGTGGAAGTCCCTTGCCTCGAGACTACATAAAACTAAAAAGCTTCTGCACAGCCAAGTAAAACCATCAACAAAATGAAAAGGCAACCTACAGAATGGGAGAATATATTTGCAAATCATGTATCTGATAAAGGGTTAATATCCAAAATATATAAAGAATCCACACAATTCAATCACAAAAATATAAATAAATAATCTAATTTTTTTAACTGGGCAGAGGATATGAATAGACATTTTTTCCAAAGAAGACATACAGATGGCCAGCAGGTACAAGAAAAGGTGCTCAAAATCACTAATCATCAGGGAAATGCAAATCAAAACCACAATGAGACACCACCTCACACCTGTTAGAATGGCTATTATCAAAAAGACAAGAAAGGGAACTCTTGTGCACTATTGATGGGAACATAAATTAGTGCAGCCACTATGGAAAACAGTATGGAGGTTCCTCAAAAAATGAAAAATAGAACTACCATATGGTTCAGCAATGCCACCTCTGGGTAAAACACTAACTCAAAAAGATACATGCACCCTCACGTTCATTGCAGCTTTACTTACAATAGCCAAGATATGGAAGCATTATTTACAATAGCCAAGGTATGGAAACAACCTGTGTCCGTTAGTAGATCAATGGATAAAGAAAATGTTGTGTATATATATATATCAATGGAATACTACTCAGCCATAAAAAAGAAAGAAATCCTGCCATTTGTGACAGCATGGATGGACCCTTAGAGCATTATGCTATGTGAAATACGTCGGACAGAGAAAGACAAATACCATATGATCTGACTTGTACATGTGGAATCTAAGGAAAATTCAACCAAACAAACAAAAAGAAAACCAAAAACCAAGTTCATAGATACAGAGAACAGATTGGTGATTGCCAGAGGTGAGGAATAAGGGGTGAGCAAAATGGGTGAAGGGCAAAGGGTACAAACTTCCAGTTATAAAATAAATAAGTCATGGGGATGTAGTGTACAGCATGATGACTATAGTTAATAATACTGTATTGCATATTTGAAAGTCACTAAGAGACTAAATCTTAAAAGTTCTCACAAGAAAAAATAATTTGTAACTATATATTAACTAGATGTATTGTAGTGATCATTTCACAATATATACAAATATTGAATCATTATGTTGTATACCTGAGGCTAATAAAATGTTATATGTTAATTTATATCTCAATACTAAGTGAATGAATGAATGAAGTAAATTAAACCCAAAACAAACAAGGAAGGAAAAATGAAGGGCAGAAATCAATTAAAAACAGGACAACTATGGAGAAAATATCTATAAAACCAAAAGCTGGTTATTTGAACAGATACATAAAATTGATCAACCTCTAACCAAAATGACCAATGATACGACACAGGATAATGATACCTGTTGGCTGCGAAGAGACAGGGCACGTTCATTTTCTCTTAATGGTCACTCTTCACTTCTTGGTCTATTGATGTTGAAAGCCAGATTTTGAACTGAGGGTGAATAAAGTGTGAAGACAGAGTAATTATAGCACAATATTTCTAAGCTAATGGACATTCTTAAAACTCTCTGGCAAAAGAAGCATCACCCCAACGTGACGTTAGGTTAAAGGAAGCAGAGGTAAGGATTTCCTGGCTGTGCCTTAAAGAGATGTTTGTTAAGTATTAAAAGCCTTTTATCTTCCCAGACTTTGAATATTTTGGTTTCTAATAAGAAATAAATGAAAATTATTTATTTTTTGATCTAGCTAAACTAGTTTTTTGTGTATATGTCAGGCAATCGCCAAATAATTTTTTTACAGAAACTGTTTAAAATAATTTCAAACTTACAAAAAATGTTATAAGAATAGTGTAAAGATTCATATGCCGTTTACCTAGATTCACCTATTTTATCCCAATTGCTTTATCATATACTTTCTATGTGTGTATGTATGTGTGTGTCTCAAACACACACACACACACACATAATTACACAATATTACTTTTCAGAACTACCTGAGGGTAAGTTGCAAATATCATGGAACTTCACCTCTAGATACCTCAGTGTTTATTTCCTAAGAATAGAAATGTTCTTTTACATAATCACAGGACAGTTATCAACTTCCATTGGTACATTATTTTATCAATCTCCCTTTGTATTTCAGTTTTGTCAATTGACCCAACAGCATTTTTTCTCCAATACAGAAGTCAGTCTAGGATGCATTTAGGTAGGTCCCCTACATACGAACCTTCAAGTTGCGAATTTTCAAAGATGAGAACATGTGTTCCATCAACGTCAGGCGTGAGTGAAATTGCAGCTTGCCCTCCATCTCCTATTGCTGGCGATCCTTCAGCTCTACCATCTCCCACCTCCTCTCCTTCCTCCAGTCAGTAACTCTTCTTGCCCGTTCCCTTGATGGCAGCCCCTGTATGCCAGCCGTTGTACTGTACTGTAAGATTAAAAATGTTTGTGTTTGTTATGTATTTGTGTGAAAAGTATTATAAACCTATTACAGTACAGTACTATATAGCCGATTGTGTTAATTGGATACCTAGGCTAACTTTGTTGGACTTACCAACAAATTGGATTTACGAACGGGCTCTCAGAATGGAATTCGTTAGTATGTAGGGGACTTACTGTACTTGTCATGTCTTTAGAGTAGCCGCCAACGGATTATTCTACAGCCTTTCTTTGTCTCTTATAACATTGACATTTTTGAAGAACAGAGTTTCATTTTGTTTTTTAATAGAAGATTCCTCATTTTGGGTCTGTCTGATGTCCTCCTGATTAGGTTCCAGTTATACATTCCCAGCAGGAATACTAATATGTGTGACATTGTATCCTTCTTAGTGTATCACATCCAGAGTAACTTCATATCCATCTGCCCCTCATTGGTGATCTTAATTTTAATCACCTAGCTAAGATGTTTATTGGATTTTTTTAAAAAAATAACTATGATTTTCCCCCTTGCAACTAATGAGCAATCTGTGGGGACCCACTTTTTGGTCATGCAAATGTCCTGCTCCTCATCAAAACTCCTCCCCTAGATTGAACATCCATTGATGGGACTTCCCTGGCAGTCCAGTGGTTAAGACTCCGCGCTTCCACTGCAGGGGGCGCAGGTTGATCCCTGGTCGGGGAACTAAGATTCCGCATGCAGCGAGGCCAAAATATAAAATAAAAAATTATCATCACTGATATTTGCTTGAATCATTTTTTACTGTGATGGTTGCAAAATTATTTTCTCAGCACTGCCTCTTCATTTACGACATTGCACAGAACCCTCACTTCTTCCCTGTTTATGTGTCTATCACAAATATGGATTCATGGCTTCCTATTTTTTTCATGATTTATAATTAAATACTGCTCTTATTTTGGTGTCCAAATAATCCCTGATTTGGCCAGTCCTTCAAGCTGTCTTCTCTGTCATTGTGACATGCTCCCATTAATTTGGGGAGCACTTTCTTGCTCTTACTTAACAAGATGTTTCAAGGATTCTGCAGCCTTGGAATCAGCCATTTCTGAGGAGCCCTGGATTCTGTTAGTGGGGTAATAGAAACAAAGATCTGGATACGAGGAGTACTCTTTGCTCCTGGGGTGTCTGCTTCTAGGTCCTTCCAGTGAGCTAAGAAATATACAAATGTATATACACATACACACACCTAGATACACACACACACATACATGTGCACATGTACATATTTTGGAAATCATGAGCTTACATTGTTACTTCCAGTGTCAGTCCATCCCCACAGGGTTCTTTCTTGCTTTCCCCATTCCAAATGTGTATGACACTTCTTTCATAGTGAGAATCCTGGCTCCCATCCATTTGCTCAATTTTATAATACATATAATTTCAGGATCACTTCACCTAAACCACTACAAAAAAAAAAAAATCAAGTTCCTCAAAAGATTTCAGAGATAACAGTAGGCTAAATGAAAGAAGCCAGACACAAAATTCACATATTATATGATTCCATTTATATGCAATATCCAGAATTGGTAAATTCACTGTGGCCGATAGCAGATTTCTGGTTGCCAGAGTCTGGGAGAAGGGAGAAATAGGGAATGACTGCTTTGGGGTATGAGGTTTTCTTTGGGGGTGATAAAAATTGTTGGAACCAGATGGAGGTAGTGGTTACACATAATGAATGTACCAAAGAGCACTTTGAAATATTCACTTTAAAATGGTTAATTTTATGTTATGTGAATTTCACCTAATTTTTTTTTTAAAGAATTCAGAAATCATAAGCAGTTTTCCCCTATCCTGCAACCCCAATGACTGAGGGAATACAGTCAAATACAATTGAGTTTGTACGTTTGCTTCCAGTTTTCGGGTTTTTCAATTTCCCATTCCAATCCTTGCATATTTTATATTGTGAATGTGCTGACTATGCTTCCAAAAGTGAAAGCTATACCCAAAAGTTATACTCAGAGAAGTGTCACTCCCACCTTTATCCCTTCCGGTCTGTAATACACCACCACTTGAACAAACTTAATCGTCTTCCTTCTATAAAGATAAACATATATTTATTTTCCCTCTTTCCCCTTATTTCTAAACAAAAGGTAGTATATATGTAATATCCACTTCCTTTTTTTTTCTTTTCTTTTGCGGTATACGGGCCTCTCACTGTTGTGGCCTCTCCCGTTGCGGAGCATAGGCTCCGGACGTGCAGGCTCAGCGGCCATGGCTCACGGGCCTAGCCGCTCCGCGGCATGTGGGATCTTCCCGGACTGAGGCACGAACCCACGTCCCCTGCATCGGCAGGCAGACTCCCAACCACTGTGCCACCAGGGAAGCCTTTCACTTCCATTTTTTAACTGAACAAGTTACCTCCGGCAAGTGACTCCATATCAGTGCATAAAGCCTTCTCTTCATATAGTGTTGCGTAAAATAGTCTATAGATTTCAATTAGATCAGTTGATTGGTTGTGCTATTGAGTTTAACTATGTCCTTGTTGATTTTCTAACTGCTGGATCTATCCCTCAGAGACAGAAGGGTATTGAGGTTTCCAACAGCAACAGTGGATTGATCTATTTCTCCTTACAGTCAGTTCTATCAGTGTTTGTCTCACATATTTTGATGCTCTGTTGTTAGGCATCCACACATTAAAATTATGTCTTCTTAGAGAATTGATCTTTTAATCATTTTGTAATGCCTCTTTACCTCTGATAATTTTCTTTGCTCTTATGTTTGTTTTGTCTGAAATATAGCTACTCCAACTTTGATTAGTGTTAGCATGGTATATCTTTCTCCATTCTTTTGCTTTTAATATATATGTATCTTTATATTTAAAGTGTGCTTCTTGGAGGCAACATATATTTGGTCTTGTTTTTTTATCTACTGTGTCAATCTCTTTTCATTGGCGCTTGACGTGATCACTGATATAGTTGAATTAATATCTAACTTCATTACCCTTGTTCTCTTTTTCTGTCTTCCATAATTTTTCTGCCTTCTGTGCTTTGAATGGAGCACTTTATGATTCCATTTTCTCTCCTCTTAACATATTAAGTATATTTTAACTTTTTTTAGTGGTTGACCTAGAGTTTGCAATATACATTTATGACTAATCCAAGTTCACTTTCAAATAATACTTACATCACTTAATGGGTAGGGCAAGCACTTTATAGTAGAGTGTTTCCAATTCCTCTCTTTCATCCTTTATATATAACATTACTGCCATTTCACTTATCCATAATCTATAGTCACCAAATATAGTTATTATTTTGAAGTTATGTTAAATCAGTTAAGAAAAATGGGAGATTTTATTTTACCTTCATTTATTCCTTAATGCTCTTCCTTTATGTAGATTAAGTTTCTCACCTACATCACTTTCCTTCCTTCTTAAGAATTTCTTGTAGCAATTCTTGCAAGCCAAGTCCACTGGTGACAAATTCCCTAAATTTTAGTTGTGTAAGGAAGTATTTCTGAAGGAAATACTTCACAGGGTACAGAACTCTAGGTTGGTTTTTTTTTCTTCCTCTCAACACACAAAATATTTTACTCCACCCTCTTCTTGAATGGTTTTGAAAACAAGTCTGATGAAATTCTTCTCCTTGCTCCTCCACGCGTAAGTTTTTTTTTTCTCTCTGGCTTTCAATTTTTTTTTCTTTAGTTTTGATTTTTCTGTCATTTGAATGTACTATGCCTAGGTATAGATTTGAGGGTATTTATCCTGTTTGGTATTCTCTCAGCTCCCTGGATCTGTACTTTGGCATCTGACATTAAATTTGGGAAATTCTCAGTCATTATTGCTCAAACATTGTTCCTCTCTTTCTTCTCCTTCTGGTATTCCCATTACATGTACATCAAACTTTTTGTAGATGTCCCATAGTTCTATTTTTAAGATTTATTTTTTATTTATTTGATTTATTTTTGGCTGCATCGGGTCTTAGTTATGGCACGGGGTCTTCGTTGAGGCATGCGGGATCTTTCATTGTGGTGCATGGGCTCTTCATTGTGGCACGAGGGCTTCTCTCTAGTTGTGGCTTGCAGGTTTTCTCTCTCTAGCTGTGGTGCGCAGGCTCCAGGACACATGGGCTCTGTAGTTGTGGCGCACGGGTTCCAGAGTGTGTGAGCTCTGTAGTTTGTGGCACACAAGTGCTAGTTGAGGTGCATAAGCTCAGTAGCTGTGGCATGAGGGCCTAGTTGCCCCACGACATGTGGGATCCTAGTTCCCCAACCAGGGATCGAACCTGCATCCCCTGCATTGTAAGGTGGATTCTTCACCACTGGACCACCAGGGATGTCCCTGTTCCATAGTTCTTGGTTTTTGTTTTTTTTGTCTGATCTTATTTCTCTTTGCTTTTCATTTGAAATATTTCTACTGACATATCTTCAAGCTGATTCTTTCCTCAGCAGTGTCATCTACTGAACCCATCAAAGGCAGTCTTCTTTTCTGTTATGGTTTTCCATTTCTAGCATTTTAATTCTTAAAATTTCCATCTATGCTTATATTACCCTTCTTCCTGGCACATTGTGTACTTTTTCCATTAGAGTCTTTAGCATGTTAGTCATTTTAAATTCCTGGTCTGATGATTCCAGCATCCCTGTGATATCTGAATCTGGTTCTGATGATTGTCTCTTCAAGTACCTCTTTTAGTATGCCTTATAACATTTTGTTGAAAGCTAGACATGACATATTGGGTAAAAGGAGCTGATGTAGATACGGCTTCAGTGATGTGGTGCTAAGAGGTTGGGGGAAAGGGAAGTGCTCCATAGCCTTATGCATAGGCACATCTTTGTGTTTTTGCTCCTAGGCTGTGACCAAGAAATACTTAGTTCTACTCCCCACTGCCCCACCTTCAGTGGGACAGGAAGGCTAGAGTTAGATATTTCCATTCCCACACGTGGAGAGCTGGAGGGACCTATAGTTGGATATTTCTCTTCCCCAAGAACAGCCAGGCCCTGATAAAACCCCAGAGATTAGGCTCTGGTAAAACAGTTTCTCTTGAGGGCAGGGCTTTTTAAGAACAGAAATGCTCTCCGTATATTTCAAAATGGCTACTTTTTACCTCCCCATGCTATAAGTATGAAGAGATTCTTCTCCAATCTTCACTGTGAGAACCTGTTAGAGCTTCTGGAGATAGAAACTCAAAATAAGTGTGGGGACCCCTTTAGACTGGGCCACAGCAAGTTTTTAATTCTCAAGACTTGTCCATGCTGAACCATCAGCAATTATTAATTACAGTTTAGGTTTCCTACCCCAGCACTGGTTTCCATGGAAACTTATGCTCATCGGTTTCTGCTCTGGTAATTGTGATTATCTGTATCCACTCACCTCTCTAATCTGGGGGGCAGCAATTTTCCCTGTGACCTCAATAATCTGACAAATCTAATAAGAGTTGTTTTCAGTTTGTTTAGCTTTCCATTTATTGTTAGGACATAGTGACAACTCCCAAGCTCCTTACATGCAGGACTAGAAACTCGAATTTTGTTTTTGTTGTTGTTTTTTATAGCATTTATCAGCCTCTAATAGACTGGAAGTTTTATTATGTTCATCACTTGCCTTACTCCACTAGAATGTAAGTTTCATTTATTCTGGTGTTTTGCTCACTAATATATCCTGCACCTAGCTCAGTGCCTGGCATGTCAGAGAGTGCTCAAATATTTGCTGAATGGATGCCCACCATTTCTTCATATCCAAGTCTAGGGTATAGAAAAACAAATGAACTTCAATGCAGAATCCTCTATCAGCCATACCACAAAAGACAACTGTGATAACTTTAATTTGGATTTATACCCTGCAGGCCACCTGGATTCAATGGTCTTGGAAGCAAATGAAGTCTAGTTACACCACCTGTCACTCCATTGTTCCCTTGGATTAATTTAAACTGATCAGGATGGCTAGCCAGGAAACCACCTTTCTTAATTACTACTCACACAGCTCCAAACATCTCTCTCCCAAAGCTGAATTTTTAGTAAGGAGAATGTGTTCACAGCTAAGCATACAACATCACAAAGCCAACATGATAGAGTCAAAAGAACACTGCACTAGTAGAGGTAGTCCCCAGGTCCACTGCACTACTTATTAGCTGACCTAACAAGCTCTTTGGTTTGGTTTATCTTTAAAATAGATAATGTCTTATCTACCTGAAAGGGAATGGTCCATGTGATGTCTTTGAATCCCCAATTCTAAAATCATTGATCCTTTGTCCAAAACAAATATTTCATTAGTAATATTTCACCTATAATCAAGATGAAAGACTACCCACACAAAAACAGTAGCAGCTAAGTATATAAATTACACATTATAGACTTAAGTCTGACACTCTGTATCTTGCATTTGGTTTAAAAGGATGAGAAGGAAAGAAGTGGGGAACTCAATCTAAACTGTTCAAAATTATGGCTGTTACAATGTATGATTTTTCAAATTAGCAGATTCTTAACAGAGGAAAATTTGATTTGGCTTTCACCTGGTTAACCTGTTTAAATCAGGCCTCACTTCATCAGCTTTCACTTGAGTAACCTATTTCAACTGGGGCCGTGCAGATGACGTGGTTTATTGCGAGTGGAGTAGGAAGAATACCGACTAAGGAGTCAGAAGACGCAGGCTCTAATTTCAATGTTGACATGATACTCACCAGTGTGTAACTCATTTAATTACCCTGGATATTCTCTCATCTTGAAAATAAAGATAATGGAGTCAGATTTACATAAAAACCAAAAGAACAGCAAGGGAATAATGAAACTAGCTTAGTTACTTAGAGTAATACACAACTGATCCTTAAAGCTAAACATAACCCAAACCAAGAAAGTAGGAGAAATTATCAATGTTGTTTTTTAAGATACAGAAGTAAACCGAATCCTTAATAAAATTGAATCCTCAATAAAATTCATAGGCCATGGAATTGTAGTAATTCAAATTATTTTAAAATTCACTGTTGGAGAAATAATAGTAGAGTGGAAAAAAGTGATAAAATAACTGCCAAGGCAATTTGGTATAAGCAAACCCTTTTTGACCTTAGAACTTGTTTTAAAGACTTCCCTTGAAAGAATTATTTGTATATTTTACAATATTTTAAAAAGCTGGTATTTACTACATGGTATTCAAACTGGAGAAATGTAATCTCGACAAAGAGTGAGTGGTGTGTGTATGCGTGTGTATGCATATAAAATGAAAAAAGTAAATCCTAATACTCAGATTATCTCATCTGTGATAGCATCTAATGAATGTGGTAAGACTAATTGTCTTGGGAAAAGTAACAGAATAAGTTATGACTGTACCAAAGCATAAAACTAGAAAAATTTTGCTTCTGCAATCCGAATTAGGAGTTACTTAGAAGAATTCTTGACTGTACGGGGTTCTTTTCAAGTTGACATCAAAGGTCAAAATGTGTAGATTACTTGCATCTACGCTGATGTTCAAGGAAGGAAAAAGAAATCACCAAACATTTGGTGGAAAAATGGTTATCACTCCAAACCCAGGCTCCTTCATAACTCGTTAATATTTTATTCTCTCTAAACCAGTCTATCAGTACTTTTAATAACTCAATTAGTGTTCTCAATTGCCTTGGGATGGCCTTTATTAAACAGTAACAGGAGTTGCTCTGGAGGCTAGAAAAACTGAACTCTCAATGAAATCAGCTATTCTTAATTTTTTTTTAAGCAGATTACTCAAATAGGTGTGAAATTCATTAGATTGTAATCTCCTCAAAGGCAAAATTTTGTGTCCATAGTGTGTGTTTGACAAGGTATATGATAAACATTGCTTTGCACCAAGTAATAGTGCTAGTTAAAAGTATGGAACCTATAATAAAACTGAGCGACACATAACAACCCTCCAAATCAAAACCCAGAGAACTTCTTTACAAATCAGTCACCTGCCTGAGTTAAAACACATAAAGTTCACTTCATTTATGTTTTCACCATTGTGCTCTTTCTCATATTCATATATATGTACTCACATACACGTGACTAGTGTGACTGAGAAATTAATTTTAATTAATCTAACTAGCCACATGTGGCTAGTGGCAACTATTTCAGACAGTGCAGAGTCCTAGAAAAATGGGCATAGAAAGTAAAATGATATTGAAGAATACATTGAGAGGTCAGAAAAACTAAACTCTGAATGAAATTGACTATTCTATTTCCAAAATACCATATTCCTTGTCTCCTTCACAGTTTTACTACAGCTACTTCTCAATTTCTGCAGATTCTTCCCTTTCTCTGCAAAAGCTAAATGTTGGAGTTCATCAGTATTCCACCCTCTTCCCATTCTCCATGTTCTCCCTAGGAAATTCTTGCTTCAATTACCATCTATTTGCTGGATCATCAGTTTCCAGGCCTAACTTCTAAGCACCAGATCTAAGTATCTAATTGCTTACTTGACATCTCCACTTAATGTCCCACAGGTACTAGAAGGCATCTTCCCCTCACACCCAGACAACTAGAAGAACCTGGTCCTCCTGCAAAGTACCATAGTTTAGCAAATACATGCAGGTGCTTAAGCCATAATCCTGGAAGTAACCTTTGATTCTCTAACTCACTTTTTCCAACCAGTCATCAAGTCTTACTAAACTTTCTTCCTAAGACTCCCTTAAATGTTTATTGCTTTCCATCCCCAATGCTACAATCCCAATCAAAGCCACTGTCATCTCTCACCTGGATCACACCAACAGCCTCCCATGTGGCCACTTGGCTCCTAGTTTTGATTCCCTCCAATCCATTCTTCTCAAGATGGCCAGAGTGAAGTTTTAAAAATATTCAACACATATCATAGAATGTTAAGAGGAAAGATGACAGTTAATCACATTGTGAACAGGACAAATATTTGTTACCTGCCCTGATAAGTTTTCTTCAGTCAATTAAATAGTTCCCACTGGGTAAGGTCTCTTTTACCCTTATAGTTTTTGTTCTCATTAACATTTGAAAATACAACTTAATGGTCTTTATTAGCCAATATTAAAACTTTCTTTTTCTAGGAATCCTGTACTCAATTTCCACCTTTAGTTACCAAGACATCTTAAACGGCAGACTTTCTTATGAAAGGTTACAAACAAAACAGAAAGCATTTTCTTCAATGAAGGCTCAGAGAATGGGGAATTACCTCTAATAATTCAATGTCTCCATTATAGGACAGTCTTCATTACAGGATATATTCATTATATACTGTTTTTTAAAAATCTCCCAAAATCCTATAAGTTTGGAATTTTATAAATAGTAAATATGAACAATATAATAATTATGCTGAAGGTCACTATTCACCACACAAAATACTTTGTTGCATTTTTTTGTGCATCTGTTTTTGTGTATCTTATGAATGCCATTTGCTTTTTTAAAGTTTTCCAGAAGATTAAATGGTAGTGAAGAGTCATTTCTCTTAGTTCCACATTCTTGTGGTTCAATGACATTGCAAAGACTGATTTCATGTCCAACTTCAGTTACACATAGGATTGGAGGTTTCTTAAAAGATTCAATGGCAAAACATTAAAAAATACATTATTTATACTGAATACCTACTAATGACTGACTGAAAAAGGAAATTTTTATGTAGTCAAAACAATCAACAGTATAAATCAGGTTAAAAGTACATTTTCTGAAGGCTGTTTATACCTTTTAGCCTTGAGTCATAACTCAGAATAGCACAAACCACGTTAAACATCGGTGGAAGGCTGATTTTTACTAGGAGAAAAGTCAAAACTGTTAAATATTGTTCTCAGGTATCATTTTTGTAGTGTTCTGTCTATTCCCTGTAAACTGTGTACTATGTAAATTATCACGTATCTAATTAAAAACAAGTTCTGGTGTGCAGATTCAAATATAATCAAAAGACACCATCATCATATAAAATACTTTGTTTCATTCTTAATTACAAGATAACTTTCTGAACTCTGTTAAAAATGAGTTTCGAGGTGAGAAATGAGGAAAAAATATACATCAGTATACTTTTCTATTAAAGACTAATATTAAAATAAATGTTTTGAGCCATATATGAAACATTCCCTTTGGTAGTGGAATGAGGTTTTATGTGCTAGCTAGCTAGCTAGACTTATTGAAAAATAATTTCTACAAAATCATGATAAAAGTGGTATAGATGACTAATGCAAATGTTATTTGTATATTAATCCTCATCAGACCAGTGGAAGGTTAAATTCAGCATATAAATAATACCAGTAATGATAAAAGGTAAATTAGATAACATATGAAATCTAAATAATAATGGTCACTGATAAAGCACCTACAGGCTCTAATTAGACTTTTAGAGTAAGATCCTTTTTAGTAGTACCTATAACAAATAAACTGATTTTAATGTCATTTAAATATTATTTGTTATTAGGATTGTTAGGATGGAGCTCTAATAATTTGCATGAAGATCAAAGTCTCTCCACTATCCCACCTAGTGCCATTTGTGCAAATGAGGGAAAATGCTCCTTCCTCAAGACTCTTTACTTCCATGTATCAGAAATTTGACATAATATCATGATTTTGTTAGAACAAGGCACTTTACTGCCATCTGCTGAAAAACTGTCATAATAAATATGCAAATCTATGATGTGACTAAATCCCCCCAACATGTAGTGTTGTATGCTGCACAACCTGCAAAACCTGTGCGTGATAGCCCTGCCCATACTACTTTCAATAGTGGACACTATTCCTCCTACCAAACTTTAAAAAGTCCCCAGTCTGAAACACTATAAACTACTATCCAGTTGAAGTCTTAATCACTAACAGGTATTTATATTGGTGCAAAACAGTTTACATTTAGAATGTATGCTATCAACAGGAAAGTAAGTGTGTAAAGAGAAAGTTTTTCAAAAGGTACTGAGGACCAACTTCAGTTTTAAAAGTTAAAACAAAAAATTCAAACCTTATTTATATTTTAAATTAAATTTCAAAATTAAAAATTAACCCCACAAATGTTTTCTTAGAATTAGTGTTGTCAGGTTTAAGAAGACATTCTATTCAATAACAAAGTACTGATGTTTTATAAAACATTCTCATAATATTTTTGTAATACAACAGCATTCAAGATACTCCCTTAGATACCAAATCAGTATTACAACTCTTGCATATTTAAATTCTGAGATTTGATAATTAACCAAAGATTGTCATGTGTATTCCAGTTCCCCAAATTGGCTCTTAAAGGCTAAACCAACCAAAAGAATAAGGCAAGAGAAAAGTTCTAGCTAAAGATATGTGGTATACCATCTTCTTCTGGTATAGGCAGAAGGAAATCTTTCTTCACAAGTTATTTATTTTAGTTAAATTTGAAAATTTCAGGAATGTATTCTTTTTCTTATTTTGGGTTGTACCACTTGCTTTCAACTAAGTTTTAATCATGCAAGAATAACCATATATCCTGGTTTTCCAGACAGTTCTGATGTATGGCTACTGGCCCAACACAACAATTTATAGCCCCCTTTCCATTTCAAAGTGTACCACTTTATACACTTTAACCACGACCCTTTCTTACTGATGAACAATTACAAATTCTGCAAGCTGAAATTTGGACTCACTATTTATACATGGCTTAGCAATAACTGAGATGAAAAGCAAAAGTTACAACAAAAGTTATCAGAGAAAGACTAAATTGTGATATATAACAGTTTATCTATGTTAAATGATTCAGGCTTTTACAGTGAGATAAATTAGAAATACGCAATTACATTTATAGAGCTCATTTCAATTGTATTTCAATTGTATTATCCACCTTTTACTAAAAGTACAAATAAATATTTATGTGTATTTTCTCCTCCAAGAGTTTCTATCTTCTACTGTTTTCATATGTATCCGTCAAATCCATAAATTACTTAGCATCTCCCGATTCTTTCTGTATGAAATAATCATTTGGGATTTTAAAAGTATTAAACTACCACAAAAGGATTGTTTGACATTGTCAGTTTGCTACTATATATATTAACAAAAAGCAAAGTTTAGAGCAATGTTTTTACAGTGTAACATTCTATGACATTTTCTATTTACTGAGCCTCACAGAGAAACCAAACCTAAATTCTTTTAAAAAAAAAATAAAGGACAATTGATGGACATGGCAATTTGTCCCACTGCAGTTTTAGGAAAATATTAGTTCATATGTAGTCATTCAACAATATCCCTTACTATACTCAAACTACTTAAATATTAAATATGATCGCACAGGATAATTGGGAAATTAGAGTCCATTTTAGTTTTGTGTTAGAAGTAATGAAATTCATGAGTTCTTGCAAGGCGGCAGCCATACATGTGACACGTTTTATGCATCTTAAAAAAATATATATAATTCCTCAGCTATAGATGGTTTGCCTGTTATATCACTTCTACATGTAGGACTGTGATCACTTTGCATTTCTCCTGCAAACTAACATAAATGAGAGTAGGGGGACCAAAATGTTTTAAAAACCATATCTATATTCATTTTTAAGAAACAATACCCATATTTTTTTCAAAAAAAAAAGACATTAGGTTACTGCCTTTAAAGTTCAAGTTCCATTATCTTAAGATATAAACACACCTGGATATGAGATTTTTAAAAACCACACACACACACAAGCTCTAGGTAGAGCTGTAATAAACAAATTCCTTTTATAAACACAACTTTAACTGAAAAGCCACAGTAGATGGAAAAAAAGAAGAAAGGATATTACTTGGTAAAATCCAGTGACATCTACAATAGTTTTACAGCACATTTAAGCATTCTACGGTTTTATATCTTTACCTGCCTTCCATTTCTTAGTTGCTCCTTTAAAAATTGCCAATTACGTCTACAGGTTGAACCTCAAACTTAGTCCTGATTTTGAGTGCCAGGAAAAGCAAAACAACACTCCAAATTTCTATCTTAATGTTATAACCTTACTTCAAAAATGGTTTTATTTAAACTACAATGCCCATCTAAATGGAAAAAAAAAAGAAAAGAAAACCAAGCAGCAATATGTAATTATACATAATAGTTATTCATTATATGGGAAGTGTTTTTTAGGATGATATCTAGAATGCACTTGCTCTGTGAGTCTCTTCAAAAATTAAATCGACTAGACTGACACTATCAAAAGTAAGCATACTGTAATAAGGGGCACACACAATACTGCTAGCCTTAAAAGCAGTAAAGCAAAAGAAAATATACCAAACAGCACATGCATATCTTACAGAACTTCCACTGAACTATCAATGGCTTCTATGCAATGTGCTCTTTTCCATAACTGTATTAACTACCAAAAAAGGAAAGATGAGATTGAAATCAAAGGTACTGAACTGAATTGTCTGAAGCCAGTACTCCACATGTGGGGAAAAGTGCATTTAGTTCAGCAGCAATATAGCACAGTGTGAAGATATTGTGCTTAGACGCAGATATTCCAGAACTGAAAGATGTACAAGGCAAGTCAAGATATAAAACCATAGTACACTGTTAAATAACCTTGAAACATACATATATTGCAGTGTTCAAAGAAAAACATTCATTTCATTGTACAAGGCTAGGGAGAAATCCTTAAAGTTACCTATCGTAGTTTATGATATAATAAATACATATCTATATAGCATTGTATATACATATATAGAATGTGTGTTTATGTGTATCTTTGTCTTTTTTTTTTGCCAAATTATTCTGTTAGTTTTTGTGGATCTGCAACTTTCAGGAATGAAAACTCCTTTACACTACAAGTTTCTGTTCCCCCAAACTTAAGAAAAGATATTTATACTAGAAAAGGTCTCAATACCCTCCCCCCAAACCCAAAGACTCACTTCAGATATTTTGCTTCACAATTGATCAGAGAAACATAATTAAAGGAATTCTAGAATTTCTGACTGTATCTTTTCACTTTGCCAGTTGTTTTAACAAGCAAATATCGTTTAATATTTAAATCAGCTGATGCAAATTCTTTAGCAGAGGATATAAACTCTAGATTTCACTGATCAAAACAGAGCAAATCAAAACCAAAAAAAAAAAAATCCAGTGATTTACTCTGACTGTAAACAATATATAAAATTCAAATCTCAAATTTCAAAATAAGTTAAAGAAAAATTATACCTTCAGGGCCTATAATACTATAAAGATCTGACAATTGGTAAGGGGAAAATATATATGAAAAGTTGCAACAAAATTGTTTGCCCAGTATTTTTGCTAAGAGAAAGTATATCTAACTATACTACCTCTGGCCCTTAAATTTAATAACTTCATAATTTGTTGGCAAATGTTTTAAGCAAACTGGCATATCATATTACACAACAGAAAACATCCATCAAGTTCAGCAAAGAAAACTTATATAAGCCTTTTGTACAGAATTTAAAAAAATCTAAATGGCTATGATTCCTCTATTAGCAGAAACACATAACGCAGTCTTTATAAATCTGCCAAATATATCAATATCTACATAAATAGATACAGATATAGATATGAAACATTAATGGCAGTCTATTTTCGAACAGTGTGTGGGACCAGCAGATTTGTATCAGACCATGGCACGATATGGACCCTGCATCTTTAGGAACTGAATGATGAAAGAAGGACCCCCAGCAACAATCTGAGGTGGAAGATGGCTGAGTGGACAGTTCTCAATACTCATGATTGAAAGCTTGCTGCAAAGAGCCAGCTCAAAGGGAAGGCTATGCAGATTGGGGTTGTCATTCAAATACAGCTCTTCTAGATTCTCCAGTGTACCTGTTTTAAAAAACAAAATTATTTTTTAAGAAAATTAATTACTATTTAAAAAATTCAACTGGGCATGATCCTTATCCTGGGTATTATGCATACTGAACACACATTTCCTTTTACTCTCTTCTCTTAGTTTTAAAACTCTCTACAACTGTGGATCTCAAACGTTCCCGCATATTCACATAAACTGATGTCCAGATCACGCTCTATACTAATTAAATCAGAATCTCTTCCTTTATGGTTAGTTTTCAAGCTTGGAGTTTATTTGAAAAAACATATACTACAACTCCAGAGACTCTGTTTGGGATAGCTTGGCATTCATGTGTATTTTTTCAAAATTCCACAGGTAAGTTTATTATACAGTCAGTGCCTATAATCACTTTCCTCTTGGAGAAAATGTGATAATCTCTCTCAGTAATAAATTTCTCATGTGAAAGGTTTTTGTTACTTTGTATAAATCTTTCACTAAGAGAGTTATTACATATTTGACAGTAAGCCAAAAATCAATTTATGTAATCTTTTAAAATTTTTTCTTAGACTGTCTTAGGATACTCATACTTTCTAGGCAAATGTTTCTAGCAATTGCATGAGGCCAGATGGATAAACATACTAGAAATAAAAGTGTATAGTTGCCTTATTGTTTCCAATTTTTAAACTTCAAAATTTATAATTATTTGATAGTGGTATGTAGAAAATAAAAAAACAACAGTTACTAGGTAATGGATTTGTTCACATTTAAGATTTTGTTTATTATTCAGAGCAACTCTATGAGAAGTTACTACTATCCTTATTTTACAGGTAGGAAACTTGAAGCTTAGGGAGTTTCTGTACCTTATCCAAGCCACAAAACCAATAAGCAGCAGAGCCAGATTTTGAATTGTCTATTTTACTCCAAAACCATTCTTAACCACTAATCTATAGTGCCTCTGAAACAGCATGGTATATAGATGGGAGAATATAATACATGGGATTACTAATTTTAGAATTACTATGTGACCTTAATCAATTAACTCTCTTTGTAAAATGAGGCAATTTACACTGCCTAAAATTTAAGGTGTTTACATTGATAGTATGAAATAATGGATATGAAAACACTTAGAAAATTCTAAAGTACTCTCAAATATTAATATTAATCAAATATTAATATCAATCCTAAAACCTCACAAGGGAAGGTTCTTTTGGCATAGGACACTACTAATTTAATTCAATCTTGTGTAATTTTTAAATTTGGAAGAAAAATAACTCTTCTAAATTGAGGTTAAATCTACTGAAATATAAGTACGCTAAAACATTGTCAAATATAATATTAACCCTAAAACCCCATGAGGAAACCTAATCAAAACCAACTAACCAACCAACCACTACTGGTGCTCTATAAAAAAATCTTGAGCCTGATGTAACCTGATTAAGATGAAAACAATAGTAGATTTGTTATATTTATCTGAAATACTGCTTGAACACACAAAAGCAAATTATTACTACAAAGTCAAGTATCCAAAGGGTTCATACCAATTTCCTCAGGAAGATGAGTAAGTAGGTTCTCTCCAAGGCCTAGATGTGTAAGATTGGTAAGGTGACCAATGCCTCTCGGAAGAGTGGTTAATTGGTTGTTTGTCAAGACTAATTTCTAAAAGATTAACAAAATAAAAGACGGTTACATATATATTTCCTATAACTGATGTAAATTTTTAAAAACTACATCTAAACTACTAAACCAATAAAATAAACATAGAAATTAGATTGGATAATATAAGAATCACTAAATAAGCTTTTCTTTCAAAAAATATCATTTGTTAGGAAGACAAAAGCAGATAGGTTACATAAACATAAAATTCAGCCCTAATGCTGTAACAGGAAAATCTATTTGGTCCAAGAATAACATGCAATTTGGAATGCATTACAAAAACTTTAATTATATACCTATAAAATCATCAGGATAATGTTTTACCTGTAAATCCTTAAGATAAGCAATTTCATTTGGCAAGGATTCTAATTTGTTCTCCTCTAAATCCAACTCTCTTAACTTCCTAAGGTTTCCAAGACCATGGGGAAGCTTCTTTAGAAGATTGTTTGATAATATCAGAACCTAAAGAGAAATTTTTGATAATGTTTGACAGCTCACAAAACAGAATTATGTATTATTGTGTGGCTTAAAATTTATTAAGCAATGCTAATTTCCTAAACAGTGAATATTAAGGGTAATGTTTAATTATATAACAAAACATTAAACTTACTATTCTAAAAAAAAATCACCATAGTTATTGGAAACAAAATAGTTTAAGACAAAACTAATAAAAGCAAAAGGAAAGAATTTAGTTTTAACTAAATTACAAAAAATATAAAATTATTAACTACTTGCACTTAGATTCATACAGTTAATGGTATTTTGATACTGAATAGTTACAAATATGTATCTAATAGGAAACCAATTATTTATTCAAAACTCCTTACAAACCATCATTTAAGGGAGACAATTGACTTCTAAATTGCCCATATCAATCCACTATAGTTATTATTTGTAGAAAATTTATTACATTGCAAGGCATCCTGAAATATCCTGAAGAAGGAAAAAAAAAAAGGTTGAAGAAGATAACAGTCCTTATTCTCAGAGAAGTTACAATGGGGGAGGGTTAGGTGGGGAAACAATACTGGGTACAGGGATAGTGAAAAGAGCACTAAATGAAAAGATCTATATAAAGTTCTGGCTAATTTTTTATGCCCACTTGTTTCTCCCAAAGTTATACTACACATAATGAAGTAAACATATTCAGTAAGACCAAGAAATGATATCATTTATTGAGCTATCATTTACTGAGTTTACTACTATTTGCATTGCACTATACTAAATGAGAAATGTGCATTATTGCATTTAATCCTAACTAAAACTTTATGAGGAGAATACTATCATCCCCATTTCACAGCTGAGGAAACTGAAGCTTGGGCATGTTAAATCCATAAATAGAGAGAGTTAAAGTGGAACTGTACCCAGATCTGTTCGGCTTCAAAGCTCCTGCTGTTAACCACTACACCATACTATTTCACCTTACTAAATACAATAATAATAGAGAAATTAGATTTTTTTAAAACATGAATACAGAGGACATTTTTAGAAATGCTTATTTACTATTAGTAAACTTTTTCATCAAAGGGTGAAAATGTTAGTAACTTAGAGGCAGGAGAAATCATCCTTGACTGAGGAGGTGACAGGAAGATGGATCTTTAATTATGAGAAATAATTTTAAAAGAAAAATTTATGGGGATGAGAAGAGAGCATACTAGATATTGGGAACAATAAGACTAAAGGTACAGAGCTAGAAATATGCACACACTGCCAACAAAGAAAATAATCAACTTAGTAAATAAAAGAGGAGGTGGGTATTCAGGACAGAGAAGTAGGTCAGAATTACGTGAAGGGTTCTGAATTCCCATCTGAGGACGCCATAATTATTTTAGAGGACAATGGTGCAACATTCTTAAACAGAGCTAAGAAAAAAATATGTTCTAAAAGATGCTAAGTTTTAGAGACCCTTTCTTTCAAAGATACTTTATAGCATTCAAACCTACCAACTTTTAGTGGGCAAGAGTAATTCAAAAGCATTGAGCCCAGATTAAGTCAACACTTCATCATCCTAATAGGGCTGCATGTTTAAGAGAGCACTAACATTTCTTTTCTTTTCTTTTTCTTAACTGATTAAATCTGGACTTTATCTATTTATTTATGGCCATGCTGCATGGCATGTGGGATCTTAGTTCCAGACCAGGGATGGAACCCATGCCCCCTGCATTGGAAGCACACGGTTGTAACCACTGGACTGCCAGGGAAGTCCCGAGAGCACTAACATTTCTATTGGGTTGGCCAAAAGGTTCGTTCGGGTTTTTCCGTAACATCTTACAGAAAAACCCGAACGAACTTTTTGGCCAACCCCGGTAATTATGATCTTCACCCACTTAGAAACTGTTTAACTGGAAACTTCACAAGTGAGAAAACTGTGGAAGAGTCTAAGGAGTTCTAGATGCTCTTTTATACTCACCTCAAGAGAAACAAGACCAGACACATCCTCAGGGATCTTCGTGAGCTGATTTGTAGCTAAATTCAATTCTACCATACTGGTCCAAGTTCCAAAATCCAAGGGAAGTGATGTCAACTGATTGTCCTGACAAAGATAAAAAGAAGCATTCAAGGTAAAACCACAAAAACAAAGCACCATATGTACCTCCCTATAGAAAGAGATTTCTTAAACAGAAAAAGTCATTCCCTTTTTTGATGTCTAAATATATTGGATGGGCCAAAAAGCATCTTTGGTTTTCTAAGTAAAAATAAAGGACACATTTTTTCATTTTCACCAAGAACTTTATTGAACAACGTATTCACCCTTTTGTTCCACTAAGTTCTGCCATTTTTCAGGCAACTTCATAATTCCATCTTCCCAAAACTTTTTATGTTTTTGAGCAAAGAACTGGTCCAGGTGCCTTTTACAGTCTTCCAGGGAATTGAAAATTTTCCCATTAAGAGAATTCTGTAAAGACCGAAATAAATGGAAACCCAAAGGTGCAATGTCTGGTGAATACAGCAGATTAATCAGAACTTCCCAGCCAAGCTGTAACAGCTTTTGCCTGGTCATCAAAGAAACACGCAGTCCTGCGTTATCCTGATGGAAGATTATGCGTTTTCTGTTGACTAATTCTAGACGCTTTTCGTCAGGTGCTGCCTTCAGTGGGTCTAACTTCGAGCAGTACTTGTTGGAATTAATCATTTGGTTTTCCAGAAGGAGCTCATAATAGAGGACTCCCTTCCAATCCCACCATATACACAACATCATCTTCTTTGGATGAAGACCAGCCTTTGGTGTGGTTGGTGGTGGTTCATTCTGTTTGCCCCATGAGCTCTTCCATTCCACATTATTGTACACTATCCACTTTTCATCGCCCATCACAATTTGTTTTAAAAAGGGAACATTTTCATTACGTTTCAGTAGAGAATCGCATGTGGAAATATGGTCAAGAAGGTTTTTTCACCTAACTTATGTGGAACCCAAACATCAAAGCGATTAACATAACCAAGCTGGTGTAAATTATTTTCAATGCTTGATTTGGATATTCTGAGTATGTCGGCTATCTCCCGCATAATATAATGTTCATTGTTCTCAATTATTGTTTCAATTTGATCGTTATCAACTTCAACTGGTCTACCTGACCGTGGAGCATCGTCCAGCGAGAAATCTCCAGCATGAAACTTCGCAAACCACTTTTGACACGTTCGAGCAGTCACAGCACCTTCTCCATACACTGAACAAATCTTCTTTTTGCATTTCAGTTGCATTTTTACCTTTCTTGAAATAATAAAGCATAATATGCCAAAAATGTTGCTTTTTTCAATATTCTTCTTATTCTTCAATATTAAAATGGCTACACAAAAATTCACCAATTTTGGTAAGTCTTTTTTTAAATGCACAATGATATGACAGCTGTCACACACAATCTAACAAAATTGTTTTGAATGAAGTTAAAGACAACTAAGTGCTACTAGAGCCATCTTAAGGAAAAAACCGAACGAACCTTCTGGCCCACCCAATAGAAAGAAAAGAAAAGGAACAAAAACTCTAAGCCTCCAAAGTTTTTCAAACAGTAATTAGGTTTTTATTTTTAAGTCTAAACTAGAAGTTTGTTCCCTATGCGATTATCTGTGTTGGATATGGAAAAATACACTATACAGATGAACACTTGAGATTTCAAAGGTCCCAGTGATAAATATAATGTTTTCCTCACTTCACAGTAATGTATAGAAATCACTGAATAAAATCTGAATGTTCATGAGCACAATGGAAGAAGACATATCTAACTATAGCCCACAAGGAATCCAGATAAGCTCAGCAATTCTAGAGATGCTGAACAATAAAGGAGGAGAGGAAAAAAGTTGTAATAAGACAGCAAATTAAATCATTAAAACACTAAGTATCCATGATTTTACTTTAAAAATCCATACGAAAAGATGGTAAAAACATACTTATCATTAAATAATAAAAACAAATGATGAAACACTGTGATTCTAATTTTATTTAAAAATTAGATATAGCTATACACAGAAAATAGAGTGAAATACATGCCAGTGATTCATTAGTTTTTTTTCTCCGCTTCCTCATATTCACTTATAAAACAACTCTTACCACACTGTTGTGTGCTCAGGGTATTTTGGGACTGAGATGGGACCATCAGTATTCCCTGTCCCAGTTGGGTATCAATGATATGTGCCAATTTATTAACAGCAGTGGAATTTTAAAATTTTATGTCCTTTTTGTTCATCTGTATTTAAAATTTTTTCTGCAATGTACATTAATTACTGATCTCATTTTACACAAAATCATCCGTAAGAGAAATCCCAAGTAGCAAACATACATTTGAAAGCCAAGTTTTTCTTTTATTATAATATTTAAACTTATTACCTATTTAAACTTCTTATCTACCTATGCCCAAACTACTGATAGTTATTAGCACGATAAAGCATTTTCATTAAAAAAATTTACTACTGATGCTTATGTGAGGAGGAGAATGTCAGGCATCATTCTGACTTCTTTCAAGAAAATGTTTTGTTAACCATTTGTCTCGATTTTGAAGAAAAATTAATTTCAAAGCTCTATGCAATTTTTTTTATCATTTCACTGAAAACAGCAAGCTTTTCCAAGCTAACATATTACAATAACATAACATCCATAAAAATGTTTAACCAAATGGGACTTCCCTGGTGGCGCAGTGGTTAAGAATCCGCCTGCCAATGCAGTGGACAAGGGTTCGAGCCCTGGTCCGGGAAGATCCCACATGCCATGGAGCAACTAAGCCCATGTGCCACAACTACTGAGCCTGTGCTCTAGAGCCTGTGAACCACAACTACTGAAGCCTGTGTGCCTAGAGCCCGTGCTCCGCAACAAGAGAAGCCACTGCAATAAGAAGCCTGTGCACAATATCAAAGAGTAGCCCCCGCTCGCTGCAACTAGAGAAAGTCCGTGTGCAGCAATGAAGACCCAGTGCAGCCAAAAATAGATAAATGAATAAATTTATTTTAAAGAAAATGTTTCACCAAATGAATACCTGGACTGCTGTCTAAGCCTCGTATTACAAATTGAACATTCAGAACTAATGCCATTACCACTGGTAAACCTCATATAACCAGACTAGTTAACAGTACATTTTACTTGTTTAAGATTATAAGACTATTTTGAACTTCCACTGGTTCACTTATTATATACTTCCAAACAATTATAAAAGATACATATACTTATGAAGAAGTATACATAGAATTAAAAATTATACAATTAGACTGTAGTTTAAAGAACCACAATTATTCTGAAATGGTTCAAAGACAAAAGGATGTAGTATGATACAATATAAAGAACACTATACCTGAAAGCAGGAAATCTACGCTTCCTGGATTCCTACCTCAGCCATGAATTACTTATGTGGCCAATTATTATTACCTGTGGGCCTAAAGTTTGTTCACTACAAATTAAATCACTGGACAAATCATTTTTCATTTCTTTCCTCCTTTTGCAATAAAATTCCTTTTTCTTATTACAAATGTGAAATTCATTCACTGTAGAGAATACAGACAAGTAAAAAGAAACTAAAAATCACCCGTTAGGAAAAAATATTTGCAAATCATCTATCTGACAAGGGATTAATATCCAAAATATATAAAGAACTCATACAACTCAACAGCAAAAAAACCCCCAAACAGTCCAATTAAAAATGAGCACAGGGGCTTCCCTGGTGGCGCAGTGGTTGAGAGTCCGCCTGCCGATGCAGGGGACGTGGGTTCGTGCCCCGGTCTGGGAAGATCCCACATGCCGTGGAGTGGCTGGGCCCGTGAGCCATGGCTGCTGAACCTGCGCGTCCGGAGCCTGTGCTCCGCAACGGGAGAGGCCACAACAGTGAGAGGCCCGCATACCGCAAAAAAAAAAAAAAATGAGCACAGGATCTGAATAGATATTTTTCTAAAGAAGACATACAGATGGCCAACAGATACATGAAAATGTACTCAATATCACTAATTATCAGGGAAATGCAAATCAAAACCATAATGAGATATCACTTCACTGCTGTCAGAATGGCTATTATCAAAAAGACAAGAAATAACAAGTGTTGGTGAGAATGTGGAGAAAAAGGAATCCTTCTGCACTGTTGGTGGGAATGTAAATCGGTGCAGTCCCAATGGAAAACAGTATGGAGGTTCCTCAAAAAATTAAAAAGAGAATTACCATATGATCCAGCATTTCTACTCCAATGTATTTACCCAAAGAAAACAAAAACACTAACTCAAAAATAAATATGCACCTTTATGTTCATTGCAACATTATTTACAACAGCCAAGATATGGAAACAACCTAAGTGTCCACCAATGAATCAATGGATAAACAAGATGTGGTATATATATTCAATGGAATACTATCCAGTCATAAAAAAGTATAAAAACCTTGTTATTTGTGAGGACATGGATGGACTTTGAAGGCATTATGCTAAATAAGTCAGACAAAGAAAGAAAAATACCATATGATCTCACTTATATGTGGAATCCAAAAAAAACAAACAAGCAACAGCAATAACAAAAACCAAGCTCAGAGAGAAAAAGAACATATTGGTGGTTGCCAGAGGCAGGGGGTAGAGGGTAGATGAAATGGATGAAGAGAGTCAAAAGTACAGCATGATGATTATAGTTAATAATATTGTATTGCATATTTGAAAGTTGATGAGAGAGTAAATCTTAAAAGTTCTCATTACAAGAAAAAAAAATTCTGTAACTATGTATGGTGATGGATTTTAACTAGACCTACTGTGGTGATCATTTAACAATATATACAAATACTGAATCATTATGTTGTACATCTGAAACTAATATAATGTTGGAGGTCAATTATACCTCAATAAAAAAGATAAAAAAAAAAGAGATCACCCATAAATAATTCTGATATTCAAAGATAAACATTATATTTTAGTAAACACTGGCTGTATGTATGCATATAAATCTATAGATATTTAATATATAATTGAACACATTAAAAACAGCTTTTAAAAACAATGTGTACAAAGAGAATCTTTACATGCTTAACTTTTTCCTACTTAGTAAATTGAGAATATTTCAACTGGTATTTAATATTCTTCTACACTAGAGTATTATTTGTAATTGCTTCATATTATTTCACTGAAGATATAGTACTTTTAAGAAATGAAATCCCTATTAATTTCAATAAGTTGGTACCAGTTAAATGGAAAGCTCTGCAATAAATATCCCTACAACTATGCTTTACGGATATTCATGATTATTCAAACTGCTAAGGATATTGCATGGTTCTAAGCTATTTGTTGTCTAACACAAATTGTCCTGAAATATCCTTATTATCAGTTTAGATTCTCATCAGCAAGAAACAAGTACCCATTCTGATAAACCATAAATATTAGAAGTACTAGTCATAGTAGTTATTTTCCCCTAATACAAATAGAGGCTTACCTTCATATTCAGCTTACTTAATACTTTTGCTCTGGAGAAAATTCCGAATGGGATTTTGTTGATTCGATTGTGTTCCATGTTGAGGGAATAGATGGTGGAAAACTGAGATGGACCACCTACTGGATATAACTGGAAGCAGTTTCTAGCTAAGGTCAAACTATTCAGTTTCACAAGACTTGATAAAAGACTCTGTAAAAAAAAAATGAAATAAACATAAGAATTAGAACTGTAACAAGACTTATTCTGTAGAGTACAGAGCAGCAGTCCCAAACAAATGCCTCAAAGGGCCTTGCAGGTAACAAATGACAGAGACCGGTTGGACCGGTTCTGTGATGCCTCATCTAGAGGAAAGTCACTCACTACTCAGCTCTAGCTAACTGTTGCCTTGCAGGAATGTGGAGCCAATGTAGTCAGATTTCCAGACTTTACAAAGAAACAGGAAATTCATTTATTTATATTAAATCTCTTGATTTTTATTCTTTGGCTTTAATTTATTTAAAACAGTCTACAGGGTAAAGAAAATATAGCTGTGGGTAAGAGGTGTTTCATGAGTGGCTAGTTTTAGACCTCTATAAAAGCAGAAACATTGGTATCAGACAGTCCTGGGTCTGAGTCCTGACTCTGCCACCTGCTATGTGATCAATCCTATCCAGGTCTTAGTTAAGTACCTATCTCTAAATTATTACTAAGGTTAATATAATGCTTAGCACAGAGTAATGTGTCATTCAGTAATTTAAATGTTCCTTTGAGGAATATTAAATTCAGAAGATAATATACTTCCTCATATTATATATTGCTTTTCCATACAGTAAATTTCTGAGGGAATATACATCTACCAAACAACTATTTACTTAGCATATAACCCCATATTCCCTCTTACTTCAGTCTCCCACCATGTAACCACAGTGCTAGGTGTTATAAAAGAGTCTCTGCCATTAAGAAGACTAAATCCCACTTAGAGAAATAAAGCACACAGAAAGGAAAAAGAAAATAATATATAACTGTATATAATCAGTAATAAAGTATACAGAATAGGCTCTTGCTATTCAAAGTCTGGCTCAAGGAAGAGCAGCATCAGAATCCCCTGAGAGCATGCTAGAAATAAGGACTCTTAGGCCCCACTCCTACAGAATCATAATATGAGTCTTAAGATTCCCAGGTAATCTGTATGCTCATTAATGTCTGAGAAACACTGGTACAGGCTATAAAGCAGTTTTATATCCTGGCCCTATCTTTTAGTAGCTTGTGACTTTGGGCAAGTTATTTCTCTGAACACTAGTTTTATTCATTTGTAAAATGATGATGCCTTATTTTATAGGCTATAATAGAGTTTTTTTTAAAGAAATAAAAATATATAAACAGCTTTACAATACCTCCCATTATAATAAGTGCTCAAATTTTAAGTCACTTCTTTATTTAAATTCAAAGAAAAGAATAAATACTGGAATAACCAGAAAAGCAGGAAGAAGGCTGAGAGTCTGAGAGTGTGCCAGATCTTAAAGGATGAAAAAAAATTTTAAATACTCAGAGAAGCAGAAGAAAATATTCTGGATTGATGTAAAGGCCCAAGCAAGGAGAAAACAAACGTTGTGAGGTGTGTGTTTTAAATAATGTTCTAATTTTGGCTATCCACCATGAGGAAACTGAACACTTAGTACCTGAAGTGTCAGCTGTGATTTGCAAGGCCCACTGAAGGAAAAAAATAACTATATAATTGAAGTTATAATTAGTGAAGTGAACTGAAACTTGTCCTTTATGATGAACACGAATAAGCTACTCAACATTTGTCAACTGCTATACACAGAAAAAAGAAAGAATAGAGAAAGAGAAAACTTTCATGGCAGTCAATTCAGGGAAAATGTCTACATCCTACTCCACTGTAAATAAAGGAGTTCTATTGAGTCTCATGGCAAAAATGTTATTTTTATTATTCTTAGAGCTGACTTACTTTATTGAATTGATATTCTTTTATGAAAAAATGTTAACACCTGAGGATATTTGAAAAGGGGCAACAAGAATGCAGCTCTCCAACCTTTCCATTCTTAGGTCATGCTATGAAGCTTTGGGGTTGCTTATCATTGCTTTAGAGTCAGGCACATCTGGGTTCCCATCTCACATCTTCTACTTACCAGCCTTGTGATCTTTGGTGAATTAATTAGATAATACATCTCTCAACATATTTCCAGAAAAAAAATTTAAGCGTGACAAATTTGGCCAAAAACATGACTTTTCTTAAGTCTTATTTCCCTATTTGATGAGACTACCCCAATAACTAGTAGGATTATAGTGAAGATGTAAATGGAATAATACATGTAGAGCTCCTAGCCTTATGCCTTGAGTATATGTGCTTAAATTCATTAAGTTCTTTCTCCTTTTGTGTTTACGTCTACATTAAAACTAGTCCATTTTCAGACAATCTTCAAATGGAAAAGTAGTCATTTTGCCAGCTCTGATTTCAGCAACATAATGCGCCCCCAGTGAAAACCACTTTCCTGATTTTTCTTGCCAGCTTGAACGTCTAAGTGCTGTTTAATGGATTTTATTATTTTTCTTATTGTGATTATAAATGCAGATAATTACACATTTGCATTAAGAATACACTACTTCCAAAGCACATAGACTACTTTTAAATAAAACAATGTTTTCCAATATTTGAACAAGACCAATCAAGGATTTCCCCCATAGCTTCTCTATCTGAAAACAGGCCTGTTTAAATACACATACACCCTTTCTTCCACAGCCAGACTGAAGAGAGCTGTCTTCTTTATAATTCTCTTATCAAAAAAAAAAATCCTAACTTATTTCAGTAACAAAATATTATATACTTAGCACGTGTCTTTATCCTAAGAGGTTTCCAATAACTATGTTTCCCTTCAGTAACAATAAGACTGGATATATAAATAAATATTAAAATTTCTCACTTGATGAAACTTGATATACACCCAGTCTTTATATTTAGGCATATTGACATTGTAAAAGCAGTCAGTCTTACTTAAGCTCACAAATCACATCCTAAAAAAATCCCAACAAGGTCTAATTAATATGCTAATTATTTCCCTTATTATGGATATGACTTACTGTTAAAAAGAGGATGACATTAAACAGTAGAACCTCACCCATTCTGATCACTGTAAATTACCAACATCACAGAAATTAAAAAATCCAAACAGTCTAGCTGTCAGGGCGATATCTACAATCTGTGGATTCTAATCCTTATCCCACTTAAACTACTACTAACAATAGTACTCTTTTGACACAGGTGATATACTGTCATAGTAGTTTTAGTGAACTGGTCCAGACTAGAAACTACAATCCTGGGAAACTCATTTTTGTACTCTGACCAAGTTTTTTCTGAAAACGCAAGCATCTAGATTATAGGTGCTACTTTATTTTGTATGCCTAAGAAACAAATTAATTAAATAAATTTATTTGATAAAATAATTGCTACAAACCTAGAGCCTCACCTACTCAAATTGTTCATTATAAATCAAAGCATATATCTGAAAAACATTCATCCAAAGCACCTTTATTCTTAATTCAAATACACACACACACAGATGGGAAAATTAGTAATAATCTAAACATAATAGGCCTACTTATATAGTTTTAATTATTAGAGAAAAAAGACTTTGCAAAGGTCAATCAATAACTCCACAATTCCATTCTTTTGCTTGTTAGAATACTACAGTAAGATATTATGCTTGAATAACTACAAGCAAACTTACTAGTTGTTGGGTATGCTAAAACAGCAGGTAGCAAAAGAAGAAATAGCAAGAGTAAAAAATAATAAAGTTGAGAAAAACAATTTAGAAAAGAATATTGCATCTTGCCCAATTAATCTCTACGCAAAAGTGAAAATATTTTTCTAACAGAACCAACAAAACCCAAATTTAAAATAATGTGTTAAAAAAATAGTAGATTCTGGTGACTGGTATTGCTAAACAGGATTTAATGTTATTGTATAAGCAGGGCAATAATTTGGGTCACAGGCATGTTGCAGCTCATATTAATCTGGATAATAAGTAGTGTATTCTATATAGTCATTCTTTTATCATCTTTCTACAATATCTTTTTTCTTTTATTACTGAACTGGGTGGGGTAGCTGAGTTTTAAAACCAGCTATACAACCTCTCCTCAATGGCTTTTATTGTCAAGTCCCAAATGACATGAGAAAGATTTACATGGTACTAAAGCGGAAAGTAGAACACTGATTTTCCACCTTCCTTTCTGTTCCTATAATCTTATCTACTCTTTCTTTTTCGGAATTTTTATCTTAGTGGTGGGCTATATGTCCATAGCATACCCATTATTTAAGCAATTTCAATCATCATATTATTTACCCAGCTGTAAAGACTGACTAGTTTTCCCTTCATTATCTTGCAGGCTTGTTTCAAGAGTTTACCGTAATCCACTTCTTACCTCTGGTAAAGTAGAAATGTTATTGTTCTCTAAATTTAATTCTTCAAGTGCACTGCATTTTGCCAATGATCTGGGTATTGCTGACAGTCTGTTATATCTCAGACCAAGACGACTTAAACTGGACAGGTTTCCTGTGAACACACAAAAAAAGGGAATTTCTTTTAATCCGATGAGCCTGTCACTGTCCCAGGCTATCAAGCAGTATTTATGAATTACTTTGAAGCACTATTTCAGCAAGATCCTTAACTTTTTGTACCAAGAAACTGCACACTACACTCTATCAATTAGGATGAAACTGAAACCACTTTCGTGCCCTCTTAGAGAAATAATGAAATACACAGCTATAAGTCAATTTTTAAAATCAATTATTGGAAAGTATTGTCATACTTTAATAAAAAAATAACCTTTAGATAAGGCCTAATTGAATAACATCAAAGTAGTAAATATTTTAAATTTATAATAGTTAATCCCATTTGTATCTATGTGATGGTGATCCAATACAGAACAAGTGGCTATATATAAAAATGTACATGTAATTTTGAAGAAAAAATTTTCAAATTTCTAAAATGGTATTATTTAAAATATAAGATGCACAACTATTTTGTGAGATCAGAAAGGTTCAATATTTTCCATGAATTTAAATATGAACATTCCAAAATTTCTCTAAAAAGTTGACCTGATGGTAAAAAAATTTCTCAAAGTAATTTTTTACAAACAAAAGTGGAAGTTATAGTCTCTCTTATTATCTAAACATATCCAGCTTGAGCATATTAGCCACTATTGAATAACTAAAATAAGCAAAGCATAAAAATAGACATTTTCTACTTTTATTGCTAAGACCCATGGCAAGCTACATGTAAGCTACATGGATGAATATGATGATATCTGCTATCATAGAAGGTTTAAATCAAATTTAATTTCCCAAATATACATCAGAAAATAAGTTCATTTTGATAGCAAAAAAGATAAGAGTAATGAGAATTTAGTTCAATGTATTTCTTTGCAATGACTGGTTAATTTATTTTCTGATTCCACATTGCAATTGTTGCTATAATATTTTTAGTTGGGCTAGGTTAAAATGTTAAATGTAGCCTCTAGTTTTAAATTAAACAGTATTACCAGTATTAGAAATTATAGGCATACTTCATTTTACTGTACTTTGCTTTATTGTGCTTCACAGATACTGCAACTTTATGTATTGAAGGTCTGTGGCAACCGTGCATTGAACAAGTCTATTGGTGCCATTCTCCAACATCATTTGCTCACTCAATGTCTCTGTGTCCCATTTTAGTAATTCTTGCTATATTTCAAACTTTTCCATTATTATTATACTTGTTATGGTGATCTATGACCAGTGATTTTTGTTTTTGTTTTTGCGGTACGCAGGCCTCTCACTGCCGTGGCCTCTCCTATTGCAGAGCACAGGCTCCGGATGCGCAAGCCCAGCGGCCATGGCTCACGGGCCCAGCCGCTCCGTGGCATGTGGGATCCTCCTGGACCGGGGCACGAACCCGTGTCCCCTGCATCGGCAGGCGGACTTTCAACCACTGCGCCACCAGGGAAGCCTGACCAGTGGTCTTTGATGTTACTAGTATAATTGTTTTGGGTTGCCACAAACTGCACCCATTTAAGACGGTGAACTTAAATTGATAAATGCTGTGTGTATTCTGTCTGCTCCACTTACCAGCTGCTTCCCTGTCTCTCTCCCTCTCCCCTAAGATACAACAATATTGAAATTAGGCCAATAATAACCCTACAGTGACCTCTAACCAAGTGAAAGTTAGAGTCGCATGTCTTTCACTTTAAATAAAAAGCTAGAAATGATTAAGCTTAGTGAGAAAGGCATGTGGACAGCTAGGTTGAAAGCTAGGCCTCTTGCGCCAGTCAGCCAAGTTGCGAATGCAAAAGAAAAGTTCTTGAAGGAGATTAAAAGAGCTACTGTAGTGAACACGTGAATGATAGAAAAGGAAAACAGCCTTATTGCTGAAGTAAAGAATGTTTTAGTGGTCCAGATAGAAGATCAAACCAGCCACTACATTCCCTTAAGCCAAAGCCTAATTCAGAGCAAGGCCCTAACTCTGTTCAATTCTATGAAGGCTGAGAGAGGTGATAAAGCTGCAGAAGAAAAGTTAGAAGCTAACTGAGGTTGGTTCATGAGGTTTAAGAAAAGAGATAGCTCTCCATACATAAAAGTACATGGTGGGCTTCCCTGGTGGTGCAGTGGTTGAGGGTCCGCCTGCCGATGCAGGGGACGCAGGTTCGTGCCCCGGTCCGGGAAGATCCCACGTGCCACAGAGCGGCTGGGCCCATGAGCCATTGCCGCTAAGCCTGCGCATCCGGAGCCTGTGCTCCGCAACGGAAAAGGCCACAACAGTGACAGACCCACATACCGCAAAAAAAAAACGAACAAAAAAGTACAAGGTGAACCAGCAAGTGCTAATGTAGAAGCTGTAGCAACTCATCCAGAAGATGCAGCTAAGATAATTAATGAAGGCGGCTACACTAAACAAGGTTTTCAATGTAGACAAAACAGCCTTATACTGAAGATGCCATTTAGAACTTTCACAGCTATAGAGGAGAAGTCAATGCTTAGCTTCAAAGCTTCAGACAGGCTGACTCTCTAGACTTCTAGAATTAGAAGTGGAGCCTGAAGATGTGACTGAATTGCTGCAATCTTATGATAAGACTTTTAACAGATGAGGCACTGCTTCTTATAGATGAACAAAGAAAGTGGTTTCTGGAGGTGGAACCTACTCTACTGGTAAAGATGCTGTGAAGACTGTTGAAATGACAACAAAGTATTTAGAATATTACATAAGCTTTCATTGATAAAGCAGCGGCAGGGGTTTGAGAGAACTGACTCCAATTTTGAAAGAAGCTCTATTGTGGGTAAAATGGTATTACATACCATTACATGCTGC
The DNA here is from genome assembly GCF_964270905.1 of Leucopleurus acutus. Classification (NCBI taxonomy): domain Eukaryota; kingdom Metazoa; phylum Chordata; class Mammalia; order Artiodactyla; family Delphinidae; genus Leucopleurus; species Leucopleurus acutus. Next base: position 18,959,722 of record NC_139156.1, read on the forward strand.
ATGAAAGGAAAAGTCAGTCAATGCAGCAAACTTTATGTGGTTTGATTTAAGAAACTGCCACATCCACCCAAGTTTCAGCAGCCACCACCCTGATCAGTCAGCAGCCATGAGGACCAAGGCAAGATCCTTAAGGCTCAGATTATGGTTAGTACTTTTTATCAATAAACTATTTTAAATTAAGATTTGTACATTTTTTAGACATAATGCTATTGCACACTTAATAGACTACAGTACTGTATGAACATAACTTTTATATACACTGGGAAACAAAAAATTTGTGTGATGCTTTATTGTGATATTCGCTTTGTTGTGCTGGTCTGAGATGGAATCTGTAATGTCTCCAAGGTATGCCTGTATAGAAGTGGATGCCTGTGTCACACTTAACTTTTTGGAGATAAATATTTTTATGCCTTTCAACTTTCAGCCACTTTCTGATGTCTGTCCATTTCTTTCTTTTTGCTTTGACCATTTTTCAAAAAGTTGTTGTACGAATAATTTTCTTTCTTAGATATGTCTAACATTACTTCAATATTTACAGAAAATATATATTAGCCTATAGAATAAGTTAAGCCTTAAAACCTAGGAGGGCAGTCACCATGCCTCATATTCCTTATCCTGTTATACTCATTTGCATCCTTCCCTTTTGCTGAAGAAAACAGTGATCAAGGTTCTAAGAAATGATTAAATGGAGCTAATTTTTACCCTTTACATTTTCAAGAGTTAGTATTGCTATCAAAAATACTCTGGGGAGGGCTTCCCTGGTGGCGCAGTGGTTGAGAGTCTGCCTGCCGATGCAGGGGACGCGGGTTCGTGCCCCGGTCCGGGAAGATCCCACATGCAGTGGAGCAGCTGGGCCCGTGAGCCATGGCCGCTGAGCCTGCGCGTCGGAGCCTGTGCCCCACAACGGGAGGGGCCACAACAGTGAGAGGCCCACGTACAGAAAAAAAAAAAATACTCTGGAGACTTCCCTGGTGGTCCAGTGGTTAAGACTCTGTGCTCCCAGTGCAGGGGGTCCATGTTCGATCCCTGGCCAGGGAACTAGCTCCTGCATGCCACAACTAAAGATCCCACATGCCACAACTAAAGATCCCACATGCCTCAATGAAGACCCGGTGCAGCCAAATAAATATTTTAAAAAAATACTATGATAATTCTATACCATAAGTCTAGCCAACTATAATGTGAAAAAAACCTTAGCAACCATTTCAATTCCTGCAATTAGAACTATTACAGAGGTATGCTATGCTCATTTATATTACTTTCTTATAACAGTGCTTGGAAACTGGGCCGAGAGTTCGCTATTTATGATTAATTAAGATTCCAACAGGCAGAAAACTGAATTAAAAAGCAACAATAAAAACTACCACTTAGGGCTTCCTTGGTGGCGCAGTGGTTGAGAATCTGCCTGCTACTGCAGGGGACACGGGTTCGAGCCCTGGTCTGGGAAGATCCCACATGCCGCGGAGCAACTGTGCCCGTGAGCCACAACTACTGAGCCTGCGCGTCTGGAGCCTATGCTCCGCAACAAGAGAGGCCGCGATAGTGAGAGGCCCGCGCACTGCGATGAAGAGTGGCCCCCGCTTGCCACAACTAGAGACAGCCCTCGCACAGAAACGAAGACCCAACACAGCCAGAAAAATAAATAAATAAACAAATGTGGGGTTTAAAAAAAAAAAAAAAACTACCACTTAGCAAAGACAAGTTAAATTTGCCTTTAAATTGTTTTCTAAATTAACTAAGGATGCTTCACTAGTATCTTTCTGATGACACTCCAGTGAGATGTGTCAATTTTGGAAGGGGAGAAAAAAACAAACAAGCAGAGGGCTGGGTCACTTTTCAAAGCTCCAGAGAATTTAGAGATCAGAAATAAGGGCAAGAATAATATTTACTATTGTTGTCACTGCACTGTGACATTGAATTTGATACAAATGTTACTTAGAAGTTGGGATGGCAAAAAATAATCTGCTTTATGATGAAGTATGTTAATTATAGTCATATTTCTAATAGCAAAAAATGGGGACAACCTATATGTTCAAGAATAGATGAATAATTATTTAAATTGAAGGCACCACAGTGTAATAGAAAAAACAAAGGATATTATATTATCTATGTGACCCTGGGCAACTTATTTAACAAGAGTCTATCTCCTCACTCATAAAGTGGGGATAATGCCACCTATCCGACAGGGTCACTCTAAGGATTAAATACAATGTGTGTAAGATACTTAGCACAATGACTGATACCTAACAGATCTTCAAAACATGATTTTATTCTATGGTATTTCTATATTCTGTTACAGTCTGTACCTATTAAAATTATGTTACAAAAATCTTTAAGATGTGAAAGACTAAGTTACGATATTAAATGAAAAAAGCCAGATAACAAAATCACGTGCTTTTTATTACCTCAACATTGTAAAAAACACATGCATGCAAAAAGAGTGGGGGAAAACACACCAAAACTAACAGTTAGGGCTTCCCTGGTGGCGCAGTGGTTGAGAGTCCGCCTGCCGATGCAGGGGACACGGGTTCGTGCCCCGGTCCGGGAAGATCCCACATGCCGCAGAGCGGCTACGCCTGTGAGCCATAGCCGCTGAGCCTGCGCGTCCGGAGCCTGTGCTCCACAACGGGAGAGGCCACAGCAGTGAGAGGCCCACGTACCACAAAAAAAAAAAAAAAACCAACCAAAAAAACCCTAACAGTTATCTCTGCATGATAGAATTATGGAAGATTAAATTTTTTTCTGTCAACTTGTCTATAATTTCCCTAATTTTCTATAATTTTGTAATTTTAAAACACCCTTTTGATAAAGAAAAAGTCTATAATTCTAAAGTCATTTTACTTTTAAAAACTGTGATATCTTTATACCAGCCTTTTATTCAATGAATATTTTACATTTTGGAGAAGTTTTATACTAATGTAGACCAAGATGTTTGGACATTTTACATTGTGAGGCTCGTTTTCTCCATACAGTGAGGATATGAGCTAAGTTGTGGAAAAACAGAGCATGGTAGTTTGAAGTTTTAGATAGCCATTCTGATAAAAAAGACAAGAGATAAGAAAGATACCCAAGAAGTAGCAGTAAGAGCCAACTGAGAGTACTCAGCACAGACTTTAGCATAAGATATGCAAAGTGAATTAATGGCAGAGCTAGAATCAAACTCAGTTGGCTCCTTATCAAGTAATCATTTTTTGTGAATTTCATCGACTCTGCTCCAGTGAGCTTGTTTCCTCCTGACACAGAAGCCATGATATGTTCATTCTTGCCTCCACGCTGTTTGACTGTCCTTGTTGTGCTCATGGAATGCATTTCTATTCCATACTGAGTCCAGCATATTTGTTCATGAAGCTTTCTCTGGCCATTCTATGAAGACCTTATTGATTTCCCTATAAACTGGACTCATGGCCACACATTGTTTTCATCATACGTTGGCATTTACTTATATTTGGTCTTATGTTGTTAGTTGTTTCATGGATTAGTTACCTCCCCCAAAAGACTGAAAATCCTTTAAGTAAGGGAGGTTGCTATGTACTTCTGTCTCCACACAGAATTCAGTGCTAAGCACACAGCAGGCACTCATTCATACTTTCTTAATAATTATAGAAGCTAAAATATTTCACTTTGTCCTCCTTTCCATTAGGAACAAGATGCAAAAACTTAAAATTATATGAAAGGTTCATAAAAAGATTTTTTCTTTGACCCATTCTCATCTTATAAAATAGCCTGTCTATGAAACACAGATGTTAACTGGACATGGTTTTAAAATACATATCAGATTTGTCTGGTCTGAGTACAAATTAGTTCTTCTACAAATATCTGCAATAATTTTTTCTGAGACACCCAATGTCTACGCAGCCCATTTTTAGATATCGGAGAACGAACTAATCATTTCCAACTCTTTGCACTCCTCCCATCCCACCAAATCATTTTTTAATTACAAAATATATACATGCAACTTACTCTCTTCCCCAGAGAACCATGGTTTGTAGTCTAATATGTACCTATTGAGACCTTTCTGTAAGCATTTACTTACACATATACAAATACAGGATTTTTTTTAATGTTTCCGTGTTTATTTTTACATAAATGGGATCATTTTACGTACTTTTCCCCCTATATAATAGGTCACAGAAATATTTTCTGGTGAGTAAATTCAGATATACTTAATTTTATTTAACCATTGTATTCTACAATGTGCACCATTATCTAAACATTCCCCAACTGACAGCATTTGTTTCTAATTTTTAAAAAGGAATTCTATAATGAACATTCTAATACATATCTGTGCGTACATGTGAAAATATTTCTGATGTATCAAAAGATATAGATTTTTTTTTTTTTTGCGGTACGCGGGCCTCTCACTGTTGTGGCTCTCCCGTTGTGGAGCACAGGCTCCGGATGCGCAGGCTTGGTGGCCATGGCTCACGGGCCCAGCCGCTCCGTGGCATGTGGTATTCTCCCAGACCAGGGCACGAACCCGCGTCCCCGGCATCGGCAGGTGGACTCTCAACCACTGCGCCACCAGGGGAGCCCCGATATAGATATTTTAAATCTTGATAAGACAGTGCCACTAGGCTATATCGATTTCATTCCCACCAAAATTGAAGGACAGCGGCCATTTACTCATATCCTTTCAAAATGGGGAGGGAGGGAAGGTATCAATATTTTATCCCTGTCTATCCCGTGCCCACGGCCACTATAGCTACAAGGCTGGTAAAGGTGGAAATTTTCTTGCAAGCAGTGATAATGTCTGACTACAAAGAATGTCAAAATCTTCTGATAAAATTTTAATTTGCTATACAAAGTTGAAGATAAAAGAGCCTCAATCTTAAAAAAGAACTGGAAGTAAAGAAGCTCATCCCTTTCTCTCCTTCATACCACTGCTTTCCCTATGAAAGAAAGTTGTTCCATTGTAATAAAATGGCAGAAGCATTTACCAAAGGGTCTATGAAATCTGCCAGAAGAGGAAAGGGCTTATTAATAGCAGAAAGTCCCCATAATTTTGCTCCACCAACTGACATGCCTCAATAATTGTTTACAGTAGAAAAGTAGGTGAATACAATATTTTAACCAATTTTTATTCTCAATGAAACCCAAAAACTTTCTCTGGTAACAAAGATTAGTATGGTAACCAAATTCTAAATGCTTATCAACTCACAAACCCAGTAAATAGAACCACATTCCTGAAATTTCTCTTCCAAAAGCAAAATAAGCTTCTCAGTTTTAAAGTCAGAATAGGTTTCTAGAAGTTAAAAATTACAAAATGGGGAATTCCCTGGTGGTCCAGTGGTTAGAACTTGGTGCTTCCACTGCAGGGGGCACAGGTTTGATCCCTGGTCAGGGAACTAAGATCCCTCATGCCGTGCGGCACAGCCAAAAAAACTAAAAAAAAAAAAAAAATTTTAATTAAAAAATAAATAAAAATTATAAAATGAAAACGAAGTAGTGAAAATGCCACATGAAATTATCTAGTACCAAAACTAGTGGTTATTTAAACAAAAATGATACCTCCTACTTTCCTAAACATTTTTTTTCTTTTCTCCTTTTTTTTGGGGGGGGGGTGGTGTAGAAGAGCATGAACTTTAAAAATTGTAACCTATGAGAATATGCTATTCTGATGAAGAAACTAACATTTGCAAAGCACCTGTCACTTTCTTGAGAGCATGGCATGTTCAAGAAGTCATCCACATTTTGTCAAAGTCCGTTACTCCCAGCAAAACAAAAGAGGTGAAAAAAAGTAAGGATAAAATATCAACGCTTTCTTATGCCAGAAGAAAACTTGACATCAGAAGTCTGGCATTTACTGTGATTCACCCCCTGCAGTGGTTTCAACTCTAACCTCTTTCAATAAGTGGTTTTAACCACAAACTAAACTGCAACCTAGAAATCAAGCCATAGCTTGCTTTAATATTGATCCATTGTGACTAAGAAATAAAATCAACGTTGCTGAGCTTCTGTGTATAAATGTAGGCTGATCACTGCCAATCACTGGCATTCAGTTGTGCTTAACTTTGACTGTAAGTTGCTCTGTGTTCTGCTCTGACAGCTTGCTTTCTTATGCTGTCAGATTTTTAAAATATGGAAACATCAAATGGCTAGGAGTTAAAATTAGATGCTTTCAATTTCAGCAAATATAATCAGCATTTTTAGGTTAATTTAGTCTTTTGAGTAAGACTCTACCTCAAATAGTCTTTATCTTATTTTAACAAAGTAGCAAAAAATCAGTAGAGAAGGCACACAAGTTATAACAATGAAATAATGTCAAAGGTACAATTTTTTCCAGAAACATTAAACTGAGAACCTGAAAATAAACTGAAAAGTTATACAAAAATTCTTAAAAGTTAAAAACTCAAAAGAATGCCACCATTAAAAAACAAACAAACAAGTTGTTATATGTAAGCAGCACTGTAATTACCTAAAATTGAATCACTAAAACTCTGCTTGTTGATATAACCATAATTACTGTAACATTTCTTCAGAGACCACTGCAACAAAAAGACCTCTGTGAATTGTTCTGTGCTCCAGCCTTGAAGGCAAGGACTTGTTGCTTATTTCTCTCATTCTGAAAAGAAATAGAAAATAAAATATTTTTTCCTACTTCAGACCCTCCTCTCCCTGATTTCATAAAACCACCTGAGACCTCAGAAGGCTTCAAGATATCAGGTTCATAGCTTGAAACAAAACGACCTCTATAATGAATCTTAACATTTTCTTAAGTTTATAGCTGATTCTTGAATTAGAAAATATTCACATGAAAAGAATATACTTTATACTCTTCAACAGGGCAGATTAATGGTTAAATCAGAGAAACTCTAAATATGTTTTTAAGCGCTCTTTCACTTAACGGCAACCAGCTGCCCCTCTCCCCATTTCCTTCTGCCTCTTCTTCACATCCTGAGTTGTCAGTGATCCTGGCACTGCTCAGCCTGGAAGTAAATGGCAGTGCGTGCTGCCAAAGAATGGTAACTACTCTAGGAGTATTTGTGTTAAATAAAGAGAGGGTTTAAAATATCTGGGTCTACTTACAAGAAAAAGAAAAGGCAAAGAATTAAAGTGATTTTTGGAAAAGTGATTTTAAGGTGATAGAAGATTTGATTTTTCAATTGTGAGTTTAGGGCTAGTTTCTTTAGACCAGGGAAAAGAGCACGGCAACTTCTGTGGGACTAGCATCAACTCTCCAGGATAGGTGTTATTTTTTGTTGTTGTTTTTCATTTTAAGTTATACTTTTCAAGAAGCAGTCCAGAAAAGAGAAGAAAAGTATCAGGAGAACTATATTCTAAAAGTCTGCCACTGACGGTTTGGGGTGAATTGCTCTTCTCCAGTAGATGAGAGGGAGGATCTCAAAGGTCAATTATGACTGCTGAGATTTGTAACAGACCAAGACCCAAATGTTCTGATTTCTCACCAAATCTCAACCTTCCGCTATACAATCAAAATATGGGGGATGAGAGGGATGGAGAAAGGCAAAATAATTATTTTAATAAACATGGTATATGATAAATGACTACAATATTATAAAAACTTTCAATAAACAATACTTATTCACTTTGCTACTACTTGGAATAACAGCTGTATTAGTTTGCTGACAACTATCAAAGCATATAAAAATAAATGAGATATTTAAATTTTTATTACTGTTAATGTTTCAGTTCTCATTGATTTACAATACATATTTGTAATCTGACCATGTAGAATGTGCTAGAAGTGAGGCACCTGTGTTATTCTGAGATAATATGTCAACTGGTAGAGATTAATAATGAAGTCAAATGTTTTCATATTAATAAACACACTTGAAATACAGAAGAATTACTTCTGATAGAAGAGAGAAAAGAAATGTAAAATTAAGAAAGCCAGGAGAAAGAAGGATACATGGAGAAGTTACCCTTTGTCAGAGGAAGTGAATCCATAGCACCCTAGTCTTACTAACTGGATGATTTTACCATCCTCCACTACCTATGCTATCTCTGTTTGCCAAGACTATTCATTTTAGTACTTTAATTGCATCCCTCTTTGATTGTTATTTAACAAGACAGGAAAACAGACACATGCATAAAATACTAAATAACAAAATATTGTTAGATAATTTGAGAGTAAGAACAGGGCTGATTGATGACCATGCCCTTTATAGAACTCTATATATCCATATGATCAGTTGAAAGAGTAGAGGAAATTATGTGTATATTTAGGAGAAAAGAGTTCTAAGCAGAGAAACTGAGAAGTACAAAGACCCTGAGGCTAGAAGTTGGCTGATATGCTCAAGGAACAATAAAGTATATGCATCTATAATATCCTAAGAAATATACAATAATTATCCCTCAATGAGAGTGATAAGGACATAACTTTATAACATTTCAAGCATCTTTAATTTCAGTTCCCCTGTCTGATTTGCTAGAGTAAACAACCTTTACTTTTTTCTAAGACTGAGCAAGCCTTTAATTTTATAAGTTTCTTTTCTAAAGTGCTTTCATGTTTCATTCCACCGAAAAGTGATCATGTTAAAATGCATTATTCTTTCTTTCCTCCTTTACTATTAAAATTAGTTGGTTTTTCAAAATAAGCAAATTTAGACATATTTCAATGTAAGAACATACAACACAAAGTAAATATGTCAATATGTAATTTAAGAAAACTATACTGAAATAAAGATTAAACCTATATGTTGAACTGGATCAGAGTATCCCAGGGAAATGGGCCCTGGGATATAATACAGTTCTTGAACTTTAGAAATAAAGAACACTTTGGGTGGTGAGATATAATACAGTTCTTGAACTTTAGAAATAAAGAACACTTTGGGTGGCCAGGCACAAAGATTAAGTCACTTATAATGGAAAAAAAATTAGACTGGCTTCATACTTTATATTCAATTCCAGAAGACAACAGAGCTACCTCCTAGTTCTCCTAAAATGCTCAAGGAAAAGTAGTTGAACCCAGTGATTTTTACATCCATCAAACTGTTCTTTAAGTATAAAGGTTACAAACATACAAGAACTAGGGAACTACTGTTCATGAACCATTTCTGAGAAAACGACTACAAGATTGACTTCAGCCAACCAAGAAATGACTTGGGCAATTATGGCAACAGCATTGATGATGAACATTATGACTAAAATAAAAATACAGACTGGCATAACAAGACATAACATAAATGTTGCATGTCCTAACAACAAAGCTAATAAAAACTGGGAGGAAAAGAGACCAAAAAGGGCAAGTAGTAGAATAAATTCACTGATTGCCTCATCTACATTACTCTACTCAACAAAAATAGAATACACATTCAATTGCACATGGAACACTTATCAAGATAGACCATACACTGAACCATAAAATAAGTCTCAATACATTTAAATGATTCAAGTCACACAAAGTATGTTCTTGACCACAATGGAATTAACCTAGAAATCAATAACAGAAAAACCCTTGGAAAACTGTCAGATGTTGGGAACTAAATAACATACTTTTAAATAACACACAGATCACAGAAAACAAAAGGGTAAATTAGAAAGTATTTTGAACAAAACAAAAAAGAAAACACAAGATGTCAGAATTTGTGGGATGTTGTTAAAGCAGTATGTAAGGCAAAATTTATAGCACTAAATGCCTGTATGAGAAGAAAGGTCTCAAATCAATAATCTCAATCTTCCGCCATAAGAAACTAGAAAAAGAACAAATAAAACTCAAAGTAAGCAGATGAAAGGGAAGAAGAAAGGTCAAAGTGGAAATCAATGAAACAAAAACCAAGGAAAGAATAGAGAAAAATCAATACTTTGAGACAATCAATAAAACTGGTAAAACTGATAAACCTCTAACCAGACTGATTAGGGGAAAAAAAAAAGAGAGAAGATATAAATTACCAATATCAGGAATGAGAGAAATGGCATTACCACAGATTCTATAGATATTGAAATAATAATGGAATATTATGAACAATTTTATGCCCATTAAATGTGGCAACTTAAAAGAAATGGACACATTCTTTGAAAGACACAAATGATCAAGTTTTCTCAAAAAGAAAGTGATAACCTAAATAGCCCTATGTCTATCAAAGAAATTGAAATTGTTTTCAAAAACATTCCAACAAAGAAAAATCCTGACCCAGGTGGCTTTACCAATTAATTTTATCAAATATTAAAGGAAGAAATATGTCAATTTTATACAAACTGTTGCAAAAATTGAAGAGAAGGGAGTACTTCCCAACTTATTATATATGGCCAGGATTACCCTGAAACTGAAACTAGACAAAAACAGGTTTTATAACATTATGTATGAATATATTGTTTGTTAAAATTAATTAAGTAAATCTAATTTTTAAAACTTCTACCAGAATGTATGTTTTTTCATTATTTCTTCTTGGTAAGCAATTTCAATCTTATTATCTGGGTTTTTGTCAAGTTCAGGGAAATATTAAATTATATTTTATAGCTTCTTCATTGTCTTACTCTATTCTCTTTCTAGAACTTCTAGTCCTGTCTTCCATGACTTTTTTTTCATTTATTTTGTATTTATTTGGTATTTTTCTGTCTGTTCTAGACTCTAGGGGACAAGAATCAGAAAGATATAGGTTCTAATGGCTAGCTATTATATCCTGAAGAAGTCTCAGATTACTCTTCTGTGAACAGGTGTCATCTAACCAAAGACAGTCTATTGTAACTTATTTAAAAATTCCATAACAATGGCTTGTTTCAAGTAGTGGTAGACTAGATAATTCAAGCAACCCCTCCCATTGAAGAAAACTAAAAACACTTCTAAAACAAAAACCAGAAAGCTAACAAGACTGGAAACCAGCTGGGAACCCAGAAACAAGCAAAACACTGGAGAAGATTTTGTCCCAAGAGTGCTTTCCTAGCTAGAAGATGCAGCTGAAAGGCTAAAGCATGTTTCCACCAAAAGTCAAAATCTAGAGCCTGCCAAGGGGGAGGAGTCTAGTAATCAATATCAACTGAGACCCTACAGGGCTGCACCCTAGTACAAGGGGTAAACCGGAATTAAAACAACCCTCCAATTAGTCTGCCGCTTGTCTCTGAATCACTTGGGGGACCAGAAAAATCACAAACCTTAGAACACAGATGGAATAAAGTGGTCACCCTAGGTACCTGAGAGAAGCAAACAAAAATCCTTCTGGAGAAAGATAACATTATCACAGGCCTCAAATGATTTAGTAAGAGAACCTTGTAAATATTCATTACCAAAATTATATAAACTTAGTATAGAGTAATTTTTTTAATGTAAAAATTCCCTCTACTGTTTGTATAAATTTGGGGTCATTTAGAAAAAGAAACAAGAATATATAAATATGGAACACATCAGAGTAAGTGCAATCCAACTTTCTGTTCTTTGGCTATGCACTTTCAAAACACATTTTGCACTCTGAGACATCTTTTAGTCCCTCAATATTACAATGAACAAACTTTAAAATATACTGGCCATGTTTTAAAAACTAAACAGCAATGATTTTATTTTTCAGTGTGGTCTATTTTAGCAAAGAAGGGACCGCACCCTATACAAGAGCATGCAACATTCTGAAGTAAGCAAAAACAGAAAATGCACCCATTCTGCAATTTAAGCAGATTTATATATAGAACATATACATATTACTCAATATTCTATCTTCTTTACAATTTAATTGAGATCATTTCCTAAAATTTAGTTATTTTCTTTGCCTGGAAATGGAAATTAAAAAATGATTTTAAAATACTGTCTTTTAGAAGTTTTACCACTTTGACAACCCTGAATTTTAATTTTTTATTATCAAAATGGATTTTAATGTCCAAGTAGCTATAAATGATGAACAGTATCTTCTTTCTCCTCTCATACCTATAGTATCTGGGAGGTCTAGCAATTCATTGTGCTGCAAGTCAAGGTTGGTTATCTGTGTGCAGTTTCCAATCTCCTTTGGAAGGTGTTCAAGTTGATTGTGAGCTACATCCAGCGTAATGAGGTTACATAATTCACCTGTAAATTGACCAACATAAAAATTTAATAAGAATTTTTAAAGAATATATTAAATAATGAAAGAAAAACATTTTCTATATCATAACTATACTTTTTCTGAAAAAGTAGAAGTCAAACACAAAATTTGAAGCTGTTATTTGAAAATGACATTTTACAAACATTGAATTATGAAGCTAATATAAGGTTATATGTCAATTATACCTAAAGAAAAAAGGAAAATGACATCTGATAATGTTAAAATGTTGGTTGTAAATCATTACCAACCAATATTATATATTTTTTTAACTTAAGTAACCAATTTAACCACATTTACATTTGTATATTCCATTACTTCAAAAAGAGCTTACTAATTTTTTAAACCAAATTCAACACAATAATATCAGATACATCTTGAGTTTAACTTGAGGGTCACCTTTACCTCAAAATATGTATGCTTTCAAATAAGCATATGTTCTGATGTTATATAAATAAGTAAACTGAGATTTATAAATCAAAACTGCTTCTCAATTTAATAGTACTCCAAAAGGATAGAAAATAAGGTATTTTTCTCCTCATTCTGGTTGAAAGGACTGTATTTGGCAATTCAGATTATTCTTAGTGTTTTTCTGTCTTCAAAAACTTATTTATAAAAGTTATATTGGCTCTCTCATGATTTTCCTTTTTTTTTTTGGCAGAGGTTGGAAATACTGAAAAAGTAAGATAAGCAAATGAAGTGCATAAAACTGAAAAATGGGTGTAGGGCATATTATTAAGCCACATATTACAAACATAAGCAACAAAAGAGAAAGTAAATTGGATTTCATCAAAATTTAAAACTTACATGTATCAAAGGACACTATCAAAAGAATGAAAAGACAACCCACAGAATAGGAGGAAATATTTACAAATCACATATCTGCTAAGGGATTAATTATCCAGAATGTATAAAGAACTCCCATAATTCAACAACAAAAAAACTAACCACCCAATTTAAAAGCGGACAAAGAACTGGAACAGACATTTCTCCAAAGATACGCAAATGGCCAATAAACACATGAAAAGATGCTCAACATCACTTATCATTAAAAAATGCAAATCAATACGATGAGATACCACTTCATACCCATGAAGATGGCTACAATCAAAACAACAAAAAGACAAAGAAAACAAACAAACAAAACAAATGTTGGCAAGGATGTGGAGAAATTGGAATCCTTGTGCTTTACCTCCAGGAGGCCCACCCCAGGTTCTCAGGGTGAAGATAAAAGTCCCCTCCTATTGTCACTTAGGCATATCATATTCAAAATCATATACAGATAATCAAAGACAAAGAGAAATTTCTGAAAGAAGATAGAGGGGGGGAAAAAAACACCTTACCTATATAGGAATAAGGATAAGAACACATTGGACTTCTCTTCAGTAACCATGCAAGCAAGAAGAGAACGGAATGAAATATTTAAAGTGTTGAGAGAAAAAAAGAAATCACCAACCTAAAGTCTATATCCAATGAAATTATCCTTCAAAGTAAAGGAGAAATAAAGACTTTCTCAGACAAACAGATATTGAGGGAATTTGTTGCCAGCAGACCTGTCTTGCAAGAAATATTAAAATAAGTTCTTCAGAAAGAAGGAAAATGATATAGGTCAGAAGCTCAGATCTACATAAAGAAAGGAAGAACTTTAGAGAAGTAATAAATAAAGACAAAATAAAATCTTTTATTTTCTTATTCTTAATCTAACAGATAACAGTTTGTTCAAAGTATTAACAGCAACAATATAGCAGGTGATTATAGATTAAGGATAAATGAAATGAATGACAGCAGTGTTACAAGGGACAGGAGGGAGGAACTGGGAATATTCTGTTATAAGGTACCCACACTACCCCTGAATGGTACAGTGTTATTTGAAGGTGGACTTATGTTAGCTGTAAATCCATACTGCAAACTCCAGGGCAATCACACACATACATACATACAAACAAACAAAAAAAATTAAAACAAGTATAAATGATATGTTAAGGAGAGAGAAAATGAAATAATACAAAATGCTCAATTAAACCCAGATAATGCAGAAAAATGGTGAAAGACAAAAAAAAAAACAAGTTCAACTAATAGAAAACAGTTCCAAATACAGTTGATACTATAAAGCCACTACACTCCAATAAAAATTAATTTAAAAAAAGCCAACTAAATCAATAAACACTTTAAATGTGAATGTGAATGAACCAAATAAAAGAGACTATCAAAGTGGATTAAAAAACGAGACGCAACTAAGTAGTACTGTCTTCGAAAAACCTACTTTACAGACACAGGTGGATTAAAAATAAAGGGATGGAGAAAGAAATACAATGCTAATGTTAATCAAAAGAAAGCTGAAGTAGCTACATAGATTTCAGACAAAGTCAACTTCAAAGCAAGGAAAATTATCAGAGATATAGAAAGCATTACATAATGGTAAACAGAACATATCTCCAAGACATAATAATCCTTAAAGTGTAAGCAGCTGCTCATCTCCTCCATATCTAGTATAGTGCTTAGTACACAGAACCATGTTCAACTGAAAGAATAAATGATGATAACTGGGGAAAATAAAACTTGGATTCTAATACTCTTCAGGCCAGAAGTAATAAATGTTTTTTGTATTTGCCACAACTTTTCTAATAATACTTGAAGTTGTTTCAGTTCCCATGAAAGTAAATCCCACTACTTTAAAGGAATATGCACAAATTCAAAAGTGTATAGAGTCCCAGCAAGTAAATAAAGCAAGTTGGGAGGAGACTGGCTAACTTTAGCCTATTCGGAACAGATATGATTCAACTCAGGTCAATTATTGCTACACTACAGGACTTCTCAACTTCAATACTGAAATACTTTGGACCAGATAATTCTTTGCTGTAGGAGGCTGTCCTGTGCATAAGCAGCATCCCCGGCCTTTACCCATAAGATGCCAATAGCACCTCCCCACCAAGTCATGACAATCAAAACTATCTCTAGACATTGACAAATGTCCTTTTTTGTAACACTGCCAAAATTGCCCCTGGTTGAGAATCACAGCAATGTTGGGACGAGAAAGCTCAATATTGTCCAATTCTCATGCTTGTCAAAAGAAGTTGGAAATTCATATTTTCATATAAAATCTTCTAATGTTCAAATACTAACAACTAATTTTTAGGTTGAAACAGAACAAAACACTGTGTTATCGAACGTATCTGTGGACTTTTTTCAGTGTTCAGGATGCCAGTTTGACACCTCTGAACACAGAAGCAGATGAATTACCAATATCTTAGGACAGGAACTTACATATGACTATCTAATATTAAACTAAAAAATAAGTGTTTTTAAAAAGTAGGGAATATAATTATCTAGACTCAAATTAAGTTAAATCCTAAATCCTTTTTTGATTTATATAAGTCACCATATAATAACTGAATTATTTTGAGTATATATTCTCTCCCGAAAATTATCCTCCAGCAATACAACACTCTGCAAAGTCAGGAAATCATGTTAACACCGATACATTAAGAAGAGTGTCATCTAATAACACTAATACTTCTTTCTCACAATCTAGTAATGACGAAAAGTTTTGAAAATGCTTAAAACTCAGGAAATGTGATTTAAGGTTTTAACAGCATCAGCACACAAAAGTAACATGTTTTTAAATTTTATTTTAGTCCATGAAATACAATAAACTCACAAGTAAATTATATATATTATTGAGTTAAATTTGAAACTTTAGATTTTCCCCAAAATCCACGTATACATTTTAAAGGACTCATGCAAAACATTTTCTCTTAGGAACTTTGAATTTTCTTCAGTCTAATGAAAAAGATCTAAAAAATTTCAGGGAAGTTTATAATTAATAAAAGATAGTTTCCAGGAAAATCTAAAATATTTTTGGAACTAATCCAAAATGTCCTATTAAATGCAATTAACAAAACATTTTTAGTGTGAGGAGAAAAAAAAAGGAGTTTAAGATCTCTCTTATTTAGAGCAACACTCCTAACTGCCCAAGCTTTTCTTGTTCATATTCAAATAATCAAAAACATTTGAAAATTCTGAATATATGATAAATTCTGCACTAGACAATACTGTGCCAGGATAAGAGCTCGTGCTACAAATCACAAAAGACAGAATATTAAATATTTAAGGAGTTCATAAACTACTTTCACACTATTTATTATTTCTATACTCTGTCCAGTTAGTTAGTACTTTAAACATTTATTTTACTATATGATCCAAATATTATTAACAAAATATAAGTTCATCTCAGATGGTTCTAAAGGACAATAATCAAGGCCTTAACAGTGACTTGTCTCTGGCTGGGTTGAAGAGTGGTTTTTATTTTCTACTTTATATATTTGTATTTTGTGATTTTTCCTTGTTTTTACACATTTTTTAATCCAAAGAGAAAAAAAAAAGGGAGATTCAAGAGGTAAATACTAGCAGTCTCTCCTACACTGTACATGGAAGAGCATTTTTTGACTCTTAAATAGAAGTTTCCTGTCTGTGGAGCAGATGTATCTTTTAGTGAAAATGAACACATCATGTTATCATATTGATGACACGAGCCATTAATACGATACACCTTATGACTCATATTCCATATTTAGTAAGCAATCTTTTAAGTTTGACTTCCTACATAGATTTGCCTACAGAGAGAACACGGACTTCATTCACTGATCCATTCTACAAATACTTATTAAGCACCTACCATGTACTAGGCACTATTCTAGGGACTGAAGATACAATAGGGAAAAAAGAGGTAAAATTCCTGCCTTTGGGCTTCCCTGGTGGTGCAGTGGTTGAGAGTCCGCCTGCCGATGCAGAGGACATGGGTTCGTGCCCCAGTCCGGGAAGATCCCACATGCCGCGGAGCGGCTGGGCCCGTGAGCCATGGCCACTGAGCCTGCGCGTCCGGAGCCTGTGCTCCGCAACGGGAGAGGCCACAACAGTGAGAGGCCCGCGTACCGCAAACAAACAAATAAAAAAAACAAAAAAAAATTCCTGCCTTCATGGAACTTATATTTTAATATGGAAAAAATAAATAATATATAACCAAGGTGAGGACGTATAAAAGCTATAAAAGAAAATAAAGCAGGATAAAAGAGTGTGATGGGGGAAGGGGAGATTAGAGATATTGATAGTAAGTAGAAGGGGAAAGTAACCCCGATGGAGCAGCATTTGAGTATACACCTGAATAATGGGAGAAGAAAGAAACAATGGAAATATCTGGGGGAAGCTGAGTGAACAGCAAACACAAAGACTCTGGGGCAAGAGAGTAGTTCAAAACACAACAGGAAGCCAGTGTGGCTGGAAGAATGAGTAAGGAAGAAAGTGACAGGAGATGAAGCAGCCCGGAGTCAGGGTCTTGTGGGCTAAGGTAAGGACTTCAGCTTTGACTAAGGAGGTAGTGGTGAGGGTAGTAAGAGTAGTTTTTTTGTTTGTTTTTAGAGCAGTTTCAGGTCTACAGAAAAACTGCACATAAAGTACAGAGTTCCCACATACCCCACCTCCTCACAGTTTCCACTATTATTAACATCCTGCATTTGGTGCATTTGTTACAGTTGATGAACCAACATTTATACATTATTATTATTAACTAGAAGTCCATATTTTACATCACCACCCACTCTTTGTGTTGTCCAGTTCTACAGGTTTTGATAAGTGCATAATATCATGTATCCATCATCACAGTATCATACAGAAGTTTCACTGCTCTAAAAATCCCCTGTGCTTCACTACTCATTGATCCATCTCTCTCCTGGGGCCCTTGGCAACCATCGATCTTTTATTTTGCCTTTTCCAGAATGTTGTATAGTTGGAATCATATAATATGCAGCTTTTCCAGATTGACTTCTTTCATTTAGCAATATGCATTTAAGGTTCCTCCATGTCTTTTTGTAGCTTGATAGTTCATTTCTTTTTTACCACTGAACAAATATTCCATTGTATGGGTGTACTAGTTTACTATTCACTCATTTATTGAAGGACATCTTGGTTACTTCCAATTTTTAACAATTATGAATAGAACAGCTAAAAACATTTTGTGTAGTTTTTTGCATAGACATAAGTTTTCAACTCATCTGAGTAAACAGGAGCATGATTGATAGATTGTATGGTGAGACTATGTTTAGCTTTGGAAGAAACTGCCACTGTCTTCGTCTTCCAAAGTGTCTGTACCACTTTGCATTCCCACAGTAATGAATGAGAGTTTGCACCAGCATTTGGTATTGTTCAACCAAAAACAATAGAATGAATAAATAAAATCATGGTATATTCACACTATGAAATATTATGCAGTAATGAGAAGGAACATTCTCTAACTATATACACCAATATGATGAATAATGTGAAGGACAGCTCTTCCTTATAGAAGAATTTCAATTAATAAATGCAAAAGGAACAAGGGAAATTTTAAAAAATCATCATTAGAATATAGTAATAATTGTTTTGGGGAAGAACCACCAAGGAACCCTCAGTATTTGTTTTGCAATTTTTCTTTACCTCTAAAATTTGTCCAAAATGGATAGCTTAAAAAAGATAAAGTTTAGGGCTTCCCTGGTGGCGCAGTGGTTGAGAGTCCGTCTGCCGATGCAGGGGACGCGGGTTTGTGCCCCGGTCCGGGAGGATCCGACATGCCGCGGAGCAGCTGAGCCCGTGAGCCATGGCCGCTGAGCCTGTGCATCCGGAGCCTGTGCTCCGCAACGGGAGAGGCCACAACAGTGAGAGGCCCGCGTGCCACCAAAAAAAAAAAAAAAAAAAAAAGATAAAGTTTAAAGTAAAAACGATGGCAATATATTATTATGGGATTTATGATATATGAATAACATAATATATATAACGTATATTGTCATATATTGTATGACAATAATGGCACAAAAAACAGGAGAAACAGAAGTGTTCTATTGTAAGGTTCTTAGGATACATGTAAAGTGGTATAATATTATATAAATGTAGACTGTATTGTTATGATATGCACTGTAAATATTAGAGCAGACACTTAAAAAAGGTATCAGAGATGTATAACTAATATGCAGCAGTTGAGATAAGTGGAATCTATAAAAAAAATCCAAAAGAAGGCATGACATGAAGGGTAAAAGGAAAAGTAACAAATGGCACAAATAGAAAATAGCCAGCCAGCTGACAGATTTAAACCAATCATATTGATAACTATATTAAATGTAAATGGTCTAAACCCTCCAATTAAGACAAACTGTCACGATAAAACAAGAGACCTAACCATATGATGTCTACAAGAAACAATTTTAAATACATATAAAGACACAAAAAGTAAAAAGATAGAAAAAGATATGGCTATATCAAATAAAATCAGAATTTAGAAAAAGAGATACTACCAGAAATATTACCATAAAGACAGATGGTTCATAATGATATAAACTGCATCAGAAAAAAAAAAATCCTAAGTATATATACAACTAGTAACAGAGTTTCAAAATGTAAGAAGCAAAAATAATAGCACTAGTGGGAGAAAGACAAATCTACTACTATAGTTGGGTATTTCAACACTCATTTCTTACTAATTGAAGAAAAAAGTAGACAGAAAATCGATAAGGGTATACAAGAAATTAATAACATCATCAACCAATTTGACCTTGCTCCAAAAATAACAGCAAAATGCACCTTCTTTTCAACTGCATATAGAACATTTACCAAGACAGACTGTATTTTATAAATCAGTAACAAAAAATAGGGAATTCCCTGGCAGTCCCAGTGGTTAGGACTCCACACCTTCATTGCTGAGGGTTCAGGTTCGATCCCTGGTCAGGGAATTAGGATCCCACAAGCCGCATGGTGCAGCCAAAAAGTTAAAAAAGGGAAAAAAAAATATGAAAACATCTCTGAAATACTTGGAAATTGAACAATGCACTGTTAAATAATCCATGGATTAGAGAATAACAAGAGATATTTAGAAAATACTTTGAACTAAATAATAATGAAAACAGAACATATCAAAATGTATGTGCTGCTGCTAAAATAGTACTTGGAGGTTTATAGCTATCAATGCCCTTACATAATGCAAAGAAGAAAGATACAAAATCAATCTAACAACTTAAGACAGAAGACAAAGGACATATTAAACATAAAGTAATAAGGAACTAGATAATTAAGAGCAGAAAACAAAAAAAAATGGAAGATAAGTTAAAAAATAATAAAACCAAAAGCAGTTTTTTTGAAAGGACCAATAAAGCCAATATCAGGAATGAATGAAAGAGGGATGTGATAATATATATATTACAAACTTTAGAAGAATAAAGAACCATTATGAACTTTATGCCAAAAAATTCAACAGATCAAATAAAATAGACAAATGCTTTGACAGATTCAAACTATCAAAGTTCAACTGAGAAGAAACAGAAAACCCAAATAACTTCCTATTAACTTAGTCATTTAAAACCTTCCTACCAAGAAAACCCCAGTCCCAGATTACAAGACTGATAAATTCTTCTAAACATTTGAAGACATAATACTAATTCTTCACAAACTCTTCCAGAACATAAAAGAGGAACACTTTCCAACTCATTCCACAATATGAAGCCGGCATTGCCCTGATAGAAAACCATTACAAAAAAACAGAAGAAAAAAAAGAAATTACAGATCAATATCCATGATGAATATAAATGCAAAAACTCTTTAAATTTTAGTAAATTAAACCTAGCAACAATACAGAAAGGCCCTATTAAAACATATCTATTAACAGGCACTCAAATACTGGTAAATAAATAATTTAGGTTTCTTTCATAAGTTGTGGCCTTCCGTATATTATCATTTGACTCACGTTAATAAGGACGCTTACATTTTTAAAGTAACTATCGTTCCTGAGCTTATAGGGTTACTTTTCAAACATTCAGAGCTTAGCTCTATAAAAATCACATCAAATCTTACTAAAATACATTTGTAAAACTACATAATTAACAAGGGCTGGAAATACTTATTACACAAGCTTGAATAGATTTAGGGACTTAGGTCAGAATACACACTATTATATTTGCATAAATTTGTCTTGAAAGCTTAATTCTCCCTTTCATTGCAAAGAAAACTTTAGTAGTTCTTCTGAGCAAGTGCTTCTGTAACTAAGCAACATGGACAACAGTGTCTATATTCTTTGAATGGATAGCATGCTATCATTAGAGTACAATGATTGCCCTCCTCCCTACACCTTAGCAGTGTGGGAAGTCAAATGTATCCTCTGGTTCTATCAGATCCTTCTAAGATGGTTGAAGTGTTTTTTTCTGTTCTCTTACATCCTCCTTTAGCAATAAGAGTAACTTTTCCAGGTTTCTGTTGTTTAGTGAAACACCTGACAATTTGATAACAATCAACTAAGTTAACAGTTCATTTCTAGGCCTCTAAGGTTTCTTACTGATTTCCAGTGAAAAGAAGTTATTTATTAACAACTATGAACTCCCTTTCCTGATTTCGTTTTCCTGCCAAACTAAGTTACTCATTAGCACTTGTACAAAACACTCAAATGAGATCATTAAATAATGTTACCTGGACCATGAAAGCAATTGCAGCACCTCTGGCAGTCCTAGGAGAACTTCAAGAATTTTAGGAACTAAGGGTTACAATTTGGGTTAATATTAAAAATTGGGTAATAGTATTTGGCTTCACTAAATTCACTTCAAGCCACGTTTACTGAAAACCCACTGTTTATTACCTGCAAAAATTCATAGAAAATTACATAATAGGGAATTAAATAAGATCTCTAAGGTCCTTCAACTTAAAAAAAATTGCTGATTCTGTTCTTAGTATTTTTATATATATTGATTATACATACATATTTATATTACTTGACATAAAAAATAACTGCAGTACTATAGTATATATAGTAGAAAATTGATTGTTTTCAATAAATGTTAATGAGTCATATGGGTTAAAAAATTGCTGTTTCTAATTTCTCATATATCTGAATGCTGTGAGAGGTTTTTTTTAATGAGTAAAAATGATCTGGGTTCTCAAAAAGCATACATAACATAGCAGATCATTCTCCTAAGAGAAATTTACACAAAATTGTATACAATATAAATGATGTAGCATTTTATTGAACATACAATATATAGGACAAACAGATTTTTTTAAGATTCCCTCTAACTTAGCAGTTTTTATAAATAATAATAGGAGGAAACTTTAAGGAGAAGCAATCTTAAACCAGCCTTTAATTCAATGAAGGAAAAGTTGTAGGAATATTAGTAAGAGACAAAGATGGAGTTTATTTCTGGTTTCAAAGAGTAATCATTTTCTTTCTAGAAAAATAACATCATTTAAAACTTCACTAATCAGAGTTTCCTTAAGTAAAGTGATTAATTATTCAAACTGACAACCTGATGACCCTCACTCTAATCTATTCAGGCCCACCCAAAAAAATTTACAAAAGCACATCTCTAACATGAAACTCAAAGGAACCAGGCCAATTGCGGGGGGGGGTGGGGGGTGGGGGGTGGGGGGGGTGGGCGGGCGGTGCAGGGAAGGATGGGGTAAGGGAGTGGTTATTCACTGTTTTCCCTCTGAAAACATGATTTCTTGAGTGCCTTGGTGTTCAGTGAAGAGTCTCTTTCAAGATTAAAAATGGTGAAAGGAGGTATGGGCAGGAAGAATGAAACACTAATCTAAAAAAGCAATGACTAAGGTTTCCATCTATCTTATTTAACACAAAAAGATAGGACATTTACTTTATTTGTCCATGACTTACCATACAAAAGGAAAAAAGTAAGTCAATATTACCAAGTGAAGAGTTTTCTTGGCTGCTCTCTAATGTATTATGTCTGGCTCTTCGTATGTCTTTCAGTATCCTTTTACTGCTTTCTGCCAGTATTCACCCACGTGAATATGCATCATTAGTATCAAATCACATGGCATTAATAAAGATACTATTAATGCTTAAACAGGTATTCAGATTTTAACATAATTTCCCTATAAAGGCAACAGCACAGCTGCTAAATTCCAAATACATTATTTAAACTAAATACTAGGCTATGTTTCACAAACTTCTAATTTCTCACATTCCTCAAATATACTGCTGAACACAAACTGGATGGCATGATTGAAAGTGGTATACTCATAAAAACAACAGAGAAGAATAAGCACTTAATATGCATAATATAAATCTAATATATATATATCTATAATAATGTGGATCTAATACGTATAAATGAAAGTTTAACAAAATGATAATTAGCATATATTTTGAATTGTAAATTCTCTTGTTATGAGTTTCAGCAGTAAGTCAAATTGCATTAAAGACGTATAACTTTTAGAAATGTCAAATTCCGTTTTATTTGATCTGGGTGCATGAGTCTTATTTTGTAAGCATTCTCAAAGGAGCTCAGGATTTTGGGGGTTTTTGTGTAATTAAAAAAGCAGTAAAGCAAGATCTGCATCACAGAAAATAACTATTTCTCTCTTTCCTTTATAATAAAAGATAGCCTTCAAGAGTTAAAAACAAATCAATAATAATCAGGAAACTATAAATTAAAAACATAATGAGATACCACTTCACACTCATGGAATGGCTATAATAAAAAAAGACAGATAATCACAAGAATGTTGACGATATAGAGGAATTGGAACCCTCATACACTGCTAATGGGAAGGTAAAATGGTGTAGCCACTTAAGAAAATAGTCCAGTATTTCCTCGAAAGATTAAACATAGAGTTACCATATGACTCAGTAAATCTACTTCTAGGTATACACCGAAGAGAAATGAAAACAAATGTCTACACAAAAACTTTTACACAAATGTTCACAGTAATTTTATTCATAATAGCCAGAAAGTGAAAACAACCCAAATGTTCAACAACTGATGAGTGGATAAACAAAATGTGGTATAATCATACAGTGGAATATCATTCAGCAATAAAAAGGAATGATGTACTGATAGATGCTATGACCTGAATTTTGAAAACATTATGCTAAGTGAAAGAAGCTAGCCACCAAAGACTATATATTTTATGATTCCATTTATATGAAATGTCCAGAATAGGTAAATTTATAGAAAAAGAAAGTAGATTAGTGTTTGCCTAGGGCTAAGGAGTTGGGAGAAAACATGGGTGGGGTGGGGTAACTGCCAAACAGAACAGAGTTTCTTTCTGGGGTGATGAAAATCTCCCATAATTGTTTGTGATAGTGAACAAGTCTGTGAACATGCTAAAACCCACTGAATTGTATACTTCGAATGCATTAATCATATGGTATGTGAATTATATCTCAATTAAGCTGTTAACACTGTCCCCTCTCAAAAAAAAAAAATCTACTGTAATAGCTTTCAACTGCAGCTACACTTGGAATAACCCAACTTACTCATTAAAAGTACAGATCCCCTGGACCTGCCAGACCAGTAAATCATAATCTATGGGATGAGACCCACTCTTCTAGACTAGTGGGAGCAGTACAGTGAGACCTAGATTCAAACTCTGACTATGCCATCTTCTTAACTGTATGATCTTTAGTAAATTATCTAATCTCACTAAATTTTCAGTTCCTTTTTCAGTACAATGAGGTGAGAAGTACCTATTTCATTGGATTACTGTAAGAATTTAATGAGATATTAGATGTAAATTTACATGTACAAAATAGTGTATGTTCTATGACATACTGTGCTCAAACAACAGCTACTCTTATTATTACAATTATGTTATTTTTACTAGATCTTTATTTTCTTTTTCCCTATAAGGAAACATAACGCAGACTTCAGCAATGTTTGTCCCAAATCCATGCATGTAAGTTAAACCTTATAAATTCTAACTCCTTATAAGAAATATTGTTTTATTTTTTAAAGCAGTTTACTTTCTATCTGATGCCCTGCTCGGAATAAAATAAATGACATTTATGAAGTTACTATTTTTATAGAAATACAGAAATTACAAGAACACAAAACTTCAATGTCACTAATGGTGGGAGGGTGCTCATTAAAAAACAAATCAATGGTTATTTTATAAATTACAAATTTAGGAATAAAGTTCCAAAGATTAGGCAGCCACAAAAATCAACCATTTAATTAAATATAATTTGCCAATTTTTAAAAATAAATTCACTTTTTAGTAAAAATGTTGTAACCATCTGCTCAAGAACAAAGTGAAGTAAATTTAAAGTCCTATGAAATAGTTTCTTGCTTAAGAAATGCATGTTCTTAATTCCCAGGTAATTTGACAACATCTTCTAAAGAAAAAAAAAAATCCTCAAAGAAAGACTTTCATATGAATGAAAGCCAACGTTTTAGAATGGAGTGTAACACATGCACAAAACAACAATAAGTACAAAGACTGGAAATAACATTTTATATTTCTACATAAAAATTCAGCATTTCTTTCCCCAACAGCTTATAATTCTATTCTACAATGAGTCATACAAACAGGTCAAATTTTGACTGAATCTGGTACAAAAATCAAATGTCATTCAACAACCACATTGTTATCTGAAGACATGGAAAGGAACATATCCATTCGAATTCCTAGGGATATTTTAGTATCTCATAAGTGTGTCACACTTTATAAATACAAGTACATTGCTTGAGAAAAATGACTGTGGATTTTCTAAATACATTTAATTAAACCAAAATTAAATTAAGTGTCTGGTTAGAGCTAAATATAATAGAACACCATACCTAAAATTTAAACTGCATCTTTCTCAAAGCTAAATAAAAATTTTGAAACACCCAGAGAATATTATATCTCTACATAGCTGCACAGCCTAAAAACAAAGTTTCCTTCATCACCCACTACAAGACCAATGCTCAACCAATATATTTAACCTGTTTTATTCAGAATAAATTTGTGTTTCACACAAAAAAGGGAAACGTCCCTTTAAAAGCTGTATAATCAATTTTTATGTCAATTTTTCAAACTCTCATAAAAAGGGCCCACAAAGATAATACCGTCTATCAATTTCTCAAAATCGGTAAGTCAACGGTTGACTACATTCCAAAAGTTGCTGAAATTTTTTTTTAATTAAAAATATCAAAACAACTAACTTCTTTTTACTGACTTGTTTATACATGTGTATTTCCTATTTTTTATTCTACTATCTATTCTTTTAAAAACAGTCCCCTTTTTTCAGTACAATTTAGCTTTACATATAAAAACAAGAATGAAATCTACCAAAATACTAACAGTGTTGGCATTAACTATCGCTAACTTTTCTACTTTTCTGTATCCTTAGATTGTTTTTAATGAACATGTAAGTACTTTCAAAATGAAATTTTCTTTTCAACTTTCTTACAACCCTGCTTCTTCACAAGGCTCTGATATGCCAATCTTTTGTGGTAAATTAGGTAGAAAAGTAATATGAATTTAAACAAACACTTTTTAGGTAAAAAAGAAGGTGTCAGAGAATGAGAAAATGCAGGCTTAAAGCATCTTATATAATCATATCTTGTAAATACTTTAAAAACAGGTGGTAACAATTAAAAAATTAGGTAAAAATTCTTTTTCTGCTTCAAATTTACTTTTTTCCAATGAAAATGAAAGCAGATTAGATTTGTGTAAAAAAGGCCCAATTACATCTACATTCTAACTAATTATCTAGGTCTATAAAATAATCTCAAACCATGTACTATTAATACCGCTAAAACTGATTAAAGTAAACCATAAAGAAGACAAAACTTAGAAACCAGCTGTTTTTTAGACAAGTATCAGATATTTTCTGATATGGAAAAGCACTGGACAAAATTATTGAGCATAACAAATACTACAAACAATAATAGTAACCCAAGGCCTCTTACCAATTTCAGCAGGTAGTTGTTTGATTTTGTTCTCTCGAATGCTAAGCATGCTGAGTTTTGACAGGTTTTTGATGTCTTTTTCCACAGTAGTTATTCGATTAAAGCGAAGGTAAAGAGTGGTAAGAGAATCCAGCCTATACACCACTGAAGGAATTTCTCTCAGTTTATTATGCCGTAAATCAAGCATCCGCAGCTTCTTCAAGTTATCAAGAGAGTCAGGCAAACTGGTAAGTGAATTTTCACTTAGAGCAAGTGTCATGAGATTTACTAGACAGCCCACTTCTGCTGGGAGGGACTGTAATTTGTTGCTATATAAATAAAGTTCTGTTAATTGAGTCAACTCTTTGATTGATGATGGCAAGATGTGTATAGACCTCTTGGATAAGTCCAAACGCATTGAGTTCTCTTCCCGGCATTTGTTGAGCTCTTTAATCACCTCTGCATTGCTAGATTTCTTTCTAGTCCCAGGTGCTGGATTTGGCCGTTTGATCGTATTATCAACTGAAAAAGCCACCCCTGGTTGGGCAGCACTGGAGTCCTTCTTTCCATCTTTGGCATCTTTCCCTTTGGTCTTAGGTTCTTTTTCTTTGCTCTCTTTCCCAAAACCTCCAGAGGCTTTTGCCTCCTTTTCTCTTTCCTTGGCTGATGGTGCTTTGGGATCTTTCTCTTTAGAGTCTTTTTCTTTTCCTAAACTACTACTCATGGTGACTCAAGCTTGGGCAAAAACTACATGAACTCCTTTTATTTGCCAACAGCAGAAACTGGAATTCAAAGATGAAGAGACAAAAATCCTACACAATCAAAAAAGGTGTTGGCTTCAAGAAGTAATCGCCATCTGTTACGTGTTGGATCTAAAAGCACTATGCCCATTTCTGATAACTCATTCCAACTGGTAAAATGGTGCTGGTCAATCAATGATTCATTAGAATTCCTGAAATATAATACAGAGAGAGTATTATATTACTTTAGGTTATAAATTTATATTAAGTAAATGGGCTCTGAAAAACAATCTTACTGAAAATTTTGCTATTTTCCTAAGATTTGATACAGTAAATATTTATTGAACACCTTCTACTTTGCAAAATCCATTGAAAAATTATAAAAATTAACAAGGCGGGCTCTCTAAGGAATTTACAATCTAACAGGAAGAGGTAAGATAGGTATGCAAGTCACCAAACTGCAAATGTTTTTAAGAGCTGAAAAGTGGGAGAAATCACAACAGCAACTAATGTCTGAGCGCTTTCTATGTACAAGCACTATTGTATGGAATTTACAAACATTATAACTGCTCTATGAGATAAATTCTTATCTCTATTTTACACACAGAGACGACTGAGGCACAGAAATATTTTTAGTAATTAGCTTTGTGATCCTGGAAAAGTGGCAGAGCTAAGATTCCAATGTAGGTGGTACACTGCCTATATTCTTAATCACTACGGTAAAACTGCTCTATCTGCAGCTAATTACCAGATTCTAGGAACTGCAAAGGTAGCTTTTTTAGTTGATAGTGAGAAGGATTAAAGGTTCTTAGAAGTAGAAAAGGTTCACTGGTAACATGACTGACCCAAAATGATCCACAAAGATTGAAAAGATGAGGGGAGATGGAAGTGAGACAGCACTAACCTAATAAGATCTATTCTTGGTATAAGATTATAATGATGATTATCACATTTAATAATTATTTACTTAAAAAACCACATCAATAGACCATATATACTAAATATATTCCTTAGTCTTACCTTAAATGCCGATGTGAAAGCTTTACAATATTGAATCTTGAATTACAATAAACAAGACTTCTGGTTCCATACAAGATGGAATAAGCCCACTCTACCTTGTTCCTCACATTAATTACAACTTAAAACCCTGACAAAATACATGAAGCAACTAGCAGAATATTCTGAAAGGTAGAGAAAAGAAGGCAGACTGGTTAGGAACCTTGGTTTGCAGATGACCTGGTGGTTAGTACTCTAGGGGTTTTTTGTTTTGCTTTGTTTTTATTTCCTATATATCCTGGCCTGGGCAGTAGAGAAGCCCATAAACCCAAAACACCAATAAGCATGGACTAAAACAAGGTCCAAGGAAAGTCTGCTGTCTCTAGTCAAAGGACTATGAAGAGAATAGCACTGCAGGATGGAACCCTTTTGACTATACCCCTCCTTATTCCACTTGAACACCACAGAAGAAGTCATGTCCCACCCCTCCCAACTGGCACTGAGGCCACAAAGACTGTAGAGTAAAACTCTGCCAACCACCCAGCTCTGCACTAACTTGAAGAGAAGCAGTACACATCCCCCTTGGCATCAGTACTGCAGCCATGGAAACTATGGAGGAGAGCCCTGTTGACCATCCCCACCCTGTACTTAGTAAATGTCAGCCAAGAAGTGGTAGCCCTCTCCCTCTCCACTGGTGCAAAAGCTGTACTATGAGGAAGAATCCTGTGGATCATCCCCTGCCGTGCACTAAGCAAATGTTAGCAAAGAGACAGCACACCACTCCTTCACAACTAGAGGTGGAAGGAGAAAATTATGGAGAGGAGGGAGCTGGAGAAAGGGATTCTTTCAATCTGTGTATTCCCAAGCACACTCCTTAGAAGCTCAGCAAGAAACCAACCAGAATGAAAACAACAAATGCTTTGAGAACTGAACTGTAGTGTGGAATATCACCTATTTTTCAGATTGGTCTTGGGGTGGCATACAAACAGGGCAGACCAGAATACCCCTAAAAAGCACATTAAAAGGATCATACACCATGATCAAGTGAGGTTTATTCCAGGAATGCAAGGATTCTTCAATATACGCAAAACAATTAATGTGATAAACCATATTAACAAATTGAAGGAGAAAGACCATATGATCATCTCAGTAGATGCAGAGAAAGCTTTCGACAAAATTCAACACCCATTTATGATAAAAACCCTGCAGAAAGTAGGCATAGAGGGAACTTTCCTCAACAAAATAAAGGCCATATATGACAAACCCACAGCCAACATCGTCCTCAATGGTGAAAGACTGAAAGCATTTCCACTAAGATCAGGAACAAGACAAGGCTGCCCACTCTCACCACTCTTATTCAACATAGTTTTGGAAGTTTTAGCCACAGCAATCAGAGAAGAAAAGGAAATAAAAGGAATTCAAATCAGAAAAGAAGAACTAAAGCTGTCACTGTTTGCAGATGACATGATACTATATATAGAGAATCCTAAAGATGCTACCAGAAAACTACTAGAGTTAATCAATGAAGTTGGTAAAGTAGCAGGATACAAAATTAATGCACAGAAATCTCTGGCATTCCTATATACTAATGATGAAAAATCTGAAAGTGAAATCAAGAAAACACTCCCATTTACCACTGCAACAAAAAGAATAAAATATCTAACAATAAACCTACCTAAGGAGACAAAAGACCTGTATGCAGAACATTATAAGACACTGATGAAAGAAATTAAAGATGATACAAATAAATGAAGAGATATACTGTGTTCTTGGATTGGAAGAATCAACCTTGTGAAAATGACTCTACTACCCAAAGCAATCTACAGATTCAATGCAATCCCTATCAAACTACCACTGGCATTTTTCACAGAAGTAGAACAAAAAATTTCACAATTTGTATGCAAACACAAAAGACCCCGAATAGCCAAAGCAATCTTGAGAACGAAAAACGGAGCTGGAGGAATCAGGCTCCCTGACTTCAGACTATACTACAAAGCTACAGTAATGAAGACAGTATGGTACTGGCACAAAAACAGAAAGATAGATCAATGGAACAGGATAGAAAGCCCAGAGATAAACCCATGTACATATGGTCACCTTATCTTTGATAAAGGAGACAGGAATGTACAGTGGAGAAAGGACTGCCTCTTCAATAAGTGGTCCTGGGAAAACTGGACAGCTACATGTAAAAGTATGAGATTAGATCACTCCCTAACACCAAAATAATATCAAAATGGATTAAAGATCTAAATGTAAGGTCAGAAACTATCAAACTCTTAGAGGAAAACATAGGCAGAACACTCTACGACACAAATCACAGCAAGATCCTTTCTGACCCACCTCCCAGAGAAATGGAAATAAAAAGAAAAATAAACAAATGGGACCTAATGAAACTTCAAAGCTTTTGCACAGCAAAGGAAACCATAAACAAGACCAAAAGACAACCCTCAGAATGGGAGAAAATATTTGCAAATGAGGCAACTGACAATGAATTAATCTCCAAAATTTATAAGCAGCTCAATAACAAAAAAACAAACAACCCAATCCAAAAATGGGCAGAAGACCTAAATAGACATTTCTCCAAAGAAGATATACAGACTGCCAACAAACACATGAAAGAATGCTCAACTTCATTAATCATTAGAGAAATACAAATCAAAACTACAATGAGATATCATCTCACACCAGGCCATCATCAAAAAATCTAGAAACAATAAATGCTAGAGAGGGTGTGGAGAAAAGGGAACACTCTTTGCACTGTTGGTGGGAATGTAAATTGATACAGCCACTGTGGAGAACAGTATGGAAGTTCCTTAAAAAACTACAAATAGAACCACCATATGACCCAGCAATCCCACTAATGGGCATATACCCTGAGAAAACCATAATTCAAAAAGAGTCATGTACCACAATGTTCACTGCAGCTCTATTTACAATAGCCTGGAGATGGAAACAACCTAAGTGTCCATCATCGGATGAATGGGTAAAGAAGATGTGGCACATATATACAATGCAATATTACTCAGCCATAAAAAGAAACAAAATTGAGCTATTTGTAATGAGGTGGATAGACCTAGAGTCTGTCATACAAAGTGAAGTCAGAAGGATAAAGACAAATACCCTATGCTAACACATATATATGGAATTTAAGGGAAAAAAATGTCATGAAGAACCTAGGGGTAAGACAGGAATAAAGACACAGACCTACTAGAGAATGGACGAGGATATGGGGAGGGGAAAGGGTAAGTTGTGACAAAGCGAGAGAGAGGCATGGACATATATACACTACCAAACGTAAGGTAGATAGCTAGTGGGAAGCAGCCGCATAGCACAGGGAGATCAGCTCGGTGCTTTGTGACCACCTGGAGGGGTGGGATAGGGAGGGTGGGAGGGAGGGAGACATAAGAGGGAACAGATATGGGAACATATGTATATGTATAACTGATTCACTTTGCTATAAAACAGAAACTAACACACCATCGTAAAGCAATTATACTCCAATAAAGATGTAAAAGAAAAAAAACTATATTGGAACCAAAAACCACAAAAATGGGTTAGGGCATGTATTCTGAAACAAAACAGGTTGACTGCTAAACAGAAGGCTTAAAAAGAAATCAAAATTTTATAAGTCTCAAAATGTCCAGGATGTAATCCAAAATTACTCATCATACCAAGAACTAGGAAAATATCAACTTGAATGGGAAAAGACAATCAACAGACACCAACAATGAGATGACAGATGTTGGAATTATCTGACAAGGATTCTAAAGAAGGTCTCAAAAAACAAAACCATAAAAAAAATGCTCCAACAACTACATATACTCTGGAAACATACAAATAACTATAAAGTCTCAACAAAGAAATAAAAGGTAAATCGAGAATCAAATGAAAATTTTAGAGCCAAATAATATAATAAATAAAATTTTAAAACTCACTGGAGGGGCTTCCCTGGTGGCGCAGTGGTTGAGAGTCCGCCTGCCGGTGCAGGGGACGCGGGTTCGTGTCCCGGTCCGGGAGGATCCCACGTGCCGCGGAGCGGCTGGGCCCGTGGGCCATGGCCGCTGGGCCTGCACGTCCGGAGCCTGTGCTCCGCAGCGGGAGAGGCCACAGCAGTGAGGGGCCCGCATACCGCAAAAAAAAAAAAAAAACTCACTGGAGGGGCTCAATAGGATAATGGAGATTATTGAAAATTCAGTGAATTTGAAGAAAGATCAGTAGAAATGATCCAATCTGAACAGCAGAAAGAAAAGAGATTTTAAAAACTCAAAAGAGGGCTTCCCTGGTGGCGCAGTGGTTGAGAGTCCGCCTGCTGATGCAGGGGACACGGGATCGTGTTCCGGTCCGGGAAGATCCCACATGCCACGGAGCGGCTGGGCCCGTGAGCCGTGGCCGCTGAGCCTGCGCGTCCGGAGCCTGTGCTCTGCAACGGGAGAGGCCACAATAGTGAGAGGCCCGTGTACCGCAAAAAAAAAAAAAAAAAACAAAAAACTCAAAAGAGCCTCAGTAAGCTGTGGGACAGAAACAAAATGTCTAATATTTGTTTCTTCAGAATCCCAGAAGAAGAGAAGAATGGATATGGGGGTGAAAAATTATTTAAAGAGACAATGACTGAAACATCTGAAATTTGGCGGGGAGGGGTTGGACTTATAGAGACAAAAAGCTGAGCAAATCCCAAACAGGAAAAACCCAAAGAAATTCATTCCCAGAATATGATAATAAAATTTCTGAAAACTAAGGCAGCCAGAAAACAACATAAACCTATAGGGGAACAATGATTTGAATGACAGTGGATTTCTCATGAGAAATCAAACAGGCGTAAGGAAGTGATATTTTTCAAGTGTTGAAAAAGAAAAGAAGTCAACCAAGCCTTCTTCATTCGGCATAAGCATTCTTCAGGAATGAAGGAAATATAATGACATTTTGAGATGAAGGAAAACAAAGAGAATTTGATGCCAGCAGATCTGCTCTAAAATAATTGTCAAAGGAAGACCTTCAGACAAGAAAGCAAACAGAATGAAAATTAGAACATCGGGAATGAAGAAAGATCTATGGAAAGAGTAATAATATGGATTAATATAACTGGCAATTCTTTTCCTCTTCAGTTTTGTAAATTGTTTGACTGCTGAAAGCAAAGAATATATCTCTGAGGTGGTTGTCAATGTATATAGAGGTACTAAGACAAGTATATGACAAGGGAATGAGAGTGAAAGGACCTGAGTGATGCTAAGATTACTACATTGTATTTGAAGTGGTAAAATGTTGATACTAGTAGACTATGATAACTTAAGAATGTATGTTGTATTTCCTAGATCACAAGAAAAAATATAGAAAGAAGTATACTCAAAAACACTACAGATAAATTGAAATCTTTGTTCAAGTAACCCAGAGTAAGACAGGGAAAGAGAAAAAAGAAAAACAGAGGGCACAAAAAGAAAATTATGAACTGGCACATTTAAATCCAAACGTAGCAATAATTACATTAAATGTAAACATTCTCAACACACCAATTAAAAGAATTTGTCAGAATGAGTTTTTAAAAACATGACCCAACTATATACCATCTACAAGAAACTCAATTCAAATTTAATAACAAAGGGGGAGGGTTAAAAGTATAGAAAAAGTTATACCATGCAAATGCTAATCAAGGAAAGTTTGAGTGGATGTATTAATAGCAAAATAAAATTCAGAGCAAAGAAAACTACCTGGGACAAAGAAGGAGATTAGACTACAAAAAGAAAATGGTCATTTCTCCAATAAGATAAAACATTTCCTAACTGTGTATGCACCAAAGAACAGAGCTTCAAAAGACATAGTAAAAACTGATAGAACTAAGAAAAATCCACAAATCCACAATTACAGTTGGGGATTTCAAAACCCTTCTCAGTAACGGACAAACTACAGTACAGAAAGTTAGCAAGGATATAAGATAACAAACAAATACCATAAATCAAATGGATTTAAATTGACATTTGCAGAATACTCCATTTGATAAAGTAGAATACATACTCTTTTCAAGGCATATGCAACATTCCCCAAGATAGACTATATCTTATATCATAAAAAATCTTAAAGAACTGAAATCATACAAAGTATGTTCTCTTACTATGATGGAATTAAACTAGAAATCACTAATAGGAAGATAACAAAAATCTCCAAACACCTGAAAATTAAACACCATACTTCTAAATAATCTGTGGGTCACAAACAGTAATAAGGAAAATTAAACTATATATTGAGCTGAATAAAAATAAAACTATATCAGAATTTATGAGATGTAGCTTAAGTAGTGCTTAAAGGGAAATACATATTACTGAATGATTATATTAGATTACATTAGAAAAGAAGAAAAACTGCAGATCAATAATCTAAGTTCCCACATCAAGAAACTTGAAAAGGGCAAAAGGAACACGAAGCAAACAGAAGGAAAATACAATATAGAACAGAAATTCATGAAATTGAAAACTGAAAAGCAATAAATAAAAATCAATAAAACCGAAAGCTGGTTCCTTAAAAAGATCAACAGAATTGATAAACATCTGGCAACTCTGACAAAGAAAAAAAAAAAGAGAACACAAATTACCAATATCAGGAATGAAACAGAGAATACAGTTAAATACTCCACAGGCATTAAAAGAATAATAGGAGAACACTAAAAATAACTCTTTGGATTTAAATTCAACAAGTTAAAGTCGACCAAATCCTTGATAACCACAAATTACCAAAACTCACCCAAGATTAAACAGATCATCTAAATAGTCCTATCTATAATTGCTAAAGAAACTGAATTAATAGTTTAAAACTTTCCAAAAAAGGAAATTACTAGGCACAAATGATTTCACTGGAGAATTCTAACAAAGATTTAAAAAAGAAATAACACCAATTCTACACAGTCTCTTCCAGGAAGTACTCATTTTATGAAGCCAGCATTATCCTGATACCAAAACCAGATAAAGACAATACAACAACAATAAGGGGGAAAAAAAGCAAGCAAGCAAGCTACAGGCCAACAGCCCTCAGAAACAGAGATGCAAAAATCTTCAATGACATATAAACAAATCAATACAGCTTTTACTACTCCTATTGAACACAGTACTTAAAATCCTAACCAGTGCAATAAGGCAAGAAAAAGAAACAACATACAGATTACAAAGGAAGAAATAAAACTGTCCCTGTTTGGAGATGAAATGTTTATCTATGTAGAACACTACAGGGATTCTCAAAAAACTCATAGAACTAATAAGAGAGTTTAGCGTGGTCAAAGGAAACAAGGTCAACACACAAAAATCGATCATATTTCTCTTTGTTAGAAACAAACAAGTGGAAACCAAAATTAATACCATTTGCAATCACTCCAAAAAATTAAATACTTAGGTATATATATAATATGGAATATGTATGCTTAAAACTATAAAACAATGATGAAAGGAATAAAAAATGACCTTCATTTAAGTTTCCTCCATTTCTTTCTGGGTCTGGATAGCTTTTTACTGCTACACAATATTCCATTGTCTGGATGTCCCATAATTTATTTATCTATTCACCTATCACCTACTGAAGATCATCTTGGTTGCCTCCAAGTTTTGGCAATTATTAATAAAGCTGTTATAAACATTCTTGTGTAAGTTTTTGTTCAGACATAAACTTTCAACTCATTTGGGTAAATACCAAGGAGAGTGATTGCTGGGTTGTAATGATAAGAGTATGTTTAGTCTTGTAAGAAACTAACAAACTGCCTTCCAAAGTAGCTATACCATTTTGCATTTCCATCAGCATTGTTGCTCCACATCTTCACCAGCATTTGGCAACGTCCAGTTGATTTTGACAAACATGCAAAAGCAACCCAATGGAGGAGAACAGCCTCTCAACAAATGCTGTTGGAATAACTGGACCTCTATAAGCAAGAAAAAGACCTTTGACCTAAATTTCATACCTTACAAAAAAGTTAACTCAAAATGTATCAAAGATCTATGTGAAAAAAAAAAACTATAAAACTTTTAGAAGAAAACATAGGAGAAACTCTTTATAACCTATGGTTAGGCAAGGAATTAATAAGACAGCAAAAGCACAAACATTAAAGGGAAAAAATTGATAAACTGGACTTCATCAAAATTAAAAACTTTTGCACTGTGTATCACTCAGTTAAGAGGACGAAAAGACAGGCTACAGCCTGGGAGAAAATGTACCAAGAATACATAAAGGACACCTTTCATCAGTAAGAAAACAATCAATCCAATTAGAAAATGGGCAAAAGACTTGTAGAGACACTCCACCAAAGGTAAAAATGACAAATAAGCACATGTAAACATGTTGGACATCATTAGCCATTAGAAAAATGCAAATATAACTACACACTTATTAGAAAGCTAAATTTAAAAATACAGATGTTACCGAGTGCTGATGAAAATGTGGAGAAACTGATGAAAATGTAAAACGGTAGAGTCACTATGGAAAACAATTTGGCAGTTTCTCATAGTTAAACATACACTTGTAGCACACAACCCAACAATTGCACCCCTAGATATTTGTCCTAGGGAAATAAAAACTTGTGTTCACACAAAAATCTGTATACAAATGTTCACAGCAGCTTTATTTGTAATACCTCCAAAGTGAAAACAACCCAAACGCCTTTTACTGGGTGAACTGATAAACTGTGGTACATCCATACAATGGAATACTATTCAACAATAAAAAGGAACGAACTATCCTTGCACACAAAATCTTCGATGAACCTCAGGGGCATTAGGGGTTAGTGACAAAGTATCAAAAGGTTACAAACTACATGATTCTGTTCACATAATATTCTTAAGTGACAAAAGTACAGTGATGGGGACAAATCAGTGGTTATCATGGCTTAGGACTAGGGTGAGAGTGTGACTATAAAGGAGTAGCATGTGGGAGCTTCTTTGAAGTGATGAAATAGTTCTGTACTTTGTGGTGGTGGTTATTGGTGGTTACAAGAATCTACACATGTGATCAAATTTCATAGGACTATGAACCCCCACCCTCCAAAAAAAGACTGCATGGAAAAACTGGTGAAATCTCAAACAAGA
The DNA here is from genome assembly GCF_964270905.1 of Leucopleurus acutus. Taxonomy (NCBI): domain Eukaryota; kingdom Metazoa; phylum Chordata; class Mammalia; order Artiodactyla; family Delphinidae; genus Leucopleurus; species Leucopleurus acutus. The sequence continues at coordinate 18,997,152 of NC_139156.1, forward strand.
ACTGTAGTTTCATTAACAGTATTGTGCCAATGTCAACTTCCTGGTTTTGATAATTGTACTACAGTTATGTAAGATGTTATCATTGGTGAAAAATAAGTAAAGGGTACAGGAGAACTCTCTGTACTAATAATTTTATAAATTCTATGAGTCTAAAATTATTTCAAAAGAAAAATGTAAAAAATAAAATACAATGGACGATACAAATCTACCATATGTAGATTACAAAGAAGTATACTGGCGTTTCTTAAATAAGTGAAAGTTTAAAAGGCACATTTAAAAAAAGCATATTTTGAAAATCAAAATTTTTTAAAATAAGTGAATAAGCAATTCAAATTGGCTGGGAAAAGATTCTCTCAATCTTGTTCAGTATAAGATAAAAATATATACCCATTCATAGATATCACTTGATTTGGGAAAGTACATATTTCAACTGACTGGACTATAAGCAGAAAGAAAAAATTTAAGTGGGAGTGCAGTGAAGGAAACTTTAGGACAAGGAGCCCTTGATGAAAAGATATATATACAAAGATATAAAACTAGCAAAAGTACCACAGACCACAAGTTGCAAGCAGTTGTATCTGAAGAAGCAGGGTGTTTTTGTTTTTGTTGTTTTTAGGTCAATTCCATTTATTTGTATTTGTATTTAAGAAGGCTACAATGATGCCTGGCATATGACAAATATTTTTTGAGTGAACAAATCAAACAATTCATCTCTTTTATATAAACTGCACAAAATTATAAAGCTAACAATCAGATTATTGTTAGTGACTATATTTTGCAACACATTTTATACTAAGTGATTGTTCATATCAAGTTCTTTGATCTTTTATTCAATCATGCTACATGTTAGAAAAGCAGAGGTCAGAAAATCTTTATATATAAATTTTTATGAGTATCATTAATAGTAAAACCACAGAGTCAATAATAGAACAAAAATGAAAATAATCCGTCAGATCTCTCAAAATTTGAATATTGTGCCATTAGGAAAATTTTTGAAGATAATTCAGTAGTGGTAATGACTATCATGTTGGGGTGAGGTTAAAAAAGAAAAAAATGCTGAATATATTATGATAAGTAGTCAAGGAGGAATTACTGCAAAATGTTTTATGTATATGGAAAAGCATTAGAAAAGAAAATTGGAAAATAATGGACTGTTTTATTGTGGAGGTAATGGGACTATATATAATTTGAAAAATTTTTTTATTGGAGTATAGTTGATTTACAATGTTGTATTATTTTATTTTTATTAATCATACCTTAATAGTACTTATACCAAAAAAAATTTAAGCATATTCAAGGACATTGGCTAAAGAAAAAACAAAACAAAACAAAACTGTAGCGTGATAGACAATCTCATAGTCTGAGTTTCACAGAAAATAAGGCCCAAGGCAAAACTTAGGTGCTAGAACCTGTTTCTCCATGCCTTCAACCTGAGCTGGCCTTTTCAACTTTCATTAACCTATAGAATGTAACAAAAACAATTCTGTACCAATTTAGACTGCAAGAGGCCTTGCATGCTTCTGCTCTCTCTCTCCAGACCCTTGCCTCTCTATGTGAACAGACCAGGGCTAGCCTGGTATAGTAGGGTGGTCTTTAAAGTCATGGATTGTAAAAACCTGCTGAGCTCACAGAAGCCAATTCAGGCAATGAGGCATATATGGACAGTAGATGAAACTACACAGGTGACTCTACAAAGCCCTCAATTTAGTAATTTTTATCTAAGTTTCATGCTACCCACATACTTAATAAGCCTATTTCCACTATTTATAACTCTTGTCATATCCTACGATTATTATGACAATGACCTCTAAATTATATGAAAGTATTTTACTCGTTGTTTCTTATATGTCTTTATACTCTTCCCTCTCCCCAACTGGCATGTAAGTTCAATGAGAGCAGAACTTTTTCAATGCTGAACGAATCTGCTCTTAAGTACTGGTTGAAACAAAAAACTACAGAAGACAGAGCAATGAGATTACCTCAGATAATGTGTTTCTTGGTTAAAAAATTCTATTTTTCCCCGAGGTCCCCTGAAAGAAGTCTTACTCCATAAGACTTCCATAAGATAGAGTCCTTGTCTCTCTTCTTCACAGGTATACTGTTAGCATCTGTATCAGTCTGGAATATAGCAGATGCTGAATAAATATGAGCTAAATGACTAAGTCAAATTGAGAGAGTATCCCTGATAGTATGGATAAATTCAAAACTTGTTTATAGCTTACAAACTAAGACTATATAACATATTAAAAGAATGAAATCAGATATTTAAACTTAATTTCAAAGAGAAAAGTGTTTTAAGAAATCATTGCACAGAAAATGACTTTAGTATCCTTTTAATGCCAACATAAACATTTTCTTGTCACCTAACTAGGTACTGACAGCTGATTCTAGATAGCCAAGTCTTTTGATTCTTTATTCACAGAGTCAATCAGTGGCAGAGGCAGGAATGAACCAAAGCTTTACTTTCTAGGAATCTTTCTGCTACCGCATTCTACTATACCATACATACATAACTAATGGATACGTTATTTCCACTTATACCCAGCTACTTGAGTAAATTATTACAAATTCTTTCCTATATAAATACGTAAGAATTTAACTTATTAAAATCATTTACAAGAATCACACTTATTTGTATCTTCCCACAAAGTTAGGTACCATGTTAAGTGTTATATTAAGTGAATTGAGGAGACAGAGTTTTTTCCCTTGGGAGCTCACAACTTAAGAAAAGTTATACTGATTTGGACACAATGTCAATGCTGTATGTTATTAGCTAGATCATATTTTAGGCTATAGCAGCCTTTTTTTTTCTCATGTAGGCTCAGAACCAGAAAATCACAAATTTTATTTGTTTTGAACCAACTTACTACTAAGGACTCCTGCCCCAAATAATTCTAGTTCTAAACATGTATATTCCTTTTCCTCTTCACATAAAAGCAGACAATATTTTTCAGAGTTTATATTTTGACATATTAATAAAAAACTTTCAGCATTTCCACATTGGTAAGTCTAACAGTCAGTTCCTCATCCTTGTCTTACTCAAAACTATTGACAGCATTTAACAAGACTGATCATCCTTCTCTCCTTGAAACACTCTACAATTGGCTTCCAGGATACCACTCTCCCTTGGTATCTCACTGGCACTCCTCAGTATCCTGTGCTGGTTCCTTCCCATCTTCGCAATCTCCAAACATAAGAAATTCCCAGGACTCACATCTCTTCTCTGTCGTACTCACTTTCAAGTAGGGACTCGATGATTTCACCCAGTCCCATTATTTTAATGCTACCTACACGCTCTCAATGCTCAAATACCATCTCCAACCTGGATGTTTTTCCTTAACTCCAGAGATCTGTATATCCAGTTGCCTATTTGGCATCTCTACTTGGATATGTAACAAGCATCTCAAATTAAAATGACTTAAGTTGAACTCCTGAATGTGTTCCATCTTCTCAATCTTCTTCTCCATCTCAATAAATGGCAAGTGCATCCTTTCAAATGCTCAGGCCAAAAACCGTGGAGGCTTCCTTGACTTTTCTTTCACTCAATCTGACATCCAATCCATCAGAAAACACCATTGCTCTATCTACCAAGAATCCAACCACTTCATACTACCTCCGCATTTAAAAGCCCCCATCACCTCTTGCCTGGACTGTAGCCTTCTGGCCTCCTACGTTCCATCTTTACCCCCTTAACAGACTGTTCTCTTAGCAATCACTGTGATCCATTTAACTGTTAAGCCTGATTATGTCACTCTTTTACTTTAAAAAATCTGATGGTTTCCCAGGCTCTTACTCTGACCTTCAAGAGCCCTTTCATGCTCTAGTCCTTTCTCTCTCTATATAGTCCTTTCTCCCAAATATCCACATTGCTTGCTCCCTACTTAAATATCTCATTCTTGACTACAACATATAAAATAAAAATATCTCTTTCCTATTCTTCTTCCTCTGCTTTATTTTTCTTCACAGCACTCACTACCTGGCAAAAAATATACTTAATGATTGATTTTGTTTATTGTCTCCCTCTCTCCCAAGAATGTGAGCTCTCTGAAAGCAAGGACTTCTGATTGTTTGGTTTACAGCTGTATATTCAGAGCCTAGAACCTGGCCAATACTAGATGCCCATTAAGTATTTAACACATAAATGAAAGAACAAATGAAAAAACCCAGATAATAATTTTTTAGAATTCCTTCCTCTTTAGTAAATATAAATGATTAGTTTCAAAATACCTTTTATACCTCAATAAAACAAAAACTAAAATGAAAAATATAGAAGGCACAATATAGAATTGTGTCATTTCCCACACCTATCAAGAGTTACCACTACAATAACAAGATACAAAGGATTTCATTGAGTGATATTATGACATATACTATTCAACTTAAGATACTTTTGTTTATTTTAAGATTGCTTCTGTCACAGCTGTTTGTCAACTTGTTTGGGGAACAGAAACAGAGGAAACAGAAAGGCAGGAAATTTTAATAAATTTTTTTCATATAATTGAAAACAATTATCCTAAAATATCTTTTATACCCTGCAAGTACTGACTTGAAAAGATTACTTTTTGTCTCACATTTCTAATCCATTTATTACTATTCCCTAGAATTAAGGAAACATTCTAATTACGAATTCAAAAACTTCTGTCCAAACCTTGGACCTGAAAGGAAATACTACCAAGAAAACCCCAAGGGAGATGTGAGGAAAGAGAAAACAGTGAGTGTTTTTTACATAAAAAGGACACTATCATCATCTAAATAAACTTTTATCTAGTTCTCACTGGGCACCTGAATTAATGATGCCATGCATAAAAGATAAAATTAAACTAGCAACATATTGTACTAATAAGTAAGCAAAGCAGACTAATGCAAAAGGAGAAAAAGAACAATGCTGAATTACAATGAACTGATATGCTCAATTTTTAAAAAATGAAAACATTCCAATTCATATATTCCTTAATTTTTTTCATCCTGTAACAGCAAGTAGAAATCTCTGGGAAACCTAACAAAATAGTAACATTAGCTGAAACCTGCTTGAGGCACAAAGGGAGCAACATACTGAAATCCACAGCTTGCTGTTTCCTTTATGTAAGGGGAACAAAGTCTCATAAGTGGAACACTCTTAGTCTTTTGGTGTTAACTAGCCCCTAATCATAAGTCACTGGCTTCATGTTGGTTTATCCTCTCAGTTTTTAACCTTCCACTGATTATATCAAATCTCTACTGTCCATATTATACATGAGGCCTAAGGTTTAAATAAACTTAGCCTTTTCTCATGCCATTCTCAAGTCACTAAAATTCCAAACACTTCTCCCCTCTACCCACTAGAGTTCTGTATTGCATTCTCCTTTGTGTTCACTGTCTTCAGGCTCAGTCATTTTCCCATGTGTCCTCACAATGTAAGACTCTTACACTCCAGAGCTGCCAATCAATCAATTCTTAACATCTTAACAACTTGGGTCACAAGTCCCACTTTTGGAGCTGAGCTTGCTGATAATTTCTCCTTTGACCATCCCAGCATTTCTTAAACCGATTACCTCTTCACAGTTTTAATTTTAAATCCTAAACAATAATCCAATCACTACACCAAGTTTTAGCTTTTTCTATTTCTTTTCCCTCTGGCTTCCTCGAATGATCAATTCCCAAGCGTCTCAAACTCCGTGTTACTTCTTATTGTGCCCAATCCCCACAACTCTTACCATATTCTTAACCTTCACTAAGCTATTACATAAGATTCCAAATTCATCTCCCTGACTCTAAATTCTAAACAGCAACCCCTTCTCCATCCCAACCAGTGATGCCAGACTAAGCATCTTCAGGCTAAATCACTGATTTGAAGCCACTCCCCTACTCAACACACACACAAATAAGTACACATACATATACCTACACATATGTATAAACACACATTAGGTTTCTCCATAATCAGGCTCCAATCTATCTTTTCCATGTTTACCTTTTGCACCCTTAATACACTCCATTCCAGTCTTACCATACTATTGACACAGTAGGCTTAAAATGCTTTCATATAACCATATCTTTGCTCGGACTGCTTCTTCTGTGGGGATGATCTTTTCCTCCTCTCCACATTTACTCCCTAGTCTCCCTGGCCATACCCTGTATACACTATCCTCATCAGTATTCTATTTCCTGAACAGAAGGTACTGCTTCCTGTGTCCATACCTATACTCTTGCTGTTTGCTCCTCTGCTTGTACGTCTTCCCCGTTCACATCTGTTCCTTTTCCAAGTACCACCTTTCCAGATGAACCCATAAACATCTCTTGAGACTTCTGGTAATCACTTTTGCCAGAAAGTCTTTCCTACATTCTTCTGATTAGGCTAGGTATCTAGCCTCCTCCTCCTGGGAGGAGCTCTTATGAATGTCTGTCACTATATAACATGAATTTTAAAAAAATTACTGGTTTTATTTTAAGTTCCTAGGTAAATCTTTATACCTCAAATTCTTGTTAACTTTCACAACAGCAGTATACTTGTCTTTTATATATTCTCTCTGTTCCTTTTAGGATCTGTGTTTTTCTTATTTCTTTAGTAAATCTGTAATAACATTGTTGAGTGTCAAAAAATTAAGCACATCTATTCTGCATCCTGAACAACTCAATACTAAAGCAACTGAATGTTGCAGAGCAAGTTGGGCATCCACCCGAGTGATCGTGGGAGGTGACAAATCAAAATGTCCCACAGCAGAAAGAGTCATAGCCCAAGCAGATTAAAGAGGTATAAGTATAGAAGACCCACTGCATCTTGGATTGCAGAGCCTGGGTGAGATGTGAAAGACAATCCCACAAGAGGCAGCTCAGTATAGGGTATCAGAGCCTGAGCAGGACAGGGTGGATATCAACATGTACTGGTAACACACAAGAGGTATTAGAGTTCAAGTGAGGTGGGGATGGGTATCCTCATAGGGAGATGGCTCAGCATGGAGAATCAGAGTCTTATTGGGACAAGAAGAGCATCCACAGGTGGTGACAAACCAGTGGGCGATACTGGAATCTAAGAATGGTGAGGAACATGTCTACATGGAGGGGTGGGTGGTTAAGGGGTAGGTGGCATGGCATGGAAAGTTACGAGTCCAAGCAAGGTGAAGAGGTCATCTATGCAGAGTGGTCTGACAGGGGGAGTCAAAGTCTGGGTGAGGTGGGGGGTGGAGGTTTGGGAGGACTTCCAAACATGGTGGCCTGTCAGCACAGGATGTCAAAGCCAAGTGAAGGTGACATCAGAGAAAACAGTACAGTAAGTAACTCTGAAAATTCTCTCCTCCATAAAAACAGCAAGAAAAATGACAAAAACAGTTGGAATAAACTCTATCAGAACTCTCAAAATTAGCCAAGAGCTTGTACACAGGATGCATTTACAAAAAGGAAGAAAGGATCTCAGTAAGAACAACAAGCTTTGTGACATTTTAACTTGCCCTAGTCCCTTCCCCTGCTCTCCAAATCCATGACAGCCTTGAAAAATTACAGTCCACATTCCCAGCTCAGCTTAGCAGACACCAGACGGAACAGAACAAAGCTGGAGCTCATTCAAAGCTTCATTCACCAACAACCCCTCCGAATTATCACTATTTGACCTGTCTGGTGGCTCCTGGAAAGACCCCATTTGCAACACTATCTGTATTTGACCTAACTCAGAACTTACTCAGTGCAAAAGACCTTTTCCCCAAGAGGACGTTTGTTGAAAACAATTACAGGCGAGTATTTTATCCTCACAGTTGCTTAAGGCAGTGAACAGTTGGAGCAAACAGACTAATCAAAAAGATTGAAAGGAATATCTCAGAATGAGATATCATAGGAACTTTGAAAAGCTCCCACGTTCCTGGGAATCTAGAAGCTTATGTACACACTTAATGCTATGTGCATGGCTAGAGCTGTGTATACACTCAGCAAGACCTGAGAAGGCCCTAAGGTATCACTTTTGACAAACTAACTTTGGAGCTGTGTACAAGCAGAAAGCAACAGCTAAGGCAGTTAACTGCCTGGATGAGTGCTGAAGGTATGCCCTAATACACACAGAGGTCTTTGGCAAAGACTGGGAGATTTACTGGTTGCAGGCATTTAAAGAAGTCTCTGCCCAATCATTAGCCAACCACTAAGCTAACCAAATAGTGACTTCACTGGCCACATGAAACAGAATTAGTTCACAAAGTTACTACACCAACAGCAACCACAATAAGCAGGAACAATAAACACCCCCAGAAAGGGGGCAAAATCTAATTTCCATAATTGCCACATTTTGTTATTTAAAGTGTCCGTTATTTGGACATTTTTATGCTATCTAAGATGCTCACGTTATTTAAATGTACATTTAGTATTTTAAATGTCCATAGTTTTTCAATAAAAAATTACAAGATAGGCAAAGAAATAAGAAAGAATGGCCCAAACACAGGAAGAAAAGCAAACAACAGAAACTGTCCCTAAGGAAATTCAGATGTTGGACTTACTAGACAATGACTTTAAGCCAGCTATTTTAAATATGAGCTAAAAGAAAACATGTCTATAGAACTAAAAGAAGGCAAGAGAAAAATGTCTCACCAAACAGAGAATGTGAATAAAGAGAAAAAAAGTTACTAAAAATATTAAATTCTAGGGCTTCCCTGATGGCGCAGTGGTTGAGAGTCCACCTGCCAATGCAGGGGACATGGGTTCGTGCCCTGGTCCGGGAAGATCCCACATGCCGCGGAGTGGCTGGGCCCGTGAGCCATGGCCGCTGAGCCTGTGCGTCCGGAGCCTGTGCTCCTCAGCAGGAGAGGCCACAATAGTGAGAGGCCTGCGTACTGCAAAAAAACACAAAAAAACAAAAAAACAAAAAATAGAATTCTAGAGTTCAAAGTACAATAACTTTGAACTCTAGAAATGAAAAATTCTCTAGAAAGGTTCAACAGCTGATATAAGCAAGCAGAAGAAACAATGAACTCAAAATAGGTCAACTGATATTATCCATTGAGGAATAGAAAGAAAAAAGACAGAAGAAATAGAAAGAAAAAAGAATGAAGAAAAATACACAGAGCATCAGAGATCTGCGCACACCATCAAGTGAACATTTTAAATAACAATACACATAAATAGAGTCCTGGAAGGAGACGAGAGAAGGTGGCAGAAATACTGGAAGAAGTAAGGGCCAAAAATTTCCTTCCAAGTTTTGAAGAAAAACATTAATCTACACCTCCAAGAAGCTGAACAAACTCCAAGCAGAATAAACTTAAAGAGATCTACACATAGGCACATCCTTACCAACTGCTAAATGACAAAGACAAAAAAAATAAATCTTGAAAGCAGCAAGAGAAGCAACTCATCATGTATGAGACATAAGAAGATTAACAGTCACTTCCACAAGTCATTTCTTTTCAGAAAATATGGAGGCCAAAGGCAGTGGGAAGACATATTCAAAGTTCTGAAAGGAAAACCAAATAAACAAAAAATGTCAAGAATTCTATATGCAGCAAAACTACCCTTCAATAAAGGTAAAATTAAAACATTCCCAGATAAGCAAAAACTAAAAGAATTTGTTGCAGACCTGCCCTACAAGAAGTGCTAATGTGAGTCCTTCAGGCTGAAATGGAAGGGCACTAGACAATAACTCGAATACAAATAAAGAAAGAGCACTGGCAAAAGTAACTACAAAAATAAATATAAAAGACACTATAAATGTATTTCTTGCCTATAGCTTTTTTCTCCTATCCAATTTAAGAGAACTGCACAAAGCAGTAATTATAAATGTGTTGATGGGCACACAATGTACAAAGATGTAATTCTGTATGACAGTAACAGCAAAAGGTGGTGGGGGGGAGTGGAGCTAGCTATATAGGCACAATGTTTAAGTAGACTGTTGAAATTAACGTGGTTTAATCCAAACTAGATTCTTATGACTTAATATGTTAATTGTAGGACAGCCACTAAAAAATGACAAAAGAATTTTAAAAGTACTCTAAAAAATATCTAACACAGAAGAAGACAGTGATGGAGGAAAAGAGAAACAAAAAACATGTGACACACAGAAAACAAAGTAGCAGGGTGCAAATTCTACCTTATCAATAACTAAATGTAAATAGATAATATTAAACCCTCAATTTAAAAGCCATTAGTTCGTAGAATGGATTAAAAAAAAGTGATCCAACTGTATGCTGTCTACAAGGGATAACAGTTTAGATTAAAACACATGAATAGATTGAAAGTAAAATGATGAAAAAAGGTATACCACACCAATACTAACCAGACAAAACAGACTTTAAGACAAAAATTATTACTAAAGACAAGGGACATTTTATAACAATAGAAGGGTAAATCCATCAAGCAGATAAAACAATTACAAACACATATGCACCTAACAGAGCATCAAAATATATTAAATGAAAACTCACAGAATTGAAGGGAAAAAACAGATGATTCAACAATAATAGTGACTTCAATACCCTACTTTCAATACTGGGTAGAACAACTAGATATATCAACAAGGAATAGAAGACCTGAACAACACTATAAGCCAACTAGGCCTAAGAGACATTTATCAATACTCCACCAAACAACAGCAGAATATTCACACTCTTCTCAAGTGAACAGAAAACACTCTCTAGGACAAACTATATTTTGGAACATAAAACTTTAAGTTTCTGTAAGTAAAATGGAAAATACATTCTCCAACCACAAAGTAATAAAATTAAAAATCAACAAAAGAAACCTGAAAAATTCACAAATATGTAGAAATTAAAAACCACATTCCTAAAACAATCTATGAAGAAACCACAAAGGGAATTAGAATCCCAAGCAGATGAGAAGAGTGTCCACACAAGAGGGTGTCCAATTCCCTAGCAAAGGAAGTCAGAGCCCCTGTAAGCCAAGGAAGGTGTTACTAGAAGTGGCCTGATGTGGACTATCAAACCTGAGCCAGGTAAGGAGAATACATAGCTCTGCAGACCCAGGTATTTGGCAGACATTTTCTTAAAAATGAAGCAAGTGAGCCCATCACTTCACATAAAACAACTGAGAATATTTGTTGCCAATGACAAAATTAGAGTTAAAACAAAAATCAGAACTTTGGAAAACACGTATCTTCTTATCATGAGCTTGAAAAGCTACTCAGTATTTAAAGACATTTCTTTCTTTTTTTTTTTTTGTGGTACACGGGCCTCTCACTGTTGTGGCCTCTCCCATTGCGGAGCACAGGCTCCAAACGCACAGGCTCAGCGGCCATGGCTCACGGGCCCAGCCGCTCCGCAGCATGTGGGATCCTCCCGGACCGGGGCACGAACCTGCGTCCCCTGCATCGGCAGGCGGACTCTCAACCACTGCGCCACCAGGGAAGCCCTTTGAGACTTTTCTGATGAGATCAGTGGCATTATTAACAAATGTGGATGTTTAAAATATTGTACTATAAAGTGTGCCAACATTTAGGAAATCGACATAACTCAATAAAACAGTATTTTCCAGTTGACTAATTTATGATGATTTGAAAATCACAAATGGGTAACAGAGCCACTCAAATTACAAGACAAATGAATGAGCCATATTTTAATGGAATGAAAAGTCCACAGGTTGGCACTGGAAAAGCTGAACATCCATAGGCCAAAAGGAAAAGAAAAGAGGAGAGGAGAGAGAGGACAGCAGAGGAGGAGGAGGAGGAGGAGGAGGAAGGGAGGAGGGAGGGAGGAAGGAGAAAAATAAAAAAAGAACCTAAATCTCACACTGTACAAAAATTAATTCAATTAATTTAAAATTAATTAAATAAAAGCTAACTCAAAATTATGATATTTTTAGATATAAAATGTAAACCTATAAAACTTGGAGAAGTAAAGAAATGAGAAAATCTTTGGGACCTAGAGCCAGGTGAAGATCTCACAGGCATGACACCAAAAGTACAACCCATAAAAGAAAAAGATTGATAAACTGAACTTCATTAAAAATTTAAAATTTTGCACTGCAAAAGACCCTGTTAAGAGGATGGAAAGACAAGCTATGGGAGAAAATATTTGAAAACCTCATATTCAACAAAGGTCTTACATCTAAACACATAAAGAACTCTCAAAACTCAACATGAGAAAAACAACCCAACTGGAAAATGGGCAAAAGAGAGGTGTAAACATTTCACCAAAGAGCAGATACATATGGCAAATAGCACAAGGTGTTCAACATCATTAGCTATTAGGGAAATGAAAATTAAAACCACAATGAAATATTACTACACTCTGTCAGAGCACCTTAAATAAATAAAAAATAGTAATAACATTAAATGTGGACAAGAATGCAGAGAAGCCAAATATCTTATATACTGCTGGTGGGAAGGTAAAACAGAGGTGAATACAAAAATTCTGAAGAAATAGTTTAGTGATTACTTATAAGTTATAAGTAATTAGTTATAACGTATAACTAATATGTATATGGTACATATACCTACCATATAATCCAGCATTTCACTCTTCGGCATTTACCTCAGAAAAATGAAAACTTGTGCTCACACAAAAAACCTGTACACTGGGACTTCCCTGGCAGTCCAGTGATTAAGACTCTGCACTCCCCAGTGTTTAAGAATCTGCCTGCCAATGCAGGGGACATGGGTTCGAGCCTTGGTCTGGAAAGATCCCACATGCCACAGAAGCAACTAAGCCCATGCGCCACAACTACTGAGCCCGCGCGTCTAGAGCCCATGCTCAACAAGAAAAGCCACCGCAATGAGAAGCCCATGCACCTCAATGAAGCGTAGCCCCAGCTCACCGCAACTAGAGAAAGCCCGCACGCAGCAACAAAGACCAAATGCAACCAAAATTATAAATAAATAAATACTCCACGCTCCCAATGCAGGGGGCCTGGGTTCAATCTCTGGTCAGGGAACTAGATCCCACGTGCCGCAACTAAAAGATCCCACGTGCCGCAACTAAAAGATCCCACATGCCACAACTAAACATCTCACGTGCTGCAACTAAAGATTCCACATGCCGCAACTAAATATCTTGCATGCCGCAACTAAAGATCCTGCATGCAGCAATGAAGATCCTGCACAGAGCAACGAAGAACCGGCGTGCTGCAACTAAGACCCTGCACAGCCAAATAAATAAATAATATATTTTTTAAAAAACCCTGTACACCAATGTTCATACCATTTATTTGTAATCCCCCCACCCACCCAAAAAAGGAATCAATCCAAAAGTCCTTTGGTGAGTGAATGGTTAAACTCTGGTACATTCACACAAGGTAACACTACTCAGCAAAAAAAGGAATGAGCTACTGATATATGCAACAACCTGGCTGGATCTCAAGGCTATTAAGTTTAATGAAAAGGTCAATCTGAAAAGTTTACATACTTTATAATTCAATTTATGCAACATTTTTTGAACTGATGAAACTATACAGATGGAGAATGGAACAGGAATTTTCAGGGGATAAGGACAAGGTAGGGAGGGAGAGTTCCTTTGAGGTGATGAAACCATTCCATATCTTAACTGTGAACCTATACATGGGATAAAAACATGCAGAATCATAGACACACACAAAAACACCTAAAAAAAAGGCAAAAAACCGAATATGGTCTTATAGTCCCGTATAGTATCAATGTCAATCTCCTGGTTTTCATATTGTACTCCAATTATATAAGATGCTAACATTAAGGGATGCTAAGTGAAGTGTTATTTTTGCAACTTCCTATGAGTCTATCATTATTTCTAAGTAAAAAGTTAGGGGGGAAAAGTTCATTAATATAGGTTTAAATTCTACATTGCAGTTAATCTTCAAGAAGTTATTTATCACTGCCATTTTAAACTAGTTATCATTGAATATCTTCAATTATCTGAAAAGGATATTAAAATATTCCAACTACATATATGTTTGAGGACTGATTTTCTTCATATTCTTCAGCCAAAATAACATATTGCAACTGATTGAAACAATTATGAGAATTCAGCCATTATCTGTTAAGGAAGACATTAAGGAAATTTGCAAAAAATGTGAAACAAATCCACCTGTTTTGAAAAGTAGTTATTTTTCATAGAAGTTTTTACTTATATTACATGTAATATGTCTTTTAAAAATTAATTTTTAAATTCCTTAATTTTAATTTCTAATATAGTAAATGTGAGTAAATATAACCGTTATATAAATAAGTTCTAAAGTTCCAAATAATTTTTTAAGACTGTAAAGTTGTTCTTAGGCCAAAAGGATAGAGAACTGCTGCTAAAATACTCAGGGATGATGGAGCATCAGATGAACACCTTACTCTCAATTAATTTGGGAAAAAACAGGTTATTTTACTGAACTCCAAACTTCTAAGTTTGTGAACATTTAACAACTTTTAAAATGTTAATTAGAAATAATAGAAACAAAAGAACATGCTACAGACTAGGAACAGATCTTTGTAACTCATTTCTAAAAAAGGATTTGAGTCTAGAAAACATAAAAAACTTAGCAGATTTCTAAGAAAAGGCAAATACTGCACTAAGAAGTGGGCAGGCAATTCACAGGAGATATTTAAAAGTCCATTAAATACTCAATAGCACTAATAATTAGAGAAATATGAAAAGCTATAACTGCCATCAGGTTAGCAGGTGAAAAAGTCTGCTAAAACCAACATGGGAGAAAGTGGAGCTGTGAGAACTCACACTCTGCTGGTAAAAGTATCAATTGTCAAAACGACTTTGGAGAGTAACATGGCAAAAATTTGATGAATTAGAAAATGTCCAGGTAAACCCATTTGATCTATCAATTCTACTTCTAGGTATTTACAGTATGAAAACTTCTGTATTTGCACAAGGAGCCACTGCGGCAAGGTTATACTACCCAATGGAAAAATGAATCACTACACCTAAAGGAAGCAACAGAAACAGATCTCAGAAGAGATGGTAAACAATAAAAACAAGACAAAAAACAGAAAATTCCTTCCAGAATTAGCTCAAGATAGCAGAGTAGAAGGATGTGCACTCACCCTTTTTTATGAGAACACCAGAATCACAACTAACTGTTGAACAACCATCCACAAAAAAAAATGCTAGAACCTACCAAAAAAGATACCCTACATCCAAAGACAAAGAATAAGCCACAACAAGACAGTAGGAGGGGTGCAACTGCGATGAAATCAAATCCCATACCCATGGGTGGGCAACCCACAAACTGGAAAACAATTATTCTACAGAAGTTCTCCCACTGGACTGAAAGATCTGAGCCCCATGTCAGGCTTCCCAGTTGACTGGGGGTCTGGCAATGGGAGGAGTCCCCACCAGAGAATCTGGCTTTGAAGACCAGCAGGATTTGATCACAGGACTTCCACAGGACTGGGGAAAACAGAAACTCCACTCCTGGAGGGCACACACAAAGTCTCGTGTGAACCAGGACCCAGGGGAAAAAAGCAGTGACCTCTTAAGAGACTGGGCCAGACCTAACTGCTAGTATTGGAGGATCTCCTGCAGAGGCAGAGGGTGGTTGTGGCTCACTGTGGGGACAAAGACACTGGCAGCAGTAGTTCTGGGAAGTACTCATTGGCTTGAGACCCTCACCTCCCGGAGGCCACCATGAGCCCCACCAAACAGCCTGTAGGCACCAGTGCTGGGTCGCCTCAGGCCAAACAACCAACAGGGAGGGAACACAGCCACACCCATCAGTAGACAAGTGGGTTAAAGTTTTACTGAGCACAGCCCTACCCACCAGAGGGACAAGACCCAGGCTCCACCCACCACCCCTTCCTCCCAGTCAGGAAGCTTGCACAAACCTCTTAGATAGCTTCATCCACCAGAGGGCACACAGCAGAAGCAAGAAGAACTACAATCCTGCAGCCTGGGGAACAAAAACCACAATTATAGAAAGTTAGACAAAATGAAACAGTAGAGGAATATGTCCCACATGAAGGAACAAGATAAAACCCCAGAAAAACAACTAAGTGAAGTGGAGATAGGCAACCTTCCAGAAAAAGAATTCAGAATAATGATAGTGAAGATGATCCAGAAGCTTGGGAAAAAAATGGAGGCAAGGATCAAGAAGATGCAAGAAATGTTTAACAAAGACCTAAAAGAACAAAAGAACAGATGAGCAATACAGTAACCGAAGTGAAAAATACACTAGAAGGTATCAATAGCAGAATAACTGAGGCAGAAAAATGGATAAGTGACCTGGAAGACACAATGGTAGAAATCACTGCTGAACAGAATAAAGAAAATACAATGAAAAGAAATGAAGAATATCTAAGAGACCTCTGGGACAACATTAAAACACACCAACATTTACATTATAGGGGTCCCAGAAGGAGAAGAGTGAGAGAAAGGACCTGAAAATATATTTGAAGACGTAACAGCTGAAAACATCTCTAATATGGGGAAGGAAACAGTCACCCAAGTCCAGGAAGCACAGACAGTACCAGGCAGGATAAACCCAAGGAGGAACATGCCAAGACACACAGTAATCTAAATGACAAAAATTAAAGACAAAATATATTAAAAGCAACAGGGGAAAACAACAAATAAGACACAAGGGAATTCCCATAAGGTTATCAGCTGATTTCTCAGCATAAACTCTGCAGGGCTGAAGGGAGTGGTACAATATATTTAAAGTGATGAAAGGGAAGAAGCTACAACCAGAATACTCTATGTAGCAAGGCTCTCATTCAGATTTGACAGAGAAATCAAAAGCTTTACAGACAAGCAAAAACTGAGAAAATTCAGCATTACCAGACCAGCTTTGCAATAAATGCTAGACGAACTTCTCTAGGCAGGAAGAGTCCAGCAACTTTAGCAAACCTTGTACATATACAGACTGCTATATCAAAACCTCATGGAAACAGCAAACCCCAAAACTACAACAGATACACACACAAAAGGAGAAAAAGCCACCCAAACACAACACTAAAGATGGTAATCAAACCACAAGAGAAGAAAACAAAAGAGGAAAGGAAGGGGTTTCCCTGGTGGCGCAGTGGTTGAGAGTCCGCCTGCTGATGCAGAGGACATAGGTTCGCGCCCTGGTCTGGGACGATCTCACATGCCGCGGAGCGGCTGGGCCCGTGGGCCGTGGCCACTGGGCCTGCGCGTCCAGAGCCTGTGCTCCACAGCGGGAGGGGCCACAACAGTGAGGGGCCCGTGTACCGCAGAAAAAAGAGGAAAGGAAGAAAAAAGACCTACAAAAACAAACCCAAACAATTAAGAATATGGCAATAGGAACATACATATCAATAATTACCTTAAATGTAAACGAATTAAATGCTCCACCCAAAACACAAAGAATAGATACAAAAACAAGACCTGTATATATACTGTCTACAAGAGACCCACTTCAGACCTAGGGACACATACAGACTGAAAGTGAGGGGATGGAAGAAGGTACTATATGCAAATGGAAATCAAAAGAAAGCTAGAATAGCAATACTCATTTCAGACAAAATAGACTTTAAAATAAAGACTGTTAAAGAGACAAAGAAGGATATTACATAATGATCAAGATATCAGTCCAACAACAAGATATAACAATTGTATATATATATATGCACCCAACATAGGAGCACCTCAATAAATAAGGCAAATACTAACAGCCAAAAAGGGAGAAACCAACAGTAACACAACAATAGTGGGGGACTTTAACAACCCACTTCCATCAATGGACAGATCATGCAGGCAGAAAATCAAATAAGGAAACACAGGCCTTAAACGACACATCAGACCACATGGACTTAATTGATATTTATAGAAGAGCATTCTATCCAAATGCCACAGAATACACGTTCTTCTCCTGTGCACATGGAACATTCTCCAGGACTGACCACATGCTGGGCCACAAAAAGCAAGCCTCAGTAAATTTAAGAAAATTGAAATCATATCAAGCACCTTTTCCAACCTCAATGCTATGAGATTAGAAATAAACTATAAGAAAAATATGTAAAAAGCACAAACATGTGGTGGCTAAACAACATGCAACTAAACAACCGATGGATCACTGAAGAAATCAAAAAATACCTAGAGACAAATGAAAACAAAAGCACAACAATCCAAAACCTATGGGATGCAGCAAAAGCAGTTCTAAGAGGGGAGTTTATAGCAATAAAACCTTACCTCAGGAAACATGAAAAATCTCAAATTAACAACATAAACTTATACCTAAAGCAACTAGAGAAAGAACATCAAAACCTGAAGTTACTAGAAGAAATCATAAAGATCAGAGCAAAAACAAATGAAATAGAGACAAAGAAAACAATAGTAAAGATCAATGAAACTAAAAGCTGGTTCTTTGAAAAGAAAAACAAAATTGATAAACCTTTAGCCAGACTCATCAAGAATAAAAAAGGAAGAGGACTCAAATCAATAAAACTGAAAATGAATAATAAGTTACAACTGACACAACAGAAATGCAAAGGACCATAAGAGACTACTACAAGCAACTGTATGCCAATAAAATGGACAACCTGAAAGAAACAGACAACTTCTTAGAAAGGTACAATCTCCCAAGACTGAACCAGGAAGAAATAAAAAATATGAACAGACCAATCACAAGCATAGAAATTGAAAACTGTGATTTAAAAACTTCCAAAAAACGATGTCCAGGACCTGATAGCTTCACAGGTGAATTCTATCAAACATTTAGAGGAGAGCTAACACCTATCCTTCTGAAACTGTTCCGAGGAACGAAAACTCCCAAATTCATTCTATGATGCCACCGTCACCCTGATACCAAAACCAGACAAAGATACCACATGAACAAAAAATTGTAGGCCAGTATCACTGATGAACACAGATGCAAATATCCTCAACAAAATACTAGCAATCCAAATCCAACAATATATTAAAAGGATCATACAACAAGATGAAATGGGATTTATCCCAGGGATGCAGGGATTTTTCAACATCCACAAATCTATCAGTGTGATACACCACATGAACAAACTGAAGAATAAAAACCATATGATCATCTCAACAGATGCAGGAAAAAGCTTTTGACAAACTTTAGCACCCATTTATGATAAAAACTCTCCAGAAAGTGGGCATAGAGGGGACATACCTCAACATAATAAAGGCCATATATGACAAACCTACAGATAACATCATACTCAACAGTGAAAAGCTAAAAGCATTTCCTCTAAGATCAGGAATAAGACAAGGAGGTCCACTCTCACCACTTCTATTCAACACCGTTTAGGAAATCCTAGCTACAGCAATCAGAGAAAAAAAAGGTATCCAAATTGGAAAAGCAGTTAAAACTCTCACTGTTTGCAGATGACATGATACTACACATCGAAAATCCTAAAGATGCTACCACAAAGCTACTGGAGCTCATCAATGAATCTGGCAAAGTTGCAGGTTACAAAACTAATATACAGAAATCTGATGCATTGCTATACACTAACAATGAAAGATCAGACAGAGTAATTCAAGAAACAATCCCATTCAGACTCTGGGAGGGCTCATGCCAAGGAGTACTTCCCAGAACTTCTGCTGCCAGTGTCCTTGTCCCCATGGTGAAACAGAGCCACCTCCCGCCTCTGCAGGAGACCCTCGAACACTAGCAGTGAATATAAATTATATTTAATAAGGAACATTAAAGACAAGGGGAAGATGGCGGAAGAGTAAGATGCAGAGATCACCTTCCTCCCCACAAATACACCAGAAATACATCTACACGTGGAACAACTCCTACAGAACACCTACTGAACGCTGGCAGAAGACCTCAGATCTCCCAAAAGGCAAGAAACTCCCCATGTACCTGGGTAGGGCAAAAGAAAAAAGAATAAACAGAGACAAATGGATAGGGATGGGACCAGCACCAGTGGGAGGGAGCTGTGAAGGAGGAAAGGTTTCCACACACTAGGAAGCCCCTTTGCAGGCGGAGACTGCGAGTGGCGGAGAGGGAAGCTTTGGAGCCGCGGAAGAGAACACAGCAACGGGGGTGCGGAGGACAAAGCGGAGAGATTCTCGCACAGAGGATCGGTGCCGACCGGCACTCACCAGCCCGAGAGGCTTGTCTGCTCACCCGCCGGGGCGGGCGGGGCTGGGAGCTGAGGCGCAGGCTTTGGGGTCCGAGCGCAGGGAGAGGACTGAGGTTGGCGGTGTGAACACAGCCTACAGGGGGTTAGTGCATCGTGGCTGGCCGGGAGGCAGTCCGGGAAAAGGTCTGGACCCGCCGAAGAGGCAAGAGATTTTTTCTTCCCTCTTTGTTTCCTGGTGCGTGAGAGGGGACTGGGAGCGCTGCTTAAAGGAGCTCCAGAGATGGGTGCGAGCCGCGGCTATCAGCGCGGACCCCAGAGACAGGCATGAGACGCTAAGGCTGCTGCTGCTGCCACCACCAAGAAGCCTGGGTGCAAGCACAGGTCACTATCCACACGCCCCTTCTGGGGAGCCGCCACTGCCAGGGTCCCGGGATCCAGGGACTTCACCGGGAGAACACACGGCGCGCCTCACGCTGGTGCAACGTCATGCTGGCCTCTGCTGCCGGAGGCTCGCCCCGCACTCCATGCCACTCCCTCCCCGCCACTGGCCTCAGTGAGCCAGAGTCCCCGAAGCAGCTGCTCCTTTAACCCCATCCTGTCTGAGCGAAGAACAGACGTCCTCCGGCGACCTACACGAAGAGGCGGGGCCAAATCCAAAGCTGAGCCCCTGGGAGCTGTGAGAACAAAGAAGAGAAAGGGAAATCTCTCCCAGCAGCCTCAGAAGCAGCGGATTAAAGCTCCACAATCAACTTGATGTACCCTGCATCTGTGGAATACATGAATAGACAACGAATCATCCCAAATCGAGGAGGTGGACTTTGAGAACAAGATTTAAGATTTTTTCCCCTTTTCCTCTTTTTGTGAGTGTGTATGTGTATGCTTCTGTGTGAGAGTTTGTCTGTATAGCTTTGCTTCCACCATTTGTTCTAGGGTTCTATCCGTCCGTTTTTTTTTCTTTTTAAAATTTTTTTCTTAATAATTATTTTTTATTTTAATAACTTCATTATATTTTTTCTTACTGTATTTTACTTTATCTTCTTTCTTTTTTTCTTCCTTTCCTCCTTCCTCCCTCCCTCCCTCCTTCTTTCCTTCCTTCCTTTCTTTCTTTCTTTCTACTAATTCTTTCTTTCTACTTTTTCTTCCTTTTATTCTGAGCCATGTGGATGAAAGGCTCTTGGTGCTGCAGCCAGGAGTCAGTGCTGTGCCTCTGAAGTGGGAGAGCCAACTTCAGGACATTGGTCCACAAGAGACCTCCCAGCTGCACATAATATCAAAGGGCGAAAATCTCCCAGAGATCTCCATCTCAACACCAGCACCCAGCTTCACTCAACGACCAGCAAGCTACAGTGCTGGACACCCTATGCCAAACAACTAGCAAGACAGGAGCACAACCCCACCCATTAGCAGAGAGGCTGCCTAAAATCATAATAAGTCCACAGACACCCCAAAACACACCACCAGACGTGGACCTGCCCACCAGAAAGACAAGAGCCAGTGTCATCCACCAGAACACAGGCACTAGTCCCCTCCACCCAGAAGCCTACACAACCCACAGAACCAACCTTAGCCACTGGGGACAGACACCAAACACAACAGGAACTACGAACCTGCAGCCTGCAAAAAGGAGACCCCAAATACAGTAAGATAAGCAAAATGAGAAGACAGAAAAACACACAGCAGATGAAGGAGCAAGATAAAAACCCACCAGACCTGAAAAATGAAGAGGAAATAGCCAGTCTACCTGAAAAAGAATTCAGAATAATGATAGTAAAGACGATCCAATCTTGGAAATAGAATACACAAAATGCAAGAAACATTTAACAAGGACCTGGAAGAACTAAAGAGGAAACAAACAATGATGAACAACAAAATAAATGAAATTAAAAATACTCTAGATGGGATCAATAGCAGAATAACTGAGGCAGAAAAACGAGTAAGTGACCTGGAAGATAAAATAGTGGAAATAACTACTGCAGAGCAGAATAAAGAAAAAAGAATGAAAAGAACTGAGGACAGTCTCAGAGACCTATGGGACAACTTTAAACGCACCAACATTCGTATTATAGGGGTTCCAGAAGAAGAAGAGAAAAAGAAAGGGACTGAGAAAATATTTGAAGAGCGTATAGTTGAAAACTTCCCTAATATGGGAAAGGAAATAGTTAATCAAGTCCAGGAAGCACAGAGAGTTCCATACAGGATAAACCCAAGGAGAAATACGCCAAGACACATATTAATCAAACTGTCAAAAATTAAATACAAAGAAAACATATTAAAAGCAGCAAGGGAAAAACAACAAATAACACACAAGGGAATCCCCATAAGGTTAACAGCTGATCTTTCAGCAGAAACTCTTCAAGCCAGAAGGGAGTGGCAGGACATACTTAACGTAATGAAGGAGAAAAACCTGCAACCAAGATTACTCTACCCAGCAAGAATCTCATTCAGATTTGATGGAGAAATTAAAACCTTTACAGACAAGCAAAAGCTGAGAGAGTTCAGCACCACCAAACCAGCTTTACAACAACTGCTAAAGGAACTTCTCTAAGCAAGAAACACAAGAGAAGGAAAAGACCTGCAATAACGAACCCAAAACAATTAAGAAAATGGTAATAGGAACATACATATCGATAATTACCTTAAATGCAAATGGACTAAATGCTCCCACCAAAAGACACAGATTGGCTGAATGGATACAAAACCAAGACCCATATATATGCTGTCTACAAGAGACCCACTTCGGACCCAGAGACACATACAGACTGAAAGTAAGGGGATGGAAAAAGATTTTCCATGCAAATGAAAACCAAAAGAAAGCTGGAGTAGCAATTCTCATATCACACAAAATAGACTTTAAAATAAAGACTATTAGAAGAGACAAAGAAGGACACTACATAATGATCAAGGGATCGATCCAAGAAGAAGATATAACAATTGTAAATATTTATGCACCCAACATAGGAGCACCTCAATACATAAGGCAAATACTAACAGCCATAAAAGGGGAAATCGACAGTAACACATTCATAGCAGGGTACTTTAACACCCGACTTTCACCGATGGACAGATCATCCAAAATGAAAATAAATAAGGAAACACAAGCTTTAAATTATACATTAAACAAGATGGACTTAATTGATACTTATAGGACATTCCATCCAAAAACAACAGAATACACATTTTTCTCAAGTGCTCATGGAACATTCTCCAGGATAGATCATATCTTGTGTCACAAATCAAGCCTTGATAAATTTAAGAAAATTGAAATTGTATCAAATATATTTTCCAACCACAACGCTATGAGACTAGATATTAATTACAGGACAAGATCTGTAAAAAATACAAACACATGGAGGCTAAACAATACACTACTTAATAACGAAGTGATCACTGAAGAAATCAAAGAGGAAATTAAAAAATACCTAGAAACAAATGACAATGGAGACACGACAACCCAAAACCTATGGGATGCAGCAAAAGCAGTTCTAAGAGGGAAGTTTATAGCAATACAATCCTACCTTAAGAAACAGGAAACATCTCGAATAAACAACCTAACCTTGCACCTAAAGCAATTAGAGAAAGAAGGACAAAAAAACCCCAAAGTTAGCAGAAGGAAAGAAATCATAAAAATCAGATCAGAAATAAATGAAAAAGAAATGAAGGAAACAATAGCAAAGATCAATAAAACTAAAAGCTGGTTCTTTGAGAAGATAAACAAAATTGATAAACCATTAGCCAGACTCATCAAGAAAAAAAGGGAGAAGACTCAAATCAATAGAATTAGAAATGAAAAAGGAGAAGTAACACCTGACACTGCAGAAATACAAAAGATCATGAGAGATTACTACAAGCAACTCTATGCCAATAAAATGGACAACCTGGAAGAAATGGACAAATTCTTAGAAATGCACAACCTGCCAAGACTGAATCAGGAAGAAATAGAAAATATGAACAGACCAATCACAAGCACTGAAATTGAAACTGTGATTAAAAATCTTCCAACAAACAAAAGCCCAGGACCAGATGGCTTCACAGGCAAAATTCTATCAAACATTTAGAGAAGAGCTAACACCTATCCTTCTCAAACTCTTCCAAAATATAGCAGAGGGAGGAACACACCCAAACTCATTCTACGAGGCCACCATCACCTTGATACCAAAACCAGACAAGGATGTCACATAGAAAGAAAACTACAGGCCAATATCACCGATGAACACATGTGCAAAAATCCTCAACAAAATACTAGCAAACAGAATCCAACAGCACATTAAAAGGATCATACACCATGATCAAGTGGGGTTTATTCCAGGAATGCAAGGATTCTTCAATATACGCAAATCAATCAATGTGATCAACCATATCAACAAATTGAAGGAGAAAAACCATATGATCATCTCAGTAGATGCAGAGAAAGCTTTCGACAAAATTCAACACCCATTTATGATAAAAACCCTGCAGAAAGTAGGCATAGAGGGAACTTTCCTCAACATAATAAAGGCCATGTATGACAAACCCACAGCCAACATCGTCCTCAATGGTGAAAAACTGAAAGCATTTCCACTAAGATCAGGAACAAGACAAGGTTGCCCACTCTCACCACTCTTATTCAACATAGTTTTGGAAGTTTTAGCCACAGCAATCAGAGAAGAAAAGGAAATAAAAGGAATCCAAATTGGAAAAGAAGAAGTAAAGCTGTCACTGTTTGCAGATGACATGATACTATACGTAGAGAATCGTAAAGATGCTACCAGAAAACTACTAGAGCTAATCAATGAATTTGGTAAAGGAGCAGGATACAAAATTAATGCACAGGTATCTCTGGCATTCCTATACACTAATGATGAAAAATCTGAAAGTGAAATCAAGAAAACACTCCCATTTACCATTGCAACAAAAAGAATAAAATATCTAGAAATAAAACTACCTAAGGAGACAAAAGGCCTATATGCAGAAAACTATAAGACACTAATAAAAGAAATTAAAGATGATACAAATAGATGGAAAGACATACTGTGTTCTTGGATTGGAAGAATCAACTTTGTGAAAATGACTCTACTACCCAAAGCAATCTACAGATTCAATGCAATCCCTATCAAACTACCACTGGCATTTTTCACAGAAGTAGAACAAAATATTTCACAATTTGTATGGAAACACAAAAGACCCCAAACAGCCAAAGCAATCCTGAGAACGAAAAACGGAGCTGGAGGAATCAGGCTCCCTGACTTCAGACTATACTACAAAGCTACAGTAATCAAGACAGTATGGTACTGGCACAAAAACAGAAAGATAGATCAATGGAACAGGATAGAAAGCCCAGAGATAAACCCACGCACATACGGTCACCTTATCTTTGATAACGGAGGCAGAAATGTACAGTGGAGAAAGGACACCCTTTTCAATAAGTGGTGCTGGGAATCCTGGACAGGTACATGTAAAAGTATGAGATTAGATCACTCCCTAACACCATCCACAAAAATAATCTCAAAATGGATTAAAGACCTAAATGTAAGGCCAGAAATTATCAAAGTCTTACAGAAAAAAATAGACAGAACACTCTATGACATAAATCACAGCAAGATCCTTTTACACCCACCTCCCAGAGAGATGGAAATAAAAACAAAAATAAACAAATGGGACCTAATGAAACTTAAAAGCTTTTGCACAGCAAAGGAAAACATAAACAAGACGAAAAAATAACCCTCAGAATGGGAGAAAATATTTCCAAATGAAGCAACTGACAATGAATTAATCTCCAAAATTTATAAGCAGCTCAATAACAAAAAAACAAACAACCTAATCCAAAAATGGGCAGAAGACCTAAATAGACATTTCTCCAAAGAAGATATACAGATTGCCAACAAACACATGAAAGAATGCTCAACATCATTAATCATTAGAGAAATGCAAATGAAAACTACAATGAGATATCATCTCACACCAGTCAGAATGGGCATCATCAAAAAATCTAGAAACAATAAATGCTGGAGAGGGTGTGGAGAAAATGGAACCCTCCTGCACTGCTGGTGGGAATGTAAATTGGTACAGCCACTATGGAGAACAGTATGGAGGTTCCTTAAAAACCTAAAAATAGGGCTTCCCTGGTGGCGCAGTGGTTGAGCGTCCACCTGCCAATGCAGGGGACATGGGTTCGTGCCCCGGTCCAGGAAGATCCCACATGCTGTGGAGCAGCTGGGCCTGTGAGCCATGGCCACTGAGCCTGCGCATCCAGAGCCTGTGCTCCGCAACGGGAGAGGGCACACCAGTGAGAGACCCGCATACCGCAAAAAAAAAAAAAACTAAACTAAAAATAGATCTGCCATATGACCCAGCAATCCCACTACTGGGCATATACCCTGAGAAAACCATAATTCAAAAATAGTCATGTACCAAAATGTTCATTCCAGCTCTGTTTACAATGGCCCGGAGATGGAAACAACCTAAGTGTCCATCATCAGATGAATGGATAAAGAAGATGTGGCACATATATACAATGCGATATTACTCAGCCATAAAAAGAAACAAAACTGAGCTATTTGTAATGAGGTGGATAGACATAGAGTCTGTCATACAGAGTGAAGTCAGAAAGAGAAAGACAAATACTGTATACTAACACATATATATGGAATTAAAGAAAAAAAATGTCATGAAGAACCTAGGAGTAAGACAGGAATAAAGACACAGACCTACTAGAGAATGGAATTGAGGATATGGGGAGGGGGAAGGGTAAGCTGGGACAAAGCGGGAGAGAGGCATGGACATTATATAGACTACCAAACGTAAGGTAGATAGCTAGTAGGAAGCAGCCGCAAAGCACAAGGAGATCAGCTCGGTGCTTTGTGACCGCCTGGAGGGGTGGGATAGGGAGGATGGGAGGGAGGGAGACGCAAGAGGGAAGAGATATGGGAATATATGTATATGTACAACTGATTCACTTTGTTATAAAGCAGAAACTAATACACCATTGTAAAGCAATTATACTACAATAAAGATGGAAAAAAAAAAAAGAAAGAAACACTCCCATTTACCATCACATCAAAAAGAATAAAAAACCTAGGAATAAACTACCTAAGGAGACCAAAGACCTGTACTCCAAAAACTATAAGATGCTGGTGTAAGAAATCAAAGATGACACAGATGGAAAGATATACCATGTTCTTAGACTGGAAGAGTCAGTATTGTCAAAATGACTATACTACGGAAGGTAATCTGCAGATTCAATGAAATCCCTATCAAATGCCATTGGCATTTTTCATAGAAGTAGAACAAAAAAATATTAAAATTTGTATGGAGACACAAAAGACCTAGAACAGCCAAAACAATCTTGAACACGAAAAACGGAGCTGGAGGAATCAGGCTCCCTGACTTCAGACAATATTACAAGGCTATAGTCATCAAAACAGTATGGTACTGGCACAAAAACAGAAATACAGATCACTGGAACAGGATAGAAAGCCCACAGATAAACCCACGCACCTACGGTCAATTAATCTATGACAAAGGAGACAAGACCGTACAATGTGTAAAGACAATCTCTTCAACAAATGTGCTGGGAAAACTGGACAGCTATGTGTAAAAAAATGAAATTAGAAAAATTTTTAACACCATACACAAAAATAAGCTCAAAATGGATTAAAGACCTAAATGTGAGGCTGAACACCATAAAACTCTTAGAGGAAAACACAGGCAGAACACTATCTGACATAAATTGCAGCAATATCTTTTTCGATCCATCTCCCAGAGTAATAGAAATAAAAACAAAAAGAAACAAATGGGACCTAATTAAACTCAAAAGCTTTTACACAGCAAAGGAAACCATAAATAAAATGAAAAGACAACTCACAGAATGCGAGAAAATATTTGCAAATGATGTGATGGAGGATGGATTAGTCTCCAATATTTACAAACAGCTCGTGTGGCTTAATATCATCAAAACAAGGAATCCAATCAAAAAGTGGGTAGAAGACCTAAATAGACATTTCTCCAAAGAAGATAAACAGATGGCCAAGGGGCACATGAAAAGATGTTCAACATCGCTAATTATCAGAGAAATGCAAGTCAAAACTACATTGAGATATCACCTCACACCAGTCAGAATGGCTATTATCAAAAAATCCACAAACAGTAAATGCTGGAGAGGGTGTGGAGAGAAGGAAACCCTCCTACACTGTTGGTGGGAATGCCAATTGGTACAGCCACTATGGAGAACAGTATGGAGGTTCCTTAAAAACTAAAAACAGAGCTACTATATGATCCTGCAATCCCACTCCTGGGCATATATCCAGAGAAAAACATGGTCCAAAAGGATACATGCACCCTGATGTTCATTACAGCATTGTTTACAACAACCAAGATATGGAAACAACCTAAATGTTCACTGACAGAGGAATGGATAAAGAAAATGTAGTATATATATATACAATGGAATATTACTCAGCCATAAAAAAGAATGAAATAATGTCATTTGCAACAACCTGGATGGACCTAGAGATTATCATACTGAGTGAAGTCAGACAAAGTGAAATATCGTATGATATTGCTTATACGTGGAATCTAAAAAACAGATGCAAATGAACTTATTCACAGAACAGAAACAGACTCACAGACTTAGAGAACAAACTAATGGTTACTGGGGGGAAGGGTGGGGAGAAGGGATAGTTAGGGAGTTTGGGACTGACATGTACACAGTGTTATATTTTAAATGGATAACCAACAAGGACCTACTATATACAGGGAACTCTGCTCAATATGTACTAACCTAAATGGGAAAAGAATCTGAAAAAGAATAGATACGTGTACATGCATAACTGAATCACTTCACTGTACATGTGAAACTTACACAACATTGTTAATCAACTATACTCCAATATAAAATAAAAAGTTTTTTAAAAAAAGACAAAAAAATGTAAGTTGCAGAATGGTAAAGAATGGTTCCATGTGTATAAAGTTTCAAAACATACAAATTAATGTATATGGCCTGTGATTACATACATACATACATACACAAAGGATTGAGAAACATCAAATTTGGGATGGTGGTTTCTAAGCTGTAGTTCAGGGTAAAGACAAGGTAAGATAGTACGCTAACCCAATGTTTGACAAGTGGATTTCATAGAGTCCAAAGTTATGTTTTCATTTTGAAGCAAATGCTCAAATGAACCTTGAGTTCCTCTCCTGGCTGTTTGAAAGATCTAGAAAGACATCTTCACTAGTTATTAGAAGAATATTTATTTAACAAATACAATGAGAAGTAATGTTTTATCTATCAAATTGATTAAAAAATAAAAAAGAACCATGCTGGTGAGGACACAGAGAAACTTGCACCCTCACAGACTGCTGATGGGCATACAATCCAGTAAAGACTTTCTGAAAATGTGGCGTCTTCATAATATGATTGACTTGGCACTTTTTGTTTGTTTGAAGAAAAATATAAATGTATGTGAGAGTTAACACATCTGTGTAGGAACACAGAAAAAAATAAAAGAATATACTCTCAAACTGTTCATTTAAGTGCTTACTCCTCTCTCTGGAAAAAACAATGGAGTTAGAGGTTATGAGAGAGAGATAAGAGGAAATGCCAGGGAATGAGGTAAAGAAATGGAAGTTGAGAGCAAATCATAAAGGGCCATAGCTACTGAACTAAAAGAGTTTGGACTCTATCACAAATTCTTCAC
This sequence comes from Leucopleurus acutus, assembly GCF_964270905.1. Classification (NCBI taxonomy): domain Eukaryota; kingdom Metazoa; phylum Chordata; class Mammalia; order Artiodactyla; family Delphinidae; genus Leucopleurus; species Leucopleurus acutus. The sequence continues at coordinate 19,026,714 of NC_139156.1, forward strand.
CTAGGATCTTACAAGCACATGGAGGACAGTGATGAAACAGCTATGCATTCTGAGCCTGACTTATCTGGAAAGGAAGTTATGTGTCTGCATGTGCCACAGTCTAGCAGTACTGAAGGAAGACAGATCTGTCATCAAGACTTCAGCTAAGCCCTTTCCCAAAAAGCAAATCTCCACTCCCTCTGCTTTTACCTGCCCAGTCCTAATGGCGTAAGACTTGTTACCTCAGCTTAGATAGGTTGAGAAGTTTATCAACTACTATCACATGATTATCTTTGATTTCCCAAGTAACCCTCTGTGAAGTAGGCACCCCGAGAGTGTTATTCTCATTAACAGATGAGTTAACCAAGGTTTATGGAAGTTAAATCATTTGCCCAATAGCACGGTGGGAATCTGACAATAACACCACTAGAGGTAGCAGCAGTGCTAAATGCTTTTTAGCTCATATATCGTTAAGTCCTTGCAACAATTCTGAAGCACATTAAAGACCACTTATAGATAAGGAAACTAAGGCTCAAGAGCAATCAAACAACTTGTCAAAGACCACATAGACCATAATTGGCAAGTCACAAGACTAACACAGTTCTGACTGCAAAACCCTTGTCTTAACCAATATACTATTTCAGAATACATTAAGTGGTTATACATAATCATGTAAATAAGCAGGATTAGACACATGAACCAAGGAAAATTTCTGACAAACCAAGACTTGAAAAGGTAGGACTGACTGCTTTCTATAGTCTGAAGAAATGCTGAATAAAAAAAGCCAAAACAGAAAATCTAAATATCTGTCTTTAAAATATTATCGCCCCCCCCCATATAGATCACACTAGTAGTTTACTTAGCAATCTGGCATTTAAAAGGTAAATGTTTTCCAATAATATATTATTATATGTCTATATGCATAATTCATATAACCTCAAGTTCAACGAGTTCAACTATTTTCTACTGGGCTTCCCTGGTGGCACAGTGGTTAAGAATCCGCCTGCCAACGCAGGGGACACGGGTTCGAGCCCTGGTCCGGGAAGATCCCACATGCCGCGGAGCAACTAAGCCCGTGCACCACAACTAGTGAGCCTGCGCTCTAGAGCCCGCAAGGCACAACTACTGAGCCCACATGCTGCAACTACTGAAGCCCGTGTGCCTAGAGCCTGTGGTCTGCAACAAGAGAAGCCACCGCAACGAGAAGCCCGCGCACCGCAACACAGAGTAGCCCCCGCTCGCCACAACCAGAGAAAGCCCGCGCACAGCAACAGAGACCCAACACAGCCAAAATAATTAATTAAAAAAAAATTATTTATTACTGAGTGGTATCTTCTGGAAAAGTATGATAAAAGCAATATATTTTATAAATTAATTTGAATTCAGTACCTTAGAGTTTAACTCTACAACCATTTAGGCCCACTTTTCCATTAATAGAATATATAAATAAATGTTTCAATAACTGACCACTAGGAAGTGATGATGCATCTCAATTTAGAAAAGAACCTGACTCAGGCATCCTTGGCCCATGCACTAATTATTAAAAACTAGCACTGACTATTCCCTTTCAGTAATATTGTCATATAATCCAGCAATCCCACTCCTGGGCATATATCCAGAGAAAACCATAATTCAAAAAATACATGTACCCCAATGTTCACTGCAGCACTATTTACAATAGCCAGGACATGGAAGCAACCTAAATGTCCATCAACAGAGGAATGGATAAAGAAAATGTGGTGTGTGTATATATATATATATATATATATACACACACACATATATACATATATATATACATATATATACACATATATACATACACACACACACACACACACACACACACACAATGGAATATTACACAGCCATAAAAAAGAACAAAATAATGCCATTTGCAGTGACGTGGATGGCCCTAGAGATTGTCATACTGAGTAAGTCAATGACAAATACCATGATATTGCTTATATGTGAATCTTAAAAATGGTACAAATGAACCTATTTACAGAACAGAAATAGAGTCACAGATGCAGAACACAAACTTATTGTTACTAAGGGGGAAGGGGGGAGGGGTAAATTGGAAGATTGGGATTTGACATATACACACTACTATATATAAAATAGATACCTAAAAAGAACCTACTGTACAGCACAGGGAACTCTACTCAACACTCTGTAATGATCTATATGGGAAAAGAATCTAAAAAAGAGTGGATGTATGTATATGTATAACTGATTCACTTTGCTGTACAGTAGAAACTAACACAACATTGTAAATCAACTACAATAAATTTTTTTAGAAGAGTACATGCTTATTTTTTAACTAGTTTTCTCTTGTCTAGGATAAAGAGAATTATTCAGATAAGTGAGGGGGGAACTGGATGTCCAGAGACTTTAGGAGTTCTAGCTATATTAAATTTGACCCACCTTATAATCTAATTCAGTCTCTACCCTGTATTCTCATGTTAAATGTAGGTATCACCTAGCTAGCTTCTGTCTCTAAAGGATTTTGGTTAAAAGTACTACAGAAAAACAAATGCAATTAAAAAAAAAAAAAGCATAAGATCCGGGGCTGTGGGTTTGGGCTCCAAATCCCTTGATTAATTACAATGTGATTTCTACTTCCCTTACATTTCTAGGCCTCCGTTTATCTGAAAAATGAGTTTGGGGAGTTATATGATCTCATAGGTACCTTAAAGCTGTAAAACTCCTACTGCTAAGTCTTCACAGAAAGTAGTTCCAAAGACCAATTTTGGGCGTTCAACACATAGTAGGATATTTAAGAATTACCTTCAGACTGGAAAATTCATTCTAACAAAATGTCCAGGTCAAAACCCAAACCCTTAGAATTACAGAAAAGATACTTCCAAAATTAAGTGTGTTCTGATTATATTTACATTCTGCGACAGTAGTTACCATCTATATATATTAAAAAGCTTACTTGGTCCACATGGCTATAGGTAATCATAGCTGCAAATGTTTGGAAATACCCTTACAATGTATTAATCACAATATGTCCTGTAATACAGTCTCAGCATTTCCCAAAACGTATTTCTACAACATCTAGTTCCATGGTCAAATAGGTTTAGAATAAAATGTGTTTCTGCTGTCTGACAGCAGAAATTATTAGTACTTTTAATATAATAATGTACTTTTTTTTTTTTTTTGGCTAAGTTGTGTCTTCGTTGCTGTGCGCAGGCTTTCTCTAGTTGCGGCAAGCAGGGGCTACTCTTCGTTGTGGTGCACGGGCTTCTCATCGCGGCGGCTTCTCTTGCTGTGGAGCTCGGGCTCTAGGCGCATGGGCTTCAGCAGTTGCAGCACACAGGCTCAGGAGTTGTGGCATGCAGGCCTTAGAGCATGTGGGCTTCAGTAGTTGTGGCACATGTGTCCAGCAGTTGCGGCTCACAGGCTCTAGAGCACAGGCTCAGTAGTTGTGGCTCACAGGCTTAGCTGCTCCGCAGCATGTGGGATCTTCCTGGACCAGCAATCAAACCCATATCCCCTGCACTGGCAGGCGGATTCTTAACCTCTGCGTCACTAGGGAAGTACCTAGTATAATAATGTACTCTTGATGAAGAATATAATATACAAGATTTCCCAATTTATTTGCATCAGAAAACCTTTTCTGAGGAATACCTGTATCTCATAGTTTCAAGTGAAAAGCACAAATATTTAGCAGTAAATAAAAGTCACTGTTAGACAAATTAGAACACTGATAGAACTTCACAGAATTATTTAAAAATTTGATATTTAAAAAACACTGGATCAATAATTGGAGTAACAAACACTTAAAACTGAAATCTCCAATAATCTACCAGGCATTACAATTCTCTGTAAGGATATTAGAATGAGCTTTTGTATCTGGGGCTAACAAAGTAATATATTCAGTCACACAGTCATATAGGAATGGGGTGGAAAAAATATCTACCTTCTCTGAGCTGTCACCCTGCTCCTGCTAGTAGACAAAGGGTAGGTAAAACAGAACTGGGTCAAATGAATATATGTTCAAATCAGAGAACAGAAGAAAGCTTGCCCACTAAGCTATCAAGATTTTTCAAACATATTTCTTTTAATAGAGTCATTAAGTGAGAAAAATAATTGACATTTCCCTTGAAAAACAAGATGCCATTCAGAATACCAGATTATTCCAGAACTAACATGTATTATGCCAAAAGACTTAAAATAAAAAATTCTAGTGGTAGCAACTAAAGTACAAAAGTTCAATTTTCAGATTCAACTGAAAAAGGAATCAACATCTAAATAAACTAAAGAACTAAAGAGTACTCTAATTCCTAACTACAGGCATTAGTTTCTAGTCTCATTTTTAATGCTTTGTAATGTACAAGGCTTCAGAAATATAAATTAAGTAATACAATCAAACTCAAATGTTTGTGTTTTTTTAATTAAAAAAATGATCTAAAAGAACCTCTGTAAATGAATTGTTTTCAACTTTCAGAAAACTACATCAGCACATATTTTATTCCTTGTACTTTTTCTTTTTTTCAACTGACAAAATAACTTTAATGACCTCTAAGGTTAACATTTAACTCTAAAGTCTATGATTTTTTTTTTTTTTTTGCAGTACGCAGGCCTCTCACTGTTGTGGCCTTTCCCGTTGCGGAGCACAGGCTCTGGACGCGCAGGCTCAGCGGCCATGGCTCACGGGCCCAGCCGCTCTGCGGCATGTGGGATCTTCCCGGACCAGGGCACGAACCCGTGTCCCCTGCATCAGCAGGCAGACTCTCAACCACTGTGCCACCAGGGAAGCCCTAAAGTCTATGATTTAACCACATAATGAAGGCTACTAACACTATACATATATATATATATCTCCCTTAACATTCAAGGAAAACCTGCCATGTTAACTTTGGAATTCCTATCTACAAATACCATGGTAAATATAATTCCTGAAGATCATAAAGTATCACAAAACCCAAATAAAAGAAAGTAGATGTATACTTGAATCTCAATGAGAATACTGTATATGCAATGGAGTAACATGTGAGCTAATGAATAAAAAGCTCATTTAGGGGGCTTCCCTGGTGGCGCAGTGGTTTAACCCCTCATTTTTGGATTTCCTTCCCATTTAGGTCACCAGCGAGCACTGAGTAGAGAGAGTTCCTTGTGCTATACAGTAGGTTCTCATTAGTTATCTATATCTACGGTATATATGGCAATCCCAATCTCCCAATTCATCCCCCCCACCCCCATTCCTTGTACTTTAAAAATTATCTTAATTCTGACAAAATTGGACCTACAGCCCTTATGATTTTTGGTTTAAAAATGGCAGGGTAAAAAATGATGTGACCTCTTTCTCCTCTTGAAAAAATCTCAAAACTAAGAAAACAATGAGAAACAAATACAAACTACACTTTCATCCTTAAGCACACCAGGAGACATCCCTAACCATATGTGAGAATGCAATGGGTTAAAGAGGGATGCTGGATGGTCTCAAGCAAGGGAGAAGGCTTGCAGCTTCAAATCTCAACATTATCATACCTCAGTTCTCTAAAGTACTTGGCATGGCCAGAAGGTAAGGCCAACAATCCCTTGTTTGGCATATTGGAAGCTTTCACAGATTTCATTTTGCATCACTGAGACACAGGAAAATCAGAACTGAACAAGAAATCATAGAGTTTAAAAGGGTACATGTTTTCCCTGGGGTGGGGAAAAGACTATTGTACTTCAAGGATTCAAAGAGAATTCTTTGAGAATCTACACAAACTCACTGCTACCTAAAAATGAACAGGAGAAGGAAGTCAATAGCAGAAACAGCGGATCAACATGTATAGAGTCTTCAAGGTCAAAAAATCTGACCAAGAATTAATACTGAGTCTAACAATATAGTTCAGTATAAAAACAACAGGTAAATATTATTAAATATGTAAGAACTCAAGGAATATTGTTCCTATGAACTGCTCTTGAAGAAAACACTAGTTTATAAAGTTCAATCATCCAGAAGACAAGTAGAAAAACTACGACCTCCTGGGCCTCAGCACCACCCACCAGTGGCCTAACACCAAGTCTGGGACCCCGAGGTCCCACAGCCAGAGACCCCAAGACACAGCTCCATGTACCAGTAGGCCAGCACTGGCACCAGGACTCAGCCTCATCCACTGTTGGGCAGGCACAAGCCCCTAGAACCCCTGGGCCTCAGCCCCACTCACCAGTGGGCCAACATCAGTCCCAGAACTATTGTGGCCCCACAGCCAGCCATGTAAAGACCCAGCCCACCCACCAACAGGTCAGGACCACCCCAGGACTCCTCTGGCCAAGTAGCCAAATGTGCCAGGACCCAGCCCCACCCACCAGCGGCCAGCAGCCTCCACAAAAGGCGGGGCCTGGCAACCAACTAGACTGGGGGCCAGCCATACGGGAGTGTGCCCATAATAGGCAGCCCACCACAACATAAGTGCTGACAGAGCCCACAAAGAGGACATTCCTAGGACTTACAGCTCTGGTGACCAGAGGGGAGTGTGCTATTGGGATCCATAAGACATTTCCTATATAAGGCCACTATTCCAAGATCAGGAAATATAACCAATCTACTTAATACATAGAAATAAAAGTAGCAAATTAAGCAAAATCAGGGGAACAGAGGAATATATCCCGAATGAAGGAACAAGTTAAAACCCCAGAAGAACTAAGTGGAGGTATGGAATATACCCAATAAAGAGTACAAGGTAATGATCTTAAAGATGTTCAAAGAACTCCAGAGAAAAATCGATAAACACAGTGAGAAGTTTAACAGAGTTAGAAAATATGAAGAGCAACCACAGATGAAAACGATAACTGAAATAACTAATATATTAGAAGGAATCAACAGTAGATTAGATGATACAGAGGAATGGAGCAGCAAACGAAAGTCAGAGTAGAGGAAATCACTGAAGCCGAAAAGAAAAAAGAATAAAAAGAAATGAGGACAGTTTAAGAAACCTCTAGGACAACATAAAGCATACTAACATTCACATTATAGGGATCCTGGAAGGGGGTGAGGGTTGGGGGTGGCGCAGAGAACATATTTGAGTACATAATAGTTGGAAACTTCCCTAACCTGGGAAAAGAAACAGACATCCAGGTCCAGAAAGCACAGACAGCCCCAAACAGGACCAACCAAAAGAGGACCACACCAAGACACACTGTAATTAAAATGGCAAAAATTAAAGATAAAGGGAGAATATTAAAAGCAGCAAGGGAAAAGCAACAATTTATGTACAGGGAACTCTCATAAGACTACCAGCTGTTTTTCAGCAGAAATTCCACAAGTCAAAAGGGGATGGCATGATATATTTAAAGAGATGAAAGAGTAAAACCTACAATGAAGAATACTCAACCCAACAAGGCTTTCATTCAGATTTGGAAGAGAGATCAAAAGTTTTACAGACAAGCAAAAGCTAAAAGAGTTCAACACCACAAAACCAGCTTTACAAGAAAGGTTAAACCCATAACTAGAAATATGAAAATTACAAAAGGAAAAATCTCATTGGTAAAGGGAAATACACAATAAAGGTAGTAGATCAATAAAACTTGTAGGAAGGTTAAAAGACAAAAGTAGTAAAATCATCTATATCCACAACAAGTAATTAAGGGGTATGTAAAACAAGAAGATACAAAATATCTTACACCAATCAAAACAGTAAATGAGAGAAGGGGAGTAAAAATGGAGGGTTGTTAAAATGCATTCAAACTTGAGATCAGAAACTTAAAATACTCACATACATAAGTATAGATTGCTGTAATATAAACCTCATAGTAACTACAAACTAAAAATCTATAATAGATACATACACAAAAAAGAGGAAAGTATCCAAACATAACACTAAGGATAGTCACCAAACCACAAAAGAGCAAAAGGAGGAACAAAAAGCACTACAAAAATAACCGCAAAACAAACAAAATGGCAACAGATACATACCTATCAATAAATACTTTTAATGTAAATGGACTAAATGCTCCAAACAAAAGACATAGAGTAGCTGAATGGATACAAAAACAAGACCCATATATATGCTGCCTACAAGAGACTCGTTTCAGGTCTAAAGACACACACAGACTGAAAGCTAGGGAATGGAAACAGGTATACCATACAAATGGAAAATCAGGGTAGCAATATTTATATCAGACAAAATAGACTTTAAAACAAAGACTGTGACCAGAGACAAAGAACATTACATGACGATAAAAGGATGAATCCAAGAAAAAGCTATAGTAACTGTAAATACATATATGCACCCAACAAAAGAGCAGCTAAATACATAAGGCAAATATTAATAGATATAAAGAAAAAAACTGACAGTAACACAGTAATAGTAAGGGACTTGAATACCCCACTTACATCAATGGACAGATCATCCAGACAGAAAAATCAATAAGGAAACACTGGCCTTAAATGACACATTTGACCAAATGGATTTAATAGCTACATAGAGAACATTCTGTGCAAAAAGCAGCAGAATACACACTCTTTTCAAGTACATATGGAACATTCTCTAGGATACATCACAAGCTAGGCTACAAAACAAGTCACAGTAAATTTAAGAAGAATAAAATCATATCAAGTTTTCCAATCACAAGGCTATGAGACTAGAAATCAACAACAAGGGAAAAAAACTGCAAGAAGCACAAACACATGGAGGCTACACAATATGCTACTAAACAGTCAATGGATCATTGAAGAAATAAAGTGAAATAAATAAATACCCAGAGACAAATGAAAATGAAAATACAATGAAGCAAAATCTATGGGACATAGCAAAAGCAGTTCTCAGAGGGAAGCTTACAGTGATACAAGCATACCTCAGGAAACATTAAAAATCTCAAATAAACAACCTAACCTTACACCTAAAGGAATTAGAAGAAGAAATAACAAAAAACCCAGTGTTAGCCAAAAAAAAAGAAATCATAAAGATCAGAGCAAAAATAAATGAAATAGAGACTAAAAAACAATAGAAAAGATGAATGAAACTAAAAGCAAGTTCTTGAAAAGAAAAACAAAATTGATAAGCATTTAGCCAGACTCATCAAAGAGAGGGCCCAAATAAATAAAATCAGAAATGAAGAAGAAGTTACAACTGACACCACAAAAATACAAAGGATCACAAGAGATTACTATGAACAAACATACACCAGTAAAATGGACAACACAGAAGAAAAGGACAAATTCCTAGAAATGTACCATCTCCCAAGACTGAATCAGGGAGAAACAGAAAATATGAACAGACCAATTAACAGGAATGAAATCAAATCATTAATCAAAAAATCCCCAACAAACAAAAGTCCAGGACCAGAGAGCTTCACAGATGAATATTACCAAACATTTAGAGAAGAGTTAATACATATTCTTCTAAAACTACCCCAAAAAATGGCAGAGGAAGGAATGTTTCCAAACTCATTCTATGAAGCCAACCATCACTGATACCAAAACCAGACCAAAAACACTGGAAAAAAAAAAAAAGATTACACCCAATATCACTGATAAACAGAAGCAGAAATCCTCAATGAATGAAATATTAGCAGACCAAATTCAACAACATATTAAAAAAATCATACACCATGAGCAAGCGGGATTTCTTCCAGGGGTACAACGATGATAGTTCATTATCCACAAATCAATCAGTGTGATACACCACATTCAGAAATTAGGGACTAAAAATCATATGACCACCTCAATAAGATGCAGAAAAGCTTCTGACAAAATCCAGCATCCATTTATGATAAAAACTCTCAACAAAGTGGGTACAGAGGGAACATATCCTAACATAATAAAGGCCATTATGACAACCCTAACATTACACTCAATGGTGAAAGCTGAAATCAGTTTTTCTAAGACCAGGAACAAGACTTGCTGCTTTTACTCACATTATTATAGGAAGTCCTAGCCACAACAATCAGAAAAGAAAAAGAAATAAAAGGAATCCAAATTGGAAAGGAAGTGGTGAAACTGTCACTGTTTGTAGATAACATGATATTATACATAGAAAATCCTAAAGACACCATCAAAAAAACCACTAGAACCCATTAATGAATTCCATAAGCCTGCAAGATACCATATTTACAGACAGAAGTCTGTTGCTTTTCTATACACTAACTAAACTATCAGAAAGAGAAATTAAGAAAACAATTCCATTTACAACAGCATCAAAAAGAATAAAATACCTGGGAATAAATCTAATTAACGTGGTTAAAAAAAAGACCTGTACCCAGAAAACTATATGACTCTGATGAAAGAAACTAAAGATGATACAAACAGATGGAAAGATACACCATGCTCATGGACTGGAAGAATTAATATTTTTCCATACTACCCAAGGCAGATTCAATGCAATTCCTATCAAAACACCAATGGCACTGTTCACAGAATTAGAATAAATAATTCTAAAATTTGTATGAAAACATAAAAGACCCCAAAACAATCTTAAGAAAGAAGAACAAAGCTGAAAGTATCATGCTACCTGATTTCAAACTATACTACAAAGCTACAGTAATCAAAACTGTATGGTACTGGCACAAAAACAGACACATAGATCAATGGAAACAAAGGGAGAGCTCAGAAATTAAGCCCATGGACGTATGGTCAATTAATCTACAACAAAAGAGGCAAGAATACACAGAGGGGGAAAAGACATCCTCTTCCATAAACGGTGTTGGGAAAACGACAGCTACAAGCAAAAGAATCAAACTAGACTTTCTCAGACCGTATACAAAAATAAATTTAAAATGGATTAAAGACTTAAATATAAGACCCTGAAAGCATGAAACTTTTACAAGAAAACAAGCAGTACACTCTTTGACACCGGTCTTAGAAGTATTTTTTTGTATATGTCTCCTCAGGCAAGGGAAACAAAAGCAAAAACAAACAAATGGGACTACATCAAACGAAAAGCTTTTGCATTAGTGAAGGAGACTATCAATAAAATGAAAAGGCCACCTACTGAATGAGATTAGATATTTGCAAATGATATATCTGATAACGAGTTAATATCCAAAATATATAAAGAACTCATACAACTCAATGCCAATAAAACAAACAACCTAATTAAAACATGGGAAGAGAACGTGAATAGATATTTTTCCAAAGAAGATACGGATGGCCAACAGGTACATGAAAAGATATTCAACATCTTCAATCATCAGGGAAATGAAAATCAAAACCACAATGAGATATCACCTCACACCTGTCAGAATGGCTGTCATCAAAAAGACAACAAATAACAAGTGTTGGAGAGGATGCGGAGAAAAAGGAATCCTTGTGCACTGTCAGAGGGAGTATATATTGGTACAGCCACTATGGAAAACAGTATGGAGGTTCCTCAAAAAATTAAAAGTAGAACTACCATGTGATCCAACAATTCCACTCCTGGGTATTTACCCAAAGAAAACTAATTTGAAAAGATATATGCATCCCTATGTTCACTGCAACATTATTTATAATAGCCAAGATATGTAAACAACCTAGGTGCCCATCAAATAGGTGAATGAATGTGGTATATACAATGGAATATCACTCAGTCTTAAAAAAGTATGAAATCTTACCATTTATGACAACATGGATGGACCTAGAGAATATTATGCTAAGTGAAATAAGTCAGACAGAGAAAGACAAATACCATATGATTTCACTTATATATGAATCTAAGAAACAAAACAAATGAACAAACATAACACAACAGAAACAGAGTCATAGATACAGAGGACAGGTGGTTGCTTACAGGGGTGGAGGAGAAGAGAAATACGTGAGGGAGATTAAGAGGTACAAACCTTCAGTTACAAATTAAATGAGTCACGGGTCTGAAATGTACAGTATGTACATTATAATGTACAGTACAATTACATAATATCTTTTTATGGTGACAGATGGTAGCTACACTTATCATAATGATTATTTTGAAATGTACAGAAATAGCAAATCACTATGTTGCGTACCAGAACTAACACAGTCCTGTAGGTCAATTATACTTCAAAAACAAACCAAAAAAACCTGAAAGAAAAATAGATCAGATCTGTGGTTACCATAGGGGGAGGGGAGATTAGATGAAGGCAGTCAAAAGGTACAAACTTCCAGTTATAAGATAAACAAGTACTAGGGATGCAATGCACAGCATGATAAACATAATTAACACTGCTATATGTTACATATGAAAGTTGTTAAGAGAGTAAATCCTAAGAGTTCTCATCACAGGGAAAAAAAAGTTTTTCTATTTCTTTAATTTGTACAAATCTTTAATTCATATCTATATCAGATGATGGATGTTCACTAAATCTATTATGGTAATCATTTTATGATGTACATAAGTCAAATCATTATGCTGTACACCTTAAACTTACACAGGGCTGTATATCAAGTATATCTTAATAAAACTGGAAGAAAAAAAAGAAAAACTACTGACAAAAGGACAAGTTTTGAGCATAAATTCCATTTCATTATTGGTCTTAGAATTTTAAAAAAAAGAGAGATGTTTATGGCTACAGAATATAATGTATATATTACAATCCCAACAATGCTGTTATATAACCAACAAAAACTGGAGAGGAAATGGACTAAGGTATGCTTACACCTTTATACTGTACGCTTTATACCTTTAAGTATACTTCAATTGTTACAGCTCGATCTATGTCTTAATCTCTTAGCTATAAAAGATGAAGAAATAAGCATAAATATAGATAGTATAATATAGATGAACTAAATACACTCATTAAAGGAAAAAGTCTGATAGTAGATCACAAAACAAAATATAACTATGCATACTAGATTCACCCCACCTCGCCCAAATTTGAAAGAATGAAAATGAAATACAGGCAGATTCTATATGTTCAAAATGACATAGGTATTATATAGACACAAGAATATTCACTGTAACACTATATGTAACAATATATTCAAACAACCTAAATATCCATCACCAAGGGCCTGGTTACATAAATTATTTTTTTATTCAGTGAAATATTATGTAATTATTTAAAAGAATGGGGCAACAACCATGTACTGGTATTAAACAATTGAGATAGTAAAGCATACTGGTTAATAGTAAGGACTCTGCAGACAGACTGCTGGAGTTGAAATTCCAGCTCCACAACTTATTAGCATTTTACTTAAAGTTTCTATGCCTCAGTTTCTTCCTCTGTAAGAAGGGGATAAATAATATTATCACAACTCTCAAGGTTGTGAAGAAGATTAATAATGAATACCAAAATGCTTTTTAGAACAGGGCCTAGAACATACAAAGCACTGCATAAGTATTAGATTAGTTATAGTTAAGTGAGAAAAACCCAGCTGTAGAACAGCATAGTATGCTATCATTTATGAAAAAATTAATATATTAACATATGCTTATATATGTATAAATTATTTGTAGAGGTACACACAAAACTGATAGTGGTTTCCTAGGAAGGGAAACCAGGCAGAAGAGGTTTCAGAGTGGGAGAGAGATTTGCTTCACATGTCTATATCTTTTGGACTTTGTATCATAAGCATATACTGATCAGATAAAAATCAGTACTTAAAAATCAGTACCCTTAAAAACGTTAAGGAATCTAGGATGACTGAACACAATGCTAGTTTTCTGATTAGTTCTCTGACTACTATGCCTAAGGTACGTTTACTCAGATCAAAGGTCATAAATAGCAAACTCTCAGAGACAAATGTATTTCTTCAAAGTACCTATGAAAGTTCAGATATTTAATATGTTACTACATAATATACAAAGGGTATTTATCTTTGGAGACAACACTACAAATACAAATGTTAAAAAGTGTTCATAGCAATGTGCATATAAATAGCAAAACATTAGAAATAACCTACATGTACATCAGTAGTCTCAATAAATTATGGTGCCACACAATGGAGTATCATTTAGACATTTAAAATGACAGCATATACATGCAGTATAAATTTATGTATAAAATTATAACTTTGTTCATAAATGATAAACAGTAAATTATGGACTCTTTCTATACAAGAATACAGATATAGTTCGTTCCTTTTCATTGCTATAATTTGTGGTATGACTACACCATAATTTACTTAATCATTCTCATATCAACTGACATTTAGGTTGCTTCTATTAGCCTTTTTTTTTTTTTTGGCCAGTACAAACAATGCTTCAACCAACATAAATCTTCATACACAGGAACCAGTATTTCCATAAAGCAGATTCCTGAAAGCAGACTGGTCAAATCTAATGTGCATTTTAAATATTTATGGGTAGTTCCAAACTGTCTTCTTCTAAAGAGATGGCATCAATTTATACTCTCCCAATATTGCCAATTATTATTTGTTCTCGTTTTTGTCAATCTGATGTATGAAAAATGATATATTATCTAATCTATACTGCCTTGATTAGTGAGGGTGAAAAAATCTTTCCATTCTTTCACTATTTGTGGTATTCAGACAAAAAACAGACCATAGCTACACTATTTTTAACACACATTGTGGTTTAAATTTTTCTTACAGTGCCAATATTTAATAAATGGGAGCTTCACATACAAATTCAGACCTCTACTTTCATTTTAAGAAATTCAAAAAAAGTGGGCACCACTGGGTTAACATTTCTTAATGACAAAAAGCAACTGGTGCTAAATAGAAGTTGTGCCCACCCAGTGCTCTCCAACTTAACAATCTCATATATTAACCTTACTGAGTTCACTTATGTTACCTGCCTGATCTCCTGTAGGAATTTAAGTTTAGCACCCCATTACTATTGAGTTATTTGTTTACATACTAGTTATCAGAATTCTTCCAATGAAGGAGATATGTATGTGTGTGTATATATATATATGCATATATATATACATACATATAAATACATGTAATTATATATAATATTTTCTCTCGATTTTTTTAACTTAATCATATTGTTCATCTATCTATCTATATATATAAATATATATAAAATCTTAAAGTCTAAAAAACACCCATCAAATGATAGCAATGTTTACCCTTGGTTATTAGGATGGCTTTCACTTTTATTTATTTCTGTATTTTTTTTTAATATATACAATAAGCATTCCCTCCTTTTATAATCAGGGAGGGGGGAAAAGGTATGTTCATTTTGAAACAGAAAATGATAGTTTGGTTATGTTCACTTTTAACCTGACAAAGGATAATAAAATGTATTTATAAAGAAAACCTGAATATATAATACAAGAGGAGCTCAACATAATCAAAGCCCATTTAAATTAGTCTACAACAGCTCATGAGGAACTAAATATATTCAATACTTCAGATGTGAATTGTAATGTACATTGTTTTACAAGAGATATTCAAAAGTACCTGGAGTGATCTGATTCACACTGAAGTTATAAACCAAGTTTTTGAATATTGGCAGTTCAGAAACCAGTCTTTCCCTCCATTTATGAATATTTCAATTTTTATAAATATAAAAACTGTATTTTCATCCAGTCAACATTTTATTTAATACATACTAAATGCTATGCACTGTGCAAGATGCTAAGTATGCAACAATAACAAGGCAAAGTCCTTACCTGTAAGCTCACCAACAAGTGGAAAAGGCAAAAAACATAGTGTGGTAAGAGCTGTTGAAGCACAAAGAGAAGGCACTTAAACCTGCCTTGGAGTTTGGGGGACTCAGGCTTCTTCTTAAAAGAGATAACATCTAAGAAGGAATCAACTAAAAAGAGTGGGAGGGAGTCAGGAATCCTGGAATCATCCTGACTCCTCTCTCTCCTTCAACTTTCATATCCTAACAATCACTAAATCCTACCCATTCTTCCCATAAAACTTCTCCTGACTCTTCAACTTCTCTTCATTCTCATTGCCACTACCCTGTTCCAGGGTACACTGAATACTCTCCTCTAATAGCTTTGTAACTGGTCTCACAACATGCACTCCCCATCCTGTCCCTAACCTAACCACTACACTGTAATTAGAGTGATCATTCAAATATTCAAATCTAATCAAGCAACTGTCCAATTTAGAACACTTGGAGGGGAGAATAGGTGGCCCCACAAACACAGCCCTCAGGATAAAATCCAAAATTCTTAGCAATAACTACCAAGCCTTTCAATATCTGGCCCCTGACTTCGCCTGCCATAACTCCAACATTCCCCACCTTGTCCTCTGGTCACATGAACTTCTTTCAGATCCCATAGCAAGTCCTGCTATCTCTTGTCCCCAGGACTTTGCATGAGCTATTTCATTCGACCAGAAACAGGTTTACAGTTCTTCATTGAGCTAACTCCATGTATCCTTCAGATCTCAGTTCAGAAGTCAGGGAAGCCTTTCTTGACTACTCAAAAGCCTTTCTGAATACTGCCTCCCCCCGCTCTGTGCTCCCATTTAAAACTCCCCCATTAGAATATTTTTCACACTGTATCATATTTGTCAGGTTAGTTGTCTGACTCTCTCATTTAAAGTAGTGGGAAAACAGGGAGCCTTCTGTCTTTTTCACAGTTGTATCCTAATATTTATAAATAATACCCGGGAGTTATATTTACTGAAAGAATTATAAATATTTGTTAACTTGGCTTTATCTACCCTACTAAATAGCAGCCTCCTTACAATTTCTACTCTAAAGTACTTTACAACTTCAAAGATACTATTAACTTTGTTAAGCACTCAATAAGCATGTATTAAACACTTGCTGAAGACAGTTGAACAATAAGCAAAGACAAAAACCTTGTCTCATTGCAAGGTTTCCCTATACTCTACCTAAAATTAACTCTAAATCACTCCGATTTTTTAATGAATACCTAAAAATGGCAACATTTCAACTATTTTCCTTTGTTTTTAAAGATCTGAAATGCTCCTTACTCTTTTACATAGTTTAAAGGACAATAAACTGCTCTCCCCTCCAAATCACATAAAGCTATATATTTTTGTAGTTCAAAAGTCAAAAAAAGGAATCTTCAAAACTGGAAGACCAAAGATCAAGAAAGCATCCAAAATTAACATGTTCAAGGGAATGTTACTGTTCAGAGAGAAATGGAAAAACACATCCTTAAACAGCATGAGTGAACATGAGGTGAGAGTACTTTTCATGGAGGCTAAAGAAATAGCTGTAAATAAAGAAATAAAATGCTCTGTATTAGTCCATCTTAATTAGAATCATGCCAAGAGTGTACAACTCATAGCACCTCTAAATTCATTCATTCAGCTTTTCCCCCCTGTGGTAAAGAGGCAAGATGAAATAGTTTGGACTGACAAGGAGAAGGACTAAATTTTATATAGTAGCAAATACATGAGAGTTTTTCAAGAAATCTGGTGTTCTTTCTTATGGGAAAGAATAAGACTTATTACGTAATTTTGATTCTGAGCAAACAGAAGTTTTAAGCAAAGAATTGAAAATTTGTTTATTCAACCTAAAAGTCAATCCATAATTGAGACTACAGCCCTCTTGTATAACACTTCAACTCACTATATATATATAAATTGCAAGATTCTCCAGCAAAAGAAAAGGCAGGGGTGGGGTAGAAGGGATTTAAATGTCTCAATATGATTAAGATATAATAATAAACATCAAATATCTTGAGCAAACTTTATCTGAAAAACTCTTATGCCACACAATCTCAAAGATTTGCTTGTGAATATTTGTTTAAACTGCCTTTCTTTCCAATGAACTCAAATCGTCACACAGAACCTAAGTATTCCCAACATACACTTTACTCTTCATTTAACATGGGCTAATTGGCAATAAATCAAAAAGCTGGCTACCTAATTATCAGTGTAAAGCACAAGAGATAAAATGTAACTGCTATCTTAGGTTATAGGCACTAAGGTGACTACAGTATTCACAAAGTATTTTCAACTTAAACAAATGATTTTCAGTACTTTTAAGCTAAAAATTAATTACATTTAACTGCTTTGTTTTTGTATGTATAAACCCACACATTCTTTCACTAGGTCTTATCTGATTATAAATCCTTTCCATTACTCATTCTATAAACTATTTTTCAGAAACTGTCAGAAAAAAATATAAACAAAAAAAATTTACTACACATAGCAAGATTAGAAGTGTGGTCTCAAAGAAGGTATCTTACATTCAAGCATCAGTATTTAGTAAGTTGCCATTATTATAAAACAAATAGCCTTTCTCACATTCACAGAGTTCATTTTTGAGATTATTTAGATGAAGACCTTATGTTCAACTAATTATTTATCTAGTCGTCCTAATAGCTGTTAAAATAGGATTTACACCGTGCATTTTGGGCCTTAAAAATATAATCTTGTTATCTCTGTATTACATTTTTTAAAATATCCCAAAGCAAAAAAATCCTCCTCATACAAGATAAAAAGAAATACGTTGAGCAACCCGGCCCAATTTAACTTAGGGTTAATAAAGAATTTCTCCCATCAGAAGCTACTCTAAATATTGACAGGCATCCCTCGCTTATAGTTTTGAATATACATTAAAAAAAAACCCACACATTTATTTTTGTAACTTAACACATTAAATCTAACCAGTTCCCAACTGGCATGTACCATCTACTATTGTGTGACTATAACTGCAAAATATGATTCCCACCTACATTACAGAAGCTGTGATGTAAAAAAATTCTTACACCACAAAGATGTAAATCCCATTTAGTAATGTGCAGGTTGCAAGTGATATAGTACTTAAATTATGCCAGAAAGGTAAAACATTATTTGGCCTTACTTAATTTCAATTACTCTCAGAAGCAACTCAAATATTATCAAATTGTTAGTTATAAAAACTGGATAATGGTATGGTCAGAAAAAAGATGTGTCAATTAATAAATTATTTGTATTTTTAGACATGAATCTACATTTGCAGATCATTCATCTTCAAAGAATTTGAATATAATAAAATATAGCAAAACTTCAATTATATGAAACAATTTCAACTTTCTTTGATAAAACAAAAATCTTCACGATCTTACCACAGGATCATTATTATTATATCAATTATCACTGTGTGTGTGTGTGTGTGTGTGTGTGTGTGTGTGTGTATGGAAATGTCAGGCATAAGTGTGCTCCTGTTGAAAAAGGTCAGATAAGTTTTTTATATTTTTGTATGCAGATAATTAGTTATGCATCAAAGTGTTGACAGAGCTGACTCTAAAAATTATACTGACTTTTAAGGCAAATTTATTGTCATTCCTTTTTCATATCACAAAAATCTTTAAACTGAGACATTTAACTCTAATATCCATTTGCTTGATATTATAATTAGTGTAGATCAACTCAGTCCCTTTTTTAATTAACAAAATAAGCTGGTAAAAGTATGTTTTACCAAATGCCTTCACAATATACTATCCTGAACAATGGATATAAACTAGTGGATTTCATTCTTTATATTTAGTTTCTAATCAGTTTCAGTATCTGGTTCTCACAGTCTGACACAATGCTGCAACGTTTGGGTTGCACAACATTCTAAGGGAAATGTTTAAAATTATTTCCACTGAAATATTTAAGTCCTGTACACAAGCATCATGGAAATGTTTACATCAGTTGTCAAACTTTTTAAATAAAAATATTAAATTTTAATAGATTTTTTTTAATGTTTGTGCTTCAAAAATAGTGACTCCATTTTTAAAAAGTCATTTTCCTCAAGCCCCAAAACAATTCTTGCTTTTCATGCCTTATTTGCAACCTAAAACATTACTACCTGATCTATGTCACTCACTCACTCACTGACCATCATTATATTTGATCACCTTTAGGTCCTTACTGCCCAAAGCCCGACAGTCTCACATGTTTTGGCACTTCAATACACTTTGTTCTTGTCCTAAATACTCATGTTCTGTGCGTACTACTATAAGCTATTATATAACAGGAGGTGGGAAAAATTAAAAAATATTGCAGCACTACAAACCATTTAACATGCTGAGTTTCCACAGTTGCTTAGTGGGTGTTCTGAAACTAGGCCATATTTCTAGTATTAAGAATTTCAAATCCCTACTTCCAAAGTACAGAAATAACTATTTTCAAGATTAAATCATAAAACCTTACTATTTTAAGCTCCCTGGTATATAAGCATCCCATTTCTATGAGTTTAAAACTGTAATTAACACATGGTAGATAAACCAGTATTTGTTTTAGCAACAAATAAGAAATAACTAGCTCTTTTACCTATCCTTATAATACTCAGAGAATTCAACAGGTTACAAAACTAAGACAAAATGCAATTTATATGAACCAGAACTAAAGCCCTTCAGTGAAATATCAAATTCTTTATCCCAGAAGAAATAAAAAACAAAGTTGAATTAAATATAATCTATTTCAGGTCTCCCAAGCAAAGAAGTAATTATGACCTGCAATCTAATTTTTCCAGTCCAGGTTACCAAGAAATACCAAAAATAAATAAATAAACAAAACTTACTCTCTTTAACAGTTTAAAAGTTGCAGAAATATTTATGTCATTTTGTCATATCGTTGCAACAGGTATGTTTTCATTCAAAACTGATGAAAACATGTTGTTACTCAATTTTACATATTTCATACCTCAGTACATAAAGAAACACATGGTAGGTATAAAACCTACAAACTTTAAGGCAGTAATATTATACTGCACTGATTCAGTACTTTCAGACAATTATTTGCTTCAACTTGGTTTTACTCAGTAAATACTTACAATACCTATTACGTTTCGTCTCATTAAGCGAATCTTCCCAATAACAAAAGGTTAACACACTAAAATTCTTAATTGTATCATTTTAGATGGAAATCTTTCTGAACTATAATACATGCTCCTGTGTCATCTTTAACAAAATTTACTAACAGCAATTAATCTCATCATGATCCTACATCATTTTTGCTACACTGTTCTCCATATAAAACAAATGACATCTTAAAAAGATTTCAAATGTTTATCCCATAAATTTGCCTTAAACTGCTATATTCTTTTAAATGTGTTATATCTGCTTTTTAAGTATTTTACCCTTGCTCTTATTTTCAACTTTCATGTGGCCTCGAGGAGTACCCCAGTCCTTTTTAAATTTGGTTAACAAACTTTTTTAAATTGTACATTTTAAGAGTTTAGAGAGCCCTCAATTAAGACCTAGGGGATTCTAAGAGCAGGAAATGTGTTTAAGAGCAAAAGCACTATGACAACTCTTTGTTCTTTTCAGTGGCCTGTTTGTTTGGGGGCCCGAGACTATTAATTTAAACTAATTTTCTATTAAGAGCCTACAAAGTCAAGACATTGTATACTGGAGAAATGGTAGTAAAGGCGGCGGACATACTTGATGCTCATCATGAAGCTTACAGTCTAGCAAAAAAACAGACAAACACATCGTTACAAAAATAATTTAGTCTTATAAAAAGGAAATACAGGTGTGGTAAGGGACCTTAAAACAGGAGAACCTAACTAGAGATCAAAGGCCTCCCCAAGGATATGATATGGAGGCCTGAAGGGCAATTATAGGAAGTTAGCCAGGTGCAGAGAGCATGGGGTTGTATCCAAAGAGATGATACCAGAAACGTTTTAGTTTCCTAAAAAATAACCTTAAGTGAAATGTTATAATATTTATGAGGTAATTGCTAAAACGTGAACATTTAAAAAGGATTTCTCAGATTTCTATAATGAAAATAACAGGAAGAATCAAAACCAAAAAAAAAAAAGCAACACAAGAATTTTTAAATGGGAAAACTATGGCATTTTGGAGGGAATGAAGTTTGGAATGACAAATAAGGTCCCTCATTGTGCCCTCAAATAAGTATTGAATCATCCTATATGAAAAATTACTTAATATTCAAGTTCAGAGAACTTTTAAATCATATAAAGCCATATAAAGACTTCTACCAGGATATAACTGCTGATCATAGTCTGACTTACCTAAAGCAAACAGTGACACTTTGAAATAAGTATGAGAAGAGGTTGTTTTTGTTGTTGTTGTTTTGTGTTTCTTTTGTGCTTTTTTTTGCGGTACGCGGGCCTCTCACTGTTGTGGCCTCTCCCTGTTGCAGAGCACAGGCTCCGGACGCGCAGGCTCAGCGGCCATGGCTCACGGGCCCAGCCGCTCCGCGGCATGTGGGATCTTCCCGGACTGGGGCACGAACCCGTGTCCCCTGCATTGGCAGGCAGATTCCCAACCACTGCGCCACCAGGGAAGCCCGAAGAGGTGTTTTTAATGTTCTCAGAAGAGTACATTTTAAATGTTTGTATAATAAAACCTTACCGTGAGTTCTAAGGAAGGAAATTCATAAATGTTACCTTAACATGATGCATACATGCTGAGAAATATATATTTAAATATGATTTTGAAACATTTTATCATTATCCAAGTTCTAATTCTCAGAATTATTCCACATTAGGCTGATATGTTCTTGTATTTAATTAAAATATTAATGGAAAATATACAGTTAAAAGTTTTAAATAATAATTTGGAGCAGCTCCCCAACGTTAATGGAGATCCATAGTTCAAGGCCCAAATTAAATGAGGTACACAAGACAGAACAATCTCTAAAAATGATAACTTTAATGAGAGCCTACTGTATCACTTAAAAGATTAGGTCATACATGGACTCCAAACTGTTATTCCCTGCAGTTCTCCAATGGACCTTAACATCTCTAACTTCTATGCTTTTTCTACCCTCTACCTATCCAACTTATTCCTCAAGAGTTAGTTCAGGTTGTAACCTTCAGTAAGCATTGCTGGTTATACATGCAGTCTGAATCTTAACTCATCTGAGTTCTTCACTGTATACTGCTATCAAAGCGCTTGTCACATTGTAAAACAATTTACTGTTTGTCCCGTTCATGCAACAAACCGTGAACTTACTGAAAGCAGGAAACATAGTATATTTATTCCTGTTCCCTCACAGTATGGGACACACATGGCACTCAGTAGAAGGTCTATGACATTAGTGAGTATGAAACTAGTTAGTAAGAAATATTTATAGAACAAAATTTAAAAGTTAACTTAAAGACTATCTGCAAAATTGTGAAAGTCCTGAAAGCAGGAAGGACTGTTGTACAACACAAAAGTGGACACTGAGAAAGCCCAAATTTAACTGATGAAACTAACTCAAAATTCTAGACATTATCTGTGTCAGAAAAAGTCATTCCACTTTACCTCAAAGACATCAGAAAAACTAAAAGAAAAAAGACTTATCTGTCAACTGTGAAATTACTTAATTATATTTTCAAGATTTATAAATAGTGTTTGAGGGCAAATAAAATGCTTAAACTGTGTGTTCACAGTGCTATGAACATTAGAAGACAGACATGCCAAAATACTTCATAAAAGTCTTTCAGGTTCATTTCACATAGGGACCAATTATACCCTCTTTTAAGATCACCTGTAATGTTTTAGCTTCAAGCAATTTGTTCATTCTTTCCGATAAAAAAACCTTTACCTTTTACAGCATGAACTACTTTTTGCAATCAGTTCTAATCTTTAGAAAAGTTGGAATGAGACATATAGTGTGAAATAATCTAATTAGTTCTTTAAATCTTGATAATGGCAATATCATACTTTCTCAAAAAGCACATATGTTACCAACATCTCAAAAGCTGAAGAGCCCTCTGTAATTAGAATACTCTTTTCACATGTTAGACCTTTGATTTGCTGAGTTAAAGATGATGTGCTGAAAAACTGGGAATCAGGAGAAAATGCCAAAGACAGAAGGAACATTAGTTTACCTTAAAATAATGCAGTTACGTATTTTAGAACATAACTCAGTTTCTTAGACTTATGCATGCTCTTTTCTACCTGCACTGGTTGACAATTAGATTTCAGAACACTCTATAATATATCAAGTTCAAGCACACCATAGGTCACCTTGTAACTCAGAAATTTTTCATATTTTAAAAGTCAGTGTAGTTAGGAAAATACAAACTTTATTACATTAACAGAAAAAAATATTTCCAGAAAGACCTACAGCACACAACTTTGATACAATGTAAAATTCAGAAGACAGGAATAGCAAATTTTACATATATATTCTTTAGCGGGTTAAAGATTTAACTTTTATATTTTACATATATATTCTTTAGCGGGTTAAAGATTTAACTTTTATATATTATTTAGCGGGTTAAAGATTTAACCTTAAATTATTAATTATAATATGCCTAATGTATAACATGTAATGCATGAAATGTAAGTCCAACAATAAGTAAAAATAGCAACCAATTTAGTATCTGCAGTAGTCATTTCTCAAGTTCCACATAAAAGTACTTTACCACTCTGCTGCTAAATGACAGCCAATTTCTAATTCATCTATAACAAAGTATTTACTAATTCCCCACTAGTCTTATAAAACTTTGGCATTTCTGTATCTAAGTTTCCTCTCCTAATTGATATGAACTATTTCAAGAACACTTCCACCACCACCACCACCACCACCACCCCAAAAAAAAAGAACACTTCCACCAAGCCCAAGCTATAGACCTCAGAACTGACTGAAGGACTTGGGGTCAACTTGTTTTTCTGGGGGGTTTTTTATTGTTTTGGGGGTGTTTTGGCCTTGTTTGGGGTTTTTATTACTATAAGCATAGATTCTATGCTTTTCCATTCATGAATGATACATGAATGATATAGTGAACTGAATCCTATAAAGATATAGTCTTTCATTTAATCTTCAACCTCCAAAAAACTTCATCCTTATATCTGTATGTCAGGGTTAGTGTATATTTTTTAGTAAAAAAACACAACAGATTTTGATATTTTTTCTCATAAGATGATATATAAAATCTAAAAACTATTTAAACTGTTTAAAGAACATGTCTTACAGAAATACTAAATTACACAACAGATATTGATAATCCAGCATGTTTAAAACAAATATGAATGCAATTTAACTGTCTGGATAACAAAGAATTTCAATTTTATTCACGCTTCCCCTCAAAATCCATATAGGTAAGCCAAGGCAAAAAAAAAACCAGCAGCTATTCAGAAGCCATCTATGAGCATTCCACATAGAATTCCAGTTTATATCTCTCTTGAACGTGGGACAAGCCCTGTCCCAAGTCACTGAAGAAACAATATTTAAAAAGTATAATTCCAGCAAGCATAACAAAAGAATTTATAATTTTAGTGCTCCTTTTGAAAAGTGGAATGTTTCACATTTCTGACTGGTTTCTAGTTCACAAGTTGTTGTATGAGTCTTACTTGCTACAATTATCAAAACACAGCTCTGATCAACTTTCTGAATACAGTAGTTTAAAAACTAAAAAAAAATCCATCTGCAAGTTATTAATGTATTTCTTAATATCACTCTTTAATCCACAACAATTCATAACAAATAAGAGAAAATCTTAAACACTTGAAAATTGTATTATCAGAAACCAGAAAACAAGTGCCAACCTGAGATAAATGTTTTCTTCAAAAACTGAACACTTTGGGAAAAGTAGTAACCTTAGAGATAGACCAAGTCCATATCTCCAAACTGGCATTTCAAGAATACAGTTTTATATGTCAACTTTATCTTACATTTAAGCCATCTGAAAGTCACAAAACTTAAGACAAAGCCTTTATTTCTCTGCTATTTTTAAAGGCATATTCATAATTAAATAAAACTTTTACAGTGTACCTGATTTCCAAATTAGTATTTAAAAGATTTATCACATTCAGTCTGAGATCCTTATGTTGGGAATGGTCATTTACATACTTATTCCTAATAATTCTTGTCACTGTCACATAGAAAACATCAACACTTGACAAATTCAAACTATGAACTAAGCTTACTGAATGTTACAAATTGTACCCAATAGCTACGTCTCTTCAAATACATAGTAACAAACAGTTACAAGGGCTATGGCATGTAAAGCTGAGGGTAGAGGTTAGCAACTAATAAACAGGTTTTTAAAATTAAGACAATCTTTCAGTGTTGATGCTACATTTAGATAAAAAATACTTAGTTACACAAGTGTACCCTAAGATTCTGAAAAACATAACAAAAAATAGTTTTAGATACAATTATCCATTACTCTGAGCAGATACGAGAAAGTGCTGACATTTATGAAGAAGTGTACAAAACTGCACAGGTGTAAGCTTAGATGTAGACTGTTGGTACTTATCGTGAGGGAGGCAAATACTATACAGTCCACATCTGCAACCCAATTTTGCTTCAGCATCCCCAAAGACTTAGAAAACATTTTTTTGGGTAGGTTGCAAAACATTGCTTCCTCTTTTATTCTCATCACCCCCATTATAATACAAAGCAACAGACAAGAAAATCAAATCACCAACTGCAAGGGTTGAAGGCTTAATGAAACACACACACACTCAAAAGCATCTTCTTTTCAACTACCGAAACGGTATTCATTTCACCTGTTTGTACATCCATATTAACACAATTACACAAACCCTCTGTTGATTTTTTTAAAAAAAGGAGCAATTAATGGCTTGGCGTCATTATTCTTCTACCTAGGAAAGGGGGGGAGGGGGATGGTACAAAACAATGGATACTGAGGGGCTGGGGAAAAATCGTTTTGTCCTGAAGCCTCTAGCATGGGGCGGGGGGGGGGGCGGGAAAGAAGAGTACTTTTCCTCTGTCCCTAAAATCTACCGCGGAAAGAGGCTGCCATTAGGCATGTCCAACAGAGCAGTCCTGGATGCCTACAACTCGCTTCACCAAGCAACACACCCAAAGCCGACTCACCACTCTTCAAGGAACGGAGAGAAGACGGGGAGAGCGCGGTGGGCTTTGGGGAAGGGGCGAGGAAAGACTCCACCCCGTAGCACTACCGCCGCGCCAGGGCCCCCGCCAACGATTCACACGCCCACGGGGCGCCCGGCAGCTTGGGCGCGGTGACCCCGGGAGCCCAGTGGAGCAGCACCGTCCTCCGGGCGCCCCCGGCCCCGGTTCTCGAGCCGGTTTAGTCCTCGCCCGGGCGCTGTCCTGGTCGCCCGCCGCCACCGCAGGCCCGGCCCCGGACGCTGTCAGCCGGCCGGCTCGCTCTCGGCGCTCGGCTGTGGGCCCCGCACGAGAGCCGGCTACTAGGGCCCGGCCCTCCCGGAGACAGCACCCAGGAAAGCGGCGGCGGCGGCGCCTCCCAGGGCCCCGGCCCCTCGGGCCTCGCCCCGGCCCCGCCGGCTCGCGCCTGTCAGGACGCGCGGGGCCTCCCCCTATCGACAGCCCGCCCGACCGCCCGACGGGCAGGAAGGAAGGCAGGAAGAACCGGCCAACAGGCACCCTCCCGCCTCAGCGGCCCCTAGTTACCGTCAGGAGCCGCGACTCCGCCATCCTTCTCGCTCGCCCTCCTTCCTCCTCCTCCTTGGAGGCGACTCTGCCCAACCGCCGCCCCCCGCCCGCCCCTCCCCCACTCGCCCCGCCCCGCCCGCCCGCCCGCCCCTATACACACTCTCGCTCCTACCGCCCCGCCCCACCCCTCCGGTGCAGGCCCGTCAATCGCTGGGGAAGAAAAACAGGCGGAGCCAGGGCAACAGACGCTGCCCAATCAGAGTGAGGCACTGTCGCCAGCGACGCTACCCAATCAGAGTAAGGTATGGGCGCCTGCTTCCCTCTCTCCGCCCTTTTCCTTTCCTCCGCTCCTCAACGCGCTCTCTCCCGCCCACAGGGCGCCGCTGGCTAGCTGGGCCACAGAGAGAGCCTCCAGCTGGGTAGAGAGACAACTCTCAATCCGAAGTTACTGTTGACGCTAAGGCAGCCATAACTGATAATGGCATCGGGAGTTTCCGGGCCTGCCGTCTCCTGTGTGACGTAGTTTTCCCTTCGCCCAATCTCATAGTTGCCCTGGGCAACAGTTGAGCCGTCTGGGAAGAGATGCATCTGTAAGTAGGCCCAAAACAGAACCAAACGTGACCAGACATCCCATGTTAAACAAGTTAATTCCTATTCCGGACTACCTGCCCGGGTTCGGGGATAGAGGGAGGTTTCCTGGCCCTTATTCTGCTGGGATGTCTGGTCACTTTCTTAGGTGGACAGGAGTTTAGGGCTCCGGAATCCCCTGTCTTGCCCGGAAGTTGCCTTTGACACTTCTGAATGGGGTCAAGGCAGAAGGATGGGAATAGCTTGCGCCCCCCTTGCCCCAGGGAGTACCCATTCTGACAGGAGTGGCGAAGTGAGGTAAGTGTCCCTTGGTCCCGAACCGTGGGTCAGGCCCGAGCAGGCCGAACAGCCCCTGGGAGACAAAGCGCAGATGGGGCTAGCCGAACTCAGAGCCGCTTCCGCTGGAAGAAGGTTTTCTTTCCGGGCTGGCCAGGCGGCGGCCCGCCCCCCACCCCCCTCCGCCCCTTTGAGGTTCCCTGTGGGGTGAGGCGGCTCAACCGGCTCGCGTCGCCGCGCTGCTGCAAGCTGGGACGGGAGGGGCCTGGGTGTGGCCCTTAACTCCCGCGAAGTGGAGCTCCTGACCACGCCCCCGCGAAGTCTGTTACGTACTTTCACCCCCTGACCTTTGAGGAGGGAGAATTCTGGAGCTTGAGGAAATCATTTTCCATTCCCAGCTATAAAGGAAAAAGATGGTTACCCACCACCGCGGCAACACCTCTAAGTCTTATTTTCGCACTTCCTGCCTTCAGATTCTGAATTTTCTCCCTTTTCTTTGTTTCTCCTCCGGTGGGGGTTTGTAAGCATTGACTGCAGCTCTGGATGAAGGTATACTGCCCTAATCCTGCGTGTCTACGGTTTATTAAACAATGTTTGTGAATATTCGTAAAACTATCGTATTAGTTTTATATGGCTCTTTACCAGAATTGTCACATATTATCTCATGTAGTTCCTTCTGTAGGTTTTGAGTCAACAGCTGTGAGTCATCTTGGTAATATCGGGTTGGGTGCCTAAAGCTGCGGGAAAAAGGATCAGGAGAACTTTCAGGTAAACTGAAAATTGTTTATATCCAGGCCAGTCAACAACAAGGGTGCACACCTACCTTCTTTGCTTAGTTTCTTTTTGTATCCTTAGTACTCATGCTCCAGCCAAAATGAACTATGTATTCTTTTCTCTAACAAGGTTTATCACTGAAGCACCAACCTTTTGTGATTCTGTATCCATGTCCTAGTTATAATTGGAGATGTGTTTCCAGATTCTCCCCAGCAGGAAGTAATTTTCTCTGAGCTTACCTAGCACTTTTTGTACCTCTTTTATGACAACCACTATTTTGTATAACAGCTGCTTGTGTTCTTAGCTTCACTACCATATTTACTCCTAAATAGAATGGTTTGTATCAGATTTATCTGCCTGTTACTTTACCCTGCACATGATATTATTTTGATAAATACTGAAACATGGAATATATTGGGTGTCTCCTGGATGCCCAAGATGTTGCCAGCAAAGTTGAAGGGAACTTCAGTTTATCAGAAATTCAGCATAGTCCCTGTTACTCAACCTTTTCTTAGGCTTCCACTCTGAAGTCTCTTCAAAATGATTTCTTCCCCCCATATTTTATTAAAGAAATATTCATACATTAAAAAGTTTAAAGAATACAATAAACATTCATGTAGGTTTCACCTAAATCCAACAGTTGTTAACGTCGTGCCATATTTATTTCACTCCTTCTCATACACTGTTTGTCACTGAGACATTTGGAAATAGGTTGCAGACACCTATTGTTAGGCAGACATCTCTAAAATTCCCAACATGTATTTCCTAAGAATTATAAAGTTCTCCTGCAAAACATCATTATCACAACTAAGGAAGTTAATAATTCTGTAGTCTTTGAAATTCAATCCGAATGTATGTACATTTTCCCATTTGAACCAAGAATGTCTTTTATACCTTCTCCTCCTTGCAAAAAAGAAACAAAACCAGGATCCAGTCATGGTTTATGTATTGTATTTGGGTATTATAACTCTTTGGCCTTAATCTAGAACAGTTCCCCCATCTCTCTTTCCCTTGTGACATTGTCATTTTGAAGTGTTCAGGCCAGGGGTCTTTTTGAATATCTCCTTTTTTCTTATTTCTTGTAAATCAGAAGTTGGTCTGGAGGTGTGATTAGATTCAATTTAACATTTTTTGCAAGAATACTTCACAGTATTCATACTTTTCCAATCATGATTAAGTCTTCTCAAATGAAGCTACTTTTACCATACCATGAGCTGCTTGTTAAATCCATCCCACTTCTCAACATACCACCCTTCTATGATATCCTACAAAGAAGAGTTTGGTATTTAATCCTCTTGTCTACGTAGAGTATGAGACTGCCCTGCAATGGCAACATAGACTGTCTACCTTTTAATAAAGTGTTGCTGCTACTTTGCCTACACTTGGAGCTGATGCAATGTAATCTTCAGCAAAGTGTACTAATGTCAGCATAGTTTCATGAGTTTTCAACTCCTGGCACCCCAGGGACAGTTGATGAAAGATGTGTGGGCCCTGCAATTCAAATACAGATGAATCTTGATGTTATCAAAGCAGAGACTGGGGCAACTGCTGGCCATCTGGCCACATCCAATTTTGGCAATGTTATTTTTCTCCCTGAAACTCTTGCAAGTCCTAATTAGTCCTGGTATTTCTGTGATAGGCTTTTGGTAGCATTCATCAGAGCTTATTAAAAATTGCAAAATCAAGATTATACTTAGCACTTAGTACATTAGGTACAGTCTGTGTCCAATGGATAGAGAAGTGTTTGCAGAATTTACTTCATAATCACAAGAGGAAAACTCCCCAGATTGCCAAGCTTATGTATTCCTTCTATCCTAGACTTATATTTGATCATGAAAGATAAGCAGAAGGAAGAAAATGCACTTAAGGGGACAGAAGAAAATGCTCTGGTAGGGCAAAAATTCTTAGATTGATATAGAATGTTTTTAGCCTTCATATTGAAAGTTAAGTAATGCACTCCTTCAGTCACTTCTTTTGTGTAGAAGAAAATTTGCTCATGGTGGGACTATGAAACAGTTTTAAGTTTACTCCAGATTCAAATAAGGCAAAATAATATACCAATTTAGACCACAGATTTTAGAATCAGACCTGGGTTTCAGGAACAGGCACATTCATTAGCTGGTGACTTTGGACAGTTAACTCATTCTGTTTATCATCTATTAAATGGAGCTGTAAAACCTCTTAGAATTGTTGAACAGAATGAGTCAAACACATAAAATGCTTTATTTTAGCATAGTATATAGTACATGGTATATGGTCAGTGTATGGTAGTTATTAGTAGCTTCTAAAGCAGTCCAATCTGAGTACATTGTAGGCATTAAATATTTATTTATTGAATGAGTGAATGACTTTAAGTTGGTTCTCCAACTTTAATGTGGGGAACTTAATTAAAAATTAGAGATTCTGATTCATGAGTCTGGGGAAGACTCCTGAAGAATCTGTATTTTTAATAATTGTCCAGGGGATTTTGATATAGGTGATCTGAGGTTCAGGCTTTTAGAAATAGTAAAGTATCAAACAATTCTTTATTTCCCCTTCCTTGCATACTATTGAAGTAGGTTTATATCTGTGATGCTGAGAATATAAAAAGTTCTTCAGATACGTTTTTTTAAAAAGGTTTAACCCTTTTTTAAGGGTTAGTAGCTAACAGTTTTAGAACCACTTTCTAGTACTGAATTTTGAAAAAACAAATTATTAGAAAAAGGTATTCTGCATGAGTAGGATATGTCATTTTCTACTAACTTAACAGTAGTGTCTGCTACTGGAATGTAACAGAACCAATGGCATCATCCAGGTTCACCCAAGAAGAGCAGTTCCTGTTCTTAGGCCTAGGCATGTTTCAGAAGCTAGACACTGCACATATTATTCACATGAGTCTGGATTAATTAGCCAAATTGAACATGTTGCAACATTTTTTCTACCAGCAGATGCCAGATAGCAAAACAAAACAGAATCTACTCTAGTTTCCAACTACATGACATATGATGTTATTTGGCATCTCTGGTTGAACATTATCAATCCAAATTAAGCAGTCTGCTAGCATGTGGTCAACCACTTGAGTGAGAGTGAGCATTACTAATTTGTATCTGCTGAAAACCACGTTTTTTGGGACTCCCTCTTTCACCTTTTTTCATGTTAGTTTACATTCAGAAATCTAATATGCGTTTGAAAATTCATCTGTCAGTCAACCACACAAGTCTTGCATAAGACAAAAGATAAATTTTTTCATTTTTCTTCCTGCCATTCCTGCCACCCCCATCGACAACCTGCAGCAGGGAGATTGAACTTACTTAAAAGGAATTAATAAATAGTCACAAAAGAAAAATATCCTTTACTGTATTCTACATAAACAAGGTTGCTTCCAGTGCCTCCCTCAGTTCCCAGAGATTGTATTTTTGCTTCTTAATGCCTATTAATGATAAAAGAGGATCGTTTGGCATGTAATATATTGGCGTGGCTCTGTTTTACTGAAGTTGTGAAGTCAGGTGCCTATGGTTGCCGGGCAGGTAATGTTAAGGGAAACAATAGGCAGTGGTGGGGATTGGAGAACTCCCCATGCTCACCTAAATGGGGCATCACTTCCCAGCCCCAGCCAAATTTTGCCATCTGGGGATATGGACCTGGTGTTACCAGATTTGTCAAGAGGAACTAAAATGTGGACTTAATGTGAAATATCCTGATTTTTTTTTTAATTTTTGTTTTGTTTTGAAATCTCCTGACTTTTAAACATTGGTTCGAATACTTTTTAAACATTAATCAAGCCAGCAAAACATTTAACTGGGTAACACCAAGGGCTACGAGTTTATGACCTCTGTGTTTCTTGCATAAAAACGCAATTGGTACTTTGGTTGAAAATCTCAGAATGCTTTAGAAATGTTTCCTTTTTTGCCGTATTTCAGGTGCATTTACTTCTCTAAGTAAGGTAACAAGTCACTTATCGCCTCCATCAAAAATTAAAGATAGAGGGGCTTCCCTGGTGGCACAGTGGTTGAGAGTCTGCCTGCTGATGCAGGGGACACGGGTTCGTGCCCTGGTCCGGGAAGATCCCACATGCCACGGAGTGGCTGGGCCCGTGAGCCATGGCCGCTGAGCCTGCGCGTCCGGAGCCTGTGCTCTGCAACGGGAGAGGCCACAACAGTGAGAGGCCCACGTACCGCAAAAAAAAAAATTAAAGATAGACTCTTATGTACACTAACTGTCTATTTCCTTGATTGCAATTTAAAAGGTTTTTACTCTTTTCCACCAAATTAAAAACTTGTTCACATTTTCTCAACCTTGAATTATATTAGGAAATAAGTTTTCTTTATTATCATATCTTTAATATATTTAAGAAAAACGGGATTTCCCTGGTGGTGCAGTGCTTAAGAATCTGCCTGCCAATGCAGGGGACACGGATTCGAGCCCTGGTCCAGGAAGATCCCACATGCCGTGGAGCAGCTAAGCCCGTGCACCACAACTACTGAGCCCACGTGCCATAGCTACTGAAGTCTGCTCACATCTAGAGCCCATGCTCCACAACAAGAGAAGCCACTGCAGTGAGAAGCCTGCGCACCGCAACGAAGAGTAGCCTCCACTGGTCGCAACTAAAGAAAAGCCGGCGTGCAGCAACGAAGACCCAACGCAGCCCAAAATTAATTAATTAATTAATTAAATTTAAAGAAAAGAAAGAACAATCCGGTAGCCCATGCTCTTTAAAAGTAAATAATTAAGACAGATTTTTAAAGGAAAACATCTTTAAATAGATCATGCTCTTTTGTAGGTACTGTGGTGTTGATGAGGATTCAGAGGGTTTTTAAGTGTGGGAGGGCACTTAACAGGAAATCTACAACAAGTTTTTTATTATAGAGATACGAAAATTAGACATGGAATAATAAATGTCACACTGTATTTCTAAGCATTTTTACATTCACTTTTCATTTGAACCTTGCAACTCAAGACTGGTACTAAACATGTTTTTTATGAGAAAATCAAACCTCCAATTGGTTAGGAAATGTTTTCAATGTCACAAAGCTAATTAGCCAGAGTACAACCCATTTAAAGTATAAACATGGAATATACTGACCCGAAAAAAATGAAAACAAACAAAAATGCCAGTACAAGCTTTTGTTTTAAATCATACATTGGATTATACTGTTGCAGCTTGTTTAAAATACTTGGGATCCTAGAATACTCTGAAGCATTCAATTTCAGAATTTAAAAATGGGGTTTTGTACCATTAGGATAAGCTGGTAAGTTTAGATAAATTAATGGAGGGAAAAAAATGATGAAAAGCTAATGGTGGACTAGAAGTGGTAGGCACACCACTTGACCCACAGAATGGCTCTTTTGGGGCTCCTATCAAAGATCAAATATTAGACTAAGGAGACTTTAGTATGACCTAGGAGGAGAGTTTTTAAAACATCCAAATCCTGGCCTGAGCATTTTTAGAAGCTAAGACTTGGCTTTGGCATCCACAGTATGTTTCCATTTTGATATTTCTGATCCATATGTATATGTTTTGAGTTACCAGGAATGGAATTTGGATTTGAGTAATCTATTCCTCTTCTCTGTCTGCCCCCATCTGACTGTAGTCTACATTTTCCAGCTGGCTAGATGAAAATAGAGTACAATTTAAAGCTAACAGTCCTGTTTAGCTATTTAACCCATGATCTTGGTCTCAACAGTATGTTTTCATATAAGCTAATCTATGAAAAATATGCAAAACTTGTAAGCTTTTCAAGTGTTGCTTATTGCTGATTAAGCTTGAGATCTGACAGTTCCAGTGGCAGCATCTTTTAAAAATAAGACTAATGCTATAAAACAAAACCCACAGACAAAAAGTATTTTTTCCTACTAAGAGATTTTTTTTAGCCATTAACTTTATTCTTTATGCTCAGTAATTATATTATTGATGCGTAATTTATTTTTATTGATTTTCACTAATAATTGGAATAACTCAATCCAAAATATTTTAAGTTTTCATTTAAATTTATAAACATTTTTGTGGCAGAGAAGTATGGTAGGATAATTACTAAAATATGTTCAAGCATGAAAACATACATTAAAATAAAATTAAGTGGAGTGGAAATAGAGATGTAGGGAGAAAAAAAGATACAAAATTTCTGACTTAAAAAAGAGTTCTTGGGACTTCCCTGGTGGCGCAGTGGATAAGAATCCGCCTGCCAGTGCAGGGGACACAGGTTCGAGCCGTGGTCTGGGAAGATCCCACGTGCCGCAAAGCAGCTAAACCCGTGCGCCACAACTACTGAGCCTGCGCTCTAGAGCCCGCAAGCCACAACTACTGAAGCCTGCACGCCAAGAGCCCGTGGTCCGCAACAAGAGAAGCCACCGCAACTAGAGAAAGCCCGCGCACCACAATAAAGAGTAGCCCCCGCTCACCGCAACTAGAGAAAGCTCGCGCACAGCAACGAAGACCCAACACAGCCAAAAAAATAAAATTAAATCTTAAAAAAAAAATTTTTTTAAGTCCTTCATTTTTTATTAATGGGTGATGGTAGCTATCAGATTGCTATGATATTTTGATTATATTACATATATTTTTAAGGATTAATATGTTATTTTTAAATATGCTGGAAATTTTATCCTTTGTAACTAAACTTATAACAAATTTATATGTCTATCTAGAAATGTGTAAAAGGTGACCTAATTTCTCTGCCTAGTTTTTTCAAAAGGGTTATACAAGGATAAAATTTGAGGACTACTGAACACATTCTTAAGGTTCAGAAGGACACACTAGTGCTCTTGTCCAGTCCCACACCCATAATTTAGTTTGGTTGTCAAAGTAAATCTAGTTTGGTTATCAAACTAAATCTCCCCAGAGATTTCTAACTTGTCCAAGTTGTATGACTAATTTATGTTATCAACATGTGTATGATTGACTTAAAGTACTAATCCTGCCTAGACATAAATGCTTTTCAACTCTCACACCAACAACTTAGTAAAATTTTTCATGACAAAGATTTGGTTTCCCTCTGGGTTCTTTTGTGTTAATTTTAGACATCTAGCTCAAATGCTACAACAGGTTTGGTTCCTTTATCATGATTTTGAAACACATTATCCGTCAAAACCATTATCTCTGGGAGAAATTACAAACTAAAGAAACTGGGGGGAAGGGAAACAGCAGATTATTTTCTAATTACCCAGACTAAAAGCTTCAAAAAGTGACTCATTGACACTGCATTCTCTAAGCATTAAAAGTTTGGGTTCTATTACTGTAGGAATTTTCTTTTACTTTTTTTTTTTGCGGTACGCGGGACTCTCACTGTTGTGGCCTCTCCCGTTGCGGAGCACAGGCTCCGGATGTGCAGGCTCAGCGGCCATGCCTCATGGGCCCAGCTGCTCCGCGGCACGTGGGATCCTCTCGGACCGGGGCACGAACCCGTGTTCCCTGCATCGGCAGGCGGACCCTCAACCACTGCGCCACCAGGAAAGCCCCATTTTACTTTTGCAATTTAATGTTTTCTCTTAAAATATGGCTTGCCCATCTGTATCATTTTAAAGTCTATCATAGTACTCCATGGTATGGTGGTTCCGTGATTTATTTGACCTGTGACATGTGCCTGAATGCAGTGCCCTAATGAACATTCTTATTCTTATATCTTTACACACTCATGCTTTGTTTCTTTAGTGAGCATTACTAGTAGAAGGTTTGGGTCAAAGAAAATGTGCATATTTAGTTTTAGTAGATACTACAAAATATTAAAAGATACTATAAATTATCCCTCTAAAAAAGCTGTACCAACAAACCCGCCCACCAATAGTGTCCATTACCCTATACATTCCCTAACTGAATACTAGGCTTCTGATTTTCTTGCAATCTCAAAAGATACAACACACACACCAAAATGAGACCACAATGATTTTCCTGTTCAAATTGTAATCACCACAACACCCAGCCCTCCTAAATCCCCTTAAACTATTTTATTTTCTATAACACTTACTACCATTATGTTATTTGTTTCTCTCCCCATACTCTAGACTGTAAGCTCTGAAAGAGCAAACATTTTTTTCTCTTTTGTTCACTAATGAATGGTGCCTGGCACATGGTAGACACTCACATATTTATTGAATTGAATGATGTGGCACTTGAATAATACACATGAATTTCATCCCCAGCTGATATATTTCTTCTTTGGCCCATCTATCCCTGGTGGTACACACATATTACCTTACCAATTAGAAAGTACCCTTAGGGGTAGCCACAACTCCTTAGGGTGCATCGCACCAGGCAAAACACCCATGCTTGGCTATTAGCAGTTACCCTGGAGAAGGATATAAATGCTCCTTCCTACGCTGGGCTCCCTGGGCAGTTGATTATCAAGACAGTGTAGCATTGGCAGTGCTGGGCATCCAACCACCACCTTGCTTATTTTAGCCCTCCCTTCCTGTTCCTCTCCTGCCAATGCCTAGGGGGGCCTAGGAACAAGAATCAACCCTAGCAAAGTAGACACTCCACCCAGGCAAGTGACAGCACTGATCTTCCCCACACCAGGCCCAACCCACTCCCTACAAGGCCTTTGGCTCCACACCCTTGCCAGTGACAATGGAAGCTTACTCAGAGAACTAAGGTTTGGTAGAGCACCAAGCTTCATTGTTTTCCGCAAGCCAGATTTTGGATGTGAAAGAGGTATAAAGAAGAGATAGCAAAAGATAGTGATTAAATTCTGAGTAACTAGAGTTGCTACTCTAAAACAGCTAAGAGTTAAGTATTTGTTCATCTATCATTTTGGTGATTAAAAATTTGGTGATATAAAAACCCTTAGGGCTTTCCTGGTGGCACAGTGGTTGAAAGTCCGCCTGCCGATGCAGGGGACACGGGTTCGTGCCCCGGTCCGGGAAGATCCCACATGCCGCAGAGCGGCTGGGCCCATGAGCCATGGCCGCTGAGCCTGCGCGTCCGGAGCCTGTGCTCTGCAACGGGAGAGGCCACGACAGTGAGAGTCCCGCGTACCGCAAAAAAAAAAAACCCTTAGATGCTATGCATTTCTCTCACATTCATCAACATTTATAATGTCTATCCTCCCTTTCAGTAGCATATCATGTCAGATTTGTACCAAATAAGGGCCTAATGAATATTTTCATTGTGTTATCCTTAATGGAGAGGCTAAGTATTGTTTGTTATAGTTGTATTCAGGCTACTCAGAGATCTGCAATATTACTAACCTTCAACAACAACAACAGAAAGGAATGAACACTAGTTACCACTGGCAGGCCTAAGTAACAAGAAGGAAAGAATGTGTCAGAAGGAGAAGCTGTGCATTCTGAGTAAATTGTATATTGCATTTATCTCAGATTCTAGGTAGTGATGAGTTGCTTTATTCCTGGTCCATTCCCTACTTCATCTTCATTCCCAGAGAGAGCAGTATAGGGGTAAGTTTCAGTGACAGTTGTGGAAAGCAGATAGAGCTTCCTCAGGAACTTTAGATCTTCCAGAAGAGGAATTTGAACAAGAAGGGGAAGAGGCTTGGTGGATGGGGAGTATGAAGCTTTTTTTAGGAATGTCAAAGTAGAGGTAATGGGAATAACTAAGACCAGAAGCAGCTTCACTTGATTATAACTAATTTGCAGTGGGTGGTAAAGGCAGGCACCAAGCCAGCATCACCACATTATAAATAATCTTTCTTCTGTGGTGGTGATGTTGTGAAAGATATACAGTGAGTTGCATCAGTATGGCGAAATATCACAAAATGGGTGGGACTGTCTAGAGTAGCATCTGTGTTTGGAAAGGGGTCACGCTACAAGTTACAGTCCAGAACACCTTGAATATATATAACATGGCATAAACTGGGATGTAACACTGGGAACGGTTGTAATCAGCCAGAGATGACATATATGCTGGGATATTCATAACAAAATACTCACGTGAGGGTATTCACTGATGCTTCAGCATAGAGTATCTCTGTATTAGAGGAAAATAAACTGAGAGCACACCTCGCTTCTGGTATCCAAGAGCCAATTTCACCTGTTTGTGTTACTTCCTTACAAATTGCAGCTATGTAGCCAGTAACTGATCCTTAAGATGCTTTTTGTCATTATAGCAAAGGAATTAAAGTAGAAACTGGCTGTTAGTTACTGAAGGAAGTGGGGATGTTAGGCAGTATTTACATACTACCTCCTCCTTTCCCTAACACTCTGCCTTACCCCACCTCCCAAATGGTCATGTCTTTTACATCACCCACCATTCAGGGGAGATGCTATCAGCTGCACATAAATCCCTTTGGTTTTCCTCAGCTGGATAGATAACTATTGGATAATTTACCTTTGCCTGAAAAACTTAAGCCCAATTTTCACTAGGAGGGGAAAAATTTAGAACATGCAGCCTTCCAATTACCACCACCACTTATGAATGAAAGTTGACAAGATCTGCATGCTTATATGAACTATCTCAACCTTGTTTCAATGAAAAGACTCACAGGTAATTAATGGGAAAATTATGCAAGGATAGGATAGTTCATTTTCTATAGGAATTGTGATTTTCTTAAACTACAATGGAAATATCTATCTCAAGCAATATGCTTTGGTAATTCATTCTTGAATAGTACTAATAATTGTTTTCTCATTGAAGGAAGAAACTATCCAACAATTCAGATATGGCAGAAATGAAGTCAATGTTCCGGGAAGTTCTTCCAAAACAAGGTATCTAAGTTACAAATACTTAGGTCATAGAATATTGTAGGAACCTAAAAACTAATAGGCAGTGTCATGTAGCAGGCTCAATAGCTAAATATCTGAAACTATTTTGTGTTCTATACACCACACATACTCTCCACCTTTACTATGCTTTTGTCATGAGTAGGTTGTAAAGGAGTAATCCATTGCCTCCCCGCCCCCACTAGTAAAAGGATGTAAAATGACAGTTGGATTGTTTCTTAAATGTAGAAATTCTGTTACACTCAAGATTGCAGATTACAATAAGGAATTTCCAGTGGAAAAAAATAGCACCATAATTTACCATAATACTAAATAAGGTCTGAAAATGGGGGAAAAGAAACCTAAATCAAACAATGTAGCAAAAGCCGAATTACAATTACATTCAGTAATTTGAGTATTCATGTTAATACCATACTTTACTACATATTTGTTGTTGTTGTATTTCCATTTCTTTTTTTTATTGAAGTATAGTTGATTTACAGTGTTGTGTTACAGGTGTATCGCAAAGTGATTCACTTATACATACATATATATCTACTTTTTTTCAGATTCTTTTCCCTTATAGGTTATTACAAAATATTTAGTATAGTTCCCTGTGTTATACAGTAGGTCCTTGGTGTTTATTTTATATATAGTAGTGTGTATATGTTTATTCCAAACTTCTAAGTTATCCCTCCCACACCTTTCCCCTTTGGTAACCATAAGTTTGTTTTCTGTGTCTGTGGGTCTATTTCCGTTTTGTATGTAAGTTTATTTGTATCATGTTTTTTAGATTCCACATATAAGCAATATCATATGATATTTGTCTTTCTCTGTCTGACTTACTTCACTTAGTATGAAAGTATCTAGGTCCATCCATATTGCTGCAAATGGCATTATTTCATTCGTTTTTATGGTTGACTAATATTCCATTGTGTGTGTGTGTGTGTGCATGTATGTGTGTGTATATATATACACACATATATATATATATACACACACACACATATATATACCACATCTTTATCCATTCATCTGTCAGCGTACATTTAGTTTGCTTCCATGTTCTTGGCTATTGTAAATAGTGCTGCAGTGAACATTGGGGTGCATGTATCTTTTCAAATTATGGTTTTCTTCAGATATATGTCCAGGAGTGGGATTGCAGGATCATATGGTAGCTCTATTTTTAGTTTTTTAAGGAAACTCCATGCTGCTCTCCATAGTGGCTGTACCAATTTACATTCCCACCAACAGTGTAGGAGGGTTCCTTTTTTTTGACACCCTCTCCAGCATTTATTATTTGTAGACTTTTTGATGATGGCCATTCTGAACAGTGTGAGGTGATACCTCATTATAGTTTTGATTTGCATTTCTCCAATAATTAGTGAAGTTGATCATTTTTTCATGTGTCTATTGGCCATCCGTATGTCTTTGGAGAAATGTCTATTCAGATCTTTTGCCAATTTTTTGATTGGGTTGTTTGTTTTTTTGATATTGAGTTGTATTAGGTATTTGTATATTTTGATGATTAATCCCTTGTCAGTCTCATCATTTGCAAACATTTTCTCCCATTCTGTAGGTTGTCTTTTTGTTTAGTTTATGGTTCCCTTTGCTGTGCAAAAGCCTTTAATTAGGTCCCATTTGTTTATTTTTGTTTTTATTTACATTACTCTAGGAGACAGGTCCAAAAAGATATTGCTGCAATTTATGTCAAAGACTGTTCTGCCTATGTTTTCCTCTAGGAGTTTTATAGAATCAGGTCTTACATTTAGGTCTTTAATCCATTTTATTTTTCTGTGTGGTGTTAGAGAATGTTCTAATTTCATTCTTTTGCATGTAGCTGTCTAGTTTTCCCAGCACCACTTACTGAAGAGAGTGTCTTTTCTCCGTTGTATATTCTTGACTCCTTTGTCATAGATTAATTGACCATAGGTGAGTGGGTTTATTTCTGGGCTTTCTATCCTGTTCCATTGATCTGTATGTCTGGTTTTGTGCCATACCATACTGTTTTGATTACTGTAGCTTTGTCATATAGTCTGATGTCAGGGAACCTGATTCCTCCAGCTCCGTTTTTCTTTCTCAAGATTGCTTTGGCTATTCAGGGTCTTTTGTGTTTACATACAAATTTTAAAATTTTTTGTTCTAGTTCTGTGAAAAATGCCATTGCTAATTTGATAGGGATTGCATTGACTCTGTAGATTGGCTTGCATAGTATAGTGATTTTGACAATAATGACTCTCCTAATCCAAGAACATGGTATATCTTTCCATCTGTTTGTGTCATCTTTGATTTCTTTCATCCCTGTATTATAGTTTTCAGAGTTAGGTCTTTTGCCTCCCTAGATGGGTTTATTTTCCTAGGTATTTTATTCTTTTTGATGTGATGGTAAATTGGATTATTTCCTTATTTCCTCTTTCTGATCTTTCATTGTTAGTGTATAGAAATGCAACAAATTTCTGTGTATTAATTTTGTATCCTGTGACTTTACTGAATTCATTGATGAGCTCTAGTATTTTTCTGGTAGTGTCTTTAGGATTTCCTATGTATAGTATCATGTCATCTGCAAACTGTGACAGCTTTGCTTCTGCCTTTCCAATTTGGATTCCTTTTATTTCTTTTTCTTCCCTGATGGCTGTGACTAGGACTTCCAAAACTATGTTGAATAAAAGTGGCAAGATTGGGCATCCTTGTCTTGTACCTGACCTTAGAGGAATGCTTTCAGCTTTTCACCGTTGAGTATGTTAGCTGTGGGCTTGTCATATATGGCCTTTATTATGTTGAGGTATGTTCCCTCTATGCCCAATTCCTGGAGAGTTTTTTTTTTAATCATAAATGGATGTTGAATTTTATCAGAAGCTTTTTCTGCATCTATTGAGATGATCGTGTGGCTTTTATTCTTCAATTTGTTGATGTGGTATATGGCACTGATTTGCAGATATTGAAAACTCCTTGCTTCCCTAGGATAAATCCCACTTGATCATGGTGTATGATCCTTTTAATATATTGTTGGATTCAGTTTGTTAGTATTTTGCTGAGGATTTTTGCATCTATGCTCATCAGTGATACTGGCCTGTAATTGTCCTTCTTTGTGGTATCTTTGTGATACCTGTGGTTTTGGTATCAGGGTGATGGTGGCCTCATAGAAGGAGTTTGGAAGTGTTCCTTCCTCTGCAATTTTTTGGAATAGTTTCAGAAAGACAGGTGCTAACTCTTCTCTGAATGTTTGGTAGAATTCACCTGTGAAGTCATCTGGTCCTGGACTTTTTTCAGGGGTATTTTAATCACAGATTCAATTTCAGTGCTTATAATTGGTCTGTTCATATTTTCTATTGCTTCCTGGTTCAGTCTTGGGAGATTGTACTTTTTAAAAATGTCCATTTCCTCTAGGTTGTCCATTTAATTGGCATATAGCTGCTTATAACTTCTCCTTTTTCTAGTTTTACTGATTTGGGCCCTCTTCCTTTTTCTTGATGAGTCTGGCTAAAGGTTTATCAATTTCATGTATCTTTTCAGAGAACCAGCTTTTAGTCTCATTAATCTTTTCTATTGTTTTTGTTAACGTCCCAAGCAAGATGTTAGCCTTCAGAGTACTCTTATATATGTTTGCCACCAGCCTTTATGTCCTGAGAACCACAGTCACCTCACATCTCCCCAGCAGACCCTCCAAGACCAGCAGGTCCATCTTGCCCAGGCTCCTATCAAGTCACTGCACTTTTGCCCTGGGTCCCAGGGCACACAATACCTGGTATGTGTGTTCCAAGAGTGGAGAGTCTGTTTCCCCCAGTCCTATGGAGCTCCTGCATTCAGGCGCTACTGACCTTCTAAGCCAAATGCCCTGAGGGCTCCCCTCCTGATGCCAGACCCCGGGGCTAGGGAGCCTGACATGGGGCTCAGAACTCTCAATCCTGTGGGAGAACTTCTGCAATGTAACTGTTCTCTGGTTTGTGGGTTACCCACCCTGGGGGGTATGCGATATCATTCTATTGCGAGTGTGCCCCTCCTGCCATCTCACTGGGTTTCTGCCTTATGTGTTTGGATGTATCTTTTTTGATAGGTTTCAGTTTTTTTTATCGACGGTTGTTCAGCATTGTGATTGTGGTGTGCTCACGAGAGGGGGTGAGCTCAAGGTCCTTTTACTGTGCCATCTTGTTCCTCCTCTTATTTTTATGTACATTGTATTTCCCCCAAATTTTTTTTTTGAGATTAAACGTTTGACACAAAAAGTTGTCTCATTGTAGCTTAGGATCTTAAATAATTCAATACCTTATGAACTTCCTAGTATTAAATGTTGCTTTTATATTGAAGATATGCTGTAGGGTAAATGTTGCTTTTATATTTTTATACTGAAGATACACTTGGGGGGGAACTATGAGAACAAGAGATTTTTCAACGTCAATGGATTAAGTTTTTACACCTTAATTCTAGCTGCAAATCCAAACCACCAAACAGCTGTGTTATCTCACTCCAATTCTTCTTTCTTTTTAAACTTTAGGGCAGTTGTCTGTAGAAGATATAACCACAATGGTGCTGTGTAAACCCAAACTTTTACCCCTAAAATCTCTGACTCTGGAAAAACTGGAGAAAATGCAGCAAGCAGCACAGGATACAATTCGCCAACAGGAAATGGCAGAAAAGGAACAACCGCAAATAAGTCACTGAATGATAACTTAGCACTTCTGCAGAACACCCTACACCTTCCTTATTATTAACAATAGCTAGAAAATAACCTGCATCTGTATGCTGAAAGCAGTATGTATTAATAAAACAGATTTTATTCCCATAATATAAAAATAACCAAGATTAATAAAACTTGGATTGTGAATTTAAACACTCCGATTTGGGGCTTCCCTGGTGGCGCAGTGATTAGGAATCTGCCTGCCAGTGCAAGGGACACGGGTTCGTGTCCCGGTCTGAGAAGATCCCACATGCCACGGAGCGGCTAGGCCCGTGAGCCACAAC
The DNA here is from genome assembly GCF_964270905.1 of Leucopleurus acutus. NCBI lineage: Eukaryota > Metazoa > Chordata > Mammalia > Artiodactyla > Delphinidae > Leucopleurus > Leucopleurus acutus. The sequence continues at coordinate 19,070,983 of NC_139156.1, forward strand.
TACTGAGCCTGCGCGTCTGGAGCTTGTGCTCCACAACGGGAGAGGCCGCGACAGTGAGAGGTCTGCACACCACGATGAAGAGTGGGCCCCGCTCGCCGCAACTGGAGAAAGCCCTCGCACAGAAACGAAGACCCAACACAGCCAAAAACAAATATAAAATAATTAAAACAAAAAACACTCCAGTTTGTACTAAACAGAAGCAATTTTAAAACTTTGAACCCAGATTTTGGTTTTTTTTTAACCCAAGTTTTTAGAACTGCCAATTATTGTTCACCATTCCCATCAATTTTCTCGATAACATTCTTAGGCACAAGTGAGTAAATGCACCTTTTATAGTCAGAGAATCCTGTAAATGTTTATTAAAAACTGAATTTGAAGAATTTTGTGTCATGACACATTTAAGGCTATCTTGCCTGACCAACTGATACTACTAGTAATGACAAAACTGTATTTCTTAAACAAATTTAATTTTTAAGAAACCCTCACCTATCCAGTAGTTACCTAAGCTTTTAATTATACTGATTTTACGGACTTACCTGGCCACCTTTGTCTTCCAGGTATCAAACACAATTTTAAAACCCTAAAAATGGAAATTAATATGGACTTGAAAGAGCCCATGAAGTAAATATGAACATAAAATTGGAAGTTTTCGTTCTAAAAGACTGTAGCTAAACCTGTAATGGGTATGTTCTAAGAATACCTCTGTGAATTCTCAATGTAATTCTTGGTTGGTTTGCTGCAGTCAGTATCAGACAATTTAAATTAGTATGGACCTTGAGGCCTTGCTGAGTATTTAGGCTTGGCAAAAGAGGTCAGAAATGTGATCATTCTTTAGATAACTTATTTATTGGTAACTATTTTCTCAGACACTGGGTAAATGTAAAACTATGAGTCTTTGAAGAATAATTTTTTGTAACACAAGCATTACTTGGTAATAGAACTTAAGAATTATGAAAGGTATATATGTTTTAGAAATTTCATTAAGCTCTAGATAAGATCAAAAACAGGTAAGTGTGCAAGTATTTCTCACCAAGTATAATATTAAAATAATTCATTTACTACTGTACTCTTGTTTTTAAAAGTTTTCTAGGAGCAAAGTTTAAAATTCACTAGGTTCAAACATGCTCTTTTATATGATTTAAAATTTGTTGTGTGAAATATGTTTTTTGAAAGCCCTAAAATAAAGGTACTCCCAATAAAGAATCAACACTGCTTCACATGTTTTATTTTGTCATACATTCTTCTAGAACTGGGTTCATTCGTCCAGTTTTGTAGAAAAATAGATGTTCCAGCCACCATTTACTTAACTGTCTAGTCTTTAAGACCGAGCAATGTTCCCTGGAAAGATGAATAAGTCTCATAACTAAGTCATTTTTTTAAAATTCTTTAAGACAAAGAAATAACTTTTTTTTTTTTTTTTAACTCCCAAAGCACAGTATTTCAACAGCAGCAGCCAACATGGGGTTTTAGCAGCTTAACTTTACCCCCTAAATAAAGCTTTGTATAAACCAGTGATTTTACTACAAAAACACTGTCCTTGAAAGAAAGGAGTGGCAGTCAGACATCAATGCAAAACTTGGAATGATTATGTCATAAACATGGCACTTAAAAAAGGTAGCTTATGAGAATATCCCACTTAAGAAGTGGTTACTTTTCTGTCCCTCCTTTACACGCTCAAAAAAGAAAAAGAAAAAACACTTACTTTAAAAATTTCCCTTAAATGTAAGTTTACAAAATTTCAAAAATGCCTTGTACCCAAAACAAGTGCTAAAAAAAAAAAAAAACCAAAAAACTGTGCTAACAACTCTTACAATTCAGATATATATATATTTTTATAACATCTAAGACTGCAAGAGTTCTTATATTCAGTAGCTCTCTGGTTTAAGACGACCTCCATCTCCTTCACTTACAAAACGTTTTCTGCCCCTGCAATGAAAAGAACACAAACATGAAAACAGATACAAATTGTGACTACAGTCAACTAAAAGAATTTAAAACTTCATCTTTTTTGGTTATTCATTAATTTCCAAAGCAATCTACAGATTCAATGCAATCCCTATCAAATTAGCAATGGCATTTTTCACAGAACTAGAACAAAAAATTGCACAATTTGTATGGAAACACAAAAGACCCTGAATAGCCAAAGCAATCTTTAGAAACAGAGCTGGAGGAATCAGGCTCCCGGACTTCAAACTATACTACAAAGCTACAGTAATCAAGACAGTATGGTACTGGCACAAAAACAGAAATATAAATCAATGGAACAGGATAGAAAGCCCTGAGATAAACCCACGTACATATGGTCACCTTATCTTTGATAAAGGACACAAGAATATACAATGGAGAAAAGACAGCCTCTTCAGTAAGGGGTGCTGGGAAAACTGGACAGCTACATGTGAAAGAATGAAATTAGAACACTCCCTAACACCATACACAAAAATAAACTCAAAATGGATTAAAGACCTAAATGTAAGGCCAGAGACACTATCAAACTCTTAGAGGAAAACATAGGCAGAACGCTCTATGACATAAATCACAGCAAGATCCTTTTTGACCCACCTCCTAGAGAAATGGAAATAAAAACAAAAGTAAACAAATGGGACCTAATTAAACTTAAAGATTTTGCATAGCAAAGGAAACCATAAACAAGACCAAAAGACAACCCTCAGAATGGGAGAAAATATTTGCAAATGAAGCAACTGACAAAGGATTAATCTCCAAAATTTACAAGCAGCTCATGCAGCTCAATATCAAAAAAACAAACAACCAATCCAAAAATGGGCAGAAGACCTAAATAGACATTTCTCCAAAAAAGATATACAGATTGCCAACAAACACATGAAAGAATGCTCAACATCATTAATTGTTAGAGAAATGCAAATCAAAACTACAATGAGATACCATCTCACACCAGTCAGAATGGCCATCAAAAAAATTAGAAACAATAAATGCTGGAGAGGGTGTGAAGAAAAGGGAACCCTCTTGCACTACTGGTGGGAATGTAAATTGATACAGCCACTATGGAGAGCAGTATGGAGGTTCCTTAAAAAACTACAAATAGAACTACCATATGACCCAGCAATCCCACTACTGGGCATATACCCTGAGAAGACCATAATTCAGAAAGAGTCATGTACCACAATGTTCACTGCAGCTCTATTCACAATAGCCAGGACATGGAAGCAACCCAAGGGTCCATCAACAGATGAATGGATAAAGATGTGGCACATATATACAATGGAGTATTACTCAGCCATAAAAAGAAACGAAATTGAGTTATCTGTAGTGAGGTGGATGGACCTAGAGTCTGTCATACAGAGTCAAGTAAGTCAGTAAGAGATAAACAAATACCATATGCTGACAAATACATATGGAAGCTAAAAAAAAGGTCATGAAGAACCTAGGGGCAAGATGGGAATAAAGACACAGACCTACTAGAGAATGGACTTGAGGACACGGAGAAGGGTAAGGGTAAGCTGGGACAAAGTGTGAGAGTGGCATGGACATATATACACTACCAAATGTAAAACTAACAGCTAGTGGGAAGCAGCCAAATAGCACAGGGAGAACAGCTCAGTGCTTTGTGACCACCTAGAGGGGTGGGATGGGGGGGGGAGGGAGACACAAGAGGGAAGAGATATGGGGATATAATAATATGTATCACTGATTCACTTTGTTATAAAGCAGAAACACACCATTGTAAAGCAATTATACTCCAATAAAGATGTTAAAAAAAAAAAAAAGAAAACAAATTCTGACTACAGTCAACTAAAAGAATTTAAAACTTCATCTTTTTTGGTTATTCATTAATTTTTGAAGGGGTGTATTGTCATTTATATTTTTAAAAGTCAGCATTCCTCTAAGTCTTTTGAAAAGACTTCCCCTGATACGTATCCTAGAACATATCAAATGAACTGCTTAATCTGAGCAGTTTTTAGTTAAATAAAAGCTTGATGATTGAAATAAGTTCACTGTCCAAATGAAGTCATGTAAAAAAAAAAAATTAAAATATAAATAAGGCAAACATTATTATGCTGTCTGGAAATTTAATACAAACATGCCTCAAAATTATTGTGGGTTCAGTTCCAGATCACCACAATAAAGTGCTATCACATTACAATCACATGAATTTTTTTGTTTCCTGAATATAAAACTATGTTTACACAATACTGTGGCCTATTAAGTGTGCAATAAGCATTATGTCTAAAAACCCAATGTACATATCAAAATTTAAAACTACTTTATTGCTGAAAAATGCTAATTATTATCCGAGCCTTTAACAGGTCATTAATCTTTTTGCTGGTGGAGGGTTAGAAATACTGAGAACTACCAAAATGCAACACAGACACAAAGTGAGCAAATGCTGGTTGGGAAAATGGCACCAATAGACTTGTCAACGCTGGGTTGCCACAAACCTTCAATTTGTAAAAAACACAGCATCTGCAAAGCACAATGAAATGAGGTATGCCTGTATTTATTTCTAGTATGTCATTAATATTATTTGAAAGCTAAACACTGAACCAAATAGGAAACACCAACATGATTGGGAATTATGCAAACTAGAGCTACAGAAGCTATCAAAATATCTATGTTTAAAAATGTTTAATTTTTTTCTCAGATATAGAAAAGCCATAACCTGAATGTGGAAAAACAGAGTCCAGTTAATTCCAGTATATGCCCCTTTTTAAAAAATATTTACTTATTTATTTATGTTCTTTTTTTTTGGCTGTGTTGGGTCTTCATTGCGGCATGTGGACTTGTCTCATTGCAGCACGCAGGCTTCTCTCTAATCGTGGCATGCGGTTTACTCTCGCTAGTTGTGACTCGTGGGCTCCAGGACGCATCAGCTCTGTAGCTGTGGTGCGCGGGCTCCAGGGTGCATGGGCTCTGTAGTCACGGCGTGCGGGCTCCACAGCACGTGGGCTCTGTAGCTTGCAGCACGCAGGCTCTTGTTGAGGCACACGAGTTCAGTAGTTGTGGTGTGCGGGCTTAGTTGCCCCGCAGCATGTGGGATCTTAGTTCCCCGACCAGTGAATGAACCCATGTCCCCTGCATTGTAAGGCGGATTCTTTACCACTGGACGTCCCATATGGAAGTCCCATATGCCCCATTTTGAGATTTCTGCTATTTCAAACTCAAGAGACCTTCCTCTATAATGTAACCACACACTAGCTACATGTAGCGACAGCAGCCCAAGAGGAACAGTTGAACAGCAGCCTAAAGCAGTAAGTGCTAAACAGAACTTGAGCAGGATTAGCCCTTATTATTCTCTGACCCTAGACCAATACACACAGGCATTCAAGGTCACACATAAATGTGCACTCCGTCCAAATAAGCAAAAGGATAGAGATAAAAAGTGAAAGTTCTATGGAATACATAGAAGGTTTAGACATCTCTTCAAATGATCCTTGAAAGTAAAGCCACAATAGAAGTAACTAGTTAGACCTTTGAATAGAGGCTGAAAAACTTTTTAAAAGAGCCAGTGCCAAAGTTAACCCCTTTTCATACTAAGTCTAAATGTAAACCAGCTATATTTTCCTGAACGTAAAGGCTTCACACTATAATATTAGGAGATCAAGGCTGGAAATGAAGCAGCAAGTAGCAGAAAGCCTTGCCAAAGCTGGCAGTTGTTACTGATGTATACCACTTGGCACATCAGTACATCAATGATGCCACACCAAAGTAGAGATCTACATTTTCAAACATTTTTTATCAAAGCCATTAAAATGTATATTCCACCATTATCTTTTTTTCTCTCTTAATGGCTTCTAAACTTTGTAGAGCAAAGGACACTATCGGGAAGTATTTTTTGAGATTTAATTCTCACAGTGCACTTACATAAAAATACATAAAGACTGAAACTTCTTCATATAAAAATTACAAAAACTTAAAATATAAAACAGACCCAGACCAGAGGGTTAGCTGTTGCTAAACTTTTATATCTATTACAATACAAACTTCATTATAAGCTTTAACAATAACAAAAAAAATTCATCAACTCCTAAGGAGTTTGAACCTAGCAGCACATATATAATACCTCCGAAAGAATCACACACACACTTTCTAGAGCGGTAAAATCCAATCAGTCCCAATTCTCCATTCTATGAGGGAGCAAAAGGAACCCACATGAAATACAGGAACGAACCTAGATCTTAAAAGCCAGAAAAAGTCTGGATCCATCCTTGGCTTCTACCGTGACCTTAGAAAAGGTACATTACACTGCCGTAAGCCTCAATTTTTTCATCTCACTGGTGATATCTACTCTGAAATAATATTTAAACCACTTAGAACAGAGCCTGGTACACAGAACTACTCCACAAAATTATTTTCCTTCCAATGAACTGTGGCTTCATGAGGTAGTCCTATACAGATTTACAAGAGAACAAAATAAGCTTCACCCTTGTTTCTCCATAAATTCAGATGATTTTCACTGATGAGTGACTTCAGGGAAGATACTATTATTTTTCAGACACAGCTGGAATAATAGAAAATTAGCTTAGCCCTCCCAAGCACCTCAGCCAGTATTTCACGTTGAGAAAGTAATAAACAAAGTACCTTGAGGGACAAAGATCTCTGAGTTGTCTGGAAATTATTCCAGCCTGAAAACATTCTTCTACAAATCGCTCAAGCACAGAGTATGAATGTGGGACATCCAGATTAATGTCTGGAATTTCACTGTAAATTCTCTCATAACCCTAAAAACAATGGAATTACATACAGAGTTGTTAGCCCATATAAAATACATAATGCCATACAATCCATCACTATTATCAATCTATATTTAAGGCCAAATGTTCATATAATTAGACTGCAGTCAGATCCTAACCTCGAAAAGTACAAAGAGTAAGTCTATTTTTTTATAGAATATTTTCTTTAAAACTGTTCTCTCAAAAGAGCTTCAGGCAGACATTAGACGTTGGACACATTTCTTCCCCATCTACTTCTCTATAATACATTTACTACATTTTTAAAAAATAAAAGGCAAGTAAGAACCTCACCAATATTTAATAACAATGCATACAATTTTAAATAGGAATAAATTAAGTACTTTATAAATTTGTTAGAAATTCATGTTTCTCTCTAGATATAAAAAAGAAATTATCGTATCTTAGAACTCTTGAAGAACACATCACATTTTTCAAAATACAGGTTCAAAAATACTGGAGTATTTATTACTTTCCAGGAAATAGTTATAAGAGGTTCAAACATAAACAGTACCATTTATATATATATATATATATATATATATATAGGCATAATATTACTACACAAGCCTAAAAGAAAATTCATTGACAATTCGTAATCTGTATTCAATCATATATATTTAAGATGTAAGCCTAAAAATTGTTCAAAATAATGTTATACTTACTCTTTTCATTTGGTCTAGAGTAATGGTAGAAGATTTCCAAAGAGATTTTAATAAGTCCAAAATCATTTTAAATGTACTTTCTCCAGTTGACTCTAAAACCATTACAATGGCCTAAAAATGGAATAAATGATTGAATTATTGCTCATTTTCATGTAAGAAACTACTCCTAAAATCTATCAGCTCTCATCTCTAATATGTGTATATATATGTATAGATGAGGATGATTATAATTTTTGTGACTTTGTTTGAATAAAAAAAATCCAACAAGGACTCAGAGGCAAAAAATATACAAATTAATTATCACTGCAAAGTAAAGGAGCTGTTGCAGTGGAGGATTACTGGACTGAATGTCATATGACATAATATGAGTGTGTTTCATATTCAGTAGTTGTAATCATTGTTGCTTTTGTTGCGATCATCCATTTACAATGCTTGGTGTCAGTTTATTTATCTCTTGTAAAAATAAAATACAGTGTGTGTGTCGGGGGGGAAATAAATAAATAAATAATAAAAGATGAGGAAACTAATACTTTAAAAGTTAAAATGAATCACTCAAAAGCACACAGATGAGAAGTGCAAGGCTAAGATTTAAATCTAGAACTGCTGAACATTATCTAAGTACTTTTCATTTAACTCAAACCTCCTGGCATTATCATTATCTGAGATAAAATGACAGATGCTATATAGAAATTAAAGCCAATGCATTGTGTTAACATATTGCCAAACATCTAATACAATATGTTAAGGGGGCATATTCTGGAATGAAAACATTATTTTAATAAAGATATTATAAAATAAAGGAAAAATCTGGAAAGTACATATCATGAATATGAATGTTTTTATAAAGTTAAAAATACTCTTACTGTATGATCCAGAAATTCAACACCTAGGTATTTACCTGAGAAAAATGAAAAGATATGTCCACACAAAACCTGTGAGTGAATATTTATGACTGCTTTTTTTAATAATCACTCAAACTGGAAACAATATGGTAGGTCTATTCAATGGAATATCACCCAGCACTAAAAAGTGAATTTACTGTTACATAAAATGACATGGACATATCTTAAAAGCATTATGCTACCTGAAGAAGGTCAGACACACAGTATGATTCCATTTATATGACTGATAGTCTGGGAAAGGCACAACTATAGGGACAAACATTAGATTAGTGGTTACCAGGAGATGATAGTGGTAGGGGAGCAGGTTAGCCCCAAACTTTTGGAAGTGATGGAAATGTTCCATATTCTGAGATAGTGATTATGTGACTTGATACATTTGTCAAAACTTCATTGAACTGCACAGCTAAAGAAAGAGTATATTTTACTCTAAATTATACCTTGATAAAAAAAGAAAAAATTGTAAAACCCTCTCCCCCTTAATATTAAAATTTTTAAAAGAAAACAAAAATGTATGTTATTAAAGAAGCATTATGTCACTGTGGTGCAAAAACGAACACTTAATAATTCTTTTTGGAATGTCAAAGTAATCTTACTTCATATACAAGCTCATGGTGAAAATGAGGTACTTCCAGTTCCTTAAGGCAATGTTCAGCTTCAGATATGTCTCCAGAGAGTAAATACTCTTTCAGCAGCATAACAATCTATTAGATTTAAAGATTGAGATGTGTTAGAATTCTTGATTTTTAAAAAATTCTGTTTTGCCTAAGGATTTATTTACCCTCATCTCAATATAGTACATGATAAATAGGTCACAGACAGTTGTCTAAGAATAGTCTTGACATGACACTATCATAACAGAATTTTTTAATAATTAAAAAGCAAATTCCCAAATTTTAAATGGTTCATAGTCATGAAGGTAATGCAGTGTTTCGGTGTGTTTCAATAATCCACTGCGATCGATGAGTAGACTTAAGATGTGTTTGGCCTGAGTTGTGACCATAATGCTTCAATGCTCCCTGTAAAACAAGGGACCTTAAATACCACTAGAGGGCACTAACTGAAAGTCTCAAAATGAATTTTTAAAGTGGTGCAAACCCATTTCCATCGGCATGACATTAAGTGGGAGCCAAAAAATGAGAGATAATAGGGCTTTACTAGACAGGGCAAAGATTTCCAAAGCAGTTTTCTCTTTTCTCTACAACTGAAGATTTGAGGACCATTATTTAAAACGTTCGTCAGTAATTCAGCTTCCAGTTATAGCTAAGGAGGCAAGTCTTGACTCTCCTGTTGAAAGTTGCACAAGAACATCTATGGCTCCAGAGAAAAGAAGTTTTTCAACACAAGAACTTCAACGAGGAATGTCCTCCCCTATACATCGCCTGTTAAAAAAATCTTTGCACCTAGTAGACACTCAATGAATATTGGCTGACTGAAATCTCATTTAAGTATGTTCTACTTTCAACTTCTACAATGTATTTCCATTAAAAGTATAGTAAAATTTGATCAACAGAATATATCTTGAGGAATAATTGCTATTATGCTTTAGGAAAATAAATATTTGAAGCATGTTACTTGAATAAAGTATTTTCACTTTATAATTATAAGCTAATATATTTATTATTTAAATTACATCACTTAGTTTTTTAACTTTGTTATTAAAGTATTTAAGTGTTTCCCATTGGGTCCCATGCATTGTTGAGAACGATAAATTATAAATACATGTATATATTTCTGAAAGTCCTCTCTGTCCAACTCATCCTTCCATGTAAAATAAATGAATATCCAAATAATGTCAACCTCATATATTGGTAGTTTTACTTCAATTTCATCGTGACCATTTTTTGTTGTTGTGATAATTCACATACCATAAAACAGTTCTGCAGTTTCTCAAAATACTAATTTTGAGAAGCATTATCATCCTAACAATATTAAATCTTTCAGTCCATAAACATGGGATATCTTTCTACTTATTTAGGCCTTATTTAATTTCTTTCAACAGTGTTTTGCAGTTTTTGGTGCACAAGATTTGCACTTCCTTTGTTAAATTTATTCCTTTGTATTTTAATCTTTTTTATGCTATTACAAATGCAACTGTTTTCTTAATTTCATTTCAGACCATTCATTGCATTGCTAGTGTACAAAAGACCTAGAATTAAATTCTGTACACTGATCTTGTATCCTGCAACTGTGCTGAATTCGTTTATAATAGTTTGGTGTTTTTGTTTTTTTGAGAATTCACTTGGATTTTCTGTATACAGATCATGTCATCTGGGAACAGAGATAGTTTTACTTCTTCTTTTCCAACTTAGATGCCTTTATTTTATTTTCTTGCTGAACTGCTCCGGTACTTCCACTGTTTTTATACCTCAATTTTTGTAATAACTTTAAAAATTTTTTAAAACAGATATTGCAATCATGACATTACAAACACCAACTCATCTACCTTAACATATATAAAAACAAAACTGGTCAAAGCTCTAACAATATTTAGAGCTCCTTAACACTCAAACTTGGTATACATATCATTAAAATATTTATTAAATATCAAAACTATAGTCACATGAAAGATTATACTCAAAAATCAGAAGCACATGTACTATATAAATCTTCTAATTTTCTTAAAAATCTTCAAATAGGATTAACTACTTTTTCTGGTTTCTTATTATAGAATATCACTTTGCTGCCAGAAAAAAAAATCCAGAGAGAATAAATCTGGTATTAATGCAAAAACCAATTACTTTTTCTTTTAAAGAATGCATACAGGTAGTGAACTTCCCTACAAAAATCTACCACTCTGATCTACTGTAGTGTTCATAATGCATAACTTACAATCTGAGACCACCCAGTTTCAAACTGCTCTTATAAATATGGACATTTACTGAATAACTACAAAACAGAAACTCAACAGTCTGAAAAATTTTACATTCCAAGAAAAAGACTTTAGGTATTCCTCTGAGGTTCCTACACAGCCTTCTTCATGAAAACCCCTTTAACTTAACACAGTCTTAGTTTAAGTCAGAGAAACCATAAAAATTTAATAATGACTATATAATTATTGTATAATTTATAGCAAAAGGGCATAAATCCAAATATATAAGGATTATTCCATTTTCCACTTGCAGCTATAAGACTGAAATTAATTTTTGTCCACAACAATACCAGCTAGAGGGTAGAGTTTGTTTCCCTGAAGAATACATATAAATTAAGCTAAAGACAATGCCCAGTAGTTACCTCTTTAACAAGGTGGTTAAGAGACTGCTGCCCACCTCCAGAGCCCCAAACACTGTCCTTGCGCTTTCCACCTTTAGACATACTCAGAAGCACGGTAGCCTTGTCCAGAGCAGCTCTACAAAAAAAAAAAAAAAAAAAAAGTTAATTTTGACATATGGACATGCTTGAGATTGACCAAATTATGGATGAAGTTGGGGGAAAATACCCCATATACACTAAAAGCTTTCATATAACATAAAAGCAACCTAAAGTTCAGAAGTCTCTTAAAAAACTATTTTTCAAGATAAAAAGTTGGGAACAAAAAAAGTTGCTTCTCATATTAATATTCTCTCACTCATTTCCATTTCTTGGTCAACGAAAGTCTAATAACGTTATTTCAAAATTACTGATCTAGCCTGAGAAGGAATGTTTCACCTAAAACTAACTTTTACATAGATCCATGCCTTTCCACCAGGGCAACCATGCCACTCTGACCTGAAGTAGTCCTAGAAAATTAATATCTATACCTGTGAAAACCTAAGACATGGCTAAGTACAAGTCTAAGTTTCCAGGAAGTTATGAAAAATCACTGAGCATAACTCCCAAATATCACATTTAGCTTAAAATTATACCAAAGAAAAAAGTGAAAAACATTATTTCCTAAGATTTCTATAGCAAATAAATACAGAATTGAAAACAGGGCTCCTTTGTTAATACTGTCCATCTTATTAGAATATTAAATAATTACAGAATATTAAAACCTAAAGGGACCTTAAAAAACATTCCAAGTCCCATCCTTTCATTTTATAAATAAGGAAACTGAGGCCGAGAGAAAAGTGGCTTGACATAAAGGTAGCTAACAGTTTAGCTAAAACCCAGAACTTCTGCATTATAGTACTGTCTTCTTTCTGTTATATCATGTCAAGAATCTCTCAATTTTGTTTTAATGGTAAAGAGTACACAAAAATGACAAATAGGCATCCACAAAGTCTGATTAATTCAAGTGTCATTTCAACAGAATCCTGTAGAACTTTCCCCTATTTTGAAAGTCTAAGTAGAAAAATTAATTTACTTACCTAGCCTGTACACAATCTACAGTTCCTTTGTAACTATCAATATAGGTATTACATAAAATTCCATCTCCAACAGCTCTAGCAATAAACTGGCCCACCAGCTATAATAAGAAAAAAAAAGAGCTATATAAAAAAATCTAAAATAAAGCTTTATAGGACACAATTTCTAAAAACATAAATGATAAAGACTGGTTGAACTACACAGTCAATACCTAAGACATGTTGGAGTATTCAAAAAACACCTATTTAGCACCTACTGTTTATGCCTGGCATACACTCCCACATCTTAACCTTCAAGTTAAAAGCCATGGGGGCATAAAATATCTGTTTTGCTCACTACTGAATCCCCAACACGTTGCACACTGCTTGAAACATAGCATATCATCAAAAATACTTGCTAGTAAGTCAATGACTTAATAGTCAAGAGAAACATCTCTTCTGGAAAGAAAAAAATTGGACTATGGTCTCTCAAAACTGTTTGATTAAAGGAATTTATCTGAGGGGGAAAAGCTGTGCACAAATATTTATCTGAAAGTATGTTCATAGCATTATTTCTTAAAAAAACTGGAAACAACTTAGTGTCTAACAGTAATTGTGTGGTTGAATGGTATATATGTAAGACGGTACACCGTGTGGCCAAATATGTTTACCACATTTTATGGTGTAAGAAAAATCAAGTTTACCAAGTAACATATACAGTATGATTCCACTTTTTATTAAAACAAAAAATGTAAGGATATGTAAAAACCATACACTGATATATACCCACAAAAAGTAGAACAGAAGATTTAAACACCAAAATGTTAACAGTGGTTATTTTTGCTGTCCTTTCTTCCTTTTGCCTTTTATTTTTCAAAACTTCTATAATGACTATTAACTTATGTACAGTTTTTTTTTAAAGTATGGGTATTGTATAAAAAGAAAAAAAATTCATGTTTGAATCACAGCTCAATACTGACACAGACTACTTACTGTCTGTCACAGGAAAGTAAAACAGAAACAGCAGTTATGTTAACCTACCTATAGTCTATTCCTAAATTAATGTTTAAGTGCTCCTACCTTGCTTTAAAACTCTGCTCAGGTAAATAGCAACGATTTCACACATTTTCAATTTCAAACCAGAAAGTCATATTATAGTGTCAGCATGTATAAAATCTAATAAAAGCAAAAGGCTTTGAACAGAATCTAAACAACAAAAGCATACATAAGTCATGAATTTTCTAATTATTTCCCCACAAAGCTACAAAAGGGAACAATCTTATTTATCATTATTTTTATAATAAACATTAGTGAAGCAAACTCAATCCTCAATTATAACAATCTACGTTTTTTAAAAATCCTAGCTCATGAAACAGCTTAACTACATGTAATAAAGAATATACAGACAGCAAAAAAAACATGACCTAGAAACTATACAGAGCATGGCGGGGAAAAGTAAGATATAAAATTACAGTGTGATGAAAACTATGTTGCGGGGGTGAAAACAGCTAGGGAAAAATACACTAAAACATTAGAGGGCTATCTTTGTGTGACAGGGAGTATGGGCCAGTTTTTCTTCTTTCATCTAATAAAATTTCCTAGGAGTATGTATTAGTTCTATACTTGCAAGTGAAGTAGACAGAGAGAATGAACAAGAGGAAGAATCATACAAACCTGTGGTGCTCTAGGAGTATCCAATGCTAATTCAGGTAGATCTTTCAACAATTTATCAAATGATTTTTCTACATCATTTGTGCTCATTACTGTCCCACAAAGGTCAGAAAGAAGCTTAGATGTCATTTCTCTATGACTAGCTTTTCCCTCCAATGCCAATGACACTGCCAACACTGGTACTCCACTTTTCATTTCGCCAAGATTTAAATCTCTTAGCATTTCCTATTCAAAAAAAAAAAAAGTATGTCACTGCCTATAGTTCAATTTAATTTAATTTTATTTTTGAAAAAAATCAAGATATTACCCATATATCCTTCTCTCTCCTTCACTGGAAAAAATCAGAGAAAACACTCAAAATTTGGGGATAAGATAAATACATCTTTTTCTACATATAAATACTGATCCACTTTAAGCTTCAACTGTCTGAACATCACTAAAATCAAGAATGTGAACTACACCTAAAATAGTTTATTAAACTACATAGTATTGCTAAGTTTGGTGTTAGGAGTTAACTAACCCTCTGCCTTATACTCTATTACTTCTAGAAATAGTGTTTTATGAGCATTTGTAGGGAAATTCATTTTACATTATCATAAGCTGTTTATACTCTCTTCACCCAAATATTTATACTTTCATATAAAGTTTAAAATGAGATCTTAAACCACTGTTTTTAAGTGGGATTATTGTTTTAAATGCTGGGATAAAGTAAAATTTTCTCTTAAAAAATATAATAGCAGCAGCTAATACTTACTGACCACTTACAGTATATCAGGAATTATAACAGCCACCTTAGTTTATACTCTTTGAGGGAGGTATTATCATCATACTCACCACACCCAAAGCACAGAAAAATTAAGTATTTGCTGAGGGCACCCAGAGGAGTGCCCAGGTTGGAAGTGGAATATAGGCAGTATGACCACAGAGACTAACTTGTAACTCAGTTACTTAGAGTAACGACTACTAACAAGGACACCGGTTAGGTAAGCTGAACAAATACTTGGTTTTATTCCTACAAAACCTCAAAGCTATCAAACCTCATATTATCAGACAAACCAAGAAAACCCAGTCTAGGGGCTGCCCTGGTGGCACAGTGGTTGAGAGTCCGCCTGCTGACGGGTTCGTACCCCGGTCCGGGAAGATCCCACATGCCATGGAGCGGCTGGGCCCGTGAGCCATGGCCGCTGAGCCTGCGCGTCTGGAGCTTGTGCTCCGCAACGGGAGAGGCCACAACAGTGAGAGGCCCACGTACCACAAAAAAAAAAAAAGAAAACCAGTCTTAATTAAAAGAATCTAAATTATAAAAATCTTCTATGGAGATGCAATTTTATTACTTTAAGTCAGTAATACTAAACTACCGAAATAGACCAATAATTAAATTTTACCCTTTTAGATTTACTTTACAAACAATTTGTAACACAGTAAATGTTCCCATACAAATTATGCTTCAAAAACACATTTGTGGGGCTTCCCTGGTGGTGCAGTGGTTAAGAATCCACCTGCCAATGCAGGGGACATGGGTTCGAGCCCCGGTCCGGGAAGATCCCACATGCCACGGAGCAACTAAGCCCATGTGCCACAACTACTGAGCCTGTGCTCTAGAGCCCGCGAACTACAACTACTGAAGCCCGTGTGCCACAACTACTGAAGCCCACGTGCCTTGAGCCTGTGCTCCACAACGAGAAGCCACCACAATGAGAAGCTCGCACACCACAACAAAGAGTAGACCCCGCTCACCACAACTAGAGAAAGCCCGCACACAGCAACCAAGACCCAAAGCAGCCCAAAATTAAATAAATTAAATAAATTAATTAAATATATAAATTTAAAGCAAAAAACCACCACACATTTGTTCTCTTGATTTCTGTATGCGTTCTTTTCCAAACTTTTGTATCTGTGTTCTTTTCTGGACAGAGTACAAAGATAAATTTTATTCTAGTCCTAAGCATTGAAATGAATGTCAAAAAAATGGAACTGAGGCATTTTTAATGAGATCCCTAAGGACATTTTAGAAGGTCCATAAATGCCTTGAAATTAATTATATTTTATAAACTATCCATTATAAAAATGCTATAATTATAAAAATTATTGTGTTGTGCCATTTTTCAGAGAAGAAAATGGCACAGAGCCCTCATCTGATCCCAAATAGGTAAGAAGTGGTCTAAATAAAATTTTAGTCCATTTCTTAGTTAGAAATTCATTTATGCATAAGAAAATGCTTAAACTTTTTCAGTGATCCAAGATCATTCTGAATACGCTGTTTTGCTTTTAACAGTGTCTGCTCTCCTATATTAAATAAATTATACTTTCAACTTTAAACCTACCGCAACTTCATTAGTATCTCCGTGCTCAAAATATTCCTGTATGATTGGTGTTAAAGTCTTCTCAAATGCCATTTCATCCAAAGGCAAAACTACAGTTTCATAAACACAGTTTTCCTGGAAAGGGAAGGGGCAGAAAGTTATAAATTAAAGAACAAAATATTCAGATGAACTGAAATTGTTTCACAATTTTATACTCCAACTGGTTAGTAATACCCATTCAGGGCAAGAAAAAGAGATGCTACATACTTTGATCACTTGTATAATATAAAAACAGAATCTATGTCACTGTTCTTTTATAAAATCTGAATACAATAAACCAACATACAGATTAAAACCACTAACTACAGCAAATATATGACTTGCTTCTGATCCCCCATATCTTCTGTTAATTTTTTTTCTCTCTCCCACAAAACCAATACTTCAGTGACCAAAAAGCTTTAAGCTTCCTATCACACCTAGTAGTTCCATTAAAACTTCACTTAAAAAAAAAAAAAAACAGCAGGAGCCAAAGCCTTCATGATTAGTATTATGATAATAAAAAAGCCCTTATAACAAAAATCAATGTTGTAGTGACCAAAATATCTCTTAAGGAAAAAGCATTATTCAACTGAAATTTCAAAAAGAATAAGATGTCCAATAATCTTCTATCCCCCTTCTCTGCAAAAAAAAGCCCTGAAATGTTTATATGCAACTCGTGACTGGCTTCAGTCTAACAACATACTTTCAAGTCTTTCAAGACTATATATTAAAATTAGAACACTTAGCAAAGATTTTATAGTACTTGAATCCTACTGGTTTTAAAATATATTTTTCATGTTCCCTTAGAAATATTTCCATGTCTAATTATTAAATTCAGAAACCAAGTACAAATTATTCATACATTACTATCAGTTAACTTGGTTTTCTAATCCAAAATTAACCTGACAGTCTGAAAGGACTGAATATATATGATTTAGATATACATACTAATGTGTGTAATATGTGTACACACATATATACACACTCATATACATATCAGATAATCACACAAATTATAATCACACATTATAAAATTATATATGATTTGAATGGTATAGACTATACATATAGAATACATGATTTGACAAATGTAGGAGTATACTACAAACATGAGGTCAAAAAGTTTATAAGTATTTTAAGTATATATTACAGAAAGTAAAACACTTCTACCTGGTCATCATCATAGTTAGGATCTTTCACATCCACCTCCTCCACATCATATACCTGTCCAGGTGTACCCCAGACACCTTTGCCTCCAGCACCACCTGAAAAAGTTTAGAACTGAGAAAGGAGAGTGCATAATGTCCATAGTTCATAAATTTTAATTGAAATCTGAAATAATTCTAGATGTTCAGGTGTTAATTCAATAGCTGTAAAAACTGTATTTTAATTTCTATGCTAGTGATTTTGCCAGTTGAGAATTATATGTTAAGCCTCTTTTTATTCAGATCACTGATTTTTCAGTAATGATTAGATATTACATAGTTTATAACCTATTTCCAGAAAAACAAGTTGAAATAGCCTACAAAGTTAAAACTAAAAAGGCAGATGCTTTAAAATAAAAGCAAAAACAAACAAACAAACGAAAAAAATCAGAAAAATAGCTGTAGTGGCGACCTCAAGGCAAGTGATACTGCAGTGGAGCTCTAAATTCTATCTGACATATCTTGGGAACAGCAACAACAAAAAAGAAATATGCTGAGCCAGAAAGATGTGGCATGTAAAACGCCACAAGGGAGAAATTATTCAAAAACGAAGTACACTGACCACCATCAAATGTTTTAAAGTCAAATACTCTTTAGATATAAAAAGAAACAAATACTTCACAACTAGAAATATGTTACAAATAACTAATTGCTATTGAAGCATTAACACAACTAATCATCATTTCTACTTCTCTACATACAAATTCACCAGCAGAAGTTTAACAATTCCAACTTTCAAGGTTGCTTTACTAAATAAACGTATTGAAATGTTTTTATAAGCTCAGTATATTGCATTATTTTTAAAGAACTTGTACAGTATCACCAGTTGGGGGGGGGGGAGGTTTTTATTTTACACATAGAGTATAATTCTTGCCACCAGAGCAAAACAGAATCTGATAACTAGGTTTCATTTTGACCCAGCCAATGGTTGCAGAGCCATTCAACAAAAATAACAATTTCTGACAGGGCACAAAAACATTTTACAAGTATCCTAGGCCATAATTTGAAGCTCCCACCATTTAGAAGTTGGTGAAATCTCCAAATTGCATCAAAATTCTATGACAGACAGAGGCTGACAGACCCCTCATTCAACAAATATTTAAGTACCCAGATTGCTAGTCACTACTCCAGGCACTGGAGATACAGCAGTGAAACAAGACCATTCCACTCCAGTACCTAAAACAAACAGACCTGAAAAGAACTCAGAACCAGATCTACAAAATTATTAAAATTCTGACCCAGATATTACCAGTCAAATTATATTTATCATGTATTCTTAACAATGGACATAACTAATTAGATTCATTAGATAATAGACATGATGAATTTCTGACCCTACTTCTTTCAAGCAGAATTAGAGAATACATGCACAATTCTTAACTGTGAAGAACACTGGTGTGTATTTTGCTGGAAATATGAGATAAAGTACCGCTCAAGAAAACTAATCTACTCAAACAAGAAAAAAAGGTTCAACTTAAAAGAAAAAGTGGTATGGTCCTCAGATTATTACTATGTAAAAACATATACAAACCGTAAAACCTTAACATTATCACTGTTTAAATTTCTCTCATTCTTAGAACAAGGAAACTGTAGTATAATAATCAGATAATATTTTTTCCATTTGTGTCTTTGGACGTGGTATATACTAACCTTTCTTTGGTAGTCCCCTTCCTTTCCCAGATCTGGATCGCCTATCTAGCAACCTTCCCTTTGGACTGGTTGGTACAGTTACTCCACTTCTAAGGCCTTCACTTCCGTTATCACTGACGGAATCGCCTCTGCCGGAGTCCCGGGACGAGTTTTTCCGTAGCCGCCTTTTCACCTTGGCATTAATTTTAGCTTCATTAATGGAGGATGCCGAAATCCAATTTCCATTTATCTCATTCTTTATTTCCTCAGTCCCAGCATTTTCTTCATCACCAGAAAAGAGAGAGTCACTTAAATTATCAGGCTCTTAAAAAGAAAATGAAGGAAAAGAATTCTAAGTATTTTAACCATCTACTGCTATACCAGTTATAGTCATAAGTTATACCAAGTTGAATCACATGAAATTATCATTTTTGTAGGTTACAGTCACATATTGGCAATTTCATATGGCTCAGTCCAATACATGACAACAAACTAGTAGTACTTTTCACATTACCATGCCAAATGAACTAAGGCACTGAATGTTAATGAAAAATTTTACTGAAAGCATGTTATTTCATGTGTTTGTATCATAAAACCTTCGTTAATATAAACAACCAAATACAGTACAAAACCTTTGAGACTTTTATGAGCTAAGACAGTCAAGCAATTGGAGATAGTAAGAAAAGACTAAGGATCTTTAGGGAAGGTAGATAAACTAATATTTACAGAATGCCTATTTACCAGGCACTAGGCTGGGCACTTTGTCATTTATCCACAAGTTTGAGAGCTATTTACTACATTATTTATACAGACAAGGAAACTAAGGCTAAGACTGTTTAAATAACTTGCCAAATACCTCATAATTAATTGTGGACACTTAGAAAATAGTACTAATCCAAAGAGCATGAAAGGCATTTAGCAAATACGTGATCATATACGATTACTGTGCCAAACTGCTGATGCTTCACTGCTTTCAAAGAAAGCCATCATCTCAAAGTTCTAATTCATCTCTCCAAACCTGACTCACACTACTTACCATTCTCTGAAAATCTTCCAGACTGTGTAAGATTTGTACATTATCCCCTGAAAGACAGCAACATTAGGAGTTCCCAAAGGTCCTCCATTTAGAATGTCATCGTCACTGCTCTTTTCAGTTACCAAAATCCTTTAGGATATACAGCTGGAGTCTTACTTCCTCCATGAAAACTTTCCTAACAATTCTAGCCACAATAACACTCATACACTGCTCATTTACCACATCATGGAAATCACTTTGTTTCTTTTTATATGTCATTGCTTTTCCAAATAAGTCATAAGCCTCAAAAGAGGAACCATGCCTATACTGTAGTTTTTGTATCCTCAGCACCTAGCAGAGTATCCTTTATACCATCAACTCCAATGTCAATGGAGATCAAATGACATGGAGACACTGGGCATTACTCCAAAAACTTTTTAAGTCAGAAAGCTACTGAATTAGTTATCCCTGGGCCCAAGTTTTGTTCATTATGACTCACTCAACTCAGAGCTGAATCCC
Organism: Leucopleurus acutus; assembly: GCF_964270905.1. Classification (NCBI taxonomy): domain Eukaryota; kingdom Metazoa; phylum Chordata; class Mammalia; order Artiodactyla; family Delphinidae; genus Leucopleurus; species Leucopleurus acutus. The sequence continues at coordinate 19,091,897 of NC_139156.1, forward strand.
TCAAATGTTTTTAAATATTCCTAATAATTAGGATGTGTCAAGTCTATATGCATGGGCTTTAACATGTTTTTTTTTTTAAGTAATAATATGTAGAAACTAAAAATTTTTTAAATCAACCTATAAAAAGAAGCACAGATGTGTTAAAATCTTTACAATTCTTGACAAAAAGTATGAAAGTTAGTAACAAACCCTGTGGTAATCAAAAAACAAACAAAACATTAAGTAGAGCCAAATTACTTCGGCAGTCTCATAAGTAGTCTGCTGCCTTCAGTCTTCAAACCATTCTCCAAACTGCATGGAGACTGATTTCTCCCACTGAAAACCCTAGGTATTCCTATTGGGTCGAAATGAAGTGTAAACTCATTACATTGCAATGTTAGGTCCTTCATGATCTTGCCCCTATCACTAGAATAGCTGCTGACCACTCCCACATTCAAATGGTCAGAGCTGAGATTTGATACCATAGGTAGATGATGGGGGAATTAGTTTGTCAGAGGAATACAGGATATATTAAAAAAAGAGAGAAATTATAAAATGAGAGACCAGCTAAGAAAATGTTGCAGTATTCAGTCACAAACTAACTGGAAAGGGCAAGGTTAATAACTTTGGGGTAAATAAGAAAGTGACACTTTCAAAGAAAAACTAAAGGGCTTTCAAAGAGAATAAAGAATAAAACAGTGTTTTAAAAATTTTTAGACTAGGAAAGGAAGCCAGTGTTAGGAGGGTCAGTTTGAGACATCATCATAACTAAACTACTATGACTAGTAGTAACAGCAGTAGCAGTAGTCAGTCATAATAGTCATATTACTTCTTCTATCATTACCATCAGTACTGTTACCTACTGTATCAGGTTCCAAGCACTTTACATACATGGTCTATAATCCTCACAAAGCTCTATAATGAAGCTGTTTATCCTCATTTTTCAGAGAGAAGATGTTTCATAGAAAAGTTATATATCTAGAAAGGACTGTGGCCAGGATTCAAACCCACATTTGAATCTTAGACGACTATAACTATAGAAAATACAAAGCTAGAGTACAGCAGAGTGGTGACAGCTAAAGAAATAGGCAACAAGGGAATGAATACAAAGAGAGAAAAGAAGAGGAGGAAAGGGAAGGAAAGACCAGAGACCAGACAAATCAGATGGCATTTCATGTAAGAGTGGATGACTGAAGAAAACATTAAACATCTACCTCTAACATATTGCTTTCATTATTCTACAATTAAGGTAAGCTGCCACAACTGATCCAGAAGATAAAGGCCTCTCTTAGAATGCTTTAAAATGTCCCTCAGAGTACTAAAGTATTCAAGCAATCATATATCCTACACTTCAGTTTCTTCTCTTCAACTATTTTAATATCCTTTCAAATACACATTTATGTATCTACAACAGTAGACACATCTAGGTATATTTTATATATTAGATCTTATAATTTTTAACCCATGTTTGTATCAACTGCTCTTTTATATTCTGCTATTCATACTCACCTAAGTTTTGGGGTTCCATAACCACCACTGATCTGACTTTAAGAAGACCAAAATTAAAAAGATAAAAACCCTGAGTACAGAATCTGGTGACTTCTTTTCTACTATGTACTAATTCCCTCTTTCTGAATTCTCTGACATCTCAATAACCAGCCCAACTTATATTACACCACAGTACCAGATGATCACATTTTCAATTACTGGTCCACTGAGTTATATAATTAACAATATTAGCTCATTTTCATTTGTGACATACATAATATGTGCTATGGGTATGACACACATGCACGGTATCTCACTTAATCCTAACAATAAACCTATAAAGAGGGTATTTATAATCCCAGCTTTATACATGAAGAACTGAAGGTCAAAGCAAATAACCCACTTTCCCCAAGTAACAGAGATGGTAAAAGTAGAAGTTGGAATTAGTACACTAGTCTGTCTGACTTGGACTATTTGTTACAGGAAGCATTTATTGCAAAGAAGGTCTGCCTTAGGCTCATCGAAGTACTGAAGTATTTAAGGAAGTACTCAGCAGAGGCATCAAGAACAAGATTAAAACAAGGACTTGTTATAGTTAGAAAACAAAAAGTATAAAACTTAGAGCTGTGCCATCTAATAGAAATATAATGCAAGCCAAATATGTAATTTTAAATTTCTCAGTATTCATATTAAAAACTAAAAAGAAACAAGTAAAATTTATTTTAATATATTTTATTTAATCTAATAGATCCATTATATCAATTCAACATGTAACCAATAGAAAAAATTACTGAGGATTTCATCTCTTTCTTTCATACCAAGTCTCTTGAAATCTGGTATGTAATTTTGTACCTACGATACATCCCAATTCAGGTAAGTCACATTTCAAGTGCTCAACAGCCATATGTGACTACTGGCTATACCAGACAGTGCAGAGAAGAAACAATTACCTATCTGTGAAATATATTCTTAAATTTTATTATTACCATTCTCACCTCAATGAAGCAGGGACATGATACCAATTTGTAATCCTAAAAAACAAGTACTCATACAGCTATTGTATATAAAGCAGCACCAAAATAATCATTAATTATTGTAATTTTTTCAACTATAATTTTCTAGCACACTTTAAATCAGGTTCGTAAATACAAAATAGCAAAGAAGTTTCAACTTCAAAGTATGCATTCAGATCAAAGAAAACTATGTAACTGGACACAATAGTGAATTAAAGTCACTGAAAAAATGAAGCTGTAGTATTAAAAAATGAAATACGTTAAACATATTTACAGAGATTTTTTCAATATTAACCATCAAGCAAAGAATTATCTAAAGTGTACCAACATGAAAAGTTCTCACTCTTGAGACTATTTCAAAATCCTAATTAACTCTCTACTAAGATTATTCTGAAAACTATATATACATTTTCAGTGATCTGAAGTTATTTAGCTTTTGGACATATTCCACAAAACCGTTTTTATGATAATAATGTACTACTGAAGCATTATGGAAAATCAGGGGAAATACACAGTTAATTTATAATATACAGATTATTAGTTAGGAAAGATATCAATGATACCAATAGTTTATATTATAAAGACCACTAACTAGCTCATGTGAGAACAGTAATGAGCAGGTTCACTATTCTTCTCCTCTTCTACACCATATAGTTTATTATGAATAGTGGAGAATAAACATGAAATGTGAAAGGACAGGCAGAAAAATACAACATGTGATGAATTTCATAAAAATAAGAATCACAAACTTGATTTTTAAAATATGACCTGTTTTCTTATAGCATGAGTAAGATGGTTTTTAAAGTAAAGAAGTTTTCATAAAATTTGGTATGGCCTGAAACTTGCTCACAATACAGTCAAGGTTCCTTCAAGATATTATTTACCTGTAGGGTTTACATTCAGTATCTGCTCGTTTTCTATATCCATCGTTCCTTAATTTCACTTGCACTGATTAAATTACCAAATGGAACTCTTCCTCTGGGATGTTATTTCTTTAAAAAGAAAAAAAAAAAAAAAGCTTCAACATCTTCCAAACCAATATAATTAACGTAAATTCAATTTACTTACTCAGACTGTTAAAAAAAAAAATCACCACATAATTCCATTTTTTTTAAAGCATTCACTTTACTTTCAAAGAGCTTCCCCTAATTAACATTTGGTTTCAATCTTCTTGATAAGTTTATCTGTGTCAAAAAAAAAAAAAAAAAGCCTGTATTTCTGAATGTGCCAAAGCATCCCTTTAACTTGGAATTAAAAGATGTGTTTGCTACCATACGACCCAGCAATCCCACTACTGGGCATATATCCTGAGAAAACCATAATTCAAAAAGTCATATACCGGGCTTCCCTGGTGGCGCAAGTGGTTGAGAGTCCGCCTGCCGACGCAGGGGACGCGGGTTCGTGCCCCGGTCTGGGAAGATCCCACCTGCCGCAGAGTGGCTAGGCCCGTGAGCCATGGCCGCTGAGCCTGCGCGTCCGGAGCCTGTGCTCCACAACGGGAGAGGCCACAACAGTGAGAGGCCCGCATACCACAAAAAAAAAAAAAAAAAAAAAGTCATATACCACAGTGTTCATTGCAGCTCTATTTACAATAGCCAGGACATGGAAGCAACCTAAGTGTCCATCGACAGATGAATGGATAAAGAAGATGTGGCACATATATACAATGGAATATTACTCAGCCATAGAAAGAAACAAAACTGAGTTATTCGTACTGAGGTGGATGGACCTAGAGTCTGTCACACACAGAGAAGTCAGAAAGAGAAAGACAAATACCATATGCTAACACATATATATGGAATCTAAAAAAAAAAAAAAATGGTTCTGACGAACTTGGGGCTGGACAGGAATAAAGGCAAAGATATAGAGAATGGACTTGAGGACACGGGGAGGCGGAAGGGTAAGCTGGAACGAAGTGAGAGAGTGGCATGGACATATATACACTACCAAATGTAAAACAGATAGCTAGTGGGAAGCAGCCGCATAGCACAGGGAGATCAGCTCTGTGCTTTGTGACCACCTAGAGGGGTGGGAGGGAGGGAGACGCAAGAGGAAGGAGATACGGGGATATATGTATATGTATAGCTGATTCACTTTGTTATAAAGCAGAAACTAACACACCATTGTAAAGCAATTATACTCCAATAAAGATGTTAAAAAGATATGTTTGCTATACATGCTTATTTCAAGTTAAAGGAATATATACACATTCCAAATTTTTTAGGAATACCAGGCCTCATAATTAATCTGCTATACATAGATACTGATTAGTTTGTTACCAATGAACTCTAAGAACTAGTACTCTAAAATGCAAACAACGTGGTTTTGGTTAAAAAAAAAGACATGATTGACTTATTTTTCACACTAAAACATATCTGAAGGCAGATAAATCTGCCATTTCATCACGTAGGCATCTGTAATTACTGTTCTAAGACTCTGAGATCAGGAGAAATTTTTTAACATCTTTATTGGAGTATAATTGCTTTACAATGGTGTGTCAGTTTCTGCTTTATAACAAAGTGAATCAACTATACATATACATATATCCCCATATGTCCTCCCTCTTGCATCTCCCTCCCACCCTCCCTATCCCACCCCTCTAGGTGGTCACAAAGCACAGAGCTGATCTCCCTGTGCTATGCGGCTGCTTCCCACTAGCTATCTGTTTTACATTTAGTAGTGTATATATGTCCATGCCACTCTCTCACTTTGTCCCAACTTACCCTTCCCCCTCCCCGTGTCCTCAAGTCCATTCTCTACGTCTGCGTCTTTATTCCTGTCCTGCCCCTAGGTTCTTCAGAACCTTTTTTTTTTCTTTTAGATTCCATATGTATGTATCAGCATACGGTATTTGTTTTTCTCTTTCTGACTTACTTCGCTCTGACAGATTCTAGGTGCATCCACCTCACTACAAATAACGCAATTTTGTTTCTTTTTATGGCTGAGTAATATTCCACCATATATATATATATGCCACATCTTATTTAGCCATTCATCTGTCGATGGACACTTAGGTTGCTTCCATGTCCTGGTTATTGTAAATAGACTTGCAATGAACATTGTGGTACACGACTCTTGTTGAATTATGGTTTTCTCAGGGTATATGCTCAGTAGTGGGATTGCTGGGTCATATGGTAACTCTATTTTTAGTTTTTTAAGGAACCTCCATACTGTTCTCCAAAATGGCTGTATCAATTTACATTCCCACCAACAGTGCAAGAGGGCTCCCTTTGGGAGAAATTTTTTAAATCAGCATTTTCTAAAATGAGAGAATTACTTTTATAATCTGAAAAACCCATTCTTTTTTTTTTTAAATCTTACCTATTTAAGAAAGGAATAAGTACAATGACATTAGCATCTCTATATTTTAGACCTTGGTTTCAAAATGGCTTAAAAATTATTAATGCTGGAAGGTTCTGGTTGATGAAATCAGTTACCTTTTATTTAGACAATTAGTGATAAAAATCAACTGTTACTTGTAAAAAAAAAAAAACACTATCAAAATATATTTTCATAAAAACTATCACCAGAAGATTTAACCAAATGCGATTTCAGAATCTCTCTGGAAATATTTTTTAAATAGTGGTTTAGAGTACTTAAGTATTTATCTGTTTAAGAATTTATCTGTTTAGGTAACATAAGTTAGATGTAAGTCCTTCCGGCCACTTATAATCATTTCCCCAACAGTGTGACCTTTTTTTAAGATATAAAGTGCACAAATTAATAAGAATGACTAATAAACTAATTACAAAAAAGCATTTAGTTTTTATATAACATAACCTACTGTTAGTTGTCATTTTAGAAAGACGATATGATGCCTCTTGAAACTCAAAGGGAAAACTGACTTTTAAATTCCTCAATATATACCATTCTAACATGTTACAAGTTTTACAGCCCTTTTCTCCAGAAAACTTCTCCTTTCTCCTACCAACTTCAGATTTAGGGGAAAAAAAATGAACCTCAGAAATAAGTACATAGAGATAATGGACATATATACACTACCAAACGTAAGGTAGATAGCTAGTGGGAAGCAGTTGCATAGCACAGGGAGATCAGCTCAGTGCTTTGTGACCGCCTGGAGGGGTGGGATAGGGACGGTGGGAGGGAGGGAGACGCAAGGGGGAAGAGATATGGGAACATATGTATATGTATAACTGATTCACTTTGTTATAAAGCAGAAACTGACACACCATTGTAAAGCAATTATACCCCAATAAAGATGTTAAAAATAAAAAAAGATATATATACAAAAATAGTTTGTAAACATAAACATTTAGTATCCTCCAGGACTGAAAATGCCTTATTTGTTTCATTTCAGTATATGAATTACATGTTATAGGAGAGTGAAAATGTCACATGATACGTGTGTGAGATTTTTAAACTGGAGTTACATTTAAAAAATCATTTTCATTCTTGCTACAAATATGATCTTCAAGAGAATACTTTCTGAAGAACCTAACTAATAAAGGAAATGATTATAACTAATGTTTTAAAAGCCCTTTATAATTCAAAAAGAATTTTACACGCATTATTTCATGTACCTCTCAGAACAATCTTGAGGTAGGAACTCCACTTTGCATACAACTAAACAGACTCAGAGAAGGTAGATCACTAATCTCTCCAAAGAGAGATAGCTACTCACTGGAAGAACCAGGATTAGAACCCAGACCTTCTAAATCCACTACTGTTTGCACAAGTTCAACGCAAGACTTTAATATCCCACAGGAAGACTCTTTTCTAGGGTTAACAGAGAGAAGCTTACAAAAACACAGACCCCTACTGTTACAACAAATTTTTAAATACTGCTTTTCAAACACTAAAAATAATACCTAAACTATTACACAAACGGCAGGCAAAGAAAATTATCAGGTAATTGACTACAAATAACTTACCAGGTTTGTTTTTATTAAATAATTATCACAACAACAAGAAAAACTCCTGTCTGGGTCTTTTGGCAATCATAACACATTCAAGAACTCAGGCACACTTGATAGCAACACAGGTGTTTTAAAAGAGTTTACAGAAAGATAAAGATGTGCTCCCTGTTTTTACTCTCTTCAAAGTAATGAGGGTTTCCAGTTACTTAACAATCCTTAAAATTTTTGCCCCAAACTTAAATGTAAAGCAAAAAATCTAAACTCCACATCCTTCATACTAAACCATAAAATTAATTTTCAGTAAGAAAACAAAACTGTAAGTTAGACAAAAGGCTGAAATTAAACATTATTTTCATTTCTCCAGTGTGTTTCACAGAAACATACAATCAGAAGTATTCAATTGCCAAGACATTTACTAAAAGAGTCTGGCTTTCCCACCCCACCTCCCCCCAAAAATCTATTTCCTGAAATATACCTCATAAACCACTTCAACATTTTTTTGGAGTCAAGTTTAGGCCATACATTAACTACTACTTGTATTCATTCCAGGGCTACAATCATAGCTAACTAGCCTTTTAAAACAAAATCAGCTAAAAGCATTCGACCACAATGATGCAAAAATAAGCAGGAAAGAAAAATATCATTTATTTTTGCACTCCTAGCAACCATGTTTCCTTTCTTATTACTACAACAGAAAAACCAATCAAAATATAACTCAAAGACGCTTGCTGAGATATTAAGGAGTTTAATAAACCTGGAATAAAGGAAAGTTAAGGGCATAAATACCAATAATTTAGAACACATCTGCAGTGGTCCTTTTTTAAAAAAAAGTGAATGGTGGTTCCTAAAAAGCCTTACATTAGTAAGAATGCCAAAATTCTAAAATTTAACAGTGAAAATGCAACAAAAACACAGGCGGTGACTTTATATTCCCCCAGAGGAAGGTGCATTTTTAATCATTTTAATCATCTGTAGATATCACACAGTTGCTAGCTATGCGGTCAGTTCTCACTAGGGTGTAGGGAGACAGGCGATTTTGACGTCTGCAGTTTTGAAGCTCTTGGAAAAACAAACACCCTCCCCTTGAACACTGCAGCACCAAATTGACAAATACAGCCTATACAGCAAGCGTTTCACAGAAGGGGGCTCCCTTCCTGCCTTTGTTTTCTCCTGGAAATTTCATTTAAACTAAACAGCGACCCTTTACCCGACCGGGGGGTGGGGCGGGGGGCGGTCTGCGAAGTACGTGCAGAGCCCGGGTGGCGGGCACGTGTCCGCCTCCCAGAAGCCACTCCCGCCGCGGCCCGGCCCGCTTCCCCGCCGCGCAGGCCGGGACTCTCGCAGCACCCATTCAAGGCCGACCCCCGGGGGATGCTGGACCGGGGCGGCCGGAGGGCCGGGTCTGGGAAGACGGGCCGGGGGCCCCAAGGAGGCCAGGGGGCGGGGAAGGCGCAAACCTTCCTCACAGGATTTCAGTCAGGCCAGAAACTCGCCTCCAGACGCCCACCCCCAAAGGAAAGTATAAACTCGGCCTTCTGGGGGACGAGGAGCCCCTCGCCGGCGAGCGCCCCGCGCGCCCCTCTAAGCCCGGAGGGGGTCCGGGAGGCGGTGGGCCCGCGCCGCCACGCTCTGGGCCCAGGCCTCCCCAGCCCGGGGCGTTGGGGCGGGCGCGGCTGGGCCTGCCGAGCTCCAAAGAGGCAGCGGACCCCTCCCCGCCGGCTCGGACCTGACCTGGCCGCGGCCTCCACGCCCCTCCCCCTCCCAACGAGCGGCTGCCTCCGAGAAGAGGCAGGGGCTGCGGGAGAGGTCGCAGTCGTCCCAAGCGCGTGAGCCGCGCCGCCGCTACTGACCCCTCAGGCCGCCGCCGCCGTTCGTCCACGTCCCTGGTCCGCCGGCCCCGACACAGCACCTCAGCCCCTGCAGCCGCCTCGAAGCGTCTCGGGCCAGTTTCGCTCTGTTTTTGTTTTGTTCTACCCAGTAACACGGAGGCGACAGGTCAGCGTTTATTGGCCGAGGCGAAGAGCTCTTCTGGCCAATCGTGGCGGTAGAGCGGGAGTTGCGGAGGGAATAGGAGGGAAGTGAAACGTGGAAAGCTGGGCAAGGGCGCGGGAGGGCGCATGCGCGTCGGGCTCCGGGGCCTGGCTGGAGCGGGAGCAAGAGCGGGGAGGGAGGCTGGAGTTGGGGGAGGCTGGGAGGTGCGGCGGGATGGAAGTGTGGGAGAATCGGGCTGCGGACTAGGCTGAAGCCGCTCACCCATTCTCCTCACAGGCCGGTCAGAAACTCGGCGGAAGCAAAGGCTTTGGGATTCCTGAGGGGCCCTGCCTCAATTTCCCGACACTCCTCAAGGGGATACCCTTAACCTCTACATTTCCTTCTCTCACTGGCCCCTGCTCTCTCCTTAGTTCTTACTGTGTGCAAACACCATGCTAAGATTTGCAAATGTGCTCGGTCCTTTGAGGTTGAAATCACTCCCATTTCATAGATGAGGAAACAGACTAAAAAACTCTTTTAAGTCCCGTTGCTAAGTATGCCTAATCGGGTCCCTGGGGTTCAAACTCACACACGTATATAGAATCTAAAAAAAAAAAAATGGTTCTGAAGAACCTAGGGGCAGGACAGGAATAAAGACGCAGATGTAGAGAATGGACTTGAGGACACGGGGAGAGGGAAGGGTAAGCTGGGACGAAGTGAGAAAGTGGCGTGGGCATATATACACTACCAAATGTAAAATAGATGGCTAGTGGGAAGCAGCCGCATTGCACAGGGAGATCAGCTCCGTGCTTTGTGACCACCTAGGGGGGTGGGATAGGGAGGGTGGGAGGGAGACGCAAGAGGAAGGAGATATGGTGATATATGTATGCATATGGCTGATTCATTTTGTTGCGCAGGTGAAACTAGCACAACGTTGTTAAGCAATTATACTCCAATAAAGGTGTTAAAAAAAAAAACTCACACATTCCCGGCTCCAAGGTTGAGGTTTTCAACCATGGCTATAATTTCTTCATTGAACCTTTGGCCTCCCGTGGCTGTTCTCTGCATCTTTTCCTCCTGGCTGCCTTCTCTTTGGCTAGTCTTTTCCTCACATTCTCCCTAGTTTCCCTATTCCCTGAGATAACAACCAGAACCTTCTGCTATCTCTGTCCTCTCAGGAGAGGACTTAGCCAGTATCTCTGGCCAGATTTTCTGATTGTCTGATGTGCAACACCTGAATGGTCAATTAGTCTTTCTGGAACCGAAGTGAGCTCCTTCCCCTGGCTTACCCCTTTCTGCCAGTCATCCTGCCTGGGAATCATCTCTAATGCTATTATTTCCCTACACACACGCAACACACATACACACACACAACAAAAATCTGTTGCTAGCTTCCCATTGCCTGCTTGGAGCATCACCTCAGCCAGGCATTCAAAGCCCCATGGATGGGCTTCCCTGGTGGCGCAGTGGTTGAGAGTCCGCCTGCCGATGCAGGGGACACGGGTTCGTGACCCGGTCCGGGAAGATCCCACATGCTGTGGAGCGGCTGGGCCTGTGAGCCATGGCCGCTGAGGCTGTGCGTCCGGAGCCTGTGCTCCGCAACGGGAGAGGCCACAACAGTGAGAGGCCCGCATACCACAAAAAGAAAAAAAAAGCCCCGTGGTATGACTTGAAGACTTTCTAGCCATATCTCTCCACACCCCTCCCAGTCCACACACACCCGGTGACTGCAACCCACTTGGCCCACTCACTGTTCCATATGCTTCCCCACCACTTTGAAATGCCTCTCCTCTTAGCTCTGCTTGATGCAGTCCTATTCATGCCTCATGGGTCTCCCACACAGTCCTCCTTAAGCCTCTTACTTGATATGATCTGCCAGTCTCCTGATTCCTCACAGTATTGGCTTGTTGCACCTCTAGAGGCGCTGATCACATTCTACCTGACGTTTTATCTGAGTCCCTGTCTCTTCTCCTCCATTAGACTGTCACCTTGTTGACAGCAAGACCTGTGTCTTACTCATCTGTTATTGTTGTAGTGCTTAAGAAAATGTCTTGCACATTTATTGTACCAGTGCAATAAATACAACTTGATCCAGGTTCACAAAGGTTCTCAGCAGTTGATGCTAATCCTCATCTCCTGGCCAGGTGCCTCCTGGCATGGCCAGGCTCTGAATTAGCTTCATGAGTCACTTTTTAAAAGCAAAGCTTCCTGGTCAAATTCAATTTTGTTTTGTTGTTTTTTTCCATCACCTACAACTGTCTCCTTTCCCTTCTCTGTCAGAGCGCCACTATCCTCCACTGATCACTGACTTCTGGCTCCTTTTTTATCCATCCCGTTCTTTCTCCCCATTTTCCCTTTCTGACTCCTGCTAGATTCTTTCATTTACTCATTTAACACATAACCTATGGCACACACAGGCTGCAATGGGCAGGCACCCCAAGAACGATGAGATAACAAGAGTGGGATAAAATTACCCATTTTTAAAAGCATCTAAAACAACCGCTGTCTTTAAGCAAATTACCCCCAAAAGGACCTATTATAAAGTAAAATGTTCACATTCTTTTTACCTATTATCTCAAAGACCACCCATGATGCCTGGCATCCCAGGACCCACCTTAGGGAATGCCCCTCTAGTTGGATGTGGTTGACCAGTTTGGACCAGGCAGTCAGGAAATGAGGTTCTAGTCCTAGCTCCCCTCACTAGCTCCCGGAAAGAACTTCAGCCCCTCTCAGGACCTCTGTTTTTTCACTAGTAAAATTCAGAAATTGGCCTCTGTTAGTAGTTCCCAGGATGTTTTCCAAAGAACCTGAATTTTGTGGAACTTTAATGGATATCATTTTTTTAAACGGGGGAGAGATTGTTCCATAATTAAATTGACTTGAAAATAAATTGTTTAAACAAAGTTAAAACTGGTTTTCAGTTTTTTGTTTTGTTTTGTTGCCCCAGATCTTCTCAGTATCTTTAATAAGCTGATGTGCCTTGAGAATCTTGAGGGACCAGAGTAGGAAGCTCAGTAGTGTTTCCCCAACTGACTTAAACACAGAACTTAAGTAACAGAATCAGTGTTACTCAGAAACCACTTTGGAAAATACAGATGACAGCCTCTATCACCAACATTCCTGCCAGCTGTTTTGAACACTGGCCACCTGTTCTAAACATTTTAAAAGAATAAAAAAAAATCAAAAGAATAAGCTGAAAAATGGAAAAGTATCCAAGCGCCAAGAATTTTTGCCCACCAAATCAATCCATAAATATTTGTTGTGTGCCAATTCTGTGAAAAGCACGGAGCTGATCCACGTGTGTTCTTGGCAAAAGGCATTGTGTTCTACCTTAGGGTAGGTGATGCCTGAAGCACAGAGCTGCCCAGGCTTCTGGGCCACAACGTACCTTTTCATTTCACATTATAATTGCTCACAAACTGACTTTTCCATTTCCTAAAACCCTGTGCCTATGGGTTATGTTAATTTAGCTGTCGGATGAGAGAAAAGGAGAGAGCCCTTCCCCCTCTCCAGAATGATGGAATTACTACTTCCATTTCCCTTAAGAATGACCTATTCCAGGAGCTTAGGCCATGAAGGGCCACCGCTGTGGCCCAGGATGAGATAACTGTTCAGAGGTGGCAACAGAAGCTCTGTGCTGTGTGTTCAGATAGACATTATGTACCTCGTCTTCCCCAGACCCCTCAGGTTTAAGCACTGTTGATACCTAGAGGTGCACAAAGAGTGTTTAATTTGTTAGGGTGTATGGAGGCAAGGTGAGGGTAGAGGGTGGTTTCTAGTCTTTGCTTCTTGAGACAAGTTATTGACTATGTCCCTAGCTAGCTGTGTTGCTTTGGGTGTTTCACTTCCCCTCTGGGTTGATCAGATGTCTCTGATTTCTTGCACTGTGGAGTTGGCCCTGCAGGGAGTCCTTAAAGAGCCATTTCACTTCTGACACCCCATGATGCTGGGCAAGGCACTGAGATGGCACCTCTGGGGTCCTGGTAGTGGGGGACAAGAGATGAGAGGGTTTGCTGCTGGTGGCAGGGGAGAATTCTACCAGGTGTGAACAGAGGGACTGTCACTCTCAACCCAGGGGCTTTCTCTGAATGCAAAACTCAGATAATATCACCTCCCTCCATCCCATAGCCCGGTGTAGGGTTGGGAGTACTAATGAGTTAATGTGGGTAAGTTACTTAGAAATGCACAGATGCTAGGCAAAAGATAAGCACCTCAAATTACTGCTATTGCCTGTGGAACTCTCTAAGCCCTTTTCATTTGTTGGGCAAAACCCCATTTGAGAACATGAGTTTCTTAGCAACCACTGTTTATGCCCGTGAATGAGATCAAGAAGAGGCAAAAAAAAAAAAAAAAGAGGCCACCTCTCTCTGGGGACTGAGGGATGCCTTAGCCCACTTGCTTCCGAAGAACTTTCAGATGCTACCGTCACTTACAACAACTTTATTGCTTGAACTGATATCTCGCCTCCTATTCAGTCAAACCAAGGACTGAATTTTAGGAATTCCTTTAAGGCACTGACTTCTTCTTTAGCACAAATGGTAAAAGACATGAAGCATACTCTGAAGAAAGAGAGAGCTGCATAAAGAATTCTAATAATGATGACAGTAGCTGACATTTGTGTTGTTTTAACACTTACTGAGCACTTTCACATATACTTTCACGCCCTCCCTGTGAAGTGGACAAGCAGATAGCACTCTCTCTGCTTTACAGGTGAGGAAAATGAGACTTGAGTAGATCACTGGTAACCATGGGACTTTTATACTAAAAGGAAATTTGGGGATCTCTAGTCCAAACCCTTCATTTTACAAATGGAGAAAGAGAGACCCGGAGAAGTTAAGTGAGTTGCCCAAAGTGATACAGCTAGTTAGTAGCAGAGCCAGAGTGCAAATGAGTTCCCAGTGTCTCAGCCTTGCACAGGCTAGGGAGCATGTTGACAGGAAGAGTCCAGACCTTCTGGCACTCAGGCCTGGCCTGGACTATCTCTGCCACTCAACTTTGAGTCTCTTGGATAAAAGTTAAATATATGAACATGGGTCCCCAGAGCCTTCTGCTATCAGATGAGCACATTTTAAGGAAGCGGGCTTACTGGAAGTGAGGAAGGAGGGGCCGTAGGACCTGGGAGGCTTTGTATGTTCAGAAGCTGTTGATGGGGGCATTTTCAAGAGTCTCTTTCCTGAGTAAAGAGCATAGAGTAATGTGAAGCACAGCACAAAGAAGTAGATGCAATGTTTAAAAATAGTGTGTACCAAGAAAGGCGAATGAGGTTTTACTTCCCCAATTCGAGTTTTGAGGGCTTTTCTTCGTGCATTCGTCTTTGTGTTCTTCCCCCCACCAAATCACTCCTGCTACCTGAGGGTTTAGAAACAAGCAAAATTAGGGTTGAGAAGCTCCACCAGATCATCTTTTCCCAAAAAGTCCATAAATTATGACACATCTCCTGCACCTGGCCTGAGTTGTAAGCCTGTGAAAACTCCAGCTCCTCAGAACTGTGCAATCAGGGGACCATTCAGCCCAGTGCTTCCAGCGCTTGCTAAAACTGCCACATCCTGCATTGAATTCATTGTGTTGGGTCTGAGTAGAGAAGAACTCCTCCAGTTGTGTCTCTGGGGCTTTTTCTTTTTCTCTTTTGCATTCTTCTGGAACCCTGGGTCCTCAGCTAGGCTTCACACTTCTCAGAGTTCATTCCCTCTTCTCCAGTGAGCCCTGAGTGCACATAAACTGCCATTACGCCCTCGTCCAGTCTGCATCCGAACAGTGCCCGCTTGCCTCCCAAACTAGGCAGCAGAGCCCAAGGAGCCTGGTGTGAAATGATGTGGAACTTTTTTTGTGTGTGTGGTACGCGGGCCTCTCACTGTTGTGGTCTCTCCCGTTGCGGAGCACAGGCTCCGGACGCACAGGCTCAGCGGCCATGGCTCACGGGCCCAGCCGCTCCACGGCATGTGGGATCTTCCCGGACCGGGGCACGAACCCGTGTCCCCTGCATCGGCAGGCGGACTCTCAACCACTACGCCACCAGGGAAGCCCTGATGTGGACTTTTTACCCTGGGAAATAAGAGTGAGTGGTCATGGGTGGTGATTAAGAGAGGCTGATCTACAAAGAAACACAACCAGGGAAGGCTGGAGGGGGTGGAGAGTGGGCTTAAGAGGTCACTGCTGGACAGAGGGAGACACACAAAGAAAAGGAAGTTAATGAAGGGAACAAATCAAACCTCTATTTATTTTGGGAAAAAAAAGAAAGTAGTGGAAAATAAGAAAAGAAAAGGGCTAAGCCAAGACATATATTTCTTTTTATTATGAAATGTTTATAATAAAATGAAGTTAGCCCCATGTAAGGTCAGAGACAGAAGAAGATCCTGGGAGATGGCCTAGTGAGACCAACTTGCTCAGAATACAGATGAAAACACTGAGGCCCAGAAAGCGGAAGAGGTCTGGCTCCAGGCGAGGTACAGACAGCCACAGCACCCCTCCTTGCTATGTTCAGCTTTCCTCTCTCAGTATGGTTCTCTGCAGCGTCTTGGCCTTCAGCCCTCACTCTTCCTCCTTTCTTCCCTTCCTCCCTTCCTCCCTCCTTCTTTCCTTCCTTCCTTCTTTCCTTTCTCCATTCCTTCTTTTCTCTTCTCTCTCTTTCCTTCTTCCTTTCTTTCTTTCTTCCTCCTTCCCTCCGTCTTTCTTTCCCCCTTCCTTCCTCCCTCTTTTTCTTTCTTTCTTTCTTTTTCTTTCTTTCTTCTTTCTTTCTTTCTTTCCTTCCTTTCCTTTCCTCTCCTCTCCTCTCCTCTCCTTTCCTTTCCATAAAGGGCAGCTTCCACAAAGAAAAACCAGGACTGACATTTTAAAGCAGCCTCAGGAAATCCCCGAACTCTACATTTAACACAGTGTGATTGGCAGCCCTCCAGCACAACTGACAAAGCCAGCATCTCAATAGGAACTAGCAGGTGACAAAGTACAAGAACCAAGAATTCAAAAGAAAGAAAAAAAAATAACTCCTGAGGGGGCCGCTTAAAATCTTACCACCATTTCTTGTGTTGTGTATGTGTATGTGCACGTGTGTGCGTGTTTTGTTTTTAGAAAGCTCTCTTTGAGGTCAGTGAATCTAGGTCAGTGATTTATTGACGAGCTTCAAAGGGTACAAGAACCTTCTAAAATTTTATGCAAATTTTATTAGGAATATGTATTTTCTGGTCCAAGGAGTCTGTAACTTCTATTAATAAGACCCCCAAAAGAGTCATATCCCAGAAAAGATCAAGAACTTCTGGAATACAGCATGCTATTATGTTGAGGCTCATCTTCAGAGTGAATTTTCCACCAAGAAATGCCAGTGGCTTCTCCTTGGTACGTCAAACCAGGTGCAGAGTCAAAATACCTTCAAAGTAACCACAACAAGGAAACAGATCAAAATCAAATTGGTTGTTGAGATAGCAGTGGTCCTAAAAAGAGCTGGAATGACATTTTGGGACAGCCTAATACTCACTCCAGTCAGGTATGACAGCTACCTTCTATTTTGTTGACTTCCATGGGTCAGTTATATAAACCAAACCTACCATGTATCTTAAACAAAGGATATAGCTCCGATATCCACAAATTTATCTTTTAAAAACTCTTGAACTTACTTAAGAGAGAAGACAGTATATGTTATCTCTCAAAATATGCTCCACAGATGTTCCAGCACAAAAGCTAGGATGAAGTAACTTGGAGAAAACTCCTGAGTGTCTCCCCTGTTGTGGGATCACAATAAACAATGGTATTTTAAAGGTTCTGAGAAATCCTAGCATAAGTAAACTCATTCAATTTTCTTTAACCCAATGTTTGCTGACCTTGCTTGACCATGGCATTCTTTTTTACATAATGTCTATTCAAATCTTATGAAATACACACTGGAAAGCAATGATACAGTAGAATGGGACCTGAGCTAGAAGGCAAGAGGCCTGGATTACAATCCTAGTTCTGCTACTCATTGGATGTGTGACTTTAGGCCATTTGACTGCCCTAAAGGTGCAGAACTTAAAACGTCTCCCAGATTCTTTCTGGGGCTGTGATCTGTACAATATGATGTCTTGGATTCTGCTTATAGCCATTTTCTATGATTATGCATATTTTCATCCAGGAGACTGTACAGTAGTACCTGCTATCCTGATAAGCCACTGTCTCTTAAGAATCCTTCAAAGAGAGAAAGTAAATATCTAAGCACTAGACAGGATGAAACCACACTGCAAAGTGGGGGAGGCTTTATCACTGTGATGAGTGCATGTGAGAAGCTCAAAGCCATAGACCTTAGTAAACAAAAAGGCTGCTGACAGGAGGCCATGTACATTTGATGGGGCTGGTTTTTTTGAAACTGCACAACCTCTTTGAAGCCAGCAAGGTTTTACCAAGCATGACCTTAAAAGCGAATGCCTCTTTTCAAAAGACTAAATGTATTCCCACTGGTGTTATTATCCTCTGGGAGAATCCCTTATCTCAGAGAAAAGGAGTGCTCTAGCTCACTTTCAAACGTGTTTGAGTCTGTAACAGCCTGACGGCAAGCTTTCCCAGGGACTACTAGAGGCCTGGGAACACTAAGTAACACTAAGTAACACCTGTGAAGGTCCTGGGCTCTTGCACAATCAGTGAATTAGCCCAGGGTGACGCACTAAGACTACATACGCTTTCTGCATCCGAGGCAAAGGAAGCTCTATAAAAATTTTGCAGGCATAACATAGGGAAGATGTCATAAAAAGCAGGGGCCCTGGGCTGCAGGGAACAGGGCCAGAGATAAGTTGGGACGTGTTCCACAGAAGGGCTTTCCCCAGCCACCACTGTGGCAGTGTATGTGTCCTTGTATCCAGGAGGGGCCACATGTCCACGCAGGCTATGCTGTGTGGCAGCTTCTTGCCACGTATAGGGAATCTTTCAAAAATAAATCTTTCTCTAGAGCCCGCAAGTCACAACTACTGAGCACACTCACCACAACTACTGAAGCCCCCGTGCCTAGAGCCCGTGCTCCGCGACAAGAGAAGCCACCGCAATGAGAAGCCCACGCACCACAATGAAGAGTAGCCCCCGCTCGCCACAACTAGAGAAAGCCCGCGCGCAGCAACGATGACCCAACACAGCCAAAGAAATAAAATAAATTTAAAAAATAAAAGAACAGGGAAGATCTCTATACACTTCAATGGAAGATTCTCTAAGACTGCATTAGGTAAATATTAGTGTTAATATATGACAAATTCTGTTACAAGAAAGAGGGAGAAATATGAATATTTGACTTCTTTATATTTACATAAAGAAAGGATATACAAGAAAAGAATATAACTGTTTACATCTATAAGGGCTAAGGGGAGATGAGGTATACAGGGTCCAGGATGGAGGCAAGATTTCTCAGCATATACCTGCTTATATTCCTATCATTTCTGGACGTATTAAAAAGTATAACAGGGCTTCCCTGGTGGCGCAGTGGTTGAGAGTCCGCCTGCCGATGCAGGGGACGCGGGTTCGTGCCCCGGTCCGGGAAGATCCCACATGCCGCAGAGCGGCTGGGCCCGTGAGCCATGGCCGCTGAGCCTGCGCATCTGGAGCCTGTGCTCCGCAACTGTTGTTGTGGAGAGACCACAACAGTGAGAGGTCCGCGTACCACAAAAAAAAAAAAAAAAAAAGTATAACAGCCTAGGTTCTGGAATCAGCAGAACTGGGTTCGATTCTGGCTCTTGTGTTTCCTAGTTTTGAGCAAGTTATCTTATCTTCTCTGAGCCTCAGTTTCCTCACCTGTAAAATCACCTGGATCATACGTTACCTATTGCGTTAGGGCTGTTGTTCAAAAATAACGTTTGTAAAGTACTCAGCAGGATGCCTGACATATTGTAAGTACCTAATTAATAATAATACTTTGATTGATGTTGATATTATTTTTACTTATTGAATTCTGACTGATCCTTCAGACTCGGGTAAAATGTGAGAAGTTTTGCCCGGGGCCAGGGCCGAGTGAAGCGTTTCTTTCTCCATCGCACCCACGATAGGCCTGTCGGGTCTTATGCTGTTCTCCCAGGCTCAGCTTTTTGTTTTCACACTGGCTCCCCAATAGACTATGGGCTCCTGGGGGGCTAAAACCCTGCTCCTCCATCAGGCACAGCGTAGGGGATCGTCAATAAATGTCTGGCGAAAGAATAAAGGAACTAATACAATTTTGATTTTCTGTACAAGAGCCCGTCTGAGGCTGTCAGTGGGAGTTTCACTTCCTGGTTTGGCCCAGCAGATGCCTGCCTGTCACTCGCTGGGTCTGCAGGGAGTTGCCAGGAGAATAAACTGCAAGAAGCCGCCTTCAATGCTCGTAGCTAAAGCCTGGCTTTGCTGAGAACATTCCAAGGACGGGAACTGTGGCAATGTGTAGGGGCCTCCAGGAACGGCAGGAAGCCAGAGCTCTCCTGGGAGGCCAGGCACGCTGGATCTGGGCAGAACGTGCAGAAGAACACTCCAGCTGTCCCAGGAACACGCTGACCTGATGGGCTGGGGCAGGGTTGATGTTTCTGTCTCAGCGCAGGGGCCGGGTGCAGCCCCTGAGCTATTCCTGCTCTCACTGAGCCTGCTTCACTGGGGAGAGCACAATTCAAAGGAACAGCTGACAAAAATAAAACCAGAGTGCTGAAGTGCTGCTCAGGAAGTTGCAGGTCTGGGAGCCAGAGCAGAGCACAGGTACTCGGGTGACACACGACAAGAAAGCTGCCTGAAGGTCAGAGCGTACAACACCTTCACTTGATGTGCATCTGGGTGTTTCTTCTTTTCAAGAGTCAAGTCAACAACACCTACTGTTGTCAGGCAGATCGGGGTCTAGGGCTGGCCTCTGCCACCTACCAGATGGCTGAGCTTAGACAAGTGGCCTCTCTGAGCCTTATTTTCCAGAGCCTTTGGGAGAGACTTAAGCCAAAAACATATACTAAAGGATTAAGCATTTACATAATAAATATGTTTCCTTCCTTCACTATTGAGCACTATTGAAGGTGAAAGACAAGTTCTCCAGTAAGAAGATGAAATCTTATTCTAGAGATAACACACACACTATGCACAACATACACATACACCACACACACACACACATATACACCACACACACCTATACACACAATGTACATATACTATACACATACACACCACACACACACACACCTATACACACCGTGTACATATACTATACACATACACACCACACACATATACACACCGTGTACATATACTATACACATACACACCATACACACACACACCACACACACCTATACAAACCGTGTACACATACAACAAACATATACATCATACACCACACACATACTCCTGCTAAGTTTAAAACATTCATGAATCAACGACTCCAAATTTCACAGCGCTTCCATTGGCTGCTCCCTAAATGGAAACAGGCCGTCTATCGGCCCAGCTGTTTCTGGGGCAGAGTTCCTCTAAATGTGGGTCTACTCATGGTGATTTTGTTTCCTTTTCTCGGTCAACAGTCATGCGACACCACTAACCCAGGTGTTCTCCATAGCTCTGTCTTTTTATTAGTTTATAAACCTGGGAACTGAGGGAATGTTTCCAAAAATTCCTAGACCCCACCATTTATTGAGTGACTACTGTGTGCGTGGGTGTATTCATGGCGTCTGATCCTCAACACAGCCAGCGAAACACTTCTGTTATCCCCTTACACCGCAGATAAGAAAACTGAGGCTCAGAAAGATTTTTTAAATTGCCCAAGTCCTTCCAAGCAGTAAGGGGCAGGATTTGAACCTGAGGACCTATAAGCCTGAGCTGCTTCCACTGCCCACTGCAGCCTGGCAACACAAAACCCAGTTGGAGCCCTTTGAGGAGTTCCTACTCCACGGTCCTGATACCACCCAGGCTGTTTCCCTCCCAAGTTTCTAACTTGGGTCCCTCTTGGCCCAAGCTCTCTCTTCTCCTCTCTGCCCTCCTCCATCTAGGAGCAGCAGGCTTTGCCTTCTTGGCGCAGTGCCCTGAAGGCAGAAGGCTGGAGGCCTCTACTTCCCTTGCCCCCTTCATCATGGCCAAGGCAAACTTCTCATTGGAAAACACTGTGCCCTCCGGCCAAAGGTTCTGTGTGATGTTCTAATACCTGCCTGATGGGTTTTCTGTGAAAAGACTCATCTGGGGTGGCTGGGCTGCCAGGTCTGGGACAGGCAGAGTTCATAAACAGCTTCTCCAGCCACAAAGCTCAGACTAGACTGGAGCCAGGTGCTGCCTGCCTCAGTGCCTAAACCCTCCCTGGCCTTGGTCAGCCAGAGCCCCCTTCTGGGAAACCAGCAGGACAGCTGGGTGTACAGGGGCTGAGGCAGGGGGCCCCTTCACAACAGAAAATAGGTTTTGGGCTCAGGCAGACCCAGGTGTCAATCCCAGCTCTACCAACTTCTACCTGTCTGACTTTGGGAAAATGGCTTCTGCTGGCTGAACCTCAGCTCTCTCAGCTATAAAGGAAACAAATAATATCCACTGCCCCTAGCCCTATGCTTGGGTCTCAGTCTCCCTGTCTCTAAAATGCAAGGGAAGGGTTGGGCCACATGACCTTGAGGTTTCTGTGTAAAATGTGCTCCATCAGGCTGGGTTGAACGTGTCCTTTCTGCTCATGGGACAGTGGAGAATTTGATGTCTTGCTGTGTCTCTCAAGGTGAACTCAGCCCTGGGGGAGAGTTTTCAGTTAAATTCAACAGTTCTTACTGAGCACCCCACAGCAATCTGTACCGTTTTAAGGACTCAGGGTACAAAGATAAGCGTAGGCCCTACCCTTCAGGAGCTCATAGACTAGACCAGTAGGAGTGATAAGACCCATAAAAACAAGTATAATATGCAGTGCAAAGTGATAAGTGTACTAGGAGGGGTACAGATAAAAGACTATGAAGGCTGAGGGCAGAAAGAAGGTGATTCTAGGCTGGGAGGGAGATAAAGCCGTGGCTAGTCCAAGAAGGGTCTTGAATGGTAGTTTGGACTTTAGGGGGCCAGACTGTTGGAAGCTGTTAGAGGCTGTTGACTAGGGCAGGGGGCAGATCAGAGCCATGGCGACCAGAGAGTTTTATTAGTCCTCTACCACCTGGAAAAACCAGACTGTGGAATTTCTAAAAGAGAAAGGCTCAGCTTCCACCATTTTTACAAGGGCTTTATTTCCTGAATACAGTAGTTCAGGATTTGCATAAAATGTGCAGGGGTTAAAAGCTGCCCTTTGTCCCCGGTCTTGAATGTTCCACAGCCCGATGCCCACTCTCTCCTCTGTGCCCTCTTACCCAGCCACCTCCCTGCATGAAAGACGTGAGAATGAGGCATATGGGGCAGGAGGCCGGCACCCAGCTCAGGGACACGGTCCTGGCTCAACAGACAAAGTGTCCTGGGACCTCTGCCGCCCTGCCCGCTTGCCTGGGCTCAGCTTACAGCCTTCTGGGAAGGAGTTAGCCTGTTGAAGAAAGCATGTGTCACTGAGCTGCAACTGGCTTACGTTGCCTGAGAAGTGCGTGTGCATGTGTTTAGAACTACGTGTTTTGCAGTTGATATCAATCTGGGTCAGAACTGTGCAGCCCTCAGCACATTGCTATCTAGAGATGATAAGCTGGAACTATACCCTCTAGGACCGAGCAGTGCTCAACAAGCCCTTAAGATGTAAACACAGCTGTTCGCCAGGCTCTCATTTCTAATGATGAAGGGGCCTGCTTCGTTAGCAAAAGGGATCCAGATGGAACATAGGTTTGGTGAAGCCTCCCAGGGAGGCAAGGGTCTACAGCTGGCCCACTCTTCTGGTGGGAAACACAGAAGAGGCGATGCTGAATTCTGCAGTGATGAATCCTGCCACTTGCTTCAACAAAGAAAGCACGTCCAGGGCTGGGCCCGACACCCATGGGGCTGAGGAAGACCCCCAGGCTTTCGTGCTTGTTCTGCCTCTCAGCTACCACTGTGACCTTGACCAAGTCACCTTGTCTCAGTGGCATTTTGTTTCCTCATCTGTAAAGTAAATGCTTTCATCAATGTGAAAACCAGGAAGAACATCCCAAAGGCTCCTGAGTAATCAAAACAAATTAAGAAATGAATCCACCTGTCCCTCTATCTCGTTCTTTGCTCAGAGAAAACTTGCCTTTGCCCCTCTCTCGGAGCCTATGTTTTTTAGTTCACATATAATGAGAATATGCTTGGTTTTCTTGCTTCCTGGCTGACCACAGTTGACAAACAATTGATTAGCAGGGAGCTGGTCTGCTAGAGATAGGCATACAGGTGACTGACAGACACAAAAGGCAACCAAAAGAGCAAGAGAAAGGCAACCAAAAGGAAAGAGAAAAAACAAATTGTTGGGCAGAAACAAGATCTTTGAAAGCAACACAAGCCATGTAGTACTCGAGTGAATACGGTTACACATGTCAATAGCTCCAAAGGCCATCACACCTAGAAGCCTAGTGTGATAATTGACCCTTCAAGGACTTTCCAAGGACATTTCAAACGACCGCACTCTATTTCTACTGTTTAGCAAGGCAGGGCTTTACAGAATATTATTTTAGAAGGATTTCCTTGCAAGTGTTTCAAATAAATAATGTTTGGGTGCTTAAAGGGGAAATTCTCCAATATCCTGAACCATCAGACATTGGGAAAGACATACATATTCCACGAGTGCTCTGGAGGGCACAGTCATACATGTTCTCTGCACACTAGTGTTTGGCCCAAGGATCAAAAATCAAATAATGGGAATGGAGAAACTATGGAAAAGGTATCAAACACTATCCAGAGTAACCGTTGGGATAGTGAGGGGCAATCCCTTGGTTTTGAATTGTTCTTGAAGACTGTCTAGGAATGATCCTAACAGGCATGCTGGTTGAAGAGCTGGCTGGAATGTTCATTGGTTTTGCCTTGGCTACTGTTTAGAGTGTGGACTCTTCCCAGGGTATGTGGCAAGCCCACTGTGGGAGGAGGGAGGGAGGGAGGAACCAGGAAATACAGTTTCTGTCCAGAAGAAACATCTTTTTCAACGAGCCAAGCCATGGTCTTCACATCTGTGTGGACACTGTGGGCTTGTACAGAAATTTAACCGATGGAGCTGCACCTTCTGCTGCTGGTCAGGCCCCGTGCTAGGTGCGTGGGAGGGGCACCCAAGAAACATGGGGCTGCCCTCAAGAAGCTTATAGACTTGTTGCTTTTCAAGGATGGGGCCTAGGTCAATGGGAGATATTAGGTTAACTGCACTCTTCCTGATACTTCTTTCTTTAAATACACTTCAGTGCACAGATAATAGTTGTTTATGTAGCAAAACAAGAAAATACAGATGAGAAGAGAGAAAAATTAAAAGCATCTTCAATCCCATCACACAGAAATGACCAATATTAACGTTTGTATTAATAACCAGCATTAACAAGCTGTAGAATTGTTCACATGAATGAGTGCATGAATAGGATCACACTGCACACGGGTCTTTTTTACTTAAAAAATTATGGGTCCCTTCATGCATTCAGAGAGTTGAGAGAAGAAAATCTCAGAAACATAGCATCTATGCTGGGAACATAAATTCCTCATCTACTCCAGATAGAAATTCCTGTAATATTAAAGATATGAATGTAGGGGTTTCCCTGGTGGCGCAGTGGTTGAGAGTCTGCCTGCCGATGCAGGGGACACGGGTTCGTGCCCCGGTCCAGGGAGATCCCACATGCCGCGGAGCGGCTGGGCCTGTGAGCCGTGGCCGCTGAGCCTGCGCGCCCGGAGCCTGTGCTCCGCAACGGGAGAGGCCACGACAGTGAAAGGCCCGCGTACCGCAAAAAAAAAAAAAAAAAAAAAAAAAGAATATAAATAAGTGAAGCTATAAAAGCATTACAAGAAAAGAGAGTAGACTAATTATGTAATATGAGGATGGAGAAGACTTCTTAAGCAAGACAGGAAACCCAGAAGCCAGAAAGAAAAAAAAGACAGGTTTGAATACTGAAACATTTAAACATTTAAAACTCCTTCATAGGAGGCAGCATAGATAAAGTTTAAAAGCAAGTAGCAGACTTGGGTAAAATATTTGCAGCGTTTAACAGACAGAGGATTAATATCCCTAATGTCAAACAAAGACTTCTGGCACCTCAGTACCTGCTCCAGGTGGCCCACGGCCACCCATAGGTGCTTCAAAATAGAGTTGTTTTAGATGTAGAGAACGAACGTATGGACACCAAGGAGGGAAAGTGTGGTGGGGGAGTGGTGGTGTGATGGATCGCGAGATTGGGATTGACATGTAGACACTAATAGGTATAAAATGGATAACTAATAAGAACCTGCTGTGTAAAAAATAAATAAAAATTTTTAAAACATTTTAAAACACAAAATATAGTGTTTTTTCTTCCTACCAACAGATGTCCATGGTTAATGTACAAAGAGTGCCTACAGCTAAGAACAACTCAAACATTCAAACAGAAAAATGGGCAAGGAATATAAACAAAGAATTCACAGAAGAAAGGCAGGTGGCCAATAAATATTAAAAGAGGTTCAACCTCACTGCTGTGGAAAAAATGCGAAATTTTTCCAATTATTAGAACCCAGTGCTTGCAAGGGTATGTAGAAGTGAGTACTCCCGTCCACCACGAGTGCAAGTGCAAATCGGCACAACTTTGGGAGGAAGGTGATTCGGCAGCATCTAAGGCGAGCACTTTCAATGTGCGTACTTGTGGACCCAGCAAGGACCCCACAGCCGGAAGAAAAGAGAAATTCTGGACCTAAAGGAAGGAGTGAGTCTGTGAATTGCTCAGCCTCCCAAGAGGACAACCCCTGTGTCCTCACTGTGCTCAGGAGCCCTGAGCCCACGGAGTCTAAGGCTTGCCACCCTCCTAGCCACGCTCTGCAGAGAACATAAAAGAGCCCTCAGCACAGGCAGCCGTGCTCCAGACGCGGCTCACCTCCTTTTCATCCTCTGGTGCTGCTTTTGGCTAAACTCTCTGGCCTCTTGCCTGAACCAATAGGACAGAGCAACCCTATCCTGGTTGACGTTCCTGGACTTGGCTTCTCTCCTGCTGGCCTCATGGTACTCACCTGATCCTACCTTCCTCACACACCCTTCTGGAACTTCTCAGAGCGCTTCTGGGCAGCCATGCCCTGGCCAAGGTGAGTCACTGACAAGCTGACACATTTAAAACTCCAGAGTTGTTCGTTGTCATTTTGACTTATCCTATAGACCGGCACACACAGGCTGGTGAATTTCCAATGACCTGACCCTGGATTGTCAGTTCCCTGATGGCAGGAACCAAGACGACTTTGAACACCAATTCTATACACTCAGGACCTAGTAGCTACAAGGTCCCCATGAGAACTTGTTGATTGAATGAAAACTGGATGAATCAACTTAAACTCCCTTCTCCCCGCCACGTGTGGCAGTTTAAGTCAGCCCAACACAGCAGATAATCCGCTTAAGCAGGGGTCAGAAAACATCTTCTGCAAAGGGTCGGAGAGTAAATAGTTTAGGCTTTGTAGGCAAGAGGCAAAATCAGGACTATTATGTATCTCTTAAAAAGCAAAAGAGAAAACAAATTTCTATGATATTTTTAATGATGGAGTTCAAAATATAATAATGATAACAGAGTACAGCATTTTTTTTAATAATACAGGTCTCCCGATGAGAAGAATAACATTCCTTTTTGAGGAGTAACATTTCACTTAACTGGAGTTCAAAGTCAGTGCCTCTGTCTTCAAAAGCTATTGCAAATATTCATCTGTTAAGGCTGATGTGTAATGAGATTTTATGTATTTCATCTTTGAAAGCTGAATTTCATATAATTTTCACGTGTCATACAATATTACTCTTTTCGCTTTGTTTTCAATGAAGCTCAGCTCACAGGCAGTACAAAAGGAGGCAGTGGGGTGGGTTCGGCTTCAGGCTGTAGTTTAACTCTTGCACTTGAGGGTAAAACCGAGGAGAATATTTTCATTCTCGCTCTTACCTCAGCCCCCAAATCCTACATTTCCTAGACCTTGGGGTTTCTGAGACACTTTCACGCCTTTCCTTCTCAAGGAACACACAGGCTGAGCCTGGCAACTCCCCAGAAGGGGTTCTGGGAGTGTCGTTATTGCCCAAGGGCCCCAGAAGCACAGAGTGAAGTCAGAGAGGCTGCATGCCCTTCCTTCTCCAAGGCTGGCGTTAGCTTGTTGCCAACCACACAAAAAACCACTGGGAAGGGCCTGCTTGTGCTTTCTCTCCAGCCCAAACCACAGAGAGAAGGGGGGCCTCAGAGTGGCTGGATTAATGGGAAACAGTTGTGCTTGCCCAGCCCCGTGCACAGAGGGAACAAATCTAAATGCCTAAAATCTCACTGCATCCTGAAAAACGTATCATTTGGAAAAGACAACTGACCGCAGAACAGAATTCAATGCGAGCGAAACAAAATAAATAATGCACTAAAAGGACCTCACTTTTTGTCCATATAGAGAGTACCAAGGAGATCAGGGACTTGTGAAAGCATCAATCATTCATCGACTCATTGATTTATTCAACAAATAATTTTCTAGGGTCTACTATGTGCCCGGCACTGTATTAGGCCCTGGCATACTGCAGAAAATAAGACTTCCCATAGTTTCTGCTCTCATGGAATTTACTGTATTGTTCAATGGCATTTGCTAAAGTCCAGTATTGCCTGGCCTATTACTAAGTATCCTCTGAACCACAGTGATTGCATGGTAAAATAGTTGGGGAAAGAAGGGATTAAGTCAAGTCAACCAGGTGACCTTACTGTAAGACCTCAGAACCTTTAGTATGCAGATTTCCACTGAGAATCTCCAAGAGAGGGATATATAAAATGCAGCCTTCCCAATCTTATTCAACTATGGCATCCTTTTTGTGAGTTGCATATTGTGGCATCAGAGTCAAATGGAACATAGTTTGAAAAGCTATGGCTCTTAGGACCGCTGGGTATGACCATGTAGGGTGTGCACTGAACAGCTTCAGTGGGACCACTCACATAGACTACCAATCCATGGTGCCCTGGAGTTTTATGACAGTGGACCTGATCTCTGTAACCATAGGGCAAAGCATGGGTAACACAGGGTTCATATGGCTATCACTCAGCTACCTGCCACTTGGCTCTTTCTCACAAAACAGGCCAAGCACAGTACTCAGGAGCTGGGAAAACTGACCTAGCTGCAGAGATAGCCTTAGGGAAGGTCGAAGCACAACATTCATGTGAGTCTCTGGGTAGAAAGCAACCAGCAGAATGAATTGTTTTAAAAAAGGACCACACCAAGGTACAATACAGTGATGTGTAAAACTCTGAGGATATAAAGAAGACCCCAAAAACTTCCAGAGGGGAAAGGAAAATCAGGTCACAAAGAAACAATTATAAGAATGGTATGGGAGTTCTCAAAAGCAACACTGGAAACTAGAAGACAATGCAGCAATGTTTTTTGTATTCCAAATGAAAATGATTTTCCACCCAGAAATCTCTACCTGGCCAGGCTCCAAATCAATTTTGAAAGTAGAATAAAGACATTTCAAGAGCTGAAAAGCCTCAAAACTATTACTTATCATGCTTTTCAGGAATTATTTGAATATATGCTCTACTGAAAACAAAAGTAAATAAAGAAAGAGAAAGGTATGGGCTCCAGGAAGTAAGAGATACAACACAGGAGAGATGCAAAGGGCATCTAGGATGATGGCAGTGACAGTCTAAGGACAACAGCTTCATGGTAAGTCTGGAGGGTAACTGGCTCCTACTGAAACTGGGTGACAGACAGAAGTGGGGAAAGAGTCCTACAGAGAAGATCCAGGCAAAAAAAAAAAAAAAAAGAAGAAGAAAAGAAAAGAACCAAAAGATTACTGACCCTGTGGATAATTCTATTTACAGAACTGGGTTCAAAGGACACTAACGACGACAACAACAACAAAAAGAGGTAATTATTAACCAAAAAAAAAAAAAGTGTAAGAAAGACAGTGTGATCACAGCTTTCTACTTGGCTCGGGAGTGATTCATATCTATTTAGCTATAATAATAAAAACACAAATATCAATTTAGAATGGGAGGGAGGGAGGTTGGGAAGGGGTAGTGTAAGCAAGCTAAAATTCTCCTCTACCATACCAAGAAGTCAGTAGAGAATGTGTAAAACTCATTCAGCAAGAGCGAATGCATTGTATGCATATTATTTAGAAACATGGAGGACTTCCCTAGTGGTGCAGCGGTTAAGAATCTGACTGCCAATGCAGGGGACACAGGTTCAAGTCCTGGTCTGGGAAGATCCCACATTCCGTGGAGCAACTAAGCCCGTGCACCACAACTACTGAGCCTGTGCTCTAGAGCCCACGAGCCACAACTACTGAGCCCCCATGCAGAAAACTACTGAAGCCCACACACCTAGAGCCCATGCTCCGCAACAAGAGAAGCCACCACAAGGAGATACCTGTGCACCGTAATGAAGAGTAGCCCCCACTCGCCGCAACTAGAGAAAGCCCGTGTGCAGCAACAGAGACCCAATGCAGCAAGAAAGAAGGAAGGAAGGAAGGAAAGAAAGAAAGAAAGAAAGAAAGAGAGAGAAATAAGGAGGAAAATAGAAGAAATAGCTGAAACAGTGGGGAGTGGTTAGAAGCTGGTTGTAGGTTGTGGATGGCTAAGCAGGCAACACAGGGAACTGCCATTTCTTTAATAAGCCTTTTAGTGCAATTTGATTTTTTTGTGTTAAGTGTATACATTACTTCGGTTTTTTAAAATGCAGTTGGTAGGCTGTTAACCAGGTTGTCACTGGCTAAGCAGCTTATACTATTTATCAGTTTCAAAGCTTGCCTAATTAAAGTTCATGGATTAATAAAATGACAAATCACTGCACATTCTGGACCTTCGGGACTTCCAGGGAAGAGTACAAACTCTGGATGTCAAACCTGAGAATAATGAGCGTTTATTGCCTCAGTACTTCAAGTGCTACCCACAGACCAGAAGTATGGGTATCACCTAGGAACTTGTTAAAAATGAACAATCTCAGGTACCATCCCAGACCTATCGCATTTTAAAAGATCCCTAAGTGATTCATATGCACATTAAAGTTTGTACTGGGATGAGGATGGTGTCAGGGCAAATGGAGTGGAGGGCAAGTATACAGGCCCATGAGAAAGTCAATGGTGACAGATCAAGAGGATCATTTTGGTGGATGTTTTAAGGGTTCCCTGGCTTTAGAGGTCCTAATCCACATTCTAACAATTCCACATTGAAACAAAATGTATATATCTACATACAAGATGGGTTGAACTATATGAGACTGGTTGACATATGTCACATTTTGTAGGCATTTAAAAATTAAACCTTTATCAATTAAAATCAACAAAAAGTACAATGTCCAGAGGGCGTCCAGTTTAGGCATGAGCCAAGGACAGAGAACCCTGGGCCAGCTCATCAGGCAGATGGGGCTATTGTCAGAACGCTTGTTTGCAAGTGACAGAACCCCAACTCAACTGGGCCGAAGAAAAGAAGAAAGTTTTAAGTCAATGGAAGTCATATCATGTCAGACATCGCAGTTCTAAAATGGCATTTGCTCAAATGCAATTCTACCTGTCTAGGCTGTTTCACATTTACCATTTCATACTCTGCCTCTTCTACTTGTTTATGCTCAGAGGCACTCATCTAATATAATCTATCAGGGTTATAGACTATCAATTCAACCATTCCGCTCTGGTGACCAGTACTTCCCTTTTGAAAGACTTTCTTACTTGGGTCTCCTTGATGTCATATTCTCCCAGGTTTCCTCCTAATTCTACGGCTGCTTTTTCTCAGACTCCTTTGCACATCCCTTCAATGATGGTAGTCTTTGGGGGCTCTGCCAGAAAACCACCTTTCTTCTCTGTAGGCAACGTGATCTGTCCCTGTGCTCTCAATTACCGCCAATTTCTTTCTTAAAACCACCCCCTCGTCCCTTCAGCAGGCACAAACACATTCTTTGTGTGCGAAGCCCCTATCTATACTTTCCTCAAGGGCCTGGGATAATCAGAGCAATTGGTACGCTGCTGGCACCAAGGCCATCATAAACCCACACATACAAAGGAGGACTGAAATCAGGTCACCGGATCATCCAGATGTTCAGACTGTGGTGTATGTGTGTATGTGTCTGTCTATCCATCTCTCAGACTGTCACTTAAGTGAAAAATATGTATAGGAGAGGAACTGCAGCCCCCTGGGAATATATGATTGCTCCATAAAATTTAATTGAGTAAATGGGTTCCTACGATGTGCCAGGCTCACGTAGTAAATGTTGTGAAGGTTACAGGGTGAAAGAGTCAGTGTCCCTCCAAGGGATGGGTTAGCATTGGGGAGACTAACAAATGCAGGACTGTAGTCAGAATAAATTTAAGAGCCTGGCACTGCCTAGCCCCAGCATGTTGTTGCATTTTAAAGAATCTAAAGTAAAAGTACTGTATTCATATATTTTAATACACACAATTTTTCACATTTTAACATTCCTTAAAGTCAGGTTGCATCTAACAAACGATTTGATAAGAATACATGTGTTAGAATTTAATTGGCAGTGTTTTTTCTTTCCTAGTTGTACAAAAAATAAAGATAAAATTGATAATTGATGCTGTCTTAGATAAGACGAAAAATATTATTTGGGTCTCTCAAAGAACTTTAAGATCAAATTTGTAATCCACAGCAACGTGTCCTGAAATCCCTGCTTTCTTTTGGTTTCCAACTGTCAAATACCTACAGCTGCCCAGAAGCCTCTCTTTCCATCCCAAACTCTTTGCTCTCCACCAAAACATGATGAAACCTCCTTGACATCTTCCCCAGAGAGTGCATCCTCTTTCTTCCTCTCCCTCCTGCTCTTTCTCCCTCCCTCCCTCCCCTCTTCTGAGAGTCAGCCTCAGCTATCTTCAAAGGACATCACCCCAGGCTCACTCCTCTGTTTCTTCCCCAGCCTGGCAGATCGACCTGTTTTAGCTACTAAGAAAGAGAGGGAGGGGCAGATGCTTGGCAGTTAAAATTTTCTTTAGCAAGGAAGGGGAAAGGCAAAGAGGCTTTGACTAATCCCACAGAAATAATTCAGGAGTGAGAGAACAGGCAGATCTCAGTGTCGGTTAAAACAGATGTGGGTGCACTGGGCCGCAGCAAGGGGCAGGCTTGGAGTGATCCCTAAGATGGGGCAACCTGGGAAGGCTCAGATTTTAAGACCTCCAACTGTGAGCACTGTTCTTCAGAAGCTTCATGTACATGTATCACACATGCGTGCAGGGAAGCACAGACACATGCACACATACGCACGTGTGCTTAAATAACAGACTGAGGCCTTTCTGTCCCACCTCACAAAGCACCAGGAGGGAGGAAGGTGGGGTGAGGATGACTGCCTGCCCTCCCGGGGTTGAGGAGGCCCAGGGACAGAGGTTAGGCTGGCTGGCTTAAGGCCAGACCACCATGGCGGCTGGAAAGCCCACTCCTCCCCACCCAGTCCAAATAGAAACTAACCACAAAAGGCTGGACAATGTACTAAAAGAGTGGCCTCCACTGGGCGGGAAAGGCCTCTTAGCTCTGGGGAGATGCAGAGCAGGAAGGAGGAAGGATGGCGGGGGGGAAGGTGGCCTCTGGGGAGGAGATCATGCTTCCTTAGGACCTTGGAAAAAATAGGGGACAAACTATAAGGATGATCTGCAACAGGGGAGGGAATGAGTGGGCCCCGCTTTGGCCACCTAGCTGAGCCCTGGTATGTGGGTCCTCAGCTTCCAAGTTGCCCAGCAGGCACCCAGAGTCTCGGGGTTCTTGTGGCCAGAAAAGGACTGTTGGGAGAACTTAGGAGGCCCCCAGTGACGAGGGCAGAATGCAACCCGGCTGACTGGCTCCCACCTCCCTGAGCTAAATGCTTTTCCTGTGCCAGGATCAGACAAGGTACCCAGTGTACCCTGCCCTTTGTAGAGCTCTGGGCAGCGGGGAGTATAAATAAGAGAGGGGAGAGGCTGCAGAAGTCAAGATGGAGTTGAGGAAATCAAGTGTCAACAAAGGTGGAGCCCAAGTCCAATCTGATCTGCAAATTCCACCACCACCACCCCTCCCTCCGGAGAGGGCCACCCAGGCTGGCTGCAGTCTAGGAATTGCCCAAGGCCTGCCCGGAGCTCAGAGCCTGTGGGAAAAGTCAGGAAATATTTATTTGGGAGGTGGACTTGTAGGACCTTAGGTAGGTGAGGAGAAGCCCTAAGACTCTCCCAAACCCCCGGGTGGTTGGAGCTGGGCCCATGCTGAGCTTCCAGGCCTCCCTTCTCTGCCCCTCATCCCTGCTGATTCCTGGCTCGGGTGTGTTAGCTGGGAACAGGTCATCTGACCTGTTATTAATCATCTGACCAGCCTATTCAGCCTAGACCAAGGTCTCTCTCTTCCTGAGCTGTGACATCCCCACTCACCAGCTCTCCTAGCTTTCCAGACGCTAGGAGAGGAGGGTGTGAGGCGCCTCCCTGCAGCCCCTGGGTCTTTAGGAGGCATTGATTAGGTGTGGGCACCAAGCAGCTGGCAGGCGTGGTTTCCAAGATGCAGGATGAACTGAGGCCATCTACCCAGTGTTGACACAACTGTCATAAACCGTGCTTTGTTCCCAGCTCTACCCGGGAAGGTCCCTGAGAACTGGGTGGGCCTGACTAGGCGGGGATGCAGAGTGAGGACAGATGGGTTTGGAGAGGGGATGCCCCTGGGGGCACAGAGAAATGAAGCTGGCACAGGAAGCCCAGCCCTGTGGCTGCAGAAGAATCTGTTAAAAGGACAAGCTTTGGGCAACACAAGCAGGGTTTGTGTCACCAACTGTCAGAGCCCCAAGTCCTCGGTAAGTGGGAACCCGGAAGGAAAAGATGGACAGGGCCAGGGCGGGGAAGTGGGAGGTGGGTGCCCCCTGGCACCACTCCAAGGACACACCGTGTTCCTACAGCGCAGCTGGTGGCTGGGCAGAGATCCGGGGCTCAGGCATCTGTTGCTGCAGCCAGTCCCAGGGATGGGCAAGGGAGCTGCTTAGCCCTTCAACTAACAGTCACTGGTGCCTGTTGTGTGGCGGGCACAGGGCAGCAGGACACACTCCCTGCCCTTGTAGACTCAATGGCTCATGCAGAGACAAACCTATAAACAGATCACAGGGCAACCTGATAAGGGCTATAAAAGCGAGGCGTGTGTGTGTGTGTGTGTGTGTGTGTGTGTGTGTGTGTGATGCGGGACTGTGTCCTGGGACACAGTGCAGGAGAAGTAACACCTGTGGGGAGAAAAAAGAGGGTCAAAGAAGGCTTCATAAAGGAGGTAATGCTTACTTAGAATGAATGCTAAAGAAGGTCATAGTTTCCAAATAGAAGGGAGAAGGGCATCCATGCAGTGGACCAGGCGCAAAACCGAGGAGCTGAGAAGGGGCCTATTTGGGGACCGATGCAGCACTGAGCATGGCCGGACCACAAGTAGAGGCTGTGGCGGTGAGAAAGCGGGTGGAGACGAGGCAGGCAGTGAGTAGCTTCAGCGATGCCAGCAGAGGCACATGAGGATCCAGAGCCCAGAGGCCAGGATGGCACAGGAGTCAGCCTGCCCCGCAGACGCACCCGTGTTTGCTCCTGAGAGGGACCTGTCCCCCGCAGACGGTGGACCGCCCCAGCGGGGATGGGAAGACGGTAACAGGACCAGATCTCCCGGCAGGCCTGTGGCATGCAGCACTGGGGCTGGGGGAAGTGCAGGGACAGAGGCGACCACCGCCCCTCGTGACTGGCCTCGAGTCCCGCTCAAGTCCCACTTTCCCTTCAACAACCTCGGGCAAGCTCAAGACAGCCATCAAACGCAGACGGGAAGACTGAGGGGGCGGGACGTCCGCATTCGCCCAAGCTTGAGTGAGTTCACTGTGGATCTGACACAGGGGCTCAAGGCCCTGAGGCCTGGCACAGGGAGCGGCTCCTGAACCAGAAAGTTCCCTCCCTCCCTCCCGGCCTTGCAGATGGCAGCATGAGAGCTCTCACAGGCGGGTCCTCTGTGCCCCTCCTCCCCACGGCTGGTCCTTGTTAGGCAGGTTTGAGGTGGCTTCCAGGCTCAGCACTGAGGGAATCAGTGCTTCCCAGTATGGCTGGGTTACCTCCTGGCTGAGGTCAGCCCATGGGGGAGCCGCAAAGAGTAAACGCCCTCGAGATTTTCCCAGAACCCAGACTGGCAGGGTCCCCACCCAGAGTGTTCTGTTCTCAGGTGGGTGTGCTGAGCAGTCAGATGGTAGCAATGACAGTGGCCTCCTTGTCCTGTGGAGCTCAGCCAAGTAACAAGAGAAATTTGAAAAAGTTTGGAAAAAAAGCTGAAACACACCAACTCAAACCAGCACACTGGCTTACGTGGGCTAGGCAGGCATGAGCAAAGGTCAGGCATTTGGACACTTGGGAGGCCTGTCACATCAGGAACCACTTCACACAGACCAGGGACCATCCTAATGTCCCCTCCAGAGGGGCCGCCACTGTGTTCTTTTCCAACTTCAGGCTGCCAGCTACCTAAGGATAATCTCCAAGCCTCTTAGTGCCTCTGCCCATACCATGTACAGTCTCAAAGGAGAATTCTTCTGGAGTATGGAATCGAGTAGAACAATTTCCCCAGATTAACTGGCATGCTCTCTCTATTCTAAGAAGGAGAGCCAAGTAAGGGAGCATGCTTGCTCTTTTTGCCTTGGCTCCCAGGAGGCTCCCAGTCACATTTCATGCTTCTTCACCACCACCACATCAGCCCTTACTGCTCACACACTTGCTGCCTCCAGGTTTCCTCAATCCTCACTTAAAATATCTTCTCTCCACTTAATGTGGTCACACATGGCCTGTGTTGTATATTATCTCAGCTCCTTGCTGTTAAGAGGTTCCCCTCAGGAAAGAAGGGTTAAAAGTGCAAAGCCTGCCCGCATTTTGGGGCAGTGGGAAATCCCCTTCTGATCACGGCCCTTATACCCCGAAATTCCCCAGGAACACAAAACAAGACACTTTCCTCCCCGGCCTGAAGCAGAAGCAGCACCCCCAGCACCCGGCCCTCCCCCATCCCTCACCCCCTGGATCCAGCTCCCCGGGTGGAAGCTCCTGAGTAGGGAGAAGGAAGAAGCAGTGTTTCTCTGGCACCTTCAGCCTTCCTGCCTGTTTTCCTGCAGTGCGTGGGTGGAGGCCTTTCTTTAGCTACATTCTAAGGAGGGGAAGTGTTGAGGAGATCAGTTTCAGGAATTTAACAATCAGGAGGTCAGTCATAAGCACCTGAGTCTAGCTAAATTTGGCTCTGTAATCCTCCCAAGCAGGCTATTCCTGGCCCACCCAGGGTCTAGAGGTTTCAGCAAGAAGCAGGAACAAGAGAAGACCCCAGCCCTGAGAAGGGCGGTAGAGAATACTGGTTAAAAGCATTGTTTGAGAGTCACGTGGACCTGGGTTTGAATCCCAACTCTGCCACTTACTGGCTGCCTGTCCTTGGGCAAACCACTTTTTGTCTCTGAGCCTCATTTTCCCCATCTGTGAGATGGGAGAATAACAGTGCCTGTCTCTCAACGTTGTAAAGAAGCTGAGAGACAGTGTCCCTACAGAGTGCACACTGCGTGTGGCGTGCAGACAGGCTTAATAATCTGCAGGGCTAATACTGGTATTCGTGGTGGCTCATGGAGCGTGGGACAGTGTGACCCCAGGGTTCCCCGCCGGCAGTGACAAGGCCCTGGGGAACTCCCCTGCTGCCTGTGACTCCAGTCTCCTCAAAAGGCCTGCTGACTGTACAATGCTCTGCCCTGAGGGGGCCAGGCTATCACCAGGAGTCTTCTTAATAATCACAGTGCGTTCAGCCATTAACGAGGATAAAGAGACCTTTGGAAGACTTTTGCCTAACCACAGTAAGTATGAATTCAACTGAAAAAAATCCTGACACATGCTCCAAACCCAGCCCCCTCCCACCACCAGCTCCCACCATCTCCATCTGCCATGGCGAGACCGTAGCTCCTCCCCGCTCTGTCTCCCATCTTGAAGAGCCTTTTCCACACTGGAGTCTTCCCTACCTTGAATGCTTTCCATTCACTTCTGTTCTGCCCTTCCCCTCAGCAAAATAAATGTCCCTTCTATTCCAGGAGCTGCTGGGGAAGTCCCCGGTTGACATCTAGGGCAGCGTTTTTTAAAAGCGCCAGCAGCGGACTCCACCTGCGCTGAATCACCCAGGAGGCTTGCTGAGATGCAAATGCCTCACCCCAGCCCCCAGGACCTAGCATGAGGCAGAATCTCCGCGCAGGAGGCAGGGAATCTCTAGTTCTAACGAGGTTCCCCAGGTGATTCAGATCCACGCAAAGCACAAAAATCAAGGGTTTGTTTTGAGTCCTTGCTGATTGCTGGAGTCCAGCTAGGGCTAGACCTAGAAAATTCATGAAAGAATGTGGCGGGAAAAATCCAAGCTCCCCATGTGTTCCCAGTAGGACCTCCCAGGACATCTGGATTCCATTCTTACCTTATACCAATAAGTGGTGTTACCTTAAACAAGTCGCTTCCCCTCTCTGAGCCTGTTTTCTCATCTGTAAAAGGAAGGGCCAGGACTTGGGGGTCTCTGGGGCCATCCTGCTCTAACATGTTTGGAAATCCACTTGGGTTAGGCTGCTTTGTAGGGTCAGTGTGGTGAGAAAGGAGAATGGGGAGCTGTTGAGGGTGAGCCCAGATGTCCCATGACTGCCTTGGGGGACAGTCAACAGTTGCTGTTGATGTTCAGAGGGGCACAGAGATCTCAGGCCAGATGAGGGCCAAGGTCAGTCCCTAAGCGGCCTGGCCTGCGAGGGCCGTGGCAGAGTCAGGCCGGGGCGGTCTGGTGCCGATCCTTGGGGAAAGGAGGGAGCCTGGAGAATGGGTCTGAATGTCAGGGCTCCGGCCTGGTAGACTGGATCAGAACCTGGCTCTCAGGCCCTTAGGAACCCGAGAGAGCAAACGGGAGCCCCCAGGCCTGGCAAGGACCTGCAATTCAGGGAGCCCCCTGGCAGGATGCTCCATTGCACAGCTCCAGGGGGCGGGTCATCTCAGAATACAACGTGCGTCGTGCCCCCAAGAGTTGGGCCACGTGGAGCGACGCGCTGGGACCAGGCACCAAGGGTACCGCCAGCCATTCTGGATCCTGAACTTAGGGCAGCAGGACGAGCTCCAGGCCCACCCACTGCCTTGGCCTGCTAGGGCGCAGCCAGCACTTGCGGGGAA
Source organism: Leucopleurus acutus (assembly GCF_964270905.1). Taxonomy (NCBI): domain Eukaryota; kingdom Metazoa; phylum Chordata; class Mammalia; order Artiodactyla; family Delphinidae; genus Leucopleurus; species Leucopleurus acutus. Next base: position 19,130,311 of record NC_139156.1, read on the forward strand.
GGATGTTTCTCCACCCCTCCTGGTTGGGAACTGGAGGCCTGAGCTCAGCCCTCCCATGGCCACAATAGGTGGGGGGGGGAGGGGAGGGGTGGCAGCAGCAGGCTTGACGGGAACTTACCTCAGATGGACCAATCTGCTCCCACTAATTACAGGCAGCCCCAGTCACTCTGCCCTCTGGGGCCAGACTGCCCAGCCCCTCCCCGTTGACTCAGGAGCACTGCCAACAGGAGGGGAAGGCCCAGAGAAGGTTCCAGGCCATTCAAAGGACTTGCTAACTGGTCCCAGGAGATTGGCATTGTTTTGCTAGAAGAAATGGTTGAGAAAGAACTTAAGAACCACTGAAAATTGGAGGGCTGTTGTCCTGAGCACAGACTCCCGAAACAAAAAAGATTCACGGCTGTGCAGCAGAGCAAGTGCTTTCACCAGCAATCATCTTAACCCTGAAACAACCAGAGAGGTGATTAATACCATTACCTGCCCTTACACCCAAGCAAGCGGGAATTCGGAAGCCACAGAGCTAACAAGTGCCCAAGCTAGGCACTGACCACTTCACAAGGATGGAACCTCCAGAAACAGCCTGGCCCTGGGGTAGGACAACAAAGTTCGGCCACGAGAAGATCCGAGAGTGCTGGGTAGAAGGGCCGGGGGGTATAGGAGGCCAAGAGGTTTTCTATCGGACCCTTCTGGGGTGGGGAACAGCAGCTCCCCACTTTCCCGCACTCAACCCTCCTGGAGGTTCACCCCTGAGAAGCTCTGATCCCCCGAGGCCTGAGTGGAACCTCTTGTGTCCTCTTTTTTCCACTCTTCAGAAACATTCTAGATTCAGAGAGGGACCAAATCCCAACTTCCGTGCTCGCTGAGCATCCCCCAGCCAAAGGTTGAGGGATCCCTGTGTGACAGAGGGCTACTCACTCAAGAGCTTTCAAATTCCCTTTATTAAAAATCTTTTTTTTTTCCTTTTGTAAAAACGAACACTTGCTGTCAGTTATATAGATCGGGAAAAGTGGTGACGATTTATGGGACACTCGGCAAATTCCAATACTTTACAAATTCAAACTTAAATGGACTAATGTTTTTCTTTTTTTCATAAGCTCAAAAGTCAAACTCTGGTCCAGTTCAAGTATAATCTAACAGATCACAGCCTCAGTGTCAAAGGAAACCCTGATACTAACAGCTGCTGCTCACAACAACATCAAATTTACCAAATTCTTTGGGAATACTCTGTGGATACACTTTATTTCAGGTGTTTACGGTAAGAGACAGTATACAGGCCTTTTGTTATGTTAACCCCGGGGTACGAATACATTTGTTGCAGCAGTTGCTCTTGAACGACCTTTTCAGGGAGACATTTTGAAATGGTTAACAAACACTGAAGAAAAGCTTTAAAAAAAAAAAATCAGTATTTTCCTGGTTGCTTTTAATACTGCGCTGTGTATGACACACGGAATAAAAAGTGCAAATTATAGAGTGGGTGAAACTATGCCAATGGAATTGTATAAAAATAAATAAAAATAAATATATATATATATACACACAAAAAAAGGATCTTAGATGATTTTTTAAACTAAAGGTTCTGATTGACCGCAAAGAGCCTCTTCTCTCTCCTTCACAGGGCCATTCTCCAGCTGTAAAATATGGGGAAGGTCAGCCTATCAGCAAGGGAGACGTTACATTACTAGGGAATTCAGCTGTTGGAACAGCCATCCAGATTTCCATGGAAACGCTGCTTGGGGGGGATGAGCTGGCAGGGTCAGCTTCCACTTTGCTGGGAGAAAAGACTGCCAGCATCTCTGAAAATGCAGTTTTAGCCTTTAGGTTTTTCCCAGCAAGGTTCAGTAAAGGAGGCCAGAGAGCTGTCTCCTGACTTCCCACCAGTGGGAAGGAAGACACACAGGGTCAGAGGTTTCCGAAAAATGGAGGAGGTGGATTTCCAGAGCACCAGGTTAAAAAAAACAGAGGAGTCAGCCCGGGGACCAGGTCTGGGCTGAGTCACCGCTTTCAAACTCTACTCTCTTTGAGACACTCACCTTGCTGAGGCCCCCAGCTGCTTGATGCCAAGTTCAGGTTCCCTGCTGCCTCCAGCCTCTCCCTATACCTGTCCAAGCTGGTCTGTTTGCCTCTGGTGCTCGCCTGAACTCTTCCCTCTCACAGGTTCCCAACAGTTGTCTCCTTGCCAGCGACCACTTGCCCCAAGCTTTACACGTGATCCTCTTATGTTCTGTTTTTCCTTACTTTCTGCGCCTCAGTTCCCTCACTGATAAAACATCAGTGTCCAACTCAGATAATCTCTCTACCCTTCTGCCTTTAGTGCGGAGGACAGAATGCGCAGTATAGTCTTATCTACCACTGAAAGAAAAAAGCAAAAAATTAAAATAAAACACACAATCTCGACCCAGTCTACCTGCCTGTGGTCAGGAATAGAACAGGAACGGTCTTCCAGGGGCAGAGCTGGGGCGGCCGCCTCCGGGCGAGTGTCTCAGCTTGAGGAAATAGCACCAGGCTCCCCTCTGACCTTCTCAGGGGTTTCTCCAGGGCTGCAGCTGAGCCTCATTTTCCCCCAGCACCTTTCCCCAGACCCTTCCAATGGATGGCAGACCCTGCAGCTTTTTCTGTCTGGGGCCTGAAGCCACTGACCTTTCAGAATCGCAGAGCCTGGTGGGAAGGAGCCCTGTGCTGCGTTAACATTTAATATCAAAGTCTGCACATGGGGTCAACTCTCAGATGCCCTTAACCTTCTGCCCTGTTGGAAAGGGTCCACCTACAAACACCTGGCAACCCTCAAATGCTCCGCAGTCCTGCAGTCTTCTCTCTCGTTTGTGTCCCCTGCCTCCAAGAGACCATTTAAAAACCATCCCGCTATGAGGCTGCTGGAGCCCAGAGTGTAGGCTCCAAAGGGCGAGTCAAGGGCAGATGCCACTTCCTCATTTTGGTGTCTCCCAAGCCAACCATTTACGGCTGGGAGGCCAACCTTCAACGGAAGCCCTGACCTTCTGCTGTTTTAACCGGAGGAGGAAGACGCTTCTGTTTTCATTTTTACTTAAAGTGAGTCTAGACCAAATTCAATGTCCAGAGTAGAAGAACCCCTGGCATCTCCTGAAATCAAGAGGAAGGAAATACATTTGGGGGGAACTTATCAGAGCTTCCAAAATGAAGGGCTCTTTTCCTCCTCAAATTTTATTCTAAGGCATGAATCTGGTGGTCTTCTAGAACGACAGAGGATGAAAGAGTTATGAAAATCAGGGCTTTTCAGAAAGGTGGTCCAGCTGGAGGAACTCCCAGCTTCTGCCCCACTGACTGTCTAGGGTCCCCCCCTCCAGGACTGCAGGACCCGACTCAGCTCCCCACACACACAGGACGCCAGGCAGAGAAACGGCTCCAGGTTCACTGGCGTGGTTCTCAACCCAGGAGTCTCCGTGAAATCTTTTTTTTTTTTTTGGAAGACTCAGCCTGGCTTGACCTGTCCTATCCCATCAAGAATCGGAACACTGTAAAAATCCCTGAGAAGTTGGATTTTATGAAAAGGAAATGACACTGGGCACAGAAGGAGGGGGTGGGATGGGGAGGAAGAGAGAAGCAAACTGAAAGACTGAAGGAAACAGGAGTCGACAGGGAGCGAGTGGGTGCCCCTCAGCAGACTGGACACACCGCGGTGAGGCCTCCGGCAGGCACTGCAGGGGCATCTCGTGAGTCTCTGAGGACGGACCCAGGCCACGTGGCCTGCCTGGTCTTCCTTCCTCTCTGGCCTTAGTTCCTGTCCCGGAGGGTGGGAAGGCCCCACCTCTCAGACCCTCCTCTCCCCGCTTGCAGCAGTGGCAGGGATGTCAGAGCTTTTTCCTTTCAAAGTGCGGCACGATTCCGCTGTCCTCGGGCCGAGGGCTGCCTGCCCCCTCGGTCTCCATCAGGCCCTCCTGGGCCAGCTGGGACAAGTACTTCTGTGGGACAAAGACGGGGGGCAGAGAGAGTGGTGAGCTGGCGGGAGAGGAAGGGGGGGTGTGCCTCGGCCCCCTCTCCTATCACCTTGCCCAGTGGGTGGGACCCCTCTTCTTCCTCCCCAGATCCTTCCAGGGCTCCAGGACCCATGCTGAGTGGTGAGCTCCGCCCCCTTTATGTTAGTTTACAAATGACCCATAGAGAAGGTAGAAAGTACAGATCCTAACCATAGCAAACACATCCACAGGCCTTATCCCAGACCAAGTGCTGTTCTAACTGCTTTTCTTCTATAAACTCATTTAATGCTCACAATAACTCTACTTGTTTTCCAGAAAGATTTCTAGTTCTAGTTCCAGATTCTCAGGCCCCATGCTAGAGAGAGAACGAATAAGCAAGTATAGGGTAGGTCCAAGAAGCTACATTTTTAAAAGATTCCAGCTGGTGTGAAGACCAAGGTTTGGGTTCCAGGCAGCACATCACGTGTAAAAGGCAGAGTGACGAGAGGGAGGCTGGAAGTGTGGGGACGGCAGCAGCTCTGTCCTATAGCGACTGTGAAAGACAAAACCACAGCCTGACGTTGGAGACTCCAGCAGACAGGCTGGCAGGCTCAGTGTCTCGGAGGTTCCATGGTGGGGGCCTACCTCCGCCCCGCCCCAGAGCACTCACTGCTCCCGCTGGCCCCCAGCCCAACTCGGCGAGCCTGTCGGGCTGCTACTGGGAGTCTGGATTCAACGCAGTGAGGTGGAACCGGAAAATGCCTGGTGCCCCAGCTGCATATCCTCTGATGGCTGGGACAGCCAAGGGTGGTGCAAAGAGCACTGGATTAAGAGTCAGCAGGGTTAAGTCCCCTGCAGTGGTCAGGTGTGCGGGCTTTGCCATCAGATGACCCCGGTTCAAATGCTACCTCTCAGCAGGCCAGTTCTCCAATATCTTCGACTGTAAAGTGTGAGTAATATAGTAACTACTGCATAAGGTTGCTATGAAGTCCAAGAGAGGTACCATAAAGGATTGAGCACACTGCGTGGCATGGAATAAACACTCAGCAATGTTGCCCTTTATCATTAGTGGCACCAGCTGTCTGATTTGGGGAAAGTCACTCATCTTTTCCCAGCTTCAGACCCGAAACCGTTAAATGGGAGAAATGATATCTTCCTCCTTCCTCCTCCAGGGTTGATTTTGAGGGTCAGACAAGATGATGTGCTTGAGGTGACGGGGTCGACCTGCTCTCTTTTGGAGAGACTGTGGTTGGCTTTGAGTGGTGGGTGAGACTGACGGGGAGAAGGGCAGACCGTGGATCTCTCTGGGCCAGGCTGCTGATGGAGGGCCGGGTTTCTCCTCCACCTCGTCTCAGGAAAGGCATGCGGGTGGGTGTACCACCAATGGACCGAGCAGGCGTCTAGTTTTCCCATCTAGCACTGACTCCACCTGCTATTCCGATCACTCTGGTGGGTTCTCTCAGAGCATTGACTGGCAGTGGGCACAGCCGGGATTGCAGAGAGAAAACGAAGGATACTTCTACCCTGCCTCAAAGAACAACCCAACTCCTACCTCAAGGCCTCCTGGGGATGCTAGGTTTACAAGTTGCCTGACTTAGGTGTCAGCCAGCACCTGCTACTTGGGGCTGAATTCCTCCCTTTTCACACGTGTAACACGGAGTGCGGTGCAGTAGGTGTGACTGTGTGGACAGAGACATTCTGTCAAGGCCACTTCCCAGATAGGAAGAAACCCTATCTGGGTAGCCTGCAATGGAGGCTCCCATCTTCAGGACAGGTGCGCCAGGGCAACCTGAACTGCAGTTGGCGGGCGTAAGGGGCTTAGCCAGCATCTGGACCTGACATGCCTGGGACCACAGGAATGGTCTGCTGTGGGGAGGCGAGTCTGCCTGGGGGTTTGGCCCGGAGGCCCTGAACATAGTGCAGTCGGCTGCCCTGCAAAAAACACAGGGTTTAGAATTCAAGGCCCTGGCAAGTCTGCACTTACTCTTCCTACCTTCCTGGTTGACCTTGAGCTGTGTGTCTCCTTGGGGGCTACACAATCCAGCCGAGAATGCCGGATGAGATCACAGGTTCTCATGTTGAAGTATCATAATCTGCTGGAAAGACTTTTTAAAATGCAGATTCTCAGGCCCCACACTAGAGAGAGAATGAATAAGCAAGTATAGGGTAGGTCCAAGAAGCTACATTTTAAAAAGATTCCAGCTGGTGTGAAGACCAAGGTTTGGGAAAATCAGGACCTGATGATCTTCAAGACCCCATCCAGCCATGCCGTTCTAGAGGTTTAATCTTCTTGGGGGTGAGGGATGATGATGTCTTCAGGGTAGACAGCTGCCCTCGGCTGGCGCCGGGTAGCCCATTCTGAACCCTTGGCCTGGCCAAGTCACTGCCTGCCCCCAGGAGAGGCTGGGACCTGGGCCCCAGACCTCGTGGCTTCCTTGGTCATAGAACAGCTGCTTTCCAGGGGGAAATCAAGAGGCTTAAATGACCTGAGTTTGGGCATAGCCAAGGACAGTCCCTTGCAGACGGTGACCCAGGCCATGACATGGGTCTCAGTTTGCAAGACCAGCTTAGTAGAGTGAGAAGAGGAAAGGGGTTAAGAATTAGGCAATCTGGCCCCAGGCCTAGTAACTCACCATCTACATGGCCTTGGACACATCCAAGGCTTGGACGAATCCTTGGCTTCTCTGGGCCCCAGTTTCCTCAATTATAAAACAAGAGAACTGGCCCATATCCGAGTTTTCTTAACTGGGGTACACATTCAAATCATTTGGAGAAATTTCTCAAATTACATATTTGAGAAAGTTCTCAAATTCTACTGAACACCTGGCCTAAGTAGTATAAATACTTTTGAAACACTGTCTAAGGATTTTGGTTCACATCCCAAGAACCACCAGAGCAGCCATTCTTTAACAATTAAACTGACAGTAATGCCTGCTCTGGAATTACGGCATGCTGCTACCACAAGGGTGTTCTAATGTCAAGGCCTTGTGCCTCAAAAATGTAGTTTGATTCCTTGTAGTAAAAACAGGAGGTGCCTTGATATACTTACCCCTGAGTGTCTGATCTTCCATGATTTGTATTACATTACTAATCCCCAGCTTATACCAGAAGTTATATGAAAATCACATTCTAATATGCTATATATTGTATAGGTAAATATTATAGGATATATTGCTGTATCTTGTGATTTTAAGAAGTGTTTTTTCCACACATTAACAGTTCTGAAATTGAGATGCGTTTTACAGTTGATGGAGTCTCACCGTTTAATTTGTAACATGTTTTTGCTTGTTGATATCAAAAAATAGTGATGTGTCTTACCACTGATGGCACGTTAGATTAGATAAAATATGGTATATAGGGTATTTTTTACATGCCACGGTTAATATACTATGAAACGTACTTATTTTATTTTTTGCTTATCTCCTATGCTAGATGGAAGGTCCATGAGGGCAGGGATTGCTGTCCGCTTTTTTCGTTGTTGTCTACCCAGTGCCTAGAATAGTGTCTGGTCCATGGTATGCCTGTGATAATAGCTGCAGTATGGACGGACATTTCAAAAGAACATAATAGTGGGTTTTAGTCTAGCAAACAAGGATAGCGCACAGGGGAAGAGAAACATAGAGAAACATCTGCATCTGGAACATCCAGGTGAAAAGGGACCAGACCCAACCAGGGGCCAGGTGAACACTAACGAGTCATTCGGTCTAGAGGGAGAGGCAGTTACAAAAAAACCCAAGCCAAACAGAATGCTTTGTACCAAGGTGGAGACAGATGCTCTGAGAGCACATGGGAAGCAGCTACCATACGGAGCCACCTGGTGGAGTCAGGACTGAGACAACAGGAGGAGTTTTCCATGAAATGGAAGGAGACAGCAACGCACAGAAACTGAGACCAGGGAGTACTCCCCACACCCTCCCTGGGCGCTAGGCAAGGAAGGCCAACGGTTACCTGTAAGTTCCGGTAGTGGACAGCACTGCGACAGTGGCTCATCTTTGCCATCTCCTCGCTCGTGTAGAACAGCCCACACAGTTTGCAATAAAAGCCGGTCCTGGGCACCACGAACTCCACCCCTGCAGAAGGATTGGAGGTGGACAGGTAGGCAATTAGGAAGGTGGAGGGAGGCCCCCGGCGTCCAGACAGCAGTCAGGTGGTAACAGGAGCAGTGCACTCCAGCCCTTGATTACTGTGGACTTTGGCTGGTTACCCAGTTTCTTCAGGCCTCAGTTGCCTCATTTGCAAAACAGGCAGGAAGAAAATAGCATCAATTTCATTCACAGGCAGCTGTGAATGTGAGGGATGTACTCCCTGAAGTGTGATGGAGGGCTTAGCAATTATATGCTCTGCACCTGCCTTTGGGAAGTAGGTCCAGGCTCTACTACAATCAGCCTATTTCCAGGGAAAGGAGAAGGAAGGAGGTTTCTTACATTTCCCTGGGTGGATTTTGTTTCTCCACACTGTACCCCTCTCTGCAGCTGTTGTGGCCAGGACTCTGGAAGAATGCTCTCTCTCTCTTTTTTTTAATAAAGTGAATGGTGTTTTTTTTTAATTTATTTAATTAATTTATTTTTGGTTGTGTTGTGTCTTCGTTGCTGCACCCAGGCTTTCTCTAGTTGCAGCGAGTGGTGGCTACTCTTCGTTGTGGTGCACGGGCTTCTCATTGCGGTGGCTTCTCTTGTTGCGGAGCACGGGCTCTAGGCGCGTGGGCTTCAGTAGTTGTGGCACGTGGGCTCAGTAGCTGTGGCTCGTGGGCTCTAGAGCGCGGGCTCAGTAGTTGTGGCGCACGAGCTTAGCTGCTCTGTGGCATGTGGGAGCTTTCCGGACCAGGGCTTGAACCCGTGTCCCCTGCATTGGCAGGCGGATTCTTAACCACGGTGCCACCAGGGAAGCCCAAAAATGCTCTCATTTTTGTTTGCTTATTTTAGAATTATGTTCATTAAAGCAAAATTTTAAAGATAAAAGTGAGGAAAAATCACCCAGCGTCATTCCAATCAAAATACTTTCTTCCACACTATCTACATAGAGAGCCTTTTTTGGGGGGAGGGGGACATTTTTAATCACACCGTAAGTGTAATCCTATCTCCTCCTTTTTTCATGTGATGATCTATAATAAACATTTTTCCATCTTTCTCCAGTCTTTACATCTGAACCATTAATTGGAAGCATTTTATTTATGATGCGTTAAATAAAAGTCCCAGGATTCTGGGAGGCGTTTTGATTCTGAGGAAGGGAAATGGTGGCCCAACAGCCAGACAAGTGACAGTGTCACAGCCCAGAGGATTCGTCTTTGAAGTGGGACGGTGGCCGTTCCAGCCTCCACCAAGGTGTTTGAGCGTCACAGTTCTCCTCTTGAAGACACAGACAGCAGACTGGAAAGAGCCCAGGTCTGAGAAGGCACAGACCAGAGGCTAAGAATCTGTGTAGCCTGGGGAGAGCTGGCTGAACCCCTCCTGGGTATCAGTTTTCTCAGGCACCTGATCGTGAAGCACCAGCTAAAGAACAGGGTGTGAGGGCCATGATGAGCAGGACCCACTGCGGCACTAAAGGAAAGGGGCTGTGGCCACTCAGGACACCCAGATCCCGCCTTCAGACTGGGGCCGCTCCCTGCGTGCTGACACACTTCAGCTGGGCTTTGCTGTTGCCCATCTGGTTGGTTCTGCTGGGTGTGGGGGAAGGTTGGAGATCTGGCCTCAAGGGGTGGCAGGGAGAGCGGGGCTGTGAGCGGCACACCAGGGCCAGAGCGGCTTCTTGCAGAGAGGGGAACAAGCCAAGGCACTGCGTGTGACCACAAGCCTGGGCCTTGCTTCACTTTCTTTCTCCTGCCTCCTGACAGACAGAGCTAAGTGCACAGGAGACCCTGTCATAGAGGAGCAGCTTAGACTTGTAATAATTTTTTCCATTGCAAAAGAGCCATTTATCAGGGGCTTCCCTGGTGGTGTAGTGGTTGAGAATCTGCTTGCCAATGCAGGGGACACGGGTTCGAGCCCTTGTCTGGGAAGATCCCACATGCCGCGGAGCAACTAGGCCCGTGAGCCACAACTACTGAGCCTGCGCTCTAGAGCCTGTGAGCCACAACTACTGAGCCCACGTGCTGCAACTACTGAAGTCCACGTGCCTAGAGCCCATGCTCTGCAACAAGAGAAGCCACTGTAGTGAGAAGCCCGTGTGCCGCAACAAAGGGTAGCCCCCGCTCGTCGCCACTAGAGAAAGCCCACGTGCAGTAATGAAGACCCAATGCGGCCAAAAATAAATAAATAAAAATAAAGTTTTTAAAAAAGCATTAAAAGAATATTAGTTTCCAGACACGTGTTAAACCTTTCTGCACAGAGGCCAGAAGGCCCTCCAGCCTTTCACCAGAGCCGCCTGGAGAAACCAGACTCCACGGCTGCCAGCAACTCTCCTCCCTGCCTCCACTGGCCTCTGGGGCTTGTTGGGCAGGTGGTCAGAGACAGCTCTGAGGAAGGAGAAGCTGGGACAGGATCCCCAAACACCTGGGAACTCACCCTTGAGTAACCGGCGGTTGCACGGGCACTAGGATACCAACACTGCCTCGGAATGCCTCTGGAATGTGAGGGCCAGGGGAAGCAGCAGCGTCAAGAAAAAACTGCCACGGTCCCAGTGAGTTCTGGAGCGACCTGGTCCTCCCATTTTTCAGCCTCTACTAAGTACAATAACTAAAGCTACGTCTGCCTTCTAGTAATAGCTCCTGGCACTGGTAATTACAACTCTGTCATCCCAGCAAAGCCTGGGATGGGTGGCGGGGGAGCTTGCATTTTGCAGGCAATGCCCTTTGGTTCTGGGAAGAGCAGGCCTTGGCAGGCTCACACTGGCTGGGGTCACCCAGAGCTGGCCTGAAACACATAGGGTGCCCTTCCCCACCCCCATGCCCAGGCCAGCCCCTAAGCAGCAGGACTCTGCCCCCCTCTCCTCCTCATTCTTCCCCTCTGCTCTCCACAGGGACCAAGCCTGAGTTGTTCCCCCACGCCCAGAAGTCTCTCTGCTAGGAACAGACCATGGAGGGTGAAGAGTTATGTAGCCCCAGTGAGAGGAAGCATAGTAGGTCTCAATAACTATTTCATAAATGAGTAACAATAGACAATGTGTATTAAGTACCTTCTACTGGAAGACACTGAGACCTTACCAGTACTCATTCAGCTAATCCTCAAAATAACCCTACATGGTAGGCATCTATTACCAGCCCTTATTTAGAGATGAAGAAAGCCAAGGAGAGAGGTTAAATAAGCAGCTTTTTGTCCCGCAGCCAGCTGGGATTTGAACCCAGGGAGTCAGATTCCACAGTCTGTGCTCTTAACCACTGCACCCAATTGCCTTTCCTCCACTGTGCTGCCTGAACTGGAGGAACAAGAGGGTCTCCAATTAGGAATCCTCAGTTCTGACATGAGCTTGCTGTGTGATCTTAGGTAAGAAAGTCTCTGGGCTTCAGTTTCCTCACCTGTCAAATGCAGAAAATAGTACCGTATGCCCGCTACTGAGAGGGATGAGACAATAGGTCTCAAAGCTAATCAGAGGGGAGACCTTCAAGATGCGGGAGGAGTAAGACCTGGAGATCACCTTCCTCCCCACAAATACATCTACATGTGGAACAACTCCTATAGAACACCTACTGAACGCTGGCAGAAGACCTCAGACTTCCCAAAAGGGAACAGACACCTGAGGGCGGCCTACATGCAGAGGCGGGGCCAAACCAAAGCTGAACCCCAGGTGCTGTGCGAACAAAGAAGAGAAAGGGAAATTTTTTGGTGCAGCCTCAGGAGCAGCGGATTAAATCTCCACAATCAACTTGATGAAACCCGCATCTGCGGAATACCTGAATGGACAACAAATGTTCCCAGAATTGAGGCGGTGGACTTTGGGATCAACTGTAGACTTGGGGTTTGCTTTCTGTGTCTGATGTGTTTCTGGTTTTTATGTTCCTCTTAGTTTAGTTTTTAGTGCTTGTCATCATTGGTGGATTTGTTTATTGGTTTGGTTGCTCTCTTCTTCTTTTTTAAAAAATTATTATTACTTTTTCCATTTTTTCTCTTTTTGTGAGTGTGTATGTATATGTTTCTTTGCGTTATTTTGTCTGTTTAGATTTGCTCTTACCATTTGTCCTAGGGTTCTAACTGTTTGGGGTTTTTTGTTGTTGTTGTTTGTTTGTTTTCTTTTTATGAGTGTGTGTGTATACGATTCTTTGTGTGATTTTGTCTGTTTAGTTTTGCTTTTACCATTTTGTTTGGGGTTCTATCTGTTCATTTTTTTTTCTCCTATTTTTTCTTCCTTTTATTCCAAGCTGTGTGGCTGGCAGGGTCTTGGTGCTCCAGCTGGGTGTCAGGCCTGAGCCTCAGAGGTGGGAGAGCCGAGCCCAGAAGACTGGACCACCAGAGACCTCCCAGCCCAATGTAATATCAATCAGCGAGAGCTCTCCCAGAGATCTCTGTCTCAACACTAAGACCCAGCTCCACCCAATGGCCAGCAAGCTCCAGTGCTGGATGCCCCATGCCAAACAACTAGCAAGACAGGAACACAACCCCATCCATTAGCAGAGAGGCTGCCTGAAGTCATACTAAGTTCACAGACACCCCAAAACATGCCACTGGATGTGGCCCTGCCCACCAGAAGGACAAGATCCAGCCCCACCCACCAGAAAACAGGTACCCATCCCCTCCAGCAGGAAGCCTACACAAGCCACTGAACCAACCTTACCCACTGGGGGCAAACACCAAAAACAATGGGAACTATGAACCTGCAGCCTGCAAAAAGAAGACCCCAAACACAGTAAGTTAAACAAAAACAGAAGACAGAGGAATATGCAGCACATGAAGGAGCAATGTAAAAACCTACCAGACCAAACAAATGAGGAGGAAATAGGCAGTCTACCTGAAAAAGAATTCAGAGTAATGATAGTAAAGATGATCCAAAATCTTGGGAATAGAATGGAGAAAAAACAGGAAACGTTTAACAAGAACCTAGAAGAACTAAAGAGCAAACAAACAATGATGAACAATACAATAAATGAAATTAAAAATTCTCTAGAAGGAATTAATAGCAGAATAACTGAGGCAGAAGGATGGATAAGTGACCTGGAAGACAAAGTAGTGGAAATAACTGCCACAGAGCAAAATAAAGAAAAAAGAATGAAAAGAATTGAGGACAGTCTCAGAGACTCTGGGACAACACTAAATGTACCAATGTTCGAATAATAGGGGTCCCAGAAGAAGAAGAGAAGAGAAAGGGTCTGAGAAAATATTGAAAGAGATTATAGCTGAAAGCTTCCCTAACGTGGGAAAGGAAATAGTCAGGTCCAGGAAGCACAGAGTCCCATGCAGGATAAATCCAAGGAGAAACACGCCAAGACACATATTAATCAATCTATCAAAAATTACATACAAAGAAAAATATTAAAAGCGGAAAGGGAAAAGCAACAAATAACATACAAGGGAATCCCCATAAGATTAACAGCTGATCTTTCAGCAGAAACTCTGCAAGCCAAAAGGGAGTGGCAGGACACATTTACAGTGATGAAAGGGAAAAACCTACAACCAAGATTACTCCACCCAGCAAGCATCTCATTCAGATTCAACAGAGAAATTAAAACCTTTACAGACAAGCAAAAGTTAAGAGAATTCAGCACCACCAAACCTGATTTACAACAAATGCTAAAGAAACGTCTCCAGGCAGGAAACACAAGAGAAGGAAAAGACCTACAAAAACAAACTCAAAACAATTAAGAAAATGTTAATAAGAACATACATATCGATAATTACCTTAAATGTAAATGGATTAAATGCTCTAACCAAAAGACATAGACTGGCTGAATGGATACAAAAACAAGACCCATATATATGCTGTCTACAAGAGACCCACTTCAGACCTAGGGACATGTACAGACTGAAAATGAGGGGATGGAAAAAGACATTCCATGCAAATGGAAATCAAAAGAAAGCTGGAGTAGCAATACTCATATCAGACAAAACAGACTTTAAAATAAAGACTATTAGAAGAGACAAAGAAGGACACTACATAATGATCAAGGGATCAATCCAAGAAGAAGATATAACAATTGCAAATATTTATGCACCCAACATAGGAGCACCTCAATACATAAGGCAAATTCTAACAGCCATAAAAAGAGAAATCGACAGTAACACAGTAAGAGTAGGGGACTTTAACACTTCACTTTCACTGATGGACAGATGATACAGAATGAAAATAAATAAGGAAACACAGCTTTAAATGGCACATTAGACCAGATGGACTTAATTGATATTTATAGGACATTCCATCCAAAAACAACAGAATACACTTTCCTCTCAAGTGCACATGGAACATTCTCCAGGATAGATCATATCTTGGGTTACAAATCAAGCCTTGGTAAACTTAAGAAAACTGAAATTGTATCAAGTATCTTTTCTGACTACTACACTATGACACTAGATATCAATTACAGTAAAAAAACTGTAAAAAATACAAACATATGGAGGCTGAACAATACGCTACTAAATAACCAAGAGATCACTGAAGAAATCAAAGAGGAAATCAAAAATACCTAAAAACAAATGACAATGAAAACACAATGACCCAAAATCTATGGGATACAGCAAAAGCAGTTCTAAGAGGGAAGTTTATAGCAATAAAACCCGACCTCAAGAAACAAGAAAAATCTCAAATAAACAACCTAAACTCATACCTAAAGCAATTAGAGAAAGAAGAACAAAAAACACGCCACAGTTAGCAGAAGGAAAGAAATCATAAAGATAAGATCTGAAATAAATGAAAAAGAAATAAAGGAAATGATAGCAAAGATCAATAAAACTAAAAGCTGGTTCTTTGAGAAGAAAAACAAAATTGATAAACCACTAGCCAGACTCATCAAGAAAAAAAGGGAGAAGACTCAAATCAACAGAATTAGAAATGAAAAAGAAATAACTGACACTGCAAAAATACAAAGGATCATGAGAGATTACTACAAGCAACTATATGCCAATAAAATGGACAACCTGGAAGAAATGGACAAATTCTTAGACAAGTACAACCTTCCAAGGCTGAACCATGAAGAAATAGAAAATATGAACAGACCAATCATAAGCACTGAAATTGAAACTGTGATTAAAAATCTTCCAACAAACAAAAGCCAAGGAAGAGATGGCTTCACAGGTGAATTTTATCAAACATTTAGAGAAAAGCTAACACCTATCCTTCTCAAACTCTTCCAAAATATAGCAGAGGGAGGAACATTCTGAAACTCATTCTACGGGGTCACCATCACCCTGATACCAAAACCAGACAAATATGTCACAAAAAAAGAAAACTACAGGCCAATATCACTGATGAACATAGATGCAAAAATCCTCAACAAAATGCTAGCAAACAGAATCCAACAGCACATTAAAAGGATCATATACCATGATCAAGTGGGGTTTATCCCAGGAATGCAAGGATTCTTCAATATACGCAATTCAGTCAATGTGATACACCATATTAACAAATTGAAGGATAAAAACCATATGATAAATCAATAGATGCAGAAAAAGCTTTGGAAAAAATTCAACACACATTTATGATAAAAAGTCTACAGAAAGTAGGCATAGAGGGAACCTACCTCAACATAATAAAGGCCATATATGATAAACCCACAGCCAACATCATTCTCAATGGTGAAAAATTGAAACCATTTCCACTAAGATCAGGCACAAGACAACATTGCCCACTCTCATTGCTATTATTCAACATAGTTTTGGAAGCTTTAGCCATGGCAATCAGAGAAGAAAAAGAAATAAAAGGAATACAAATTGGAAAAGAAGAAGTAAAACTGTCACTGTTTGCAGATGACATGATACTATACATAGAGGATTCTAAAGCTGCTACCAGAAAATTACTAGAGCTAATCAATGAATTTGGTAAAGTAACAAGATACAAAATTAATGCACAGAAATCTCTTACATTCGTATACACTAATGGATGAAATATCTGAAAGAGAAATTAAGGGAACACTCCCATTTACCACTGCAACAAAAGGAATAAAATACCTAGGAATAAACCTACCCAAGGAGACACAAGTCCTGTATGCAGAAAACTATAAGACACTGGTGAAAGAAATTAAAGACGATACAAACAGACGGAGAGATATACCATGTCCTTGGATGGGAAGAATCCACATTGAGAAAATGACTGTACTACCCAAAGCAATCTACAGACTCAATGCAATCCCTATCAAACTACCAATGGCATTTTTCACAGTACTAGAACAAAACACTTTACAATTTGTATGGAAACACAAAAGACCTTGAATAGCCAAAGCAATCCTGAGAAAGAAAACGGAGCTGGAGGAATCAGACTCCCTGACTTCAGACTATACTACAAAGCTACAGTAATCAAGACAGTATGGTACTGGCACAAAAACAGAAATATAGATAATGGAACAGGATAGAAAGCCCTGAGATAAACCCATGCACATACGGTCACCTTATCTTTGATAAAGGAGGCAAGAATATACAATGGAGAAAAGACAGCCTCTTCAATAAGTGGTGCTGGGTAACTGGACAGCTACATGTAAAAGAATAAAATTAGAACACTCCCTAACACCATCCACAAAAATAAACTCAAAATGGATTAAAGATCTAAATGTAATGCCAGACAGCATAAAACTCTTAGAGGATAACATAGGCAGAACACTCTATGACATAAATCACAGCAAGACCCTTTCGACCCACCTCCTAGAGAAATGGAAATAAAAGCAAAAATTAATGAATAGGACCTAATGAAACTTAAAAGCTTTTGCATAGCAAAGGAAACCATAAACGAGACAAAAAGACAACCCTCAGAATGGGCAAAAATATTTGCAAACGAAACAACTGACAAAGGATTAATCTCCAAAATATACAAGCAGCTCATACAGCTCAATATCAAAAAAACAAACAACCCAATCCAAAAATGGGCAGAAGACCTAAACAGACATTTCTCCAAAGAAGACATACAGATTGCCAACAAACAAAACAAATGAAAAGCTGCTCAACATCACCCATCATTAGAGAAATGCAAATCAAAACTACAATGAGGTATCACCTCACACCAGTCAGAATGGCCATCATCAAAAATCTACAAACAATAAATGCTGGAGAGGGTGTGGAGAAAAGGGAACCCTCTTGCACTGTTGGTGGGAATGTAAATTGATACAGCCACTATGGAGAACAGTATGGAGGTTCCTTAAAAAACAAAACAGAACTACCATAGGACCCAGCAATCCCACTACTGGGCATATACCCTGAGAAAACCATAATTCAAAAAGAGTCATGTACCACAGTGTTCACTGCAGCACTATTTACACTAGCCAGGACATGGAAGCAACCTAAGGGTCCATCGACAGATGAATGGATAAAGAAGATGTGGCACATATATACAATGGAATATTAGCCATAAAAAGAAATGAAATTGAGTTATTTGTAGTGAGCTGGATGGACCTAGAGTCTGTCATACAGAGAGAAGTAAGTCAGAAAGAGAAAAACAAATACCGTATGCTAACACATATATATGGAATCTAAAAAAAAAATGGTTCTGATGAACCTAGGGGTAGGACAGGAATAAAGACGCAGATGTAGAGAATGGACTAGAGGACATGGGGAAGGGGAAGGGGAAGCTGGGATGAAGTAACAGTAGCATTGACATATATACACTCCCAAATGTAAAATAGATAGCTAGTGTGAAGCAGCTGCATAGCACAGGGAGATCAGCTTGGTGCTCTGTGACCACCTAGAGAGGTGGGATAAGGAGGGTGGGAGGGAGACGTAAAAGGGAGGGGTAATGGGGATATATGTATACATATAGCTGATTCACTTTGTTATACAGCAGAAACTAACACGACATTGTAAAGCAATTACACTCCGATAAAGATGTTAAAAAAAATCTAATCAGAGACTATAATCAAGAATAAAAGTACAATACGTAATAGCCCCAAGCCAGAAACAACCCAAATGCCCATCAACAGCTGAATGAATAAACAAAATGTGATCTACCCATAACCACAATGCAATACTCCTCAACAACAGATAGAAGCCAACTATCCATACACCCAACAATTTGGATGAATCTCAGAATAATTATTGAGTGAAAAAAGCCAGGCAACAAGAGTACATACAGTATAATTCCCTTTACATAAAATTCTAGAATGCAAACTAATATTTAGTGACAGGAAGGAGGGCAGTGGTTCCTTGGGGACTGCGGGTGGGAGTGAGGGATCACAAAGGAGTATCAGGAAATATGGGGGGTGAGGAATATGTTCACTACGTTGGTTGTGGTGATGGTCTCACAGGTGTATACATGTGTCAAAATTCATCAAATTGTGCACCTTATGTGCACTTCATTAACATCAATTATACCTCAATAGAGCTGTGTTTTAAAAACTAAAATGAGCTACCATTTTCCTCCTAACATGTTAGTAAAGATTAAAAACTGATAAGATCCAAAGTTGGCGAGGATGTGGGGAATGAGTACTCTCACTTGAGGTAGCACTGAAAACTGGTATAATCTTTTTGGGGAGCAATTTAGTGGCAATTATGAAAATATGAAATACAAATATATATGGACATCCCCCCTCCCCCGGGCCAGGACGTTATCCTCCAGAAATCCTGGTTCACACACAAAGGTGACAGTGCGTTTGGAAGGCAACCAAGCTCAGAGGCAGCATGGCACAGGGACTCTAAGTGCTGGGGTTTGAATCCTGACTCCAGTCTGGGCTGTTCATTAGCTTTGCAACCCTGCATCTCATTTCTTATCTGTGATCTAGGGATAAAAATATTACTTACCTCACAGGTGTTTTGAGAGTTCAATGAGAAGAATACTAGAAGTGGCGCCTACATGGTAAAAGCCTAACTATTATAGCATTTTAATAATGGAAAAAAGAAAGAAAACATAATGTTCATCAGTAGACGAACGGATCGAGAATGTATGGTACAGCTTTTAAGATGGAATATTTGCAGTGGTTAAGAAGAATGCATTCTCTATGTACTGATGTGAAGAGATCTCTAAGACCCACTGTCACGTTATAAAAGCAAATTGCACAACATCACGTGTATAGTTTGATCCTATTTTTGTGGGAGAAGAACTATCTGTGGGTATGACAGTGGCTACCTCTGGCGAGGGGGAGAGACTGGAGGGAAGAGATACATCATTTAATATTTACTTCATATGGTTTTTAAAATCGGTTATAATAATCTTTCACACTTTTTATAATAAAAAATAAAATAAAACATGAATTATAAGGTAGCAGAATTTATTCTTAATTTTTGCCTGTGTGTGTCATACAGATTTCTAAGTTCCTAGATGCCAAGAGACTTGTGTTCCATTTTTCAGTTC
This sequence comes from Leucopleurus acutus, assembly GCF_964270905.1. Lineage (NCBI taxonomy): Eukaryota > Metazoa > Chordata > Mammalia > Artiodactyla > Delphinidae > Leucopleurus > Leucopleurus acutus. The sequence continues at coordinate 19,149,585 of NC_139156.1, forward strand.
CCCCTGAGTGTCTCACGGAGTGCCACGTTATCCAGGAGGGGCTGCTGACTAAGTGAGTGCATAAATGAACTGTCTGGCACCTTTTTCCTGAAAGGCAGCCTTTGCAACTATTTTCCAACATTAAAAAAACCCAGGGCCTTCTGGCAATCATCTTAGTTCATTCTAAGGTCAGTGTGTATTTGCTTTTTTTAGTTTTTGTCCTGGAGCATACTGGACGCTATGCAGCAAACTCATCCTTTAAAAAAAAAGAAAGTTTGCTCTTCGAATCTGACTAAATGGCGTACTTGGAGGACGGGAAACAGAATGAAATTTTTTAAAGCAGATGAAAAGGAAACTTGATGGAAAGGGTGAGCCTCCATGTTGACTAGCCCCTCGGGGGCTAATTGACTTGTTAATAAAGGACTTGCAGTGACTGGAAAAAAAAAAAAACCCAAAACATTCCTGGGTATGACTCGTTTGAGGACATGCAGTTACCCAGCATGGGAAGGACAGGGGCCCACGTCTCTGTTCAGTGCTCTTCTATCAACTATATAGGGTCTGCCCAAGACGCAGTCTATTCAGCATCTATGGCTCAGAGAAGCTGGTTTCTCAAAGAGAAAACAATGCAGCGTTGTTTTGAGAAGGGCTGGGGCCAGGAGGGCAGGGAAGACCTTAGCAGAAGAGGTGCGTTTCTTTTTTTTTAACATCTTTATTGGAGTATAATTGCTTTACAATGTTGTGTTGGTTTCTGCTGTATAACAAAGTGAGTCAGCTATTGGCTTTACGGCAGCTGCTGGCCTCTGCTTCCCTGGCTGAATAAGGGCTGTATGGTCAGGGATAAAGCATTTCCTGACAGGGAAAACAAGGCTCTGCTCTGGCTCCCAGGGCAGTGCCGTCTGGCCCCATGAGGTATCTGGTCTACCGTGGGAGACTGAAATTTCAAGAAACTTTAAGGCAGCACGCACATCTAGGTAATTGCATCAGACACAAAAGACAACAAAATGACAAAAAGCCCTCTCAAGCTCTTAGATGTTACTACAGGACTATCCTTTCCTGGAGCCAAATTCTCAGGAAGGACTGTGTATTTCACCCACCTAGAGGAATGCTAAGTTCACTGAACACATCCTCAGGTTCCCAGGAAGGCAAAGAAAGGGGCTGTTTCAGCTCCACTTCAGCGTATTCCAGTGACCTCACGTCCAGAGATTTCATTTCCATGTACCTGGAGTTATCTGCAAAACATGAGCCAGGGCAAAGCGGTAATGAAACACAACATGCCTCAAAGAATCCCTGCAATTGTACTCCTTGCGCTGTGTGATGGGAAACAGTCCCTCGTGCTGCTTAATAACGTGAGACTAGGCCAGGGCTGCTAATTAGAACCAAAGTGCTATAACAAAGAGCTTCTTCCGCTGCCAAAAGAATGCCACACGCAAGAAAACTTGGCAAGCAGCAGCATCAGGTCTGTGGGGGGATGGGCTGCTGCTGCCTTCGGTTGGGATGATCTATCCCCGTGTCCCCGGTTCAGTAACAACTCCATCTCTGCAGGCAGAAGAATTACTGAAGTGCAAAAATTGTGCTGATGTCCACAGAAGCACTGAGGCGAAGAAAAGGCAATGCCATTCTCACCCCAAGCCTGTCGAGCAGTGTTATTAAATATGAATGTTATTAAATATGAATTCCAAACACTGGCTAAGCTGATAAGCCATTAACACCAGTGCATGTCGAGACCTATACCGCCAAATACAAGGGGTTCAATCAGAGCAAGGTGAACACTTCGCTCCTTTATTCTTGCCTTCTGTAGACACAGCCCAGGCCTCAGTGTTTCTCTAGCAACAAGGCAGCTCACAGCAGCGTTTCCATGGAGACTCCGATCCACACAGGTGAAAAACAGCTCAGGTCAGCTTGACATGGAGGGAAGTCCAAGCCCGCCTACCAGCTCGTGCCAACCACAGAGCACTGGGTTTAAGCCTTTCCTCTATATTTTCTGCCCTCGACTCTTATCCCCCTGACTTCAAACTCTGGAATGCTGCAGGCTTTCTGCAAAATGCATTTCTAGCTATTTTCATTGAGAGAAAATTGAGGACTACTCTCCCCTCCCCCACAGCCCTTGATGGATGTTTAGTTTCCACTTGGCACAGAAGACAGGGCTTAGCCTATTTTAAACTCTGTCTTTCATGATGTCACAGTGCCAGGCACAGACACACATCACCTCCACTGGAGGTGGAGGAGCTCCCGGGACAAGTCTTGCTTCGCTGTCAGACGCTGGAGAAAAGTGGGTCTGAGGTGGTGAGAATGGGAACCGGCCATGCCCCTTCGTGAGCCCCTCATTCTTCCCTCTGCCCGTTCCTTTCTCGGCCTCCCACGCTCCCGCCCCCTCACTCAGGCCTCACAGAAACAACGGCCTGGGTGGTCCTCGGTGGTGCAGGCAAGAGAGGCTGCTTGCCGATCCTTAGGAACCAAAGCTCCTCTGATAACTCCAAACATTTGCTCATTTAGTTGGCACAGTCCATCTGGGATCCCGTAAATTCAGAGAAGTCCGTCCTATCTGAGCTTGCTTCTCAGAAACGTGTGGCCACCCATCCGACTTCCTTTACACCAATTGCCTAAAAGCTCTAACAATTTAGCCAGGCTGTTAAGCTTGCCTTCTGCACCAGCTTTCAGGCTGGCTGAAACCTTACTTCTGTTCGTTCCAGCCTGCACACACCCCTACGCTGCTCTAGGGAAGCAGTAGTCCGATCAACCCAACCGCACAGGAGAAAAAGGAGGTAGTTACCCTGGGTCGACACTCCGTGGCAAGCCTGGCTTTGGAGGTCTGTTTCGGTGAGGGGGCTGGCTTTCTCCTCCAAGGGGCTGCCTTCATCAGCCCCATCTTCCAGGGTCCCCCTGGCCTTACAGTCATCAAGAAAGGGGCCAGGCTGCCAGGCCCTCTCCTCTGCTGGCCTGGGGGAAGACATTTGCTGGAGTGTAGGGGCCAGACGAACATCTGAGCTCTCTGCTCCCTTTGCCTGCATCTCGTAGCAATCTGAGCCCTCCAGTGCGAGGCCCGTCTCGCATTCAGCTGGCTTCCGCTCAACATCCAGATTTAGGCCAGGCGTTTCCACGTCCACATCACTCGGGCAGCTCACGGAAGCAGACGGCAGTTCTTTGGGCGACTCGAGGCTGATTTCCGCAGCCTCCTTACCTACGGTCTTGACTCCCTCCTTGGTGAACTCTTTGGTTAAGTCCAGGTCTAAGGTGGTTGTCACACAGGGACATATCTCTGGACAGATTGTGTCCTTCTGTTCGATGGGCACAGTTTCCTCCAGTTCTGGGATGTCCGGTTCCATGATAAAATCTTCTTCCTCCCCCACCTCGTCCACTGTAACCAGCTCCTCCATGTTCGTGGGGCACCAGCTCTCCCCCTCTGCCTCACTTCCACTTTCCGAATCTTGCTCCTGAATACAAATGAGGAATGGAGGTCAGAGGGTGGCTGAGGAATGGGTCTTGGTATTTAACCAGAAGAGGGTGCAAACCTTGACCACAGGACCCCTCAAACCAGAAAGAGGCTGAGCAATCTTACTCCTACCTGGGAACATTTACTGGGTAACTAGGAGCCGTAAATCACTGTGATGAGCGATGAGAAGTCTCTCATCATTGATTTATCCCTAGGATGAGGCTCCGAACAGCACAGGAGTTGGAATAAGCCCTTAATGTTTAACCCACCAAGTGGACAAAGAATTTCAACTCCTGGTATATAGTAGGTGCTCAATAAATAGTTTTTTCTTTTGTTTTGTTTAGTTGTTTTTTTAGTTGTGGGCAACACATTTTTATTCAGTAATGTGGCTTAGAGGTGTTTCTATATCATCGGACCTACATCTACACCTTAACTGTTAATGCCCATGTAGGATTCCAATGAAAGTTACTTAGCCTGCTTCCTAATACTAGATATCAATCTCTGCTCATCTTTTTCTGATCAATTTCTGGAAATTTTATTTTTTTTTAATTCTGAAAAATAAATGGTTTTTGAACAAATGAATGATTGAGTTGTAAGCGCTACACGCATCAACTTTCTGGAGCTATTTCCTTGCAAGTAGGGCATCACTAAATGTTAAGTGCAGCAAAGTCCCTACAAAATTCTCCCAAACAACCTCTCCCAGCAAGGGTGCAACCCTCCGTAGCCATGGCTCAAACTTGGCCCCTCCTGAAACTTTCCCCTTGCTTCCCCAGCAGCCCATGGACCCAGCAGCCAGCTTTAGATCAGTTTCCCTGCCAGCGATACTCATCTCTCTGCCTCTCCTGGCCGGAAAGGCACGAAGCTGGCCACGTTCCAAGGACACTTCTTTTTGCTGTGGCAGCCCCAGCCCTGTAACTGGGTTTTTCATTTTAATTAAGTAAAATAATCTTTACAAGCACGGTAGATGTTTTGTTAATCCCAGGGTCAGGGCCTGCTGAGGTTCAGGACCCCAGCTTGAGTACCCAAAGCCCCCTTCCTCCTCCAGCCCCTCCCAAGGCAGCTGCCTATTTTGGGAGCCTGGCTCTGAAGCCTGAGTCTTTTTTGGGCACATGTTTTCTCTTATAAGCGCAGCCAAGTTACTGAAGACTGAGGCAGAGCCCAGGCATGTGGTAAAGATTTCCTCAATAAAGACTGTGCAAGGATCCCAGGCAAAGCCATTCCTCCAAGAAGTGCTGGCTTCATTCACAGACCCGCTGGTGGGGTCTCAGGCACATCCCATGCAGCAAGCAGGTCATCACCCGGCAGGATGGGGATGCCTGTGACTTGGAGCCCAGTGGCTGCTGTGTTGATGCGGCTACACTGCCAGCATCTGGGACAAACTTTACCTTCCTCGCCTTTGTGTTCGCTGCATCAGAGGACTCTGTTTCTTTCTCCTGCCTCCCCAGATGCAGGGGGCTCTCTTCCATGCTGTCCTGTTCCTCTTTTTCAGCCTTACCAAAGGAAGAGCAGAACGAATCAAGTCAACAGTGAGAAGTGGCAGAGGGCACGCCAAGAGGAAAACAACACTATTGAGCACAGCTAATGCTGTCGGATGTGTTTCACACACATCACTTCCTTTATCCTCACAGAACCCCTCAGAGGCAGGTGCTATTATCATCTTCATTATGTAGATGGGGAAACTGAGGCTCAGAGAGGTTAAGTAACTTGTTCAAGGTCACACAAACGGAGGCACAGAAATGTCTTCACGGCTTTAGGGAGGCAGACGTCCCTGGCAAACTGGGTACTTTTTGCAGCTGTATAATCTGTAGACAGTGAGGGTGAGTAAAGGGGCCAAGGGGGAACCGACCCTGGGGTTCACAACCATCACGGTGACATCTCACCAACAGATCAGTCTTAGCCATAAAAAAAAATCACCTCCAGGCCACTTATGGGTAGGAAGGGTGTTGTCACCCAATCAGGGCCCCTCTTACCTCTCTTTTGCCTTATCTCTGTCGTAGAGCTATAGCCCCAACTAGCAATCCTGCCCCGTCTTCCTTCCTCCTATTCCCTCCCTCAGATTAAGTCCCTCACACTAGTACTCATGTCTGGGAAATTGAACAACTGAAAGCAGATGTTTGCTTTGAGAATTAGGGTCTCTGACCAGCCTTGAAAACAGGGGTCAGCCAACTATAGTCCTCAAGCCAAATCTGATTCAGTTCCTCTTTTTTGTACAGTCTGCGAATTAACAATGCTTCTCATGTCTCTAAATGGCTGTATGTTAAATGCTTATATTATATTAGCTACATAACATCCTCAATTTTGCCTTGTGGCCCATATGCCTAAAATAGTTACTCTCTGGTGTTTTGTAGAAAAAGTTTGCCAATCCCCATTTCAGAAGGTTGAGGAGGACATTCTCCCAAGACAAACTCTGGCCACCAAATCAGTCACTGTTCCTGGGCATTCTTGGCAGCAAGTTGCATTTGCTCAACAATTTTGGCCGAGGTTGGCTCAAAGTAAACCACTCTCGCTCTGATTTCTTAAGAGAAGACACACCCGTCCTTGCCGACAAGGAGGCAGCTGGGGCAGGAGCTCAGGGCTGACGGGTTTAACCAGTTGTTATGGGACAGGAGAAGACAGTTTAAATCCTCGAGTCTTTGCTCTTTCCGGTGTTCAGAGCGGAAGCTCTGCTCCAGCCTTCTGAGCTGACCTGAGCTCAAAGCAGCTCCAAATGCCTTTTTAGCCCTCAGAATCCAGAGCTTCTACCAACAGGGGACCCCTTTTCTTTATTTTTGTCTTCCTGAATAAATTATCCATGGCCCTCCCTTGTCAAAATAAATAGCCCTTACCCTTCCCAGGCAGTTCCGGCAGCACACGCCCAGGTCAACACAGTAAAGAGACTCCCTCCAGTTCAAGCTGGGAGAGGCAGGGACAGCCTGGCCGCCAAAAGCCCCCCGCCAGGCGGACCTCTCTCCCTCCCTGCAGGCAAAGGAGATAGAGCAGTGCCTTTCAGTGCACCCCTGGCCCTGGGAGCATTTCCAGGTGACAGCAGCTTACAGGGAACAGACAAATGCAACCAAGGCACTCATCCCATCCCGCCACCAAGCAGCTCAGGGAGCAATGTGTTAGGTCCCAACTGCTGCACGCAGGGCTGCCACCACAGGGCCGGGGTTACTGCTAAACCACCTCCTGGGTGGTCTTCCACTTCTGCTCTGTAGCCCCTCCCAAGTGTATTCTCCCCGAGGCGATGAGGAATGATGACTCCAAAATGCAAAATCTATCATATCCTCACTGCACCTTCTTGCTTGAACATTTCGTTCTCTTCCCCTTTGCTTCACCCAGTAAATACCCACCTTTCCTTTCAATCCCAGCAGCCACACATCCTAACCAAGGAGAGCCTCTGATTCGTTACAGGCAGTGGTCCCCAACCTTTTTGGCACCAGGGACTGGTTTCGTGGAAGACAGTTTTTCCATGGACGGGGAGGGATGGGGGGGCAGGGGATGGCTCAGGCGGTAACGCCAGTGACACGGGAGCCGCAGGTGAAGCTTTGCTCGCCTGCCCGCCACTCACCTCCTGCTGTGCAGCCGGGTTCCTAACCAGAGGTTAGGGGACCCCTGCTTACTGGCACTAAGAGCACTGTATCCTCCATCTCCTTAGCACTTCACACTCACACTCGTGTACTCATTTAAGGAATTATTTGATTAGCATGTTTTTCATTAGACCATGAGCTCCATGAGATCAAGAGTCATTTTACCTTTGGCTCACAACTGCAGCCTCAGTGCTAGGTGCTCCACGAACACTGGGCAGTACGAGAATGGAGACAGGTAGGAGAGGGTGGAGTGAATAACAAGTACACACCTGCCTCCCAGCATGCTTGGGTCTCTGTCTGGGCTTTGAACTAACATAAGTGGGTTTGCTATTTCTGTCTCCTAGGGATTGTTTATACTGGGGGCTGCATTCTGGGGACACCTGGGGCTCCATCTGGCCCACAGACATGTTTTGTTCTATACAGTTTCTAAAACGTGGGAAATTTCATACAGATACCTGCATCTGGACTTTGGTCTTGCTCTAAGAAATGGGAAATCTGACAACACAGGGCAGCTGTGCCTGAATGGCAGCCACAGAATGGAGCTGAGCAGTGGCTGCCCCAGCAGACAGGTACCTCCTGCTTGGTCCACCATGGTCCCAGCTCTCCACCTTGGCTTCAATCATGCTGTCTGGTCTGTGTCAGCTGCCTGGCTTCCCTTCTCTAGGCACCTGGTTCTGTAAACCCTGATGCCCCTTCCAGGAAAGTGGGGGAGCGCTTCTTTTCCAAGTCTCCCTATTCAGTGACTTGACTTCTTTCTTTTACCTCTGGTCTCATGGTCAGGGCTGGGCCTCATGTCTGGCTGTGGCCACCCAGAAACACTGAGCAGCGCACACACTGGCTTCCCCAGCACTGGGCACTCTCTCCAGAATCTCCCAGGGTTTCCCGTGAGCACAAGCTTGTTAAAGTCCTACAGCAGCCTTGTGATCACACCCATTTCACAAACAAGAAAACTGAGGCTGAGAAGAACAGGGTGTGACTTGGTTCTCAGACGCCAGGCCTCTACCTCCAGAGTCTGGGTTCAGTCATTCATGCCTTCAACAAATACTTATTGAATGCCCACTCTGGGCCAAACCCTAATCTAGGAGCTGGGGGCAGGGCAGTGAGCACAGCAGACAAAAATTCCTGCCCTCATGGAGGTTACATGGGGGATGGGGGTAGGGGAGGGTTGGGAGGGAGAGCAGACTCTAAATAAAATAAATAAAGACATTAGGGGCTAGGTCAGAAGGAGACAGATGCCACCGAGAAAAAGAAAGCAGGGAAGGAAAAGAAGTGGGTTGGGATGTTGTGATTTTATGTGGTGGCCAGGAATAAACGTTGGAGACTGTGACAGTGAGTAGGGAGCCACATGGGCTTTGGTGGGGAAGGGGCTCCCAGGCAGGGGAACATGTGCAAAGGCCCTGTGGTGGGAGGTGCCTGGTATATCATAAGAAAGGCAGGGACCCTGTCCTCAGCCCTGCTGCCTTCATTCCCCAAGTTTAGTCTCTGCCTGTTCTCGGACTCCTGGAGCAACCCTGTGGGTTCTAGGTTGTTCTCAAGATTGTGATGAGAAGTTTGAGATCAGTGAGGAAAACTCTTTGTTCTGCTGTTATTCCATCAAATGGTATTGGCTGCCTGGCTCCAAACCCACAGAAACAATCTGTTGGGGACCCCAACAAGTCCCTACTGACCCCACTCTAGGGCTATTAGAGGCGGAACCTACTAGAAGGACAGAATTGTGGGGAAACCCACGGGGCCTTTCTGGGAAGCTTTTTTTGCATCAGGGGCTCTTGGGATGGTCCACAGCATGCGTCACCATGAATGAGCAATGTTGTGCAAACCAGTGAAAGTAGGGTGGGTACAATAGGAGAAGTTACCAAAGAGTCTCAGAAGTGTGGGTAGGAGGGCAAAGGGGCAGCTCCGCCCCTTTGCCATGGGGGACAGAGGGTTCCAGACTGGTGGTATGTGTATGAGGCCTTGAGGCCCTGCTAACTCTCACTCTCTTTCCTTCTTTTCTCAAGGTACTGACCCATCACCAGCCCCTTGGACACCTCCGAGCATAGACACTCTTCTTAAAAACATCCACTAGTTCACAGCTTCTCTGGATCCAGTTCAAGTACAAACAAGAGGTCCTTCATGGGCCCACCCCACCCACTTCCCTAATCTCATCTCCTGTGCTTCCCCTGCTCTGCCAGGGGAAGTTGTGGCAGACTTTGAGATGGGCAAAAAAGATTGCTGGGAGTCCTTCCAATGGAAGGCTGGGCATTTGTCTAGCACCCTTCCAGGGTACTTGATTCTATCGGAGTCTGCACCTTTCATTAGCTTGAACTGAGCTATTTCACAACTTTGTAAACTGCAGAAATGTGATAATAGTACAAATGATTCTTGTTCATAGAGATGCAAAGGAACTTTATCTGCTGGAGATGCCACTGATTCCCACAGAAGAGGCCAGTTTCACATCTATTAGCAAATTCACCTCAGCATTACTGAGTGCCTCTGTATGCCTGCTCTTTGGATTCTCCTCTGAACAGCCTTTCACATCTTACTGGTTCCCTCATTAATTAATGAGTTAAACAATACCTTTGACATGTATTCATTTTATGTTTGTATGAGAGCCATGATTTTACTTCTTAAAAACACTACCCTTTAATATGCCCTAAAGATACAGCCACGTTGAGTATCTCCAGGTTCTTCAAAACAGTCTTCCCTGTTATGAAGAACCTGGAGTATTACTCGGCCGTAAAAAAGAATGAAATAACGCCATTTGCAACAACATAGATAGACCTGGGGGGAATTATGTTTAGTGAAATAAGTCAGACAGAGAAAGACAAGTATTTATGTTATCACTTATATGTGGAATCTAAAAAATAAAACAAATGAATGAATATAACAAAACAGAAAAGAACTCACAGATACAGAGAACAAAAGAGTAGTTACCAGTGGGGACTGGGAAGGTGGGAGGGTCAAGATAGGGGTAGGGGATTAAGGGGTATAAACTGCTATGTATAAAATAAGTAAGCAACAAGGATATATTGTAAAGCACAGGGAATACAGCCAATATTTTATAATAACTTTAAATGAAGTGTAATCTATAAAATAGCAAATCACTACGTTGTAAACCTGAAACTAATATATTATAAACCAGCAATAAAAAAAGTCTTCCTTTCTCACTTTTGCCCTTGCTGCTTCCCATACTGCCTTTTTCCCCACTTTCGATGTCCAGCTCAAATGCCACCTCCTCTGTGCAGCTCTCCTTCTCTCCTGTGCAGAGCTGACTGTCCACTGGTCTCCAGCAGGGGCCCCACTGTATGTAAATTATTTTTGTAGGTTGGCTTCCACCACTAGAACTTAATCTCTGCCATAACATGACTACTTCCTACTCATCTTTGAACCCCTGTGCCTAGCACACCCCCCGGCAATGCATGTAGGAATAAAGTCGTGGCCAAAGCACGGCCCTTCAGTGTTCATGGAGTTGAGGCCTGGGATTCTTATTCGGACTTAGTCATTGTCAACAGCTCCTGGGTCAGACTAGAAGATATGCATGTAAGATTTTTTTTTTTCTTTTTGCGGTACGCGGGCCTCTCACTGTTGTGGCCTCTCCGTTACGGAGCACAGGCTCCAGACGCACAGCTCATGGGCCCAGCCGCTCCGTGGCATGTGGGATCTTCCCGGACCGGGACACGAACCCGTGTCCCCTGCATCGGCAGGCAGACTCTCAACCACTGCGCCACCAGGGAAGCCCGCATGTAGGATTTTTTAAGTGGATTCTTTATGCAGGCCACCCCCACCTCCTCGCCAACCTCCACCATCCCACTCCTACTTAAATGCAGGCGGCTCTGGCAAGAAAGAAGCGCAAGCCAAACTAGAGTATAAACCTGGTACCCAGAGTCCTCCTTGTGACCCACTGTGTGAACTGAAGTTGCACAGCACGTTGTGAGCCCTGGCTGAAGCACTTGGATGAAAGGTGCCAGCCAGCTACTGAGCATTTTTATTCCAGTGGAAGGAAAACACTGTGGACTGGGTCTAGAGAAACACACCAAGCCCTGGGTGCCCAGTATCACTGAATGGGTGGTGGCTGCTTCTCCTTTACCGCCTCTCATCAAAGCCCCAACACTGGTAGACGTTTTCGGCAGGAGAGACGATGGAGCGAACCAAAGGTCTAATCTCCCCCGGCACGGTCTGTGGGTACAAACACCTCAGGGCCGTTCCACTCTAGACAAACAGACAAAATAGAAGGACTTTGCGTCACGTCGCTGCCTAATTTCTAGTAAAGGCAGAGGGTGCTGTGGAGCCAGATCACCATTCCAGCTCCACCATTTCCTGACTGTGTGTCCTTGGGCAACTAACTTAAACTCTCTGTGCCTTGGTTTCCTCATCTATAGCAATGATAGTATCATTACTAGTATTACCTCATAGGCTTGCCGTGAGGATTAAATTGAGATAAAGTGTTTAGCACAGTGCCTGGTACAGAGTAAACATTCAGTAAATCTTTCATTCACTCAATAAACGTTCATCACCATTCTATTAATAGTATTCTCCCGTGGGACCTGCCTCTCCTTACCTGGTGGAAGGGATTACATTATTACCTCATTCTCTGCCATTTTGCTTTCTTTACTATCAGCTCCGTCTTGGTCTCTATCAGGTCTCTTGGTTCTGGTTTTCTCACTCTGCTTCGACTTGGTGCCCTTCGGTTCCAGCCCGTCTTCCCTGCCCGAGCCGTCAGGGGGGGCGTGTCTGCCTTCCCGCAGCCTGGCCTCATCTTTCCTCCTGGACCTCCCAGGGACATCCTGCTGCTGCTTCAGATACTTGTCCGATTTGCCCTTGGACTCTTTGCGGTAATAGCCGTCTTCTCGGCTTTTGTATCCCGACGCAGAGTGGAGCAGGTTGGGGGACCCAGACCTCGGGTGCCTTTCTCGGTAGCCCCTCCCTCCTTCCAGCCGTTCATCTAACTCGGCCTTGTCCAGTTGCCGGGGGTACTGTTTGCGGTCATGCACCCACGTGTCCATCCTGTCCCTCTTGTCCTCCCCGTTCTCCCTCCAGGGGACCGGGCCTCGCTCTTCCTCCCTCCTGGCGTAGGGCGAGTGCTCCCACGAGTCCCGGCCGCTGCCCCAGTCAGCCCGAGAGGGGCCTGGGGGGCTGTGAGAAGAGCTGCAGGAGGTGAAGCTCGGAGTGTGGGACCTCGGGGACAATGACCGGCTCACCGGACTTCGAGATCTCGGCCTTTCTGGGCCGTATCTGTGAGGGAGCAAAGGAGCCGTTTTAGAATCTGCACCTTCCTCAGCCTCCATCCCCAGATACACGCCGTCTCTGCAACAGACATACTGTGCGCGTGACCCCACCTGGCCATAACACGCTTCACCACAACTGCGCAGAGCGCACAGAAAGGTCCAGGAACAAGCTTTTCCTCCCTCCAGGCTTCTAGGAGGGATTTTCCCTGAGCACAGTCCTGGGGGCTTTCTGCCCCTTTACTCATTCTGCTCCTGGGAACTGGGATGAAAAATTGGGCTGTTCTGGCTCACCCCAGCTCTCTTCCTCTTGGAAATGAGCTACGCTCAGGGAGGAGGAGACTCTCCTGGTGGGCGGGGGCGGGGTGCGCCGAGTTGCCCTGGTCCATCCTGGTAGGCAAGACTGCCTAACCCCGGGGTTCAATCAGCCGACCTCTTGACTATGAGACTGAAGCCGCCCCTCCACCTGGCCTCTACCGAAATAAAGGCCACCTATTGGGTTCCATTTTTCTAGGAAGGCATTTTGGGGTTGGAAGAATCCTTAGAGCCCTGACCTGCTCATGTATCAGATGAAGAAACAGAAACACAGAAAAAGACCCCAGCCCGTATAGGGTTCAGAGCAAGACCTCTTGGTCACCTGCACCCCAACTCTACCACAGAACTGCAGGGTCACGGTGTGGCTTCACAGTCTTTTAAAAACCCAAACAACTATAATATTAAAAACAAACAAACGAACAAAAATTCCAAACTTGAAACAGCTACATACAAAGATACACATACACACACACACACACACACACACAAAGGTTGTTATTAAGCAGGTCAACTGAGTCATCCACCTGACATTCTAAAAGGACAGGCAACTTTCATTTGGTTCCCAAATACAGGAAAACCACGCAGTCCTCACTGACCAGGGGACAAGAGACGTGGCTCACTGGGACCAGCCTTGACCTCCACTGGGGAAGCAGCCTGGGCCGGGCCCTCTGCAGCGAGGTTAGGGTGCCATCTGCGGCAGCCCCGGGTAAGAGCCACAGAATGTGCCGGCCAGGTGCCGCTCCTGCTTTTTCCACAGTGGCCTCTGCAGGGACTGTCTCCATAGGGCAGTGACAGTGGTGAACTTGTAGCCCGGGCTTGGCAGGGTCACAACTTCAGCTGGGAGAAATGAGTTGGAAATGTGACTGCACTCGATGTTCAGAGTAAATGACTGGTCAGGTCATGGATGTTTCTACACCTACATTCAGCTCAAGAAAAATCAAGGGCTGGCTCTAAACAGAAGACACACACACCACACATACACCCACACCACACACATACACCCACACATGTACCACATACACATACCACACACACTACAACACACACCAAACACACACACCACACAATACACCCACATATGTACCACATACACACACCACACACACTACAACACAACACACACACCACACAATACAACCACACACACAACACACTACACACACCACACGCACAATACAACCACACAACACACACCAAACACACACACACACAAAACACAACACACACACAATACAGACACACTACACACACTAAACACACACAGAACACACCACACACAAACACACCACATACACAATACAACCACACACCACACACACACACACACACACACACCAAACACAACACACACACAGTACAACCACACACGAAACACACACACACAACACACCACAAACACAGTACAACCACAACACACACACAACACACACAACACACACAACACACAGACACACTTTCAGGCTGTTTTAGCAGAGTGTACATTTGCCCTTGAGAGCCATATATCAGCAGATCCCCTCCTATACTCCTTGACAACAAAGGAGGCGCAGCTGAGGGGAAGCTTAGCATCTTGAACTTTTCTGAGGTTTAACCTGAGCACCGGACTGGACTGATGCGTTCCACCAGGCACATGGAAATACAGGGCCCAGAGAGGCTGATGGACAGGGCAGAGGCAAGGGCGGAGCACAGAGTGACTCAAATACCCCTGAGAAAGAGAAAGGGGAGAATGTTTCAATGACGCAGAATCTGCCCTGAGACCTGAGACCGGGCCTCACCTGTCTGCTTCCCGGAACATGTCCCTCTCCCTCTGGGAATGGATGTCCTGGATGATGGCAGCCACGGCTTTCCCAGGTTTCTAGGCAAAGTCAGAGGGGTCACCATCAGACCAGAGATGGTCTTGCAAACACCAGAAGGAATCAGCTAGGACTTGGGTTCATTGCCCTGTCCACCAAAGGGGGAAAAGTGCCTTTTTAGGGGAAGAAAAAGTTTAATCCAGAGGATGAAGAGTATGAACATAATGCTGAACGGTGGTGGGGCTGCGTGGTCCAGGGCACGTGGCATCCCTTGAGCTGGGAAGGAAGGAGCCTGAGGCTCACCACCCACATGCTGGGAAAAGCGGCATTTGTTAATACCCACCTCCCACCTCCTTCCAAATAAAAGCAAATATCTAAAATGTGAAAGGAAGGAAGGGAAAGAGGGCGGGAGGGAGGAAGGCATTATAACTTGGAAAGAGACTTGAAGATCACTAACATGCAGCCTCCACATTTTACACCTGAGGAAACTGAGACCCAGAGAGGTCACTGAGGCAGAGTTCTGCCTGGCACAGTTCCAGCCGCCAGCCACATTGTGTTCTAGGGTGACTCCTGGGGTTGTGCTGTGTTAAGGAACACATTCAAGGTCACAGAGATCATTAGAAAATCAGGACCCGACAACAGGCATTTTAACTCCAAGGTCCTTTCTATGCCCCATGCTTCCTGCAACTCCTGACTTCAGTGCGGGGATCCACAGGGGTCATTTGGTGCTCAACGTAAATCTGCAAGGTGGGCAGCGCAGGCTGTGAGCCAGGCTTCCCAGCTGAGGAGGCCAGGCACCCAAAGGCTCTGCCCTTCCCAGAAGTTACTACGGGATGACTGTGCCAGGACAGGACCACGCCAGCTCCCAAATCCCAACCCAAGCCCTTTCCTAAACCCACACTGGCCAAACATTAACAAAACAATAAAAAATAAATGATTAAAAAAAGAAATTCATGAGCACAGAAGGATGGAAGCATTTTCCAAAAGACTACACAAAATTCATCCAATTAAAGTGTATGGAACAGGCTGAATTTATGGTATGTGAATTATATCTCAGTAATACTGAGGTTAAAAAAAGACCTAAAAACCCTCAGTCTATGATGTCAACTTTTTTTTTTTTTTTTTTCGGTATGCGGGCCCCTCACTGTTGCGGCCTCTCCCGTTGTGGAGCACAGGCTCCGGACGCGCCCACTCAGCGGCCATGGCTCACGGGCCCAGCCGCTCTGCGGCATGTGGGATCCTCCCGGACCGGGGCACGAACCCGTGTCCCCTGCATCGGCAGGCGGACTCTCGACCATTGCGCCACCAGGGAAGCCTAGTGATGTCAACTTTTGACAAAGAATTTTATTAAGAAACTTAATCAACTGCTCTTTTTATCCTCAATTTTTTTTCCTACGTACTTAACAAAGGATCATGAAATCTTAGAGCTATACAAATGTTAGGTACCATCAAATATCTCATTTTATAGGTGTGAAACCCAGGACCAGAGATATGAATTGAGCTCTGTGATTGGGACTAGAATTCTGTGAGTCCTCTGAGTGCACAGCTGCTTATCTGTGTTATTGTTAAGATTGAAGCTTGGGCTGGGAAAACAGTTCAGGAGAGAATAAAGGAGGAGCTGCCTGTGGGTTCAGGGGAGAAGTCAGACCTCGGACTTAGGGAAAGGATGTAAAATGTTCAAGCCAGGGAGGGATCTCTTGTCAACTCGAAATGCAAGAGGAGAGAACGTCAAAGAGAAGGAAGTGACCGCTAGCCCTGTGGTCGTGAAGAAGGAGGAGGTCAAGAAGGTAGTCAATCCCCGTTCAAGAAAAGGCCCAGGAACTGAGCACTGGTCAGGATACCCACCCAAAAGGAGCCTCACACTTTTGGCAAATGGTCCCTTTCATCTGACTGTAGCTATAAAGGTTGACCCTCTGTAAGCATATGGAAGTGTCACCTACAAGTAACCAGATCACCCAAGCCCTGCACTGTCAACTAGCACCTGAGCTGCTTAAACTGGACCAGAAGCAGAGACCGAAGGCCAAGCAACAAAAGAGCTGGGGCTGTGGGCCTGGGCGGAGAAGAAGGCTACTGCCCAGGATGCTTCCTTCCACCCCACCCGAGACCATCTGTCCTCCCACCAGCATTGTTGGTCACCACCTGTGGGTAGAACAAGAAGGTTCACGTGGAGGTGATTCCACTGAGTGGGTCTTCCTTCTGCCTCCCCACCTTGGGCCACAAGGTGGAAGTTGCCTACTGCACCATCATGGGAGAGGCCCGCCTGGGATGGCTGGTCCGCAGGAGACCCACTGCAGCACTGCCTCCATGCGGGCCAGCTTGGGAAAGCCGGAGGGAGCCATCAGGATCCAGTGCAGGGACGTGTGATAAGATCTCCTGGCACCGGGGAGGCCACATCCCAAGTCCCAAATCTGTCCTCATCCTGCCAAGCTGGAATAGGCAAAGGCTAAAGAATGTGCCCCCAAACTGGGTACAATGTACCATGGCGACTTTTCAGAACACACAAATTCCCTGAGGGGGTTGGATCAGGGACTTTCTGTGGCAAAAAAGAGTCCCCAAAGTCCCCAACACTTTTCTTCTGTTCTCTGGAATCTCATATCCTCATGATTGTTCCTTCCAGTCCAGATCCAGGAGAGCCTGGGGTGAGAGGAGGGGGCCTGGTCAGGGAGCAGCTGAGGTTCTGCCGGTTACCCAGGGGTAGCATGGGTGGTGCGGTTAAGACCTGCAGGGACGGGCAGGTCAGGCCAGGGTCAGAGCCAGAGGTGTTCTAGGAGCTCATGGTGCCTTCTGCATCTCCACCACCACAGACAGCAGCCCCTCGGGCCCTTCCCCTCCGGGTGCCGCCTGATGAGGGCAGAGCAGCCAATCAAGCACCACAGATGGAAACACCCTCTAGTGGCCCAATGTGGTCCCCTGGGGGTCAAAGAGATGCATCCAGAGTTCTTTGGGGGCTAGAAGAGCCTCTTCTGGGCTTAACTATTTCCTTGCCCCTTATTTTCCCAATCACAGAACAGCCTCCTGGGGCCATTGTCAGCCCAGCACCCCCTGAAGTTCCTTCTGTTCAGGTCGCACGGCCCCAGTGAGGCAGGGAATGGGGTTATTGATCGCAGCCGTTAGTGGCACAGGGCCCCGCATGGAATGAGCGCTCCACGATGACTGGCTGGAGAGATGGAGGGATGGGCTGACGAGAAAGGACATGACGATCTGCAAATACTATACGCTGGGGCTGGTGGTCACAGGCACTGTGACCCCCCCTCTGAGGACCAGAGGTCAGTTTCTCTCTTTTAAGTGATAATTCCAAATTGTTGGCACTCTCTGGCCCAAACACCCTGCCAGCTGCCGTCTGAGAAGGAGTCAGAAGTGGCCAAAGATTTTCAAATAACAGAATCAACTTTTCACTCTAAGAAAATCCTCCCCATCTTCCTCTTCAGGCCTGGCCTCGTTATCCTGTGGTTAAAGGTATAAAGGAGGCAGGTACAATAAAGCTGTACTCGCTGCAGGGGAGTGGAAATGGAAGAGAACAGAGTAGGTCTGCGATGATGTTTGGGGGTACCTTTTTATTGCAGAACATTTCAAACACACACAAAAGTAGACAGAATTGTATATTGACCCCCCCCACCACCCACGGTGAATCCATTTCGACTGTCAACAAGCCCCCAGGGGACCATCCACAGTGCTCTTGGTCAACACATCTTGCTACTTTAGGACAAGGGTGAGCTTCCAAGCCCCATAGAGTCCCAGGGAAGTGTGCCCTCAGAGGGAGGCAGATGCTGGGCCAGCATAAAAGAAGCTGACAGAGAGTTTTGTGCCTCCGGACCCCTCCGCGGCTGTTCTACGTGTCTCCAGAGTCCCAGGAAGATGCTGAAACCTTCCAGATGAGCCCTGAACTTGTCAGAGCCAGATCCTGTCCCAGCAGCCCTGACTGTTTCTGACATGAGTGTGCTTTCCAGGCTCTACATCTCTTCTCACCCGACTGCTGCCCAGAAACCCCCTCTCTGTTTCATTAAGTTGCCTCACCCTTCAAGGCCCTACTCAGGAATCTCTCCCTTCTTTACACAAGCAAGTCACACTGCCTTTTGCCACTGAACTTCTAGGAGCTCCGTACATATGCACTCAGGTTGAAATCACGAGAATTGTTTATCTCCCCAGTTTATCTCCGCCAACCCCAGCATATAGTATTTGCAGATCGTCATGTCCTTTCTCGTCAGCCCATCCCTCCATCTCTCCAGCCAGTCATCGTGGAGCGCTCATTCCATGCGGGGCCCTGTGCCACTAACGGCTGCGATCAGTAACCCCATTCCTTGACTCACCGGGGCCGTGCGACCTGAACAGAAGGAACTTCAGGGGGCGCTGGGCTGACAGGGGCCCCAGGAGGCTGTTCTGTGATTGGGAAAATAATCACAAGTGAGACGGCAAACTTTCCCCAAGTGAGGTCTATTCTCATATTCATTGTAGCTCTCGGCACCACATGTTATATGGAAAAGACCCTCAGTCATCATTTGCTGATTTATTCTTCCTAACCAAGAGCATCATGGACCACTCACAAGACTGCTTCCCAGGGCCAGGGACCATCTCTGTGGCCAGGAGGCTGGCAACTTACCAGTGACACTGAAACCAGGCCCGCTGTCCCCAAACCACCTGGGAGCTTCAGTCCCACCCCAATCCACTAAATGAGAACATCTGGGCAAGAGGACTTGAAAACTCCCCTGACAGTTTTCTGATGGAGTGACTGGAACACACAGATTTAAACTATTCCAAGCTCCCTTCTGCCGGTAAGACACTGTGACTCTGGGGAAGTCTCTATAGAATAACCAATCTTGTCACGCAGGTCTGCAGGCAGGAAAACACTCACTTTTTACTGTTCCTTCAGATTTTCTCTTTCTCATTCATTTCACACATTTGTTGGATACCTATTACGTGAAAGTTTCTGCCCCAAACGCCCTGAGGAATAAAATCTCTGCCACAAAGAGTGAGACAAGATTACTGGCATGAGGAAATATTCAAGAGAGGAGAGGAGAAAATGCCTTAAAATCTCTCCTTCTTCTCCCTCCACTTTGCCTGGTGAGCAAAAGGTAAAGTTCCAGGACAGAGACCCATTAAAATTTCCCCCACCTCTGCAAGCCCTGGCGGGACCCCATGTGGTAGCCCTTTGGCCCAGAGACACATGTGGATACAGTGACACATGCAGATACAGTGACACATGTGGATACAGTGCTTTGCTGTCTGCCTCCCCAGGAACCATCCTCTCTTCTGCAGCCTGCTTCCAGGACATAGCAGGTGACACAGGCCTGGCCAGTCACAGCATGGCCACAGAGACTGGCTCAGGGAACAGCACGTGTCCAAAGCTAGCCTGATTGGAATGACTTTCGGGACTTCTGTGGGAGCTACTAGGAAAAAGTCCAGCTTTCTCTTGGTGAAGGAAATGGGAGGCTGAGGCGCCAGAGCTGCTGGAATCACTGAAGCCATCGCGCCGCCTAGAGGAGAGAGCCGGGGGCTGTCAGGGGCCACCGCAGGGAGACCCCAATGACCAAGCCAAGCGAACCGAAAGCAGAGTGGAGAGAAACCAAGTCCTCATGAGAGCATTTGGGCCCTGAATGCAGCCCTGCCTGCAGCCAGGGCTACTCCTGGTCTTTTTAGTTACATGAGTGAAAACATTCCTTTTTTTACTTTAGCCATTATGCTAAAGTTCTAGCTGATTCAGGTCAACATAGGGACCACAAGGCACATATTTCTATGCAGTGGAAACGCCTTGAGATGCCTGCACCTAGAGGCAGTGTGACTGCTTGGGAAGCAGAAAATCCTTACTAAAGGTCAGGAAAAATGTTTTCTAGCCACTCAAAGTGTGCTCTGAGGACCAGAAACAACAGCATCTCCTGGGAGCTTGAGAGAAACGCAGAATCACCACCCTGCCTCAGACCTACTGAATCAGAAATTTTAATGAGATCCATAAGTGATTTGTATGCACATTGAAGTTTGATAAGCTCTATTAGAATACCATCTCTGCTGCTTACTGACTGGATGACTGTAAGCAAATTACCTGATTTCTCTGTTTTTCACATGGATAATAGAGATTATAAAAACACAATATAGAGATGCAAATACAGTGCAAAACCAAAGCAATCCTAGGTTTTAATCATGGCTCTTCCAGTAACTATGATCTTGGGCAAGTTACTGAACTTCTATGAGGCTCAGTTTCCTCATCTGTAAAACTGAGATAATAATACCTGTCTGACAGTACTGACGCCAGGATCGCAGTAGATAATGTATTAAAGTGCTTGGCACATTACTTGACCCAGGACTCAATTAAAGGTATATATTCTTGTTATTATTGTTGTACTATTTTAATTACTGTTATTATCCACCCTACACACCTCATAGGGGAGGGTGATTGTGAGCCTCAAAGAGACCATGTATGAAAAAAAAATGCTTAAAATCAAAGAACACAAGGTATAGTCCTTTACTGATCTGGAAACTGAGGTTCACAGAGGTCAAGCAATTTGCCCAAGGTCATCAAAGAGGGAAGGCATAGAGGCTAGGCTAGCACTAGCACTCTGCAATCTAGCGTAGGTCACATAGCTGTTGATGGTTCTATGTTATGTGTTCTACCTCCCCAGACTTGCTACCTCCAAATCCGTGGGGCCTGGCCCAGTTCCCACCCACAGTGAGCACTCACTGAACATTTGCTGAATGCAAACTCTGACCATCTGACCTCTTTAACCCACAGTTTTGGCACCACCCCAAAGGACCTCTCTAAGGGACTGCAAACACCTTGGTACTTTAAGAAGGAGAGTACTGCAGTTAATCCTAATTAGAACCTTATGACAACATCTCATTTGGAGACCAAAGCTCCCCTGGGAATTCAGTGCAGTAATTCAATTCTAAGCCCCAGGGCAGAATCCAGGAGAACAAGAACTTTGGGTACAGAATGGGGTGGGATCATTGACTTGTCTGAGAAAAGCAACAGGCTTTCATGAGTTGGAAAAAAAAAGTGCCAGGTTCTGCCTGAAGCAGAACTGTTGACAAATGAACTTCAGAAGCAATAATGCAAGCAAAGCAGAATCAGGACTTTGACAACTGGTTGACATATTACCGATCTACATCTGTAGACTTGTCAGAATGCTAGTCCTAGCTAGAAACAACCACTGAGCCTTTGTCTTCTGACTTGAACCTTGAAGGCAGATTAAGAGCTGTGAGCCTTGAACAAAATGGACCCTAACTAAATATGGAATGAGCTGAAGTCAACCGGAAAATCCCATTAAATAGGACAGTAGAAAGCACAAAATAAGAAGTTAGATTTAACCACAAATGTGGCACTAAATACAATAAATCCAAACGGACTAATGGCTCCAGCCAAGAGAACTCCTGCAAACCAATAGGAAGATACAATCCAAAAGAAAAGCATGGGCAAATGGCTTAAAAAGAAATTTCCCACTGGAGAAGACCTAGATGGAATAACCAACAAACACATGAAAAACTGCTCAACCTCAATTAATATAGAAAATAAAAAATAAAATCATGATAAACCATTACACTCTCTCCAGAGAGGCAAAAATTTTAAAGTTGGACAAGACAAAGTGCTAGCAAGAAGGTGAGCTATTGAACACCCTCAGACACTACTAGTAGGAATGCTATCATCTAGTACAGTTGAGGGTAAGCATGCCTTGTGATCCAGCAATTCTACTTCTAGTTATGTACATTCCCTGGTTATATGCACATGTACATGGGTACTGGGATAACATGTTTGAAAATGTTCATAGTAGCCGTGTCTCTAATACCCTAAAACTGGAACAACCCAAATGTCCATCAACAGTGGAATGGCTAAACAAATTTATAGTCACACAATGGAAATTTATATAACAATGAAAATAAAGATGCACCCAACACAGATGGCATAACGTTGAATGAAAGAACACAGTATGATTCCATTCACATAAAGTTCAAAAATAGGTAAAACTAAACTATAAGTTAAAAAAGGCATAGAGAGGGGGTAGAATAATAAGGGAAAGCAAGGAAATGGTTATCTCAGGGTCAGGAGAGTGGAGAGGGAGGGGTTGAGCACAAGAAGGGACTTACAAATCTTCTTGGTGCTGTCCATGTCCTATTTCTTGACTTTGGTGGTGGTTTTGTGGGACTTATGGGAGTTCACCCATTATTACTTTTTCAACTGTGCAATATAAAATTAGTCACTTTTCTGTCTGTATGTTATATTTCACGATAAAACAAAAAAGAAGAGAATGGTAGAGCAAGCTAAAACAAAAACAAAAGCCCTGTTTGGAATTACCTCAATTCAATCCTTATTTCGGACAATGGCCAACTCAGTCATGTGCTGCTTAGAAGGCTTTCTATGGGGCTTAAGACAATAAACACAGAGAGGATGGAGGAGAGAATAAAAGATCAAGGGGGCGACAGATGAAGAAAAAGTTACTGAAGACCTGTCTGGGTTTCATTCAGGGGTTTATGCTTGGAACTCTCACCTCTGAAAAGCAACCATCTTTCCCTTCTTTCTTCATCTTTCAAGACTTCTCTTAAAATCCTCCTTGGGTCCCAGGTAGGTAGTCATCTTGCCCCAAGCACCCCTTTGCATCTTGTACTTACCTCAATGAGCACTTTTCTTGCCATGTTATAATGGGTTTGCCTTTCCATGTGATATCCTCAAAGGCAGTGGGTAATTTTTGGATCTTTTCCTGTGCTCTCCTTCCCACCAGAACTTAGGCCAGTGGCTGACAAGGAGGAGACACTTAGCTGTTGCTTGTTGAATGACTGAATGAAGGAGAGAATGCTTTACCTTCAGCTGCAATTCCTTGTATCTCTTGGACATCCGAATGAGCAACTTCTCACCATTGATCATGGCAGATTTTTCTTGGTAATACTGGACCATGGCCTGGGCAGCCTCTGTGTAAGCCATCTCTAAAAAGGCCTAGGAAAGAAAGGAAGGACAGACATTGGACTTGACTTGAATGGTCTTAAAGAAAATTCTGTTCAAGGTATGACTCCATGTATATGAAGTTCAAGAATTAGGCAAAACAAACTGATGGTGGTAAAAGTTAGAGCTGAGCTTCCCTCGGGCTTGGGGGTGGGATACTGACTGGGAAGGGAAAAGAGGAAACCTTCTGGGGTTCTGGAAATGTTCTATATCTTGACCCGCATAGCAAATACATAGGTGTACACATGTAAAAAATTAATGGAGTACATTTAAGACGAGTGCATTTTAGAGTATGTGTTTTATACCTCCATAAAAAGGAAAAAATTCAGTACAAGGAAGAACTTTCTTTGATCCCATCTGTTCAAAGAGACTTATTTATTAACTTCAGCAAAAGAGCTCATCATAAGATGGCCCCTCTCCTGATCCCCCTGGTTACCAAACATTATTTTTAATTACGTATGTCCATCCTGGGCTACATCATGCCACAGGAGTCCCTCTGGATGGGAGGGTCCATTAACCCACAGTTCCCCCGAGGGAAGGGGGTGTGGGGGAGTGAGTCTGCTGCACAAGTGACCTTGGGCGCATCCCTGAAAAACTTGCTATTCGGTGGTGGTGATGACAGGAGACAGACACAAGCCCTGGGTATCTGAGCTCTCAATTTCTTTGCAAAGAAAGAAATACACTAAAAAACTAGGAGGCTCCCTAGGCTTGAAGGAAGGCCATGTCTTTGTAAGATGGAGAGAGAGGAGACCCTCAGTTACGTTTCCACAGCATCTCTCCTCTTTAACTTTTCTGATAAAAACCCTTACAAAGAAACGGGTTTTCCACTCAGTCGGTGCCTACAGGGAGTTTCTAAATAGCCTGTTTTGACTGACCTGTCAGTTGACCCCAGGAGCCACTGTGGCAGATTCGTCACTGTTATTGCCTTAGACTTGTTGGATTTGTACTATACTGATGCTGCAATGATCTGGTCCCTCAGTGTTGAAAAGGAAACATCGTTTGTGGTAAGGGAGCCCTTGCTGTGGGCCCTCATCTCCCATTTCCTTGAACTGCGTGGGTTTAACAAGCTCATCCTCCCTCCTTCCCTCACATTTGCTTTTGAATTTCAGACATGCCTTTCTCCGTGCTGTCACAGTCTATGGCAGAAACCTGGGAAACCAAAAAGTGAGGGTTCTTTTACTCGAAGATCAGGAACAAGACAAGGTTGCCCACCCTCACTGCTATTATTCAACATAGTTTTGGAAGTTTTAGCCACAGCAATCAGAGAAGAAAAAGAAATAAAAGGAATCCAAATCAGAAAAGAAGAAGTAAAACTGTCATTGTTTGCAGATAACATGATACTATACATAGAGAATCCTAAAGATGCTACCAGAAAACCACTAGAGCTAATCAATGAATTTGGTAAAGTAGCAGGATACAAAATTAACGCACAGAAGTCTCTTGCATTCCTATACACTAATGATGAAAAATCTGAAAGACAAATTAAGGAAACACTCCCATTTACCATTGCAACAAAAAGAATAAAATACCTAGGAATAAACCTATCTAAGGAGAAAAAAGACCTGTATGCAGAAAACTATAAGACACAAATGAAAGCAATTAAAGACCATACAATCAGATGGAGAGATATACCATGTTCTTGGATTGAAAGAATCAACATTGTGAAAATGACTATACTACCCAAAGCAATCTACAGACTCAATGCAATCCCCATCAAACTACCAATGGCATATTTCACAGAACTAGAACAAAAAATTTCACAATTTGTATGGAAACACAAAAGACCCTGAATAGCCAAAGAGAAAGAAAAGAGAAAGAGAGAGAAAGAGAAAGAAAAACAGAGTGGGAGAAATCAGGCTCCTGGACTTCAACTATACTACAAAGCTACAGTAATCAAGGTAGTATGGTACTGGCACAAAAATAGAAGTATAGATCAATGGAACAGGATAGAAAGCCCAGAGATAAACCCACACGCATATGGTCACCTTATCTTTGATAAAGGAGGCAAGAATATACAATGGAGAAAAGACAGTCTCTTCAATAAGTGGTGCTAGGAAAACTGGACAGCTACATATAAAAGAATGAAATTAGAACACTCCCTAACACCATCCACAAAAATAAACTCAAAATGGATTAAAGACCAAAATGTAAGGCCAGACACTATCAAACTCTTAGAGGAAAACATAGGCAGAACACTCGATGACATAAATCACAGCAAGATCCTTTTTGACTCACCTCCTAGAGAAATGGAAATAAAAACAAAAATAAACAAATGGGACCTAATGAAACTTAAAAGCTTTTGCACAGCAAAGGAAACCATAAACAAGACGAAAAGATAACCCTCAGAATGGGAGAAAATATTTGCAAATGAAGCAACTGACAAAGGATTAATCTCCAAAATATACAAGCAGCTCATGCAGCTCAATATCAAAAAAACAAACAACCCAATCCAAAAATAGGCAGAAGACCTAAATAGACATTTCTCCAAAGAAGATATACAGATTGCCAACAAACACATGAAAGGATGCTCAACATCACTAGTCATTAGAGAAATGCAAATCAAAACTACAATGAGGTATCACCTCACACCAGTCAGAATGGCCATCGTCAAAAAGTCTACAAACAATAAATGCTGGAGAGGGTGTGAAGAAAAGGGAACCCTCCTGCACTGTTGGTGGGAATGTAAATTGGTATAGCCACTATGGAGAACAGTATGGAGGTTCCTTAAAAAACTAAAAATAGAACTACCATAGGACCCAGCAATCCCACTACTGGGCATATACCCTGAGAAAACCATAATTCAAAAAGAGTCATGTACCACAGTGTTCACTGCAGCACTATTTACACTAGCCAGGACATGGAAGCAACCTAAGTGTCCATCGACAGATGAATGGATAAAGATGTGGCACATATATACAATGGAATTTTACTCAGCCATAAAAAGAAACGAAATTGAGTTATTTGTAGTGAGCTGGATGGACCTAGAGTCTGTCATACAGAGAGAAGTAAGTCAAAAAGAGAAAAACAAATACCATATGCTAACACATATATATGGAATCTAGAAAAAAAAATGGTTCTGATGAACTAGGGGCTGGACAGGAATAAAGACGCAGATGTAGAGAATGGACTTGAGGACATGGGGAGGGGGAAGGGTAAGCTGGGACGAAGTGAGAGAGTAGCATTGACATATATACCAAATGTAAAAAAAATAGCTAGTGGGAAGCAGCCACATAGCACAGGGAGATCAGCTTGGTGCTTTGTGACCACCTAGAGAGGTGGGATAGGGAGGGTGGGAGGGAGACTCAAGAAGGAGGGGATATGGGGATATATGTATATGTATAGCTGATTCACTTTGTTATACAGCAGAAACTAACACAACATTGTAAAGCAATTATACTCCAATAAAGATGTTTAAAAAATAAAAAGTCAGGGTTCTTTCAAATTCCGCCACTCAGCTTTCTAGGTGCCTCTTTCCTTTTTAAAAATTCTTAAATTTTTAATTTTTATACAATTTTTAAAAGTTACTTTCCATTTAGTTATTACAAAATATTGGCTGTATTTCCCATGTTGTACAATACATCCTTGAGCCTATTGTACACCCAATAGTTTGTACCTCCCACTTGCCCACCCCTATATTGCCCCTTCCCCTGCCCCACTTGTAACCACTAGTTTTTTCTCTATATCTGTGAGTCTGCTTCTTTTATGTTATATTCATTAGTTTCTTGTATATTTTAGATTCCACAGTATAAGTGATATCACACAGTATTTATCTTTCTCTGTCTGACTCTAAGTGCCTGTTTCTTCATGCAAACATTTTAGCACCTCAAGCTCTCACTGGTCACATGGGAATGAAACAAATTCAGTGAATCTCACTGCATTCATGTTGCAAGCTGAATTTTGGAAATTTGCCCAAAACAGAATTCTGAGAAGGAGGAATGAAGAGACTAAATGAGTAGTCTAAGCCCAGGTTGACAGAGGAAGACCACTGATGATCCAAGGTGGCTTTGAGTCTCCAAAGTTCAGGCCTTAATTAAGAAAAGAATTTCTCCTATGCCTGTTCCTGATTCCTGAAGTTAAAATATTTATTAAAAATAAAAGACTAAATATTGTTACTTCTGACCAGTCAGTGTATAAACTACCCCCTTTGACTTTAGAAATGAGGACAAACATATTAACCCCCAAAGGCTCAGTCAATCCTCATAGGTTAAGGGTTCTTAGTTCTGTAGTTTCACCAGGCATCCATTAATTCCCACCTACTCTTCTGCTCTGAGAACCAAGAACCTCAGTTGCTAACACCAAGGATCAGTGAAAATAACCTGTTCCCCGTCAGTTGTTGGCTGGCTCAAAAATCCATACCCTCAGAGATGAGAAACTTAGAAGGTAAGAAAGACAGTGGCATTAGCTCAGGGGGTGGGTAACACAGTGACAAGACTCAAGTGCATGGATTTCTGTTTTAGGGACCTGCTAGCTTTTCTGTGATAATGAGCACCTCATTCCAAAGCACATCCTCACTTCTAGGTAACTCACAAAGGCCTGGATCCATCACAAGAAGGGTCAGGTGAAACAAGAGGAAACAAAACACCATCATCAATGAAAACCTCTGTGCTGTACCAGCAGGAGGCCAGCTGTGTATTACCCCTTTATGTTATGAACAGCTGTTTTTTAAAAAAATTATGTAGTTTCCCTCCACCGATGTGTGGTCTATCTGGTACATACCAGTGTGAAAGCGCCCAGACCTACCTGATTAGTAGACTTCATGAGGATGTAATTAGTGACCTTTCCAAAGGGCAGCCCCAGGTTAATGACGTCATTCTCCGTGCAGCTTCCCTCCGGCAGATTGCAGATGTGTACCACGCGGCCAGCACCCGTCTTCCGCTGCGCAAACGGGAACAAAGAGCAGTGGTTTGGTCTTCGAAAGACATTTCCTCCTTGCCCTCTATCTATTCTAGATGCTCCTATTGGCTATCTTCCCCCAAATAATGATCAAAAAACTATAATTTACAAAACGAATGCAGAAAAATAATCCATTTGCAGAGATATATAAAACATTGATTTTATGCCATCTCTTTACAAAAAAGATTCGTAACAATTTTAGCGAGAAATCACATCCAGGGCTGTCGAAGAGATAAGGAAATGGGCATAACATATGTTGCTGGTGGGAGGTTGTGTATCTACAGTCTTCTGAGAAGATACTTTAGCATATTGAATAAAACTTAAAATATAGATAGCACAGGATCCTGCCATCCCATTTTTGGAAATCTAGCCTACAGAAATAAATATACCAATATGTAAATACTTATGTACAAGGACATTTATTGCAGTTAATTTATTATAATAAATTTATTGCAAAAATTTTTGGAAACAGTCTGAATGTCCAAGCATAGGATAATGATTGAGTAATTGATGGTTCACACCTACAATGGAAAACGACGTAGCCATTGAAAGAAGGTGGTAAATGAGCTGATCAGGAAAACATTTTTAAGATAAAGTAAAAAGCAGGTTGCCAAGTACAGGTGTAATATGATGCTATTCTTGTAAAACAAAGCAAAAATCCAAAAAAATATAAGAAAAAGATGAAGCAAATGTAAAATTTTGATAATTATTGGAATTCGGGGATGAGTACACAGGGGTTAATTACACTTGTCTCTACTGTTCTGTATGTTTGAAATTTCTCACAATGGAAACATTTTAAGGGATATCAGCACAGACACAGAAAGGTATGGGACAATACATATCAACCTATCAGTACTGGTTATCTTCAAAGGGCAGAACTGGAAGGGAGTAAGGGGGAGATGTTTAACCTATTTCTTATATGTCTCATATTGTTTGACTTATAATTTTTTAAAAACCCAATAAAGAAAATGAACATAGAAAGAATTTGTGAACTATATACATAGACATTCACAGCGACAACCTTTGGTTTAGGGCAGTGGTTTCCAAAACTTTTGTTAGCCTTGAAATCCTTTCTTCAAACAAAAGCTTGCCCACCAGCCCAACATATTCAACAAATAAAGAGGTGCTGCTCTAGACAAACCTTGCGATCCAACACCCTGCCACCACCCCCCAGCCAGCAGTCCCAAAGGCATCTCTAAGGAACACAGTTTAGAAATGAAGACCCGGGCCTAATCAAAACTCCTGGAGGGAGGAAGTGTGTCTGTTTGGTCTGTGCAAACCTTAATCAGACTGGAGTCTCCAGGAGGTTCAAGAATTAGTAGCCATAAGCCAACCCAATGTGGAAGAGAAGGATGCAATTTTCTAAACCCATACTAATAGCATAGCCCACATTTGCATAATCACTATCTTCTTTCTATGATAAAGTGAACTTCAACATCTAATTACATTTGATGTGGGTCCTACTCTGCTATCGTAATACAGTGGGAAAGTCTGAGGTCTCATCCCTAACAAGGGCTAATAATTGGGTAATTCTATCATGAAAAGCCCTTGTTTGTCTCATCTGGGCTGAGGACAATAAGAGTCAATAAGAATTTCCTTGGACGGTTCAGCCCTGAATTGGAGAAACCTAAGTGCCCCTTGCAGACCTCCCTCTCTGCTGTGTCCAGAGGTCAAGCACTTTCCCAAAGGGAAACAGTCTCCAGTGTGTGGCCCAGGCTGCTCCCAGAGCATGCCCACACCTCCCTAAAGTGCAAACGGTGCTCTCCATCAGCTGGGAGACTTTGAGTACGAACCTGGCTAAGGAGGACCGAGCCCTTCTCCAGGGAAGACAGGAGGAGGGCTAAGAGGCAGGATCTTTGCCTCTCATTAGGGTGAGGGGTCACACAAAAACGCAGACCCCACTGAGCTCTCGGGCTGGGCAAAGTGGCCAGTCCTCTGAGTTCATCAACAGGAGGGCTGAGGCTGGGTGCTCTGCTGGCTCCTCTGAGCCAGGCACGTTTCTGCCCATGTGACTCTGCTGTGGCCGGCCCGGGCTCACACGTGCTTGGACAACAGAGCAGACACGCAGGGTAGTTCTGGACCGACCCTGCTCCTTGCCTGTCCCGTTGCCTAGTGACTGGGCACGAGGGCCAGCGCCTCTCTCATTGTCTCCTCCAGACTGAAAGAGCAACTCAAGAGGCTTTTATCCAAGCGTAAGTGTAGCAAGTACTGCTGAGAGCAGAGCATGCCTCCCGAGGAATAAACACCCTCACCGCTGCTGGTCACCAAAGAACGATATGAAGTCACACTGCAGACAAGTTAGAAAGGTGCTAAAATGAGTGAGTCTAAATTAAGATTTTCATTTAAATTTTAAAAGTACATTGTAGCAACATGGATGGACCTAGAGGATTGTGACACTAAGTGAAGTAAGTCAGAGAAAGATAAATATCACATGATATCACTTATATGTGCAATCTAAAAAAAATGATTTACAAAACAGAAATAGACTCACAGACATAGAAAACAAATTTACGGTGACCAAAGGGGAAAGGGGGTAGGGATAAATTAGGAGTTTGGGATTAGCAGATACACACTACTATATATAAAACAAATAAACAACAAGGACCTACTATATGGCAGAGGGAACTATATTCAATATCTTGTAATAACCTATAATGGAAAAGAATCTGAAAAAGAATAGACATATATATGTATAACTGAATCATTTTGCTGTACACCTGAAACTAATACAACATGTAAATCAACTCTACTTCAATAGAAAGTTGTTTGTTTTGAAAAACTAAAAAAAAAAGTATCTATTTACATAGAAAAAAAAGTACATTTCATTGGCTCTTTTTCCTCCCAAGATTTTAATCAGCAATAGAAATTGGATTTTATTGACACCCTTGTCGTCACTTAAAATACTCATGAGATTTTTAGTAATCTTCCAATTAATCATATTAATCTGGAGTTTCTCCACTGGTGAACTGCAGATGGGTTACAGGTATGTCAAGATACTGGCCCCTTGGGGCAAAGCACCTCCAGTGGCCACAAGCAGCTTCTTCACTTTAACCAGTTCTCTTCAGTGTATCATTTTCTAAGGGACCCATGAAATGAAAATCTTGCCCATCAAAAATCTGTGCTGTGTCTGGTGTCAGGGCATGTGAGAAATCTTAACCAGTTAGAAACATTTTTTATGTGTGGTATTCTTTTGCAAATATTTGAGTTAGGGTAGTTCAGTCTACTTTCCTTTCTGTCACTGAACTAAAGTATCTTTTTGTTAAACTCAACTAGGTTCAAAATCATATTTGATTCATAAAGGGTGTGGGGTTATATGTATAATCACTCTATCCTTGAACAGTTCATATAAACATGGCTATTATTTGCCTTACATCCTATGGGAACTCTGGACGATGGGGGAGAAGGGGTGAGAGGAAGGCAGAATACGGTCTAGGTGGTACTCTTCTAGAGTAAAATCTGTCCACTGGGGTCACAGACGATCCTGAGTGCCTTGGAGCAGACAGCATGATGCCTTATGCTAATTCCCAACCTGGGGTCTCTAAGAAGTCCAAGTCCTGAAGGGTCTTTGAAGGTAATATATCAAGGAAGAATTGTTATTTTTGACATTTAAAAAACCGGAGTTGAGGGACTTCCCTGGCGGTCCAGTGGTTCAGACTTTGCCTTCCAATGCAGGGGGTGTGGGTTTCATCTCTGGTCAGGGAGCTAAGATCCCACATGCCCGGCGGCCAAAACACCAAAGCATAAAACAGAAGCAATATTGTAACAAATTCAATAACGACTTAAAAAAATTTAAAAACAAACAAACAAAAGAACCTGAGTTGAGATCATACTTTGAGTTTCTTTACTGAGATGCTAATCTTGGTTAGATCCTTACCCTGATGAGAAAGTCTGTTTGGTGTGTCTGTGTTTTTCGATTCATAAAAATGGGGAGCTAGTACTTTGGCAGATACAGTACTTTTGCCAAACATGAAATGCAGGACAAGTGCTGATCGAGGTAGGAGTAATAACTGAAAACAGTTTGGGCTGTAAAAAGCACAAGACTTCCTGATGTAGTGAAAGAACCTGATCTTGGAAGACAGAGGGCTGGGTTTCAGTCCCAGCTCAGTGACCGATTAGGTACACGACAAGGACAAACTAGTTTTCCTTTCTGGGCCTTAGTTCCCCAGTGTCTGGAATGAGGAAGCTAGTCTATACGTCTTAAGTCCTCTCCAGATGTAAAATATCCATGCTTATGTGGCTCAAAGTTCTAAAATTCCACTCCTCTCAGAAGCCTTGCCAAGCTAAACCCTAAGATCCAGGTTAATGATAAGTTTCCCCAACTGTGTTGGGCAAAAACAGGAAGTCTGTGTTTTTCCCACTCCCTGTCCCAATGAATGTAATGTTTGTCCTCCCACTCTGTGTGCTCAGCCGTTTCAGCACGCATGCATATGTGCACAAGCACGGCCATTGTTCAGACAGGCCTGTATGTGCTGGTGCTGGTTTCATCTTTACAGGGCTGAAGATAAGCTCCAAGCAGTGAGCACCTTGCCAATGTGCTCTGCCCTGAGAAAGACTCTGCTCCCTGAATGAACGAGAGGAGTTGAGATCATATACCGAGATAAACTAAAGACACGTGGGAACGCTGCCTCTCTGAGGACAGACACACATCAGGTGTGTGCCGCCTCACGGTCTTCAGGCACCAGTGCCAGGCCAGTGGGAATATCAGACAGACCTGGGTCTGTGTCCCTGCTCCCCAGTGACTACCGTGGGCAAGTTACTGAATTTCTCCAAGCCTGAGTTTGTTTGTCTATAAACCAGGGAAAATAAACATTGATTCCACAGGACCGTTTAGAAGACAAAAATGCCACAATGTATGTAAAGTGCCTTTGTGCAAGGCCTGGCATCAGCAGGCTTCTATAAATAAATACTTGTCTCCTTCTTTCCTCCAATGGTTAAAGGATATGCTATGATGCTCCTGGACTGGGGAAAAAAAAGTAACTGTACTGTGATTATGTAAGAGAAAGTCTGTGTTCTTAGGAAATTCATGCTGAGGTAGTTAGGAGTGAAGGGGTACCATGTCTCCAATGGTTCAGGAGAAATACGCATAGATCATTAGATGGATGGATGGATGGATGAATGGATGGATGGATGAACAGATAAAGATAGAGATGGTTGGAGAGACAGAGATAAAGAGACAGAGACAGAAGAGACACAGAGAGAGAATGATGAAGTAAATGGGCCAAAATGTAAAAACAGTAGTAAATCTAGGCAAAAGGTATATGTGGGGGGAGTGTTCCTTATACCTTTCTTGCAACTTTTCTGTAAGTCTGAATTATATTAAAATTAAAAGTTACTAAAATAAATTTTAAAAGATGTGCTCTGGGGCAGAAGAGCAGCTGGGTTTAGAGAGAATTGTGAGACCTGGTGTTGATGAGCTCCGCTAACATCCCACCTGATGGTCTGCCTGCTGAGCTCCCAGGAGGCACACATGCGACAGTGCATTTGGAACTTCCCAGTCCAAGGTCAAATCTCTAAGAGAGCTAAGGCGTCTGGGCTGTAACTGAAGCCCTCATTACTAACCTAAGGGGACAATCATCCTTCACCAGCCCGGAGGACACTTCAGTCAGCTCGTAGACCAGCACGACCCGAATGCCCCTACGTGCAATCAGGCGCCTGGGCTGTACATTTTCACAGGCTGGGGTCACTCATTTAAAACCAGATGCTGCTTCTAATGGGTCATGCAGCCGAGTCCAAGACCTCTCAAGTCACCCACAAATCTTTTATAGATGGGTGGAAATGTGAAAAGAGCAGACTTGTGTAGGAAGATTCTGAGACCTTTCAATGCCGTCCGACGCAGGTGGGAACGGGCTTCGCGGATGAGTTCAAAGAACAGCACCAGTTCAAATAACTCACAGAGTTGCAATAAAAATGTGGCTCAGGGCAAGAGGCCTGCGGGGTGAGAGAAGTCTCTCAAAGTGCTTCTTAGAGCTTCTAAGTGCTTCTACGAAATGTAGATTCGGTCTTCAGTAAACAATAAACAATTTTCTCTGCTCCAGCCTGATCTCCTTTAGATGTGACCTAATCTCCTCTGGCACACAGTCTGGGCCTCTGCTGGGTTTGTGCTAAACAAACCTGAGGACAGACACAGGGCAAATGTTTATTTCTCATGATGTTGATTTCGAACATACTATGCAGAGATTGAATGGGCATGAGTTCCAAAGCTATGGACCTTGGTGTAACTTGGAGGATAGAAAGATGTCTTTATTGATACTTTCAAATAGTTTATAAAGCATATTAGCTTTGACTTAGAGAAAATCTACTTTTATTGGTGCCGGATTGCCTACGGGTCTTGGGTGGCTCATGTGATGAGCAACTTCAACATTACTGTAAACTTTAGAGTCATGGAACCTTAAAGCCAGGAGGTCATCTGGTCCACACTCATCAATGTGTATGCAGACACTGATGCCTGGGAGAAGGTAAGGAACTTAATCTGTGGGCAATGAAGTAGGGGCAGATGTGTGATAACAACTCTCACTGAAAAACCAATCAATCACAGACTTGATAAATTACGGTAAACGTATACAATAGACTGTGTTACAACATCTGAGAGTGTTTTATGTTCAGATGTGAAAAGATGTCTATAAATCAATTAAAATATGTCTTGAGAGTTTATGTTAAGTGAAAAAAAACCAAGTTGCACAACAGATGATATGGGGTAATCTGACTTTCCCCCAAATATATACTTTTAGTAAATAAACATGCTAGAGATAGATAGCTATAGGCAAAGACATTTTACCTTTGGCTTTCTCTGCAGGGTTAGATTTTCTATTTTTTATATCTCTGTTACCGTTTAAAATTTTTTACATCATTTTACTGGTTTTGCAACAAGAAAAAATAATTCAGATTTGTAAAAAGAAAAGGAAAAAACCCAGAAAACAAAACCCACCCAGGTCTCCTGTTTCCCCACTCGTTGCTCTTTTCGAAAATGTACAAGGTGACCCCTGCCCAGGGGACAAGAGCGAGGACAGAGCTGGAATGGTGAGGGAGGGTGCCACATCAGTTAAGAACTCTCCATGCTCTTTGGCGGTCAGGAGACCAGAGTGCTCTGAGCCACGGACCCAGAAGGCCAAGCTGGACAGACAGATGTTCAAGAAACAGCCAGCAATCTGAAGGACAACGTATGACTTATACCTCTGGTCTTTCAAAAACATTTCTATTTTCCTGTGCCTCAGTGTCCTTATTTATACACGTTTTCTGGTGTGCAGGGTCCTGGAGAGAAAGAAACCATAAAAACAATGTGTATCGTCCCAGGCCAGGGAGGCCCCATCTGAGGCACCAGCACTAAATAAACTCCAAGGTGGCTGTGAAAACTACAAGGCGGTTTTCCAGGGACAGCCAGCAGGCAAAGTGCATCTCAGGCAGGCGCAAGAAAACGATTTACAGCCTGAGAAGGCCCCTATGGCCCCTTCTAGAAACCTGATTACTCTGTTTATGACAACTCAGGCAGCAAAGGATAAAGTGCGTCTGCTCTGTCAAATGGCAGAAGCTTAAGTGAAAGTGAATGCTCCTCTCCCAGGACCCTGGGGCTGGAGGACCCTGGGGCTGGAGGGGACAGACACAAAGCACCCACCCTCGGCAAATGCAGCACACGACCGTCACTTCAGTGCCCCATCTCTGTCAGAAATAAACATGGAAACAAAGGGCTTGCATTCCCACCGAGCTGAGACTAATGTAAATTCAGCCAAGCCTGGGCTTGGGGGAGGCCGTAGATGCGTCATGTGGTCATTATAGATTTCGTGGCAGTTCAGATACCCTCTGAAGCCTCAGTCATGACACGGAGCACCCTGTCACTGTGTTCCCCTGCTTAAAAACAGAGGGCTTTAGAAGGAAAAACTGCTCTTTGCTCCATAAACAATAGTGATATGACAATGGCTGAGTCCTGGCTGTTCCAGCTTTTACTCAACAAAATGTGTTTCTGAAAAGACTCATGTAAGCAGAATCAGGCAGAAAAAGCCCTGGCACTGGACTGGAACACACTCCTGGAGGAAAAGGCATCAAAGCCTTTATGGGTTCTCTATGGTAGCTGGAAGGGGGGAAGTGGGAGAAATTTCAGTGTCCTCCATAAATATTTCTTTTCTGTTTGAATTTTCACAAAAAGCATAAATATGTAAACAGAAAAAACCAACAGAATGCAAAAGGAGCTCGCTGGCCACTCATGGAGCGCAGAAAAGCATCCCCTGGTAACACAGTAACCACCCCTTGATGTATCTACTTATCTTGGTAGGTCAGCATTTGTAGGCAGAAAAAAAACCAATAATTTTTCTGAGGAACTCTCCTGCTACTTAAAGGAGCCTCGCAGAGCATCGTAGCAGATTCATCAGCTCTTCATTTCTCGGCTCTTCTCCAGAGGTCAATATTTTTGGATTTCAGGTTTTTCCAAAGTGACATACCCACATTCGATAGCATTTGCCAGAAATGGCAACAAGAGGACCAGAAGCCGACAGAAGGATGTGAACATCTAGGCACTGATGATGCAGGGAGTGGTTGGGGCAAACTGTGTCCTCATCCCCCAGATTATCCTTGGGAAGCTCACGTGACCAGCAAGGCTCCGCAGAACTTGTAACGATAAAACCAGTCAGATGAGAGCTCTTCACCTCCAATGGGTATATAGAAATGCCCCAAATGTCGGGCTCATCTTGGGAGACACTGTCACGGTACAGGAGAATTCGGCTGCTGGGTCTGATGGCCTTTTCACCTTTTGCTCCATGGCTGCTGGCCAAAGCCTGAGAAGTCCTCATCGCCCCAGGCAGCCTCATAGCCTGCTAAGCAGCTTGTGGAGTGGGAGTGGGGGAGGAGGGAACTTACTAATGAGAGAATCATCACGAGGGAGAGAAGTCAGAGACCCTCAGAGCCGGGTAGCAGCACTTAGCGGTTAAAAATGAGGCTTCTAGATAGAGCCGGGTTCCCTGGGTTCAAATCCCAGTGCTGCCATTTACCAGCTGTGTGACCTTAGGCAGGTTACTTAGTGTCTCTGTGCCTCAGTTTCCTCCCCTCACAGAGTTGTCTGGAGGATTAAATGAGCTAATACATACAAAGAAATGCTAAGAATGTGTTGGGCACTATGTAAATGTGCTATTATGATCACATCCGACAATTTCTGGGCTCTCCATCACCTTCCTGCTGCTGCCAGTGCTGAAAGCAAAATGTTCCTTGTGTTGCTTCTCAGGCTCAAGCCAGACGAATGCCCATCTCTAGGCGTCTGGAGGAAACTGTACTCATGAATGGTCACGAGTCAGCAGATCGCTCGTGCCTGCCCCTCACCTAAGTAAAGCCCTTCCGTGGGAGCCTCTCAGCATCTCTCGGGGTGGGGAGGGCAGATATGACTACAGGGATTCCCAGACAGATTCGCACAGGAGGAACGCTGACACTGAGACTGGCCCCAAATCACATGACCAGCAGACAGAGCTGGCCTTAGCATAGGTTCCCCACAGCAGGCTAAACAGACTCGTTACACAAAAATAGCCATTATTACTTCTTACACACTGCACGGTTCACAAAGCATTGTCACCTACCTGGTCTCATTTGACCCTCACAAGGGCAGGACAATGCTGGTCTACCCTCAGACCATCGAGTCAGGAGACTGTGCTCAAATGGCCACATAAGATGTTCCAAGATTAGAGGCATAATCAGACGCATCACAAGCCAAGTGAAAACCTAACTTCAGAAGTCATTATTAGGGGAGTATTTTCCCCATTTAAGGAAATAGAGCCTCAGAGAAGTAAAGCCATTTGCCCAAGGCCTCTCAGCTTCAGGATCCGGAACTGGGACACGAACTTAGGGCCTCTTGCCTCCCTATCCACAGCAAAGGGCCTCTGGTTCACTGGTCAGTGCCGGAGGACGCAGTTGAGGCACAGACAGACACAGAGTCAGCCTGCCCTTGCCTCTCCTCGCTCCCTCAGCCCCTGCCCCTTCATAAAGGGACTCAGTTGACACGGGCTCTCTTTCCTGTGCCCAGACCCCTGGCCCATCTGGCACCCAGCCCTGCCTCCCCTGTCTGGGTCACAGCCCCTTTCCGCTCAGTGCTGGGGACTCAGAACTGGCTCCGTGGTCCACAGTGTGGGAAACAGGCCCTGGGGTAGGTGGTGCTGGAGCGGACAGCGCCCCCATGGGACACAAGGTCAAGTCATCGGGCGTCTGACTCCAAGACAAATGCCAGGTTCACTGAACCCAGCCATTCTGCTCTCCTGGGACTGACCCCAAGCTGTCACTGACGGGCCGTGGCTCTCAGCCTGAAGACTGAAGAGGGAAACCACAACATTCCTTCACACACGGGCTTGCAGACAGGGGCTCCCTCTTGAAGCACGTCTCCCCGAAACACAAATAAACAGACACAAACAAATGGAAATCTCGGCCCAGACAGGCCTCACTTCTCATCATGAACCTCTTCGCCTCCCCACTCACTCAGCCCCCAGGGTCTAAAACCTACACTTCTCTGCTTGCTCTTCCTAAGTTTTGCTCAAATGCCCCGACAGACACGTGGAAGGGACGGCACGTGGAGGCCCGCTCTGCTGAGCGCAAGAAGAAAGAGCCTGCAGCTGCTCACATCACGAATTGGAAAAATACAGGCACAGGCAAAACCACACAGACATGCGCCCTCGAGCAGGGTTCGGCCAAACACAGTTTGCTTTCCAGGTGGCTCTGTGGCTCCCACCCCCTTCCCCACATTTGCCAGGGAGGGAGAGAAGCTGGGCAGCTCCTGGGGGACCAGGCTACACGCAGGGGGAAAACTGAGGTGGGGAGAGCGAGTTGTCACAATTGCTGGAAAAAGGAGGAATGAATCTTTAGAGCTTTGGGGGACGAAAGTGCCCGTTGTAGAGAGGAAGGAACACAAACACAACTAAAAATGAAGTATTGATATTATGCAGATGTCACCATTTCCCCAAGGGGTCAAAAATACCACTAGTGCACGGTCCGTACTTTTCAAACACATTTTCTCTTTCTGTTCAAGTTTCAGAATTACCCACTCACAGGAAATGGTCCACTTCAATAAAATGTCCAAGTCTTAGAAAACACATAGCGCGCGCGCGCACACACACACACACACACACACACACACAAAACCCTCATACTTATTTTTTTCTAAACCCGTGCTGAATGCTAGAAAATCTTTGAGTGCTTTCAATTTTAAGAAATTATGTCAGCTTTTTAATCTATGTGTTTCAACACCAGCTGGACTGAATTAAACAACTCTTTTTTAAAAAAAATATTCATCCATTTATTTATTTATTTGGCTGTGCCGGGTCCCAGTTGTGGCATGTGGGATCTCCAGTTGCGCATGCAAACTCCCAGCTGTGGCACACAGGATCCAGTTCCCTGACCAGGGACTGAACCCAGACCCCCTGCACTGGGAGCGTGGAGCCCCAGCCTGTGGACCACCAGGGAAAACCCTGAATTAAACAACTCTTGACCTCTGCTTTCCTGCTCTGCACTAAGTCCCATCTGTGCCAGCTTCACCCCAGCCCCTTCTGTACCCCTACACCCAGGCAGAGCAGGTGATACAGATGCGTTGATGATGAACAATGACAGCGGAGAAAATGCTTCTGTACTCACATTTGTCCCTGGGGAAGCTGAAGGGAATGCGGGATTTGACTGAGTAAATGACCTCGCAGGAATGGCCGCATATGATGTTCCAAGATTTGAGGAGTAATCTAAACGGTAAATTACACAAAACTGGGTGAAAACCTAGTCATTTCCTTGACCTTCAAAAGTCATTATTTATGGATATGTGCAAGAGTACTGTTCCTCCTACTTAAAACTAAAAATGACATTTTACTAAATGTTCTTTTAAAAAAATATTAAATTTAGCTTTTCTTTCTTGAAATAAATCATTCTTTTTCATAAATGTTTAAAAGTCGTAAGGCAAACATAATAAAATAACTGGTTTAAGCCCCCCAAAATAAAGTCATTATTAGGACAGAAGTGGGAAGAGAAAAGTGAAAATTCCATTTTAACACAGTGATTAGTGATTGGCATGATTATACTTCTGGGCATGTTGATAACCAGCAAAGCTTTACGTCTAAAACACGTAGAAAACACTGAGGAGGCCAGAGAGCAGGCCCAATGCATTTTAGCATCTTGGGATCTGTTTGCTTTATAGATGTGTCCACAAAGGCACATCGGGGACATTTGGTTATTAAAGATGGGGAGTAAATGTCAAACAGAGAGCTAGTGGGAA
This sequence comes from Leucopleurus acutus, assembly GCF_964270905.1. NCBI lineage: Eukaryota > Metazoa > Chordata > Mammalia > Artiodactyla > Delphinidae > Leucopleurus > Leucopleurus acutus. The sequence continues at coordinate 19,189,893 of NC_139156.1, forward strand.
GCAGCCGCATAGCACAGGGAGATCAGCTCAGTGCTGTGTGTCCACCTAGAGGGGTGGGATAGGGAGGGTGGGAGGGAGACGCAAGAGGCAGGAGATATGGGGATATATGTATATGTAGAGCTGATTCACTTTGTTATACAGCAGAAACTAACACACCATTGTAAAGCAATTACACTCCAATAAAGATGTTAAAAAAATAAATAAATAAAGGTGGGGAGTAAGAAGCCTTTGGAAAACTGATTTCTGCTTCAAGCTGCTGATCTGTGGGGCCCTTTCTCACCTTCATTCCCAGCAGGGTTATAAACGGCTGTGCTGTTGGGAGAGGCACACAGTGTTCCCTCTGCAGAACCGAGTACACACCGGACAGCGGCGCTGGAGAGGGGTGAAAAAGGGGAACCAGTTACTCAATAAGTTAAACAAAGAATTGCCATGTGACCCAGAAATTCCACTCCAAGGCTTAGACCCCAAATAGCAGAAAATAAATGGTCAAACAGAGATGTTCACAGCAGCCCTATTCATAATAACCAAAAGGTAGAAACACCCCAAATACAGATCAAAAGATGAATGGATAAACACAATGTTTTTATATATATATATATATATATATATATATATATATATATATATATATATATATATATAAAAAATATTATTCAGCCATAAAAAGGCTACATACGCTACAATGTGGGTGAACCTTGAAAATATTATGCTAAGTGAAAAAGCCAGTCACCAAAGGTCACATGTTATATGATTCTATTCATAGTCAATGCTCAGAAGAAGCAAATCCATGAAGACAGAAAGCAGAGTAGTGGTTGCCAGGGGCTGGGGGTAGGGAGGGGGAATGGGGAGTGACTGCCTGATGGATATAAGTTTCCTCTGGGGGTGATGAAAATGTTCTGGAACCAGAGACTGGTAGTATTTGCAAAACCTTGTGAATGTGCTAAAAACCACTGGATTGTACACCTTAAAAAGGTTAAAATGGTGAGTCTTACCACAGTGAAAAAATGGGGAGCCAGAAAAGAAATGCCTTTTAAAATCACTTTTTAAAATTGTGGTAAAATACACATAACATAAAACTTACCATCTTAACCATTTTTAAGTGTACGGTTCGGTGGCATTGAGTACATTCACACTGTTTGGCAACCATCGCTACCCTCCATCTTCCGAAGAACTCTTTCCCATCTTGTAAAACGGAAACTCTGTACTACCTCCCCAGCCCCTGCTCCCCGCCCCTGGCAGCCACCCTTCTACTTTCTGTCTCTATGAATCTGACGACTCTCAGTACTTCCTGGAAGTGGAATCACACAGCATTTGTCCTTTTGTGACTGGCTTATCTCACTTAGAGTAACGTCCTCAAGGTTCACCCATGTTGTTGCCTGTGTCAGAAATTCCTTCCTTTTTAAGGCTGAATAATATCCCACTGTAAACACAGACCACATGTGTTTATCTATTTACCTGGCCTGGACATTTGGGTTGCTTCTACCTGTTGGTTACTGTAAATAAGGAAGGGAGGCCTTTTGGATGAGCTCATTTCAAAACACTTAACCCCATCCTCTGTTCTACATCCCTGGGCCCAGGCTCCTCTCTTCTGTGTGGGTATCTGGAACCCCTTCCTCACTGGTCTCCCCGAGTCTGCCTTTGCCCCTACCACCTATTCTCAGCATGGCAGCCAGGGTCCCAGGCAGTGAAGCCAGAGCACATCCCTTCTCTGCTCAGCCCTCCAGGGCTCCAGTCTCATTCAAATCAAAAGTGAAAGTCCTCTCCACAAGCCCCAGTGCTCAGGATGCAGCCCCACTGCTTCCCTGGCTCCTCCTCCCAGGTACTCCGCACTGCTCACACTGATGCTGCCTGAGCATCCTTGGACCACGCCAGGGCCCTCAAACTCGCTGTTCCTTCTGCTGGGAGTGCATGTCCCCCAGACCGCCACGGTTCATTCCATGCCCTCCTGGGATGTCCTCAGTGAGGCCTTCCCACCACCAGCCCCTCTGAGTGTGCACACACACACACACACACACACACTTCCTGCCTCTGCCCTGATGCCGTTTTCTGCTTAGCGTTTACCACCAGAGATGCTATAGAGTTCACTAGTTTATCATCTGACACTGCCCCACCCCCCTGCCATTAAGTGTAAAAAGCTCCTTGAGAACAGGGATTTGCTTGTTTTGTCCTCTGCTCTTTCCCCAGCAAGAACAAAGCAAGGCGCACAGTAAGTGCTCAGTGAACGTGCGCTGAGTGCATGCATGAACCTGTCCTCCCGGACGGCACTTACTTTTCAGAGAAGAGCAGGCATTTCTGAGCATGGAGTTTCCCTTTTACATGCAGCTCCCAGTCCTAGGCCAGAAGGAGAGAAAAATGACCGAAGGAGAACTGAGCCCCCAGGAAGGCAGTGGATGAGTACAGATTTCCTCCTAAGGGCAGGGAGGGCAGAGTGCCCAGATGCTGGACCAGCCCTGCTGATGCCTCTCCCTCCCCTGCTCCCCTCCCATCCAGGCTCCTCCCCCGTTCCTGCCTCCCTAACCAGCCGTCACTGTCATCATCATCATCATTGGCCTCCACCTGCACATCCCATGCCTATCTTGGACAGGAGCCCAGATTCACAAGTCCGATTTCCTCTTCCCCTCTCAGGGGGCCCCTGGTCCCACCACACCTCCGATGTACTTCCATATGAGAATCTGGCAGGTGGACTCCCAGGGAGTTGCAAAGCCTTAGAAAAGACTTATGAGAGACAAAATCCTCCATCACCTCCCACGTTAGCCGGCCCCCTCCTGAGACAGGAGGTGAGAGGGTGTGGTCCACCCAAGTGACAGGGATGCGTTTGCATGACATAACCCAAGCAGGGGTGAATGACACACTGTGGTGTGTTACCCGCTAAACAGGATTACTGTGCTCTGCAGACAAGATGAGAGACAAGAGGCCGTACAGCTCAGTGATGAGAGGCACAGGCTCTGGGAGGGTCAGACCCACGTTTGAATCTCCACTCCACCACTTTCTGGCTATGGGGCCCTGGACAAGTCATTTCATCTCTCTGGGCCTCAGTTTTTGCATCTGTAAAATGAGTATAATAATAGTATCTACCTTGGAGAGTTACCGCTGACACAGAGAAAGGGTTTAATATATGCTAACTGCAATTATTCTTGCTTTGGAATATTTTACTGCATCATCAATACATCTTGGAGGAAAATTTATACTACCATGGACTTTTGTTTGCAGGGGCCCAAAGCACTTCACAACCACTGAAAAGGTGTAATAAGGCTCTACCTCCATTTTGCAGATGCAGAAGCTGAGGCCTCTCTATAACAATTCGTCTAGGTCCCACCTGAGAATTACTCCCTTGCCCAACTCAAAATTCTGCTAACACTTTCCCCCTTTTGTACTCAGTACAGTATACGTTCTCAAGGAATGTGGACAAGGAGGCAGAGGCTAATTCCTGAGTCCCTTTTCCATAACCCAAGTGGGGTCACTTGGTCCTCCACTCACCCTCATCTCTCACCTATAACCATGGGTAAGAATCTCTCATTTGCCTTAAAGCAAGGGACTGGCCCTGATACATTTCTGAAATTCCTTCTGGTTCTAATACCTAGGCTTTTCGTCAAGGGTACCGATGGCAAAATTCTGTTACCCAGTCCCCAAATGTCATAGTTCCTTGCCCGTGAGCAGCAGGAGTTGGGCTGTGGTGGAGAGCCCACAAGGCTCCAGCTGTGGCTCCCAGCCGGTCCTGGATGACTCACCTTCAAATCAAACACCTTCTTGTCGCAGATGCTACAGACGTGGGGCAGGTGGAGGGGGGTCACACCGTGAAAGTCATTCAGCTCGTGCGCCTGCAAGGGCTGCACAGACAGCATCGCCTGCTCCTCCGTGGCCCGCCGCCAGGCTCCGCTGAAACCCTGTTTGCTGTTGTTGAGCCGACCCCCAAAGGAAGGAGGGGTCCTGTCTGGGGTGGGCTCCTCGGGGTCATACAGCTCATAGGGCTGGCTGGGGGCTGGAGGCCACAGGTTGGGGACTGCTCTAAGATCGGGCTTGCTTTGGCCAGAGAATCCATGGGGGCTCTCCCACTGGCTGTTCGGACCCTGCAGCAGCGGACCTACCTCGCCTTTCAAGCCCCCGGCCGGCTCAGCCGCAAATCCACCTGCCACCTGTGACCCTTGGGCGTTGGGTCCGTAGAAGTCCGTGGGAAAGGCGGCTTGGCCATCTTGCCCTGAGTGGCTGTAGTGCCCTTCATAGGTCACGCCGCCCGAGGTAGAGGCCGAGGCTGGCAGGAAACTGGGCTGACCATCAGTTTCAGAGCCGTATGCCTGGCCCGAGTTGGCTTTACCATACTCGTAGAATCCCGCTGCAGCAGGGGCGGGCCCAGTCTTGCCGATGTCCAAGATGACTGCTGGCTGGGCAGGGGTCTGAGGCATGACCCCGCTGAAAGGGTGCATCACAATGGCATTGGGGGGCTGGCTGGGGAGACTCACAGAGGGCCCTGGGCCTCGTGTCTGGCCCTGGGGCGAGAAGGCAATTGCATTAGAGGGAAACCGGGCACTGGGCATGGTTGCTGCGTGTTGGGGCACCCCGGTGTGGCCATGTGGGGAGCTGATCATGGACGGATGCCTCAACTGGTTGAAGAGAGGCTGGGACATGGCCACTTTGGAGAGGACTTGGTTCAGGACGGTGGCGGCCGCGGTGTTGTTGGTGACGGCCGTCTGTGCCAGCTTTAGCCGGTGGAGGGTGAGCTGAGCTTGCAGCTGAGCCAGCTGGAGGCTCGCGGGCGAAGGAAGCAGCGGGTTTGGGTTACTGACCGAGAACGGGGTCTTGTCCAGGAGCTTGGCGGCACTGCAGGGAGACAAAGGCCTAGATGCACAGCTGTTTTCCACCCAGGGGGACAACAGGCTGTTTGTTTTCCACCCAGGGGGACAACAGGCTGTTTGTTTGCAACAGGCCGTGGTCGCCCCTCCCATACAAACAAGACCCTCCCACACAGGCCCCACATGTAATCGAGTCTGCAAAAACCTATGCTCATACACATCAATTAAACAATTATTTTAAAACTCCAACAGAAAAATTCTTATATGGTATAATGTTCAATCTCACTGGTAATCAAAGAGATACAAATTAAACCATTAGAAACAAGTATTTGCCTAGCGAAGTAGCAAATATATATATATATATATATACACGTATATATAACTATATAGCCATATATATATCTCACAGCACTCAGTGCTGGTGAGATAAAGCAGAATGGATACGATATCAATGATAGTCTAAACTCGTGCGACTTTGTCCAAAGGTAGTCTGGCGACATGCATTCATTACAGCCATACTCTTTGACCCAATAATTCAATTCTATAAATCTAGCCTAAGAAAATGAGCTAAAATGCAGACAAAACTTGATACCCAAAGGTGTTTAATGATACTACATTATTTAAGAGTCCAATGTTGAAAGTTACAAATAACTGATAATAGTAGGGAGGGGAGTTTTAAAGTGAGTAAATTATAACATATTTATAGAATGAAATGTTCAGTAACCATTCACTACTGGTGCATACGTTTCTATTGTATTATGTAATATTTAAGACATTCAAAAAAGTGTTCCCGGGCTTCCCTGGTGGCCCAGTGGTTGGGAGTCCGCCTGCTGATGCGGGGGACACGGGTTCATGCCCTGGTCCGGGAAGATCCCACATGCCGTGGAGCGGCTGGGCCCGTGAGCCATGGCCGCTGGGCCTGAGCGTCCAGAGCCTGTGCTCTGCGACGGGAGGGGCCACGGCAGTGAGAGGCCCGCGTAACGCAAAAAAACCCAAAACAAACAAAAAAGTGTTCCCATCACCAAGCTTAAGACAGAAAACATGCCACCACACTAAGTCCTCCTTGGGTATCTGCTCTCCCATCCTCATCCTACACTCATCCTTGCCGGTCATAGGCTCCATTTTGCATTTGGTAAGGTCATCGTTTACAAAGGAAAAAAAAAATTAGTGACACGAGAAAAATCCATAGACTCTAATGTTAAATGAAAAAAGTAGTTTTCAAAATTGCACACAGAGTAAATTGTGTGTGTATATTTCTGCCGAACACATTTTCATCCTTGTCCTCATTTCACATCCAGAAGCAACAAGAATCATGTGCCCTTCAGTTCACTCTCAAACCCAACTAGCACAGGAAACAATCAAAAAATTACAAGTGAAGAATCTGAATTTGAGATCACAGGCAGTGGTGGGCTCTCACAGAATCTTATTTCGGGGGTGTTCTGTCTGACACGTGCCTTTCACGTGACCCCTGTTGGCTGGTTACGGTGTTTTCTAGACCAAAAATCAGGACCCGTGGACTGGAAAGGGAACAGACTTTCCCAGAAAATCTGGGACACGTGGTTACCATTGTCATGGCTCTTTTGTAAGACCCTATATTTCCTGGTCTTAAAGTCCCCTTCCGAGGAGTGGGTGCAATCAGGAAATGTGTTCGGGATGTTGATAAACTGGAATTCTCAGGACATTTTAATGGGAAGAATGGGACCGTGCAATTGAGATTGGGATTGCCATGGACAGCCCAGGCTGCACGTTCCGCATGTCTATGGCAGTGTGGGATAGAAACTGCAAAGCTGGGACACTTTAGACAAGGTGTCCACTGTCACATGCTCTGTCCCGTACAAGTCTGATGACAATGAAACAAAGGAGAAGGGCCAGAGGTAGGGACAGGCGAGGGAAAAAAGGGAGGTGTGTGGCATGTCACTCCTCTCCCACTTTGGGTTGGCGCGTTACATTGGTCCGAGAGAATGAGGGGAGGCAGGTGGGGGAGGCAGGTGAGTGGGAGAGATTCTCACATTTACTGCGACACTGTGTGGCCAGTGCTTTGCCTATGTTATCTCATGGGATCTCGCCATTAGTCCTATGGGCTACGGGTAACCTCACCCCAGTTTTGCAGGGCAAGAACCTAAAGCTCAGAGAGATTAGGTGATCTACTTAACGAATACCCATTGTTGGTGAGTACAGACCAGGGAGTCAAACCCCAGCCAGGCTTTGCAAAGAAGAGAAGGGGCGCAAGGTTAAGTACACAGCTCCTCAGCCCTCCCCGAGGACTTCTTCGTGGGCTGCTTCACTGTTTTGCCTAAAGTGAGTTCTCAGAACATTAGGCACACCCACATTCAAATTCAAGTAAAAAACACGCTTTGCAGCCAGACAAAAACGACTTTGTCTTACTCTTTCTCATTCTATGAGAGATCAAGAATTTGCTGTAAGTCATTAAAAGAGACAGGACCTTCACCCAGCCAGCAGCCCTGCTGTGCTCCAAGGACAACACAGGCTGGCTGCGTTTTAAGATACTGGGGGGCTGGTTAAAGGTCGTGACAGACCTTTTCTCCTCTGGGTAGTTGTGCTGGTTGCAGCCAAGCCTTGGTGGCCCCAGTGTGGCCCGGGCACAAATCATGGCAGCAGCAGAGTTGCGGAAGTGCTAACTGTCCACGTAGGCAAGAATATGAAAGGAAAGGGAGGGTGCTCTAGAGTCTGGTGATAGGTTTCTACTTGTGTAGTATTAAGCAGCTGAGCTTTGGAGGAGCAATTAAGCTTAACTCAAAACCCTGCCCACACAGTGCCAACCCTTCCTACCAGGGTTGTCCTGCAACGCAGCCTGTCCTTGCTAACAAGGCAATGATGAGGTGCCAACTTGGTTTCCATGAGAGAGTAGGACAAGGTTGGTTCCGTTTTTCCCAGAGAAGTCAACTGTGTTTTCTAAAACTGTGTTCTGGGCTGGAGGGAGCTCTTGCTGGAGATTCCCCTTTGCCTCTGAAAGGACACGCAAGGAAGAGCTGTCTTTCCAACTAGGAGAGCCAACCTCGCTGGGTATCTGTAGGTCAGCCACGGGAAACGAGTGCTTTTCTGAGGACAGTCCAGGTTACAGAAGTTTACTCATTCACATGCAGCATGAATTAAGAAGACTGGCTAGATTTTCTTCCCAACTTCTGCTTTGCCTAGCAAATTCCTATTGTCCTTAACTTGAATCAACCTTGAATGGAAGTGATTTCACAGGAATCATCAGAGCTAGATAACTTTATGAACCAAAGACCCTTCGATAAAAAAGAAAAGGCACTTTATCCTACTTATAAAAAGCCTTAAAATTCTTAGCCTATCAGCATTAATAACTTAAAATTCAGGTGCATATAACAATCATACTTCTGAGCCAAAAATTGGGGCATGTCGTCTGACACCCTAAAGGATAGGACAGAGGTCACCCTCCTGTCTTCCTTGGTTTTTCACTGTCACATCACTGCCTTATATTGAAAATAACTGCTTATGTGCCTCTCTCCCTCCACTAAACGTAAGCTCCACCAGGGCAGGGAGCACGTCTCGGAGATTCTTGCATTTTCCGGGCACACTGCCTCGCACTTGGTGGGTACTTGGTAACCGCCATGAACAGAATGAAGAAGGAAGATAATGGATGCATTATAGGAAGGAGAATCTAAATATATGCAGAAAACAAATGGATTTTGCTGTTGTATACAGCTTACACTTCATTCAGGTACAGAGCCACCGGCTTAGGGAGCTGTCTACAGTTCTCCATTCCAAAGCAAGAGTTCCAATACTCTCACTCCCTGTCCAAATCTAGGTTTTGAAATCAAATGGATAATCCCTGTGGTAGGCTGAATAATGAACACCCCCCCAAAAAAAAAAAATCTCTACATCCTAATGCCCAGAACCTGTGAATCTTACCTAAAATGGTAAAGGGGACTGTACAGATGTGATTAAGGATCTTGAGATGGAGAGATTATCCTGGATTATCTGAGTTGACCCAATGTAATCACAAGAGTCCTTATAAAATAGAGGCAGGGGGATCAGAGTCAGAGAGAGAAGATATAAGGATGGAAGCAGAGTCAGAGAGGAGAAAAGATGCTATGCTGCTGGCTTGGAAGATAGGGGGAGGGGCCGTGAGCCACGGAAATGCAAGTGGTCTCTAGAAACTGGAAAAGACAAGGAAACAAAATTTCCCCTCGAGCCTCCAGAAGGAACCAGCCTTGCTGACACCCTGACTTTGGCCCCGTGAGACTGATTTCGGACTTCTGATCCCCAGAACTGTAAGAAATTTAAATTTAACTGTAAATTACTAAATTTGTGGTAACATGTTACAGAAGCAATAGGAAACTTATAAAATCCACCAAGAAAATTAGATGCAAAAGAGGCTTCCACTCAGAGAGGCAGCAGTGGGTGTGGGGACATTGGCTGGATCTTTCTGGTATGAACTCTTGCCCCCAGAGATCCTGGGGAGCACAGACCATCTGACCCAAGATCTGAACACCTTCCGGGAACTTAGCCAAGAGCCAGAAAAACCCAGAAGTCTCTTCCTTTTCCGAGTCACATTTCTCTAAGCAGCTGGAGCAATGGCACCCTGGGAGAATTACAGACCCTTAGTGATCAAGTCATCCACCCCGCTCATTAACAAAGAAAGTGACTTGCCCAAAGGCACACAGTTGGGTGGCAGTAAAACCTCAATGAAAACCCAGAGCTTTCAAACCAGCTTCTAGTGCCTGACAGAATAGCCTTGCCTCCAAAAGCCTTAAGTTCCAGAACTATCTATTTCATCACCAAATTATCATCTCCACCCATATTTCCCTGTGGTCCTCCCCTCTGTTCAGTGAGATGCTGACTACCTTCCATATGCAAGGCACTTGCTGAGCACTGGGGAGGTGCAGAGATACAGGCCCTTCCTGGAACCCCTGTCAGCTCCAGAAGTGAGAGCAGGGATGCCCCCTTGTCTGGGGAACAGGTGGGGGGCAGGGTTCTATGCACCTGCCACATCCTCTTTTCTTCTAGGTCTTGTGCAGCAGCTCTGTTTGCAGTCATATGGTCAAACCTCATCTCTGGGCAGGAGGGAGTGCAGCCCAGTCAGGCACATGACCTGGGCATCCGGCACAGAGCTAAATACCTACCACACAACCCCACAGAGGGCTGGTCCACATTTGCAAAAGAAACAGCACAGCCGCTCTGATCCATCCAGGCCTCCACGAGGCTCACTTTCCCCAGGGCTGAGGTTTCTTTTCCTTTCCTGAGCCATTAATTGTAACAAAGAATTCACAGTGCAAAAAAAGAAGGAATTCACAGCGAGTAATTACATTAAAAACTTTGGTTCCCTGCTCACTTAGAAAGTTGGGTTTTTTGTTTGTTTTTTGGTTTTGTTTTTCAGTTAAGGCAGAATTTCTCTCAAGAGTTTTAGAAATAAAATACAACATAAAGGAGAACGAGTTGCCTTTATAATACTGGGAGATTTAGGAGCTCCAGATGAAAACTGTTTCTAATGGTTTAATCCCATAGTGTCAAATGGATGTGTGACATATTGCACCCCCTGGGACAGCCAACATCTGTCTCTAACCCTCACTCTTTGTCCCAAAGCTCTTTCACATTTTATTCTGAGTCCCCAGCAGGATGTCATGATGGATTAGTATTTGGGCACAAGAAGTGAGGCACTGTCCTTCTTCAGTTTGAGTCGGGGTGCTGGAAATTCAGCAAGATTTTTGTGACATAATCCATCCTGTTCTGAAAGGAAGGGAGGGTACCCATGACACAGACAGGGGCCGCAGGGCCTCTGCTCTGAAACAGACTCCAGCAAAGGGGCCAACGGGGCTTCACGAGTTTGATTCAGCCCACAGGGACTGAGCATCTATTCTGTGCCAGGCAAAGGTGCTAGGGATGGAAAAAGAGAAATCTTCCCGAAACCACAGGGGAGACAGGTCAACACAGAGAGGATGAATGTTCTGAGCTAAGCACAAAACAGTAAGGTACACCAGGAAGTGGTTCAAGCCTCAGACATTTCACAGAAATGTAACAAGTGAAAGAAAAGGCCAACTCAAGGGCCTTCCCTGAACTCTGAACAAAAACTTGCAAACATTCTGGCTTTATTAATCAACCTACAGATGCAAAGATGCATCAGCTGTTGGTGAAAGGCAGCTATAGGGTGAGTTGTGGTCAGAGACCCGGCTTCCGTCTGCCTGTTACTGGTTGTATGATGAGGGAAAGTCGCTTAATTTTTCCAACCCTCAGAATTTTCTCATCTATGCAAGAAGAAGAGTAATGTCCACCCAATGTGACCCAGTCCTGGACAGTCAGAGCCCCTGGCCATAGTGACTGGCTCAGGAATGGACACTCCTGGATACTGCTGGAGCTGTCAGGAGAGGGACACTTGTCTTCTTGTCAGGCCACGGCCAGGTTGCTCAACTGGCAGAATTTAAGCCACCACTTAAGGATGCCTGAGAATAAAGCCCACCCAAAGACGCTGGCCTGGAGACAGGGGCACAGGCCACTCCTGAATGTCTGCACAGGGATGCCTCATGCCGGCTTCCCCTGGATCTGCTTGGACTTTTCTTTCCATGAGCCAATGCATTTCCTTTATGTGCTTAATAAAAATAACAATGTAAAAAGAAAGCCAACCTACTTGAACCACCTGCATGGAATTCAGACGGTTCCCTCCATGGCCTCACGTTGACTCAAGAGCTCCCTGTCACGCCCCAGCTCCTTCTGCAGAGCAGAATGACCATACGGACCCAGCGGCTGGAGGCGAGGGGTTACTCAGGGGACGCTCGGGCAGGTACTTTGGTGTATCTGCTGACCAGAGAGACCTGCTTCCTGGAGGTTCGGGAAACAGAACGCTCCTCCATCCTCCGTGGACTAAGGGCCCCGCACTGTGGTCACGAGGCCACGTATGAATAGGGTGCCAGGGGAGAGGCCCTGCAAGGGTGTGGGCTGCAGGACTTTCTACAGGTTTGGAGAGCCGGCTCTGGCCACACAGGTGCTCCCGTGCGAGGGGACATAATGCCTCGGCCCTCACCTGGGAGCAGTTTCTAAGCCACGCCTTTCATTCCTCAGCACCTAACAAGCCATTTTTTGTTGTACTAAGAACTAGCTTTATTATGCAAGGCATTCATTTATCCCCCCAGGAGGAAAAGTTCTTTATTACAGATATGATGGTTCTCTGGTCTTCTTTCACTTGGAGGAGAGGTAAGTGTACATATTGGGCTGTGGGCTGCCCTGTACGAACCAGGGTGGGAAATCAGGCATCCTGGGTTCCAGTCGTAACTCAGCGCTTGTCAACTGAGTCACAGTGGACAACAGACCTTACCTCCCTGAGCCTCAGCGTCCTCAACTATGAAAAGAGAGGTCACAGTCTTTCCTCATTTACATTATGAGGGTTGATGCGGGATTCACTAAGGAGTTGTCAGAACGCTCTGGAAACTGTGCCATACAGACGTAAGGATGTGGCATTGGCCGAAGATTACTGGAAAGAGAACATCTTCTGTGTGATCACAGCACACTCTTCCCTTTCAGAAAACATTCCTCTACAGAGGAAGTGATATTTGTCACTCACGTCCTTGGAGATAATCTCATTGCCACTAGGATTCAGAGTAGAAAGAGGTAAAATCGATTCAGCCATATTAATGGAATACCAAGCATACCGATGTGATTGAGCTCTGCATCACACGTGGGGGGCGGGGATGGGAAGGGGCATTGCCCAGAGGCTAAGGGCACAGGTTTCAGAGTTTGTATCAACCTGGGTATGAATTCTAGATTGCCACGTATCAGCTGGTGACTGTGGGCAAATACTTATTCTCTCAGCCTCAGTCCTCATTATTAAAGCAAAGATGGTTATATCTGAGCTGTAACCTAAGCTATAGGTTTGTTCTGAGAGTTAAATGACAGGGTAGGCATAAACTGTTCCACACAGCTCCTACACACAGTAAGCAGTCGCTAAACCAATGCAGCAGCGAGCGGCACAACTACTAGACTTCTTACCACTGTCATTACCATTACTATTACTACCATCACCGTCATTGTAGTCATCATCAGGGCAAAGGGCAGGTGAGCTCTGCCAAGGCAGAGTGACAAATCTTCCTCAAAGACAGACAGAGATGGATGACAGAGAACACAAAGAGATGTAAACACAGAGAGAAAGGAAGTAAAAAAAAAATAAGAGTGGACATGTTCTGGGAGAGGAGAGAGCAGGAGTGCGGACTGGCACTTGGGGGGACACAGAGCGTTACCACAGCTGCTTGGTGAACTGGATAAGGAGTCAACAGTAGATCTGAAGGCCATGCAATAACGCAAGGACGCAGCTGAAGTTCAGTGGTATGAATGTGTGTGGACTCACAGCAAGCTCTGCCCTGGTAACGTTTGGCCATCCAGAAGCAGAAGCCAAGAACCGCAGCTCAGAGCATGGTGGCACCTACCCCAACGGGACCGGTCACATTTTCAGTAAGCACCATAACTTCCAAGATACACAATCAGGAATTTAAATTCACTTCCAGTTCAACACAGTCCCAATGAATATGCCATTTCTTCTCACATGGTAAGATACAAAATACCATCCGGATGAGAGAGCTCATGACCAGGCAAGAGAAGGTTTTCCAGGTTTGGTCACACTTTACGGAGCAACCAAATCAGATCAAGTGCACTGGTCAGGGTCAGGCTCAGGCTCAGGTTCAGGGTCAGGCCTTTGCTGGGTCCTGCCCTTCCATTGCCTCCTGGGAGCTGAACCTCAAATCATAAATTCTCAACTCGCTGTAACACCCTTAGAAGCTAGGTCAGGATATGAACCACAGGGAACAGCCCTAAGTGTCAGGTTACAAAGATGACCATGATGATACCGCAGTAATATTGGGGCTGAAGTTTACCCTGTAGCTAATTATCACAAGTGTTAAGAGCAAGAAGAGATCTCAGAGACTAGTTTAACACACTCATTCTACAGAGGAAAAAAGGGAAGCCCAAAGGACTCGCCATAACATGTGAACCAACCAAAGGACTTGCCATAACATGTGAATCAACCAAAGGACTTGCCATAACATGTGAAACAACCCAATTACACAGCGAGATAGAGGAGAGCTGGGACTGGAAGCCAGCGCTCATCCTCGTTCCTCGGGGCTCATGCAGGCACTAGGGTGTACCGTCCCCATCAGCATGCAACAGGTGAGTCTTCTTTCTGGGAGAAGAGTGAGATCACACACGCTTTTGACAGTGCTGTCTTCCTGGTAACAAGAGAGCTCCTGGATTATCACTTGAGAGGCCTCTGTGACTAATTTTGAGATGACTGGGTTCATGCTGGCATTATCCCATGTTTGGGTTTTAGCCTGACATTATCATATGATGATTCATATCACCATGACACCTCTTGGAATGATTCATAACAGCGATGATAATCCTATCATCTCTCTTTTGTTTCATATTTTTTAGTTGGAGTCTTAGTGTTTTCACCTCATTGGCTATCTGACCTCTAGGACAACCATATGGGTAGGTAAATCAAATATGACCATTTCCAGTTTATATTAAGAAGACTGAGTGAGACCAAGAAAGGTCAGAAGAATCACCAAAGGGCATCCAGGGACTAGGCTGGGACTTGAATGAGGGTCTCTTTACCGTAAGGCCAGTTTTCTATCCTCGGTTTCCACATTCATGAAAGGGAGCTTCTAAAACCACATTCCTGTACCTACTTCCTTGGATGCAGTTTTTTTGCTTGGGGGGGAGTTGTTTGTTTAAAGGTACTAAATATAAAGCTATTTCCTTTATTTTGTGTTTTTTTCTCCCAATTTATCATTTTCCAGCTTTATGAGTATATAATTAACATATAACATTGTATAAGTTTAAGGTACACATGTGATGATTTGATACATGTATATACTGCAAAATGATCACCACAGTAAGTTTAGTTAACACATCTAGGATGTGATGTTAAATAACACATTTGATACCAGATCACCAGCCTTTTGGTCCATTACACTCTGTACCACTTCAATCAGTCAGAATAAGATTCTAGGAACCTGGGGGACGTGCAGTCACAAAGCGGCAGCTAGTGATTTTATAACTGACAAGAGAGGGCCTGCCTTTCCTGCCGGAGTTATTAGAAGTGCTCAAGATGTGCAAAAGAGACCTGATAATGCAGCAACTGCGGAGAAAAGAATACACATCCTGCTAGTGTCATAACAGGAAAAGACTTAAAGCAGAGAGAATTAACGTCAACTTAACCACCAACAGCCAGATATTAGCTTTGTTTTTTCTTTTCCTTCCTTCTGTACCAATTTTCTTTCTTTAAAATATCCTTTATTTTATAAAACGATGGTATTGTAGGTGGTAATTTATTTTTCATATTCATATTTGTTTTGTTTTGAATTATAAAACTACAAAAATCTAAAGAATATAACCAATACTTACTAATTAACTGCTCATCACTCCAAATTAACAAATGCTACCATTAATGGGCATTTTGGGCCCAGATGTTTTTTATCAAAAAATAAAATTATACAGATAAAGCTGATATCCCCTTTGAGACACTGCCTAATTCCACCTTCATCTCACCAATAACATCTACATATGTGTGTATATCTATTTATCTATATATCTGTCAGTTTACCCATCTATATATAGAAAAATTATAAAAGTAAGAGACTTTTTCTGTACATGCATGAGCTCATAAAACAGCATGTAAGACTGGTTTCAGCATTTCCCTTAAAGAAACAAATGCATATTCTTCCAAGTTTCTTTTCACACACTGAAGATTGAAAGCAGTGTGGTGGAGTGAAGAAATTGGCGAGCTAGAACTCAGAAGACCCAGGCAAGGTCCCACAGCCGCCATTTACTCCCAGTGGGATTACATGTCAGTCAACTTCCCTTTTTGTGTAACATGAGAAAGCTGGATGAAAGGATCTCCAAGGCCTCTTCCACCTTTGAAATCTGATGACTCTAAAGTTTAACTTCCTCGTCTGTCAAACGGAGATAATAATGTCCACCCTGCTAGCTGTTACAAAGATCAAACATGATGTACAGGTGTTCTGCAAAGCACAGTGATGATAATAATAGCAGTTGAATAATACTGAATTATTATTATTATTACTCACAAATTGAGCTATTTTTAAGCTCCTGGGAATGCTTTTAAAGAAACTATTGTTATACTATAATTGTTATATATATCTTGGTTCAGATAGATGTGCTGCAGTCCAGCCAGCATGAAATAATTTAATTTCTTCTAACCCTCCTTTCTTGGGCAGGCAGTTCTACACAAGGAGAGGCTCTCAACTCTGTCTGTGAAGACTAAGTGAATGAAATACTAAAAGTGCCTCGCCATAAGACGCTCTCCTCTACGAAGCATGCCACAGACAGAACCAGCTTTCACAGTAAAATGCAGCTCAGAGCCATTCGGGACTAGAGTTGGTTTGCCTGAGACACAATTCTTCAGGAAATTCACGCAGAATTTCACTCATTTTGTGCAGGCTGAAATCAAGGCGGGTGATTTCACTCCCAGGGGTTAGGAGAGATCTGTTTTCTCAGTGACATAAGATACAGTGACCTCTCAACCCAAAAACTTTTCCAGGGAACAGCAGGGTCTTTTGGGATGGAAAAAGAAGCTGTTTTTTTAAGAAGCTGTTTGAAATGTATATTTAAGGGAATTCCCTGGTGGTCCAGTGTATAGGACTTGGTGCTTTCACTGCAGCACTTTCACTGCTGTGGTTCAAGTGCAATCCCTGATTGGGAACTAAGACCCTGCAAGCCGTGGGCGTGGCCAAAAAAAAAAAGTTGAAATGTATATTTTAAAACTGCTATATAAGTTCTCTATGAAGCCAAATGTTAATGTTTATACAAGCAAATGAAATAATTCGGGGTTTATAGGCCACTCCAGCCCCAGGGAAGAACAATGGGCACACGAACACCTTTGCAATATACTGCTCCCTGCAGCTGGACAGCCTCCCCGCTACTCTCCCTCACCTGGGTAACTACCATCCTTCAACATGCAGCTTAGATGGCACCTCCTCCAGGCAGCCTCCTCTGACTCCTGCCCCCATCCAGTGTGTGCTTGTGCCCCTTCGGTGAGCCCCCACAATGCCCCGCCGTTCTGCTAAGCCTCAGTTACACTCTAACCCCTACCACCCTCGCTACTAATTGTCTACTCCATCACGCATCTGATGTCCTCACACCCAACAGTCATTTTGAAGGCAGAAACTACATAGCCATTTCACGTCACAGTGCCTGGTACACAGTACGTGTGTGGAGCCAATAAACACATCTATACATGTACACACCTGCTCCGTGTGTGTGTGTGTGTGTGTGTGTGTGTGCGCGCGCGCGGAGATAATAGCTGTGTATCACATTCTCAATTTGTTTTCCTAGCTAAATGTGCCATGTGTACGCTGCTAAAAGGCTTTGAAGATGAAGCTCCGTGGAGAATGTAGATTAGACTCTGTCTTTGAACACTGTCAAAATTATGTAAATACCACCACCACATCAAGGATAAAATTCTAAAATATTCAACAAACAGACTTGTTGCCACATTTTTCCTTTTAACTAAGTCTGAAGAAAATGCAATTTCAGTGTGTGATCTGAGGAGATATGCGCCTAATCTACATGATTCTGAAATGAAACACATGTTCCAGGAATGGTCCCTATGTTTTCTAAACTTTATTTTCAGTAGTTTATACCACTGAGATTTTTCTGGTAAATGTACAAGGATGATTATAAAACTCAAGCCAATTTTAAATCAAAATAAAAATTTAGATTAATTTTAAAGAATTTAAGTTCTCGCTCAGTAAAGCTTGTCTTTTCCTAGAGTTGCCTGATTATTACCTGGACATATTAATCAATGTGATTTAAGCCAAATACTAGGAGTCCACATGAAACTGAAGAGGCAGTGTGGGGTATTTGGGGAGGAGGCCAGGAGAGACACTACTTTGGTTGTTAAGTAGACCCCCTTCTTAGACAGGCTCTGTCACCAATAATCGTACATGTTATTGCAGTCAGTTTACCCTGCAGACCTTAGTTTTCTCATCTGTGAAATGGGAGGGTCAGATGAGATAACATTTAAGGTTCCTTTATGCCTTGTGATTTCAGGATGGTGGGTGTTTTTCTAAAGCTGTTATTTATGGACACATGGAAAAGCAAGGATGATCTGGCCACAGTGTAGAGACAGGTTTCAGCCCGAGAGATCTGAGTTTCTAGCCTCTGTTGCTCCTCTAGTCCTGGGTGACTTCAGAGGCACTTAATCTCCACTTCGATCTGTCTGTGAAATAACAAGGTGAAACCAGAACAGTGATTTTCGAGTGTTGAAAATCAGAACATCAGGAAAATCAGGGGCATCAGGAAAGTTTCAAAACACAGATGCTGAGCTCACCCCAGTCTCTATCTTAGGAGGTCTGGGTTAGGACCTGAGAATTTGCATTTCTAAAAAGTCCAGGCGATTCTGATGCTGCACTTTGAGAACCACTGAACTAGACGATCTTGAACCAGTCTTCCAACTCTAAGAATCTATGGTGAGTTATAAGGAATTTAGTAACAGCTGTATTTTTTAGGAGCCGCCTCTATCTACTAGTTGTGCGGTGCCCCAGGAAGGGGCTTCCTTTTCCATGCAAAGGAAAATTGTGATTATTCTTATACCTGTCTTCCTTTAAGAGACTCAGCCCACATGTTCAACAACATTTGGCCTCCTGGAATCAAAACACTCAAGGTTCACAAACCTCAGGTAATTTAGTTGGTAGACTGATTGGCTCAGTGTCATGTTATCTTTGTTGAACAGGAAGAAAACATACCTCCATTTACACTGAGTTCACTAACACAGAGAACAGAAGAATCAGACTGCAGAATGTCAAAAGTTCTTTAGTCAAAAGCAACATCATCATGAGAAAGTCCACCTTCCAACTCACCCTAGGCTTAAAAAAAAAAAAAGGCTTTGATAAAATCATCTATATCACTAGATTTCAATGGCACTGCAATTACTTGAGGTGTTTTTTAACGTACTGATGCCCATTTAATGTACTGGGTCCCATTTCCGGAGACTCCTTTTCACCCTAGGCATTGGAATTTTTAATAGCTACCCGGGAGACATTGTGAAACAAAGTTTGAGATTCACCAATTTCTAAAGGAATAGAATCAATCTGTTCTTCATTACTCTGATCCCCACAAGCCGTTTTTGTCACTACAAACAGCATGACCATTTGTCTTAAATTATACTTAAGAATAAACACTGAATTTTTTATATGCCCACAAAGGGTCACAAACACAGTGGGTGATCAGTCGATATTTCTTAGCTATACTGAAGTGTCTTTCACACAGTTCAAAAAATATTTTTTGTGGCAAGACTGCCCCAGAGTACATATACAGTTTCTGCTTTAGGAAGCCGGGTGAGGTTTGCTGGGGAATGACTGTTGCCTTCTAAATTATAAGCTCCTTGAAGACATCCACATCCTAAAATCTTTCAAATTCCTGAGTGTCTGTCTGGCTCAGGGCCGGGCAAATTAGAGGCACTGAACAAACACCTATTCAACTCACTTGAATTTACGACTGTCTCTAGGCCTATGGGAACAGAGACCTTAGCAGAATATGCTAAGTGATTCATTGTGGAATATGAGGTATATGTTTCAGGGCATGTGCTGGGAATGTGCCCTTTTTAATTCCTTAGAGTAAATTCCTTAGAGTAAATGAGAATCTTATGGTTGGGACTTTTTAAAACACCATATAACTATTTATTCGAGAAAGCAGATGGAAGTTTCTGGTGCCTTAAGAAACATACCTTTATGACTACAGCCAACTAAACACAGCTGCCACCCAAGGCAGAGAATATTCTATGTAGGTGACTTCTGGCTTTTGCCTCTGTTTTGCAAAGCGGTGGTCGTACGAAAGTTACTGTGGAGAGGAAACTGAAAGCAGCAACAGAGGGACAGGCCCATCTCGGTTTCACGTGCACATGCCCTTGTAGATATTTTCTCAAATCGCCACAAATTAAACCTGTGCTTCGGATCCAAGCAGATTGAGAACTGTCTCGGCTGAGGCAAAAAAAGAATGGTTAAAACCTGATGGCTGGCTTTTCACTCAAAACTGCTCTCCAGCCCTTTCCCCTGCTACCCCCATTGCTAATTAGGGGCAGCCGAGGCTTGACATGTACACAGTTCTCTATAGTAAAATTGATTATTATATTACTATGGAAAATAAGGAAGTCATTTCGTTCAAAATATCAAATTCCACAAAATCATACGTGGCAGCTGTTAGTGTATGCATGTGGGGGAGGGGTGAGTGTGTGAAAGTATTAACCTCTCCCCTTCAGTTTTCTGACATCTTGGCAAAAACGTGCAGAAAAGGAAGAAAGGAAAAAAAAAAGATTCCAACACATGTAAGGCAGAAACCAATGGCAAAGCTACACATGGATTTTTTTAAGGTTAAAAACATTCCCATGATGTAAGATACATCATACACACCATTTTACGAGAGTGTGGATTTACTCTGACACGCTTGCAAGCAGAGAACCAGCATTCCTCTCCCGAATATGTCAAAGCGACTTTTAATTGCAACAGATAAAGAAACGAGGTGAGTCACGTTTGGTTGTGCTTGAGCCTGCTAACAGATCATCACATCCATGTCCAAATACGTCCCCTGAACCTCATGACAGAAGCTTATATACTTGCTTGTTTGCTTGCTTGGGGACCATTAAAATAGTCGTGTTTTGAAATGTAATTTACTTAAAGATCCCTAAAGTTGCTGAAATGCATATCACGGCTCCTTCAGAGGTGCTCAGAAGCAACTTTCATGCATTCTTTTCTGGCAAAATATTCCTGCTCATGAATCCTAACACAGCACTCCCCTCCGGTTCATGAGTCTGACTCTATACTCAACAGATACGAGACATTTCAAATGCCTTAAGGTTCATTTTCCATCATAGACAAATTCCAGCAATTAACACAAAACACCTCAACCTTAGGAAACCCCCATTATTCATAAGATTTCAGGATTTCGAAAATGCCCCCTTACATTCCCTCCGATCTGGTGATAATGCGATCTGGTGTTAATGCAATCTGTTTTCCCGTAGCCGTACGACTTTTCTTTATAAAGAGTTTAGTAACCAGCATAAAAAAAGCATCTACACTTCCTTCATACTGGGATCGCTGATTTCACTGGGGTCATGAGGAGCTGTTGTAGGTCACATTTACCCTGCTGCTGTGAATCATTTATTACAACTTTTTTAAACAGGAAGGGGTGGGGATACAGGCAAATAGCATACTCATGCACAAATGCTTAGCGCCAAGAACATGGTCAGAAGTGCTGCCCGGACTAAAGAATTAAACAAAACAAAACAAAACAAAAAACAAAAAACCCCACCAAACCCTTGATTTCCTGCTTGGGCTGGGGAAAGGTAGGATGACGTCATGCAACCTTACCTTTTGGAAAAAAGAGCACGGCTCCTGGCACGGAGCGCTCACCTGAGGCCACTGAAGCCGGGAATCATTTTGGGTGTCGCGTATGTGCCTCCCTAGAAAATTCCAATAACATTCTACCAGCTTTCCGCATGCCAGTCATGACAAGCGTCCACTTAGACTCTCCCTCCCGAGTCTGGGAAGGGGCAGAGGAGGGGGAATATGAACGAGGGAGCTGGCGAAAGAGAAAGAGAGGTCCCAGGCACCGCGCACCCGGCTGGAAGGGCAGTCACATGCCGCCAGGAGCCATTCCTGCTGCATTACACATGCTGAGTGTAAATGGCAAACAATATCAGTCGATGTTTATGCCACATGTTCTCAGCCTCTTCACATATCAACACCCAGGCCAGCTCTATGCAGACAGGACTCCTGAGACCACTTCGGAAGGAGGGAGTCTGGTGCTAACCATGAGTCCATCTTTAATAAAACTCCAAAGCCTTCAGTCCTGGTTTACTTTCCTATTTTTTGTGGGTGGTGGTGGTGATGGTGGTTTGTCTGTTTGTTTGTTTACTTGCTTGTTTTTGACTCTGGGTTTTCACGTGTGACGATTTAGTCCTGAAGGTCCCCAAAAGGACCCCATAAGGACCCTTAGCGATGTAGCCACCTCAGACAGCACGGTCACACTGACTCCCAACCCGCAAAACGCCTGAACAGCTGGCCCCTCTTTTTTATATTTTTCTGGAGCAGGAAGAGATGGGGTGAGGTGACCCACCGTTTCACCTTCCCAAGTAGTAACTGCAACACTTTGCAGCAGGAAAAACAGGCTGCCTTCTGCTCTAAGCAGGGGCCCTTAACTGGGGGAGAATTTCCCCCAGGGTATGCTGCAGACATTTTGTTTCAGAATTGGGGGCGCTACTGGTGTCTACTTGGCAGAGGCCAGTGGTGCTGCTAAAATCCTAAACGCTCAGGACAGACCCATAAGCAAGGATTACCAGCCCAAGATGTCAATAGTGCTGCAGCTGAGAAAATATCCTACAGCTAAGTACTTCTAAAAGTCTTGCAAAAAATATGACACCAAGAAGGAAAAAAAAAAAAAAAAAAAAGGAAGAAGGAAAGAAAGGAAGAGAAGAAAACAAAGCCAAGAAGCCCCTCTCTGTGAGGCACTGACTGAAGGTCATGGGTCCCGGGATGGGCTGGGCCTGACTTACAGTTTAATTACTTAGGAACTTGCTCACTTTTCTCTTCCGGAGCCATCATTCTCCTGCCACTTTTCTTCCTCTTCTCTTTCCAAATCTCACACTGTCATACTTAATCCAACCAACTAAACCTTCACGTGATTTTCTAAGTCAAAGCTGCTGTCTGCAGGTACCTAATTGCCAGGTTACATAGAGCAGCCATCGCCCCTTTGTGCCCTGCCCGGACCATCTGATGTTCATCTGTGATGGCCACAATCCAGTATAACACCCTCTCAAAACTATTCAGGAGGGTACACCTTTTACAGGGTAAAACCTCCCCGAAAGAGCTTAGAAAGGACTAGAGATTAAAGCTCACAACATTCTCCTATTTGACTGAGACTCCTTGGGGGGGGCTGGGGGATGGTCACCAGCATCAGGGAGGCTGCCCTCCTGTTAGGACTCAGTGTGTGACGTTCCTGCAGCCACTGAGAAGCCTGTCTGAACAGACGGCTCCCAACTGCCCACCAAAAGCCAGTCCACCGCCCACTTGCCCACTGAGCTCCTGGAGAGCCTGAGGGCTCTTTCTTCCTAATTTAGTCACAGCCCACAGGCTGCCCCAGGCACCCTGGCTCTCTGCCGCTCACTCAGTCACAGACACCTAAAAGCGCCAGTCCCAGATCCTGACCCACGGGATCCAGCCAACCTGGCCACAGCCGTACTTCTGCTCAGGCCTTGGGCCCCTCCCATGATCTACTAGGTCTCCCCAAGGCACAAGGCTAGGCTCCAATCAACCATTGAACATTTTGCCCTACCTCTGTCTCTGTCTCATTTCATTATACTTGGGACTTTCTTAGAATAAGAGTTTACTAAAAGGCACTCCACCACACACATCTCCTGAAATCCGTATCTAAGCCTCTGCCCTCGCTTGTCCCGAAGGAGAAGCAGTGGTGTGTGGTTAAGAACGCAGGCCCTGGAGCCAGACAGCGCAGGCGGCCACAGGAAATGGGACGAGGACTGTGCCTACCTCCAGGGTTATGGAGGAAGGTGTGTGTCCAACAGCCCAGGGCCTGGGGCAATCGGCGCCGGCTGAGGATGTGCAATTGTGAGCTCCACGGCATGATACACTGATGGTGAACTTAATTATTAAGGAAAAAAGTGCCCGATACATGGCCTGGAATGCAATTCCCAGGAGAAGGAAAAGTCAGTCCTTAGAATGAGCCCCTGTGATGGTGCAGTCCTAGTTCTTACCCAGAGATTAGGACACAAACCCTGGCCCCACTTGAAATGAAGAGGCACAAACTGACCATCACAAACTGAAATGTAGTAAGCATATGTTGAGCACCTACTGTATACCAGCACTGGGCCAGGCAAGGAGGGAAGGAGGAACAAGAGGTCATACTGAGGGTGGATATGCAAGGCATTACACTACCCACACATTCTCTTGATCTTCACAAGTCTTAAAAAAATAAGATCACTATCCCCACTTTATAGGTGAGAACACTGAGGCTCCAAACGACTGGGTAACTTACCCGAAGTCCCAAAGTCAGTATGTGGTGTTTTGAAAAAGGTCTGCTTGATTCCAAAGGCCTTGTCCTTCCACTAAAACACCTTCCGCTGTGCAAGGTGAGTTGTAAGTGTGAATAATAGAGTAAAATAAGATGAATGCTGCAGGTAAGGTGTGTTCCAAGTGTCATAAGAGCAGGACGGGCTCATAATTTGTGGGGCCCAGTGAAAAATGAAAATATAGGATCACTGTTCAAAAATTGTTAAGAATTTCAAGATGGCAGCAGAGGAGCATTAAACCTTCTAAGCAAAGGGCCCTATGTGAACCCATACCCACAAGGCCTGTCCTGAAAAGGAGGAAAGAGCTCAGAGAGGGAAGAGGAGGGGTGGGAGACTCATCACCCACCCACCTTGACGGCAGCGATTCCCAGAGCACCACAGCCCAAGGCCGCTGGCTGGACATCAAGCCTGTCCTTGTTTTCTCGGCTAATCCTTTCTCCTGCTACAGAGCCAGCATGAACACAGCGGATGGGAAGGGTTCAGTGGTGGACCTTGGGCTGGGAGAAGCAAAGGCAAATCTGGCCCGGGTGAATGCTGCTACTTATTATGAGACTATGAGTTCCTTGAGGTGACATGATGGAAAGGGATGATTTGGCCCCCACTCCTGGGGCGACGTGCCAAAGGGGGTGGTGTAGTGACCCTCAGTGGAAGGTGGGCGAGGGGTTACACACAGTAACATAACAAGAGACACACCTGACAGGGGTATACAACCCATGGGTGAGGGATGAAGGCCGTGGAAGGTTGAGAACCGAGTGTAAGGAACTCTCACCTGGGAGGAGGGAAACGCGGGGTCTGCACCTGGCTTCAGTGTGTGACCTCCAGCCCATTACAGAGTCCTTGTGGCTCAAAACACCCAAAGTGCCAAGCACACAGGAACTTAAGGGCATACCATGTGGCCATGAAACGTGAAGTCTGCGGTCCACTTGCTATGTAATGTAAAATTAAAAACCAGTGCTGTTGGGAAAGCTAGACAGATGCATGTAACTCAATGAAGTTAGAACACTCCCTCACACCATACACAAAAATAAACTCAAAATGGCTGAAAGACTTAAATATAAGACAGGACACCATGAAACTCCTAGAAGAGAACCTAGGCAAAACATTCTCTGACATAAATCACAGCAATGTTTCTGTAGGTCAGTCTCCCAAAGATATAAAAATAAAAGCAAAAATAAACAAATGGGACCTAATCAAACTTATAAGCTTTTGCACAGCAAAGGAAACCATATACACAATGAAACGATGACCTATGGACTGGGAGAAAATATTTGCAAATGATGCCACTAACAAGGGCTTAATTTCCAAAATAACAAACAGCTCATACAACTCAATAACAAAAAAAACCAAACAACCCAATCAAAAATGGGCAGAAGACCTAAATAGACATTTCTCCAAAGAAGACATACAAATGGCCAACAGGCACATGAAAAGACGCTCAACATCGCTAATTATCAGAGAAATACAAATAAAAACTACAATGAGGTACCTGACACCAATCAGAATGGCCATCATCAGAAAGTCTACAAATAGTAAGTGCTGGAGAGAGTATGGGAAAAAAGGAGCCCTCCTACACTGTTGGTGGGAATGTAAATCGGTGTAACCACTATGGAAAACAGTATGGAGGTTCCTTAAAAAACTAAAAATAGAGCTACCATATGATCCTGCAATCCCACTCCTGGGCATATTCGGAGAAAACTCTATTCGAAAAGATACATGCACCCCAAGGTTCACAGTAGCACTATTTACAAAAGTCAAGACATGGAAGCAACCTAAGTGTCCATCAACAGATGCATGGATAAAGATGTGGTACATATATGCAATGGAATATTACTCAGTCATAAAAAAAAGAATGAAATAATGCCATTTGCAGGAATATGGATGGACCTAGGAATTATCATATTAAGTGAAGTCAGCCAGAGAAAGACAAGAATCATATGACATCACTTATATATGGAATCTAAAATGTGATACAAAGGAACTTATTTACAAAACAAACAGACTCGCAGACATATAAAACAAACTTATGGTTACCAAAGCGGAAAGGGCAGAGGAGAGATATTGATAAATTAGCAGTTTGGGATTAGTAGTACAAACTACTATATGTAAAATAGATAAACAGCAAGGTCCTACTGTATAGCACAGGGAACTATATTAAATATCTTGTAACAACCTATAATGGAAAAGAATATGAAAAAGAATATTTATGTATATGTATAACTGAATCACTCCGTTGTACATCAGAAACGAACACATTATAAATCAACTGTACTTCAATAAAAATAAATAAATAAAAATTTTTTTTAATTAAAAAAATTAAAAGCCAGTGCACAAAATTGCATATATGTTATGGTTCCGGACATGTAAAAGGCAAAATAACCCTTCGGTAGGAAGAAAAAATATTAAAGAACACACCAAAATGTTAACAGGAGTGGCTGTGTTTAGATGGTAGAATCTCAGGTAACTGTTTCCTCCTTTCTCCTTTTGTAAATGTTCCAATTTTTCTCTAATAAACATGTTTATTTTTCAGGGCAAAAAAGTAATTTTTTAGAGACAAATGAATTCAGTTGGGCAGATACTGCCCCATCTAGCTTATAAGGACCTATGAGTTCCTGTATATTAAGTTGTCTATCACGGCCTCTTTGCCAGAGCACACACCTCTCTCCTGGAGAACCATATGCCAGAAGGTAAGGGCAAGACACCTGGAGAAGCAGGCATCCGCGTTTGTCCTCTCATGAAGGCCCAAGCGCACAATCCAGGTGCGTTTTCACACTTGTACCGGGAAGGCACTTGTACAAAGCAGGCAGAGCAAGCAGCACGTTGCTCAGGGGTCAACAATGGCGCATTTTATGACCTCAGACTCCTCACTAGAGAGATCAAGGTCGCCAGCATCAAGACAGCTTCGTGGCACATGCCGCAGTTCAAAGTCCGCAGCCTCCTGCCCTTTCCCACTGCTGGCTTGGGGGTGGGGAGGGGAGCTCTGAGTTCACTGCAGACGGCCAGGCAGAACCGAGGGGAAAAGGCAGGGTCACAGCTCAATCCCCGGAAGCTGGCTTGGGCCCATGGCCTCAGTCCTATGTACCGGTCAGGGTGGTACTAAGTAACTGTACCTCCTTTGGGGTGTGCAAGTGCAGAGAGAGTGGTAACCAATGACTAGTCCAGGCTGGACCTGGACTAGAGACTATAGCTGGGCCTCCTCTAATCTTCAGCACACTGACCCTGGAGCGGCCACCTCATCTCTGTTTTCAGCTGAGAATCTTGCTGGAGATGAATCTCCACCTGCACTGGAGGGGCAGAGCTGGTCCCTGCCACTCCCCGCCCCCCTCACCCGCCCCAGCCCCGGGATAAGCCAAGAGCTGCTTGGAATAGCCCGATGCTTGCAATCGGTACAGAGGCTTCCATGGCCTAGGAGATCCCAGTGCATGTGCGGCATGTGAGAAAACCGCTGCAAACATTCCCGGAGCCTTTCTTTGTCACTCCTCTCCTCTCCTCTCCTCTTTCTTAACCCTTTGAACAGAAGTGGAAAATTACGGTGAAACTCTCTCGAAAGACCAGTTTCTCTTTATAAGCAGGGCTGACTGTGCCATCTTTAGCAACAGGGTTGGGGGAGGGGGGAGCTAAGCCAGAAAAGATGGGGCCTCAGGCCCCTGGGATGAATGAAAGGCAGTAAGAAGAATGCAGAGGGACCCCTTAAAAGAGCAATAGCAGAGGTTCCAGCCTCTGGTTACAAAAAGATGCAAGGAAAGAACAAAGACAGGATTCATTCCCAGAATGAACAAGTAAGGCCTAAGTAACAGCTACATCCTGCACAGACAAAGGCCAGCCCCAGCCCGTGAGTTGAGGAAACCAGTTAAGAGTTGTGAGTCAGACAATGTGGGAATGAGCCCTTCTTAAAGGAAACAGGTTCTTTGTTGGGCCGGGGTTTTTAATTCCCATCTGGTTAACTGTTGTTCCTCTGTGGGTTCTCCAGTGACCCACAAAACACAGGCAGGAAGCAATTTTTTTTTTCTTTTTTTTTTTTTTGCGGTACGCGGGCCTCTCACTGTTGTGGCCTCTCCCGTTGCGGAGCACAGGCTCCGGACACGCAGGCTCAGCGGCCATGGCTCACGGGCCCAGCCGCTCCACGGCATGTGGGATCTTCTCGGACCGGGGCACGAACCCGTGTCCCCTGCATCGGCAGGCGGACTCTCAACCACTGCGCCACCAGGGAAGCCCAGGAAGCAATTTTAAGTTTTCCAGATTTGCTCTTTGAAGACTGAGCCCAGTTTCCAGACATAGATCCCATGCTGGGTTCTCAGGGGGACCATGTCCTCAGGACCTTTGCACAATCTGTTCCCTGTCCTTGAACGTCCTTCCTCTAGATCTGCACTGTTCAAGAGGATAGCTATTAACACACGAAGCTGTTTAAGTTATTAATATTAAATACAACTTAAAACTCAGTTCCTCAGTTGTACTAGCCACATTTCAAGCATTCAGTAGCCACATGGGACGAGCAGCTACCACACTGGATGGTATGTAACACCGCCAGCACTCAGAAGGTTCTACAGGACAGCACTGCTTCAGATCTTCATGTGACTGGTCCCTTCTCAACCTCAGGCTCCTGTGCTACAGTCCCCTTCCCAAAAAGGCCACCTCAGACCTGGGAACCTAAAGGACATATGGCCACTCTGTCCCCTTATCCTACCTTTGTCAATATCTGAAATTATCTTGTTTGTTTTGTGCTTTATTGCCTATCCTTCCCCTGGAATATAAGCTCCATGAGAACAGGGAGCTTATCTGCCTCTTCTGTTACTGCCTGCCCAACGCCCGTACCTGGCACAAGCAGAAGCTCAGTGAATACTGTTGTATAAATGACTCACAGTAGGGTTTACCCCAACACTCAGGGATCAGAGAACACCAGCCACCCAACAGAGCTGCAGCTTATCTTCCAATGGGCCAAGATGACGTCCAAGCATGGGCCCATAAGAGCACCTGGGGAGACTGAGTGTTGCAGGGGTGCCCAGGTAGTAGCAGAGAAGCCCAAACCCAACCTTGTCCTGATTCTCCTCCAAGAACACTGATTACCTTGTGTCACTGCTATCAACCCGTCAACAGCGCTGTGCCCAACACACTTGCACTGTCTTCCTTCTCTGCTTTTGTAAAAGATCAAAATAACCTCTAACATAGTATTAGATACTCTCCAACAGGTGATCACTTTTCCTCCACATGTACGTACAAAAGCAAGTAATACAATGAGATTTATCCTAAGTTTAAGGAGTTGATATTTTAAGACTCTGCATACTCTATGAGTGCTTTCTGATGCCTCCTCTGGGAGAAGAGAAGAAGGAAAGGGAGGAGGAGGAGGGGGGAGAGGAGGAGGGAAGGTAGAGGGAGGAGGGAAGGTAGAGGGAGGAGGGGGGAAGAGGAGGAGGGGGAGGTAGAGGGAGGGGGAGAGGAGGAGGGGGAGGTAGAGGGAGGAGAAGGAGAGAGGAGGAGGGGGAGGGAGAGGGAGGAGGGGGGAGAGGAGGAGGGGGAGGTAGAGGGAGGAGGGGGAGAGGAGGAAGGGGAGGGAGAGGGAGGAGGGGGAGAGGAGGAGGGGGAGGTAGAGGGAGGAGGGGGGAGAGGAGGAGGGGGAGGTAGAGGGAGGAGGGGGAGAGGAGAGGGGGAGGGAGAGGGATGAGGGGGGGAGAGGAGGAGGGGGAGGTAGAGGGTCCAGTCTACTACAATTGTTTTGCTATTTATATCAATTAAAATTTAAATGGCAAGAGTATTACATTCAGCAAAACATGATCCCCATGGCCAAACGCCAGAGGAGTATAAAGATATAAAAGTTGGACAACATACCACGTGTCACATGTTACTGAACTTACACAACAAGTTGAGTACAGAAGTCGCCCTTGTTTGGGATCAAAAGACTCAGCAGGACAATCAGAGGAGCAGGACATGGAAAAGAGCATGTGCAATGAAAGAAGAGTAACGAGCAAACAGAAAACAAAAATAAAAGCAAGCGGAATCTGTGCTCAGAATCAAACTAGGAAGGAATTCCCATTGTCAAGGAAGTTGGCGGCTGGAAACTAACAGCCTGATGAGTGCTTGCCAAGAAAGAGAGGGGCAGCTTGGTGAAGCTTTCGAGTGTAACCTCTAATTCTTGCTGAAGAAACAAATCTGATTTTAAGCTGGTTTCTCCTTAAAGGCACATGTGGCATTTGTCTAGTGAAGTTCTACCTGCTCTCTTAGTGGCATTAATTAAAAAGTGCATCAAACTCATCTGTGTAGAACAATGCAGAACAGTGACTTTTGAGCGAGCTGGTGAAGAGAACACATCTTTCACTCCAGCCATGTTTTATTAATCAAATTCCAATATCCATTCTAAGATGATTTCCAGGAAATTGAGTCTATTCTGATGCATAAATCATGAATGAATTTTTGTTTCTTTGCGTGAAGCTTGGTGATAGGCAGCAAGATTGGTTTCCACCTTTCTCCACTTTGTCTTTTACTAAGTCTTAAAAAGAGAAGCACAGCCACCTTTATACTTGACCAAAGGATGGGCCTCCTCCAGGTGGAAAGGTCACACTCACAGATATGAACCCAGATTGGGGAGGGATGCTCACTGAAGTGTGGGGAAGGAGAAGAACCCCAGCCAGCCCGGCCAGCCGAATCAAACCTCATGAGCAATGGGATGACAAGCACCACAGATGGCTCTCACAGTCAGCCTCAGGGGCCCCCCCTAAATCTCAGTTTCTTTCTTAGGTGACCATTCTTACTTAATTCTTTGCAAGATTTTAAGCATCCTGGGGGCAAGGATACCACAATACCCAGCATGCTGCTTTCCAGACAGTAGAAGTCCGCTAAATGTTTTATGAATCAACAAATGATTTACAAGCTTTTCCTCATGTTGACTGTCATTTCAGAGGCTTCCATCCAAATCTGGGATTGGAGGACCAAGGGGTCAAAAATTCATTCTTGACATTTGGGATTTAAAGTTTTGAAAGCTTGATCCAAGACCAACTGGCCAAAGCGTGATGCTGAGGGCTGGCCAAAGACTGGACTCGCAAACCTGGCCCGGGCATATCTACTTATCCACGGCCAGAGTCAGGAGTCCACCTTCACTGTCACAGACACACGTTGCAGTGCTAAGGCATCAGGCCATGAGAGAGGAGGCTGCTGACTAATGCTGTCTCTACCGTCTGAATCAAAGCCAGCTGCCCTCACAGCTGCCCCGGATTTGAAAAAGCTGGACCTTGGCCATCACAGGGCAGCTCAGGACCAGGCTGAGGTGTCAGGGAAACCAGCTAAGAGTGGTTTTCCTTTGGTGGTTGTTTTTTCAAGGCAAGGATGCAACTTATTAGCCAACCAACTGAAGTTACCCCTTGAGGAAAGAACAAGTGGTGTCAAGCAAGATGAGCTCTTCAATTTCATAATGTCACTGGATCACTCCATCAAAATCTCACACCTTTTTTCCCCCAAAATCTACACCAGACCAGTCTTCCACAGGATGACGACTAATCTCTTAACACACACACACACACACACACACAAAACTTGTGGGCCCACCTTCCCTTGATCTTTCGGCACTATAAATTTCCTAAAGGTAAATACAGTGCATAATTGTACACAATAAACATATAAACATAGAACAGCTGTTTCCCACAGGGCAGACTAGGTAGGGGATTATTCAGCTAAATCCTCTGGCTGAAAAACACTCTGGATAATCACCTTTAAGCACTCAGGAGTGGAAAAGATAGTGCAGCCCTGCCAGGCCAATTTGCGGGGGAAGCTTGAACTCAAAGAAACTTCAGAATTATTTGAGTGCCCAAGTTGCTTTCACCTTGAAGACACTGGAGGGGTAAGGGTGACAGGCAACCAGGCAAGGAGTACATTCAGTGTAAAGACTTATAGGACACTTTTTCCTGCATGAAGCAGGGTCCCAGAGTACACTCTCAGAATTAGGGTAAACCTGAACTAATCTGCTACTTCCTATTCCTCCCCAACCCCACAGGCCAAGAGAAGGTTGCTCTGTACTTAAGTAGAGCAGGAGAAGGAAAAGGAAGGGGGATAAAACAATCTTGAGAAGATGTGGCCATAGACCTGTCCTCACACACATTTCACCCCAGGAATGTACAGCACAGATGGGCAATGAATTTGGTTTGATGTGGTCCCCAACTTGTAGCGCCCTAAAAGCCAGCCATAAGGAGGAAAGTACACTTATGCCAAGCCTCAGAAAATCCCCACAAATAATGTTTCAAGGGCAATGACTAGCAAAACAGTTAATGATAATTGGATGCATAGGGAAATAAGGCAACATTAGTGAGAACCAGTATAAACAGCTGAGAACAGAAACACACCTGGACAGGCTTCAGATATAGACTTATTAAGTTTAAATATGCTTACCACATGAAAAAAAGGAAACTACAAGTTTGCAAATATCTGCAGGGAAAAAAGCAGTAGAACGTGACTTAGCAGATCTGGAAGAGAATCAAACAAAACTTCTGGAAAGGAAAAATACAATAACAAATTAAAATTTCTATAGAAGTGTTTGGCAGCAAACTGAAAACAACAGAAGAGAGAATTATAAACCAGAGGTTAGATCAGAGGAAAATGTCCAGAATATAGCAGAGAAGAGTAAAAGTATGGAAAACAGAGAAGAGTGAGTTTACAACGTGAAGGATACAGTATAAAGGTCCAACATACATTTCACTGGAGTCCCAGAAGAGGAAGAGAGTGAGGTCGGGCTGAGAGAATTCTGAGGAGATAATAGCTAAGGATTTTCCTGAACTATTGAAGGACACCACAGATTCAAAAGACCCACAGACTCCCAAACAGAATAAATATAAAGAAATGTACACCTAGACGCAACATGGTGATCAGTAGTCACAGCTATCAAAACCAAGATTAAAATATAGATTACCTTAAAACAAATGATGGTTAGACTGAGATGATGTCTCAACATCAAAAATGGAAGCCAGCAAGAATATACAATGGAGAAAAGACAGTCTCTTCAGTAAGTGGTGCTAGGAAGACAGGACAGCTACATGTAAAAGAATGAAATTAGAACATTCTCTAACACCATATACAAAAATAAACTCAAGATGGATTAAAGGCCTAAATGTAAGATGGATACTATAAAACTCCTAGAGGAAAACTTAGGCAGAAGAGTCTTTAACATAAATTGAAGCAATATTTTTTTGGATCTGTCTCCTAGAATAATGGAAATAAAAACAAAAATAAACAAATGGAACCTAATTAAACTTAAAAGCTTTTGCACAGCAAAGGAAATGATAAGTGAAACGAAAAGACAACTTACAGAATGGGAGAAAATATTTTCAAATGATGCTACCAACAAGGACTTAATTTCCAAAATATACACACAGCTCATACAGCTTAATATAAAAAATAAACCCAATCAAAAAACGGGCAAAAGACCTAAATAGACATTTCTCCAAAGAAGACAAACACATGGCCAATGGACACTAGAAAAGATGCTCAACATCACTAACTTTTAGAGATATGCAAATCAAAAGTACAATGAGGTATCACCTCACACTGGTCAGAATGGCCATCATCAAAAAGTCTACAAATAATAAATACTGGAGAGGGTATGGAAAAAAAGGAACCCTCCTACACTGTGGTGGGAATGTAAATTGGTGTAGTCACTATGGAAAACAGTATGGAGGTTCCTTAAAAAACTAAAAATAGAGCTACCATATGATCCTGCAATCCCACTCCTGTGCATATATCTGGAGAAAACTCTAATTCGTAAAGATATATGCACCCCAATGTTCATATCATCACTATTTAAAGTAGCCAAGACATGGAAGCAACCTAAGTGTCCATCAACAGATGCATGGATAAAGATGTGGTACATATATGCAATGGAATACTACTCAGTCATACAAAAAGAATGAAATAATGCCATATGCAGAAATATGGATGGACCTAGAAATTATCATATTAAGTGAAGTAAGTCAGCCAGAGAAAGACAAAAATCATATGATATCACTTATATGTGGAATCTTAAAAAATGACATAAATGAACTTATTTGCAAAATAGAAATAGACTCACAGACATAGAAAACAAACTTATGGTTACCAAAGGGGAAAGGGGGAGGTAAATTAGGAGTTTGGGATTAACATATATACATTACTATATAAAAAACAGGTAAACAACAAGGGCCTAGTGTATAGCACAGGGGACTATATTCAATCTCTTGTAATAACCTATAATGGAAAGAACTGAATCACTTTGCTGTACACCTGAAACTAACATAACATTGTAAACTAACTATCCTTTAATTTTTTTTAATGGTTAAAAAAAGTGGAAGCCAGAAGACAGTTGAATCATATCTTTAATGCAGAAAATAATTATCAACCTATAGTTTTATACAGTCCTGTGCAAAGATGAATAATGGCCTCCAAAGATGGTGAGGTCCTACGTAGTCCCTGGAACCTGTTGCCTTATATGGCATAAAAGACTTTGCAGATATGATTAAATTAAGCATCTCCAGATGGGAGGATTATCCTGGATTATCTGGGTAGGCCCTCCATGCAATCACAGGTGTCACTACAAGAGAGAGGCAGAGGCAGACTCAACACAGAGGAGAAGGTGATGTGAAAGAAGGTGGAGATTTGAAGATGCTACAATGCTGGCCCTGAAGATTCGGGAAGGAGTCATGAACCACAGTATACAAGGAATGCAGCTCTAGAAGCTGGAAAAGGCAAGGAAGCAGATTCTCCCCTAGAGCCTCTGGAAGGAGCACAGCTCTGCTAACACCTAGACTTTAGCCCAGTGACATGGGGTTCGGGTGTCTGGCCTACAGAACTATACAAGAATAAATTCTTATTGTTTTAAGTCACCAGTTTGTACAGCAGCCACAGGAAACTAATATAACTGCCAAGACTACCCTTCCACAATGAAGGTGAAATTCAGGAGTTTTCAGGCATGTAAGACCTGAGAGAGTTCATTACCAGCAAAGGAAATTCTAAAGGTTGTACATCAGACAGATGGAAGACTGGAAACACAAAAAAGAATGAAAAGCAAAGACAGTAACAAATGCATGAATAAATCTAACTGAACGCTGACTGTGTAGAACAATATGTTTTGCAATGTTCTTAAAAATGTACAGAATTAAAACACACAGCAATGAGAGAAAATAAGTGAGAAGGGGGTAAATGTTTTAGATTGTTCCAAGGACCTGGTATTACCCAATGGGAAATGAAAGTTTTGCTCAACTTTAAACTCCAAGTACAAATATTGTAATTTTTAGAATACAAAGAGCATATAACTTTCAAAGCAGTAGAGGGAAACACGGGTGGTAAAACTATAGAGAAAAGTAGGCATTTATCATAAAAGTGTAAGTGAGGGAGGAGGCTGGGATGGGTCAGGGCCCCTCAGAGACCCTGGGAGTCAGTAGCATCCCATTCATCGACCTGGTGATAGTTACACAGGTGTTTATTTGTCAACCTCTGCATATATGTTTTAATTATTTTTTTGGTATGTACACAATATTTTACAATGGAAAATAACTGCAAACAGCAATCACAGATGTATCCCTTTCAACTATACTCTATGTCCAGACTCTTCTATCCCAGCTCAGTGTTCAGCAAATCAAATCTCCATAGGTGAGTTCTCCAGGGACCATCTCATCCACCCTCCTGTCTACAGACAAGTATATTCTTATTTTACCTAGGTTACAGGTGAGCAACTGAAGTCTAATGAAGTTGAACGATTTGTCCAAGGCCATAGTGATTTTACCCAGACAGCTAACTGAGAATAACTTTTACTTCTGCTTTTCAAAAACAAGCAGATTCTAGGGGCTTTCCTAGTGGCGCAGTGGTTGAGAGTCCGCCTGCCGATGCAGGGGACACGGGTTCATGCCCTGGTCTGGGAGTATCCCACATGCTGTGGAGCGGCTGGGCCTGTGAGCCATGGCCGCTGAGCCTGCGCGTCCGGAGCCTGTGCTCCACAACGGAAGAGGCCACAACAGTGAGAGGCCCGCGTACTGCAAAAAAACAAACAAACAAAAAGCAGGTTCTATTTTTCACTTGCCTCCCCCCAGACACATACTCCATTTGTCACAAACACATCTGAAAATTTCCCAGGGTTGATACAACTTTCTGCACTGAAAGAGCCCCAGAACTGAGTCTGCATCCTCTTGCCTCTAACTATTCTGCATATTTAAGAGAGACATGCTAGTGGCCAAAAACGTGAGAGCGCCTGTAATTAACAGTGCTTTTGCAAGACTCTCCCTTAATATTGATGCAACAGTGCAAGACCAGGGATTAAAAAAACAGGACACATAATCAAGCTTGGACTTGAGGTGGATTCCCAGTGAGATGCTCATCAAAAACAGCACTGCTAAAACCGCAAGTCATGCATCAAACCGAAGGAAAACAGCACCATAGTAGGTGGAAGCTGCCACTGCCCCAGACCAAGGCATTCACTCAGGGAGGAAGTATCACACAGCCCTGGGAGGGGGGTGGGGAGAGGTGGGCAGGGAGGGTGGTGGAGAAGGAGAAGCACAAATAGTAGCAGTGGCTTAAGAAATAAATCCGGGGATTGCCCTGGTGGCGCAGCGGTTAGGACTCCGCCTGCCAATGCAGGGGACATGGGTTCGAGCCCTGGTCCAGGAAGATCCCACGTGCCGCAGAGCAACTAAACCCGTGAGCCACAACTACTGAGCCCGTGTGCCACAACTACTGAATCCCGCGTGCCTAGAGCCCGTGCTCTGCAACAAGAGAAGCCACCGCCATGAGAAGCCTGCGCACCGCAACAAAGAGTAGCCCCCGCTTCCGCAACTAGAGAAAGCCCACACGCAGCAACTAAGAAGACCCAACACAGCCTAAATAAATAAATAAATAAATTTATTTTTTAAAAAAAAGAAAGAAAGAAATCCGTACTCTTTTAAAGAAATCAATTTCATCTTAATACTAATACTTAGGGAGCAACTTCATTTATTGCTAATTGTGTGTGTGTGTGTGTGTGTGTGTGTGTGTGTGTGTGTGTGCGTGTGTGGTACGCGGGCCCCTCACTGTTGTGGCCTCTCCCGTTGCGGAGCACAGGCTCCGGACGCGCAGGCTCAGCGGCCATGGCTCACGGGCCCAGCCACTCCGCGGCATGTGGGATCCTCCCGGACCAGGGCATGAACCCGTGTCCCCTGCATCAGCAGGCGGACTCTCAACCACTGCGCCACCAGGGAAACCCAATTGGTAGTTTTTAATTATAATCTCCTAACAGATCAAAACAACTGCCATAAAACAGAAGATTTTCAACACGGGTCACTGAAAACAGGAACTTCACATTTGCCTCTGGGCAATGTCCACTTTCCCCAGGTCCCTCTCACTCTCAGCCTCTGCTATGCAAGTGCTATCCCTTCACTGAACTCGCTCAAATAAGGACGCTCTCCTCATTGATGTCAACAAGCTAGTGATGAAGCTTAAAAGCTACAAAGTCAAATCACAGCCAGTACTTTGGGAACCACGGGTTTCAAAACGCGTGGCCGTTTTCGCTCCAATCGTTCAGGTCACAGAACGACACAGTGGATTTGTTTTAGGGCATCTCTAGAGCCTACCCTACAAAACACTGTTGTGACGACAGAACGAAGCCTCTGAAGGTTTCTCAAACCACCTCGCAAGGAAAGAACCAGAAGATGCAAAGAGGAGATGGCTAAATGAAGTAAAGAGTGTAAGAAACAGAGGAGAGAGGAAAAGATAGGAGTTAGTCTGTGGTAGAAAATGAATTTCTTTAGTACTTGCAGCGGAAAGATCAAGATGAATGTAGGGAGACTGTGTGCCTACACTCCCAATCTGATCCTGCTACAACCAGCTCTCCATTTAGATCAACTGAGTCTCTTAAAATTCATTCCTGTGGCAAAGAGGGGCCATTAGAGGATGCCCTGCCTTTGCATTCTGATTTTCTTGTCATTAAGCACCCAGACGGGTTTTACAAGGACATCATGTAAAGTCTGAAGCATGTGTCCACACACAGAAATTATTTAAGATGACTGAGATCTTGGT
This sequence comes from Leucopleurus acutus, assembly GCF_964270905.1. Taxonomy (NCBI): domain Eukaryota; kingdom Metazoa; phylum Chordata; class Mammalia; order Artiodactyla; family Delphinidae; genus Leucopleurus; species Leucopleurus acutus. Next base: position 19,227,732 of record NC_139156.1, read on the forward strand.
TACACTCCCTACTGGGATTGAGAGCAGTGATAACTGTAATTATAAATACTCAGCCAGTGGAAAACTGTTCCCCATCCTCTCCCCCGCCCCCCACCTTCTTCTTGTTTGCAAAGCCCTCTCTCTCTTTGCAGGTAAAAGGGAAAGGATCCCCTACATCACTCTGGTCTCATTTGGTCAGCTCCATTTCACAGGTGAGAAAACTGAGGCTGGCAGGCCAGGAGATCCATAGGTGAGAAGTAGGATTCCAAGACTCCTGTTTCTAAATGACCAGCCCATAGACAACCACCTTGATCAAAGCACTGGTACCTCCTTGGAGACCCCTGACGTTCTTCCTTGCTCCACCCCACCATACCCGGGTGAATTTCTTGTCTCTGTTTCAGGCTCTGACTCCAGAGCAATAATGGAGACCAATTAAGCTGAGACATCCATGTCAGCAACATGCCGCTCCTATTCAGTCCCAGCTAATTAAGAATCTCTGCCACTTGATAGGGAACACACTTATCATTACAGGGCACCCAGATCCACCCTGTGGAGGAAAACAGCAAGGTCAAGGGTTTAACAGAAATCAGGCAGGACTCGTGAATTAAGAGGTCAGGCAAACAGGAACTGAATGCAGTGATAGTCACCTCCCTGAGCTCATACAGAACTTCTGCTTGTGAAAATGCTCTTCCCTGTGCATCTTCCTTTCCTGCTCCTCCAGCAGCTGTAACCTCTCCCAAGAAAAGAAGAAAAAATGTAAGAGCTGGTAAGGGAGAGGACATTAGCAGACTTTTGTTTTCCAGAGTGAAAAGCCCTGGAGACAGAAGGTCTTACCCATGGACACAGCTTGCTGATGGCAGTGCCAGGGTCAGAGTCAGAATTTTGGGTCCAGGCAACTTCCGTAATACAACTGTACCTTCCACGTTGCTTGCCGATTTGGGTTGGGAGTTGCTATGTGTTTTCTTGAAAACAATTTTAAATACAAAAATACTTATAAATAGGTGGATAGGGAGGGTAAACTGGAAGACGGCAGTCAAAAGGTACAAACTTCCAGTTATATGGTAAATAAGTACTAGGGATGTAACGTACAACTCTGTTGTATGTTATATACGAAAGTTGTTAGAGTAAATCACAAGCAGAAGCTTTTTTCCTATTTCTTTTATTTTGCACCTATTTGAGACGATAGATGTTTACTAAACTTACTGTGACAATCATTTCATCACGTATGTAAGTCAAATCATTAGGCTGTACACCTTAAACTTATACAGTGCGGTATGTCAATTTACCTCAATAAAACTGGAAGAAAAAATAAAATTTTAAAACTTTATAAAAAATATTTATAAATATAGTAAGTTTTATGTTCCCACCATCCAAAATTAACCAATGTTAACATTTCCTCGCTTTTTAAAAATAAATTTATTTATTTATTAATTTTTGGCTGTGTTGGGTCTTCATTTCTGTGCGAGGGCTTTCTCTAGTTGCGGCGAGTGGGGGCCACTCTTCATCGCGGTGCGCGGGCCTCTCACTGTCGCGACCTGTCTTGTTGCGGAGCACAGGCTCCAGACGCGCAGGCTCAGTAGTTGGGGCTCACGGGCCCAGTTGCTCCGCGGCATGTGGGATCCTCCCAGACCAGGGCTCGAACCCGTGTCCCCTGCATTGGCAGGTAGATTCTCAACCACTGCACCACCAGGGAAGCCCCTTGCTTTTAACATTATGGATAAAGTTGAGTTCCCTGTCTCATCTTCCCCCCCTCCCTCACTGACCAGAGACAACATCTATGTGTATACTTCTAAGCCATATACTTGTACTACACATCAGTAAATAATAATACTTTAACATAGTCAAATTTATCAACCTTTTTACTTCTGAGTTGTGTGTTTTGGGTCTTTTCTAAGAAATTCTTTTTAACCCCTGAGGTCATAAAGAAATTCCCCTGGGGTTATCTTCTAACAATGACTTTTAAAGTTTTGATTTTCACATTTAGGCGTGGCCAAAATTTATCTTTGTATATGTTGTGTGATAAGGATCTAATATTTTTCTATAGAAAGCCAGTTATCTCAGCATGAGTCACTGAAGGACGCAGACTTTCCCACTGATTTATAATGCACTGCTACCCCACGCCAAGTTACAGGGATCCTTAGGTCTGGTTTTTTGCTCTCTAATCTGTTTTATTGATCTCCTTGTTCCTTTTTTTCCCAAAAAAATCAGACCTATTTATGTACCTTACTTTTCCAAAAGAATTTTAGAATTGGTTTTTGTAGTTCTAAGAGAAATTCTGTTGGGATTTTTATTAGAATTGTCTTAAATGAGATGCTTTTATGCTAATAAGTTGTCCTATGAACATATCATTGTTCATTTATTTTATACTCTAATAATGTTTTACAATTTCTCCACTAAAGCCTTATATATGTCTTATTTAATTGATTCCTAGGCACCATACAGTTTAGTTGTTATTATGAATAATATCTTTTTTCCTACAGCACTTCCTATAGGTTATTGCTATACTGAAATGCTATTGCTGTTTGTATGTTGATACTGTACTTTGAAACTATGTTTACCTCTTTTGTTATATATAATGTTTTCAAAATTCTTGAATTTTGAAGGTAAGAAATCATATAATCTTCACATAACAAAAACTCTGTCTCTTATTTTCCATCCTTATGCTGCACTTACCTTTCTTGTCTTGTTGCATTGGCTAGGTCCTCCAGCACAATGCTGAACAGTGGTGATAGCTAGTATCCTTATCTTTGACTTTAGTTGGGAAGGTAACTAAGGTTACCCTAGTAAGCATGATGTTGGCCACAGGATGGCAGTTGCCTTTTTTATGTTCTCAGATGGCATCTTCTCAACTAGTAAGCTCCTTCAGAGCAAGGCCTAAATGGCATACATCTTTCCACCCATTATAGCACAGTGCTTGTCAAAGAGTAAGTGCACAGTAAATGTTTGCTGTTGTCTATATACATTTTAACTCTACTAATTGGTGTTTATTTTGACACTTCCTGCTTCTCTAACCCTAGTGAATGTGGTAGACACTGCAGCAACATTTGGCTAGATGGTTTTAAGATGAGTGTTCTTCGTGTGTGTGTGGGTGGGTGTGTGTGTGTGGGTGTGTGTGTACTTAACTTTATGAAGATGATAGCTTTAGTAGTGAGGTTCTGAGGGTTCATGAAGAAAACAAAGGATTCTGGTTTTTAAAAAGTGAATTCTTTCAAGGATTTGGGATTTGATTACCCACTGGAGACTGTTTATCTGCTCGTTCCTTGTTCATCCCATATAAGAGAGGATTAATTGAAAAGACTAACTGTCCCCTGAATGGGTCACTGACTTTTTCGGATACACAAGGACCTATTCCTTTGTGTAGAGCAGCAACTCCACAGGCAGGAGGGAGCTGCCCTCACAGTTCAGTTGGAGTGATGCCACACACCTCTGGCTTCTCAGCAAAAATGCAATTCCTGGGAATGTGGCCAGCATAGTCCCCTGAGGCTATGCCCACAAAACCACCAGGAACTCCATTCAGTCCTGATGAGAAAATGCCTATGGTGAGGAAGAGAGAAACAGAACTGCAGTCTGTGCTTCCTTCTCACGCTCAAGTTCCTGCTCCCTTTGCCCCTGGCTGAGCCATTGGCTGCAACCCCAAGTCATTTCCCCAGCGATAAGCTCACTTGCCTGACATACATGGAGGAACGTGAATGTCGGGAGATGGGATGACTTTCACCGCCACCCCAAACTCTCCTTAGCCTTGTCCAAGCAAACAGCTGGAAAGGGAAAACGGGAGTGATGCTGCACATCTGGGGTAAAATGAGAAAGACTGAAGGCAGTGACCCGCTCCTTGGCAGCAGGGTGCAAAGGCAGGAGCAGGCACAGGTGGTGAACAGAGGATCGTGCTCCTCTGCAGGCAGGGCGCCTGGGTTCAGGTCTTGACCTGACCACTTACTTGTCATATCACCATAGGCAAACTTTCAGTCTCTAAGTACCTCATCTGTAAAACGGGGACAGGCACTATGGTCCCAAGTTCAACTGCAGCATGGGCCAGGGTCAAAGGACAGTCTGCTTAGTCCCTGAAACGTCTGAAGCCCCTGAAGGAAGTTTGCACTGAGGCTAGAGATTGAAAATCCCTTAATGGTTGGCCTGAAGGACCAGGGCAAGCTGAGAAGACCGGGGATAGGTTATTAGCTGGGCTCCGTCAGAAAGACCCATAAAGCCTTCCCTCACAGTGTCATGAAAACTCCTTTATTACTTAGCAACCTGTCTCAGGATACGTCCAGCTCAATGTGGAACAAAGCAGAAATGAGAGAAGCTGAACAGCATGGCTGGGCAGGGCCTCCTTCAGGATCCCCTTGGGCCCACCTTCACTTCCTTACCTCCCTCAGACCCCAGAGCCACGCAGAGGCCAAATCCTTTTGAGTCCACCTCCACTACGAACGGCAACGTCATCTGCTCCTCGCTGTTCCCACTGCCAATTCACCACTCGGTATTCTTGCCTGAATGATTCTAATACCCCTTCCCATCACTCCCACTCCCAGACGGAGCTCCATAATGCCGCCACGCTGTCCTCCTAAAGAGCAGGGTGGAGCACGTCACTCCTCTGCTCAAAACCTTCAATGGCTCCTACTTGACACTGAATGAATCCAGACATTCCAGAAAGGCATTCAGCTCTGAGCTGGGTTCATCTCCCACCTTGTTTCCCTATAGGCCTCATGCGTCAGCCACCCAGGCCGTCGGCAGTTACCCAAACACACCTTTCACCCCTGAACTTGAGTGCTCTTTCCTGTATCACCAGTGTCACCACTTTGTGACAGAATGAACCAGACACACGCCTCTCTTCTCCAGCAGACAAGCACCCTTAAGGGCAGGAACTATGTTTCATTCTTCTAGTGCCCTTTACGTGGTGATCTTTCAGGAAGTAAAACTAAGGTTAAACAACAAGGATGGCCTTTGAACACACTATGCAGAGTGAAAGAGGCCAGACACAAAAAGTACGATTCCATATAGGAAACAGCCACAGTAGGCAAATCCACAGGGACCGAAATCAGATCAGTCGTTACTAGGGGCTGAGGCAGGAGGGAGTGATTGTTAAATGGGTGCAGGGTCGCCTTTGTGGGTGATGAAAAGGTTCTGGAACTAGACAGTGGTGATGTTACACAACAGTATAACACTGAAATGTATACCTTAAAATAGTAAATGTATACCACACCCACAAAACTGAGTCTGACAGATGAAAACTCTAAAGATACATGCACCCCGATGTTCATAGCAACACTATTGACAATAGCCAAGATATGAAAGCAACCTAAGTGCCAATCAACAGATGAATGGATAAGGAAGATGTGGTATAAACACACAATGGAATATTACTCAGCCATAAAAAAGAATGAAATTTTGCCATTTGCAGCAACATGGATGGACCTAGAGATTATCATACTAAGTGAAGTAAGTCAGAGAAAGACAAATATTATATGATATCACTTATATGTGGAATCTAAGAAATAATACTAATGATTTACAAAATAGAAACAGACTCACAGATAAAGAAAACAAACTTATGGTCACCAAAGGGGAAAGCCAGTGGAGAGGGATAGTAAATTAGGAGTATGGAATTAACAGATACACACTATAATATATAAAACAAATAAACAACAAGGATTTACGGTATAACACAAGGAACAATATTCAGTATCTTGTAATAACCTACGATGGAATAGAATCAGAAAAAATATATATATATACACACATAACTGAATCACTTTGCTATACAACTGAAACTAACACAATATTGTAATTCGACTATACTTCAATTTTTAAAAACTGAGGCTGAAAAGATATAAATTATTCTGAGGGCACAGGGCCAGTAAATATGACTGTAAGAGGTGATTTTTAAGAGTCTAGTTTTTCACTGCAATTTTAAGAGTCAACAGACAGCTATCCTCCTACATCTCCACATCCTGCCCAAGTCCAGGGCATTCTCTCTGACGCCCCCTCTGAGTGATCCAGGCCTCAGGAGCCTCTGTTTCCAGAATCGCCCATGGTACACAGCTCAGCACAAAGGCATCACTGCTCTGTGTTACTCTCTGGCGGCTTCATGCACACTGGTCTGGGTCTCCACAGCTAAACCCTGAGGTCTTTGAGGGCAGGACCCGTGGCACAGCCTTCCCACCCAGCTTACTGACCTCACTGGTGTGGCGGATACTGACAAGCATGCTGGGCACTGTTATATGTTTTCAAGGTTTTGACTTGCATTTTAACGGAAAAGTTCCCATGCTCTTTGGTCAGCAAAACCTCACAGTCTCCTTTTGCCAGTGAGTCAATCTCAGGAAATACCTTTTTGCCACAGATCTACTAAGCCAATTGCTACCTATTGTTTTCTCATTGGTGGGAAAAACAAAAGTTAACACCACTTTCTCCACTTATTCATAAAAGAAAGTTTCATTTCTCTACTTCAAACACTGGGTGAACATCATAGGCTGCATTTTTGTAGAGCAAGCCAATAAATAAAAACATGTGAAATAATGGCTTAGAGTTTAAACACGGAAACTTCAAAACAAGTTTTATTACTTCACTTGAAAAAGTTTTTTCTCGTTTTACTCTATTTAGGAATTGGCAAGGAAAACCTGGGTTAAAGGTTAAAGCTCACATGTTAGCCTTGGATCCGTCTCTTATGACCTAGGGCAAGTCCCTCACCCATCAGAGTTAGTTTTCCTATCCACAAAATGGGACTAAAAGTGCCTTCCTATGAGCCTTGGAGGAGTGTTGTAAGACACTATTAATACTCCAAATGGGAAAGTGCTTAATAAAAGGCAGAGCCCTGAATGTAGGAGGCACCCGGAACAGGACCTCAGTCCAGAGGGGAATAAGGAAGGTGAAAGCACCTCCAGGTCCTTGGCTCTAGCCCCTGTGCACAGTTGGTCAGCTGGTCTAGCAGGTGCTCTGCGGAAATGGCCAGTGGATCTGAGGGGGGAGGAGAGGATGCTACTCTGGCAGAACAAGCAAAAAAAATGTTTTTAAATCGAGGCTCAACTCTCTTCTCTCAAACAATAATGCAAATACGAGTAAAACACAAGCAGGTGGGGGTTATTTATAGAGAGGATTTTTTTCTCACTTTCTATTCTGAAATAATTATAGGCTTACAAGAAGTTGCAAAAATAGCACAGAGAGGTCTCTGTCCCCATTACTCAGCTTCCCCCAGTGGTAACATCTTATGTAACTGAATTACATTATCAAAACCAGGACATGACCTTGGCTCAATACGATGAACTAGACTACAGATCTCAATCAGATGTCATCAGTTTTTGCTCACACTGTCCCTTTTTTTTTAATAGATCTTTTTTGGAGTATAATTGCTTCACAATACTGTGTTAGTTTCTGTTGCACAACAAAGCAAATCAGCCATGTGCATACACACGTCCCCATATTCCTTCCCTCTTGAGACTCCCTCCCACCCTCCCTATCCCACCCCTCTAGGTCATCGCAAAGCACCGAGCTGATCTCCCTGTGCTATGCTGCTGCTTCCCACCAGCCAACTATTTTACATTCGGTAGTGTATATATGTTGATGCTACCCTTACTTCGCCCCAGCTTTGCCCTCCCACCCCAAGTCCTCAAATCCATTCTTTATGTCTACCTCATTTATTCCTGCCCTGCAACTAGGTTCATCAGTACCATTTTTTTTTTTTAGATTCCATATATATGTGTTCGCATACGGTATTTGTTTTTCTCTTTCTGACTTACTTCACTCTCTATGACAGACTCTATCTAGGTCCATCCACCTCACTACAAATAAGTTTACAAACAGCTATAATGGTAGAGGATAGAGAAAACACTGCTATAGAATAATTTGCAACACTGTAATGAAATCAATATAATGTAATTTTGATAGGTAGCTCATGAGTACACAATTACAAACAATATTACAAACAGTATTTCTTCGTGTTGTGCCCATTGTGATGGGATGATATTTGAAGAATCTTATTTGCTTATATTTACAGAATCTCCCATCCTAGGAGGTAAAGAGGCTTCACTGATCTTTGTTCCCACAACAGTTCTGTAAGAATAAGGAAGAGGTGGTGTTTCCTTTTCCAAAAGGGTAGCCAACACCCATCTAGGTCCTCATTCCAGGCCCCCTCTGCGATCAGCACCACCCAGCCCAATTACAGGAGTCCTCCGCTTTAAGGGCATGTCTAGGTGGAATTTGGTGCTGACCTTGAAAACTCCAGGTTGATTTAGCAATGCCGCCATCTGGTGGTCAAAGAACTAAGAAAATCGGTGATAATGGGTAGCTCTTTGTAGACCTTGAGTTACCTACTCACTTTTTAAATCTACTCCAGGAGGCTCTACTTAAGGCACTGAATATTCTAATAAGGAATGTTTTGTAATGAGAAATTACTCTGCTGTAGATTAAACATGGCCACAAATTCTTTGAAGCCCTTTCCATGAAGAGGTGGCATCTGTCTCTTGACTCTGGGCTGGGCTGGTGACGATGCACAGGAAGTGATGCTGCTTGACTTCCAAGCCGCTGCTTCAAGAGGCTTCAGAGCTTCCCACCTCCTCCTCTTGGAACACTGCCACTTTTTGAACAAGCCCAGGTTAGCTTCCTTAAGTATGGGACTCCACGCGGGGGGAGAGAGAGAGAGGAACGGCTATCTCAGTCATTTCTTCTAAGGTCCCAGACATGTGAATGAGGCCATCCAAGACCAGGCAGTTGCAGCCGAACCACTACCAAGTGTAGTGATGAATAAGTGCAGGCAAGACCCGCTGAAGCCAACGCAATCGTGAGAAATAGTAAATTGTTCTAAGCCACTAAATTCTGGTGTGGCTTGTAAGAGAGCAGCAGATGACTAACACACACTCTCAAATTTATGTTGTAAAAATATGTATTCTGAACTGTAAGCTTAAGGTTTCTTATTACTATTTTAAACTGGGTGGGGGGAGCATACATCAATATTTTCACATGATGAATCTTGACTCACACAAATTTTGAATGTTGTATATACTTTGATTGTCTTATGCATTTTCGGACCCTGCCATGTGTTATCATTCATTCATTCATCAAATATTAACTGAGCATGTCACAAGTAATAGCTACAGGGGAGGCATGAAAGACTTGGCATTGAATTAGATATGATGCCTACCCTTAAAGTCACGGCTACTGGAGAATACACATATACGAATGCATCATAACAGTGTGGTATGTATTAGGTTAGGACAGAGGAGCAACTACCTGAACAGGGTAGGGAGAGGGGTGGTTGGATGGATACATTAGTCAAAACCCAATTAGGAAAAGAGAAACCACTCCAAGTATTTAGAACAAAGAGGATTTAATCCAGGGAGTCTGTTATACAGGTGAGAAGGCAAACAAAAGATGGTGGGACAGGAAGAGGTGGGTAGAGCCCTGGAAGATAGTTACTGCCAAAGATGCCACCAGCCATAGTGAAGGAAAGGCAGAAATGCCTGGGTATCTCCCTTTCTCCACCCTCCAATCTCCCACCAGTGCCTGTCACTGGTCAAACCCAGCAGGAGCCAAGGAGATGCTACCTGCAGGGATCAGCGTCCTGGGATGTGGAACACAGCACTGGAAGAACAAGGAGAGAATGCCAGCAAACAGGCTTAGGATTTGCCACATGAGGTGCTGTGGGCTAGAAAGGCTTTGCACCTGAGGAGATGATCAGATTATTTCATGCCATCCATCCATTTCTCTACCTGCCTCTCCCTCACCCTCGGAGCAGCACCAGGGTCTCTGATGATCTTTCATCCTGGTGCAATTCTAGCTCTGCCATGAAAGATGGTCAAAGGCCAGCACAGTAGAGATGACATGATTCCTTTTGTGTCTACACAGGCCCTTTTCAAAGTGGAATCTCAATGAACACTTGAATAAGAAGCAGTAAACTATGTGGGATAAAGGACAGAGTACTTGGCTGATCAAGATCTCAGCCAGAAGAGAAACCTTGGGGAAACATGGGCAGCTCCCTGAACGATGGCAGTCTGGGCTAAGAAGGGTTAAGGGCTCTTTGGGGTCTCACGTTCTTAGAAAAACCTGGAAGAGGACCCCGAGCACCTCCACAGCCTGTGCAACTCGTGAGATCTGGGAGACACTGTGGCTTGATGGTGGACAGCGGCTACCGGGGCTGTGGGTTAAAATCCTAGCTCTGGTGCACACTATCCATGTCCCGCAGCAATTTGTTCTCTCCCATAGCCTTTGTTTTCTTGTCTGTAAAAGGGGGCAATAATTCCTGACTTACAGGGTGTTGTGAGGATGAAGTTAATCCCCTGAGCACCTGTCAGATGATCTAGGTCTGTGGCTTTCAGAGTGGGGTCCCTGGACCAAAAGCATCAGCATCACCTGGGAACTTGTTAGAACTGAAACTTCTGGGGCTCCAGCCCAGACATACTGAATCAGAAACTCTGGGGTGAGCCCAGCGATCTGTGTCTGATTCTACCCTCTAGGGATTCTGACGCCTGCTAAAGTTTGAGAACAAATGATCTAGCTAGAACATAATGGACCCTCAATAAATGGTAGCTGTACTGTTACAGCTTTAAGGAATGATTTTGGAAAAGGAACATCCGGATGTATCAGCAACTGCTGGAGTCATCTGGGAGGAGCTGGAACATGAGGACACCCAAACTTTTAAGCTCCAACACCAACTATGAGTGGGATGGGGAATCCCCCTGCCACCCCCACAGACAGGCCCCACTGCCCAGATAACCTCAGAGCCACCCTTCCCAGGTCCCAGCTGTAACAGGCCTGCCCAGGGCTGTTACTGATCCTACCTGCTCAAGATGAGATGTTCTTTCACATCCCGGAGGAGTCTGGGAATATCTCAAATCAGGGAGGGGGAAAGGGACAGAGAGGCTTTCTGAGGGAGGGAGAAGATATGAAAGAAAAAAAAAGAAATATTCAGCCTTAATAAAGTAGAAGAAAATCTGAGCAGAGAAAGATCGCAACCCAGAGATTTGGGGGGTAAGAACGTTGATAGAAGAGGAAGAAGAAAAAGGGAACAAGTAGCCTAAAAGATTCATGACACCCAAAGAAAGTATAAGAGGGTGATGTGATGGCTTCAGAGGAGCAGGAAGCAACAGAGACAACATACAAGGAGTTAAAGAAAATAATGTTCCATTCCTTAATTGCCCCTTCCTTGCAGATCTTGTATTAGGAGGGTCTTATCTTCTGTGGAGAGCATTGTGATATTTGTTCTGTCACAGGTACAGCCTGATTCCACCAATTATTGTGCAATCTACACTCATGGGTGCTCAGACGACTCCACTGCCACTAGATGGGGGTATTTTGCTGAACTAGGTGGGAGACGCTGAGATAAAGGTAACTATTTTGAGATGTTCTGCAGTCACCATTTGGACTTGCCCAGGAAGAACAAAGATGACAAGGCAGAAGGTCTGTAATTGAGCAACTGCTTACAACACTGACCCCAAGAACAACAGTGAGAGAGAAGGTGCAGAAGGAAGATGCTGGCACACCAAAGAAGCAGAAAGAACCCCTCACCATGGGCTCTCGTTGGCGCTGGGAACAGGTGAGTTTGAGGCCACTGTTCAGTGTCCCAACTGCAGCTTCTCTGGTCCACACGCCGGCCACTGTGCTTCACCACAAGACAAGCAATGGATGGACTCACTGCCTTTGCTAGAAACAGAGCTGAGCCCCCTATGCACAGATTCCTTTCTTTTCTCGTCTTGGTACAAGTGAACGTATCTTTAGATTTCTTCCTCAACTGCTACATGTACATTTAAACTTATTTGAAATGAAATAAAGGATTGGCTCAATTCTAATGCATGGCTGACAAATTTCAGCAAGCATCAGAATCACCTGGAGGGTGCGGTAAAGCACAGTATTGCTAGCATCCACCCCAAGAGTTTGTGAGTCAGTGAGTCTGGAATAAGGTCCAAGAATTTGAATTCTATCAAGTTCCCAGGTGACGATGCTGCTGCCCCAGGACCACACTTTGAAAAAGAATGTTCTAAGGTAATAGCTTCCCTCCAAGTTCTTTTACTTTATGTATCAAGTCACCTTCATATTCTCATCCCATTGGTAGCCACCCCCGTCATCCAGATAATAAATAAGCATCAGCCGGCTGCTTGTGAAACTACACTTTCCTGCCACTTTCTCCCCACAACAGGACGTGAGAGTCTGGAATGCCCTCCTCATGGGCTCCTGGTTAGCTGCATCAGGACCACGGGCGTCCTGCAAGCCTACCGTGTGCCAGGCATTTGCTAAGGGACTGACAGGCGCTACTTCATTTTATCCTCCTCGGACTCCTACTTGCATTTCCTCTTAATGGATGAGGTATCTGAGACTCACAGAGGTGAAGTAACTTGCCCAAAGTCACACAGCTGGCAAGTAGAGAAGCTGGGGTTCAAACTCAGGATATGTGGCACCACGGCACCAAAGTCCCAAGATCTTGATAATTCTGTTCTATTTCCTCCACATTAAAAGGGGTCTGGTTCTCCTCCTGCTCGGAGCCACCTTGCCTTCTTCCAGCTGACTTCACATTTTTGAAGTTGAGAGAGAAGGCGTCACAGTGTCTGCTAGGTTCATGCATGTTGTTGCATCCTTCAGCAGTTCGTTCATTTTTATGAAAATCCCAGATTAGAGGAGGATCTTCAAGATGGCGGGGGAGTAAGACATGGAGATCACCTTCCTCCCCACAAATACAGCAAAAATACATCTACATGTGGAACAACTCCTACAGAACACCAACTGAATGCTGGCAGAAGACCTCAGACTTCCCAAAAGGCAAGAAACCCCCCACGTACCTGGCCGTGTGTCTGACAGGGTCTTGGTGCTCCAGCCAGGTGTCAGGCCTGAGCCTCTGAGGTGGGAGAGCCAAGTTCAGGACATTGGACCACCGGAGACCTCCCAGCGCCACGTAATATCAATCAGCGAGAGATCTCCCAGAGATCTCCATCTCAACACTAAGACCCAGCTCCACTCAACAACCAGCAAGCTCCAGTGCTGGACACCCCATGCCAAACAACCAGCAAGACAGGAACAGAACCTCACCCATTGGCAGAGAGGCTGCCTATAATCATAAAAAGTTCAGACACGCCAAAACACACCACCAGACGCACTCCTGCCCACCAGAAAGACAAGATCCAGCCTCATCCACCAGAACACAGGCACCAGTCCCCTCTAAAAGGCAACCTACACAACCCACTGAACCAACCTTACCCACTTGGGGCAGACACCAAAAACAATGGGAACTACGAACATGCAGCCTGCGAAAAGGAGACCCCAAACACAGTAAGTTAAGCAAAATGAGAAGACAGAGAAATATGCAGCAGATAAAGGAGCAAGGTAAAAACCCACCAGACCAAACAAATGAAGAGGAAATAGGCAGTCTACCTGAAAAAGAGTTCAGAGTAATGATAGTAAAGATGATCCAAAATCTTGGGAATAGAATGGAGAAAATACAAGAAACATTTAACAAGGACCTAGAAGAACTAAAGAACAAACAAACAAAGATGAACAGCACAATAAATGAAATTTAAAATTCTCTAGAAGGAATCAATAGCAGAATAACTGAGGCAGAACGAATGGATAAGTGACCTGGAAGATAAAATAGTGGAAATAACTACTGCAGAGCAGACTAAAGAAAAAAGAATGAAAAGAATTGAGGACCGTCTCAGACCTCTGGGACAACATTAAACACACCAACATTCCAATTACAGGGGTCCCAGAAGATGAAGAGAAAAAGAAAGGGACTGAGAAAATATTTCAAGAGATTATAGTTGAAAACTTCCCTAATATGGGAAAGGAAATAGTCAAATCCAGGAAGCACAGAGAGTTCCATACAGCATAAATCCAAGGAGAAACACGCCAAGACACATATTAATCAACCTATCAAAAATTAAATACAGGGCTTCCCTGGTATTGCAGTGGTTGACAGTCTGCCTGCCGATGCAGGGGACGCAGGTTCATGCCCCGGTCCGGGAAGATCCCACATGCCACAGAGTGGCTAGGCCCGTGAGTCGTGGCTGCTGAGCCTGCGCGTCCGGAGACTGTGCTCCACAGCGGGAGAGGCCACAACAGTGAGAGGCCCATGTACCGCAAATAAATAAATAAATACAAAGAAAAAATATTAAAAGCAGCAAGGGAAAAGCAACAAATAACATACAAGGGACAGATAGCCTCATCCACCAGAGGGCAGACAGGAGAAGCAAGAAGAACTACAATCCTGCAGCCTGTGGAACTAAAACCACATTCACAGGAAGACAGACAAGACGAAAAGGCAGAGGGCTATGGACCAGATGAAGGAACAAGATAAAACCCCAGAAAAACAATGAAATGAAGTGGAGATAGGAAACCTTCCAGAAAAAGAATTCAGAATAATGATAGTGAAGATGATCCAGGACCTCAGAAAAAGAATGGAGGCAAAGACCGAGAAGATGCAAGAAATGTTTAACAAAGACCTAGAAGAATTAAAGAACCAACAAACAGAGATGAACAATACAATAACTGAAATGAAAACGACACTAGAAGGAATCAATAGCAGAATAACTGAGGCAGAAGAATGGATAAGTGACCTGGAAGACAGAATGGTGGAATTCACTGCTGCAGAACAGAATAAAGAAAAAAGAATGAAAAGAAATGAAGAAAGCCTAAGAGACCTCTGGGAAAACATTAAACGCAACAGCATTCACATCATAGGGATCCCAGAAGAAGAAGAGAGAGAGAAAGACCCGAGAAAATATTTGAAGAGATTATAGTCGAAAACTTCCCTAACATGGAAAAGGAAATAGCCACCCAAGTCCAGGAAGCACAGCGAGTCCCATACAGGATAAATCCAAGTAGAAACATGCTGAGACAAATAGTAATCAAATTGGAAAAAATTAAAGACAAAGAAAAATTATTGAAAGCAGCAAGGGAAAAATGACAAATAACATACAAGGGAACTCCCATAAGGTTAACAGCTGATTTCTTGGCAGAAACTCTACAAGCCAGAAGGGACTGGAATGACATATTTAAAGTGATGAAAGGGAAGAACCCACAACCAAGATTACTCTACCTGGCAAGGATCTCATTCAGATTCGATGGAGAAATCAAAAGCTTTACAGACAAGCAAAAGCTAAGAGAATTCAGCACCACCAAACCAGCTCTACAACAAATGCTAAAGGAACTTCTCTAAGTGGGAAACATAAGAGAAGAAAAGGACCTACAAAAACAAAAACAAAACAATTAAGAAAATGGTAATAGGAACATACATATTGATAATTACCTTAAACATGAATGGATTAAAGCTCCAACCAAAAGACACAGGCTTGCTGAAAAGATACAAAAACAAGACCCATATATATGCTGTCTAAAAGAGACCCACTTCAGACCTAGGGGTACATACAGACTGAAAGTGAGGGGATGGAAAAAGATATTCCATGCAAATGGAAATCAAAAGAAAGCTGGAGTAGCAATACTCATGTCAGATAAAATAGATTTAATTAAAGAATGTTACAAGAGACAAGGAAGGACACTATATAATGATCAAGGGATCAATCCAAGAAGAAGATATAACAAGGGCTTCCCTGGTGGCGCAGTGGTTGAGAGTCCGCCTGCCGATGCAGGGGACACGGGTTCGTGCCCCGGTCCAGGAGGATCCCACATGTCATGGAGCGGCTGTGCCCATGGGCCATGGCACTAAGCCTGCGCGTCCAGAGCCTGTTGCTCTGCAATGGGAGAGGCCACAACAGTGAGAGGCCCACGTACCGCCAAACAAAAAGCAAAAAAACAAAAAAAACAAACAAAAAGAAGATATAACAATTATAAATATATATGCACCCAACATAGGAGCACATGAATACATAAGGCAACTGGTAACAGCTAAAGAAGAGGAAATCGACAGTAACACAGTAATAGTGGGGGACTTTAACACCTCACTAACGCCAATGGACAGATCATCCAAACAGAAAATTAATAAGGAAACACAAGCTTTAAATGACACAACAGACCAGACAGATTTAATTGATATTTATAGGACATTCCATCCAAAAACAGCGGATTACACTTTCTTCTTAAGTGTGCATGGAACATTCTCCAGGATAGATCACATCTTGGGTCACAAATCAAGCCTCAGTAAATTTAAGAAAATTGAAATCATATCAAGCATCTTTTCTGAACACAACACTATGAGATTAGAAATCAATTACAGGGAAAAAAAACGTAAAAAACACAAACACATGGAGGCTAAACAATACTTTACTAAATAACCAAGAGATCAGTGAAGAAATCAAAGAGGAAATCAAAAAATACCTAGAGACAAAGAAAACACGACAATCCAAAACCTATGGGATGCAGCAAAAGCAGGTCTAAGAGGGAACTTTATAGCAATACAATCCTACCTCAAGAAACAACAAACATCTCAAATAAACAATCTTTGTTTCTACTGCAATCTAACCTTACACCTAAAGGAAATAGAGAAACAAGAACAAACAAAACCCAAAGTTAGCAGAAGGAAAGAAATCACAAAGATCCATAAAACTAAAAGCTGGTTCTTTTTTTTTAAAATTTTATTTATATATCTATTTATTTATTTATTTATTTTTGGCTGCGTTGGGTCTTCGTTGCTGTGCGCGGGCTTTCTCTAGTTGCGGCGAGCGGGGGCTACTCTTCGTTGCAGTGCGCAGGCTTCTCATTGCGGTGGCTTCTCTTGTTGCGGAGCATGGGGTCTAGGCGCGCAGGCTTCAGTAGTTGTGGCACGTGGGCTCAGTAGTTGTGGCTTGCAGGCTCTACACTGCAGGCTCAGTAGTTGTGGCCCACAGGCTTAGTTGCTCCACGGCATGTAGGATCTTCCCGGAGCTGGGCTCGAACCCGTGTCCCCTGCATTGGCAGGCAGATTCTTAACCACTGTGCTACCAGGGAAGCCCCCTAAAAGCTGGTTCTTTGAGAAGATAAACAAAATTGATAAACCATTAGCCGGACTCAGCAAGAAAAAAAGGGAGAAGACTCAAATCAACAGAATTAGAAATGAAAAAGGAGAAGTAACAACTGATGCTGCAGAAATACAAAGGCTTATGAGAGATTACTACAAGCAACTATATGCCAATAAAATGGACAACCTGGAAGAAATGGACAAATTCTTAGAAAAGCACAACCTCCCAAAACTGAACCAGGAAGAAATAGAAAATATAAACAGACCAATAATAAGCACTGAAATTGAAACTGTGATTAAAAATCTTCCAACAAATGAAAGCCCAGGACCAGGTAGCTTCACAGGCGGATTCTATCAAACATTTAGAGAAGAGTTAACACCTATCCTTCTCAAACTCTTCCAAAATATAGCAGAGGGAGGAACTTTCCAAAACTCATTCTACGAGGCCACCACCACCCTGATACCAAAACCAGACAAATATGTCACAAAAAAATAAAACTACAGGCCAATATCACTGATGCACATAGATGCAAAACCTCAACAAAATACTAGCAAACAGAATCTGACAGCACATTAAATGGATCATACACCATGATCAAGTGCAGTTTATCTCATGAATGCAAGGATTCTTCAATATACGCAAACCAATCAATGTGATACACCATATTAACAAATTGCAGGAAAAAAAACATATGATAATTTCAATAGATGTAGAAAAAGCTTTGGGCAAAATCCAACACCCATTTATGATAAAAACTCTACAGAAAGTAGGCATAGAGGCAACTTACCTCAACATAATAAAGGCCATATATGACAAACCCACAGCCAACATCATTCTCAATGGTGAAAAACTGAAACCATTTCTACTAAGATCAGGCACAAGACAAGGTTGCCCACTCTCATTGCTATTATTCAACATAGTTTTGGAAGTTTTAGCCACAGCAATCAGAGAAGGAAAAGAAATAAAAAGAATCCGAATCAGAAAAGAAGAAGTAAAACTGTCACTGTTTGCAGATGACATGATACTATACATAGAGAATCCTAAAGATGCTAACAGAAAAGTTCTAGAGCTAATCAGTGAATTTGGTAAAGTAGCAGAACACAAAATCAATGCACAGAAGTCTCTTGCATTCCTATACACTAATGATGAAAAATCTGAGAGACAAATTAAGGAAACACTCCCATTTACCACTGCAACAAAAAGAATAAAATACCTAGGAATAAACCTACCTAAGGAGACAAAAGACCTGTATGCAGAAAACTATAAGACACTGATGAAAGAAATTAAAGACGATACAAACAGATGGAGAGATATACCATGTTCTTAGATTGGAAGAATCAACATTGTGAAAATGACTATACTACCCAAAGCAATCTACAAATTCAATGCAATCCCTATCAAACTACCAATGGCATTTTTCACAGAACTAGAACAAAAAATTGCACAATTTGTATGGAAACACAAAAGACCCCGAATAGCCAAAGCAATCTTGAGAAAGAAAAACGGAGCTGGAGGAATCAGGCTCCCTGACTTCAGACTATACTACAAAGCTGCAGTAATCAAGACAGTATGGGACTGGCACAAAAACAGAAATATAGATCAATGGAACAGGACAGAAAGCCCAGAGATAAACCCACGCACCTATGGTCACCTTATTTTTGATAAAGCAGGCAAGAATATACAATGGAGAAAAGACAGCCTCCTCAATAAGTGGTGCTGGGAAAACTGGACAGCTACATATAAAAGAATGATATTAGAACACTCCCTAACACCATACACAAAAATAAACTCAAAATGGATTAAAGACCTAAATGTAAGGCCAGACAGTACAAAACTCTTAGAGGAAACCATAGGCAGAACACTCTATGACATAAATCACAGCAAGATCCTTTTTGACCCACCTCCTAGAGAAATGGAAATAAAAACAAACAAATGGGACCTAATTAAACTTAAAGATTTTGCATAGCAAAGGAAACCATAAACAAGACAAAAAGACAACCCTCAGAATGGGAGAAAATATTTGCAAATGAAGCAACTGACAAAGGATTAATCTCCAAAATATACAAGCAGCTCATGCAGTTTGATATCAAAAAAACAAACCACCCAATCCAAAAATGGGCAGAAGACCTAAATAGACATTTCTCCAAAGAAGATATACAGATTGCCAACAAACAAATGAAAAGATGCTCAACATCACCAATCATTAGGGAAATGCAAATCAAAACTACAATGAGGTATCACCTCACACTGGTCAGAATGGCCATCACCGAAAAAATCTACAAACAATAAATGCTGGAGAGGGTGTTGAGAAAAGGGAACCCTCCTGCACTGTTGGTGGGAATGTAAATTGATACAGCCACTATGGAAAACAGTACGGAGGTTCCTTAAAAAACTAAAAATAGAACTACCATATGACCCAGCAGTCCCACTATTGGGCATATATCCTGAGAAAACCATAACTCAAAAAGAGTCATGTACCACAGTGTTCATTGCAGCTCTATTTACAATAGCCAGGACATGGGAGCAACCTAAGTGTCCATCGACAGATGAATGGATAAAGAAGATGTGGCACATATATACAATGGAATATTACTATGCCATAAAAAGAAATGAAATTGGGGCTTCCCTGGTGGCGCAGTGGTTGAGAGTCCGCCTGCCGATGCAGGGGACATGGGTTCGTGCCCTGGTCTGGGTAGATCCCACATGCCGCAGAGCGGCTAGGCCCGTGAGCCGTGGCCGCTGAGCCTGCGCGTCCAGAGCCTGTGCTCCGCAACGGGAGAGGCCACAACAGTGAGACGCACGCGTACCGCAAAAAAAAAAAAAAAAGGAAATGAAATTGAGTTATTTGTAGTGAGGTGGGTGGACCTAGAGTCTATCATACAGAGTGAAGTAAGTCAGAAAGAGAGAAACAAATACTGTATGCTAACAGATATATAGGGAATCTTAAAAAAAAAAAAGGTTCTGAAGAACCTAGGGGCAGGACAGGAATAAAGAAGCAGACATAGAGAATGGACTTGAGGACACGGGGAGGGGGAAGGGTAAGCTGGGATGAAGTGAGAGAGTGGCATGGAATTATATATACTACCAAATGTAAAATAGATAGCTAGTGGGATAGCTATGTATAGCTCAGTGCTTTGTAACCACCTAGTGGGGTGGGATAGGGAGGGTGGGAGGGAGATGCAAGAGGCAGGGGATAGGAGGATACACGTATACGTGTAGCTGATTCACTTTGTTGTACAGCAGAAACTAACACAACAATGTAAAGCAATTATACTTCAATAAAGATGTTAAAAAAAAAAGAAATCCCAGATTAGAGCCACAGTAACCTTGTAACATCTTTATGTAGATATCAACCTCCAAACTTGTATATCTACATATATGCATAAATAAATAAATATGTGTGTATAAAAAAAGGGGGGTCTGGAGCCCCCAGTGGCAGAGATTTGGATGACTGACAAATCTCTCTGGGGACGAGAAGTTGATTTCCTCCAGCAAGGAACACCTAAGAAAAATATAACAAAGGGACAATGCAGGCACTGAGTGTGTCTGTGTGTGTGTCTGTGTGTGTGTGTGTCTGTGCGTGTGTGTGTAAACTCTGGGTCAGCAGGCTGTAAGAAAGTGGGAAGTGGGCTGTAGGAAACCTGACCAGAGTTCGAAACCCAGTTAGTTCATGAATACTCTCACACCCTTGGGCAAACCACTTAACCTCTCTGTGCCTTGGTATAATGATCTATAAAATGGGATTCTTTTTCCCCATTGGAGGTTAAGAGAATGAAGTGAGATAATGTATGTGAAAGTTTCTATTTAGCTCATAAGTCATTAAAAATCTTTTTCTGGTAAAATACACATAACATAAAATTTACCACGTTATCATAAACCTTTCAAAAATAGTTTTTAAAATTCAGTTTGTCTTAGCTCCCCAAACAGAGCAGTGATTAAATCATGAGGTTCTCAGAACCTCTCGCAGGCCTGAGCTGCTCTGAGAGGGATGGCTTGTGTCAGCAAGGAAGTGTCCAGAACCTCATGTGACAGCCCAGGCCTGTTCCCAGCTAACAGGTCTTTCCTTGGATCTGGGGGATCCAAGCCCCCCAGAAAGCAGATCTTCCATGGGGGGAGATGGAGGCAAAGAATGTGGTTGAAGAAGATGGAAATGAATGTTTTTGTGTTTCTGGTATCAGCCCTGCGCTCAATAATCAGAGGAGTCTCTGCTTTCTGCACATGCAGCTTGGGGCAGGGGTGGTAACACATTAACAGAGCCTCCCAGCTACCACCAGGTGCTTTTAAAACAGAAAATGCTAAGAAGAGTTACTAAAATATAGTTACTGGACCAGCTGTGCCTGAGCAGTGGAAGACTACAGTACTTGGATTTCGGTCTAAAGTTGGGGTTCATTTTCTTTCAATATGTCCTTTGTAAAAGAAAGAAATAGTGTTATGAGAAACTAGAACTTTTATACAAGGAAGTTTGTGGATGAAGGAAAAACGCTAGTTCAGTTTTCTTTCCTTTTTTTTTTTTTTTTTTTCCTTAACAGATCCAGAAAAAGTCCAGATGAGTGTACTGCAAAGGAACTGGCCCAGGCCACACCCTCTAGACAAAGGTCCAGGGGTTCACCTTGCTAAGGTTCCAGACTTCAGTTGCTCAAGCAGCAATGCTATCCATGTCCTCTGTCTTGGAAGCTTGTATATGGGGTACCTGGGGAAGGGTCTCCAGGCTGGGAGCTAAGGAAGGAACGGCTCAGGAAGCTAATGAAAGGCCAAGGTCTCCCCTCTCCCCAGCCCCTGATCTGGGCGAGGGTGGTGCAGAAGGCTTCTCTGACGAGGAAGAGCAGATGGAAGAGTCCAACTGGCAGCAGTGGACACCCACTGGCAGAATCTCAGAACATGAGGACAGGAAGGGACTTTGGAGCTGCTCCTTGGTCTATATGGTCAACCAAAATGGACAGGCGTTCTCTGGGTGGCTCCAGGGTCCAGGCAGCACCTGGTGTCCCACCTTTCCATCCACTGGTTTCTCCTCTACATTCCCCTGCCTCCCTTGAATCAGGCAAAGACAACTCTAGCCACTTCTGGGCTCTGCCCTGGAGGAGTGGCTGATCTGGGGGGAGGCAGGTCTGTAAACTGACCATTCCCACAGCAGTGGGCATCTAGAGGAGCAGGAGCCTGGAAGAGGGTCCCCACTGGATGCTCCTGGGGAGAGAGCAGGGAACATGGGCTTTTAGTCCAGGAGGGCTCCCTAGAGGAGGTAAGGTCTGAGCTGAGGCTTGGTGAAAGAGTAGGACAAAGACAGGCAAGAAGCAGGGTTTGGGCATCTGGGGAAAGGAAGGGAAGTAAGGGGGGAGTAGGGGGACAGTGCAGGCACGGGGTGCAGCACCTGCACAGCTGCAGGGAACTGAAAACAATTTCAGCCTGCTGCAGAGCTGTGAGTCCGCGAATGCCAGGGGGTGGGGTGGGGGGGGTGGGCAGTCCTGCTGAAGAGATGGATTCATGAAATATTTAGGACAAAAAGCTGGCAGAACTTGGACGTGGAGGAGTGGGGTAGAGGGAAAGAGAGAAAGAGATAAAGGAAGGAGTCCAGGATGACTTGTAGAGCTCTGGCCTTCTGAGTTGGTGGTGGTATCGTGTGGAATAGGAGGACAGGGGCCAAGAGCATGATGAGCTCAAGTTCAGACACGTGAAGTTTTTGGTGCCAGGGGACATAAGGTGGAAATGGCTGCAGGCCCCTGGATGCCCAAATCACAAGCTCAGGAAGATCACAGAGCCCATGTTTCCTTAATATTTGTGCTTTCCGTGGTACCTGACAGTATACAGTTTCTTCTCATTTGTATCCACTCTAAGGTAACTTAAATACCTGTGCTATACGATCTAGCAAATCCACTTCTGGGTATATACCCAAAGGAAATGAAAACAGGACAATGAAGAGGTAGCTGCACTCCAATGCTGACTGCACCATTATTCACAAATAGCCAAGATAAGGAAACAACCTAAGTACCTATCAACGGATGAATGGTTAAAGGTGCGGTGTGTGTATATATATACATATATTATATATATGTGTGTGTGTGTGTATATATATATATAAAAAATGAAATATTATTCAGCCATAATAAGAAAAACGATGTGCCCTTTGTGACAACATGGATGGACCTTGAGCACACTATGTTAATGAGCACATTATGTTAAGTCAGACAGAGAAAAGCGAGTACGGTGTGATATCACTTATATGTGAATCTAAAGAAGCCCAACATAAAAACAGAGAGTAAAATGGTGGTCGGGGTTGAGGGCTAGGACAGATGCTGTTTAAAGGTACAAACTTACAATGAGTAGTAAATACGCTCTAGAGATCTAATAAGCAGAACGGTGAATACGGACAACGATACTGTATTATAAGCATCAAACGTGCTAAGAGACTAGAGCTTGATGATTCTAATCACTAAAAAGAAAGGATAATTATGTAACTTGATAGAGGTGCTAATTATCACTACAATGGTCATCATATTACAATATATAAATGCAACAAATTAACAAGTTGTACACCTTAGATTTACACAATGTTATATGTCCAATATATTTCAATTAAAAAATTATTTTAATGTGTGTGCTTTTCAGCTTATTCACAGGAGCCTCTGGCATGGGGAGGGGTGGAAGAGGCCCCAGATGAAAAATGGTGTGGAAGGCAAAGACAAAGAATGCACTGAGCGGGATGGGAGACACTGGAGAAGCAAGACGAGCCGGAGGACAGGCCGGGGAGCTGCTGAGGGAAGCACAGGCTACCCAGAGGAGGAAGTTAAGGAAAGCCCAGCTGAATACCACAGAATCAAAGGAAAAGACAGGTGCAGATAGTAAGGGAGAGAAGGACCTGGACTTCAGATATGAGAGCCACGTTACCCGAGACAGAAGCTCCCAACACGGGGACCACAGAGGATCCAGCTGGCTTCTGAGTCCTCTCTCTGAACTCACAAGAGCTAAAGTGCATGTCCTGTGCATCTGCTGAGCACCATCTGCTGGGTTCACTGTGTTACAGGTTTTCACACCAATAAGGATATCATACCTGCTGCTGTTCTCCTGAGTTAGGTGAGGAAACCAAGTCATCTTAGCCCAGGAAGGAGCTCCCCCGTCCATTCCCAGTGGAGGTCAGGTTGGCCACAAATTGCCCCCCAACACTCCCCACCGAGTCCCATGGGAGGGGAAGCTGTGGAGGGGAGAGGAGGGAGGGTGGGCTCCATCTCTCTGGCAGATGCTTATCCTGGCTCTGCAGAAGGCAGCCTCCACCCTGGGTTCCCACCAGCCCCCCTGCAGCCTTCCTCTCCAGCTGGACCTTGGCCGACCTCCTCTCCCCAGACCCCACCCTCACCCATGAAACACTCACACCGGCTGGTACCAAGTCAGGGGCCCGGGTCTGCCCGGCCCATTCGGGTTTGGCTGGCTCAAAAACACCCAAGCTCAGAAAAAACATTCGTTTTCTCTCCAGCACACAAGCCTGGTGACCTACACTGGGCAATTCCATCAGAGACAAAAGCATCGTCACCTTCCAAGGTCAACACTATTCCACGCCAAGACCATCAAACACACACCCAAGCAACAGATTTTTACAAAATCCTGAACAGCAATCTTTCCAGAACTCTGAGGTGAGCAGCCCTGGGGCCACTGACCAGACTTCCTTCCTTGGCCCCAGCATTGACTGCAAACCTTGTCTCAGCTCAGCATTTGGCCGGAAATGCCAAGCTGCTTTAGCGCCCAAGTTCCCAGACAAGCCTGCATTGCTGAGGATCAGGGGAGGCTGGAGCAGGCCTGGGCACTGGAGCAGGGAGCAGTGGAGGACAGCCCAGCCTGGGCTGAGAACAGCAAGAACAGGTGGGGCCACTGGGTGAGGTTTCCTTGTTGCTGTGAGGGGTGCATTTGCAAAGCCCCGTACCCTGACGGCCAAGACAGCCGCCCACCAGTCCTCAGGCCAGAGTCTTGACCTACCTCCGCAATCTCGGTTCATCTTCATAACAATCCTGCCAGTGGGGATTACTCTGCCTTTTACAGACCAAAGGTGCCCTAAAGCATACCTCCAGGAAGTCACCCCCTGAAGTTTAAACTGACGCCAATGTTCTTTCCTCTACTCTGCCTTCCCAAACAGATGGGTCCTCTGAGTTCTATCTGGAAGGCTTTCTAATTTCTTCCCTACTTTCTTTCTTCCTTATGCATATACATAAGCACTGTTTCCTAATGTAAAGTTGTCTGAGATGTTAAGAAATCAGGCAGTTCAACAAAACACCCCTATTCTGAGAGAAGACTGTGGATGAATGCAGCATCACAAGGATGGGAATTTTGTGTTTTCTCCACTTCAGAATGTCTGGTGTCCAAGACAGCGCCCAGCACATACCGACATGGAGAAGGCAAAAAGGCACCCAATCAACGTTTGCTGAACAAACACCCTCCTAGATTGCAGATTCTTGCAAAGATATCACAGTTCCTGGTCAATCCCCTTCCTGAAAACAAGGCAAGGTTTCAAGTACCCTCAGCTGGGCTAAAGCAGCCACACGCCAGCCTAACTCAGACGTGTGCAGATACCAGTCCTCATGAGGCCAGCCTACACTCGGCAAACAGAAAGACGTCTATCTGACTTCCCCTATCTGATTTCCCTTGTCCAGCCAGAAATGCCCCCCGCAACAGTGGGATCCTGGGAGGAAACTGACAAGCCCCACCCCCTTTCAGTTATGTGTCAGCTCCTGAACACTTCCCACTTCCCACTAATTCTGCAGCAAATGGGCTCTGCCCACCCAGTCAGTGCTGGGCTCCCAACAGGTCTCCTGAGTCCCCTGGGGAAATGACAGATAGATGGGCCCCTCACATCTCACAAAGTCCCTGAGCCAGATTCCCTGTAGGGCTGCTGTGGTTGAAGACCCTGCAACACCACTTATTTCCTTTAGCAGAAGAGCAGCCTGATTGCTATGAACCCCCTGAAACTGAGCAAGCTGCCCTGGCCCCCACATTATTTCTGCTGACCTGCACGAAAACCACACCTAAGGGGCTGGGCCACCCGTCAGCTTGGGAACGGCCCCCAGATAGGACTAAACCAAGGTCCTGGTCTCAGGCAGCTTGCAACTAGTGTGAAGACCAAGACAAGTTTTAAATTGGTTTACAAATGTTTTAAATTTAATGAAAACTTTAAAAAATATATTTTAAAATAATGTTAAATTTTTAATAAAATAAAATAATGTTTAATTTTTTATTGTGAAATAATAAATGTACAATAAACTACATAAAAGGCACTAATTTTGTTAACATACATGTATATACATCTAACCACCATGCAGATCAGGATATATAAAATAGTTCCAGTACCTCAAAAGATTCTCTCATATATCTCCCTCCTGCTTTAAACCTCCCCAACAAGGTAACCATTTTTCTAATGTCAGGTATTAGTTTTGCCTGATTGTGAACTTCATATCACTAGGCTTATGTCATACATATTGAGTCTGGCTTCTTTCATTTAACGTATCTGTGAGATTCATTCATATTAAGTGTGTGCCAGTAGTCTGTTCTTTTACATTTCTGAGTGATATTCCATCATATAAATATACTATAATTTCTTTATCCATTTGCCAGTTGATGGAAACAACTAAGTTGCTTCCCAAATGGAACTATTATGAATAAAGTTGCCATAAACATTCTTGCACAAGGCTTTTTGTGGATGTATGTACTCTGTGCTCTCGATATATAACTAGCAATAGACTGACATGGTTATAGGGTAGCTATATATCTAACTTCAGTAGACATTGCCTGTGTCCCTAAATGGTTGTATCATTTTACCTTCCCACAGCAGTGTATGAGAGTTCCAGCTGCATGGTTGAGTATTTCATTCCTTTTTTCTGGCCAAATAATATTTCACTGTGTGGACAGATTGCATTGTTTATGCATTCATCAATTGATATATATTTGAGTTGTTTCTGCTATTACTATGAATAATGCTGCTATGAACAATCATGTACAAGTCTTTATGTGGACATATGTTTTCATTTTGCTTGGGATATACCTAGGAGTGGACTTTGCTGGGCCATATGGTAAATCTGTGAGGAACTGCCAGACTGTTTTCCAAAGTGGCTGCACCATTTTTTACCATCTCACCACCAATGAATGATGGTTCCAATTTCTCCACATCCTCACCAATGGTTGGTATTGTCAGTCTTTCTAAATTTTAGTCATTCTGGTGGGTGTTTAGTAATATCTTATATACGACTGTAATTTGCATTTTCCGATAAGCACCTTTTCATATTCTATACTTTCCAGCTCCCGTTATGCCCTACACAGAGGAGCTAATACCCATCCACCCCACTGAGAATCACTAGACAAGAATATCTGCCTGGTTTTAATTCCTACAGGCTCTACTATAAAAGTGGGGGGTTGTTTCATTAATCAGAATTTATGTTAAAATACAAACAGATTGTTTTCAAAACCTCCCTTAGGAAATTCAGCTAATCACCCATCCAAAGAAATGTTCCAACACTGCTTCTGTCCCCAGTTACAATAGTAGTTGTTAGCAATAGGAAAGGGGCAAATAAGCATGAGTGGGAGTAATCAGGGAAGGCTTCCGGTGGAAGTAACCTCACCTGGGACTTGAAGAACAGGTTAAGTGAATAAACAGGGACACATTCTATGCAAGGGAACATTGTGAAGGAAGGCAGAAAGTGGACTCTGGGAATGCTGGGGCCAGGAAGGAGCCTCGCTTTGGCAGGAATGCTGCAGATGGGGTGTGGGACCAGGTAAAGTGGAAGGGGTTTATCAATGTGAGATCTGTAAAGACATTTTCATGTCGCAGGTGCAGCTAGGTTTTAGGATGGGAGTCAGTTGCCTTTTTTATGGGGAACGTGCCAGAACAAAACACACAAACAAAATCCAGTGGGAGAGGTAAGAAACAGAAGAAAGACGAAAAATGCCTTGATTATGTCCACACGGTGACACATAAAACCCACACAGACCTAAAAGGGTCATTAGCCAACACCCGGTCCAGATAAGTCGGGCCCAAGAGAGGTCATCCAGTTGGCTGATGGTCCCTTCTGAGAGCTGCCATTCTTATACTCAGAGCTGCCAGCCCAGCCTCATCTTGTTTCAGAGGAGGACAAACAAACAGAAGAATAAGGGGAGAGGTCCTCATGGCTCCTACAGGATCACGTGACTGCCTACTCAAACACCTCAATGGCTTCCCGTTGCTCTCAGAAAAACACAAAGGCCTGCAACCCCCATGCCCGCCCCAATCTCAGCCTCACTCTCTCTCCACCACCTAATCCCAGCTCTGTGCTCTGGCCATCCCGGCACTCCTTCAGCTTCAGGAATGTGGCCCACACGCTCTCCCAAATGCTTGGAAAGCTTCTCTCATCCCCAGCTTACTCCTCTTCAATTTTCAAATCCCAGCTGGTGTCAATTCTTTAGGGAAGGCTTCCCTTACATACCACTCCTTGTCTGAGTCCAGATCTATTTCCCATGTTGTACGTTCTCTTGGAATCCTGCTTCCTTCCCCTTTAACACTCATCTCTGTTGGGATTACACCACCTCGTCTTGGTGTATTTGATTAATGTCTGCACAAGAGCAGAAGCCGCATCAGTTTCTGCTCATTACCACATCCCAGTGTCCTGCACAGGGCCTGCCACATGAATGAACGAATGAATGAATGACCACAGAGAGTCTAGTGATGGGCAAGACCTGGTCACCTAGTAAGACACCCAAAGACCCAGCAATTCTACCACCTGGCAGAAATGTGTACATATGTTCTCCAAAAGGCATGTACAAAAAATGTTCATGACCACATGATTCGTAACAGCCAGAAATTAGGACAGCCTAAATATCCATGAACAATAAAATAAATAGATTGCGGGTATGCTCATTCAATGGGATACTATACCACAGTGAAAATTCACAAAGTAACTGCTTACAACATGATGCATGGCACAAACGTAACACTGAGCAAAAGAAAGTTAGACACAAAAGAGGACATACAATATAATTCCAATTATGTGAAATTCAAAATCAGGCAAACTAAACTATGGTCAGAATGGTCAAAATTGTAATGATCTTTGGAGGGAAAGGGGCAAAGGGGCTTCTGGGGTGCTGGCAATGTTCTGTTTCTTGATCTGGGTGTGGGTTTTTCAGGATGTGTTCATTGCATGAAATCCATCGAATTTACTATTTCTGTAGGTATGTTATACTTGCAGTAAAAAGCTTACCGAAAAAAATGGAAGGACAACTCCTTCATTAGTTGGGGCTGGATCTCAACAAGCCAAGAGGGTGTTTGAGCCGTTTCGAGCACAGCCTCCAGGGCTGCTGGTTTCTATGCTCCCAGCACATGTGGGTACTTGCAGCCACCATGCTCCTCTCTGCTTCTGTCATCTAGGTTGGCCCTTCCTTTTTTTTTTTTTTTAAGATGGGGGGAAAATGTTTAAACTTGCTTTCCCAAGAAAGACAAAATAGAAACAGGATTATTCTTGAATGACCTAATCCAAAAATGTATGAAATTTAATGCAAAAAATAAAACACAACACTTTCTCCTATACAGCTGTAAATGCATTGACAAACACAAATGGTGTGTGATTGGGAAAGGAGCAAGTAATGGAATTCAGTGTGAACTGGGTATATTTTGTGCAAACTGCATGGTAGAGAAGCAAGCAAGCGACAGACTGTAATCTGGGCAAGTGGACTTCAATCTCATTAATTTTCGTAAAAACTGCATTATGATCTTCTTGGTAAACTTCGTCCCAAATCCTATGGCTAAAAAGAAGTTGTGACTTTGTGATCCTAAATGCATGTTATTTAGTATTTGCTGCCAAAAGATTGAGTTTCATCCTCTCTGTGTCTGAAAGTGTGAATGTTTTGTGCAAATGCATTTGTGCTCTAACGCAGACCAGCTGGCATGGGGAAGGGACAGGTTTGCCCACGGCCCAGTTAATCAGCAGTTAGGACAAAGGGGAGGAAATAGTGTTTCCTCATAGCTGTGATACTGTGATTTATAATAAGAAATATATATTGGGTCTTTACCCAGTTTCTGGCACAGAGCTCCTAAAACTCTTGGAATTCCCTGAAGAAGCCTTGTAATGAAGAAGCCTATGTAATGAAGCCTTGATCCAAAAAAGATAGGGTTTGGAGAGCTTCCAGGCTGGTGAACACACAGAGATTCAGTGAAAGTGGCGGCCTGGAAAGGGCATGGAAGCTCCGCAATCTTTCCCTGTACCTTGCTCTATGCATCTCTTCCATCAGGTCTGTGAGCTGCTGGAGCTAATTAATCAAACCCAAGGAGGGGGTCGCTGGAACCTCCAATCTATAGCCAGTTGGTTAGAAGCACAGGTGACAACATGGCATCTAAAGGTGGATGACATTGTGAGGGGACAGTCTTGTGGGACTAAGCCCTTCACCTGTGGGATCTGACACTATCTCCAAGTACAAAGTGTCAGAATTGAGTTGAAATTGTAAGGCACCCAGCTGGTACCAGAGAACCATACACGCACACACACCTATCGTGCTGAACCTTTAACAGCCTAAGCTTGTGGTTAAATTCCTAAGTCTTTCACTCCCTGGGCTGAATGCTCAAGCCATGAAATTGGCAATCCTAGGCAATCATGCCAAACTCCTACTAAGATGCATGTTAATCAGCAACTTTGCTTATATACCTTTTGTATGTGGGTCAGTGTCCTGGGTTCTATATGTGATAAGAGGTGTTTAGAAGGCATAAAATCTAGAGACCATGGCAGACTGGGGGGCAGACAGGCACTCTCATACCTTGGATAGTTATTTTTATCAAACTAGAGAAGCATATCCCTTCCACCCAGCAATCCTACTTATAGAAATGTATCCTCCAAGTAGACTCATACAAAAATGCATGTGCTAGCATGCTCACTGCAGCCCTGTCAACAGCAAAATATTAGAAACCTAAATCAACAAGGACTCTGCAAATAAATTACGGTAACTCCTACAGTGGAACACATTCAATCAAGACAAAAGCACAATGTGCCCACAGGCAAACTCTTCAGAGACATATTGTTAAAGCAAAGTGAAATAAGGTGGCTAAATAGTGTGCATATGTTACTTGTTGCATAAAAAAGATATGCATGCAGATACATGTTTTTATAAGTAGAGAAGAATACCTCTAGAAAGAGACCCAAGAAACCAGAGGGGAAACAGAGAAATGAACAATGTCTCAGAAAGAAGGAAGATTTACTGATTACTATTTATACCTTTGCACCATTTGCATTTTTATCATACGTATGCAAGTTTTTCAAATGATACATTTAGTTTAGTTTTATTCACTGGAAAAATATACATAACAGAAGACAGGAACTTGATTTTTGCCCAAATCAATATGACCCAAATAATAACTTAGATACACAGCTTGTGAGGAGACATAAAAGCAAGTGGAGTTATCTGGGGTATTTGGGGATGACTCCAGAAGTAAGTCAGGGGCCAGAGGGATACAACAAAATGAGATGCCCCTCCCTCCCCGAAATATATAATAAATCTCTGAAATGTTTTATACCTTTGGTCTGCCTGTGAAAGAGCTCAACCCACTTTCCCTCCTGGCCTCAGGTATCTTGGTGTTATTATTATATTCATTAAATATACATTTCTCTAGGAACTAGTTAAGATCACACGTTTAAAGCCAGATGGGCTCGGGTTGAAATCCTGGTTTGGCCCCTTACTCGTCATGTGTCATCAGGCAGATGACCCTTTCTGTTTCCTCATCTGTAAAGTGCAGACAGTAACACTTCCTTGTAGGGTCCTCTGTGAAGGTTAAATGAGGTCTTGGAGGTAAACTTGGTTAGCCCAGTGCCCTGATCACCAGGGCAAAGTGAACGCTTAGTAAATGGTAGGGAGTGATCACCGTCACTTTCCCCATTTTGCCTCTCACTGAACCAGCCACTCGTGAGGACAGTGGTGGTTAAAATGGAAGCATGCCTGGCTTCCAACGTTTTTCCATTTGGCTTTCCAGTGAGGTAGGCAGGTGGAGTCTGAGCGCTGTCCCAGGGGCCTCGTAAGAGGTAAGGAGCATCACTGCCCCGACCCATCAAGGAGCCCCTGAGGCAGTTGGGCACCCAGTTCTGACACTCAAGCTTCAGAGAGGCAGGAAGGGACAACTGTGCCCTGCCATGGATGTGTCTCAAGGGCCACCTGAGGCCAGCCCGATGCCCACAGGGCAGACAGCCTGGCCTGGACTTCCCTCGCTATAATGGCTGAGCTGGGCTGAGCAGGGGCCGCTGTGGGGAAGATGATGACAGAGCTACCTGAGAGGTGTGCGGGCACACGCATAACCTCACCCCATCCTCTCAGTAACTCTCTTTTACAAATGAGAAAATGTCCACCATTAAGATTAAGAGCACTACTCATCTCAGTGGGTTGGGGTCTAGGTATATTTAGGACCTGCTTGAAATGGGAATATGAGGGAATTTTTATATAGGATCCATGCCAAAGTTTTAACAACTTGGCCTATAGGATAAAATGAATTCACCCACAGGATTGAATAAAGTAAGCTAGAACGTAAAAAAAGATTTTTAAATCTCCATACTTTGGTTTATTTTAGAAAACAGTTTTCTTACATGTATGTAAACTAGCTTTAAGGAAGAAGATTACACTGGTAAATATTTTAAAGAATCGAGATTAATACAAAGTTTAGGGAATTAATGGAATGTAGTATCTGCTGAAAATGTCCTCTATTGAGGTGCATTCCCTCCTATTTGAGGAGTTGTCAATTTGGGGTTTATTTCTCTCCCTTTAGCTTTCAATTTCTTCCCATACTTTTTGCCCCAACAACTGTCTTCCCGCCAACAGTGCACAAGGGTTCCCTATTCTCTGCATCCTAGCCAACACTTGTCTCTTGTCCTTTTTTTTTTTTTTTTTTTTGTGGTACGCGGGCCTCTCAGTGTTGTGGCCTCTCCCGTTGCGGAGCACAGGCTCAGGACACGCAGGCTCAGCGGGCATGGCTCACGGGCCCAGCCGCTCCATGGCATGTGGGATCTTCCCGGACCGGGGCACGAACCCGTGTCCCCTGCATCGGCAGGCGGACTCTAAACCACTGCACCACCAGGGAAGCACTCTCTTGTCCTTTTTTTTTTTTTTTTGGTACGTGGGCCTCTCACCGCCGCGGCCCCTCCCATTGCGGAGCACAGGCTCCGGACGCGCAGGCCCAGCAGCCATGGCCCACGGGCCCAGCCGCCCCGCGGCATGCGGGATCCTCCGGGACCGGGGCACGAACCCGCGCCCCCCGCCTCGGCAGGTGGACTCCCAACCACTGCGCCACCAGGGAAGCCCCTCTCTTGTCTTTTTGATGGCAGCCATTCTAACAGGTGTGAGGTGATATCTCATTGTGGTTTTGATTTGCATTTCACTGATTAGTGATGTTCAGCATCTTTTCATGTACCTGTTGGCCATCTGTATGCTTTGTTTGGAAAAATGTCTATTCAGGTCCTCTGCCCGTTTTTAGATCGTATTATTTGGGTTTTGTTTGTTTGTTTTTTATTTTATTTTATTTTTTTGCTATTGAGTTGTATGAATTCTTTATGTATTTTGGATATCAACCCCTTATCAGATACATAATTTGCAAATATTTTCTCCCGTTTCACAGGCTGCCTTTTCATTTTGTTGATTGTTTCTTTTGCTGTGCAGAAGTTTTAGTTTGATGTAGTTCCAATTTTGCTTTTTGCTTTTGCTGTTTGTGCTTTTGGTGTCATATCCAAAAATCATTGCCAAGACCAATGTCAAGGAGATTTTTCCCTATGTTTTCTTCTAGGAGTTTTATGGTTCGAGGTCTTACAATTGTCCTTTATCCATTACAAGTTATTTTTTGTGAGAGGTGTAAGATAGGTGTCCAATTTCATTTTTTTGCATGTGAGTATCCAGTTTTCCCAGCGCTATTTATTGAAGAGACTATTCTTTCCCCATTGAGTATCCTTGGCTTCCTTGCCAAATATTAGTTGACTGTGTGTGTGGATTTATTTCTGGGCTCTAGATTCTGTTCCATTGGTCTACGTATCTGTTTTTGTGCTGGCATTATATTGTGCTGATTGTTACAGTTCTGTAACATAGTTGGAAACCAGGAAGTATGATGCCTCCAGCTTTGTTCTTCTTTCTCCAGATTGCGTTGGCTCTTTGGGGTCTTTTGTGGTGCCACACACATTTTCGGATTGTTTTCCTATTATTGTGAAAAGTGCCATTGGAATTTCGATAGGGATTACCTTGAATGTGTAGATCACTTTGGGTAGTATGGATATTTTAACAATATTAATTATTCTTATCCATGAGCACAGAATCTTTTCCCATTTATTTGTGTCTTCCTCAGTTGTTTTCATCAGTGCCTCATAGTTTTCAGTGTACAGATCTTTTGCTTACTTGGTTAAATTTATTCCTACGTATTTAATAGTTTTTTTGTTTGATTTTTTGTTTTTTTTAACATCTTTATTGGAGTATAATTGCTTTACAATGGTGTGTTAGTTTCTGCTTTATAACAAAGTGAATCAGCTATACATATACATATATCCCCATATCTCCTCCCTCTTGCGTCTCCCTCCCATCCTCCCTATCCCACCCCTCTAGGTGGTCACAAAGCACCGAGCTCATCTCCCTGTGCTATGCGGCTGCTTCCCACTAGCTATTTTACATTTGGTAGTGTATATATGTCAATGTCACTCTCTCACTTCGTCCCAGCTTACCCCTCCCCCTCCCCGTGTCCTCAAGTCCATTCTCTATGTCTGCCTCTTTATTCCTGTCCTGCCCCTAGGTTCTTCAGAACCTTTTTTTTTCTCTTAGATTCCATATATATGTGTTAGCATACGGTATTTGTCTCTCTCTTTCTGACTTACTTCACACTGTATGACAGTCTCTAGGTCCATCCACCTCATTACAAATAACTCAATTTCGTTTCTTTTTATGGCTGAGTAATATTCCATTGTATATATGTGCCACATCTTCTTTATCCATTCATCTGTCGATGGACACTTAGGTTGCTTCCATGTCCTGGCTATTGTAAATAGAGCTGCAATGAACATTGTGGTACATGACTCTTTTTGAATTATGGTTTTCTCACGGTATATGCCCAGTAGTGGGATTGCTGGGTAGTTAAAATGTAAAATTTGGTGCAGATGCAAATCCAGTTTTAATGGGGGGAAAGATTAAACAGAGGGAATCATTCCCAATGACACCTGAAGTTCAAAAAATACTCAAAACCATACCTGAAAGTAAATTACTTAAAAATTACAAATATGGTATATATATAACTGATTCATTTTGTTGTAAAGCAGAAACTAACACACCATTGTAAAGCAATTATACTCCAATAAAGATGTTAAAAAAATTACAAATATGTACGAGCTCCTTGAGCCAAGTCTTGAGTTCATTTCTAAACTGATAAGGCAGTATCTCTGGACCTAATTTTCCCTGTTTCAGTCTCTTCTCCCTTCCTCTTTCTTCTCCCACAATCTCACCATCCTTTTTGCTCAATATCTCAAGAGTAGGTCAGCATCAAAGGAAACACAAATCAATTTCTTCAAGGACACAGATGAGACCTTCTTATCACACTCTATGACATTATAAAACCTAAATCCATCAAGAAGAGATTTTTGAGTCAGCATGCTTCTTTCAAGTTCTTGCCCAAAGACCAATAATTCAAGACAGAATGAAGACTTTCAGTAAACCATGAAAATGATCGCTTCATCCAACAGAACGAAGGGGTTGGTTTTAGTTTTATGAAAAAAGGGAAGGAATGAATCTAGTGAATGTGGTTTAACAGACAGTTCCAGGTACACTGAAAAGACAAGGAAGACAGGTATGGCTAAATATCACACCCACACAAGCTGCTTAGCTAAGTCACGTGTGAGACTGCTTTTTTTTTTTTTTTTTTTTTTTGAGACTGCTTTTTTGAGAAAGCATTCCAGAAGGGAAAACCAAATTACTGAGAATAAAATATGTCCATTACCTTGCTTTAGAGGCAATAATCTTTAATGTGAGAGTGAAGGTAGCTGAGCGAGCAGTTCTTGGTCATTCTTGGGCATCAGGTGGCCAGAAAGTGCTGAGTCACAAAATTGTGGGCAAAGTGTAGCCAGAGCAAAGCCAATATTTCTATGGCTAAACAGAACCCCCAGACAAGATCCCCAGGGATCATACAAGGGGCTGCACCCCTGATTTGCCATGACCTTAATCAAGGCGCACACACCAAAGAGATTGCCATGCATGGGTACCTCTACTCATCGTAACCACAAATCACAGTGTTTGCCTCCTCAGTGTATCTGGAGATCTTTTGCCCAGAGGCTGCTTCCTCCAAAAGACACCCACCTGGGTAGACATTTGGAAGCCACATGGACAATCCTCTCGTCCGTACACCTGGCTCTGTGCTTTCATTTCGTAGTTCTGCTCATCCCTACACAAGAAGCATCCCCAGCAAGAAGTAAAGGATGCGAGGGGGTCACCGATTCGGCCCTAGAAGAAATGTCAGGGTGGGACAGGGATGGATAGAATTGAGACACCATGACCCAGCTGTGGAGCTAAAAGGCTGGAAAGAGGCCCCAAGAATGGCTTCAAAAAGAACTCCATTTGCTGCGAGCAAATGGCCTGGTCAAGGCACATCTCATGGACAGGCAGTCAGCAGAAAGGGGGATCAAACTTCGGTCTTTGATGGTAGCAGTAGTAGCAGTAGCAGTGGTGGCAAGTTTCGGAGCAAATAACATTTGGGTGAATAGTTGTGGAATTCTCTGATCTTAAGAAAGTACATCTGATTCAACCTTTATTAGTAATAACGTATTAGAAGTCACAAAAACCAAATCTCTGCACATGAGTAAGTACCTCCTGATACTGCTGGATTTTGCAGGTGATTGAGAACCCCAGGGAACCCTCAGGCTTCCCTGCCACTTTGGATAGAAATGCACTCTGGGGTTGTTATTGTAGAGTGACATTGTTTATTCCCCAAACTAGTATGGATGACACTACAGTTCCTCTATCAACATCATCATCCCTTAACCATTACCATCATCGTTATGCTCATAATTGCTTTGCGAGAAGAGTAAATTTGCATTATTTTACTGAGACATTATCGGGTATTGACATTTTAAAGACTTAAAACAGTGAAGACAATAACATAATACTTACTATAATAAATTGGCCCTTTCTTTATGTTGTTTCAAAAAACAAAAAAAACCTCCATTTGCCAAAAGGGCATTGTTTGTCAAGGGTGCATCGCTTCAGAGCCTTACCAGCTTCCCTATTGCTGTATTTTTAAGTGGATGATGCTAAGACAGAGACAGGAAGGGAGCAAAGAATCTTGACTGAGGTAGGATATCCAGCAGGGATTCTGGTACCCACAGAAATTGATTCCATAAAGGAAGTACTGACTTAAAGGAAGTCTTCTGAGCCTGATGAATAGACCTGATAATACAGGGAACTGAAATTGGTCATCACTGATTTCAGGCCAGATCCTGCTGCCTGGGAAGGTTTACTAGGGCTTCCTGGGGTCTGTTATAGGGAACTAGGTACTGCGGGGGAAAGGACTGCTGATGGTTCCAAGGGTGAGAGATTTCCAGCAAGGTCCTCAAGTCTCCTAGGCTCAGAAGGCCAGGTTCCCACCCTTACCGCCAGCTCAGTCTTCTTGGGGCAAGAAAAAGAGCAAGGCTCTGCCACAGAATTTCTGCTCCAGAATCCAACAGTGGGGTGTCAGCAACCGGCAAGGACAGACCTCAGTGTCAGGGATTCACACTCAGCCCAGAAGGCCCCTGGGCCCCAGGATGGGAAAACTAGCATTTGGGAAATAAAAGAAATTTAGAGAATGATTTCAGAACCTACCAAAGAAGGAACCCCAACTCTTGGGGACAAACAGGGGACTGAATGTGCCCTTGAAAACCCAGTGTTACCTTTGTCAGAAGTCGGTGGCCAAATGACATTGCTTATACCTGGTGAAGAAATGAAAGCTTCCCCCAAATTCTTAACAGAAATCTGAGAGAGGAGACTAAGGGCAGAGATGCCTGTCAACACAAGAAATGCTTCTTGCAGAAGCAAGTACAGACTAACGGTGGGTCAGGGAAAGGAGAGTCGGCGCTAACTGCCCAAAAAGCAAAGGCAGGGAAGAATAGGAAAAGGCAGACATAACAACCATTAAAGAGATAAGCAAACAAAACTGCAATATAGAAATGCTGGAGGCTGCTGCGTAAAAGAAATACCCTGGAGAAAAGACAGAAAGGGAAGGAAAAGACCGTCAGAATCAGAAATAAAGCATGATTATGAACTCATCAAAAGTGGCCGTTATTTGAGATACATGTTCTTTTAGAAAAAACTAGGTGGGAAGCTTAAGAAGACAAGAAATGGCTCTCGAGGTGATGAAGGTAAACCCATGGGGTGAGATCCATCTTCCTGTGAGATTAAAAGGCATCAAATGCCAAGTGCAATGAGTGAGCATTCAGTGGATGAAAGAAGACCAGGTTTATACCTCAAATCTTACATTTTGCAAATTCAGCTGAAGAGAACACTATACTCCGTATGAAACTACAGAAAATTCCTGCAGAAGCCCAAACCCTAAGGAAAGCAATTTGAGGCGGACAAAGAAAGGTAGCTTTTGCCTTTGGAAGCCACTCGACCATAAAGATTTCTATCTTCATTAGCACATTCTCCAAAAAGTCTAAGTTGAGTCAGCCTAGACAACAAAACAAAGTGGGGAAAAGGTACTATCTACAGGGACTTCCCTGGCGGTCCAGTGGTTAAGACTTTGCCTGCCAATGCAGAGGGTATGGGTTCAATCCCTGGTTGGGAAGCTAAGATCCCACATGCCTTGGGGCCAAAAAACAAAACACAAAACAGAAGCAATATTGTAACAAATTCAATAAAGACTTAAAAAAATGGTCCACATCAAAAAAAGATCTATTAAAAAAAAAGATATTACCTACAAATGTGTAAGGTACAGGGCTGCTGAAATATTATTTTAAGGATCAGGATGGTAGCACATATAAAAATGAAAGAACTGTAACTAAAGCAGATTTATAAATTCAGCTAAAAAGCCCGGACTCCTGGATTTTTCAGAAAGATATGGGATATGACAAAGGAAATCTGTGGCCTCGTGAACAAGAGTAAGATAATATGGAGGGGACATCACTGCTCTAACTGAAATTCCAAACACGCTTTCAACTTTTCCCCTCATCCATCATCCATCCCATCCTTTCGTTGTTAGCCGAGAAATCAAAGGAGATGCCTCCTCTTCCTTCTTTCATTCTCTCAAGGAAAGGAATAAAGCAGGGAGACTAGCAGCTCCTTGGCTGGCTT
Organism: Leucopleurus acutus; assembly: GCF_964270905.1. Classification (NCBI taxonomy): domain Eukaryota; kingdom Metazoa; phylum Chordata; class Mammalia; order Artiodactyla; family Delphinidae; genus Leucopleurus; species Leucopleurus acutus. The sequence continues at coordinate 19,266,821 of NC_139156.1, forward strand.
GCCTGTGTTGTGTCTGAGTTTGAGGACAGGCATGGGGAAGGCGAGAGGAAAGCAGGAAGGAGCCTGGCTATTTTCCAACAGGGTTAATAACCAGCTCCCGAATATTGAGAACTGGCCGCACTCAGAGTAACTGAGAGGATGATGACCTTTCATACCAAGAAAGGATAAAACAAAACAATTGCATGCCTGAAACTTACCTTAGTCATTGAATGAAATACTAGGAGACTTAGAGACCACTCAACACAAAGCGCGTACGCCACACGTCGAAGAACAGATCTAGCGCACTGGTTTACTAGGACAGTACGGGGTGACTAAGCCTACGTGCCCACCCTAAGCAGGAGGGGGGTGCAGGGGGAAGGCAGGTGGCACTTCAAGTACAAGTGTGCGGAGGGAGGAAGAGACCAAAAAGGACGCCTCCCTTCTTTCCTCCTGTTTTCCCTGCCTGCCGGCCTCTGACACATGATTTTGCCCTTGCATTGCTGTTAAAGAGGAAGAAGAGAGAAGAAAGGAGAAGCAGGCACTGAGCACAGGGTCCCAGGGCTCTTTGTCCTGGCTCAGGAAACTGAGAAAGACTGGAGGGGGGGATCTCCATCCCACTGTGACGAGCTTTGGAGGGGAGGACATGGTGACATGGCCCGAGGGCCAGCCACAGGCCGGACGCTCTGTCCATTTTACAGATGAAGCTCTGAGCAGCTTAGAGCTTATTCAAAGCGCAGATGTACCAGCACAGCCAGAAGGGAACCCCAGCTTGTCTGAATCCAAAGTCTGCACAGCACTGCCGCCCCTTCCGAGGCTGGAGAAGGAGCACTCAGGACCAAGCTATGTTCATTCTGCCAGCGGACTTGCAGAAGGGGTGGAGGTGTTAACGGAGTTAAGACACCCAGGGTAGGGAATGGGGTGGACAAGCCAGGATTCACGAGGTTAAAATTGAGAGCCTTCAATTTGGATGTTCTTAAATCTTTGCGTAGAGGCTTTGCCTGGGCGCTGCTATGTGAACGCACAACGGGGAGGACACCAGTGGTAGGAAACCATGTCAAATGCGGTACAAGCAACCACCTAGCTGCTGTCTCCCATCCAGGAAGCTGCTCCTCCCGGGCAGCATGCAGAGCTAAGAGCCAGCACAGGTGAGCACCTGGCATTTGGGGCTCCTCGAAAAGGAAAGGAAATGATGATAACATTCCCCAGAGAGAGGAGGTCAGCAGAGCATTCCAACCTCCTACATGGGGCGCAGTCCCCCTAGGGCTGTGGGCACTGCAGCCAGGGAGCCAAGGCCAATGTCTCCCAAATGGGAATCAAGCCCTGGAGCCTGGAAGAGAAGCCCCCTACCCTGGCCATTATGACTGCAGCACATCACGATGGATCTGGGAGATCACATACCAGCTTCCTCCCGTCAGGGGCTCAGAGCCTAGCAGAAGAGATAGATATTAATCAAACTGTCAAAGAAATGCGAAACTGTGACTGGATAAATGCTTCAAAGGAAAGTGTAAAATGTCGGGGTGTGAGCCTCCACTGGGGTCAGAGTTGGGCGAGGAGGAGGCAGTGGGGTGTCCCAGGAGAGAGGAGAGGCCAGGTGCCTGGAGCTGAAGGTAGACACACCTGGTAGCAGGACGGAGGTTTGGGAGCAACAAATATGGTTTCATAGACTATTTAGCTAATTACCTGGTAATTATCTAAAAAGGAGGAATGACTGTGCCATGAGTTGCCTTCTTTGTTTTCAAGGTACCTTCTCATACTGAATTCCTTACGCACCTAGCAAAACATTTTAGTTATTCCTGTCATTGTGACAGTAGCAATAATAGTGCCAAGTGTTACTGTGAGTACCGATGTTCCACATCAGCTACCAGTATTATGAGTCTAGCCTTTACCTGCTTGCCCTCACGTGATTCTGACAACAATCCTACTGGGCAGGGGAGCAATGAAGGAATCTGCCCAAGATCACGCAGCCTGGGTGTGGCAGGGACCAGATCTGAACCCAGGCCCACCTGGTTTGTGGCCGTGCACATGAACCAGAGAGGCACTGCTCTGGGGATTGGCAGGAGAAGCTGATAGATACCCCGGCCTGCTACCCTTGTCCCTACGGTCTGTCCTGAGTCCTGGAAACTCAGCAAGCCTCCTATGACCTCCCTGCGTCACCTGTAAAATCAGGATAATAACACCTATCTACCCACCTCGTCAGGTTATTGTGAGGCTCAAACAAGCACAGGTGAACCTCACAGGTTCAAAGCACCAAGTGAACAAGAGGCCTGATTATTTGGCAAAAACATACCCCATATTAACTTCAAATAGGCAAGGTGAATGACACCCTCGCAAGACCACAGACACAATCAAAGAGAAGGGAGAAAGGAGAATTGAGGCCACGCCCCCTCACCTTGACCCTGAGGCATAAAAATGAGAGCCAACAGCAATTCGCTGAAGTCTACCCCATAGCAGGCGCTGTCTCTGTGTAGTAAAGAATCAAGCTTTGGGCTTCCCTGGTGGGGCAGTGGTTGAGAGTCCGCCTGCCGATGCAGGGGACACGGGTTCGTGCCCCGGTCCGGGAAGATCCCACATGCCGCGGAGCGGCTGGGCCCATGAGCCATGGCCCCTGAGCCTGCGTGTCCTGAGCCTGTTCTCCGCAAGGGGAGAGGCCACAACAGTGAGAGGCCCGCATACCGCAAAAAAAAAAAAAAGAATCAAGCTTCACAAAGAGAGGGCTGGCCTTCATCTTGCTCTTGGTTCTGAGAGGCGAACTTTAAGCCCTTGCATTGTCCTGCCTAATAAAAGTGTCTGTTACCTGGGCGCCCGGGGCCTCACCGGCCAGTCTAACAACGTGACTTATGGTGGGGGCTCTGGCCCATATGGTATCAGCTTGACCTTCAAGAGGCTGGAGACTTGAGGTCAGCCTCGCGGGCGGACGACTGTGTCTACAGCGGGAGACGACAATCAGAAGCTCTGCGCATGGAATTTTCCTGGACTCTGCCCTGTGTTTCTCTTCCTTTGGCTTATTTTAATCTGTAAACTTTCAACATAACTGTAATTATCACAGCTTCCAGTAAGTTCTGTAAGTCTTTCTAATGAATTATTGTACCTGAGGGTAGTCTTGGGCTCCGCGGAATTTGCAGCTGGTGTCAGAAGTGAGGGTAGGGTCTTGGCAACTTCCGAACTTTCGAGTCCCTCTGCATTGTCATTTCATTCGCACATAAACCCAAAGAAGTAGGTGTTATCATTCCCACCTCACAGACAAGGAAACGGAGTAGCTGAGAGAGGCCATCACTTGCCCACAATCCCATATCCAGCAGGTGGGGGACCTGGGATTAATCACTAAGCTGCAGCATTAGTGAAACTCTCACCTGGGCACGAGTGGTCCTGCCGCCACCTGCCAGACCACATCTCAGGCTACCGCGAGAGCTGCAGACCAGTGAATAGAGGGCCTCTCTTTGAACAGCAGGCCACACCGTGGGAGGATAAGGGGAGAACTTAGAAAGTGTTTTAGTAGGAAAAATAAAATACTATGCTGTTTATAGATGCTGGGTGGTATTGTGACCTTACCATTGCAACCTTGAGACATGCCACCTAGGACAGAGACACCACAGCAGCCCTGAAACCCAAACCTCAGCCCTTTCATGGTCAGAGTCACACCAGCCCTGGGAAGCAGGAGCCTGGACAGAGTGATGCAATGCCTCCCAGGACAGGACATTCCACCAAGAGGCCGGTCGAGGGGCTGTGTCAGGGGAGCAGAGAGGAGGGAGTGCGGAGGGAGGACTCCGGCAGGAGGGGGGCAGATAGGGTGGCCAACGGTGGCACCAACGCCTGCCAGCATGGGGAGGGGCAGGAAGGAGGCTGCACACACAGCAGATTCCCCCCAGCACCGAGACCAAGCTGTGCCTGTCAATCCTGCCCCCGCGTCTCAGGAAGCCTGGCATGGCCAATGCCCTTGGCCTCCTACGTACACGCCACCCCAGCTCTGTGCCATACAGTCAGGTTGACGAGAGCAGTAGATTTAACACTGTCCCCTCCAAAAACAGTTCTGTGGGCTCTGCAGCCCCCAAAATACGCAACCAAGCAGGATGTCATACCTAAAATCCAGATTTATGCGCTTTGTATATATTCTTTTTAAAAGTCTGCTCCTATGCCATTGTCTTCTACTTTATTTTATACATGTATACAAGGACAGAAGAAAAATCTGGTCAATCAGATTACCCTGCTTTTGCTTTATCCTTGGGGTTCAAGAATCTACAATAAGTAATATCTCGTCATAAGGAACATTTAGAAAATGGTATTTTGAAGAAGAAAGCTTTTTGACAAAGAAATAACTGGGCATCAGTATTCTAAATAACAGTAATATGAATTATCATCTGGGATCTTAAAAACACCCTTCAGGAAATAAGCTCGGAAACAGGTGTTAACCTCATGGGGGTCCGTGGATGGGTTTCAAGATATGCATAAAAGCCATGCAATTGAAATTGTCTGCAAAATCACATGGGTGTGTGCCCCAGAGTAATTTCTCTGAGGTGAAAGTCCAAAGTTTTCATCATCTCTTTAAAGGGATCTCTGACCCCAAAATGTAAGCGCTACTAGCACATTCAAGGCTGACACATCCTTGGTCTCATTTGCTCTCAAGACATCCCTGTGAATTAAACAGGGAAAGAATGGGCAGGAGGGAAAGGGCAGTGAGGGTCCAAGTTCACAAGGTTATGTCTGTCACTTTATCAGCAGCTCAGGACCTCTTTATCACAGCGGTGGTCCACAGACGTTTCTCCAAACCAAAGACTTAACACTTCTTGAAAACAGAGACTGGGCCTCAGTCACCAAACACCCAGCACATGCTAGGTGTGCGATCAAGGGCCGACAGGTCAGGCTCCTGGTGGTGGGGAGAAGCCGGGCACAGCCATACTAAACCAGGCACACGCACACAGCGTGCTGGATAAATGCTTTTCTGTGACCATGGTGATCCTGCCTTCCTTGCCTGCTGCTCTGACTCCTCACACGCAGCAAAAATATCTGCTTTGGCTACAGAAAAACAATGTACCCTCTCTCAGTCTCCATATTGCTGCCCGCAGGGCGACAATACGACCCAGCATACCAGTGGCGGCAGGGACATCACCAGGCATTCACTGCAGGGCAAATATTTGGGAGGAAGAGCCCAAGAGTCAATGGAAGGATGCTGCGCAGCCTGAATACTGACCACTCTCTCCACTCACAACGGTAAAGTGAGTCAATGATCGAATGACCCAACCATCTGTCTTCTGCCCTAGAAACAGAACTGAGGACATCCTGACAAAGCACCCCTGCAGAGCAGCAAGGAAACACCTTCACACTCCCTCCCCTTCAACAGAGAAGTGGTGACGGGCTGTAAAGCCACCTCGGTGCTACAGCTCCCAGCTTTGAGCTATTCCAGCTGGAGCAGCCTGCAACCCGTGGGAACAACTTACACGCCACAATTTCCTTCTGGGTATGAAAATGTTTGGGAATGAGACAGCAGTGATGGATGTAGAACTTGGTGAATATACAAAAAAAAAAAAAAAAAGAGAAAACACTGAACGGCAAACTTTAAAAGGGTGAATTTTATAGTATAGCGTGAGACATGTATTCCAGTAGAGCTGTTACCAACTGTAGGGTACCCACCTCCTACCTCCCAGGGTTGCTGGGAGAATTACCGAGCCTGTTGCTGCATCACCCCTGGAACCCGGGTCCAGGGGCTCCTTTGTCAACAGTACTCAAGGTGGAATTAGTACTATCACCCTGTGCTCCAGGCTCCCTGCGGAGCAAAGTGAAGGATACACAGGGGTAAGAGGATTGGTACTGGGACAGGTTCTGAGATTGTGGGTGGTGGTGAAAAAACAACATCTTAGCTTTATATGTAATGTTTTATATTTTAAAGCAGAATATATTCACATACTACTTGAGTAATTAAAATTAATTTTTTTTTTTTTTTTTTTTTTTGCGGTACGCGGGCCTCTCACTGTTGTGGTCTCTCCCATTGCGGAGCACAGGCTCCGGACGTGCAGGCTCAGTGGCCATGGCTCACGGGCCCAGCCACTCTGCAGCATGTGGGATCCTCCCGGACCGGGGCACGAACCCGCGTCCCCTGCATAGTCAGGTGGACTCTCAACCACTGCGCCACCAGGGAAGCCCAAAATTAAATTTTAAAATGCCCGCTACTATACTTAAAATACCTTTTTCTATTAATCATTTCAAATCGTCTGTCCTAACAGTCATTTAAGCACTAATAGCAACTAAGAGCCAGGAAGGCTCTACAGAGGAAACACTGCCACCGAAAGAAATACAACTAAATTCATTGCTCCGAACTACTGACAACAGTCCTCCCCAGCCACCAAAACTAACCAAAGGCAGAGAAGAGGAAGCGGTCAGAGGTAGAGGCAGGAACAGGTGCCCAGTGGGAAGCCCTCCCCTCCCCAAATGGGAGGGTAGACGAGACTCTGCCCGCCACATGCCTCATTCTGACATCTGAGGTCTTGGGATGCATGAACTGAGAAGGTGTGGGAGATCCAAATACCTGGCTGCATTAAGATGTCTCATGAGAAGCAGGGAGACGCTTTCACAAGCAAAACCAGAGTCGGATGCCACAGGGTGTTTTTGAAGATGACACCAATTAGGGAGGCTGCTGAAGAGCTTGCTGATTTGCCCTTTGGTCATGTGGGCGGGCATGGTCTGGGCAGCGATGATTTACTGCTGGGAGGACTCTGCCTGCACAGACCCAAACATGGGCAGACACACGCAAACACCAACCCCTTCTGTCCCGACCGAGCCTACCTGAGCCCAGAGCCCGCGGGAAACGGCGCTACCAAGAGCAAGCGTTCCCATAGCCCGCATCCCCCAGCTGACCGATGAGAAGGCAGCCAAGCTTCTAACAGCAGCCTTGGCCCTCATCAGGAAGAGCCCAGGCTGGACATGTTCATTCAGCAAATAAGTGAGGGACGTGGATATGCCAGGCATTGCTCTGTGTGCTGGAGACTCATTCGACAGGAAACAAAATCTCTCTTCTCATGGAAGTTACATTGCAGTACAGAAAAACTGATAAATGCATAATGTGTCAGGCATTGGTAAACGATAAGAAAATGGAAAAAGGGCCTCTGGATAAGGTGACAGTTGAGCAGATGCCCGCATGAAACAAGGGAGTGAGCGCAGCAGGCATCCGGAAGGAGAGGGCTCCGGACAGCAGCAGGCACAAAGGCCCTGGGGCACCGGAGGAAGAGCAAGACACCCAGTGGAGAGTGTCAGAGAGAAGACAGGAATGAAAGAAGAGGACCGTAGGTAAAAACCATGGAGGGCCTCCAGGCAAGACCTCTGGATTCTATTCTGAGTCACCTGGGGAGGGGCTGGAGGGTTTTCAGCAGAGGAAGGAAGTGACTGGACTTGCATTTTAAATGGTCCCTCTGGCTGCTACTGGAGAACAGACTGCAGGGGGAGAGGATGGGAAGGACACCGCCGTGTCTGGGTAAGAGGCCGTGGTGGCCTGGCCCCGGTGGTGGCAGAGGAGGTGGTGAGAAGTGGTAGGTTCTGACTGTGTTTTAAGGTAAAGCTAATGGGATCCGCTGATGGATTGGATGTGGGGGAGAAAGATGAAAGTCCCAGATGACTTTAAGGTCTGGGGTCTGAGAATATGTTTGAGTCTCAAAGTTAGGGTGCAATCTGTGCACTAAGAGAGAGGACATGAGAAGAGTTTTGCTTTCTGAGGATAGCAAGTGAGGTCTTGGGTACTCCCTGGAAGCAGCTAGTCACCCACTAGTGGCAGGATGGACACAGGATTCCCAAACATTGTGCCCAAACTCCGTGGCATCAGAGACACAACTCTGACAACACCATTATGAAGAAAGGAGGCTTCAATGCAGTGCTTGGAAAAGTAGGAGGTCGGAGGGGGAGACAGGAGCCTTTGCACATTATCTCATTCAACCCTCAGGAGGTACATATGTCTTCATCTATAGATGACGATGACAGTGCTGGATGAAATATCTGACGTTTTAAAAAATACCCATAGGAGAAACTGTAATCCGGGATAGGAAAGGCCTTCCCAAGCAAGATGCAAAACTCTGAAGCCATAAAGAAAAAGATTGACAAATTTGAATTCATAAAAATGTAACAGGTCTGCCTGATCAAAGGTAAAAAAAAAAAAAGACAAAACTTAAGGCTACATACACATACCCAACAGACAAAAACAAACACAAACTCAAACCCATTTGTAAACAAAACTAAAAACAATACCTATGAGAAAATATTTACAACGTCAATAACATAGGGTTGGTTATCTATAATATGCAAAGAATTTATTCAAATCAATAAGAAAAAGACAAAGAACCACATTTTGAACAAGCAAAAACTATGGATATCAACTAACACAAAGGAGAAATTCAGAACTTCTGTGAAAGGATGCTCACCTTGCCAGCATTCAGAGGAATTCACGAGAGCAAGGACCTCATGTTTTCACTTTGGAGATTAGGAAAACGGAAGGGTTCTCAGCTTCAGTGTTGGGAAGGGGGTGGGAAACACTCTACTCTGAGTAAACAGTCTTCCCTTTTAGTAACATGATTTGGCAGAATCTGTCCAAACATTTCACGTGTATGTCCTATGACTCAGCCATTTTACTAGAAGGCTCTACCTACAGATGTATCTCCGTATGTATGCAAGAAAACACACCAAATTATTCACTGCAGCAGTGCTGTAACAGAAAGAAAAAGGCATGACAGTAACAATTAAATGTCCATCGACATGGGATTATTTAAGCAAATTATCCATGCTATCAAATACAATGAAATCTTTTAAAAAGAATGAAGTAGAACTATGCGTAGTAGCATTAAAGACTTCCTAAAAAAGCTGAAAAAAGTTACAGAACAATATACATAGTGTGTTACTCTACATGTTAAAAAATAAAACACAAAGTATATGTGTGTGCACACATGTATACGGATGTAAATGCAAAGAAAAAAGGCTAGAAGTATATACCCAAACTGTTCCCAGCAGTTAGACTTTGGGAGAGGGGGCTCATATCAGGCAGGGGTGGGGAAGAACGGAGCCCCCCACTTATTATGCAATGCCTTTAAGGAAACACTAAGTTGTTTGAGTGTTTCTAATTAGGAATTCATACTGCTTATACATTTGTTTAAAAACTAGAGGATGATGATACTTGTTCAAACTGTTTTAACTGCACATAACACAAACCCAGCACAAAGTCACTGAAACAAAAAGAGGAGGTGATGGAACTTGGGAAGCTGGGGTAGCACCGACCCCAGGCCCGCTTCGTGCAGGGGCTGAGACAGCGTGGCCAAGCCTCTATCTCCTGCCCCAGCTCTCAATCTCCCCCTCTCAGCTCCTCATCATCCTCAGAGGATAACACCACGTGACAAACAAGTGGGCTGCCTAAGCCCCAGACACACATCCTCTCTGCAGAGCAGCCCTAGTGCAAAAGGAACTGTTTCTCTCCATCGATAAGTCCCAGGGGAAACTTGACAATGGAGTACTTTGGGTCACCAGCCCACTCCAGTGAGTGAGGAAGCCCCTCTTCCAGATTCCATGATTGACAGCCCCCAGGACCATGTGGAATGAATGGGTGAGGCATGTCCCCAAAGGAACCCCAACCAGAGGAAGAGGGTTGGGAAAGTGTGACAGGCAGACCAAGCAACAGACAACACCATCCACGACAGACTAGAAATGAACAAGATCTGAAATTACTGCCCAATGTTGCACAGCTAGTCAATGGCCAAGGGACGCCACTCTCAGAAAGCCCTGTGTGTGTGAAGGGGATGCTGGGAGCTTGTCATCCAAGAACTCAAGCAAACCCATCATATTCCTTAAAGTTCCCTCAAGATTATTACCCTTAGAACAAAATGAAATTTGCACAGATAGAATTTTGCTGGAAAAAGAGAAGTGAAGGGCGAGAGAGGGCAGTAGAATATTTATGAGCTATGAGGGAAAAAGATGAGATGGGTCCCAAAATTCTTTGAAACAATAGTAAAGTATGAGGGTGTAGTGAATTAAACATAAAGACCATTCCTCAAGACCACCTCACCAACTTCATCATTTATTAAACACTGCGTTTTGCATTGCAGAAGTAGCTGTGTAAAGAGAATGGAGCAGGTATATCACTGCTCTGTCTCCAGAAGCTTGCACTGAAGATGGTCACACGGATGCACGTGACCATCACAGGATACCCAGACAAGATAAGCATGACATCAATATAGCCAACCAGCTTTTCTTTATACAGAATCCAAATGCAAAAGGAAGAAAGCCCAGCCAACAGACAATTTCAAATACACTTACAGGAAGGATAACAGGCACAGTTGCAAATCCAAGTTTTCCATATTGTTTAATCCTTTTACTCCCAAACTCCAGACATTTATTTAACAGATATTTGCTTACTCAAATACTCACTGCCTTCTGAAATCCTGACCCCTTTTATGCTTCATTCTAAATTAGGACATAATCTACTTCTTGTATTAATGAACCAACCAGATTACCCCAAACCCAAACCACACTCTTTCAGTGGTGGTTGAATGTATAAAGGTAAACAATGCATTTTTTAATTACGTTGGCTGCCATGTAATTAAGATTGGTTTCACCCAGGCCTGTAGAGCAAGAGAAGCCAGCACTCTGGTGTCCAGGCGTGTGGTGATGCTGCAGTGCCTGCCCTTGTTCCATGGTAGGAAATGAGGTCAAACCTTGCCTTGGATCAAGGGATCTGGGCCTGCTCTAACCACCCTCCTCTCTGTTAGTAGGAAAGATACCATCACACAGAGGATGCCTAAACTACTTGTTACTAGTCTTTTCCAAACTGGGCAATTAGCAATGTATACTTCATTCTTCTTACTTCTTCTTACTTACTTACCCTTTTGCAAATTGTACAATATATTAAATATATTATATTTTAAATATAATAATATATTTAATGTATTTAATTTAATATATTTAGCAATATATTAAATATATTTAATTTTTAAAATCCCTTATCAATGTCATAATTACTCAGATTAAGGTACTAAATTATTAAATAACTATTCCGGCCCTTAAGTATGCAAAGTATCACAAGAAACCCAGAGAGGTTGAAGGCCTGGTCCTTGTTCTTTAGTGACTTATCCTCATCAGGGTTATAATCTAATTTAAAATATGAGTGGAGAAGACTCAGGATATCATCCCAGCCATGTCCCTCACTTAACAGGGAGGGAAACTGAGGCCCAGAATGGTTGACTAATAACCAACAGCAGCTATAATGCTAACACTGCATGTTACTCTGTGTCGGAGACTTGCTTAGGATGGCGCAGCAGGACTGAGGCCCAGCCTGGGACCCAAGTGTCCAGACTTGGCCGGGACTACTCCTATGTACCTACAAATCCACTTCTGTGCCTCTGCCCTGTTAGTCCAGCCTCTATGTCCACTACTTACCTTTTGTGATTCTCATATTGAAAGTCCCAAAGAACAGAGAAGAAAAAAGCAAGAACTGAGATAGTGGGCAGAACAAAAGAAGATCACAGGAGGTAGCCCAGAGGAACCGAGGCACTCAAAGAGGACGAAAGAAACACTCAAAATAGGGAAGCCGAAGTGCAGATGACCAAAATGACTGGAAATCATTTTAAGATACTCTACAGAGAGTATGATAGATGTACTAATAGATGTGCTGGGGAATTACAGAAAAGCCAAAAAACTGTTTCTGCCAAAGAGAAACATATATTTGAGTCCAGGTGATAAAGTATACACCTATGACATAACAGAAGAGTAATTTATTGGGGCCTCCAGAACAATTTATTAGCCTCAATCAATAAAGGCTGAAAAATTCTAAAAAGTCTTCTCATGCCATGACTGGACTATTATAGCAGCTACTCAATTGCAGTAGCCTTTAGTTTAAAAGGACTCAGCTCTGTTCACAATTACTACAACTACTACGACTACACACACACACACACACACACACAGACAACGACCTCATCTGTGGTCTCTGGCCTCAGGGACACTGGCAAAAGCCTCCCTCCCAAGCCACCCCTCTAGAGGAACCTTGGGAAATCTGGATGCACCCTTCCAGGGGTGACATCTCACGACAGCATGTGGGCGCCTCCTTGTTTCTCAAGCAATGTCAGTTCCACAGACTGTGGCCCCAACGTCACCTGCCCGCCTCCACATTCTAGGGTCTGGGGCTCATGTGGGACCTGTCCTGGAGGTGGGGGACCTGTCCTATCCCTGCTTCTCCCCCTGGGCCAGGAGCCCAGGGCAGGTAGCAGTTCCTGAGGAAGCAGATATCCAACTGCGAAGCCAGTCTCGTGGGTGCCTTGTCTCTATGAGAGATTTTGGGAAAAGGAAGCCCCGCCCCTTCTCCCCCAAACCCAGAGAGGGAGGGAGGGGCCAGCCTCTCTTGAAGAAAACCTGCACTGCCCCAGATGTGAGCTTCTCTCTCCCTCCTCAGTCCTCTCCCTATTGGTGAAGTAGGCTCCAATGGGGCTGGGGGCTTGGCTGGGAGGCAGAGAACTGAAAGTGGAAAGCAGCTCTCAGGAGCCCCCATATTTAGTTATTCTCTAAACTCAGAACCAGAGGTGCTGTGAAATGGGGATAAAAACACTATTTACCTCGTGTGGTTGTTGTGAGGATTAAGTGAGTGAAATGGCAAGTGCTTAGGCCAGTGCCGAGCACACAGTAAAAAAGCACAGCATGGACCAAAGCAGTTCTGCCCACAGACAAAAAATAAAAGATGACCCCAGGGCAGAACTTCCCTTTAGCAAAGGGACTGGACAGAGGCTGCCTGGAGTGGGGGTTATCCCAGACTGGCCTGGTGTCTGGTCCTGCGGGCAACCCACGCCCGCAGGGTTGCCCTCTCGCAGGCAGGCGTCCAGCAGAAGAACGACCCTGGTTACCCCCTAGTGCTTTTACTCTCAACCCGCCTGCCAATGCAGGGGACACGGGTTCGAGCCCTGGTCCGGGAAGATTCCACAGGCTGCAGAGCAACTAAGAAGTGTTCGCGTTATTGTCCTCCTCACTGGGGTCCTGGCTACATTTCCAGACTATTGGGGGAAAATATCCTGCTCAGCTTAACCACCAACCTGCTGTGCTAAAAGCCACCGCAAATACAAAGCACAGTGTTCAATACGGTCACAGCCCAACTGTTGGTATCTGCTTTCACTCATCAGCACAAGTGTTAGTGCTAAAGTGATGGCAGATGTTACTAAGGGTCAAACAGCATCATTAACAGATGGGTCAAATTCTGTAGTTTTCACACGTCCTGCTTTTTAGCAATGGACACTTTCCTCATGTGAAATAGTAGGTGGAAGACTAAAATATAATGCTGATGTGATTGAAGGAGTTCTGGGAAATGTGAGGGGCAAGAATCTAGAGGGGACCCTTACCCTACCCGGTCCCTTTGCAGCAGCCCCCGGGGCTCCAGGGGACACAAGGTAAAAAACAAACTAGCTGAATGGATCGAACATTACATTCTCTTAACCTCAGATGGGTTTTCATTCTGCTCTACTTTGAGCCTTGTAATTTTTGAAATTATAATTTATCTTTAAAAGGCACAGCAAAATATCCATTGGCAGTTGAATGGGTAAAAAAGATGTGGCACATATATACAACAGAATATTACTCAGCCATAAAAAGCAACGGAATTGAGTTATTTGTAGTGAGGTGGAGGGACCTAGAGTCTGTCATACAGAGTGAAGTAAGCCAGAAAGAAAAAAAACAATTACCATATGCGAACACATATATATGGAATCTAAAAAAAAAAAAAATGGTACTGATGAACCTAGTTGCGGGGCAGGAATAAAGACATAGAAAATGGACTTGAGGACATGGGTTGGGAGGGCAAAGCTAGGGCGAAGTGAGAGTAGCATCGACATACAAACACTACCGAATGTAAAATAGTTGGCTGGTGGGAAGCAGCAGCATAGCACAGGGAGATCGACTTGGTGCTTTGTGATGACCTAGAGGGGTGGGATAGGGAGGGTGAGAGGGAGGCTCAAGAGGGAGGGGATATGGGGACATGTATATGCATACGGCTGATTCACTTTGTTGTGCAACAGAAACTAACACAGTCTTGTGAAGCAATTATACTCCAATAAAGATCTATTTTTTTAAAAAATCAAAAATAGAGAAATTAAAAAAAAAAAAGAAAAGCACAGCATAGGGCTTCCCTGGTGGCGCAGTGGTTAAGAATCCACCTGCCAATGCAGGGGACATGGGTTCGAGCCCTGGTCTGGGAAGATTCCACAGGCCGCGGAGCAACTAAGCCTGTGTGCCACAGCTACTGAGCCTGCGCTCTAGAGCCCATGAGCCACAACTCCTGAGCCCACATGCCACAACTACTGAAGCCCACTTGCCTAGAGCCCGTGCTCTGCAACAAGAGAAGCCACAGCAGTGAGAAGCCCGCGCACCACAACGAAGAGTAGCCCCCACTCACTGCAACTAGAGAAAGCCCGCGCGCAGCAATGAAGACCCAACGCAGCCAAAAATAAATAAATGAATAAAATAAATGTATTTAAAAAAAATCACAGCATAGACCAAAGCATTTCTGCCCACAGACAAAAAATAAAAGATGACCCCAGGGCAGAACTTCCCTTTAGCAAAGGGTCTGGACAGAGGCTGGCTGCTGGAGCGGGGGTTATCCCAGACTGGCCTGGTGTCTGGTCCAGTGTTCCCAGTATGCCTGCAGGGCTGCCCTCTCGCAGGAAGGCGTCCAGCAGAAGAACGACCCCCGGTTACCCCCTTGTTCTTTTACTCTCAACCCGGCACTTAATTCCTGGCCATTTCACATGCAGCAGGAGGGCTTTAGGGGTGTCACCATGCATAGCAGTGGGGTGAGATGTCAACAAGAATTTTGAAGCCAAAGCTGTTTATCTCACACTGAATCTGACCACACATCAGAAGAAGGACAGCCCTGCCCTGGTACAAAGGCCAGCTGCAGCTCTGGCCAAAAGCAATGCATTTCTGACCTGCTATTAAACTGTGAGAGGAGCATTTAAAACAAGAAAAACACATACGAGACTATAGTTGATACACACACACACACACACACACACACACACAAGAAAAACCAAGAAACACAAGAGTTGATAGCCAAGGACTGAAAATGAAATAAGATTCCATCAGTGCCTCATGTAAAATTGGATACCAGGTCCAGATTATCCCCAAGTTTACTAACACGCACTGAACGTTTCTGCCAAAACAGTACCACCCGCTCTCAGCCACACTCAATCCAAGCCACCTCTTGACCCCTGCTAACATTTCTGTAACTTCTGGGACTGCCCTGCAGGAATGGGGACCCCAGCACCCCAACTCTGCCAGGCTGCCTGCCAGAATCAAAAGGAGCTGTTCTTCTTTTTAAAGCTACAACGAATGAATCCGGTTGGGTTCTTTTTAGCTTTATCGTTTCTCCCCCCTTCCCACATTACAAAAATAATTCCTGCTGGTCGTAGAAACTCGAATTCGAGCCATAAAACAGAAAAAGTGAAAATCCTCTGAAATCTCAGCCTCCAGAAACAGCCACTATTAATAATTCGAGAAACAAGAGTGTCACTTCACTTTTTTTAATCTAGCAAAAATATATGGAACCTACATATTTTAATAGATATTAAGTCAAGAAATGGGATTTCGGTTTTATATCATATGCAACAAAATTAAAATGTTCAAAAACACAGCCTTATCCATTACTTAGAACTTGGAAAATAGTTGAAAAGAAATATATCTAAATGAAAGGTCATTAGTCCTTTATGGTCCTGGTCCTCACAAATTCATATTTAGGGAAAAAGAGCTGGTAAACATCTGGTTAGGATTAAGGTGGAAATTCGAAAGCCCCAAACTAGTTTAAGGTGAGTTACCAGGTGGCTGAGTCATGGGACCAGCTACCTAATTTGCAGAACTCAGTGAAAAATAAAAACGTGGGGTCCCTTGTTCAAAAATGATTAAGAATTTCCAAACAGTGACAAAGGAGCATAAAGAAGCATAGGACCCTTCTAAGCATGGGGCCCTGTGTGACTGCACATGTCACATGCCAGTGAAGCCGGCCCTGAATGCGCACGTTAATTTAACCATATGATTACCAAATGTTTACTTTTCTTTGTCTTTTTAAGGCTTCAGATCTATCATGTTTGCCTTCCATTCGTTCTGTTTTCGAAAAATGTTTACCATTAAGAATGAATAAGAATAAGATGAGAATAAGGCCAGGAAGAATGTTGAAAAAAACAAAACAAAAAAACAGTATATTTTTAGCTTGACCTTGATTAAGTTATATGTTTTCTGACGTATTTTCCAGTCAAAAGGCACTGGCCATGCAGCTAATATTGGAGAAACACAAAACATTCTGGAATATCAAGTTAGCAAAAATAAAATCTTAAGCTCCATTTCACACTCAAAAATCTACATTTGAGATTATTTACAACATGAGATAATTTTCTAGAATAAATTTTGTAATATGCTTTCAGCTTTTTAAAAACAACAAGATATGTACTTCCTTTCCTATACTCCAATAAGCCATCACTAAACAGACTTCCCCTAAAAGCAAAGGAAAAGAAAACCTTATCACTTGGCAGATTAAACTGTATAAAATTAAGAATTCTCTTTAGTCCCTTTAAAGTGCAACAGGTTCACTTTACAACGAAAAAAAATTGCTACATAAAATAGTCATCCTAGCCCCTCCCTGGGTCATTTAAAGGTATTTCCATGTTTAGCATGAGCTGGGTCCTGAATAAAAATAGCTTGATCTTTTAATACATGATAAGAATACCAAAAATTCTTTCTAAACTTCTATAAAAGGCTCACAAAAGCCACCCAAAGGCCTGGACCATATTCCTTGGCAATTATCAGTATGAGGAGGTGGCAGAGAAGGAGGGGGAAAGCAGTTTGTAAAAGGCCTCGACTATACCCAAGCCTCTTCATTCAGGAGAAACAGCTGCAGAACCTCTTCTCTCCCCAGCAAAGGAGAATCACTTGTGTTCCTGAGGGTTACCCTTCAGACAGACAAGCTGGACACACTGTCCTGAGATTCCCCACCTTTCAGCCCAGGAGAGACCAGAATAGCTGTCCACACCCAAACCCGCATTCTGATGGACTCTTCTGGGAATCCCAGGGAGTGTGTTCAGGCTTCTCCTGGGCTTCAGTAGAGTGGCTCAACGAACACTGCTTAACCAGAACAGCGGCTTTTCCTGGGGGAACGTCAGAAACAGGACGAGAAGGGAGGCAGGTCTGTGACTGGCCTCAGGGTCCAGGGCTAGTCCCAGAGACACACAGATGTTGCCCATTCCAGATGGAGGAGGGAAGACAACTCACATTTCTTAAGAACGTACTGTGCCCCAGAGCCTACTCCAGGTGCCCTATGCAGATTACAGTCTCAATATTCATCTGCACAAAACCTTACCATTTTGCAGATAAGCAAGCTGACTATGGCTAGTAAAGTAACTTGCTCTAAGTCACAGGGCTACAAACAGGCAATGCCGGGCTTCAAGACCTGTTCAACGGAACTCGAAAAGCCCCCGCTTTTCATCAGTGCTGAAACCCAGTGTGGGGCTTGCCCAGTGCAGGCCATAAGGCAGGACTTTGTCTCTAGAGAATTTAAAACAAAAACCATGAAAAGTCACCTGCTTTTCCATATCACCAAGCATCAGCAATTCTAAACAATGTCAATGAGAAGCTACTCCTCCTGGAAAGTATATTTTGCTGGCTTAAGTTCTAAAATACCCCCGCAGTTACCGCTGAGTTTGAGTAATATATGTGTAAGCTTCAAATGAGCTTATTTGTATTATTTATCCTTTGATAAACATTGTATTTACATGAAAGGTAATCTGGAGCATCCCTAGCTTTGCAGTTGGCCCCCATCCATGCAAACCAGACTCCTACTGATTTCAAAAATAAATTCATAATAGGTCAGAATCTTTTGATTCCAATTCAGACACAGTCCGTGTCTGCAATCCCTGCAGTACTATATATTCCTGTGTTTAAGCCGATTTAAAAGAAACAGTGATAGCAGTGCTTGTAAAAACGAAGAAACAGAACTTGAGTTACTTCAATTCAGTCACACTACGGAACCACTTGGAGCTTTTGTTCATGTTTAAAATTCAAAACAGTAAAACAGCAAACTGCAAGACGTGATAATTTTGCTTGGAAGCATAAACTTTAATTCAGATGTGAAATATCTTATTAAATTTGAGTAGTACCTTTAAGCCTTAAATGTATTCTTTTTCAATCTTTCATTGTTTACAAACTAAAGAAAACGATCAAGAAAATAATGACTACTGATTACATGGTTTTTACTGGAAATAATTTTGTCATTCAGAGGATAGAAATGTGAAAAATTATCTGCTCCAGATGTCAGACATGCTAGGTGAGCTTTCACTGCACTCCGTCAAACCGACCCCCCTCCACAGGATGAACAAGCGTCCTTCTAGGGCCTGGGAAAACCAGCGAGTGACCTGGCCAGGAGTCCAGCTTCTTTGTCCACAACGGTGAAATGTGAAATCCAGCTGGTTTTCCAGCAATGCCATGCTTCTATGCTCTCTTGTAAGTAAAGAATGCCCTTATGAAGGAAGTTATGATTCTATAATGATCCTATCTTTGACCAAAACAAATATTTCATGCAAAATTGATGCTTTTCCTCAAATTCAAATATTTCCAAATTTTTCTCAAATACAAAAGACCATGAAATTCCTGATTTCAAGCACTGGTGGCATTGACAACCCTTTCCCAAACCTCCACTCTCTCCCCATCCTGCACCTCCCACCTCTGTACTGTCCACTGGGCTTTTCCAAACTGTCTATAGTCAGGCAGTACACAATTTTTATATTTGGGCTCTTATTTGCAACTACTCAATTCCCACACCCAAGATGAAACATTTCCTAAAGACAAGAACCAGTCACCATACCCTTGCCTGTCTCTTACACGTCTTGGATACACTGTAAAAGTCAGTGGCCCATTTTTACTTATTTAACACATACTAATACAGTGCTTACTATAAGTCAAAGAATTGAACATAAATTTATTGTTGGAGGTGCAAATTTAAATAACAAAGTGTTATACCTATTACAGTAGCAAACCTAACATATACCATACAATCCAACAACTGCACTCTTGGGCATTCCTCCCAGAGAAGTGAAAACTTACGTTCACACAACAACCTGTACACAAATGTTCACAGCAGCTCTACTTGTAATAGCCAAAAATTGAGAAAAGCCTAGATGTCCTTCATTGGGTGAATGGTTAAACATCTATGCCATGGAATTCTATTCAGCAAGAAAAAGGAATGAACTATTGATATACTCAAGAACTTGGGTCAGTCTCCAGGAAATTAATTCTGAGTGAATAAAGCTAATCCCAAAAGGTTGCAAACTGTATGATTCCATTTATATAACATTCTTTTTTTTTTTTTTTTTTTTTAAGGCTGCACCACACATCTTACAGGATCTCAGTTCCCCGATCAGGAATCGAACCCATGCCCCCTTCAGTGGAAGCCTGGAGTCTTAACCACTGGACCACAAGGGAAGTCTCTAACATTCTTAAAATGACAAAATTTTAGAAATGGAGAAAAGATTAGTCTTTGCCAGGGGTTGCTGGAAAAGGAGGGATGTGGGTGTAGTTACAAAAGGGCAACATGAAGAATCCTCTTGATGATGGAGCTGTTCAGTATCTTGACTGTGGTGGTGCAAACATGAACCTACACATGTGATAAAACTGTACAGAACTAAATGCATACACACATACAAATGAGTACACATAACAGTGGGGAAATCTGAATAAGAGAAGTGGATTGCATCAATATTAATTTTCTGGTTGTGATATTGTATTACAGTTTTGCAAAATGTTACCATTGGGGGAAACACGATAAATGGAACATGTAACATGAGAACTCTGTATTATTTCTTACAACTGCATCTGAATTTACAATCATCTCAGAAAAGTTGTAAGCCAACAAAAATATCTCAAACTAATAAGATTTATTTATTTAACACTTATAAGGAGCTTACTAATTGCCAGGTAACATTATAAGTGCTTAAATGTTAACTCCTTGACTCCTCCTAACCACCATAGGGTGTCATGACTATTACTATTCCCATTTTACAGACAGAAAAACTAAAGTACAGAGGAGTTAAATAACTTGTCCAAAGGACACATAGCAAGTAGGTTAACTGATTGAATTGATCCCAAGGCAGGCAATTAAGATCCAAAACTCTGGGACTTCCCTGGTGGCGCAGTGGTTAAGAATCCGCCTGCCAATGCAGGGGACACAAGTTTGATCCCTGGTCTGGGAAGATCTCACATACCGCAGAGCAACCTAGCCCGTGCGCACAACTACTGAAGCCTGCCTGCCTAGGGCCCGAGCTCCGCAACAAGAGAAGACACCGCAACTAGAAGCCTGCGCACCGCACGAAAAGTAGTCCCCGCTCGCAGCAACTGGAGAAAGCCTGTGCGCAGCAACGAAGACCCAACGCAGCCAAAAATAAATAAAAAATAAAATGTTAAAAAAAAAAAAAAAAAGATCCAGATCCAGAACTCTCCCCTCAGAGATATTTGCATTTCACCCTAGAAGTCTGGGGACCACCAAGCAAACTAGATCCTGAATGCTGACAGTGGCTCTTCTGGCAGATTCCCCAAATCCAGGCCGAAGGTTTGACAAATCCTTCTAACCATAAAGCCAATCATAAATTTCACATGCTGTCAACTTTAAAGGCAGTAAACAGAATGATCAGATTCTAGTGTAAAAATCTTCCACCAGGTGAGGGGATGAAAACTTTTAACACAAGAACAACTTGCCACAGAGTAAAATCTACTCTTGCCTTCGTCACTTTTGCCAGCAGAGGCTGGAAAATGGAAAGAAGTGTTGGGCACATTTGGGAGCACATTTCAGGGAAAGAGTGAGGAGCTATCAATAGCAACATGTACCTGGGAGTAGATGAAAGAGGAAAGCTGAAACAAGACCACGGGACTGAGTCAAGCTCCACACACCCTGGCCCCAGCTCTCGCAGCCCTGCTGCCCTATCTCTGGCACCGTGTCTTTCCTGGCGCTCTGGGAATGGCCCTCCGTGAGCTCCCCACCTTATCAGCTTCAAGCCCACCAGCTCTTACAAATGCGAGCCAATGAGGATCCTGGCGATTGAAACCCAGAACCTATGTGGCATTCCAGAGTCGCAGGTCTATAGCAAGGCAATCTGTCTTGGAAGATTTTCAGATTATCAAGTGGGGAAAGCAGGAATGTCACGGCCTCTGTGGGTGGACATGGGGACATCCATCAAAAAGACAGCTACCATGAAACCGCAGTCTCCCTTTCCCGCTGGAGCGGCTCAGAGCTGGGGTATGTGAATGTGCATGTGGGTGTGGACATGCACGCGTGCATACAAACCAAAGTTATTTTAGCAGAGAAATCATTTCCCAAGATTCAATGCTAGAAAGGGCAAAGGGAGGGCTAGACCCAAACTTTTCAAAAGACAGACTCCCAACCAGAGGGCACTGTAACTTAACACTAATCGTGAGAGCTGTGGCTCAGAGTTCCCACTGGGTAAATGATGTGAACAGTATGTTACCCGTGGTCCAGGCTGATACGATGCACCATTCAGAAAAGGGGGAATGGGTACCAGACCTTAGGGGCCAGACTTTATTGGTTTCTAAGGCAAGGGCTCATAGACATTCTCGGGTGAGCCTTGGCTCATCAGTTGATGAAAATTAAGCCCAACTATGAATTCTGGGCTGGAAGAAACTAGGAGAAAATAAAGTTCTCCTCAATCTGTGATTTTGAGAAAGAACAATTGGGAATGGAGTTGGAAAGGGGCACAGGAAAACGGAGTCTCAGCTCACTCTGTCACAGATAGCCCCAAATGACTCAGATCCACGTCAGTTTTCACATTTAAACAGCATCTCCTTTGCAATAAGGATCCAAAATTTTCTGCTCCCAATTGAGAGAGAGGTAAACAAAGAGATCATTCTGTTGCCCACCCTCCATCCCCACTTCCTGCTTTGGTTGCTGGCATAAAAGTACTGTACCTGATACTTGGAATCTGTGTCAGCCACCCTGGGAAGAGGAGGCCACGGACATGAGAAGAAACACACCATTGCACACGGAGAGGTGGAGGGATGGACAGACCCTGGGGTCCCTGAAGACCCTGTTGAACCACTAAAGCAACCCTGGGCCACCTGCCTCCAGGCTTCTTGTTAAGAAGATGATAAATGTCCCTCTGGTTTAACCCAGCGTTTGTTGGGTTTTCTGTTGTCAGT
The DNA here is from genome assembly GCF_964270905.1 of Leucopleurus acutus. Lineage (NCBI taxonomy): Eukaryota > Metazoa > Chordata > Mammalia > Artiodactyla > Delphinidae > Leucopleurus > Leucopleurus acutus. Next base: position 19,288,982 of record NC_139156.1, read on the forward strand.
CAAACATTTGTTAATTGGCATAAAGCTCCCATAATGACTTTGCTCAACAACTGTATTATAGCTTCCAATGTCACATTCCCTAACTGGCCCACGGCTGAAACTTGGATGCAACCTGTAGATCTCTTGATCCTTGCATCTAAATCTGAAGCTCCCAAGTAACAGAATGTAGCACCTATAAACCTAGCCAGCATTGTCACCTGGACATCGGGGGTTAGTGCCAAAGGCGCAACGAATAAACACAAAGACATGGAAAGGAGGGGGAAAAGGAGAGTGGAGAGTGGGGAAAAACAGGAAGGCCCAAGTATAAGGGAAGAAAGAGAGACAGGAAACAAGTGCGCTTTAAGGATGTGCATTACTGTTTTTGAGGGATGCCCTCACACTTTCAAAATCAGCACACTCTAAGTCGAAAACCACTGTGTGCCTGACCTCCATCATCACAGAGCTCTGGAAAGGCCAGATCCCATCAGTGGAGCCCCTTGGCCACATGGTGCAGACATGTGAATGACCGATGGGCTTCTTGCACTGCCTGTGCATGACTTGGCGGGGCAAAGCATATTTTACATTAGCTTAGGTCCTGACATTCTATCATGTTCCCTGACAAGAGACCAAGTAGTTCTTGGAACCTTGCACACCAAGCGACATATAACAGAACCCTAGCAAATGAGATGGCTATTTGCCAAGCGTCCTTAAATTAAAGGCTCCTCTTACCTCTCCCACCTCCACTGCAGTGGTCTGGCTGGCTGAGCTGGGCACAGAAGTCCACTAAAGAAAGGTCATCATCCTTTGCCAACATCTAAGGTACTTTTCAAGGAGGCAATGTTACAAGGTGTAACCTATTTGCCATTAGGTTGCCGTTAGCGATCAGTATCACCAAGTTAGGAACTAAAAGTGGGACAGAGTGAGGCACCCAGGCTCTTGATGGAGCACAGCTGGGGGTACAGCCATCAAAATGCTACTTTCCCTTTCTAGCCACTGGCTGTCTTCAGTGAACCTTGTCCTGCCACCCCCAGGGACACTCTGTCAGGCTGTAAGGGGAGAACCTCAAAGGCCACCTCACATGACACTGCTCGGAATGCCTGCAGCCTGATGGCCAGCTGGAGTGTGTGTCTCTCCATGTGTGTGTCAACGCTCTCACAAGGACAAGCGGTCCTCACAGGCCGGGTTCCTACCAGGCGACTGCCAGTGAGGGCATCTCCTAGTGCTTTCCTCTCTGCCCCCTCACCCCAGGTGCTGCCATCTGCAGCCTCTTCTTTTGGGGCTCCACTTACTTTCCCAGACCATCTCCTGTATTTACTGGGCACCTTCTGTATGCTCAGAACCATGCAGGGCATTATGCAGCCATGTCAGGAATTATGAGGCAAAGCCTTTGCCCACAGGCCATGCCACCTATAGTTTAAGAAAAAAGGCCTTTCTTTTTTAATGTGAGGGAATCAATGACACAGTCCATTGTTTGGTGGTGTAAGAAACACATTGATAAGGAATTCAGAGGAGGAAGATGTCCCAGGAGAACGGGATGGTCAGCGAAGACTTCTTGGAAGAGACAGGACTTGAGCAAATGCTTGAAGGATGGGTGAGGGCCAGACAGGGAGGAAAGAGAGAGGGGGATGGTGATGACAGAAGTGGGACAGTTATAAGTCCCTGGGCTCAGGGACCAGGACACAGCCAGCATGGGTGGCACCCAAGGGGGTAGTGAGAGGTGAACTCACAAAGATGGGACATGCCACACATCTGGTGAGCTTCACCGCAAGCTAACGAACAACGCATCATCTTTCTTCCCATGAACGCCTCTGTATTCCCAACACCTGGCATGTGCCTGACTCACAGTCTGTGCTTAATAAGTGCTGATGAATCAACGAATAAAAATTATTAAGTACCCTCAGCCATGCTAGAGGCCCCAAACCAAACAATACCTAATGGCAGGGACTGCAAAGTCAAATGCCCACAGGACCAGGCAGGCAACAAGCATAGCCAGCTAGGAGTGAGCAACGGGGGCAGTGGGAGTTACTAAAGAGGGGACACCCATCTTCTGGGGGGACAGTCCCCACCCAACTGCAGCCCAGCATCACTGCCAAGGTACGTGAGCCCTGTGTTATCAGAACTTTTGATTGTTATGAGAAATCCCCCATTTTTTTGGCAGTAAATTTTTTTTAAAACAACTGTGTAGTCCAAACAAAACATAATTTGGAGGCATATCCAGCCTGTTAGTGACCTCTGACTATCCAGGATAAATGTTCTGTTCAAGAAGTTTATAATCTAAAAAAGTCCCCAATTAAAAAACAAAAAAAGTCCCCCACAGAAATTAACCTATGGTGACAGAAGTGAGAATGGGGTTTCCTTTGGCAGCAGGGGCCTATGCACTAGAATGAGTACAGGGAGGCTAGAAATGTCCCATATTTTGATCTGGGTGGTGGGTTATAAGAGTGAGGACACATTTAAAAATTCATCAAGCTGCAAATCAAAGAGCCGTACCCTTTACTATATGTACTTTTTAACTCGATTTAAATATAGAGTCCCCGAATCTGAGTAAAGCACTGTCTAGAGTGCGATTTCGGCGGTGCCGCTCCTTCTACCCAAAATTCCCTTCTGCCCCTCCCTCTTTGCACCCTGCTGCCACCCTGCCTATCCAATAAGAGGTGGCCCAGGCAGAACTTCTTCCAGGAAGGCTCTCCTATCCCAGGCTGGCCCAGGTCTGAGCTGGGCTCATCTGGCTACTCCCAGGCACAGCCCAGTGACTGTCATCTTCACACCCCACCCCCAGCACCTGTCACCTCCTTGTCTGCCTCCTTGGGAGCTCCCGAGGTCATGGCGACAGAGGCTGTGTACTGTTCACTGGGGTCCAGGCCTAACACACAGTGGGCGTTCAGCAAGTGTCTGACATTATAGCTCATCCTCCATCTGGCAATCAGCAAATAGTAGGATGCCTCCCAGCTCACCCCATCTCTATTTTCCTAAAGAGACAACATAGAATCTGGAAACGTGAGATCTGCAGAGAAAAGCCAGGAGACTAGCTGCATCCTGGGTGGGAAGCTGTGGGGGGTGAAGAAACACATGCATGTAAGGATTTTAAACGTGATTCTCTTGCAACCAGCTGTGGTGACTTCCTACTGAGAGAGGAAGTGGGTATGTGTAAGATTATTAAGTCACCTCTCTGGCTGAAGCACCTCTAGGCCAGGGGTGCTCAAACTTTAGCGGGCAACAGAATCTCTGGAGGGTCTGTTAACAATAGATTACTGGGCTCACCCCAGAGATATGGATCAGTAGGTCTGGAACAGGGTCTGAGAATTTTGATTCCTAACTAGCTCCCAGGTGATGTGCTAGTGCTGTGGCCCGGGGACCTCCCTGGGAGTGGCACCAGACAAGACCACAGCTGGGAAGTGTGAAACATCACGATGCATCGGTGTTCTTTCCTTTGCACATTTAACAAACTTTCATTAATCGGTGTTCTTTCCTTTGCACATTTAACAAACTTTCATTAAGTCTCTACCAGGAGCAAAGCCATATAAAAGATGCAGACATAATTAGAACGAGTAGCTGTCTTCTCACCTTTGGTCACCAGAAAATGGATTGCTACTCCTCTGTGCCCTTCACAAGATTTGCTGTTGAAGCAGAAAATGACACCAACTTTTTTTTTTTTTTCAGCCACTCCCCAATGCTCAAGTGGTCTCAGGTTCAAACTCCTGACTCTGGGAATAAAGTTTTCAAGGTCCACTCCCATCAGGGAACTCATCTGCTTCTCCAAATGTCTCCAATTAAATGAGCAATTTTCCTGGGTCTCCCTTCAATATATCACCTCCTTAATTTAATCAGAAGAGGAGATGGTTATAGTTTTTTGGACTCAGGGCTAGACGCAGGGAAGATGAATTTCCCTGGAGACCAAGCCAGCAAAGGGTCTCCGGAAGAGTCAGAGGGTAGAGGCGGTCTTCCAGCAGACAGGCGAGCACACTTCTCTGAAATAGCACCCTCTCCCTGTCTCAGGCTGAAGCCACATTCTGACATATTCAGTGACAAGTGAGTGCCTGGGCATTAAATCGAAATGGCCCACGGTATGGAATGCCCGGGCAGCATGCGATTGGATTATTTATGCCCTCTGCACTTGTGGAAGCCGAGATTTAATTATTTATCTCGTGTTAGATTTCCAATCCTGGGCTTCCAGTCTGCAGACGAATAAAGCACCTCAGTTAAACTGCAGGGGGACTCTGGGTCACCACTCGGCAGGGGCCAGGAAACTTAGCAATTTCAGCACCCTGGGATATCATCTCACTCTCTAAGGATGTCCTCACGAAATTCGATCATGTGTGGAAGAGTTTTAAGAGTGCTTTGAAGTGACAACCCTGAAAAATTCAATTCTGTTCTCTCAATGACAATGTGACTCAGGAGGTGAAGCACAATGTTTCAACCACGGACACGGTACTCTTGCTGAAATGTCTTTCCTGACGCTCTCCTGACTCGTGGTAGGAGGCCACTGGCCAGACGTACTCTGATTCCTTGGGTAGAAGGTATTTTAAAATTGTAGGAATTCTCAAATTAAACACCAGTCAGCTTCTCATGGACTGTGATTAAAATGCAAAACTAAGGTCTGTTCTAACAGAACAAGTTCTCTTAGGGTAAGATCCAATTCGCCGTTGTTGAAAGGCCTATGGCTTGGAAACTACTTTTTAACCCAAACCATCCCCAGCTCTTCACTTCAAGCAGAGCAACTCAGAATTCAAACCTCAACTCTTCTCCATCGGTCTGTCCCTGAATTTGTAGCTTGAACCCAATCTTCTGTTTCAGTGAAACGGTTAGATTCCCATTTTGCCATATTTCGCTCTGTGGTGACAATATCACTTTTCACATATAATTCTGGAAGGCTTCCAAGGCCCTGCACAAATTTACCTACTACTTCATCACAATCTTCTTCCCCTTCAAGGGGCCACTCAAGCTTCCAACACAAGGGCCAACCCAGCACCAACCAAGATGACAGCCAAGATGACAGTGCCTGGGGATGGAGTCAGTTCATTAACAGGAACAGGACGAAAAGGTTCTAGACTTTACTGTTTGCATGGCAGAATCATCTTCTTTTTGAGGACCAACCCTGCCTTTTGGTTTTGGTTTTATCCCTTGGTTCTCCCAAGACACAGGAAGTTGCTCTTTTTGTGTGCTTCTGTGTTTTGCATCATCAGGAGAACTATGGTTACAAAAGTGTGTGGCACACAGCAGGTGCTCAGTAATTAACTCTGAACGAATGACTTTCTACCAGAAAACACCCAGCCTGAGGACCAGATGGAAGCACAGGGGAAAGTCACAAGCTCTCATGCCACACAGATGGGAGCTGCTTCTCTTGGCTCTGTCAGACCCAGTTACTGAAAAGAAACTTAAGAAATTGAAACTTGAGCCAAATATATAACTGGTTCATTCTGTTGTACCAATTAAATGGGCTAAAACAAACTACACGAAAACAGTCAGTTTATAAGAGTAAGAATAATTTTTAGTCTATTCTGATATTGTACCAAAAACTCCACAGAAACCCTGTAATCTAAACTATAAGTAATTAGTGTGTTGGAAATAGTTTCATATACCCTGATAATCTTATGTATACTTTTTCACCTTTAATGAGTCACAAAACACAGAGTAAAGTATTTATTAAGTATCTGACAAAAATAGAATACACATCAACAATAATATATACAACCAAAACTCTCATATTCCTTTGGTACTTTACTTTGTAAAGAAACAACATGTCATTTAAAATGAGAGTTTCACTCAGGCAAGAAAGTAATAAAATCAAACAGACAGAAATAATCTGCCAAAAGTTCAATTTTTAAATGGTCATAACTGAGATGGACATATACCTAGCAACATACAATTTGCCCAAACTGACCCATGAAGAAACAGAAAATCTGAGAAGACCTATAAAAAGTAGGAGATTGAATCATTAATCTAAAACCTCCCAACAAAGAAAACCCCAGGACAAAATAACTTTATTGGTGAATTCTATCAAACATTTTAAGAATTAACATCAATCTTTCTCAAATTCTTCCCAGAAAAATGATGAGGAGGGAACACTTCCTAACTCATTCAATGAGGCCAGCATAACCCTGATACCATAGCCAGACAAAGACACTATAAGAAAAGAAAACTACAGGCCAACAATATCCCTTATGAATATTGATGCAAAATCTTCAATAAAATACTAGCAAAGTAAATTCAGCGGCATAATAAAAAAACTCTGCATCATGACCAAATGGGATTTATTCCCAGAATATAAGAATGGTGCACTGTAAAATAGCAATCAGTGTAATACACGGCATTAAAAATATGAAAGAAAAAAACCACATGATCACCTCAATTGATGCAGAAAAGCATTTGACAAAATTCAACACTCTTTAATGATAAAAACATTCAGTAAACTACTAACAAAAGACAACTTCCTCAACATGATAAAGGCATTTATGAAAAACCCATAGCATGGGACTTCCCTGGTGGCACAGTGGTTGGGAATCCGCCTGCCAATGCAGGGGACACAGGTTCAGGCCCTGGTCCGGGAAGATCCCACATGCCACAGAGCAACTAAGCCCATGCGCCACAACTACTGAGCCTGCACTCTAGAGCATGCAAGCCACAACTACTGAGCCTGTGTGCCACAGCTACTGAAGCCCGCGTACCTAGAGCCCATGCTCCACACCACCGCAATGAGAAGTCTGCGCACCGCAATGTAGAGTAGCCCCTGCTCAGCACAACTAGAGAAAGCCCACGTGCAGCAACAAAGACCCGATGCAGCGAAAAATAAATAAATAAATAAATTTATTTTTTAAAAAAACAAAAAACCCATAGCTAACATCATACTCAATGGTGAAAGGCTGAAAGCTTTTTCCCTAAGATCAGGAACAAGACAAAGATGCCTGCTTTCACCATTTCTGTTTAACACAGTACTGGAAGTTCTAGTCGAAGCAATTAGGCAAGAAGAAAAAGTAAGAAGCACTCTAACTGGAAAGGAAAAAGTAAAATTATTTCTGTTTGCAGAGAGCATGATCTTATATGTAGAAAATACTAAATAGTCCATGAATAAAACTGTTAATGCTAATCAACAAGTCTTCAAAGTTGCATGATACAAAACCAACAAAATCATTTGCAGTAGCAATGAACAAACCATAAAGGAAATTATTAAAATAATTCAATTTACAGTAGCATCAAAAAGAATAAGATACTTAGGAATAAACCTAACAAAGAAGGTAAAAGATTTGTACACTGAAAACTACAAAGTATTGCTGAAAGAAATTAAAGAAGACAGAAATAAATAGAAAAACATTCCATGCTCATGGATTGGAAAACTTAATAAAATTGTTAAGATGTTAATACTACCCAAAGTGATCTACAGATTCAATGCAATTTCTATCAAAATCCCAATGAAATTTTTGGTAGAAATAGAAAAATCCATCATAAAATTCATATGGAACCTCAAGGAACCTTGAATAGCAAAAACAGGGCAGACTAACACTTCCTGATTGCAAAACTTACTACAAAGCTATAGTAATCAAAATAATACTGGCATAAGGACAGACATATATACCAAAGGAACAAAACAGAGAGTCCAGGGAAAAACTCTCACATCTATGGGGGAAAGGCCATCTTTTCAACAAATGGTGCTGGGAAAACTGGATATCCACATGAAAAAGAATGAAGTTGGACCCTTACCTTATACAACATACAAAAACTAACTCAAAATGGATCAAAGATCTAAACTTAAGAGCTAAAACTATAAAACTCTTAGAAGAAAACATAGGGGAAAGCTTCATGACATTGGATTTGTCAATGATTTTGTGGATATGACACCAAAAGCACAAGCAACAGAGAAAAAAAATGGACAGGACTCCAAAATTTAACTGTTTTGTGCACTGAAGGACGTCATCAAGAGAGTGAAGAGAAAACCCACAGAATGGAAGAAAATATATGCAAATCATATATCTGATAAGTGGTTAACATGCAGAATATATAAAGAAATCCTACAATTAAACAACAAAAAAACAAGCAACCCAATTCAAAAATGGGCAAAGGACAAAGGACTTGAATAGACATTTCTCCAAAGAAGATATGTGTGTGGCCAATAAGCATATGAAAAGATGCTCAACATCATTAGTCATTATAGAAATGCACATCAAAACCATAATGAGGTATCATTTCATACCCACTAGGATGGCCATAATAAAAACAAACAAGCAAAACAGCAAGCATTTTTTGAGGATGTGGAGAAGTCAGAACCCTTGTTCATTGCTAGTGGGAATGTACAATGGTACAGCCACTGCAGAAAACAATTCAGCAATTCCTCAAAAACCTTACCATAGAACTGTCGTATGATCCAGCAATTCCATTCCTAGGTATATACCCAAAAGAACTGAAAGCAGGAACCCAAACAGATGCTTTTACACCAATGGTCATGGCAGCATTATTCACAATAACCAAAAGATGGAAACAACCCATGTGTCCACCAACAGATGAATGGATAAACAAAATACATACAATGCATGTACAATGGAATATTATCCAGCCGAAAAATGGAATGAAATTCTGACACATGCTACAATGTGGGTGAACCTTGAAAACATTATGCTAGGTAAAATAAGCCAGACACAAAAGGACAAATACTGTATGATTCCACTTATACAAGATACCTAAAATAGGCAAATTCATAGAGACAGAAAGTAGACTAGAGCTTACCAGGGGTTGGGGGAAGGAAGGAATGGAGAGTTATTGTCTAATGGATTCAAAGTTTCTATTAGGGATGATGAAAAAGTCCAGGAAATAGATAGTGTGGATAGTTATACAACATTACAAACGTATATAATGCCACTGAATTGTACACTTAAAAATGGTTATGTAAAAAAAATGCTTATGTTATGTATATCTTACCACAATTAAAAAAATGGCTTGAGTGCATTTGAAATCACTCATTTCCAGGGCTGTAAAATGACTGACATCATTCAGTTTACTGAGCTGAAAACCCTTTTCAGTATTTTTTAATACCCATGATGTGGAAGCGCTTAAAATGACGAAGTCACTTTTAGAGAGTGACACAATGTGACAGTCAGATGAAAAGCCCATTCTAAATATTTGCAATCCAAAACCTTCCCCCTCCCTCTGATCGTGCCACAACCTCCTTAGGTACCAAGAATACTAAGAAGTAAAAACACAGTAACAGGCTTTTTACACTTTGTCTGTTGTCACTAAATACACAAAACGCCGTCACTGTGAGGCCAGACCCTACACTGTGGGACGAGAAGCAATGGAAGCAAGGCTCTCCCTGGAGTTTCACTTAAAGATTTTTAAAGACCCACTACCCCCCCCACAGAACACCAAGGATTTCCAACAAATGGGGTGTAAAATAGTTATACATGATTTTAATGGGAAACACAGATTAAACAGTTACCCTGTCAAAAGCAAGCAGCTGCTCTGAGGCTCCCGCCCCATGTGACCAGGGCTCTGGATTCTCACAGGAAGCTGGAATTCTGGATTTCCTCCTCTTTCTCAGTCCACAGCCTCTTGATTTTTCTTCATGGCACTGATTAGCTGCCATCCTATTATCTCTGCATGTGTTTCCTTGTTCATGTCTGTGTCCCGGAAGCTAAGCCCCAAGAGGGTGGGTTTGTCTCTCTTTTCAGCCCTGTCGCCCCAGGACTCCAGCAGGGCCTGACCCACAGGAGACCTCAGTCAACATGCACTGAACCAAGAGGCTCCAAGAGTTGGGCTGGATGACAGATACTTGTGTGGGTGGGAATGTTCTGTAACTTGACTGTATCCACATCCTGGTTGTGATATCAGACTGTGGTTTTCAAGGTGTTGCCATTGAGGAAAACTGGGTAAAGGGTCTCTCTGTATTATGTCATACAACTGCATGTGAATCTACAATGATTTCAAAATAAAGAGTTTAATTTTAAGAAGCTTACCAAAATTGAAGCAAATAACACAAATGCCTAAATGACATCCTATGAAATACCTGGCCAGTATTCTTCAAAGATATCAAGGGTATGAAAAATAAGGAAAGACTGAGAAACCGTCACTGGAGGAGACCAGAGACATGATGACTAAATGTCATGTGGGATCCTGGACTGGATCCTGGAACAGAAAAAGGACATTAGTGCAAAAACTGGGGAAATTTGAATAATGTCTATAATCTAGTCAATAGGATCGTACCCAACGTTATCTTCTTAGTTTTGACAAATGTAAGCTGGTAACATTAGGGAAGCTGGGTGAAGGCCATATGACAACTCTCTGTAGTATCTTTGCAACTTTTTATTAAATCTAAAACTATTCCAAGAGAAAAGTTTATTTTTTTAAAATGTAGTGTGATAAAAAAAAAAATGTAGTGTTGGAGGAGAAACATCTGATAATGCACCAGGTAGTTAACTAGAAATGCACCTGCTTACTTTTCGGATAAAATCATGTAAATTTAAGCAATAAAAAAGTCAAGGTGTCCGCTCTTATAAACAATTATGCTGTGGTTTGAATTCACAATCCTTCACCCCAAATCCTTGGGGCCAGATTTGTTTTGGAATTTAGAATCTATCTGATTTCAAAGAACATGACACGTGTGCTGTACTTGAAACCCCCAGCAGAGTCCAGACAGCAGTTTATTATCAAACATATGAAGAGTTCTTCAGCAAGATGCATGAACAGTCACACCATGCAGGGTAAATGAACACCACAAACAGCCACCGTTGTCAGGTAAGATTTTGTTGCCAAAAAATTTTGCTAAAAACTTTGTTTTCAGAGCTATTTGGATTTCAAAATAGCAGATAGGGGATTATGGATTGCATTACTAGGATTCCAAATGAAAAAAGTTTTGACTTTTAATGTTAGACTTCCAAATTTCTAAAAATTATTACCACCTCAATTCTTTTTTCTCCCTCTCTCTCCTTCTCCCTCTCTCTCTTTTTTCCTACATTTAGGAGTCGCACTCAAGCCCCAGGGTGGCTTCTAGAATGCTGATAATATCAACATTTTATCTCATAATCCACGGCTGGTTAGAAGTGTGAAAATTCAACGAGCTATGCACGTATGATTTGGCCACTTTTCTGTGTGTACGTTAAATGCTGACAACATTTTTTTTTTCAAAAGTAGCAATCACAGAATTAAATTCAAAGTCACAAAATGTTAACACTGCAAGAAATCTTCTCTCATTTAAGATATGTAGTCCCATGTCCTGTATTCCACAGCTCTGGAGTGGTGAAGTGAGCTGCCCAAGGTCACAAAGCAATGCAGTGAGAGAGCTAAGACTCCCAGCTTGACTCCTAGTGCAGGGTTCTTTCCATTTTGCAAAAACATGAGATTTCTGTTTCAAACATTTGTTCTACAATATTTGTTACTAATTAACTGGGAAAACTGGTAATATCATCACATTGGAGTTAATACCAAAACACTTTTTGCTCATTTAGATTTATTTTTTCCCTTGGAATTACTGAACTGATGTCTGGATCAGATGCCCCTGTCTAATTTGGTGTAACTATGCTTCTCTCTAATAATGTGTAAAACCATCAATGACCATAAATACAATTTAAGTGTTTTGTCACGTCATCCAACTCAATCATTCAGCTATAAATATATCATGGATGACTTAAATCACACTGATTGGGCTCGTCACTAAAAAAAAAACAAAAATAAAAAACCCTCTGGTTAACTATGACTTTTTTTTTTTTTTTTTTTTTTTTTTTGCGGTACGTGGGCCTCTCACTGTTGTGGCCTCTCCCGCCGCGGAGCACAGGCTCCGGATGCGCAGGCTCAGCGGCCATGGCTCACGGGCCCAGCCGCTCCGCGGCATGTGGGATCCTCCCGGACCAGGGCACAAACCCGTGTCCCCCGCATCGGCAGGCGGATTCTCAACCACTGCGCCACCAGGGAAGCCCAGCTATGACATTTTAAGGATGGAGAGGGAAACATGATTTGGGGGCCTTTGATTTATGTACTTTTAATTTCATACTACTTTCCTGGTCAGCACCATATGACTCAGCTTTTCCTTTCGTTGCATTTACAATCTTGCTCTTGATAGTTTATAATAGTATGCAGCTGAACTGGGGCAGTCCTGGAAAAAGCACTGAGCTTGTAAGGACACAATTTAATGATTTCTTCTCCGAGAGAAATAAACGATCTAGAAAGATGCAGAAAATTCCAAATGCCAGGCATCTGTAAAAACCTAGTTCTCTCAGATGGAATTATAATTTCCATAAAAGAAAAGCACAGTCACATCAGAGGTTCTCAACTGGGCTTCAGACTATGAACCCTTGACATCAATGCTAAATTGTGTGTGTGTGTGTGTGTGTTTCTGGAAAGGAGGCCCATACGTCAGAATCTCAAAGGGAGCCATGACCTTAAATAAAGGAGGGGTGAGGGAAGACTCACTAGCTACTATAAATAGCAGAAAATGAGGTCTGGGCATGAGACCCCTAGGTTCTATTACAGGTTTTACAAAATATCTAAAGAGCCCTGACAACGTAGTATAGCACTGTACTGTGGACCCTCTAGCAGCTCTGTGAGGCAGGCAGGAAGACCTGGCTCTGTTTCACAGATGAGGAAAGCAAAGAACTTTGATTAGCTCCATGGCTAGTAATTGTGGATGCAAGATGATGGGAATTCATACAGCATTTAAACTGATCCCCATCAGAGCTATACGCACATTTATGTTAAAGTACAGCTGAGGAGTTAAAAGTGTTCCCATCATATCAACCCGCACCACCATTCTTGAAACAAAATCTTACATTATGTAAAAGAATTACAGAAATGCAATTTTCAGTACATGAGTTTTAATTTTGTCTTATACAACATGCAAAAAAAAAAAAAAAAAAAGCCCTGCTTTCTCATCCCCTCTATCCCCTCTCCATCCCTTTCCACTACCCAAGGCTACCTCAAATCCAACCTTTATTTTCCATTTTCCTTCCAGTCATCCCCTTCCCAGGCGCTAAATCCACCAAAGGTAGAAATGTCTCTCTCTGTGCTTTCCAAACCAGAAGTAAGGTGTCTTTTCCTGCCCACCCTCCTGGAGGTCTCCCCCTCACCTCTTTACCTCTCATTATGGATGACTAGGGACTTGCTAACCAAAATAGAAAAGAAAAATACATTCCATGGCTCCTTCCTATCTAGGTGTTTAAATGCCAGAGCTATCTTCCAGCTACCCTATGACCATCCTGCACACGGACACAGCTGTCAACAGAAGAACAGAAAACAAGAAAGTCCGTGTGAGTTTGACCTGACAGAAGACAGGTTTGTCACCAGTCTCTAAGTCAAAAATAGATCACCCACCTCTCAGAAGGGCACAAAGCACTTTTCCACTCTTATCTCAGTGGCCTCCAGCAGTTAGGTGAAATGCACTGAGCGCCTGATGGAATGAAATGTACAATCAGCGATATGCTTTCAAAATAACTTCTCTTTGACAGGCCTGCCAAGGACAAGAGGACAATGAATCCATAATGTTGCAAGTAAAAGCACTGAGCTTCCACTGTGATCACAAACCCCAGAAAGGCCAGGAGTGGCCCACACAACGGCTTCCCCAAATCCACAGCTGGTCCAATCACCTCATTTTACAAACAGCATCCCCAGTCTGCACCTCATTTCAGACAAAGAAGCAGATCCAGGAACCCGAGCTAGAGCTTTTGTGAATCAAGTCACTTCCCAAGATGGTAGGAGCTACCACGATCATCCACAGATGTCACCAGCAGTTCTCTTTACTTGTCTCCTTCACAGTATTTTTTGGGAGTAATTGTTTGGGGGGCTCTAAGTTTCAAAAGATCTACATCTGACTCACGAGTGTGACTTTATTAGGCTGCTTCACAGACATTGATAAGGATACCTGGTGACAAAGTTATGATTCCCTTTTGTAAAGTTTTTAAAGTATTAATATCTTGGCTTTCCATTCAATCCTACAAGCAGGCAAGATGAACAACTTATGGAGAAATGGCATGCCAGCGTTTTGGATGCATTTTCTCAGTACTGGTGGGAACCTGCCTAAGCTTCCCCAAGACTTGAAGCACACATGTTTCTACCCTAAAGAAGGTAGGAATTTAGCTGCAGTTTTTGAGGCTCTGTCTCTTAGTGAATTCTGTCCAGGACAAGATCAGAAGCTCCCATATTTCTTGACTCTAACAATGTCTTGGGCAAATGAAAATTCTTTTCTTTCTGTTTTGTTTTTTTTTTTAAGTAATACTGTAGAAGAATTCTTTCTATGCATTTCTTTAAAATCTGAGTTAACTTAACTATTTCCCCCAAAATTAGTTAGTTAAAAAATCTTTCAAAGTGAGGAATACAACTCCGTTCCTTGTTACAGGACATACCTTGATTTTTCTCTCTTCTTTCTATCATCATTGACTGAAGAGCCCTAAGAACATTTTCTGAAATCATCTAAAGGACTAACAAAAATGGAAGAGCCACACTCACCATTGTTCACTTAATCTTTCGTGTGGTGCTAAAGAAATAAGTTTTACAGGGAAAAACGAAGTTTCTCCTAGTTTAGAAAGCTGACTCAACATACTCATTTTGCATTTAAAAGCAGATCAGACGGCTTACATTTTGGGAGCCTGTTTAACTTTCTAACTGAGGCAAAATCATTTAAAATGACATTTTACTTTAATCTAGTAACGTGCATGCAAAAGCAATGAAACTCTGTTTACTTTCAACTCTGTTCCTAAGCCAGCTTTTTCACCCTTAAAGTTTCCCAACAAGTAGAATAAAAAGAAAGCTCTTAGCGAACAAGAAGGGAGGAGGAGCTAGTAACTTGGACCACACTCACAATTCAAACCTGATCTAGAATGTACCAGTAAATACTACAAACTCCTCCTCCAGCCAACAAGATGAATGAAAACCAGCTGCCAGCTCCCAACCAGCTCCAATCGCCCTAAGGCAGACACTCCCACTGCAACTCAACCAGCTGTGGGGTAGACTCAGAGTGTAAACTTGGCCCGTGCTTTGGGCTGAAAAGTAAAATTGCCTCTGCCATTAAAAAGTTAATGAGGGCTTCCCTGGTGGCGCAGTGGTTGAGAGTCCGCCTGCCGATGCAGGGGACACGGGTTCGTTCCCCGGTCCGGGAGGATCCCACATGCCGCAGAGCGGCTGGGCCCGTGAGCCATGGCCGCTGAGCCTGCGCGTCCGGAGCCTGTGCTCCACAATGGGAGAGGCCACAACAGTGAGAGGCCCGCGTACCGCAAAAAAAAAAAAAAAAGTTAATGAAATGCAAACCTATTAGGTCTGAGTACACCAGATGCCCACAAAGTGGAAATCAGATAGAATAAAGCCAGCTATGAAATCAAGAGGGTGGTCAAGAGTTAGATGAGACCAAAGAAGTCCAAAAGAGGAGACTGTGCAGCCACCTCAAAAATCATGACCACCGTAATCCAAAATATAAAAGAAATATCTATGAGTCCATACTGATGTAAAGGAACGGCTCTTCCTTACAGAAGAATTCCAATTAACAAAGGTAAAAGAAATGAGTGAAATAGAAACTCATCATTAGAATACCAGTGATAATTGTTACAGGCAAGATCCACTAACGGAAGCTAAAATGAACAGGTGACACTTTGAGGAGAAACAGGACATCTGCATAATCTTAGAGTATCTGGCTTGAGACAGTCTTAATTACATAGTGGGGGGGAAACACTCTGCCTGTTTTCATAAACGAAGTTATATTGGACCACAGCCAAGCTCATTCATTTAATAGTGTCTAAAGCTGCTTTGGGGTTACAACCGTAAAGCTGAAGATTTGCAACAGAGACCATACAGCCTGCAAAGCCACAAATATTTACTATCCCGACCTTTGACAGAAAACCTTGGCTGATCCTTGTTTTTTTTTTTTTTTTTTTTTGCGGTACGCGGGCCTCTCACTGTTGTGGCCTCTCCCGTTGCGGAGCACAGGCTCCAGACGCGCAGGCTCAGCCGCCATGGCTCACGGGCCCAGCCGCTCCGCGGCATGTGGGATCTTCCCGGACCGGGGCACGAACCCGTGTCCCCTGCATTGGCAGGTGGACTCTCAACCACTGTGCCACCAGAGAAACCCCTGATCCTTGTTTTTAAAAAATAACTGACACTTCAAAAGTGTCGAGGCCATGAAAGGCAAGGCAAGAGTGAGGATTTGTCACACACTGCAGTAGACTACAGAGACATCACAACTAAATGCCATGTGAGACCCTGGATGGTCTCCTGGAATAGAAATAACATGCGTGGGAAAGCTGCTAAAATCTGAAAGAAACTCTATAACTTGATTTCAAATATTGTACCAATATTCCTTTCTCAGTTTTAATAAGTGGATTGTGCTTATGTAAGATATGAACACTAGGGGAAGCTGGGTGAAAAGTATACAGGAATTCTCTGTATAGCTACTTGCTATTTTTGCAAATTTTCTGTAAGTCTAAAATCATTTCAAAATAAAAAGTTAAAGAATTGTGATGAACTCCTCAGCCTTGATCTGAGGCTGAGGGAGCAGCAGCGGCCGTCTCGAGGCCAGCAGCACCTTCCAAAGTTAGTCCTTTTGGGGCTTAAAGGCAACTGTGAAAATAATTCCACTGTCTCTCACACTTCATGCCAGCGACCTGAAGGCAGACGGGATTAGCAGAGTATTATCAATACTGACTTTAAAAGTATATTATAGCTTGGATATTCCTGTACTTAAATACAAAGTACTTAATAAAAGGATGAACTTAGACATCTACATCTCTCCCATGAGGTCTGTCAAAGGCTAAAGCAACTCTAAGAGGTAGGTAGACAGGAAGATGGTCTTGGAAAGGTCACAGGGAAAGGTTCAGAGCGGACCCTACCGCAGAGGACACGGGTCTGACAGCAGGGGGAGATGGTGTGTTCCAAGGATGCAGGGCCAGTTCTGTCACCAGCTCCTCATGCAGCCCTGATGAGGGAGGGAAATGCCTCCAGCAGAGATGTCCCTCTTCATTTACTCAAGGGCTTATCCCTGCAGGGTCAGCGAGGAGCGTTGAGGGTAGGGACCCCTGCTTCTCGCCCATCAAGCAACTGCCCCCCGACAGAAACAAGCCAAAGAGTCAGGATTTCCCATGAATTTTAACAAATCACATCTTATGATTTGCCACAAATTATGCCACAACAGAGAGAGAGAATCAGAGACAGAGATTACAAGAAAGAGAAGCAAAAAGAAGCAAAGGGGAGCAGGTGTGAGGTCAGGGGGAGCACACGTGTGGAGCAGGAAGGAGAAGTGTGGGTGCAGCTCTTCCCTGCAAGAAGCAGACGGACAAACGGACCCTCAAGGACCACCTGTCTGCCCCCAGCCTTAGGATCAGCCCTGAGCAAGTGGACAAAACTGGGCGGAGGGGAAGGTCCAGACAAACCGGGCCAGGCGGATCTGGCCTCCCCCAGGGGCCCACTGCCCCGGGCCCCCATGTGAGCTGCCTCTGTGACAAGCACCACGGGACAGAGTCCCGGAGCCTGGGCTGGGGCACTGTGTGTGTCAGTCCTGGAGCTGGCCAGGCACCCAGGGCAGATGCTGGCTCCCAGCTGACCCCGCGGCCCACAAGGCCAGGCCATCTATCACCACGAGTCTGCTGGGAGCGACCCGGTAGAGCCTGGAGAAACAGGCTCTAAGCGCCTTTTCAGCTGACAGTATTCCTCCTCCCCCCCGGAGAGAAATGAAGCCTTGAGGTGGGGAAAACCGGGCCGTGGCCAGGGCCAGGCGGAAAGAAAGAGGAGGCGTTTTATGAATGGGCCATCTGGACAGGAAAACAGCCCTTCGGGCCCTCCCCGGGTGGGGCCGTCCCTCCTCCCTCTGGAAATTCTTTGAGTCCCATCTGCTCCGAAGGAGGCAACACACCCAGGGAGCAAACCCACCACCCACTCCCCAGCTTCCGCCCCCACCAGGAACATTCCAGTGGTTCTGCCAAACAAACTAATTGCTGTCTGCCCCGGGCCAGGCTGTGTGACAACAGGTGCCCAGCTCCAGGGCCACCACTCACAGTTTCTGGATTTTATTGTTGTTAACTAGCCTATATAATTGTTTTGAAAGTCATTTAAAAACAGCACTGTCCTACTATGTCCTTCTCTGGAAGCTTCAGACAAAGAGGCTAGAGGGGGCAGGGTCAGTCTGGAGATGAAATTGAGATGGAGGTGTCCTCCGACTGCCTCTGGCCTGAGACGGCAGGAGCTGTGAATGACAATCACCAAGTGAATGACTCAGTGGCCATCTGTGGGCTGGGCCTGTCTGTCTGGATGGGAAGTGTGTCTGCATGTGCCCCAGTCCATCAGGGCAGGGGGAAAACAGACCTGCTTTCCAGTCTCGGCCAAGCCCTCCCTCAGAAAACAGCCACCCTGCAGATACACAGACCTCCAGCCTCCTGCTTTTACCTGCCCAGTCCTACCAACTGGCCCTCGGAGAGGATCTCAGCGTTCACAAAGCACGTTCACATAATCACATCTGACTTTCCAAACAATCCCGAGAGACAGGCACCACAGGCAGGACACCAAGACAAAGGGGGTTATGTGACGTGCCCAACTGGAGAACTACAATAACTGAAGCCATAATAATTATTAATAAGAAAAATGACAGCAGTAATGGACATTTATCGGGACGAACATTATGAGGAAGAGAAGTGGATTTGCAGATGAAAAATGCAGGCTCCATTTCACTGATGCAAAAGCCAAGGCTCAAGAAGGCCAAGTTTCCCACACAAGTCCACACGGCTACTTAGTGCAGTGTTCTGGATTTGAACCCAGAGCCTGCAAGCATACCCACTACGGAGCCTCCTTGTCTCGGAACATGGGCTGCAGCTGACCACAAGCTCATCTGTGCTCTGGGCCTGAATGAGCACAAACGAAGTCATTCCAGGAGTCCGTGGTATTGTTGAGCCTGGAACTTTCACACTTCTGGTCCAGGGCTCCCTCTACTGCATCGCACCATGAAAACGTCTTAAGTATGAATAAGTGATTCTACTCAAACATTCTCCTACTGCCCATTTCTTCTAAAATAAAATTTGGACCTAGAAAGATCCTTTAAGGACATCAAGTTCAACCCCTTCATATTCCAACTCCCCTAGTCTCAGGGAAGCCAAGCTCCTTGAATAAAGCAGATGCAGCAGAATGGAGAGTAGACCCCCATACCCCCCGGGCTTGCATGCTCAAGGGTGCTTTCCAGAACCAAACTGCACTTTACCAGAAATAAACAATGAGGGGTAGTCACCCAAACCGATGTTTTCCATGATGGCCCTGACTCCAGTGGAGGACATTCTCCAATGACACTGCAGTAGGTACGATGCTGCTTTAACTAAAATGTACCAAACTATGAGAAGATTCACTGCTAAACGGTCTCAGCATGGCCATGGACTCAAATGCATCTTGAATTCATTTACTGACACATTCATGGCCAATTAATGACAACTTGATGTATTTAAACACCTTGAAGCTCACATTTTTTGCATAATCATTCTTAATCTTTGTTCTTTGTTTAGACTTTCATAGGAAATTTCTTTTATACAAATAAACTTTTTAGTTTTAGTTCCCATAGCTCTATTTTCCCACGTTGGGAAGAAAGAACTCCTTTCTTTTCCTTCCTATTACTTATCTCAATTAATGCTTTTATAGTTATCTGTATTTATTTTGTTTGGTTTATATTGGTTTTCTCCATTAGACTGTAGTTTCCACCCACAAAGACCACACCTGTTCTGTTCATCACTCAGCACCTAGCACTAGTAAGTGTTCAATAAATATTTCTCTTAGTTGAATGAAGTGTCCCATGTGTTAGATGGGGAAGCAGCAGGCTCTGGAGGATGTGAACCCCCTTTTTCTTAAAGCAAAGCAATTCAGAAAGCCATTATTTTACCAACCAGGTTGACATTATTAACTTTGGACAGTCATCCATTACATGAAGACAAGCAATGTGCGATACATGCCCATCAAAATAACCAACTATTTAAGACCCCCTGTTTTAAAATGTACCTATCAGGAAATTTGGAAAATGAAACAGTGGGCAACACTCCGGTTTTTCCAAAATACCCCTTAGCACCAAATAGATTTAGCAAGTAGCAATCTGACTCTAGCTGTATTCGAAAACTTAAAAATTCTACAGCAACTCTGGAATTTTAATAACTTTTCACATTTTCAGAAACACTACGTATTTTTTAACACTTATTTCCCTTTATACCTTCTTGCATTCCCAAATTTCAAAACCAATAGTGGATTAAGAGCAACGAAGAACATTTGACAGTTCCAAAGAAACCAAATTGGATTATACCAAGGATATAGGCAAGAACAAACAGACTTATCACAACCAAGGAGACTGAAAATCAGAAAAAAACTAGAAACTGTTCTTTTTTGTAGCCCCTTGCATTGAGGCTTTTGCAATTCTTCGAAGAAGTAATGTTAAGAAAAACTACAGCCACAGAATATGACAGAGAAAAACTACCACGTGAACAGTTTGAAATGTGCAGGGATTCAAGCATGAGAAGCACGAAGTGCTGTTTCTTCATTAGTTCTGAGAGTCATATTTCTAAACAGCATTTCATTTTAGTGCACGGTTTTTCTTCTACTGTTCCTTTTAAATATTTTGTTCAAATGTGTCTTAGTTATAATTATTCCATGCATCATTTAACTTTATAGACAATTAAATATGCAGCTTTCACATATTTATGGTTCTTTCTAAGATGCAACCCAATTATCTGCGGTCAGCACCATCAAGAAGCAGGAAGTAGCAGAGCAAGGTTTCCCATAATTTCAGCAGATCCCAATGTCAGCCCCTGGAATGTACAACTGGCACCTTCCCTGTGCCAAATTTCAGTACAATGGCAATGTCCTGGTTTTACCCTCCAAGTTTTGGAGGACAAAGAGAAATGCAGTCTGTTCACGGAGTAATGCAAAACCACCTTTGGAATTTTTTTTTTTTTATGTTCCCATATCTCTTCCCGCTTGCGTCTCCCTCCCTCCCACCCTCCCTATCCCACCCCTCCAGGCGGTCACATAACACCAAGCTGATCTCCCTGTGCTATGTGGCTGCTTCCCACTAGCTATCTACCTTACGTTTGGTAGTGTATATATGTCCATGCCTCTCTCTCGCTTTGTCACCGTTTACCCTTCCCCCTCGCCATAGCCTCAAGTCCATTCTCTAGTAAGTCCGTGTCTTTATTCCTGTTTCACCCCTAGGTTTTTCATGACATTTTTTTTTCTTAAATTCCATATATATGTGTTAGCATACGGTATTTGTCTCTCTCTTTCTGACTTACTTCACTCTGTATGATAGACTCTAGGTCTATCCACCTCATTACAAATAGCTCAATTTCATTTCTTTTTATGGCTGAGTAATATTCCATTGTATATATGTGCCACATCTTCTTTATCCATTCATCCGATGATGGACACTTAGGTTGTTTCCATCTCTGGGCTATTGTAAATAGAGCTGCAATGAACATTTTGGTACATGACTCTTTCTGAATTATGGTTTTCTCAGGGTATATGCCCAGTAGTGGGATTGCTGGGTCATATGGTAGTTCTATTTGTAGTTTTTTAAGGAACCTCCATACTGTTCTCCACAGTGGCTGTATCAATTTACATTCCCACCAACAGTGTAAGAGGGTTCCCTTTTCTCCGCACCCTCTCCAGCATTTATTGTTTCTAGATTTTTTTGATGATGGCCATTCTGACTGATGTGAGATGATATCTCATTGTAGTTTTGATTTGCATTTCTCTAATGATTAGTGATGTTGAGCATTCTTTCATGTGTTTGTTGGCACTCTGTATATCTTCTTTGGAAAAATGTCTATTTAGGTCTTCTGCCCATTTTTGGATTGGGTTTTTTTTTGTTATTAAGCTGCATGAGCTGCTTATAAATTTTGGAGATTAATCCTTTGTCAGTTGCTTCATTTGCAAATATTTTCTCCCATTCTGAGGGTTGTCTTTTGGTCTTCTTTATGGTTTCCTTTGCTGCGCAAAAGCTTTTAAGTTTCATTAGGTCCCATTTGTTTCCTTTTGTTTTTATTTCCATTTCTCTAGGAGGTGGGTCAAAAAGGACCTTGCTGTGATTTATGTCATAGAGTGTCCTGCCTATGTTTTCCTCTACGAGTTTGATAGTTTCTGGCCTTACATTTAGGTCTTTAATCCATTTTGAGCTTATTTTTGTGTATGGTGTTAGGGAGTGATCTAATCTCATACTTTTACATGTAGCTGTCCAGTTTTCCCAGCACCACTTATTGAATAGGCTGTCCTTTCTCCACTGTACATTCCTGCCTCCTTTGTCAAAGATAAGGTGACCATATGTGCGTGGGTTTATCTCTGGGCTTTCTGTCCTGTTCCATTGATCGATCTTTCTGTTTTTGTGCCAGTACCATACTGTCTTGATTACTGTAGCTTTGTAGTATAGTCTGAAGTCAGGGAGCCTGATTCCTCCAGCTCCATTTTTCGTTCTCAAGATTGCTTTGGCTATTCGGGGTCTTTTGTGTTTCCATACAAATTGTGAAATTTTTTGTTCTACTTCTGTGAAAAATGCCAGTGGTAGTTTGATAGGGATTGCATTGAATCTGTAGATTACTTTGGGTAGTAGAGTCATTTTCACAATGTTGATTCTTCCAATCCAAGAACATGGTATGTCTCTCCATCTAGTTGTATCATCTTTAATTTCTTTCATCAGTGTCTTATAATTTTCTGCATACAGGTCTTTTGTCTCCTTAGGTAGGTTTATTCCTAGATATTTTATTCTTTTTGTTGCAATGGTAAATGGGAGTGTTTTCTTGATTTCACTTTCAGATTTTTCACCCTTAGTGTATAGGAATGCCAGAGATTTCTGTGCATTAATTTTGTATCCTGCTCCTTTACCAAATTCATTGATGAGCTCTAGTAGTTTTCTGGTAGCATCTTTACGGTTCTCTACGTATAGTATCATGTCATCTGCAAACAGTGACAGCTTTACTTCTTCTTTTCCAATTTGGATTCCTTTTATTTCCTTTTCTTCTCTGATTGCTGTGGCTAAAACTTCCAAAACTATGTTGAATAAGAGTGGTGAGAGTGGGCAACCTTGTCTTGTTCCTGATCTTAGTGCAAATGCTTTCAGTTTTTCACCATTGAGGACGATGTTGGCTGTGGGTTTGTCATATATGGCCTTTCTTATGTTGAGGAAAGTTCCCTCTATGCCTACTTTCTGCAGGGTTTTTATCATAAATGGGTGTTGAATTTTGTCAAAAGCTTTCTCTGCATCTATTGAGATGATCATATGGTTTTTCTCCTGCAATTTGTTAATATGGTGTATCACGTTGATTGATTTGCGTATATTGAAGAATCCTTGCATTCCTGGAATAAACCCCACTTGATCATGGTGTATGATCCGTTTAATGTGCTGTTGGATTCTGTTTGCAAGTATTCTGTTGAGGATTTTTGCATCTATGTTCATCAGTGATATTGGCCTGTAGTCTTCTTTCTTTGTGACATCCTTGTCTGGTTTTGGTATCAGGGTGATGGTGGCCTCGTAGAATGAGTTGGGGAGTGTTCCTCCCTCTGCTATATTTTGGAAGAGTTTCAGGAGGATAGGTGATAGCTCTTCTCTAAATGTTTGATAGAATTCGCCTGTGAAGCCATCTGGTCCTGGGCTTTTGTTTGTTGGAAGATTTTTAATCACAGTTTCAATTTCAGTGCTTGTGATTGGTCTGTTCATATTTTCTATTTCTTCCTGATTCAGTCTTGGCAGGTTGTGCCTTTCTAAGAATTTGTCCATTTCTTCCAGGTTGTCCATTTTATTGGCATAGAGTTGCTTGTAGTAATCTCTCATGATCTTTTGTATTTCTACAGTGTCAGGTGTTACTTCTCCTTTTTCATTTCTAATTCTATTGATTTGCGTCTTCTCCCTTTTTTTCTTGATGAGTCTGGCTAATGGTTTATCAATTTTGTTTATCCTTTCAAAGAACCAGCTTTTAGTTTTATTGACCTTTGCTATCGTTTCCTTCATTTCTTTTTCATTTATTTCTGATCTGATTTTTATGATTTCTTTCCTTCTGCTAACTTCGGGGTTTTTTTGTTCTTCTTTCTCTAATTGCTTTAGGTGCAAGGTTAGGTTGTTTATTCGAGATGTTTCCTGTTTCTTAAGGTAGGATTGTATTGCTATAAACTTCCCTCTTAGAACTGCTTTTGCTGCATCCCATAGATTTTGAGTCGTCGTGTCTCCATTGTCATTTGTTTCTAGGTATTTTTTGATTTCCTCTTTGATTTCTTCAGTGATCACTTCGTTATTAAGTAGTGTATTGTTTAGCCTCCATGTGTTTGTGTTTTTTACAGATCTTTTCCTGTAACTGATATCGAGTCTCATAGCGTTGTGGTCAGAAAAGATACTTGATACAATTTCAATTTTCTTAAATTTACCAAGGCTTGATTTGTGACCCAAGATATGATCTATCCTGGAGAATGTTCCATGAGCACTTGAGAAAAATGTGTATTCTGCTGTTTTTGGATGGAATGTCCTATAAATATCAATTAACTCCATCTCGTTTAATGTATCATTTAAAGCTTGTGTTTCCTTATTTATTTTCATTTTGGATGATCTGTCCATGGGTGAAAGTGGGGTGTTAAAGTCCCCTATTATGAATGTGTTACTGTCGATTTCCCCTTTTATGGCTGTCAGTATTTGCCTTATGTATTGAGGTGCTCCTATGTTGGGTGCATAATTATTTACAATTGTTGTATCTTCTTCTTGGATCGATCCCTTGATCATTATGTAGTGTCCTTCTTTGTCTCTTCTAATAGTCTTTGTTTTAAAGTCTGTGTTGTCTGATATGAGAATTGCTACTCCAGCTTTCTTTTGGTTTCCATTTGCATGGAATATCTTTTTCCATCCCCTTACTTTCAATCTGTATGTGTCTCTAGGTCTGAAGTGTGTCTCTTGTAGACAGCAAATATATGCGTCTTGTTTTTGTATCCATTCAGCCAATCTGTGTCTTTTGGTGGGAGCATTTAGTCCATTTACGTTTAAGGTAATTATCGATATGTGTGTTCCCATTCCCATTTTCTTAATTGTTTTGGGTTCATTATTGTAGGTCTTTTCCTTCTTTTGTGTTTCTTGCCTAGAGAAGTTCCTTTAGCAGTTGTAGAGCTGGTTTGGTGGTGCTGAACTCTCTCAGCTTTTGCTTGTTTGTAAAGGTTTTAATTTCTCCATCAAATCTGAATGAGATCCTTGCTGGGTAGAGTAATCTTGGTTGCAGGTTTTTCTCCTTCAACACTTTCAATATGTCCTGCCACTCCCTTCTGGCTTGCAGAGTTTCTGCTGAAAGATCAGCTGTTAACCTTATGGGGATTCCCTTGTGTGTTATTTGTTGTTTTTCCCTTGCTGCTTTTAATATGTTTTCTCTGTATTTAATTTTTGACAGTTTGATTAATATGTGTCTAGGCGTATTTTTCCTTGGATTTATCCTGTATGGGACTCTCTGTGCTTCCTGGACTTGATTAACTATTTCCTTTCCCATATTAGGGAAGTTTTCAACTATAATCTCTTCAAATATTTTCTCAGTCCCTTTCTTTTTCTCTTCTTCTTCTGGAACCCCTATAATTCGAATGTTGGTGCGTTTAATGTTGTCCCAGAGGTCTCTGAGACTGTCCTCAGTTCTTTTCATTCTTTTTTCTTTATTCTGCTCTGCAGTAGTTATTTCCACTATTTTATCTTCCAGGTCACTTATCCGTTCTTCTGCCTCAGTTATTCTGCTATTGATCCCATCTAGAGTATTTTTCATTTCATTTATTGTGTTGTTCATCATTGTTTGTTTCATCTTTAGTTCTTCTAGGTCCTTGTTAACTGATTCTTGCATTTTGTCTATTCTATTTCCAAGATTTTGGATCATCTTTACTATCATTATTCTGAATTCTTTTTCAGGTAGACTGCCTATTTCCTCTTCATTTGTTAGGTCTGGTGGGTTTTTATCTTGCTCCTTCATCTGCCGTGTGTTTTTCTGTCTTTTCATTTTGCTTATCTTACTGTGTTTGGGGTCTCCTTTTTGCAGGCTGCGGGCTTGTAGTTCCTGTTGTTTTTTGTGTCTGTCCCCAGTGGCTAAGGTTGGTTCAGTGGGTTGTGTAGGCTTCCTGGTGGAGGGTACTAGTGCCTGTGTTCTGGTGGATGAGGCTGGATCTTGTCTTTCTGGTGGGCAGGTCCACGTCCAGTGGTGTGTTTTGGGGTGTCTGTAGACTTATTATGATTTTGGGCAGCCTCTCTGCTAATGGGTGGGGCTGTGTTCCTGTCTTGCTAGTTGTTTGGCATAGGATATCCAGCACTGTAGCCTGCTGGTCGTTGAGTGAAGCTGGGTGCTGGCGCTGAGATGGAGATCTCTGGGAGATTTCCGCTGTTTGATAGTATGTGCAGCTAGGAGGCCTCTTGTGGACCAGTGTCCTGAAGTTGGCTCTCCCACCTCAGAGGCACAGCACTGACTCCTGGCTGCAGCACCAAGAGCCTTTCATCCACAGGGCTCCTTAATTTGGGATGATTCGTTGTCTATTCATGTATTCCACAGATGCAGGGTACATCAAGTTGATTGTGGAGCTTTAATCCGCTGCTTCTGAGGCTGCTGGGAGAGATTTCCCTTTCTCTTCTTTGTTCTCACAGCTCCCAGGGGCTCATCTTTGGATTGGCCCCGCCTGTGCGTGTAGGTCGCCGGAGGGCGTCTCTTCTTTGCTCAGACAGGACGGGGTTAAAGGGGCCACCGATTCGGAGGCTCTGGCTCACTCAGGCCGGGGGTAGAGAGGGTCACGGAGTGCGGGGCGGGCCTGAGGCGGCAGAGGCCGGCGTGACGCTGCTAGCCTGAGGCGTGCCGTACGTTCTCCCGGGGGAGCCGTCCCTGGATCCCAGGACCCCGGCAGCGGCGGGCTGCACAGGCTCCCCGGAAGGGGGTGTGGATAGTGACCTGTGTTCGCACACAGGCTTCTTGGTGGCGGCAGCAGCGGCCCCAGCGTCTCACGTCCGTCTCGGGTCCGCACCCTTAGCCGCGGCCCGCACCCGTCTCTGGAGCTCCCCCAAGCAGCGCTCCCAATCCCCTCTCCTCGCGCACCAGGAAACAAAGAGGGAAGAAAAAGTCTCCTGCCTCTTCGGCAGGTCCAGACCCCTCCCCGGACTCCCTCCCGGCTAGCACGGCGCACCAACGCCCTGCAGGCCGTGTTCAGGCCGCCAACCCCAGTCCTCTCCCGGCGCTCCGACAGAAGCCGGAGCCTCAGCTCCCAGCCCCGCCCGCCCCCGCGGGCGAGCAGACAAGCCTCTCGGCTGGTGAGTGCCGGTCGGCCCGATCCTCTGCGCTGGAATCTGTCCGCTTTGCCCTCCGCACCCCTGTTGCTGTGCTCTCCGCAAGCTCCCCCACTCCGCCACCCAAAGTCTCCGCCCGCGAAGGGGCTTCCTAGTGTGTGGACACTTTTCCTCCTTCACAGCTCTCTCCCGCTGGTGCAGGACCCGTCCCTATCCTTTTGTCTCTGTTTAGTTTTTTCTTTTGCCCTAACCAGGTACGTGGGGGGTTCCTTGCCTTTTGGGAGGTCTGAGGTCTTCTGCCAGCGTTCAGTAGGTGCTCCGTAGGAGTTGTTCCACACGTAGATGTACTTCTGGTGTATCTGTGGGGAGGAAGGTGATCTCCGCGTCTTACTCTTCCGCCATCTTCCCGGAAGTCCCTCCCCCTTTGGAATTTATAGTCCATTCCTGGAATGCTCCAGAAGGAATCCAGCACCTGGTATCTGTGTTGGCTAATTATGATTGCAAGTGACACCAAATAAATTCTACCTGAATCATGTCTTACCCTCATTCCTCCTTCTCAGAGGCCTCTTTATAGCCCAAGTATATCTGAGAAATATAAGCCCATAGTATCTATCATTTCCCGCCTGCTTACTCCCTGCTGGGTATTCTGCTAGGTGATATATATATTTATTATCTCATTTAATCTTCCCAACAACCCTGAAGTAAATATTACTATCCCTCCTTCATAAATGATGAAATCCAGGTTCAGAGAAATGACTTGCAAGGTTATAGCTACTAAGTAGTAGAGCTAGAATGTGATGAGCCCAGGTCTGTCTGACTTGAAAGGCTGGGATCCTCCAGAACCCAAGGAGAAGCAGGGACCATGTTAATCTCATCAAGAGCTCTTAACTATTACTAAGAGGTAGTAACACACTGTGGTGAAAACACAGACTCTAAAATCAGGCTGCCTGATTCAGTCCATTGGAATCCCAACTCTATCACATACCAGCTGGAAGTTACTTAACTTCTTTACATCTCCGTTCCTCTGCTGTAAAGTGGACATATTGGCAATTGTTTCATAAGGTTGTCTGAGGGTTAAATAAGATAACATATGTGAAGTCCTTAGAACTATGTAGTAAGCACACAATAAAGGCTAGCTGCTAACACTACACTGTTGATGATGATGGCGACGGGAGTTTCAAGGATCAGCCTCTCTTCCTGACCTTGGGCTCCTCCCAAACCTAGACCTACCATCCTATCGAACCTTTCACCCACAAAAATTAACAAAAATCTTACTCTCCTAACCAGGCTCTCATCTCCTTTATTCCACAACAGTCTCCTCTGAGTATAACTTCAGTTAACTTCACTTCCACTATCCAAAACCTGCTCATTCCTTCAAGGCCCCTCAAAATTCCTCCCCCTCCAGGAAGTCTTCCCCAAACACTGAGGCCCCACTGGTCTTCTCCTTCCAGACCATTTGCACCCCGTTAACATTGGCACTTAGATATCATCATCAATCAGCAATGCCCCATGAATACAAAATTATATCCTGTCTTGAAGCATTCATTTAATATTTTAGCTTTATTTGCCTTATTCCCACAACCTGGTTGCAAACTCCTTGAGGACAGTACGTGAGATACTTCTGTATCTTCTACAAGCAATGACACAGAGAGCTAGTGTACACACACACACACAGCAATATAAAATGGGCATATCCCCTGGTGGGGGAATCCTAAAACTACTGGCTTAAATTATTTTAAGATACTTAACATACTTATTTGAGATAATTAAATTATCTCCAAGAGTGGAGAATGAACTCAAGAAAGAGTCTAAAGAGTTTCATTCATTGACAGCCTCAAAAATACCAGACACTATGTTTGATCTTGAAGCCTTCAGCAGTATCAATCTTAATGCCTGCTCTTACTATCATCTTGTTAATATGCTAGCTTCCTTTATGCAATTGAAATTATGTGGATTAAAAAGCTTCATTAATCCAGTGAGTTTCTAAGTGTTCCACAAAGACTTGAGAGACACTGTTGAGCTTGTGTAGTCATGACACAGACATCCAGCTACAGGTTACATAATTCAAGTCTGCCCATCATCTGGACATGGGCTGGGAATTGAGAATAACTCTAAGAAGATACTCGCAACTTGTTTAAAATGCAGAACATTGAACCCCAACTCTAACTCAAAAGCAGTAGGGCAAATACAGCAGCCTTGGATTGAAGAGCTCACAGTTGCAAGCAAAGTCCCAGGAACGTGAGAGCCAGGCACAGAATATGTGAACTGCTGATACAGTTACAGGTTTTCTAGTGGATTTTACAGAAAATAAGAATTGACCATGAACAATTCAAACAAGAATACCATCCTACACAGTTCACTTGTTATTAAACTCAGCCCTTCTGAGACAGGCTGGGACCTGGGACCTGGGACTCTTTGCTGCAGGGCTTGCACCTGGACAAACATCTCCTCCAGCAGTAAAATACAAAGAAACTATAAGGGACTAAAAAGTACTGCGTGCATGGGCAGTTGGGGAAAATTATGAACAAGATACAAAAAACCCCCAAAACCCAACTGCCACTTCTGAGGTACTGGGAGCAAAAGCAGGGTACTGCGCATGCCCCCTGCACACACCACCACCAGAGGGGTGGGCAAACTACCTAAGCCACCCTTCCAGCAGGACCCCTGGACCCGCCCCTACCCTCACCCCACATAAAGAACCAACTTGCCCCCCACTCAGAGAACAAGCAAGGGAACCTGTTACTTGTTTTCGCTCCGCACTGCTGCAGCAGGAGCCCCAGTAAAGCCTTGCCTGAATTTCTCATCTGGCCTCTTATCAACTTCTACTGGTGAAGGAAGGCTAAGCACCCTGGTTGGTAACACTTACAAGATATTTGCAGACTGATGGCTGTAAGTGATTTCTGCATTTCTTCCCATCGACCTGACACACAAAAGGACTGACGTGCACCCTTGAAGGGAGACCCTCTCTCTCCAGGCAACAGTTGTAACAAGCAACTGCAGTATAAACCTCTGGGGTTGGTTAGGGTTGGGAGAGCGCACATAACGATGTCAGATCCAGCCCCTGCCCCAAGAAGACACATCCTCAAACTGCGGAGGGAAAGCCAAGCCCCCAGAGGTGTGTCACACACAGAAAACGGTATTCCCTTTATATGTAACTCAAGCTCCTGCCTTACCAAGCCATGACAATTTCAGATGGTGCCCTATTTTAGACACATCAATCCAAGAAAACCTCTAGAACCACTTCAGTCCCTGACACACAACTAAACCTCATTTCCTCGGGTTCAGTATAGGCTGATGTCCTCAAAAGGCAGGGAGTTGGAAATAAGTGGGTTACAGAATGCAGGCTTCCACTGTCAGCACTTCCTAATACTCTTTGCCTGTGGCCTTGGCCTCAGTATCTGATGAGGATTCTCATAATACTCAGGGCTGGTGAGGCTGGCACAGAACATACATTCAGGCATAGCTAACAGAAGTGAAAGTTGGTACAAACTTTTTGGAAAGCCACTTGAAATACACACACACACACACACACACACACACACACACACACACACGCTTAAAAATATCCCCACACTTTGCTCCAAAAAATTACAGTAATGAGACTACAACCTAATACAGAGAAGGCTTTAGGCAAAAAGATGTTTACCACAGAATTATTTTTTTTAAATAGCAAGAAAACCCC
Source organism: Leucopleurus acutus (assembly GCF_964270905.1). Classification (NCBI taxonomy): domain Eukaryota; kingdom Metazoa; phylum Chordata; class Mammalia; order Artiodactyla; family Delphinidae; genus Leucopleurus; species Leucopleurus acutus. Next base: position 19,319,818 of record NC_139156.1, read on the forward strand.
AACCATCTAAATATCCAACAGAGGAATGGCAGTTACACAGCCAATATGCATGTTTGTGAGAGAATGTTAAGTGAAAAAAAGCAGACTTCAAAATTCAACATTATAGTACAATTAAAACCAGGAAAAAAGGAAAAACTAATCTACGGATGGAAAAGGCAGGCAAAGGGACCATCCCAAACAGCAGCTGATTTTGGAGAGTGGACCGGTAAGAGTTTTTTTGCCTTCTTTTCTACTGTCCTATATTAAGCACCTGTTAAGCCCTATTTGCAAAACTGGCAAGGTACAGGTCCATGGTATGTCCCAGCAGGCTGGGGGCATTGGCGCCCCAAAAGCAAGAAGCTGTTTTCCCAATCCAGGAGGAAAGACCATCTCTCTGGGGCCACTATGCCCGTCCAGGCCTGGAAAGGTCTCCAAGCAGGGGGCAGAAGCTGCGGATGCAGCAGCTTCGGGGCGATGGCGAACAGTGCGGGCATGCGCGCACACCTCCCGGCGCCCTCCCAGGAAAATGTCAGGAGCCAGACCACCATCCGGGGCTTTCAACCGACGACCCCCGAAAGCTCCGCGGGTCCGAGAGAGGGCGCCCGCCAGCCGGTAGAGGCAGTCTCGGCGGAGAGAGGAAGCAGAGTCCCGGCACAAATGACACACGGCGCATGGGAAGTCTCGCCTTCGACCGGCTCGCGGACATTTCTCAGGCTTCTAGAGCTTTTAAACACACACAAGGATTGAATTATTCGGAGAGCTCAGCAGAAACAATCAGGATTAAGGAGAGGAAAGCTGATGGAGCCATAAAGTGACAAGTGCTGCCACTTCTCCCACCCTCCAACCCTGGCCGCCCAGTTCGAGCTGAAACCCCACGACCGCCGGCACCCGCAGGGTCCAGGGCGTCGCCACCTGGCGCGGAAGAACCCGCTCCACGTGCGTCAAGAAACGCAGGAGCAGCAAGGAGGGTCCCCTGCATTTTCCCAGGTAAAAGCAATCTTGGACACCCAAACCCGGATTCTACATTAACAGCCATCCATCCAACAAGAGAGGAAGAAGATTCCCTAATACAGGCCCTAAAATACCCATGTGTTTGCCCACTCCACTCCACTCCCAGCGTGGTGGAAGGAGAGGGGGAAGTCCCATTTAAGCATTCCAATTCCTCAGAGATGGGTGGCTGACCTTCAGCCTCGGCACCTTTCCCACCCAGCTGACATCTGACCTTCAGACCGGAACCTAAAGGGATACAGGATCTCTATTTTAAAAGTTTAAGGACTCCTGGGACTCCCCTGGTGACGCAGAGGTCAAGAATCTGCCTGCCAATTCAGGGGATATGGGTTTGAGCTCTGGTCCAGGAAGATCCCACATGCCCTGGAGCAACTAAGCCCATGCTCAGCAACTACTGAGCCTGCGCTCTAGAGCCCGCGTGCCACAACTACTGAGCCCATGTGCCACAACTACTGAGCCTGTGCTCTAGAGCCCACCAGCCAAAACTACTGAAGCCCATGCGCTTAGAGCCTGTGCTCTGCAACAAAGAGAAGCCACCGCAATGAGAAAGCCCGCACACCACAACAAAGAGTAGCCCCCACTCGCCACAACTAGAGAAAGCCCGCCAGCAGCAATGAAGACCCAACACAGCCAAAAATAAATAAATAAATTTATTTTTTAAAAAAATTAAGAACTCCTAAATAATGTGAATAATCCCACCAGAATGGGTCTGTTCTGTAAATTAACATTATAAAATCTACCTTTTCCAAAAAAGAGATTTTAAAGGGGGTGTTACTTAGAAATACTGTCAATAAACACGTTTAAATATAAAAACAAAGTGTTAACATTATTTCTATTAATTTTTAAAACCTTGAACTAGAGAGATGTGTTTTACAAACAAGCAGTGCATAATACTTTGAATACTCTCTTCTAGGCACTATACAAATATTAACTCATTCCTAATAATAGCCCCATGAGGTAGGTACTATGGTTATCCCCACACATGGTTATACAGAAGATGTAACTGAGGCAGAGAGAGGTTAAATAACTTGCCCAAGAACACACAGCTGGTAAGTGGCAAGTGGAAAAGCTGGGATTCAACCCCAGGCAAAGTGGTTCTCCTACCCCCTCATGAAAATCATGAGTTTCATATGCAATTCATACCCTCATAAGTTACTGCTGACTTTGTAAACTGGTAAAACTTTACTGTAAAGCAACATGGCAAATATATCAAGAGCAAGGAAGATACTCATACCCTCTGACCTAGTAATCCTATTCCTGGGAAATATTCCAAGGCTCCATGTATGAAGATATCCATTACTATAGTATTAAGAGTGAAAAAGTGAAACCATAATTTTCTATCAGTTGGTGAATAATTAGATGCAATTTTGGTAGATCAGCTCAGTGGGATACCAAGCAGTCATGGAAAATTAAATTATGAAGATGATGCAGCTGAAAAAAAAATACTTTTACAATATATTGTTAAGTAGAAAAAACTAAAGTTGCATGTACTATTTCAAAATATATGCACATGACCGAACATTAAAGGAATGAAGACAAAACAGGCAAATAAATGAGACTGACAAAGAGATCACTGGTAATTGTTTTCTTTCAAAAATTTCCCTTTATATTGTTACAGTAGAGCTGTTATAAATAAAATCTGGAGAAAGGGAAGTATGTCTTAAAGTATTTATGAGAATAAGCCAGATTTGCACAAGCCTCGAGCATTCAGAAGGAAACTACTGAATCCTCAGAAGCTTCAAAGGGATGGTTCTATTGTATGTAAATGGTCCCTGAGCCTGGCTCCCCCTAGCTAGGGAAGGAGGAGGATCCTGCTGGCAGCTGGAATTAGCACCACTCTCAGCAGCTGTGCTAGGGAACTCCAGCTGAGACAACACTGTGGGGATTCCAGGCCTAGCCTCAATCCCACAAATCATGATAACAGTGAAATAAGCAAAGGCTAATGCCAGAGGCTTTTCACATACAAGCACACGATCTAAAGTGAGAAATTTCGGACAATTTCAGAATGTGCCACATTCTTCACTTCCTGATCTATCTGTGATCTATCTGCCAGGCACCACCCAACAGTCCCTGGGAAAGAAATAAGAGTGATCCTGACCATTTCTTGGATCCACCCTGAAACTCCAAGATGTGAAATCCTTAGCTTCTCTAAGGGGTCAAGTTGAGGCAAAGAAAAAACAAGACAAAAATGCTCTCCTTAACAAGAACAACCAAAGTGACACTGAAAGGTTTCATACGATGAATCATTAAATTCACTAAAGAATAATGTTGAGACAAGGTCAAAAGTAAGACAGAAATATCTGGAACAATTGAATAGGGTAAAATTGAATGGTTTCAAAGAAATGGCAGGGAGTTCCCTGGAAGTCCAGTGGTTAGGACTCCAAGCTTTCTCTGCCAGGACCCGGGTTCAATCCCTGGTCTGGGAACTAAGATCCAACGAGCTGCACAGTGTGGCCAGAAAAAGGAAAGAAAGAAAGAAAGAAAAGAAATGGATGTTATTTTGAATTCAGGAAGTCTGTTTATGAGGGGTTTGTCTGTTCACCAAATCCCAAGCAACTGCCTTATTCAGACCAGAAGAGCATCTTTCAGTCACTGTACTTAAAGACCGAGGCAATGTACCTCTTCCCACCCCTGCCCCTACCTTCTTTCACTAAATGGATGGCTGGGAGAGCCTGTCCCTTAAAATTTACTGCAACCAAGTGAAGGTACAAAGTTTTCAGAATTGAAAACAGTCTTCTGAGCCTAAAAGTGTTGTAATTTAATCCAAAATTTTATTGCAAAGATCATTAAAGCATGCAAATGGCTTGTTGAACTGCAGGCAAAAACCCATAAGAGATTTTTTCTGACAGATGGTAGTGGTCTATAAACACATCATACTTCATTTTGATTGCTTTTAACAGAAAATGCAAATAATATACAGAAGGAGCTCATTGGTCAAATATCTTTCCTATTCCCCAAAGTAAAATGACCACACACACACATACACACCCCCCACACACCTCTTCCCCATGCTCCCCTCTCAGACTCCACCTGGAAACATTTTCAAAGTTCTCTAGCCATAAACAACCTCACCATCAGCGGATTAGCAAAAGTAACTGGTATTTTAAATTAATCTTCTGCTTATCCTCAACGATGGCTTTGCTGCCATACCAAAAAAAGAGAAGAAAGTTTTCCCTCTGCTTAAAAATGACAACACCTTAAAAGGGGTTCAGGACAACAGGAGCTGAATTCATGTAAAAGTGCAAAGAGAAATGACACAACCTGTACAAACTGTCAATGTTTTTTCACATAAAATCACCATTTAAAAAATCGCTTTTTGTGAATTCCCTGGCGGTCCAGTGGTTAGGACTCTGCGCTTTCACTGTCGAGGGCACGGGTTCAATCCCTGGTCCAGATCTAAGATCCCGCAAACCTCGCAGCACGGCCAAAAAAAAAGAAAAAAAAATCACTTTTCAAAAAAAAAAAACCAAACAAACAAGGGCTAGGATTTATCATGATAAACGGGCTTCTCTTCCAAAAAATGTCCACAGAGAACTGCCCTAGCAGGAAGTTCAAAAAAGAGCCTTTGTCAGTCCCTGCCTTCCAGTGAAACTTTAGGCCAAAGAAGAGTTAGGATCAACTCTGCCCTCTGCCCTCCCCTCCCTTCACAGTCCTCAAAGAGCAGACATTAAAAAGATTTCAGAGAGAGAATTTAAGAGGGTTTCTGAAAGTTTTCCCTAGCACTGTCATCACTCATCATGAATTCTCTGGACAGGAATGACACTTGTTAAGTTTTTTTCCCTCTCCCTCCCTCCACCTGTTGTCCCAAGTCTCTGTTGGTATGCTGGGGCCCATCACACTTTCTGCTTGAATGACAAAGTCTCCCCTGAAATCCCATGTCTCCCCTTCCACCCAAGTGGCTGCTTCTAAATTGAGGCCCGTAGAAAAATATGTACCAGTTAGGGGCTACATGATAGCTAAGCATCACAGAATAACCATAGGTTGGCTGGCGGGGTTTTCCCTTTGTTTTATTTTTTTCAGTATAATGACTAGCTCCACCTTGACCTTCCCTAATAACTTTCTGTGGAGTTGGGATGGGCAAAGACAGGCAAACTCAGATAGCTGGGGATCAGCAAGGTGCCCCTAATTTCCCTTTGGGCCTCCCCCTGTAGTTAGACCCAGCCACAGCTCAGAAATTCCAGGCGGGATGCTTGGCATAAGTAAGTAATTGAGTTAAGGGAGATCTAAAGAAAGACTTCACGTTCACATTCATATGCTAAACTTGGTTAAAAATAGGCTCAAGGAGGACCTGACTTCACTTTTAATTTTAGCCTGGTGATGAACATGCCCTAAAGACAGAAAGTCACCAAGCATTTTCCTGAGGGCAGCGATCTTCATGTTTTTATAAAAAGGAAATGCAGCATGTTCTATTAATAAAAGTGCTGTAGCCTCAGTTAAATCTGGACAGTTCGTAAATCAGGGCTCCCGCTGGCTGAGCTTCCCCAGGCCAGCAGCTCCCTCACACCCAAGCCCCCAGCAAGGGGGCCGGTCACATGCAGCGGGGGAAAGTGAGCCCGACACCCAGGGATCAGAGGCCACACTCGATCAAAGACCACAAGGTATGGTTCCTGGACACTTCACAGGGAACCAAGTGCCTCAACCAAGAGCATTCGCCAGGGACTCTTTTAAAGGGCTCCTGCAAAGATCCTCATTGCCAGGATGGAGCCCGGTGTGTTATGAGATTTACTGAGGCAAGGGGGACAGGTTGTGATTGTAGGAGGTGCACAGGGTAGAAGGCAGAGAAAATGTGAGGCTTCCTTCAGAAAGGACAAGCAATTTCACCTTTTCCTTCCAATCTCAAAGATGGAGAAGTTAAAACTGGCCTCTGGCTATCCAGCTGGACCTTTCCATGGACCCACGGAAGAAGGATCCTCTCCAGCTGCATTGGCTATCAAGCCGCGTGACAAAATAAAATGTGGCCACGTGGGAAAATTACCACCCCTGGAGCACTGAGCCTCCTCACCCAGGCTAACTGGTAATTCCAAACTTGGGCAAGGCTGCCCCAGGTCCTGGAGAAAGTGCTAGGGCTAGGGGGTGTGTGTGCGTCCAGGTCACAAGGCACTTCCAAACACACAATCCCCAGCCCAGCTTAGGGATTCTTAGGACCTCAGTGAATTGCTCTTCTGCTTTCTTGTCTGAGTAAACATTTGAGGGCTTATAAACTCACATAATCCTCCCAACAACCAGATGAGATTGGCTGAAGAAACCGAGGCACAGAACAGTAAGGTCACACAGTTAGTAAGGGATGGGCCATGCTTTAACCAGGTCTCTCTCAATCCAAACCCCAGGGGAGTGCAACAGGAAAGGCCCAACAAAGGCAAGGTGCAAGGTATGCCGTCTTTTTCCAACTTCTTGCCTTTCACTTGGGTAAATTTCCCTCCCTCAAAGGAAGACAGCTCTAATGTTTTGGTTCTGATTTTTGTTCTTATTATTCTTTCGCCCCCAGTTTTCCACGTTTATATTTTGACCACTTGTAAAATCCTATAAACCCTCAATCTAAACAATGCCACGATAGCCTGAGCCATAGAAGGTCATAAGATACAGGGGAAAATGGAGAGACCTTGATTTGAGCTTTGTGGCCAGACAGATGTGAGTTTGCATCCCAGCCCTTCTCCTTGCTAGCCAAGTGACTTCAACAAGGGTATCCTCCACAGCCCCAAATTAAATTCAGGAGCAGCTGAAATCAGAACCGGCCAAACGACTGAGCTGGTAGCTTTTTTTTTTTTTAACTTTTATTATGGAAATTTTCTAACTATACAAAGGTAGAGAAAACAGTATAATGAAGTCCCATGTACCCATCACCCAGCTTCAACAATTACTAACTTTAGGTCCGCCTTGTTTATTACTCTGTACCCCTACCCATTCCCACCCTCCACACGATTATTTTGAAGCCAATTCCAGATATATCATTTCATCTATAAATTGGTATCTAGCTCTAAAATATAATATCATTTCAATTCTAACATCATTTCAGTATATTTATCACAACTATAAATAAATCAATAATTCTTTAGCATCAATATCCAGTCTGTTCAAACGTCCTAAGTGATTTTTCTTTTGGATACTACTTTATTCATATGTGCATACTACACTTAATTTCCACCCCATAGCAAGCACCAGCCAGAATGAAAAACTGTAGAAATCAAAGTCAATTCTATAACCTGTAAAAATAAAGGCCTTTATTTAATCAAACCTAACCAGTAGCTTTCATGGGAGCTTTTGATATTTTAAAATTTTTACCTTTAGATCTTGTGTTTCTCTGGTAGAGCAATTTTTAAAATATTTATTTAACACCTACTATGTGTTAGGTGTTCTAGACCTGGGGCATAGTTTGTTTTTTAATAGTTGGTTTGTTACAGCTAAGATCCAAAGATTATAGGCCCCATAGGTAAAACCACCTGCAGTTCTTACTCTTGTAATTTATTTGTTGAAGAAAACGGGTCTCCTGGCCTAAAGAATGTCCACATTCCAATTGGATTTTTACCTCCATGGTGTTTTTTTTTTTTTTTTTTTTTTTTCTTGCTGTACACGGGCCTCTCACTGTTGTGGCCTCTCCCATTGTGGAGCACAGGCTCCGGACGCGCAGGCTCAGTGGCCATGGCTCACGGGCCCAGCCGCTCCATGGCATGTGGGATCTTCCCAGACTGGGGCACGAACCCATGTCCCCTGCATCGGCAGGCGGACTCCCAACCACTGCGCCACCAGGGAAGCCCCATGGTGTTGTTTTAACATGTTCCTCTGTCCTCCGTATTTCCTATACACAGACAGTTAGATCTCAAGCCTGGCGTAGATTCAGGTTCTATTTTTGATGGTGCTGTGTACTTCCTGCTGCATCAGTAGGCACATGATGCCTGGAAGTCTTTCTTTTTTGTGACATTAAGATTGATCAGTAGGTTTAAATGTCATCAGCCTGATCCATCCATTACAAAGTTTCCCATCAGCTTCACCTAATGTTTTAGCAGCCATTTAATAACCATGTTCTCTAAATTCATTATTTCACTAGGGGTTACAAAATAGTGATGTTCCAATTCTATAATTCCTTCTGTATTTATTAGATAGAATTCTTCTACAAAAAAGAACTTTTCCTCATTTACAGTTTGGATACCCTAAGGTAACCAATAAGAAAGGACAGAATGAATGTCTGATTCTTTCCCTTTCTTGGCCAGTGTTCAGAATGAGTTGGTTTCCCAACCTTCTCCAGTGAAAAATCATTGAATTTTTAACTCATGAATTTTACACTTTGGAACATGTTTGATATATGTGAATCCACTATAGTTATTCTTTTTAATGCTCAAATTATTCCATATTTGGGCACCAGGAGGCCCTTCAACTCATCTCCAAAGTCCTTCTGACATGACACAAGTGGTCTCTGACTGCTTCTTTGCTTTCTGATGCAAGATACGCCCACTCATTTTGTACATTTCCTGTTCCAGACCTGGAATCAGCCATTTTTCTCAGGATTCTTAGTCCCTTTTAGTGGGGAATTGTATTTAGAGGCCACAATCCAGATGCTACAAGTGCTCATTGTTACTGAATTGGTCCTTATTTCTAGGCTTTTCATTGGACAAAGTTAGGAAATACTTTTTCACTTGTTAAAGAGAAAAATACATCAGGAGTTCATACCAAAATTTTCAATTCAAATTTAAGATTACAGGGTTTTTACTTAACATCTTTTTTTTTTTTTGCAGTATGTGGGCCTCTCACTGTGGTGGCCTCTCCCGCTGCGGAGCACAGGCTCTGGACGCGCAGGCTCAGCGGCCATGGCTCACGGGCCCAGCCGCTCCGTGGTATGTGGGATCTTCCCGGACCGGGGCACGAACCCGTGTCCCCTGCATCGGCAGGCAGACTCTCAACCACTGAGCCACCAGAGAAGCCCAACATCTTTGATTATAAAATTGCTATCTCTTTTCTATTATGATAAAAATATTGCTTTCTGATGATTTTAACATAATTACTATATATATATATATATATATACACATACACACACACACATATAAGTGATCGATTCCAAATAGTAATACCAATATTATTACTAACAGTACTACTGACAACAGCTTAAGATTCTTTTGAATTTGTTTTGCCCTTAAGATATATTCCACTCCAGATGTATAATCAAATTACTGCGTTTTAAAGTTGTGTGGAATAATTCTTTGTGTGATTAAGCTACCAACTTGACACATAAATTTATTTCATTTTAATCTTGATTTGGGGAATTATTTTTTCTATTTTAATTAAAGTTTGTGTAGTTAAGGAAAACATCTATAGGGTTCCAAAGTCAAATCTATAAAACAAAATACATTTTAAAAAGTCTAGATTCTATCCCTGACCCATCCATCCATTTCCTCCCTCCCTCTATTTTATTGGTTTACTCTTTCATTTCTTTTAATTACAAGCAAATATATATGTATTTCTCAGATAAAAGGTAACAGGCTATCTATTATTTCTGCACCCTGCTTTTTTACACTTAACAATATACACAGGAGATCATCCCACAGCTGTAGCTGGATACAGAGATCATTCTCCTTCCTTTCTATAGCTCTATAGAAACCCACTGTATGGATGTCCCATAGCTGACTTAACCCATTCCCTATTGATGGACATTTGGGTTGTTTCCAGTCTTCTGCTATTACAAATAATGCCACCACAGAAAGGCTTCTGCATATGTCTTTTCCTATTTTTGCCTGTGTATTTTGGGGATAGATCTTATAAACAGGATTGTGTGGTCAAAAGAAAATGCACATGTAATTTTGCTAAATATTGCCAAATTCCCCTCCTTAGAAGTGGTACCATTTTTATATACCCACCATGAGTTGATAATTTTTACATGCTGACTTTAATATTAAAAAATCTCTGAAATCTCAGGGGTCTTAATTAAAAATCCCTGAAAGGGGTTTTCATGAAGCCCATCTAATTCAATTCTCCATGTTCTGGACAAAGGAAATTTCTTTTGAGAAAAGGCAATGACACGCTCAAGGAACTGCCTTCACCCCTTGCCTTTCTGACCTAAATACGCAGTTTACACATAATTCTTTCTATGTCAGAGAAGTTAGGCACAGTATTAAATATTCGGATTGAAAATATCATAGGTTAGTTTAGGTCTTTGTGAACTACAAGTAGTTCCCTGAAATGAAAACTCGAAGTTCGTGGGTGGCGAGCAGGGGGCTTCTCAGTGCTCTCTCCTTTCCTGGTCCCCTTTCCTCCTTTTAACAAATCACAGATTTGATGAGGATTGCGACGGTACCACAGGCAGGTGCTGGCTCCTATCCGCACCCACACCGCTGAAGAGCATCTCCCCTGAGCGCCCCTTTCCCTACAGTACCCTCCCAGCGTCTGAGATTAGGCACTTATCTCATTCACTCCTCACAATAACACTATGAGGTGGATGCCCTAACAGCCCCATTTCACACCTGAAGAAATGAAAGAGCAGAGAGGTTAAGTAATTTGTTCAAGGTCACACAGCTAGCAAGCAAGTAGGGAGCCAGGATGCACACCAGGCATTCCAACTCCAATACCTACCTTTAACGGCTGTGCTGCGGTGCTTCTATGTTTCAGACCCTCATCACCTGTCGCCCAACTAGTGCAGGGGCCTCCCAACTGACATTCTCCATCTCTAGGGGCACGCCTACACACACACACACATACACGTGCACACATGCACACAACTCTGCCAATTATCCTCCCTTCTCCAATACCCATGTAATCTTTCCAGAACACCAATCGCATTACATCAGACCCCTGCTTACAAATGACTACTCAAAAGATAACATCCAAACTCCTTACCTTGAGAAACACAGTTCTATATCACCAGCATCCTGCCTTTTTTTTACATCCTCAGCTCTCGCCATTCCCAGCCACTCCATCCCATATCCGTGCCCATTAGTTAAAAACACACTCTGACCTCCAGTCAAGAGGAGTTACTCTGAGGCTCCCAGTTCACCAAGTTTTTTCTTATCTCTGAAAATGCATCTCTTCTCCCACCTCCATCTAGACCCCACCCTCCCCCATGCACTTGACAAGCCCTTAGGCACAGACTCAGAATCAGCTCAGGATGACCTCCTCAGACATCTGGGCTGGTCCTTCCTGGACCCTTCTCCTCCACCCTCCATCCCCCCTACAGCACCTGCTACGACAGAGTCTCACTCTCACATCCTCTACCCACTCAACCCTCTTCTCCACCTGCACTCAGAGGTAATCATTTTATCAGGTCTTCTTTTTGTTTATTCTTCCAGTAATTTTTATGCAACAAAGGAAGATGTGAATATATATTTATATATTTAAGAATATATAAATGTTATACATAATATATACATATATTTTACATAATAATATTATATATGTTCCTATTCTCCCCTTTTCTTACACAAAAGCTAGCCAACTATGCACACTTCCTGCACCCTGCTTTTTTCTCTTGATATATCTTTGGGATTTCTCTGTTACAGCACACAGAGATGATCCTCCCAGTATGGGAGGATACAGCCATATTTGTTTATTAATCCCCTGTTGCTGGACATGGAACAGAGTACATCCCCTGTTTCAAGGGACTGAGTGAGACCCAGTCCTGCTGCTTTTCGTCCAACATCAAGATTCCACCAAGCGCACAGCTCTGATCTCTGCCAAAGAGAGTCCAATGGGACTGGCCACTGCTGGAGCCAAGCCATGATAAGAGCACCAAGTCATGATGCAGGTCCAGGGGGAGCAGCCCACATTCTGCACCTTCTTTTACTTCCAAGAACCACACAGGAGTGGAGGTTAGGATCCTCTAACTTCTTGCACCTTCATTTCAGTTTCCTGAATCACAGAACTCAGATCCTGCAGCCCACAGAGTTCACATCTTAGGTGGGCTCAGACAGGAAACAGATGCCACCATGTGTCAATGACTAAGCTTGGCATTTCATCTAGTCATTCAACAAATATTTGGTGAACTGCTTCTAGCAACCAGGTATTGTTCTTGGGGGCTGGGGGTGTAAATCACTGGATAAAACTCCCCAGCATAGGCAGGATGGGAGGAAATGTAATAGACAATAAAAACATAATAAATAAGTAAAATAAGTAAATGATAGTTTGTTTGAAGATAACAAGTGCTATGGAAAAAACAGAACAAAGTAAGGGAGTTTGGACTGGAAGATGCAGGATGCAATTTAAATAGGGTGGTCAGAGTGGATCTCAGTGGCAAATCGTGGCACATAACTTATTTTCTGGGCAACTCCTTTTTGCAGCTGCCACAGGTCAACTGTCATTACCATTGCCACAATTAAACTGTTGTTATCACAATGTCAAGGTAATAATAAAGTATCCGAATGCTGCAGTTGTCTTGAGTTGTGTTGTTCTAGAAATTGCTTGAAATAAGTAGAGTGTTCACTTAGGGCTTAAAAACCTTTTTTGTCATAAGAATTTCTGTTGTTGAAAACTTTGATGCCATGGGGCTTAAGGGGTGTTCCAGGTGGTCATGTCCACCATCTCCCCTATTTGAACTGAATCTCACAGAAGAAATTCAGCCTGGAAACTGCCTGTACCTTTAAAGGCACAATTACGCCCCTGGCTGGAGATGGCCAAGTGAGACAGAAAGCCAGGTTACGCTACGACAAACATGTATTCAGCGTGTCCTTCCTATATTCCTGTCCCTGTGTCATGTCGCTGACTGTTACACTCAACCCCGCGTCCTGTAAGAAGCCCACACTCTCTCAGAAACCCTGCACCTCGGCTCACGCGTGCCTTGAAGGTGGAGCCCAGACCAGAGCTTGGGCTTCTTACTGCCTGAGTTTGTGGCTCACACACACAGCACCACCACCACTTATCCCACCTCTCCAAACACAAAGGCAGACTAGCTGTGTCTCTCTAGCCCTTTCAGACTGGCAACCCAAAGAAAGCGTAAGTTGGAGAAAACCAAGCTTTGGTCTCACATCAGTTCTCAGCCATGAGACCCTCCTGTGATGAGTGGATTTTCTCATCACAAAGTCACTGAGATCAAAAGTTAGGTTGCAGGTAACTTGCTCCTTCTCTCAGGTGTTCAACAAACTATGTGTCAGGGACCCTGCCAGATGCTGAGGACACCAAGATGAACAACAGAGGCCCTGCCTGCAAGGACGTGGCAGGGCCTTTAGAGGAGATCCACAGAGGTGAGCACGGGGAGGCCATGAAGCATGATAGGAAACAGGCAGCCAACGCCCCCTTCCTGCCTGGGGCCAGGGAAATCTCCCTAGAAGAGGGGAGTCAGCAGAATCCATGAAGACAAAAGGCATGTTCCAGTTGAGGACAGGGACGAAGCAGGAGGGCAGCCAAGACAGAACAGCAAGTCCAGACTGGAGAGCTAGTGGGGGCAGGGCCAGAAGGGGCTTCTCAGCATCCGAATCTCGAGCTACAGGCAATGAGAAGGCACCGCAGGGCTTTAAGTAAGCAGATGACAAGGCGAAGGCTGTGCTGGTATGGAGAAAAGAACAGTCTGAGGACAGGCTCCATTGGAGGCAGGGGAGAAGCTGAGAGGCCTGAGGCAGCGGCAGTGGGCACGAAATGTGGGTAGGGTGTTCTGAAGGAAGGGGACGGTGCACGTTGGAATGGGTCAGAGGGCCTGGCTCTGAGCCTGGGCTCTCCAGTCGCTGGCTTGAGGACCCTGAGCTACTCGTACTTATTTAATCCCTACCTACTTCACAGGGTTGTTGGAGGATTAACAGTGCCTTGTGAACCGTACAGCATGGCAGGAAAGCAGAGCTGTCCACTCACCCCCTGCACTGCTGCATCTGTAGACCCCTCGTCGCTAGGAGACTTAAAGTTACCCTCACAGGCATGTATGTTTTCTCTGCTCACTTAGCTTCTCTGGCAGCTGAGTGGTCTTTGGTAAATCTGGTCTTCCTTCTGAACCTGGCTTCCTTTTCTACAAAACAAGATCACTGAATTAGAGGATCTCTAGGGCGCCTTTCAGCTTGAAGTTTTGTTTTCTTATTCATCTTGTATCCCAATTTCCAGGGTAATAATTATTTGTCAAATGAAAAATTATTGAAGGATGAGTCACCAATAGAAGGAAAATAAGCTAATGAGTAACTGACACTGAAAACTTAGATGATAAAGTGTGTGTTCTTTAAAAGCCTTGAAGGCTCATATTAATAAGTTCCATTCAAAGACACAGTCATAAAAATTCAAAGGTGTTTTCAACCAAAAAAAAAATGATTCTTATGTATAACATCTGTGCTCCCAAAAGGTTAAATTATCATTGGCCTAGATGTTTACCCAAGAAATCTAAAAGACATGTCCACTTTAAAACTTGCAAAGGAATATTCATATTGCTTTATTTGTAATAGCCAAAAAAATTAGAAACGTCCTAAATGTCCATCAACAGGTGAGTGGATAAATAATTTATGACATATCCGTAAAATAGAATACCACTCAGCAATAAAAAGGACCAAACTTTTGATATATGCAAAAGAACAGACGAACCTTAAAATCGTATGCAGAAAGAAAACCCACAGAATGGGAGAAAGTACTTGCAAATCATCTATCTGATAAGGGTCTTGTATCCAGAATTTATAAAGGACACACAATTTCACATCAAAAAGATAAACATCTCAATTTAAAAAGAGACAGGACTTGAATCGACATTTCTCTAAAGAAGATATAAATACAACAAGCACATGAAAAGATGCTCAACATCATTAGTCATTAGGGAAATGCAAATCAAAACCACCATGAGATACTACTTCATACCCACTAGGATGGCCATGATTTTTTAAAAATAACGGAAAATAACAAGTGTTGGCAAGGTTGTGGAGAAACTGGAACCCTCATTCACTGCTGGTGGGAATGTAAAATTGTGCAGCCACTTGGAAAACAGTTTGGAAGTTCCTCAATAAATTAAACACAGAATTACCATATGACTCAGCAACTCCACTTCAAGATACATACCCAGAAGAATTGGAAACAGATGTTCAAGCAAACACTTGCAAACAAAATTCATAGCAGCATTACTCACAATAGTCCAAAGGTGGAAACAGCTGAAATCCATCAACTGATGGATGGAAAAACAAAACACTGTCTATCCATAAAATGGAATTTTACTCAGCAATAAAAAGGAATGAAGTACTGATACATGTTACAACATGGATGAACCTTGAAAACATTATGCTAAGTGAAAGAAAGCCTGATACAAAAGGCCACATATTGTATGATTCCATTTATATGAACTGTCTAGAATAGGCAAGTCCATAGAGACAGTAAAAAGCAGATTAGTGGTTACCAAAGGCCTGGGAGAGGAGGGAATGGGGAATAATTGCTTAATGGAGACAGGGCTTCCCTTCGGGGTGATGCAAATGTTCTGGAACTAAATAGTAGTAGCTGTTAAACAACATTGTGAATGTACTTAAAACCACTAAATTACACTTTAAAATAGTTAAAATGGTTAATGTTACACGTATTTTATCACAGTTTTTAAAAATACTATTTCCCCAGAAATCATTATGCTGAGTGAAAGAGCCAGGCAACAAAAGGAGTACATACTGTGATTCCATTTGTATGAAATTCTAGAAAATGCAGGTCACTAGTAGCTTGAGAGGAAGGGGCTTAAGGGAAAGAGAGAAGGATAAATTATAAAAGGCATGAAGAAACTCTTACTATCTCTATTGTTTGATTGATGCTTTAAACATGTACAGCTTAGTGTACTTCCATTATACCTCTGTAAAATTGAAAAAAAAAAAGACCAAAAAATGTTTTAAAAATTATCACTGGACGTCTAAATTCTTAGACTTATTAAATTTCTAAATATACTGCAGAACTCACTGTTTAAAGGATCTTTGCTATAACCCCTTTTGAAGGTCTAAAGCAAACAGTCTTTCCCTGATTTATTGATTCTATTAAGTCTGCTTTTTACATTCAACAGTTTCTTAAAGCAAAAGAACACCTGTAACAATGTCTGCTAAAACCATTCAAGAGTATGTCTGGTGGAGACTAAGTGAGCTTGATGTGGCCATGTCTCAAGTCAGAAATTCTTTTTGCTATTAATAGGAGCCTAGGACACTTTAATCATTGCTGAATCCTGGTTTTTTGAATTGGTTCAAAAATGGTCTGGCAGAGGCTCACTTTGCAAATCAAACGATCATATGTTATCATTTTAGCACACGCTGAGTGATTAGTGTTTATATACTCTCCGTAAGCATCAAATTCAGATCTTGCCTGACATGTATAACAAGCAGAATAAGACAGTGAATCAAACGCCAGAGTCAGATTTGCTCATGGAATTTAAGTTGGGATGTGGATTTCAAAACCAAAAAGGAATACTTGAAGCTACAAAAAACGGAAAAAGGCGTTTTTTAATTGGACTGCTTAGTTTGTCTCAAATTAAATTTGGCCTAGTTTCACATTTATTTCAGCAGTTTTTTCCATAATATTTTCTTTGCAAATAATAGGTTTTCTATAAATTATTTTGAGGATGTAGATATTTACATAGCGATGACATGATCACCTGTATTATATAACATCCTCCCATCCCAGCCCCACCCCACCAGTTCTTTCATAAATACTATTTTTCTTAGCTTTGTTGAGTCCTTTTAAGCTTGTGACTTGATTTCTTCATTTGTAAAATGGGGAGAATAACAGCACTAGCCTCACAGGAATTATTGTTGGATTAAATGATTAAATGGATTATACATATATAAAGTGCTTAGACTAGTAGCTGACACACAGGAATCACTCAATGACTGTTAGTTGTTATTCATGTTATTATTACTGTTCCCTTTTCCAGATGAGAACACTGAGGCTCAGGGTTAGTGGTGGCAAAGCTGAATGCAGAACATACAGCGTGCCTGCTCCTGATTCTTTTCATTACTCCACACCACTTTCCCCACCCATACATATTTTGTGCATGAAAATAAGAGTACCAATCTGGAAAAGGCAAAAATAGCTGTGTAATTTAAATCTGAAAAACACGAATAAACTGGTAGTCACAGAGCAGCTCAAGGACTCATCCAGTTTAGGTTCCAGGGCAAGTCATCAGTCATTTTTAAAATCGCCTTCACATAGTGATTTCGAAAAGGGGGATAAAAGGTTTCTGCAAAGAGTCAACAGAGCTTTGAGGACGCCCCCAAAATTGTGCAAGCTAGCAAAAATTACATACTGCCCATTCACTGCCTTCAGCATTAAAACAGATTTATATATTCACTTTGTATGGACATTAAAAAGTACTGCAGCCCGGGATAGAATGTCTGCTGGAGGGGTTAAATGGAAAGTGGCAGGTCCATCAATTAAGTTCCTATCAAGTCAAGACGAGAAAAAACCAGAGGATGCAAATCATATCTACGGGCTGGTACAAGGCAAACATATTTGCAAGGCTGTCTGATTTAACCTACATATACAAACTAATCCATTCTAAAGTGATATGTAGTTATTGCTCCAGTTCCACATATTTCATTGAGGAGTTTTTTTTTAAACATGGTCAAATTAAAAGATAACACCACTAGCTGAAAGTTAGTTGGGAAACAGGATATTCAGAGGGTCTCACGGTATCACTCCCAAAGACAACTTACTAATCACAAAGAGAAAAATGTCCCGTAGTGATAGAGAGATCTGGCAATGACCGTGTTAACCAAGGGATGAAACTTAGCGGAACACACATTACCCGTTGTATGTGGATCCTTGCCAAAGTGCTTCACCTGAATCTGGTCATGAGGAAACAACAGACACATCCAGATCATGGTTCATTCTACAAGACAACTAGTAGGGAATCTTTGGTCACGAAGAGTAGAAAAGAGCAGGTACACTTGCTACATTAAAAGAGACATCATAGGGCTTCCCTGGTGGTGCAGTGGTTGAGAGTCCACCTGCTGATGCAGGGGACATGGGTTCGTGCCCCGGTTCGGGACGATCCCACATGCCGCAGAGCGGCTGGGCCCCTGAGCCGCTGAGCTTTCGTGTCTGGAGCCTGTGCTCCGCAACCGGAGAGACCACAACAGTGAGAGGCCTGCGTACCACAAAAAAAAAGAGACATCATAAACAAACAAATGCCCTGTGAACTTGAACCAGGGGGGTTTAAAAATCGTTATATGAGACATTTTTCTGACAACTGGAAAAAGTTAAAAATCAAGTGTTTATTAGAAAACTCATTTAACTAAGACTAATTTTCTTAGATATGATAACAGAATTATGGTGATGCAATTTACTTTCAAATGCTCAGGAAAAAAATATGTGATGCTCTGCTTCTGTTTGGAAGGATGGAACAGAGCATGAGATGCCCCAGAGAGACCCAGTCTACCCCCACGTGCAGAAAGACCTTTGGGGGGAGATATGGGAGGAGATAACATACCCAAAGATGCTTTTCAAAATTCTCTTTTGGGGGCTGAGCAGACTAGAGCCGGCAGATAAAAGGTCAGTTTATGAATGTTCTCCATTTCTCTCTCTCCCATTTCCAGGCAGAAAAAAGGGCAAACAGCAGAAAACGCAACAGACGGAAATATGAGGATGCTTATCCCAGCCTGCCCATTACCTTGCTGTGTGACCTCAAACAATTCTCTTGACTTCTCCCATGCTCACTTGCCTTACCTAGAAAAACAGGAGGGCTGGGCTAAAGCAGCTTTCAGATGCCTCCCAGGTCTAAAATCTAAGATGCTAATGGCTCATTCAGTCTTAAAGACAATGTGCAATGCCAACGTGAAAAGTCTATTCCTATTTTTGTTTTTAATAATGCAGGTAGTGGGCTTCCCTGTTGGCGCAGTGGTTAAGAATCCACCTGCCAATGCACGGGACACGGGTTCGAGCCCGGGTCTGGGAAGATCCCACATGCCACGGAGCAACTAAGCCCATGCGCCACAACTACTGAGCCTGCGCTCTAGAGCCCACGAGCCACGACTATTGAAGCCCGCGTGCCTAAAGCCCGTGCTCCGCAACAAGAGAAGCCACCGCAATGAGAAGCCCGCGCACCACAACGAAGGGTAGCCCCCACTCACCGCAACTATAGAGAAAGCCCGCGTGCAGCAACGAAGACCCAATGCAGCCAAAAATAAATAAATAAAATAAATACATTTATATAAAAAAAGAAACAGTTTTAGAAGAATAGAGTTCATTAAAATAAAAATTAAATAAATAAATAAAAATGCAAGTAGTTTTTTTCCTCTGATTAGAAAATTAATACATGCTCACGAAAAAAAAAAAGTACAAAAAGAAGGGATTCCCTGGTGGCACAGTGGTTAAGAATCTGCCTGCCAATGCAGGGGGACACAGGTTCAAGCCCTGGTCTGGGAAGATCCCACATGCCGCAGAGCAACTGGGCCTGTGAGCCACGACTACTAAGCCTGCGCTCTAGAGCCTACGAGCCACAACTATTGAGCCCGCAAGCCACAACTACTGAAGCCTGAGTGCCTAGAGCCCGTGCTCTGCAACAAGAGAAGCTACCACAATGAGAAGCCTGCGTACCTCAACGAAGAGTAGCCACCGCTCACCCCAACTAGAAATAGCCCACGTGCAGCAACAAAGACCCAACACAGCCAAAAAATTAAGTTAATTAATTAATTTTTTTAAAAAAACGGAAAAAAAGACAAACCACTATAATTATGCCACCTAGAGTTAGCACCCCTGTTACTGTCTTTATATTTATTCTTTAGATGCTTTTCCAGGCTTGCAGGCACTGGCACATGCTCATACACGTTTTTTAAAAAACATGAGATCCCTGTACACATGCTGCTTGTAATTTTTTTTAGTTAACAATATTATATGGTTTACATTCCATATTAATAAATATAGAATAATGGCACCATTCTAATGGCTGAATGGTACACGATATTATACATGCACATGATTTATTTTCTCAGTGAGAAACATCTGGGTGGTTTCTAATTTTCTGCTCTTCTAGACAATGCTGCAATAAATATCTTATGTTCATCCTCATTATGTAAAGTCTCTAAATCAAGATTTAATCACACAACCCCTCTCCCTTTTCATATAGAAAGTAAAAAAATCTCTTTTCAAGTATCAAATAAAGGTTCTCCATAACTCCAGCCTATCAGCAACCCTGCCAGCCCGGGAGGACGTAGGGGCCCGAGGAGACCCGGTCTTTAGAAGGCTCTGGAAACAATGTTTGGTCTCGTCAATTCAAGGAGGCCACATGGAAACCTGAGGCCCAGCTTTTGGATAACCGTGATCTCTTTGCAAAGTGTTTTTTGGCCGTGAGCTCTGGGTGCAGCCCACGCTGTGGTAACTGAACACACAGCATCGTTTACCGAGTCCTACTTGGGGCAGCTGGTAGCCTCTCAGAAACATCTGTCAGCCTATGCTTATGTTTTCTGCCTCTAAAAATAATAACATCACCAAACAGACTCCCACCTGCCTGTGTTTAATACAATCAAATTTAGACACGTGAAAATTACTGGATCTGTCTCCGAATTGAGAACAGTACTCTTTTTGCAAACTCAACTATTCACTTTAAGATTCCAGAATAATTAACATTCCAAAATAATTGTTTTTATTTTTTAAAGTTTGTAATAATTAGAAAACAGTATAAAACGCCCTCCTTTTCACTGACATGAGTGGCTACTTTTCCGTCTTAAAATTATGTCACTGATCCAAATATACTTTGCAAGTGTTGGAGGAAGCTTTTAATTCTCTTTTTGTGGTTATTGTTTCTGTGAGTGATCCATCTCACAAACATGTACCTATGCCCTTGATTAAAACGTAACTCATTCTCCATCAGATGTCTAGGAGGCGAGGGGAGGCATTCTACAGTGATAATCACTCAGCGATATTCCTGGGGAGTCACATAATTTTATTCTTGGCAGGAACTGACACCGATCATTTCCAATCCCTGGAGAAGCAGGATTAGGAAGGTTAATTGGCTTGTCCAGATCACCTACTCCCAATCCAGGGTTTCCTTTTCCTCTCTGACCCTCTTTGTCAGAAACCCAATAATTAATTTACAAAGACGCTCATTTTACACTTGACAACACTGGGAAGATCCTACCTATCGTTCCATTCAATAATGAATTCAAAATAAAGCAAAAGAAGTAACTTCGTGAAACGAACACATCTTTAAAATATATATTACCTAGTCTACTCTTTCAGCATCATGACACTGGAGGTCAGGTTTAAGGGCGGGTCCAATAAGAACCAAAAACATATCTGGAAGACCGTCTATAGACAAGCTGCACAACTGAAAAGCATTTAAGATGTTCAGACAGCTGTGAATGGAGGTTTCTAGGTTCGGACCAGAGTGGAAGCGGCAACTGAGAACTGGTGGGTCATTACTGTGATGGAGAGAAAGCAGGTGCAAAGAAAGGGCAGTAGCAAATGGCCCTGGTGCATCCCCGAAGCAAATACCCACATAAAAGAAGGGAAAAGTGGCGTGAAAACTATCTTCACGAGGTGAAAACCACCCCCAAACACAGGCACGACCCCAGGTCTTTTCTTTCTGAACACATGGAAAGATTTATTTGGCAAACTGAGCTACAAGTTATTACCACATCCTCATACAACTTGCTTAACAGCTCCCTTTTTGCTCATAAAGTACATTCACATCAATATGTACCCTCCCCCTGACGGAGCTGCTGTCAGCGAGTTGGAAAAGTTGCCTTGTAAACCATCAGGGGACTTATTTATCTTATAAAATCCAGCAGGAATTATAGGAAAGGGGAGGATGAATTAACTTGGCTGTAACTTCTGCCACTGTAAAGACTTTATCCTATTAGATGGACATACGCATTAAATCCAAAATACCCCAAACTTGCTGTCTTGTAAATGTCGAAGACTGAAACCTTAGTTGGGTGGAATTTAAACAGTGACCACGGTTGAGCCAGGCAAAATACCAGCCCACCGCCAATACCCCCTTGGTGGCGGCTGGAAACCAAATTCACATTCCTGATGGAAAAATGTGCCTTCTCAATTAAAGTCAGGATTTCCCAGTCTTCTCACTGGTGGGAACAAGAAATATGAGCTTCCATAACAACACACACATCACCAAGACCCAGCCAGGTTCATTAACCAGAAAGGGAATTGCCATGTGCTCCTTTCTACAAGCGACTAAGTACGGTCTTTTGCCCCGATTCTGGAATAAGGACCACTTTACTTTCTGCAAAATTTTTCAACGCGCTATTCTGAACACAGCTACCATGTCACTCACAGCAGCTGTGGACCTACAGCAACCTCCCCTGTTAAAATACACGAAATTGTATCAGCTAGACCATCCCAAGCAAAATAATTACTGTGGCAGGAAATAAAAAATCAGATTAAGTGGGATTTTTGTGGCACAGGAGACCCCTTCAAGCTTTTGCCTAACAGGGGGACCAAGGAGGATGAAGGGAGGGGGAGCCCTACCTCTGAATTTGTCTTTGGGGTTTTAACTCCACTATCTCAAGCTTCTTCCATTCTTGCTTTCCAAGTTTAGTTCAGTCTGTTTTGATTCTATCCCTTGGTTAGATCTCAGTTCCTAACATTTTGTAGACTCTTGTTTATCAAAGCCTTGAATTGAGCTATATTGGTTTGTTTACTTGAGGACTAGCTGTTGTGGGCAGGGAAGAAATATTAGTTTAGTTGGAGTCAAGAACCTACAGCCGGGACTTCCCTGGTGGCGCTGTGGTTAAGAATCTGCCTGTTGGGCTTCCCTGGTGGCGCCGTGGTTGAGAATCTGCCTGCTAATGCAGGGGACACGGGTTCGAGCCCTGGTCTGGGAGGATCCCACATGCCGCAGAGCAACTAGGCCCGTGAGCCACAACTACTGAGCCTGCGCGTCTGGAGACCGTGCCCCGCAACAAGAGAGGCCGCGATAGTGAGAGGCCCGCGCACCGCGATGAAGAGTGGCCCCCGCTTGCCACAACTAGAGAAAGCCCTCGCACAGAAATGAAGATGCAACACAGCAAAAATAAATTAATTAATTAATAAACTCCTACCCCCAACATCTTCTAAAAAATCCACATATCTTAAAATTCTTAATTCTAAAAAAAAAAAAAAAAAGAATCCGCCTGCCAATGCCAATGCAGGGGACACGGGTTCAAGCCCTGGTCCGGGAAGATCCCACATGCCACGGAGCAACTAAGCTCGTGCACCACAACTACTGAGCCTGTGCTCTAGAGCCTGCGAGCTACAACTACTGAGCCTGCATGCCAGAACTACTGAAGCCCGCGTGCCTAGAGCCCGTGCTCTGCAACAAAGAGAAGCCAACAGAATGAGAAGCCGGCGCAACGCATTGAAGGGTAACCCCCGCTCGCCGCAACTAGAGAAAGCCTGTGTGCAGCAACGAAAACCCAACGCAGCCAAAAAAAAAAAAAAAAAACCTACAGCCGCAAGAAAAATAAATCAGAGAGAGAGAGAGAGAAACTGGATGATGGGGCATCATTTCCCTGTGAGTCCCTGTGGTGGGGTTATTTTTCCCCCCTGGTGACTTACATGCATAGGCAAAGAGATCTTAACAGATCAGAGTCCACATTCCAACGGACAGATATGGGCTTTTTAAATTATTAATTTGATAAACTGCTAAACCAGTAACAAAAGAATAAGTGGATAGAAGAATAAAATGGGTAACAAAATTTGACTTTTTTTTTTCTCCTGCAGCAATGGCATTAGAACTACTCTTCGTACACCACAGGTATAGTCATTTACCGTGACTAATGGGAATAATGTACTACATTTCATAATACTGATCTCTTTGGCAATTTGAGAAAAACTCATAACTGGATGGCTACACTTACTATCTAAAAATACTTATCACAACAAACCCTCAAGCAAAATTTCTTAAAAAAAAAAAACAAAAACCCTTAATAGGCTTTCTAATGAAGCAAAGAAACTTTTCAGAATGCTAAGAAAAGAACCCACCCTCTCTCCTTCCCTGTTTTGGGTAAACGCTTAATCTTCTCAAATGTTTTCTCCGGCTGAATGCTTGTCTTAGTGCAGTTTAAGATGGTGTTTAAAATTTTCAAAATTCCTTCTAAAATGTATCCCTGTTTCCCCTAAAAACGGACTCAAACTAATGTTAGAAAGTGGCAGTGATGTTAGAAATTCCATCCTTCTTCCAGAAAAGGACAAACTATGAGTTGAGATAATGTCCCTTTTTGGCAAATTCTTATTTCCTCTCCGATTCTGGATGTAATTGTCAGCATGCCCATCACAGTGGGTGGACATCACACACAACTTGCCTGTGTATCACTCTCTAAGAGTTACATGGAGATCCTTCCAAATGCAAAATGTCTGTAGAATTATCTGCGATTAGAGTGACTACTTGTAACATTTTTGAGACTGAATTAAGGGGCACTTTGCTCTGAAAACACAGTTGGCCAGTGTCCTAACGCGATGCAGAAGACTATAAACTTCAGCAATCAAAGCTGGATTTATATCTTCATAAGTCACAAACACATGCAGGTGACGCTAACTATCAAATGCTAAACCAAAACTTTTTCTATTTTCATAATTGATTTTTATTCATTTCATACCAAAATAATCTGTAAAGGAAAAAATAAGTCATCTATATGCAAATTAAATATGCAACCTGATATCAAGCATTAGCCAAGAGTATTTCACGGCAAATCAAATAATTTAGGAAAATCACCTGTGTGCTCACCTCATAGATGCGTGTGCTTGTTTGGTTAATTTTCACCATGATTAGTACCACACTTTCTAACTGCATCCGGCAAATGAATTCAACACAGCACATAGAACTAATGGCTGTGTTTTCATTCTGAAGAGAGTTTTAGAACTTACAACCTAAAATTGTAATTTCTAATGTTCATCATAGTTAATAAATAACTTGTTATAAATCAAGAATTAGGCTTGATTAAAATTAAAATATAAAATACTTTTGGAAATAAAATATTGTGAATATTTGAGGAGATAAATCCTTGTAAAATGTTCACCAACAACACCAATGTCTTACTTCTGCTTATATGAAGATTTTTTTTAAGCTTTCAAGTTATTCTGATTTCCTAAACTCATCCTTCTTAAGGTGTTATTTATATTAGTTGTTGCCCAAATGGATTACATAATGCTTCACATTTTATCCAATAATGTCTCCACATTGGCCATCTTAGAGAATGCACGTTTAAAACAAATATCTTACAAGATATTAGTTATATGTGTCTAACATGGCTGATAATCTTCATAGGTAATGCGAATATTGGCCCGGAGTCAGAGGTTAACAAGAGCAGAGAGGTCATGGACCATGCTTGACTGAAGCTAAAAATGCAACAATGAGAAAACTAAATATACCTGAACAGGCCAAAGGAACTCCACAGTAGTTAACTTTTGGCACGATCTTCGTCAATACTGAGACTGGGTTCCATAAGACAAACACCAAAGTCAGTCACATTATTCACTGTCACACCTCATTCTCTTAAGACCAAACATAACATAGGTGAAAAGGATTCTGTTTTTATTATGATCATGACTTTACCCAAAATGAAAACTGTGATTAATGAAGATCAGTAAATAGAGACATTAAGAGGTGAAAAAGGGACTTCCCTGGTGGCGCACTGGTTAAGAATCCGCCT
Organism: Leucopleurus acutus; assembly: GCF_964270905.1. Taxonomy (NCBI): domain Eukaryota; kingdom Metazoa; phylum Chordata; class Mammalia; order Artiodactyla; family Delphinidae; genus Leucopleurus; species Leucopleurus acutus. The sequence continues at coordinate 19,345,284 of NC_139156.1, forward strand.
GCCGATGCAGGGGACACGGGTTCGAGCCCTAGTCTGGGAAGATCCCACATGCCGCGCGGCAACTGAGCCCGTGAGCCACAACTATTGAGCCTGTGCTCTAGAGCCCGCAAGCCACAACTACTGAAGCCCACATGCCACAACTACTGAAGCCCACCCGCCTAGAGACTGTGCTCTGCAACAGGAGAAGCCACTGCAATAAGAAGCCCGTGCACCACAAGAAAGGGTAGCCCCTTCTCGCCACAACTAGAGAAAGCCCACGCGTAGCAATGAAGACCCAACGCAGCCATAAATAAATAAATAAATTTATTTTTAAAAAAAGTGAAAAAATTCTTGTAATCCTTAAATGTTATGTAACATGAAGAATATTAATATCTTCATCATTTTGAAAGCGATCAAAACTTCTCCGCTTGGGCTTCCCTGGTGGCACAGTGGTTAAGAATTGCCTGCCAGGGCTTCCCTGGTGGCGCAGTGGTTTAAGAATCCGCCTGCTAATGCAGGGGACACGGGCTTGAGCCTCGGTCCGGGAAGATCCCACATGCCGTGGAGCAACTAAGCCCGTGTGCCACAACTACTGAGCCTGTTCTCTAGAGCATGCAGGCCACAACTACTGAGCCCACGTGCCTAGAGCCCTGCTCCGCAATAAGAGAAGCCACTGCAATAAGAAGCCCACGCAGTGCAACGAAGAGTAGCCCCTGCTCGACGCAACTAAAGAAAGCCCGCCTGCAGCAATGAAAACCTAATGCAGCCAAAAATAAATAAATTAATTAAAAAAAAAAAAAAGAATCGGCTGCCAATGCAGGGGACACAGGTGTGAGCACTGGTCCAGGAAGATCCCACATGCCACAGAGCAACTAAGTCTGTGCACCACAACTACTGAGCCTGCGCTCTAGAGCCCACGAGCCACAACTACTGAGCCTGTGGGCCTAGAGCCCGTGCTCCACAACAAGAGAAGCCCCCAGTAACGAAGGGTAGCCCCCAGTCGCCACAACTAGAGAAAGCCATGCGCAGCAACAAAGACCCAATGCAGTCAAAAATAATAAATTAATTAATTAATTTAAAAAACACAAAACTTCTCCTCTTATGAATTACATTATAACCTTACTCAAATAACTAGAAAAAGTGCAGGTTCCCCAATACAATGTACTTAACATGCCATCCACTGGAGGAGAATTTCACCCAAAGCTCTAGCTCACACAATTCTCAAATCAAGAGGAGGACACCTCATTTTGCAGCTGAGGGCAATCTCCCGGCTACATTTTCTCCAAGATGGCTGATACAAACAGCACCTCATAACTACATAAAAATGGTTGCTCTGATTAAATTATGCAGTTTCAAAATAACCTGCTCAAGTTTCAGCCCATTAAAGATGGACCTGCAAGGCGTTTGCCATGTTATGTCTGCTTCCCATGGAATTTCAGTGGATACTGAGGGGAGTGCAAACCCCAAATCATCCTTATAAATAAAGACTTTGAAACATAAGCGCAAGGACATGGGGAGGGGGAAGGGTAAACTGGTACAAAGTGAGAGAGTGGCACTGACATATATACACTACCAAATGTAAAATAGATAGCTAGTAAGAAACAGCCGCATAGCACAGAGAGATCAGCACAGTGCTTTGTGACCACCTAAAAGGGTGGGATAGGGAGGGTGGGAGGGAGACACAAGAGGGGGGGATATGGGGATACAAGTATATGTATAGCTGATTCACTTTGTTATACAGCAGAAACTAACAACAATGTAAAGCAATTATACTGCAATAAAGATGTTTAAAAAAAAAGAAATAAACATAAGTGCACAAACATCAAATCCCATGAGCACATTCACCAGCCTTGGACCTGGTGCCTGAACACTGATCTGTCACCAATGCAAAACAAGCCAGGCACCTCTTTGAGGTCTCTATCCTGGACTGCTAGCCGAAGGGGCCATCTTTGAAGAGCTCAGGCTTATCTACTAAAGTAAAATATTCCAGGGGTGGAATTTTCAAAATGGGGGTGAATTTACAGGGTCAACTACTTATTACATGAGGTAACTGAAATACACTTGAAATGATCCATCTCCCAAAAAACGGCCTTTATTTTCAACCTGGCAACATTTCAAAATCAGTCACTGCTCTACAAAGATTTTTCTATGAACATAAAATTCTTAGTTTTTTCCTAATTAAAAGTAAATGATAGGAAAATGCAGGGTGACTACAATACCAAAGCAAACTCAATGTGCACCCTAGCTTCAAGCCACAAGACACTGGCCAGTAAGAAGCACGTGAGATGTTTCCCAGTTAATAATCAGTCAATTAGATTTTTTTTTCTCTTTCACTAAATAAACCTCAGGTTTTAAACATTTTTTTCTCTGTTAGTTTATATTTATGTTAAGGACTAAAGAGAAATTTTAAGCAATAATGTACTTAAACTGTCCATCATATTTAGTAAATCTTAGCTGAAATTTGCAAAACAAAGGGAACAGAATAACAATATAAAATATTTTCAGTTTCAAATAGTTAGCTACTTGTTAGTAGTTGAAAGTTATATAAAATCAAACTAAAGCAAAAAGTTGTCATAAATGGAGCTTTTAACATTCTACCAGTCAAAAACAAGGGAACCATTTTGTTCTGAAATACGATACGAGCGTTCTTTGATGTCAAACTTAAATTTTCACTATTCTATTACGTAAGTCAGTCTTAAAAACAATATTTACTTCCATTTATGCTCCATCACTGGTTATTTCTCTTATTACATTTTAATAAGTTTATGTAACTCAAAGCAGTGCCGAAAAACCCCTGCTCGGTTCCATAGGATTGATTTTGCTGTGCTTGTGTGTATTTCTTTAATTTTCTCCAGTTTCGCCCAAACACTCATCATTCAGACTTTCCAACACTAACTACACTAGTTTTGAGGACTTCATTACAAACTGAGGGAAACTTTTCGGAGAATAAAGATCCTTCAAACAAACCAACATTCTAGGCCTTGACTGTCAAACAAAATTTCGAAAGAATGAACGAAGCCTCACCGCTTTACTTTTATGTCTCCCAAATGGGCTGAAAGAGCTTCTCAGAGCCTACTGACCACCCCCAATCTACTCGACGCATTGGGACAGCCGGCCCGGAAAACTCGCGACCCAAGTCGCACAGTTTCCCCCTAATCACAAGATGGTAACGTTAATGGAAAACGGTTCCGCGGCTAGAAACTCTTCGCAAGGGCCTTCTTGGAAAGTGTAAACACTTCTTGCAGGACAAAGCAAAAATACGTTGTCTACAAACCCTCACCACCCTTTTCACCCAATATCACTGTTTGACTTCATGGGCACCATTAAGGGTAGCTTCTTCGCGCAGCGTTTTACTTACACGCCCTCCAGCACGCGCGCGCACACACGCACGGCTCTCCATACGTTCCAGCGGCCTCTTGGGACTAGAAAGATGAAATATAGTCCCTGGGCCATTTCCCCCCAGTTTGAGTTAATTTAGTTCAAAATACCCGGTAACGTCCCCGAAGAGAAGAGACAGGGGATGAGGAAGAACAAAATTATTTTCCCCAAATAGCTTGGCTTCCCTCTCCCCAAACTCACAAAAGGCCAGAATGACACCGACTCTGCCGAGAGGGCGGGCAAGAAAACTTCAAACGCAAGGCGGCCGAGAGAAGTTTAGCGGGAACGGGAGAGAGGAAGCCACAAAAGGGGGCGCCCGGGACTTGTCCCCCAAGCGCACCCGGGGCCCCGCTCCCCCTTTCCTCCTCTTACTTTTGGATGATCTGGGTTAGGCCGGCTTGGGGCGGAGGCGGTGGCGGCGGCTGCATCCCTCTCGGGCCTGGGGGCGCTGGGGGCGCCGGGGCACCGGGCACGCTGCGGGCATCTCTGTCCGGTTGCTCGGGGCCGCTGGGCTCGGCGTCCTGGCTCATGGCTGCGGCCAGCACCTTGCGAAACGAGACCGGCCCGGGCTCGCGGCGGGAGAGCGCGCGCGAGGGGCGACCCCGGGGCGCGGGCGCTCACTGGCCGGGGTCCCCGTGCCCAGTCCCCTTGTCCTTCCCGGTGGCGCGGGGAGGAGACGCGAGGGGCGGGGAGGAGGCAGTCCCGGCGGCCCCACCTCCTCCTCCTCCTCCTCCTCCCGCCGGTCCCGCTCGCTCGGCCGGGCCAAACAGAGGTAGGGGCCAGGGGGCGTCTCCCAGCCAGCAGGAGCCCCTGGGCGCCCAGGTGGTAGGGGGAGCTCTGTCCGCCGCCCGCCGCCGCGCGCCCTCTGGGTCCCCGGTCCGGCGCCCCGCAGCTCAGTGCAACCGCGTGAGGCGGCGAGACGCACGCCAGTCCGCCGCCGGACGCCGAGTTCTCGCCTCTCCCGCTAGCGGGGCGGCCTCCGGGCTATCCCCCGGGACCGCGCGCGCGGCTTCGCGCGCTCCTGCCAAGCGGGGCGGACCGAGCGCGCCCCGGGCGTCTGCGCTCTTCGCCAGCGCAAAGTGCGCGGGGCTTGGCACCTTCCCGCGACTGGAGCCGGGCCAGCGCCACTGGTGGCTGAGGGGCCCGACCCCGCGGGGGAGAAGCCCGGAATTCCCGCAGGTCGCTGGGACTGGTAACCCCAGGTCTTAGATGACCCGACCCGAGGGCTCTCCAAACTGGCCATTCCAGCTGCTGATTTCAGGGGTCCCCAGAAGCAGCCGGCGAGGCCGCCGTGATTTCTCTTCATTTATTTCCTCACTTCTCTAAAGGACTTGCCACGATCCCGCGAGCGCAGAGACAAAACCACGTATATGTTTTATTCTTGTTATTTATTGCCCAGATCTCAGTAGGAATGTAAAGGATGAAAAGGAGTTCGGTGACATCGCACCCCCAAGTTCACCGCTTCTGAAGCTCTGTTGGTTGCTGGGGAGCCAGTGTGCGCCACTTCACCTGCACACACCAGTTCACAGTTGTGGACACAGGCATCCTGCGCGGAGGAGTCACCCCGCAAAGTGCAATGTGATGTACTGGAGCACGGGTAGAGGTCTGGGGAGGCACCTGGTGCCGCAGAAACATCTAGAAGCTGGGCAAAGACCTCGGAGAGTGGTTACTCTGGAGATCCTTACCGTCCGTCGGGCACACGGCTTTTTAAATCCTGACACGGGCAGCACCGAAAAGCGTCCATTGGGTGCGTTGGAAGCCAGAGCGCGCGTCAGGGTGCCCCACGGCCTGGAAAGAAGTTTGCTGAAGGTCTCAAGCCAACCCATCCTCCTCCCGCAGCCACGTGAAGGAAAATTCTGGAGATGGGTTCTCCGGGACCGGCAACTAATTGAATTCCCTGAAAGATGCTTTCTTCTCTCCCTAGACTGTGAGTTTCTGTCAACTTCCCTGCCAGTTTCAGGAAGGTAAGCCTCCCTTGATTGCTGTCATCCTACTTATATCTTTCCCGCTCCCTCCCTCTCTCTCTCCTATACATAAAATGCCCTGTCCACTCTCACCTTTCTTCTGTCTCTCTCTCTCCCTCCTTCACCTACAGATAAAATGGTACATCAGTTCCTTGTATTCATAAAAGTAATCACAATTCACAAAATTGAATCTCACCAGAAAACCCAGGTAAAGAGGTACTGATTGTTTATTCATTTCACAAATGAGGCAAGTCAGGGTGATTTTTCCAACTATATATGGCTAGTAAGAGGCCATCCCAAAGAGTCTTCTCGGGCTCTGGGAGTGGTTAGTTCATCATCATTAGTTTCTATCACTGAAGTCCTGACTATGGTTTCCATAAAACTCCACCTTCCACTGCTCCCCTACCTCCTTGGTTGAGGGAAATTATCTGAAATTAACATTGCAACTGTCCCAGAAACTAAAACTTTCCATATGCTTACATTAAAATATCACTCTGAGAATCCCCCAAAACCTTTGTGAAAAAAGCTTTGTAGTCAAAAAAAGACAGATCAGCAGTTTTTACCAGAGAAGTTGAGTGACTCAGTCTCTGAGTGTCAGTTACCAAATATGTAAACTGGCAGGAATGAGACCCAGACTTGCACAGTCACTGTTAGGATTAGAGATAATGTATCTTGCACATTTGGTGCAAGAGATATTCAATCTGGCAGGTATCACAAACATGATTCCTTATATTCCAAACTTGTAGCCAAATAGAACAACAGACCTCAAACTTCAGGAAGCTGAATGCCTGGAAGTCACAATATTAATATAACTTAATCCGTTCTCATAACATTTTTACTGGCACAAAAAAACAAAGGAAGAAAGGAAGGAAAGAAGGGAGGGAGGAAGAAAAAAAAAGAAGGAAGGGAGGGAGAGAGGAAAGGAAATTCGTATTATACAAATGCACCTCTCTACATCTCAAAAATGATGTATTAGTTTTGTGACAAAATAATAACAGTGGGTAAATCTTGGGTATTCATTAGACTTTTCTTTCATCCTTTCTGTAAGTTGAAATTTTCCAAACAAAAAAGGAAAAAAATAATAATTCACAAGGTGTTTTTAAGAAGCCCCATTTCCATGAGTATAGCTTAATGTTTGCAGTTTATTATGTAAGAACTGAAATTTGAATTGAAGCAGATGTGAAGGGTGAGGGAAACACTGCAGCAAAAACCTAAAGCTAGTTCCTGTCTTATCTCAGATCCCCCACAATGTTGTCCAGGATAATAATGAACAAGACTTTCCATTTTGCAAGTCAAACATTAAGTGTATTAAGCAATTCCAATGAAAACTATTTATTAACTTAATGTCGTTTCACTCCTTTCCAGGAAAAATGAGAAAGACCCCTGGCTGGGGTTGCAGCCATGTAAGAATCTTTAGCAGTCTTGCTTTTGTGGGTCTGTCCTGTGTCATCACCACCCCCATCACACTAGGATGTGCTTTACAGTTACTGAAGTGAGGGAAAGGCTGGGGGGGGGGGGCGGTGTGGTCACCCGACTTGACAAATGGGGAGGGGAGGGCTGGTAACATCTCTGTTCCACTCTGCAGAAGCATTCTGTCCCTGCTGACATACCAGTAAACAGTGATCAGGAAGTGAGGCTTTTGCTGTCTATGAATATATTGAACATTTCACAGGAGTCAGCTGCTAAGTGCTTTCATAGATTATTATTTACTTCATACTCACAATAATCCCATGACGTAGCTACTGTTGTTACCTTGTTTTAGAATTGAGGAAGCTGAGGCTAGAGGGCTATAAGAACTTGCCCCAGGTCACCTGGCTTTTAAGAGGCAGAAGCAGGACTGCAGTTAGGTCAGTCTGACCCCAAACCTCTCCCACTGCCTCAGTGGCACACCTAGACCTAAGATGCCACCTGTCTTCTTTTGCTGTGATGCTGCCTACATCTTCCAGTGAATGTAAAATGCCCCCTGCATTGTGATTCAACTCTGCCACTCGTATTTATCTGAATCAGTAAATTAATAGGCAGGATCCAAATTGACGCCTTATAAACAAGAAAATTTAAAGAAATTAAGCAGCCTAGCAGTGGGTAGTAGAAAGGAGCAGGAAATCGAAACTAGGTCTCTGTCACTCTCCAACTTGCCAGGGACTCTGGTTTGTTTTGTAATATTAATAAATGTTTACTGGGTTCCAGACAGTGGTTCTAGGAGCTTTCTTATGCCTTATTTCATTTAATATCACCAGTTTGCAGACATAGAAGCTTGATGAACCTGTCCGAGGTCACAGGGATAATAAATAGTGGAGCTGAAGTTCAGACCCTGGTCTGACTCCCTGCAACTCCCTGCCCTCTGTTCAAGGTGATGTGAGCATTCATCTCTGCAGATGGAATCATTTAATCTATACTGCTATTCCATATATGTATATTACTACTATTTTTTAATGACAATTTACTTAGTAGATTATAAAGGTTGATAATACTCAGAACTGGTGAAAATGCAGGACACAAACATTCTCATATACTGTGGGTGAAATTATCAGTTGCTGCAACCTCTTTGGAAGTGAGTTGGCACTGTCTATTACAGTTACAACAAAGGAAACTGATTCAGTAGTTACCCTTTTAGGAATTTATCCTATAGGTTTATTTGTAGCAACAACTAAAGTTCCATGTTCAAGGAATTTTATTGTGGCATTGTTCACAATAGCAAACCAGAAACAACCAGAATGCTAAGCAAAGGGACTGGTTACATAAAGGATGGTCCCTACATGGAAGGGATTACAAGGTAGCTCTCAAAAAGAAGGGGGCAGGTCTGTATGCACTGCTAAGAAGTTGCCAAGACCTGTTACTAAGGAGAAAATACAAGTTCCTCAGCAGTACTGCAGTATGATTAAATTTGTATAAAACCAAAGAGTATAAAACATTCCAGGAAAATTATACAAGTAATTAATTATTAACAGTAATTACCTCTGGAAATTGGGATGGGGCAGGAACCTTTTTCTTTTATGACCTTTTATATCGTTTTTATTTGAAATAAAATTTAATCGAAGTACAATATATATACTGTTTGAAATTTTTTTACTCTAAACATGTGGTTTTTTTAATTAACTAACAACAAAACCTTTCTTTCTTCAACTAATAATTCTTAATAGCACTTAGCACATGAATAGGATTTTATTTTTAAGGTAAAACTTCATCTGGAAGAATGAAGGAGAAACACACTGGACAATGTATTTTCCAGAGTAGCCTTTTGTTATTCTAACAACCCAAGTAGAGACAATTGAATAATTAACTCATTAAGTTGCCGTCAGTCATCTTGATACAGTTACAACCTACTAGTTTGATAATTGTGGATAAATATTAAGCAACCTATCAACATTAGCCATAACATATTAACTGTTATCTGGGTATTAATAACAACAGTTATCATTTCTTGAGTATTACTCTATGCCAGACTGTCTTGAGCACATAATATTTCTCATGTAATCCTCACAATTACCTTATTAGGTGGCTGTGTTTATGCCCATTTTAAGGATAGGAAAACTAAGGCTCAAAGAAGTTAAGCCACTCAACAGCTACTAAGTGGAGGAAGTGCAAATCTAACCCCAGTCTCTATTCCCCCTAGGATAGAGCTTTTAACTGCTCTGCATAGTGGCATGATGTTTCTTGGTATAATGGGGCTTCTGAGACCAGACATTTCCTCTGCTAAATGCTGGCTGGTTTGACACTCTCTGCTGTCTCCAGTACCTCATCCTTTATTTTCCTCTCTCTCCACAAGACCTGGCTTCTCTTTTCTGTCCCCCTGAGGTGAGCTTTACCTGTTTGCTGGCTTCTCTCTCAGAGCTACACCCTAATCTTTTACTTAAACTCCATGGAATCCCCGCAGATGTCTCAAAACAATCATAAAATAAAATCCTGTGCTAGCTTCACAAAGGATTGCCTCTCTGAAAACGCAGGAGAGGCAGTGGCTGAAGGATGCTGTTTAAAAATAATATGGTTACTCATGGATCTGGATGCACGTTTGAATTTGAAGGAGACAGTCAGGGAACTTTAGCTGAGCAAAAGTGAGGACATGACCCAAGAGGTTCTTTTCTGCCTAACAACTCATGGAGAGCATCCCTCATTGGCTGTAGGGACAGGCTTAGCCTCCATCTCTCTGGTGGTGGATTTATCAGCCAGGCCCCTTGCCCTGTGATGAGCCGCACAGGTATTGTACTATAATCAAAGTAACAGTTGGCTGGGAGTCAGAAAATCTGGGTTCTGGACCACTAGGTGTATCCAGTGTTCCTGAACAGAAAAGCAGTCATCCCAAACCAGGAGTGACATCAACATCTTTGCCTTCCCTAAAAGCATCACTGCCCCAAGCCTAGGTAGCTTGACCTCTGTCTTTCCACAGCTTGCTCAGTACCTGGCCATGAACCAACAGTGGATTGAGTTAGAATCCTAGGCGCTCAGAGCCGGGTAGGGCAGGGTTACCTGCATCTGGCTTCCAGGAAAAGAATTTTGAGCTGTGCTTTGAAGGATCCAGAGAATGGCTTTATCTCTTTTGCTATTACCAAGAGAAAGCAAAGCAGCAGGGTACAGTAAGGGGTGTTATAAAACAAGTTGCAGCTGAATTTTCTTGGAGGGGGGATGGGAAGTGATGGAGGTATGAAATGAATGTGGCAGAAATGTTAGCTGGTGGCTAGTTGCATGATTTAACTTCCATGGGGCCCCGCACCCCCTGTGGAGACCCAGCTTCTACACTGCAAGCTTAATCCCTGGGGAATGTCACTGTCATTCAGAAGCTGGTAGTGTGACTCGGGCCCCAGCCAAGCAAAACAGCACTTCTCAGAGGCAGGGGATTCCTTTATCCAGCCCTTCCCTCCAGGTGCCTCCTCCGTCTTCCCTTATCACCAGGGCTGTCTGTCTGTCAGGCCAGTTGGTCAGCAGGGAATAAACATCTCAGGCTGTTTGCCTACTGGCTTGGGGATCAGGTGACCATTATGGAAGGCAACACCGGAGGCCTTTGCATGCCAGTGTGATGCCAGGAACAGTGAGAACCTGTGATATGCTGACCTCACTGAGTGGGCACCCATGCAGCTGGCCTGGAGTGGGGAGACTGGTGCTACTCCCCGATGTGGCACCTATGGTCATCCCAGGGTCACCCGAAGCAGGATGCCCTGCCCAGCCACCTCTCAGCATAGACTCTGGAGTCAGAATAGCTGGATGAGAAACCCAGCCCCATGACCTGTTAGCTGCATGACTTTAGGCTACCTTACCTCTCTGAGCCTCAGTGTTCCCATCTGAAAAATGGGAAGAATAGTGCCCCCATCATAAGTGGGCCCTGATCCAATATGACTGGTGTCTTACAAAAAGAGTGCAATTGAGACACAGATAACACAGGGTGAATGCTGTGTGATGACAGAGGCAGAGACTGGCATGACACAGCTGCAAGGCTGGGAACACCAAAGACTGGCAGCCACCACCAGAAGCTAGGGAGAGGCAAGGAAGGATTCCCCCAGAGGCTCAGATGGCCCTGCTGACACCCAGATTTCTGACTTCTGGCCTCCAGAACTGTGAGAGGATACATTTCTTTTGTGGTAAACCACCTAGTTTGTGGTGCTCTGTTACAACAGCCTGAGGAAAGTAACACAGGGAGGAAAGGGACTGGTGGAGAGGGAGGGGCTGAGGGATTTTGTTCCCTTGGTCTGACAGCCCAGTAAGCCAGGTGAAGGGACGCACAACCAGAGGGGACTCGGGGGCTCCCCACCTTATCCCCCAGTCCCTGAGGGCTTGAGCTCAACTCCAATCCCAGGACCACCAGGGAAGGCAAGCTGTTTGCACCCCGGAAGGCAAGCTGTTTGCACCCCGTGAGAATAGGAAGTGGGGAGGAGCCAGGAAACAAGGATCCATGGTCCAAGAAGGAAGGACTCTGACGTCCAGAAACCTTCACAGCCTCCCCCCTGGTCCAGCCTCCAGGCTCAGCTCCTTTCACACTTGAGTCTGGCCAGGCTGGTCTAATCCTTTCCCTGGAAAACACCTTATGCGTTTTGCCCCCCTGCACCTCTTCTTCTGTGCCCTTCTCCCTCTGTGCCCTGCCTGACTGAGCCCATTTCCATCCCAGGAGCGCCTTCTAGCCCAGGAATGTCTCCCTTCTTGGAGAGCATATCGCACGGCTGGTCTGCACATCTCACTTGGCAATTAATCACGTACTCCCAGTAAGTGTGTATATTTTTTATTTGATAATGTGATCCTTCTTTACTGTTTTGTGGTTTAAGTTTTCATGTGTCATGCCTCATTCTCCTGACTTTATCAGCAATGCCTGGGCTGCAGGGACTGGGCCTGCCTCTCCGAGTAGCCCTTTCATCCTCAAACGTGGAGGTTTGCCCACAATAGAATGTATATTTGTTTCTTTGATTCAGCACAAGAATGTTGGCTATGAAGACTTGGAAATCTGGAGCGGTTTTTAGTTCTGCCATTGGCTTGTTTGTAGCAGTATCATTAAGGGCATGGCCTTTAGAACCAGACAGACCTGGGCTTGAATCCTGACTCTGTCACTTTATAGCTGTGTGACCTTCGGTAAGTTACCTAACCTTTGCGTGCTTCAGTTTCCTCACCTCTAAAATGAGGTTCATAGGTTGTGAGTGTCATAGCGCCGTGTGTCTGGCACATAGTATGCCTTCAGAGTTCATCTGCGGATGAACAATATATGTAAGTGCTTGGCACCACGCCTGCCAAAATTCCCTGGGAAGCAGACTCTGAGACGGAAATGGGCTACGGCAGGTTTGTTAGGGCCTGCTCATGGGATCCGTACATGTGGAAGAGAAGAGAAGGAAGCAGCATTGGGCAGAAAGAGAAGTCAGGCTATAAGAAAGTCTCACGGGAGACCTCAGCCAACCCCATGGAAATTCTGAGGCTGGGGTGACCCATCAGAAGAGGCAAACGGCTCTCAGCATTTCCACATCGACACTCCCCCTTGGTTCAAGTGAGTGTGCCTCTCCCTGTCATCTAACAAAATCCTTGTTGCACTTCTTTGGCTCTGATTGAGTCCTGTGCCTATTTGTGAACCAATCTGCAGCCAAAACATGTGATAATCTCACTGGCTGAGCCAGAGACTCATGCTCACCCCTGGTGCCAGATGCCACGTCCACTCCACCTGAAGCAGGCATGTTGGAGAGCCTGTGATTCCCCTAATGGAAAATCTGAGGGTGCCAGGAATAGGTGGATGCTGGACTGTGAAAGCCTGACAAACATCTATTCTTTAACTGAAAAGGATGTTAGCATAGGAACAGCCTCTGGTAGGGCAGGTGTGTACTGAGAATGAAGGACATGATGATGTGTGATGCAGCATGCATGGCAGGGTGTCTGACTCAGAGCAAGGTATTAAAAAATGTTTGCTGAAAAAAATTAAATAAATATTCCAAGTAAATGGGGGGAAAAAAGCGTCCCCTGAGTGATCCTCAAGCTGAGTTTTCAATCTGAGCCCTAGAGAGGCTTCTGAGCTGTTGCATGTTCTGTGTCTGGCTCTGGATGGTTTCATAGATGTATTCACTTTGTAGAAATTCAACAAGCTATACATTTATGACTTGTGTCTCTTTCTACACATATGTTATACTTTAGTATAAAATGTTCCTTAAAAAGTAAAAGAAAAAAAAAAGAAATCTCACATAGTCTAAGGCTACATAATAAGATTGCATTCTTTCTTCATATTCTAGTCTTTTCTTTCTGTCCATAATCTTTGACAAGTTACAACCACTCCATTCCTAGGTGTTCATTGCCTGAAGAACTATTTCATCCAGAATGATTTTTATGATAATTGAGTGTCTCTACAACCTTCACCCCAGACCTCCAACAACTAGAATTCAGATGTCTAAGGGTGTGTCATGAAGATGAAGATCATTACTAAAGCAACAGGTTTTTTGGGTTTTTTTCTTTTCTTGGCGGCACTGCGCGGCTTACAGGATCTCAGTTCCCTGACCAGGGATTGAACCTGGGCCATGGCAGGGAAAGCCCGGAATCCTAACCCCTAGGCCACCGGGGAACACCAAGCAACATTTTTTTAAATGTGTGTTTCATATTAAGCGTCAAGGATTCAGATAATGATCTAATATTTTTGTTGTTCCTGAACTAGTTAAAAATGAGTGGTAGACACGATGACAGTTCATTCCTAAATACCAAGTATTCCCAAAGAACAAGGATGTTCTCCTCTACAACCACAATATCATTAAGACACCCAAGAAATATAACGTTGATACAATAATATATAATTTTCATTTCATATGCAAATTTTCCCAGTCGTCTAAATAATGTCCTTTATATTTGCTTTTTTGTTTCAGTCTAAGATTCAACCAAATTTTTGCATTGTATTTGTTATTCTCTTTAGTCTGCTTTACCCTAGAACAGTTTCCACACCATTTTTTTTCCATCATTCATGATATTGACATTTTTAAAGAGTCCAGGTGAATTGATTTGTAGAGTTCATATTCTATATTCTGAATTTGTCTTATCATTTTCTCATTACTAGATTCAGGTTAAGATTTTTTAGCAATACTATACATGTGATGTTGTATGTTTTCCATTCCTCACATGAGAGGCCCAATTTTTTCAGATTGTACCATTATTAGTGATACTAAGTGGTTTTGCTTGGTTAAAGCAGGTCTCATCTCTTTCCCTTTGTAATTAGAAATCATCTGGGCTTCCCTGGTGGTGCAGTGGTTGAGAGTCCGCCTGCCGACGCAGGGGACACGGGTTCGTGCCCTGGTCTGGGAAGATCCCACGTGCCGTGGAGCGGCTGGGCCTGTGAGCCATGGCCGCTGAGCCTGCGCGTCCGGAGCCTGTGCTCCACAACGGGAGAGGCCACAACAGTGAGAGGCCCGCGTACCGCAAAACAAAACAAAACAAAACAAAACAAACAAACAAAAAAATAATATCTACTAAATTTCATTAAGAACAGCAACAGGGCTTCCCTGGTGGCGCAGTGGTTGAGAGTCCGCCTGCCGATGCTGGGGACACGGGTTCTTGCCCCAGTCCGGGAGGATCCCACATGCCGCGGAGCAGCTGGGCCCGTGAGCCATGGCCGCTGAGCCTGCGCGTCCAGAGCCTGTGCTCCACAACGGGAGAGGCCACAACAGTGAGAGGCCCGTGTACTGCAAAAAAAAAAAAGAAAAAGAAATCATCTGTGCGCTGACACTTTGAGACTATGTAAGTGTCTTGGTCACCAGTAGTCATTCACCCAATGGTTTTAGCATCCACTAATGACCCTTGCCAGAAGCTGTTATAAATGAAGCCTTTTCTAATTGAATCAATCCTTCTATGCTTGTTAGTTGATTCTGTTTTCTTCTAGTACCTGTATGATTTTATTTTTTATGCTTAGACCTCTGATTCATTTGGAGTTTATTCTGGTGTACAGTGTAAGGCGTGGATCCAACTTTATCTGTCTCCAAATAGCCATCCAGTTGCTCCAACACCACTTATTAAAAGAACCAGCTTTTCCTCAGTGATTAGAGACAATATCTTTATCATATGCTAAATTCCCATGTGCACTAATGTCTATTCCCGGACTTGCTATTTTATTCTAATAGTCTGTCTATTTATTTACCAGTTTTAATCATAGATCTTTTATAATATCATTTACTATTTGAGAAGCCTAGTCTCTTCTCACAACTCTTCTTTTGACGGTGTTTTTTTGTTGTTGTTTTGTTTTGTTTTTGGCTGCATTGGGTCTTTGTTGCTGCACGTGGGCTTTCTCTAGTTGCAGCAAGCAGGGGCTTCTCTTCTTGTGGCGCATGGGCTCTAGGGCACACAGGCTTCAGTAGTTGTGGCACACGGGCTCAGTAGTTGTGGTGCACAGGCTTAGTTGCTCCGCGGTATGTGGGATCTTCCCTGACCAGGGCTCGAACCCGTGTCCCCTGCATTGGCAGGCAGATTCTTAACCACTGTGCCACCAGGGAAGTCCCTTTTGAGGAGTTTTATAGCTATTCTTGCATGTTTATTTTTCTACATGATTTCTGGAGTTGACTCCTCTAGAAAAGAATATGGTATTTTTATTAGGATCATGTTAAAATTATATATTAACTTCAGGAGAATTAGAACTTTATGATGTTGAATAGTCCTGTCAGAGAACAAGGGATGTCTCTTGCTTTGTTCAAGTCTCCTATTATGCCTTTTGGGAGCATTTTAACGTTTTCCTCAGAGAGGTTTTGATTATTTTAGTGGTAGCAAATAAAACACTTGACACTCCAGCAGATCAAAGCAAAAGTTTTATTACAGAAAAAGTGATACCAGAAGAGAGGACAGAGCCAAGAAAATCACCACATTGACACCAGCTGCCAATCTCATAGCGCAGAGGCACAAGAGACCTGGAGCCAGATGGATATAACCAGCCAAGGCAGAAAGTGCAGCTATAGCACCTCTCCTGAGACTAGACGCCGCCCTCCTGATACCTGCGCTTGTGATAAACAAGGGATTCAAAATTACTTACATAGGTGGCTACAAGGAAAATATCTGCCTTTGGTTTCTATAGACGCTACATAGAAAAATATAGCCTGTTCCCTGTTTCCAGGAACAGGGATTTGTGTTCCTGTCATTGCTTTTGTGTATTTTGCCTTGCTCCTTTTTCATATTAGGTTAACTAGAGGTTTAAGTATTTTGTTGATTTTTCAAAGAACAAGCATTTGGGAATGTTTACTATTTCTGCTGTCTTTCTACTTTTTAAACTCATTAATTTTTGCTTTAATAGTTCCGCTTTTGGCCTGGTGGGCTAAGCCCACTGTAGCCTACGTAGACTATTAAAAGTAGTTTTCATTCACATGGGGCAGTCAGCAGTATACATCAATGGTCTCGCTCCAGAACTTTAACTCTCCTGTCATCTGTCATAAAATAGCCCAAAGGATCTTGGACAAGCTGGAAATTCTGCAGGATTTCACAAGAGTCCTCTATTTTGATAATATCATATTAATAATAGCAGATGAGCAAGAAATATGTTGGAGTCCAAATGGTGAGATAGTGAACCTTATAAAGATTCAGGGGCCTGCCACATTAGTGAACTGTTAAGGATCCAGTGGTCTGAGGCCTGCCAGACATCCCCTCCAAAGTAACAGACAAATTACTGCATCTTGCATCACCCACCACCAAAAAGGAAACACAACACTTGCTTGACCTCTTTCTGTTCTAGAGGCAGCATATTTATTTCACACTTGGGATACTGATCTGACCCATCATCTGTCAAGTGATACAGAAGGCTGCCAGCTTTGACCAAGGCACCGACTAAGAATGGATTCTGCAGTTATGTCCAGGCTGCTGCTTGGGTCACATGACACAGAAGACCCTATGGTGCTGGAGGGGTTTCTGTAAGGAGGAGATGCTGTGTAGAATTCATTACAAACCCCAATAGGAGAATCATAATGTATACACCTGAGTTCTGGAATAAGCCATGACATGTGCAGCAGAGAATTATATATGTAAGAAAAGTAGCTGGGCCCTGGTAGAGACAGAATCTCTGACCTTGCTGACCATGGAGTGACAAGCGCCTATGTGGCCAGAGATGCTGTAATCTATTTTTATTGATGTGTGACAAATCACCACAGATGTAATGGCTTAAAGGAACACACATTTATTTGCTTACAGTTGTATAGGTCAGAAGTCCAGAATGGCTCAGATGGGTTCTCTGCTTAGCATATCACAAGGCCAAAATCAAGGTGTTGACCAGGCTAAGTACTTATCTGGAGGCTGTAGGTAAGAATCTGCTTCCAGCCAGGTTGTTGGCCAAATTCAGTTCCTTGCGGTTGTAGGACTGTTCTTGTTGGCTGCCAACTGAGGGCTTTTCTCAGCTCCTTAAGGCCCCTACATTCCTTCTAATGTGGCCCCATCATCCTAAAGCCAGCAAGAGTACATCTAATTCCCCTCCCACTTCAAATCTCTCTGACTTCCTCTTTTGCTACCAGCCAAAGAAAGCTCTCCACTTTGAAAGGCTCATGTGATTAGATCAGGCCCACCTGGATAATCTTATCTTAAGGTTCAGTGTGCTGGATAGCATAACAGAATTACAGGAGACATAGCTCATCATATTCACAAATTCTGAGGATTAAGATAGGACATTTGGGGGCCATTTTAGAAATGGTCCTTACCACAGCTGCCTATCATGAACTGAATTATCTTAAACCCACTAAGTCAAAAGCTCAGGTAGGTCCACCAGCAATCCATTGAAAGATGGAAGTAGTATGGCAGGTCTGGGCATGACCAACACCTGAGCACACAAGTAAGCTGCACCAGCAGGTGGCTGAGACCCCTTGTCATCCATCACTGTTGCACCAGTGCCTCTCCCTCAGCTCATATCTATGTTCACAAGGGAAGGTCCTTTATGACCAGCTGACAGAGAAGGAAAAGTCTTTATAAATGGGTTGTTTGGTACATGGAGCCAAAAATGAACTGCTGCCCATGTAGCTCCGCTCTGGTGTAGCACTGAGAGGAAGTCCTCCCAGTGGGAAGAGCTTCAAATGGTACACTTGGTCATTCACTTTCTGTGGACACACAAGTAGCCCAAGACAAGAATATGCATAGACTCATGGGCAGTGGTGAGTGAGCTGGCTCATTTGACAGGGTCCTGGAAAGAGAAGGACTGGAATATTAGGCACATGGAAGTCTAGGGTAGAGGCAGATGGGTGGAGCTATGGAAGTGGGCATAAAGTGTGGAGATCATTGTATCACATGTTAAGTGCTCACCAGAAAGCATTCACCATAGAAAAGGCAGGGAACATCCAAGTACCCAGAAAGACTTGGCCAGTTAATATCAGTCAGCCTCTGTCATCAGCCACCCTGGTACTGTCACAATGAGTACATCAACGAAATATCTAGAGTACCAGGAATGGAGGTCATTTATCAACTCAACAGCATGGGCTCCCAATCATTAAGGATGATCTAGCTAATGCATTGCTGAATATCCATCCTGCCCAAAACTGAGACCAAAGCTGAGTCCCAGGTATAGCACCATCCCTGAAAAGAGAACAAAAACTTGCAGGCAAGTCATCTTTTGTGGGGTCGTTATTCTGCGTACCATGGATGAAGTGTGTCAGTTGCAGCTTTAAGACCATTTCTAGCAGTGGGGTCTGTACTTTGTCTCACTAACATTTCTCTTGTAAGTTTTCCCCTCAAAGAAACCACTAGAGTCTTGGAGGAGCTGTTCCATGCCGCGATAAGTTTGTTATACAAAGCAGGTGCAACTGAGAGATACGAGGGGTGGACTGAAATAGTTGCTTCCTATAGGCTCAGAAGGATGACACCTCTGTGGCAATTGCACAGCAGTTTAACTTCCCCTCTGCACGGTCCTGCTTCTCACATCCCTCACAGATTTTGTTACTGAGAGCACTTCTCTTGTACACAGATATCAGTCTTAGAGTCCTTTTTTGGGGAAACCCAACTGAAAATATCTGCCTTTGGTTTCTATAGACGCTACATAGAAGAATATAGCCATGGGGAATCACCTTCTGCTTTTCCAAAAGAATAGTTGAGGATATTATGCTTTACATAATTTAGTGCCATCATAAAAAATTGCTTTTCTAAGTTAGTGCCAGGAAAAACATGCATTGTATTCTCCACAATAACAGCTTTGCAACTTACAATACCTCCATTTTTACCATGGCTGCCACGAAGCTCAGAGCCTATCTGAGCAATCCCAGCAACAGTTAGCACATTGGCTTTAATTCCCACTCAGTAGTACCTATTTTTAAGCCATATTGTAATGCTTTTATTGTAAGCTACCTCAAGCACTTTATTAAGAGCAGCAGGGTATATATAATTTAAACACGATAACCCACCACTAGTACCCTTAGGGGAAAACCAGCACACTCTCACTACTCTTAACCGTCTGAATGGTATAACTCTTATGGTTCGAGAATTGGTTCCTTCTGTTTATTAGTAAGTTGAGCTCGAGCAAGTTACGTAACCTGCCTGGTTTAGTTTCTGACCTAAAGAAATGAGGGTAACAATACTATCTATAGGACTGCTGTGAAGATCAATGAAATAACATTCACAAAGTGAGCATGTAGCTGCTCGGTTATTGAAAGCTATCAGAACCAGCACCAGCACCACCATCATTGTCATCACCAATGTCATCACCACAAGGACAATAGAGGCATGCCCATTGCTGTTTTAGGCCCCTTTGGCCTAGGGAATGGCAAACAAGACTCTGATGAAATTACCATGGAATGAAAATAGTCTGGGGCTCCAAATCCTAAAGTACCTGAACCCCTGAGACCCCTAAATTTCCAAGTTCTATCAAAGGGTCATGGATGGCTCATGTCTGGTGGCCGTAGTGGTTTTGCATATGGTAACTTGTGACCATTCAACCCATTCCGGTCTTCCTGGAGTGACTTAACCTTAACTGGCAGCAGTTCTTCTGCCCTTGCTGGCATGGGGTAGGCTCCCTGGTCTGTGCTCCCACAGCATCCAGGGCTTCCCCCGTCCCACCCTGCCTTGTATTTGCCTCTTGCAGGCTACATCCCGTGGAAGCTGTGGGCTGCTCTGTGAAAGTGAATGTTTTTGTCTTGCTATTGTATCCCCTGGATCTAACACAGCACCTGACAGCATCAGAGGAGCTAACTAAATATTTGTGCAACAAATAAATGAATAATGCTCCCCCCCTTGCTCTTTTAATCATCATACCCAACAAGGGAAAAGGAAGTGGGTGAGTTAGGAAACATTACTAGCATGTAGCAATTAACAACCCCAATCATGAACACTAAATGGAAACTTAGGAAAATAATTACGTGAGAATGTTAAGCAATACACAAGTTAAATTTCTTTTGGCCTCACCTGGAAAATGGGGCTATTAACATCTACTATACTGGTTTGTTGTGATGATTAAATGAGACAAAAAAGGTTTATCATAGCGCCTACTTACTATGAACATGTGTTTGATATTTATTTTGTTGTTGTCATTTACAGTGATATTCAGTAGTAAGTGAAAGAAAAAACAGAACAAAAATAATTCTTTTAGGCTGATTTTGACTAATAAAACAACAAATTTTAACCATTTCTTTTAATGTAGCAAAATAAGGTTATTTTTTCTATAATTTCAAAAATTTTGTGATTAAAGTAAAAGTGACCAGAGTTTATTACCAGCTCCCTGAAACTCATTCATAAAGTAAAAATAAGTATCATGTCCTCCTTGCCTTATAAGGTTTCAGTGAATTAAATGAATTTCCAAATGTGAAAGTGTCTTAAATGTAGTCACATACCTTTTTCAGTTCTTTCTCTCTTGCCTTAATTTCCCCCTCTGGTGTCCTTGCGAAGGATGTACTGGCCATGAGGCAGACCCTGAAAAAGAAGCGAGAGTCAGTAATTCAAGTGAAAATCCGTGTGGGGCTGGCCATGACTTTAGGAGTCAGGTGCCAGGCTGGAAGGGATCTGGTGGGCACCTCCAAGGGAGAGGGAGCCCACAAAAAGAATCTTGGAATATCTGGGAAGTGGAGACAAATCCCCCATGCTGGGTCCTGGGTTTGGAAGTGCTCCAGAAAAATGCTATCAAGACTCAAGAATTTAATTTTAAAAATGCCAAAAGCGGCTTCCCTGGTGGCGCAGTGGTTGAGAGTCCGCCTGCCGATTCAGGGGACACGGGTTCGTGACCCAGTCCAGGAAGATCCCACATGCCGCGGCCAATGCCAATATTCTGTTGGCAGAATATCAGATTGCTCTGTTTCATTCATGCTGTACGGGAGAGTCAAACACAGTTTCAACTACAAAGTTAACATTTGGGAAGCCGGGCAGGCACTTTTCACTTAATCCTCACAAAAAACTCTGCAAGGCAGGTGTTATTATGCCCATTTGTTGGATGAGAGAACTGGGTCTCAAAATTCACAAGCATGAACAAGATCATACGGCAGAGCTAGGATTCAAAAGTAGGGCTCTGGCCTGCTGAGAGCCTGGCTCTTTCTACTATACCAGAGTATAGACAGAATGTTGGACTTTAAAGATTTGCTCTATAAGTTCATATTTTAAGGCATTACTGCTGCTTCAAGTACAAAAGAATAATAGATAATATCAAAAACAATTAATCCTTGCTCCAGAGCACAATAAACACCTCTGTGGACTACTGAAGATGAACCTGAAAACCAAAAATCTTGAGCACATCAAGAAATCTAACCCTAAGAAAGAAAGCTAATAAAATCAAATAATAGAAAGGAAATTTTTAATACAGATTAAATTAAAATAATAGGATTTTCTGAATAACATTTCAAATGATTTAGGATGCATTTTTCTCATTGCATCTTAAGATGCATGGTTTCAATTTGTCCCATTAACAGTGATGTTCATTTTGACCACCTGATTAAGATGACATCTTCCAGGCTTCTATACTGTACAGTCACTCTTTTCCCCTTTGTAACTAATAAGAATTTTGTGGGGAAGCCATTAGGATGCTGCTGCATGTGTGCAAACTAGAGTCAATGATGTCTTCTACTGAGATAACAGCAAAGGAGGTGGGCATATTTCATAAACCTCAGGAAATAAAAGCCACAAGCCATGGTAGTTATTTGGATATGAGGAATGAAAGAGGGAGAAGCTAAGGACAGTGTAAAAGTATTCTGGCCTAGGCAGGTGGGTGGATGGAGATGAACTATGGCACACAAGAGAGAGAGTAGTCAGGGGAAGATGGAAAGTTCAGTGTGTGGGTAGATTCTCCTAACTTGTGAGTCATTATTCTTATTTTAAAATTATTTCAAATTTAATTTTTGAATAATATATTCATATCATATGAAAATATTCAAGAATACAGAATATTTGGAAATTAAACAGCAAACTACTAAATAATCCATGGGCCAAAGTAGAAATCAAAAGGGAAATTAGAATATATTTGGAAATGAATGAAAATAAAAGTACCACATATCAGGGCTTCCCTGGTGGCACAGTGGTTAAGAATCTGCCTGCCAATGCAAGGCACATGAGTTTGAGCCCTGGTCAGGGAAGATCCCATATGCCGTGGAGCAACTAAGCCTGTGCGCCACACTACTGAGCCTGCGCTCTAAAGCCTGCGAGCCACAACTACTGAAGCCCGTGTGCCACAACTACTGAAGCCCACATGCCTAGAGCCCGTGCTCTGCAACAAGAGAAGCCACTGCAACGAGAAGCCCGCGCACCACAACGAAGAGTAGCCCCCACTCGCCACAACTAGAGAAAGCCCGCGCGCAGCAACGAAGACTCAACGCAGCCAAAAATAAATAAATAAATAAATTTTTTAAAAAAGAGAAGAAAAAAAGTACCACATATCAAATTTTGTGGGGTGCAGTTAAAGTGGTGCATAGAGGGATATTTATAGCTTTAAATGCTCATATTAGAAAAAAAAAAAGGAAAGCTCTAAAATAAATTATCTAAGCTTCCATCTTAAGAACCTACCAAAAGAAGAGCAAATTAAATTCAGGGTAAATAAATAGAAGGAAGAAAATAATAAAGACAAGGGCAGAAACCAAAGAAATAAGAAATGGACAAATGGATAAAAATCAATTAAACCAAAAGCTACTACTTTGAAAGAATCAATAAAATTTATCCCAGGGATGCAAGGATGGTTCAGTATCCATAAATCAAACAATCTGAATTTAGTCAGAATTCTGAATTTAGTCAGAAGCTTTTTCTGCATCTATTGAGATGGCTATATAATTTTTATTTTAACAAGATTTTTAACAATAAAATTTATTTATAAAATAAAAATTTATTTTAACAATAAAATTTTTATTTTATTCTTTAACAAGAATAAAAATTATATAGCCATCTCAATAGATGCAGAAAAAGCTTCTGACTAAATTCAACATTCATTTATGGTAAAAACTCACCACAAAGTGGGTATAGAGGGAACATACCTCAACATAACAGAGGCCATATATGAGAAGCCTACAGCTAACATAATACTCAATGGTGAAAACCTGAAAGCATTTCCTCTAATATCAGGAATAAGGATGCCCAGTCTTGCCACTTTTATTCAATATAGTTTTGGAAGTCCTAGACACAGAAGTCAGGCAAGAAAAAGAAATAAAAGGAATCCAAGTTGGAAAGGAAGAAGTAAAACTATCACTGTTTGCAGATGACACGATACCATACAAAGAAAATGCTAAAGATGTCACCAAAAAAACTACTAGAACTCATCAATGAATTTGGTAAAGTTGCAGGATACAAAATTAGCATACAGAAATCTGTTACATTTCTATACACTAACAATGAACTATCAGAAAGAGAAAATAAGAAAACAATCCCATTTACAATCACATCAAAAAGAATAAAAAGGAAAAATAAACAAACAGGACTGTATCAAACTAAAAAGTTTTTTGCACAACGAAGGAAACTATCAACAAAATGAAAGGGCCACCTACTAAATGGGAGAAGATATTTGCTAATGATATATCTGATAAGGGGTTAATATCCAAAATATACAAAGAACTCATACAACTCAACATCAAAAAAACAAACAACCTGATTAAAAATAGGTAGGGGACCTTAAGAGACATTTTTCTATAGAAGACCTACAGATGACCAACAGACACAAAAAAAGATGCTCAAAATCACTAATCAAAGGAAATGCAGGGCTTCGCTGGTGGCGCAGTGGTTGAGAGTCCGCCTGCCGATGCAGGGGACACGGGTTCATGCCCCGGTCCGGGAAGATCCCACATGCCGTGGAGCGGCTGGGCTCATGAGCCATGGCTGCTGAGCCTGCGCGTCCGGAGCCTGTGCTCCGCAACGGGAGAGGCCACAACATTGAGAGGCCCGCGTACCGCAAAAAAAAAAAAAAAAAAAAAGAACAAATATCAAGTATTGGTAAGGATGTGAAGAAAAGGGAACTCTTGTGTTGGGCTGGTGGGAATGTAAATCGGTGCAGCCATTATAGAAGACAATACGAGGATTCCTCAAAAGAATTGAAAATAGAGCTACCATATGATCTAGCACTTCCACTCTTGAGTATTTTTCCAAAGAAAACAAAAACATTAATTAGAAAAGATATATGCACCCTTGTGTTCATTGCAGCATTATTTACAATGGCCAAGACATGGAAGCAACCTAGGTGCCCATCAATAGATGAATGGATATAGCAGCCTTGGACTGAACCTGGGAAGGGCCTGAGCTGTTGGGGAGGGGACAGGGGCTCAAATCCTTTCTCTGCCACTTAGCTGTGGATTCTTGGGCAAGCTACCTTAGCTCACCTTGGCTCAGCCAGTTCACTTCTCTGCAAAATGGGGATAAATGAGGCCTGGCTTAAAGCGTTTTCAGAGGTAAGTAAGAGAGCGTAAGAAAAGCACCTGGCACCCGCCTAGCACAGAGGACGAACCCTCTAGACAAGGTACTTCTCTCTCTCCAAATGATGTGTGTGCCGGTGTGTGTGTGTGTAAAGGTGTAAATACACGTGTGTGTTCGTGAGTGAGAAAAGGCAGGGCCGGCTGTGGGATACAGCACACAGTTGGCTCAGTTACTCATGGCCTCAAAATGAAAAGGCAGCTCCAAGCATGTATGGGCCCCAGGATGACTGTAAATCCCACAGCCCCGGGCCCAGGCCAGAACACTTGCCAACCCTACCCCACCTCCTCTGCTGGTGGCCAGAGCCCTGCTGCCCTCCTCTCTCCCCAGATGGCCTGGTCCATGCCTACCCAGGCCCCTGGGAAGCCACAGAGCATCAGGGGCTCCAGAGTGGTCCTGAAGGGTCCAGGGAGGGGGTCCGGGGCAGAGGCTGGGACCCCGGTTGTCTGCAGGGCTTTTTGGAGACTCTGCACTGCTTGCCTGCTCCGGGGACCTCTCCAGGTTAAGGAGATCCATCTGGAACCAGCGAGTGGAGGGCTGCACAGCCTGGGCCTCTCGCCTTACATGTGGCTCAGCCAGGGGTGTGGATCCTTAGTCCCTCCCACACAGGCGCTGGCAGAGCAGGTGGAGCTCTTTAGCCTCAGCGTTTCTGAGGGCTCAGGGATCCCCTTCCTGTTCTGGAGCTTGGGGAGAGCTGGCCATCTAAAGGACTCCTGCTGTGACTTTATTTCTAAACAGATAGACCCCTCCCCGGGGGAGCTCATTTTGGCCCCAAATATTACAAATGTAACTTGGATGCCAACTGGCATAAAAAAGAATTAAACCTAATTCTTACGAGCAACCAAGGCGTGCAAAGCACTCTGTTCTCATTTAATTCTGGAACCACCTTTTAAGATAGTTTCATGTGGTATCTCCATTTTCCTAGAGAGGAAATGGAAACAGAGGTTAACAAGCTGGCCTAAGACCATACAACTAGCAAATGCCAGGGCTGGGATTCAAACCCCTGCTTTTTTCCAGAACCTCCCTCGATGGCGGGTGCTTCCACGTATGAGACAACACACCTGGACAGGCTGTGTTGGTGGCACTAGGAGCTCTGGGCAGACGCTGGAGTGAGGGTCCCGGGGCCCCAGGAGAGCTGCCTCTAGGATAATGAACGAGCACAAACCCCGGGCCCAGCCTTCCTCCACCTGCCCAAGCCCCTTCCTCAGGCCCCTGGCACAGCTGTCGCCATCCCAGCCTGTGATCCGATTACAGACCCCAGAGCCGCTGGTCTCTTCCTGCCGCTGCCGCTGCTGCCAGCGAACAGGAAAGCAGAGGCCCATCCTGCCTGCGAACAACGCGGAAGCAAGCGGAGGACGAAGCTGTCAGAGGCCCTGCCAGCTGCCGTCATCGCTGGGGGCACCGCCCTCCGAGCTCATTCTCTGGGGTCTTAGGCGGCGGCTGCTGAAGAGGGGCAGGAACGAGGGCCCCGCGGTGAGGATGTGAGGAATCCTGCAGTTGGCTTTGTTTAGACGGGTGGTAGGGGCGCCTCCTCCCTTGCACCAGAGTGCGGACACGTGCGCACACACAGAGGAAGCCCCCTCCACCTCCCACCCAGTGGCCTCGCACAGGAGGCCCAGGCCTGGATTAATGCTGGGCTTCACCAGTTATGAATTTGGCGACTCTGGGCCTGCTCCTAATCTAAGCTTGCTTCCTCACGTGTAAACTGGGTTCATCATAGCACCTAACTCGTAGGTTTTTACATCCCAGGTCCTCACCAAATGCTCGTCGAGTAAAACCAGTCCCCGCCACATCGACCCATCCATTCCCTGTGGTACAGGCCCCGGACCCCTCTCTCTTCTGCACTTCTTTCCTTCCTAGCATCCCTACACCTACTCAGCTGGGCTTGACCCGAGGTGTTCTTTCCTAAGCCTCCCCCTTCCAACCCTGCAAGTCCGTGAGCTACTTTCCTCAGGGTCACAGTTCTGAGGGCTAGAGCGGGGGGTCCAAGAGCCTTCGGATGTTTAGAAAATGTACCCAGTTCTTGGAAATAAGGCGCAAGCCTACTGAATGCTCTTTGAAGGTCACACTACAGCAGTGTCCAACAGGCCCCCTAGGGGCCTTCTGACTCTCTAAGGGAAGGCCATTTCGTTTGACACACTGTCTTCCACTGATTAGGGTGTATACTCTGCAAAGTTAGATGTTAACTTAGAAAGAAATAGAGGATTGGGAAGTTGGAAATGATCCTTGTAGGCTAGAAAAATAACCCCAAAGATTATAGTTTTATTGACCTATAGAGCTTCTGTCATGCTGCTGGTTCCCTCAATCATGAGATAAATCTCTTAACACACACTCACTATATTGTGTATGAGAATCGTATTTTCAACTTTTCAAAAATGATGCTTCAACACGGACCTCACGTTTCTAGGAAGAGGCCAGGGTTGGGGTGGGAGGATCCCCCAGGGTGGAAATTGGAAAGAATGCAGCCCCTGTGGAGGATGACGGGCTGTGGATGGAGAGGAAGGCTAAGCTTAAGGCCAAGTGCACCTGTGTCCTGAGAGCAGTGATGCTTAGGATGCTGGTGGTGATGTGTGTGTGGGGGGGGGGGATGCGGAGGAGGGGGGGTAGATGGAACTACAGAGGGGCGACTGCTGAACATAGTGATGACGCAAAGTGGCAACAGAGAGCCCGGAGCTCACGGGTCCCTCTCCCTAAGCCTGCGAGAAGAGACGGGTGAGAAAATGTGGTCTCCATCAAAAGGGCTTCAACAATGAGAGACCTCAGAGGAAATCATCAGGGGGGTAGAAGGAAGGTTTCAGGTGTTGAGATTGAGGCTGAAGGTTCCAGAAGCTTTTGCGATATAAGAGGTTTCGGAGGAGGCGGGGCAGGTATGGAGGATGGCTGGCTGCAAGGACCTCGCCTCAGGCCCAGGGGTGAAGGCAGCCAGGAGGGCGGGAAGCCGTCTGGAAGGAACCGGAGCCCTAGTGAGGCCGGTGACAGCCTGGGCAGGCCTGGGGCTTCTACCAGAGCAGGGCCTGGTGCACATCAGAGGTCAGGACTGCTCCTAGTGGGGACTCTGGGCAAGAGGCACTGGAGGTTTTCCTGGTGGTCTAGTGGTTAGGATTTGGGGCTTTCACTGCCGTGACCCGGGTTCAGTCCTTGGCTAGGGAACTGAGATCCTGCAAGCCGTGCGGTGTGTCCAAAAAAAAAACGGGATCAAGAAAAGGGGGGTTTCCTCCCTGGCTGGGCGAGAGGACACCCTGAGTTGGTCACACTCATCTTGGGTCCTGGCTCTTGGCTTTCTACAAAAGCTCCCCAGAAACCTCAGGTGTGCAAGGAAGGTATCAGGGCAGCAGGGAGCAGCTGTCAGGCCCTCTAGCTGCGTCCACTGCAGCACCAGGGCGGTGATTATCCCCCGAGTGTCACCCTTAGAACTGCTGGCAGCAGGCGCGGACCCTCAGCTGGGAGCCTCCAGGCCCCTTCTATTGAGGAAGCCCGTGAGTCAAGCTGGTAAGTTTAAAACTACTCTCCCCTCAGGATGGGAATTCGTTTAAAGTGCCCAGTACAATGGGGGAGGTGGAACAGTCCTGAGGCGGGTTGGGACAGTGGCGGCTCTGGACTGCCAGTCGCAGGGGCCTCCCTCCCACCCGCCCCCCTGCAACCAGCTGCCACCCACTCTTTACCTCGGTTCAGATGAAAGTTTCATTTTCCTCTTTGGATGAAGCATAACCAAAAAAGTCTGCTGCTTTCCTTCGCATACACGTCTGCAAAAGGATTTCTCCCAGGTCACTGGCCATTCTTTGTTCCAGAGGTCAAGGATTTCAACAGGCTGGAGCCCAGTCTTTGAGGCCCGTAGATTTCCCCAGTTAACAGGCAGGACCTGAGGCCTTCCTGCGCCCTGCCCCAGACCTGCTGATTTAGAATCTCCAGGGGAAAAGGCGGGAGAAACTGCATCTTCCAAAACCACTCCAGGTGGGGAGTTCCCTGGTGGTCTAGTGGTTAGGATTTGGGGCTTTCACTGCCGTGACCCAGGTTCAATCCTCGGTTAGGGAACTGAGATCCTGCAAGCCGTGCGGCATGGCCGAAAAAGAAAAAGAAAAAAGGGCGGGGGGCGGGATTAAAAAAAACCACTCCAGGTGAATTTGATGATGAGGCAAGGCCTGGGTAACATAGGTTTCTGTTAGAACTCCACCAGGATATGGGGTATTCATACACTTCTCGTCAAACATCTACTAAATTGTTCCAGCTTCTTCCCCAGCCACCAGGTTCACCCCTAGGGTGGGGCAGAGTGGACCCCACAGAGCATAGCTTTGCAGAGCATCCATGCCCCCTTCCGCATGGGGAGAACCCTGTCAAAGGGAACCAGGGCGATGATAGAAAGAGTCTGAGGGAGAAGTCGGAGGGGAGAAGCAGCCTGGGGTGTCCCAGGACACGGCCCGCAGGCAGGAGGAAGTCTCACTGACGGGGAGGCACCACGTGCCTGTGGACCACAGAGGAGGACAGACCTGGGCTGGGGTCCGGCTGCCCCCACGTAGAGCTGTGTGACTGGGGTTCGGGGTGGGGAAATAGCCTCTTCTTTGGAAAACGAGGACAGCAGTTCCTCTCTCAGGGCTGTTGTGAGGTTTGTCTGCCATAAAGAACATAAGTCACTGAGCACAGAGCCTGGCACATAGTAAGCGTTCAGTAAGTGCCAGCTGCTATCATCAATTGTTCGTTCTACAAACACTCTCTGCATAAAAACGGCAAAAACAAACAGCAAAACAGAAACTTAGACATGGCCCCAGTCCTCATAGTGCTTACAGGGTACAGGGTTTTAAAGGGATTTTGCTCTAAAGTAAGGCAAATAAAAGGTTCTTGTTTTTAACGTGACAGAGGAAAAGAACTTTGGGGAAAAGCACAGGTTTGATTCAGATGAGAGTTCTGCCCTCGCTCCTGCTTTCAGATTCAATCTTTTGGAGCAAGAATAGATTGTGGAGGTCCCAGAAAGGGGGCCTGACTTCCTGAGACCGGAGAACCTTTTCAGCCATGAAGAACAAATAAAATTTTTACCCCCCCCCGTGCCCTGCCCCTGCACTAGTGTGTCTAAAGGCTTGGTCACCTGGAACTATTCTTAGTTCTATCAACTTCCAAGTCTGCCTCTACCTCAAATGTCTCAAGTTACTGCTTTAAAACCTTCCTATACCTGCAAACTACAAAGTGAAGCTAATTAAATGGATTTGAGAACCAAAAGAGAAAAGGGATGGTATGGGAAGGGGCACAGAATCACAGTTCTGCTCTTCAGAACTGGAAGATAAGATGAATGAGGACTGAACCCAGGCTCTCCTCAGGGAAAACTGAGCTCTAAGAGGCTAGGGAAGAGTGGCAGTGGTGGCAGTGCTCAATGTGCAACCTTTGCCTTTTTCAAATTGGGAGCAGAGAATAGGGTTGGGGGACTTAAGAGGAGTTGATGGTTAACTGCTAGAGAATTCCGGAATCAAAAGCACTCAGCCAGCATCCTCCTCTGCAAAGATGCTTGTGTGATACAGGGTGGGGGGGGGATGGGGGCTCCTGGTTTTGGATTTGCAGTTCCTTTTCGGGGACCACTTACAAGTCGACCACCTGAAATTGAAATTTTTTTTTTTTTTTTTTGCCGCACTGCGTGTCTTGCAGGATCTTAGTTCCTTGACCAGAGATCGAACCCAGTGCCTGGGCACTGGGAGAGCAGAGTCCTAACCACTGGACTGCCAGGGAAGTCCCCAAACGTTTCATTTTAATACCCAGCCAAGGGCAGAGGTTAGACAGACACCCCAGGAGCGTGTCCACAAGAAAAAGAAAGCAGAGTCACTAGAAAGACCTCTTTGGCATGCAGCTTCAGTAATTTCTCTTTCTTGAAGTTTCCAGAGCTTTAATCTCACAACTGAGATGAAAGATAGACACTCTCACCTCAGAAGTGAAACACCATGTTGCTTATTTCTCTACTTGTGCCTTAAACTCCAGTGCATCATAAGGCCACGCTTGGTGCCAGTATTTGCATCAGGGGCATGGATGGATGGAGTGTTAGGGTGGATAAGATTTAGGCCACTGTGTGACGCCAGCTGAGGCACAGAGGCAGGGCTGTGCATGTGCACAGGCAGGCACACATGCTCCTTCACACCTGCTCACCGAGAGGATGAACACTTTATTCTCCAGCAGTACAGAAACTGGACTTCTGGGAAAATCCTAAAGAGGATAATAGTGCTTTCTCCAAGGCTACAGGGGTGCTAACTAGGTTTCTAACAAGAAAACAGATCATTAAGTATTGTCATCACTCTGTGAGAGAATGTAAGAGATCCTAATTCTGACTCAGTAGTGTTGGGGAGATGATGCTGAAATGGTAAACTGAAAAGCAACGTAATAGGTGAAGGTGTTTCCATTAAGGGATGCAAGGTGTGAGTCAGAAATAGGAAACAGGGAAAATGAAGACAATCTCTTCTGGGTCTACAGAAGGATTCAGAAGGCACCAGCAGAAAAAAATGCTGCTCTGAGAAACAAGTAGGGCTGTTGGAAGAAAGTGTTGCCATTTTGTTAACAAGATCCTATTAAACAGCTGCTGTGTATCTTTCTAAATAGCAATACAACCTGTTGCGAGCACTAGGTACCTTGGCTGAAAGCATCCGCTCTATGAGCACTTAGCTCATAAGCTCCAGCAACAGGGCAGTCTCAAGAATATCACACCTTGACCTTCTCATTGCTCCTGGAACTCTACTAATGAGGAACTAAAGAGGAAACTAGTTTGAAAACTAGACTGGAAAAATGGAGGGGTTGGCATGCGTCAAGGTCCCCCTCTAGCGGTTCTGGAAATAAACAAAGTAACTTGAGATTTAGAATATCAGGAGAAATAAATAGCTGCATAGACAAAGCTGAAGCAAACCTTTGCAGTCATCATTTCTAATTCTGAGGGCGTATGATAGATTCCTGTTTGAAAAACCTCTCCTAGCAAAGGCTTCTGCCTTAGAAGTGGCACGACCCTTTTACTATGTTACACATTAACTGCCTCTGTGACCTTGGTTCCAAATGATTTGGTCTCACATCCATGTCCGTCAAATTCAACTTTCTACTGTTTGTTTTTCTCTCTCACCTATATGTACTTCTATGTTACCAGTCTTTATAACTATCATCTTAAATGAAGGAAAAATTTCAGACTTAACTTATGAGGCTAAAGCAGGACTTGGCATCACTGCACACCTGACTGCTTGTGTATTATATAATCAACATGCCATGCACTGGTCTGAAGCACAGAGAATACATAAAAGTTGACATTCAAATGTTAATGTCCTCTTTGCAATAGACTTATACCAACCAATGTGATGACTTGAGAGAGTAAATATATCCACATTCTCCTTGAAAACCTAATCTCTATGCTGCCTCATATCCCTGTGCAGTTACTGGCTGCCACAAGGGCTCTTACACCCAGGAGACTCTCTGTCTCTAGGAAGGGGAGACTTGGTGCCACATGGTGGCAGATTTATGGAGCAACACTAACATCTTTCATGCAGAAGTCTGACAACCGGGAGTAACCCAATCCCCCTAGGACATTCAGGGACACAAGTGATCAGAGTGTACCTAAATAGGTGAGGGCAAAAGAAAAGGGGAGAAGGGTGGGGAGGGAAAAGGTAAAGAAAACTAAAGATGGTGGTAACTCGCCCTTAAAATCTGTTACTGGGTGTAACGAGGAGGACCAATCAACACTGTACAATTATGGTACAAAATATCTCTTACTTCCATAGTTAACCAGGGAGAACAAAGAGCTAACCATTCCATATTTTACATTTTTTAAAAACGTGCAAAAATTATACAAACAACTTTCTATCTTGGGAAAATAATCCTAAATTTCCACAGTTCTGTGTAAAAATGCTCAGTTTAAGGGGGTTTGTTTTTGGCATTGTAGCCAAAAGGAAACAATCTAAGCACCCAATAGGAGGAGGTATTTTAAGTAAATTAGGCTACTTCTATTTGACAGAATTTTGTGGCCATTAAAATTTTGTTTCTCAAGAGGTTAAACAGAGGAATATTTTATATCGTATTACTAAGTGAAAAATTCAGGATATAAATTATATTCACACTTCAAATCTACTAATACTTGGTAACAATATTAACAAAATCTCAAAGTGGAAAAATCAGGACAGGGCTATCCAGCCACAGAGAAGCACTTTTTAGATTTATGAATCACTGGCTAATTCCTTTGGTGAATTTCTTTCCTTCCTGTAAGTTTCTGGGTTAGCCAAGTATGTCCAGGATTGTCACATTTTTCTATTCATTTTCATTAAGAATTAATAATTTATAGGGAATTTCCCGGCAGTCCAGTGCTTAGGACTCTGCACATCCACTGCCGGGGGCCCAGGTTCAATCCCTGGTCGGGGAGCTAAGATCCCACAAGCTGTGCAGCGCGGCGCAAAAATAAAAATAAAACAATAAATTTATGACTGAGATATAACAAGGAATATGGGTTTTATATTTATATTCTATGTTTCATTATCTAGGTGCTTATTGTTACAAATCCACTGGAGTCTCATTTATACTGATATTCTTGGGGACATGCTTAAGATTATTAGGAAGTTCTAGAATGATGGCATGCAGGTAACATCCTTGCCAAATTCTTTATTATAGAGTTTGGGTCATATCAGGGCAAAGTTATAGACCATAAACTATATACCATTTCAATCTCCACAGGTAGTGACTCATAATGACTATTCTTGGGGAGATGCTTAAGAAACATTTTAGGAATATCAGAAAGATACTGTGCTTACATAACCCTTTGAATGGGGTCTTAGAATATTTCTTATACCAAATTCTCTGTTAGGGAAGATCAGTTATATTATGGCAAAACTATAAACAATATACTGAACGTTTAAACTCTACAGAGGTTCAGCTGGTCAAAATGAAAACTCAAAGTGAATGTACATTTTAAAGTCACAATACTTTTTCCTCATTTTAGAAGTGCCTCTTTAGGGATTTCTGGCTCCCACCAATGGAGACTCCTAACAAACCAAACCTCTTGTAGATAACAACTATAAACTCTGAGGGTAAACAAAAGTCACCAAGAAATAAATGGTATATATATTAAAAAGGAAGAAATAAAACTGTCTCTATTTGCATATGAAAATCTCAAAGAATCTACAAAAAAGACCTAGTAGAATAAGGGAGATTTCCAAGGACACAAGAGTATTCAACCCAGTATAGGCTGTACTGGTGACTTGCTTCCAAAGGAGTGTCAAAGGGGGAAAAAAGTAACTATAGTGAAGAAACCTGACAAACAATCTTGGGCAGGTGATCGAGGTAAACATCACCAGTGATAAAGCATGTTAATAACAGGCACTGCTGATGTGATGTGATGAGGACATTTCACCTCTATAGTATTATATATTTAACTCCAGTTTAACCATGAGAAAAATAGCAGACAAGGGCAAATTGAGGGACATTCTACAAAACATCTGAAAAGCAGTCCTCAAAACTGTCAAGGATGAAAAACAGACTAAGAAACTGTCACAGACCAGAGGAGACATGACAAGTAAAAGTAATGTAGTATCCTCTGTGGGATCTGAGAAAAAAAGGCATTAGTGGAAAAACTGGCAAAATCTGTAGTTGAAAAACTAAATGTACCCACGTTGGGGGAAAAATGTACCACGGTAACTGTTATGGGCTGAATTGTATCCCCCCTCCAAATGTACATGTTTAAGTCCCAAACCCACTACCTCCAAATATCACTGCTGTTTTGGAGGTAGGACCTTTTAAAGAGGTGATCAAGTTACAATAAGGCTGGAGAGAGTGGGCCCTAATCCAATCTGACTGGTGTCCTTAGGAGGAAATCTGGACAAACGAGCTTATTTCTTTTAAATGTTATGCTTCAAAAGATACCATTAAGAAAGTAAAAAGACAATCCAAGGGCTGGGGTATTTACAAGTCACACACCTGACAAGGGTCTTTTGCATCCAGAATAAAGAACTCTAACTTCTGTTATTAGTATTCTATAATAATGCTAACTATGATTCTACAATAAAAACACGAGTAACAGAATTTAAATATGGGCAAAATATATGAATAGACATCTCACTGAAGAAAATATATAAATGACCAGTAAGCACATAAAAAGATGCTTAACATCATTAGTCATTAGGAAAATGCAAATTTAAACCACAATGAGGTACTACTTCACATAAGAATGGCTATACTAAAAAGACAGAAAAATAAGTATTGGTGAGAATGTGGAAAAAAACATAGCCCTCATATATTACTGGTGGAAATGTAAAATGGTGCAGCCTTTGGAAAAGTCTGGCAGTTCCTCAAAATGTTAGACATACCATATGAGCCAACAATTCCAATCCAGGGTAAATACCCAAGAAAAATGAAAACATATTCACACAAAAAAAACTTGTTCATAAATAGCATTATTTATAATAGCCAAAAGGTAGAAACAACCCAAATGTCCAACTAATGAATGGATAAACAAACCATGGTATACAGTTGACCCTTGAACAACATATAGGTTAGTGGTGCTGACTCCCCTTTGGGGTTGAAAATTCATGTACTGTTATCTCCGCCTCAAAAACAAAGGAATTGATAAATTACTCACCCAAGGGCAGGAAGCTAAAACAGTTTGGATAGAATAAGGCCTCAAACCCTAGATCTTTTGATTCCTCATATTATGAACACAATCTTTATCCTCATACTTAAAGATCAATAAAATGACAATACAGGTGCTATACTGAAAAAAACCCAAGTATAAGTGAACCTGAGCAGTTCAAACCCATGTTGTTCAAGGGTCAAATTGTATATTCATACAATGGGATATTATTCAGCAATAAAAAGGAATCAAGTCCCGGTATGTGCTACAACATAAATGAACCTTGAAAACATGCTAAATAAAGGAAGTCAGTCACAAAAGGTCCCATACTGTATGATTCCATTTATATGACATGTCCAGAATAGGCAAATCCATAGTATGAGACACAAATTAGATCTGTGGTCGCCAGAGAAATGATAAGGGGAGAGGGAGATGTAGTGACTGCTAATGGGTACAGTGTTACTTTTGGGGTAACTGAAATGTTCTAAAATTAGATTGTAGAGATAGTTGCACAATTCTGTGAATAAACTAAAAAGCACTGAATTGCACCATTTTAATGGGTGAACGTTACGGTATGAATTACCTCAATAAAGCAATTTTAAAACACAATAAGCAGCAAAGCTCTAATCTGGGAAAAGACCAATGTTTCAATAACAAGGTTTTCCAAACTACTTATCCAGAAAAACAAGGAAATTTTATAGCTCAATTTCTTGGATACTCTCCCCAACTTCTATTAAACACACTGCCGTTTTAAATTAAAAATACTTTTTAAAGGACTGTTACATTGAGTTAAAGCAGGGGTTCTAACCCTCACTGAGGGTCAGAATCACCTTGCAGAACTTTAGAATTAACAATGAACAAGACCCTATGCCTTAAAGATTTCGATTCAAGTGGTCTAGGGAAAGATTTCAGCAATGTTACGTTTTTTTTTTAATTAATTTATTATTGGCTGTGTTGGGTCTTCGTTTCTGTGCGAGGGCTTTCTCTAGTTGCAGCGAGCGGGGGCCCCTTCATCGCAGTGTGTGGGCCTCTCACTGTCGCGGCCTCTCTTGTTGTGGAGCACACGCTCCAGATGCGCAGGCTCAGTAGTTGTGGCTCATGGGCCTAGTTGCTCTGTGGCATGTGGGATCTTCCCAGACCAGGGCTCGAACCCATGTCCCCTGCAGTGGCAGGCAGATTCTCAACCACTACGCCACCAGGGAAGCCCAGCAATGTTACATTTTTATAAGCTCACTTATGGATTTAAAAATGCAGCCAGGATTGGGAATCACTGCTGTAATTCAACAGAATATTAAACTGTGTTTTAAAAATCTTCTTTTAGGGGCTTCCCTGGTGGCGCAGTGGTTGAGAGTCTGCCTGCCAATGCAGGGGACACGGGTTCGTGCCCCGGTCCGGGAAGATCCCACATGCCACGGAGCGGCTGGGCCCGTGAGCCATGGCTGCTGAGCCTGCGCGTCCGGAGCCTGTGCTCTGTAACGGGAGAGGCCACAACAGTGAGAGGCCCGCGTACCGCAAAAAAAAAACAAACAAACTTTTAGGTGAAGGCAGACCTTTTCTTAAGCAAAACAAAAGGTAGATATTTAAGAAAAATTTGTTTCTAATCATAGAACCATAAATAAAAAGCCACATAAAACACAAAGTTAGTCATAAAACCAATTATTTAATTGAAGCTATAAAAAAGAGGCAATATAACAGATAAAATAATTAGGAAAGACTATTTAGCACATTTTAAAAGATTTAAAATAGGAGGACACTTTACAAAAGGTTGTGTGGGAAAAATTCTTAAACTATAAGTAGAAATGTAACATTACAGAGCATGTTATAAAATACAATGACAGAAATATAAAAGGGCTATGTATGCTCTAAGTCTGAAAACTATTAATAATGACCAGATATTTAGGTTTAAATTTACAGTTCCTGGGTATGAGGATCATATTACTATACACATCTTCCAAACCAATGGGAAGTATTTTCCAATTAACCATGAGTGGTATCATCTTCTACAAAGTCTTTGGCCATCTCTGCTGTGATCACATCAATATGACTAACCTGAAAAATAAATGTTAAAAACAAAATCTGTTAAATCTTAAAGAAATATATCAGTGTTCCCCTGTATAGGGTAATATTTTAAAAATACACCCAATCACCTAAATATTTTACATAACAAGTCAAATGACTCTAAAACACTGACTGATAAAACCTTTATTTACAATGCTGTTTGTTCAATGCATGAGTTTAAAAATATTTGAACCATATTTTTGTTCAGTTTTTATTACTTTGCTATTTTAAAGAATCTTAAGGCTGAAAGCACCAGGAAGAGTTGTGTGGTCTAACCAAATATAAATGAACTTATGTAACTGTTTAAGACTGTGAATTAAATCAGCACTAAAGAGATAGATAGGAAGATAGTGTCTCTTAATGCCAATAAAAATAAAACCAATGCAATGAATGCTACAAAAAAAACTGATAACCTTCACAGGCATTTTAAGTTTTTTTCAATAACTTTCTAAATTTTCTTTCATACTTAAGTAACATAAAACAAGAATTCAACAGTATAATGGATTGAATACTACATAAACTTAAAACTTAATATAAAAAAAATTACCTTATTTCTGAACTTTACACCATAGAATTTGTCAGCTGATTCAAGCAATTCAGGCCTAAAAGTAGTTGTAATAAATTGAGCATGTACAGCAAGTTCCATAATCATATCTGTAAAAAGAAATAGTAATCTAATAAAACCCTTTTTTCAGTTGAAATGAAAATTTAAAAAGCAACTATCTTTTTACTCTTACCTAAAACTTAAAACTGCCTGCATGCATACATCTACAAAAAATATCAACTTGTTTCGTAAACTAGGGATAAATCTTTAACACAAATAATTTAGTTACAGAATATAAAGAAGCAACACCTTCTAACACAGCATTAGAAATAATGTCAGAGCAAAGTAAATTTTCTCACACAAAAAACCAAAAGCAACCTTTTCCTGCTACCTACACCCCCAACCTGTATACTGGATTTGTTTGCATAAACTTACTAAAGATCACATATAGATTATTTAAACACATCAACATTGTTTATGACAGGGACTATTCAAGCATTGAGAAAAAGTGTTTAAAGGAGAGACGTTTGTATAAAAGTTTAACTGGAGGAGGATTTTCAATTATTACATCTATTTCTCACAGAACTAAACTTTGCAGTCTAATACTAGGTTTTTGAAAAATTGTTCAAAGAGAAATTATTTTATTTACTAATACCCTGTCCAGGCTCCCTGGATATGTCAGGCAACAAGAAATATACTATAAAAGAGGTAAGCTATTGGGGCTTCCCTGGTGGCACAGTGGTTAAGAATACGCCTGCCAATGCAGGGGACATGGGTTTGAGCCCTGGTCTGGGAAGATCCTACATGCCACGGAGCAACTAAGCCCGCGAGCCACAACTACTGCTGCCTGCGAGCCGCAACTACTGCTGCCCACGTGCCACAACTACTGAAGCCTGCGGGGCCTAGAGCTCATGCTCCGCAACAAACCCACCTCAATGAGAAGCCCACGTACCGCAACGAAGAGTAACCCCCGCTCGCCACAACTAAAGAAAGCCTGAGCGCAGCAACGAAGACCCAATGCAGCCAAAAATAAATAAATAAATATTTTAAAAAAAGAAAGTGAGGGAATTTAGTGGAGTGGGGATGAAGGGAAAAAAAAAAAGTAAAAAAAAAAAAAAAGAGGTAAGTTATCATTTCTAGCAAGTTACTATGAAACTATGAAACCAAAACTGTACCTGACACAGCCTTTCTGTGCTGAGCATCCAGAGCCTGGTCAATCTCATCAAACAAGTAAAAAGGAGCTGGGTCACATTTCTGAATGGCAAAAATCAGAGCAAGAGCTACCAAGGATTTCTGTCCACCTGAAAGCTGTTGCATTTCTCTCATTTCACCTTGTTTTCCTGTAAATGACACCTAAGAAAATATTTAATGAGTTATATCTCAAAGGGGTAAAAATGTACCAATTTAGATTCGCAAAATAGTCTACAAATTCTACTATGATAACGCTCTGGGGAAAATTGAATGTAAAGGTATTTTACCCTAATTCCAACTCCAGTGAACTGGTCAACTGATGGAACACTGCTTTGTGACCCAGAGCCCCTCTCACTTTCACCACTCCCTTCTCCTTCATCCTGAGACTGACTGCCTTCCACATCTCCTTTCTTCATCACCAAAGTAGCTTTGCCACCAGGTACCAACTTTTGGAATACTTCACTGAAGTTTTTGGATACCTTAAAATAAACAGATAGACAGACAGATAGATAGGGTGTCAACTGGAATATGTATTTTTTAAAAAAAGATAAAATTTAAAAGCAATCAAAAATAGTTTTATTTTTTTAATCTTAAGAACAAGAATAACAGATTGGATCCCCTTTAAGAGCTGTATAAAACATTCCAGTTACTATATTTGCAACCTATATACTGGATTTGTTTGCATGTTTCAGATCCAATTATCAGTGGAAAAAAAGTTTAGAAATCTTTACAAATTGAATAATAGACTGAATAATACCTGAAGACTTTAGCTTGTGTGTTTACTACAAATAGAAACATACCTGTTTGAAAGTCAACTGAATAGCTTCATATTTTCGAAGTTCAAGTACATTCATCAGTTCCATGATTGATTTGTACCCCCTATCCAACTCTTCTTGCCGCTTTATTAACTTTTCTTTCTGCTCAGAGAAATTTACAAACTGATCTAAAGCTTTTTTGTTAACATGGCTGTACTTCTTCAATTCTGTGTTGCACTGTTCAAGTTTTCGAAACAACTATAAAGAGGAAAAAAATGTGTAAATAAATCCACATACAGGGAAATTTGCAATGAGATTTCAAATTTAAAACCAATTAGATTTACCTGTTTGAGGCTCAGTGTTTGGTATTTTTCAAATGCTTCCTGAGGAAGTGATCCAAGTTCTCGAATTTTCTTCATACACTCTTCTTTCTTCTTCAGTAGCATGCCTTGTCGATTTGTCATCTTTTCTAGTTCTTTAGTGTCATGATTTATAGCATCCATGTGTTCTTTTTCCATATTTTTCCAGCGCTCCATACTTTTCTGCAACTCCTTAATTCCAGCTTCTGTTTTATCAATGGAATTGTCCAAATCTAAAATGGGGGGAAAACCAAATTAGGCCACAACACCTATTTTATTATTTTTTTGACCAAGCTGCGTGGCTTGAGGAATCTTAGTTCCATGACCAGGGATTGAACCCAGGCCCTCAGCAGTGAAAGCATAGAGTCCTAACCACTGGACCGCCAGGGATTTCCCCAAAACACCTGTTTTTAAAGCCAGAGTGTTAGCTGACCAAAGATTTTCAAGGTCAAATCTATCAAAATAAATAGGTTTAAATTTTACTGTGAAAACTTATGAAAAACTTCAGAACAAAATTGGGAGTGTACATGAGTCAAGGTATACAGTTTACATTTAATGTTTATAAAAACCTAAAATAGTTTTCTTCTCAGCAACTAGTGATAAGAAACTTGATTCAGCTATTTCGTACTTTTGTCAATGAAACTAGTAATGTTATGGTCTCTCATAAAATTGTCACAAACATTTCAACAAAACAAAGGTTACTATTTATAATCAACACCCTAAACTCTGTTCACTATAAACTGTTTATGATGATGGAAAACACATAAAACTATTGGTACATGCTTTTGCCTATTTGGATATTTCATTTTGTAGTAAACAATCCTATAAAACCAGTAAGCTAAATTTAACTAAATACCAAAAATATTTTTACTAAATAAAAATTCACCTTCTGATCGTGCCATGGTATCTTTTACTCTTTTATTGATGGCTTCAAGTTCTGAGGTTGTAGCAGTGAGAACAGTACCCCCTTCTGTCTCTCTCAGTTCATTGAGTTCCTACAACACAAAAGGAACTTAAGAACATTAAACCTCAAAAATATGAATTTTGTTAGTTTCAAAATGTTATAACTGCCGTTTATATAGCTGTTGATATGTCTGAATAAACACTTAAGAAAACCAAAAAACATATTTAAAATAATTGTAAATACTTAATGTATCCATTAAAGGGGAAAAAATTACCAGAAAACTTCTTAGCATCTGACTACTGATGAGAAAATATTCATAACTAATATTTACTACCTAGAATGTGCCAGATAATCATACAAAACGGGTACTACTGCTATGCTTATTTTACACAAGAGGAAACTGGAGCTTAGAAATATTAAATGACTTGCCCAGTACTGTACACTAGGTGGCAGTGCTAGAACTCCAAGCCAGGGCAGGTGGTCAGACTGCTAGGCTTTCTGTCCCCAGAGCCCATACTCTAAATCAGAGTCTCTCATATAAGCATTATCAAAAGGTTATGCTTGTCAAGGAACCCTAGAAAAAGAACATACCTGTTCTACTTGGTCCAAGCGCTTTCTTAAATTCTCGTTGAGGTAAGTCTCTACTCGAGTAATAATACCTTCTAACTTAATTCTTTCATTTAGCAACTGTCTGTTTTCCTAGAAGAAAAAACAAAATTCTTTGTCTACACAGCCATGCACATTTCACATACAGGAATGCTATCAATCTGTTGTTTTCTCCATTATTTTTGTTCAAATGAGCTGAAATAATTTTACACCTTTCCAAAAGGCCCTATATTTAAAAAAAAAAAAAAAAGCCCTATATTTTCTTCATTTTTCCCTCTTAACTATTCAGAATGCTGTTTCTGTGCCTGGTTCTTTTTATAAGGCATGCTACCAAAAATATTTTTCTTTTCCTGCTTTTCGTTTTTTGAACTTAGTATTAATTGCTTACATCTCTCTGTATTTAAAAATCAAATGTTAAAATGTTTAATCAAGACAATATTATTAAATATGTAAAGGTGGTCAGGTCAATAAATACAGCAAAGCTGACAAGCTCCATCTTACCAATGACAAATGGGCATTAAGTAAGATGAAAGAAAAGAAAGATTTCTTACACAATCCTAACATATAGTTTGGAAAAACTTATTAAAACCTCATTTACTTTAATGGATATTAGAAGTCTAATAAGTCTTATATTTTCGCAATAATCTCTTTCACATTCCTTTATTAGCCAGAAAGACACTTTTCA
Organism: Leucopleurus acutus; assembly: GCF_964270905.1. Lineage (NCBI taxonomy): Eukaryota > Metazoa > Chordata > Mammalia > Artiodactyla > Delphinidae > Leucopleurus > Leucopleurus acutus. Next base: position 19,387,504 of record NC_139156.1, read on the forward strand.
CAACAGCCAATTGTCAACAAAAAATTTTTTTCCTGTCAACTCTACTTGCCTGCTGAAGTTGACGAATTTCATCATTCAGTGCATCTACTCTCTTCTGATCTTCCAGACTAAGTTGAGAAAGCAAATCAGTTCCAAGTTCTGCTTTCAGCGATTCTCTGGTGGACTCCATAGCATGCAAACTTGCCTCCAAACTTTGTAAGCTACGTTGCTATATGACAGATTATCCATTTATTAATAAACGTACTAGTCAGTGTATCACTTATAATAGTGAAAAATTGGCAACTATCTAAATTTGATATTAAAGTGAGCTAAGTAATCATATTAACTCAATTAAATATTAGATATCCATTATATTTGATAATTAGAACTATGTAGCAACAAGAAAAATATTTATGATGCAGTATTTGCAGGATGTGTGTAACACATCATATTCCATGGTCAAACTATAAAAAGAAGTTGCTAGAATGTTAGGGTGGTATAATTGTGGGTGTGTATATATATATATATACATATTCTAAACTTTGTTGTTTTAGTACTATTGATGTACAAAATTAATAGTTTTTTGTCAAAACTGCTTCATGTTTATGACACCAATGTGTATTATCATTTGTAATAGCAGTAATAGTTTTTCTACTCATTTTAGCACAATCTGGACAGAATGCAATCAAATAAATCCATAAATAGTATTTTATAGACAAAAATGGATACTGGCTGACTACTATCAGGCAGTGCTATTATGCCGCAGCTCAAAATGCCTATTTGTTTAATGAAGTTGGAAAGTCTGAATGAGGCCTACAAAAGGAGACTCTGGGTACTCATGGGTAAAAGTGTGATAAAGATACATGTAGATTCTCAAAAGTATGGGCCTAAACGAAAATGGAACAGAATGTATATGTTATATAACTTATATAATATATGGTCCACCCCAAATCTTTATAATTAAAACAAATCTATTAAAAAAAGCATACTTAACGAACCTTGGGCATAAAGGTTTTCTCTGACTGCTGCCTCTTCTCTTTTAACATCTTCATTTCTGATAATATGCTATCTCGAGATGCTTTAAATTTCCTTTGCTGAGTCTCTATCTGCTGCATTTGGTTCATCAGCTGATCAATTTCATTATTAATCCATATACAAGGCTAAGGAAAATTCTCTTTGGTGCCTGTTAACAAAACATTGTGTATCCCCCTTCCTTTTCTTTACCCGTAAATAAAGCTATTTCCACAAATTTATGGACCATAACAACGCTGAATTAAATACTACACTGTGTTCAGTCATAAAAGAAGCTTAAAACATTTCACCCCACTTCTCTCTCAAAATAACACACATACTGTTTTACTAATTGCTATACAAAAAAATAAATAATAAATACAATCCTGGGAAGCCCTAAAGGAAGCTAAATGAAATATAATACATATATATTTTTTCATTCAACAAATATTTACTATATAATCTATTATGCTTACAGCACTATATAAGGGAGTCAGATATGAAGAGGAGGCCTTGCCCGATGTAGAATAACTCCATCTAGCTGGATTATCAAATACAGGAAAGTAGTTGGTGCCTACTGTAAACCTCTTTATTAGTATTTCCCCATGCTTCGTGCTCACATCTTGCCAAATTTGGGCAGTTCTCAAAAGTATGCTATGCAGACCCCTGCAAAGTTAAAACTAAGATGTTTGTTTACCTTTTTCTTTGTGCTTTTGCTTGCAACTGATGACAGAAAAGCTATAAACTCACATTTTAAAAAATGCCAGTTCCAATAAAGAATATCCTAATGAAGCAGTAAAAATAATTATTTTTGCTGCTTGTGTACCTGTACTTAATATTGTGTGACATATGCAAAGTACACATAAAGCACTTCTACCTTATACCATGGTTGTTTTAAGAAGATGCACGTGCACAAGTGTCTCACAGTTGTGAATCGAACTAGTCACTCTTCACAGAACACCATTTTCATTTGAAAGAACTAAGAGAACTATGGTTACTAAGACTTGCATTTTGATGGCCATTTCCTCCACTAATACTAAATCTGAGCCTCAAGATAATAACCTCTAATGGACATTTTTCAACCTTTATATATTTAACTTCTATGTAGTATGTGGCATTCCTGATACTGTCCACCCTTCTTCCACTGAAATACTATCCTGGTTTTCCTCCTATAAAACTGTCTGACAAATACTCCTCAGTTACCTCCATAACCTTAAATTTTTGTATTCCTCAGGTTCTTTTCTCTCAGAAGTAGATTTATTGCTACTAGCTATTTAACAACTAAGCAAAGGATGTTAAAATAGTTTTTAGTTTTCCCTGTCTTCAGAATTTAAAGACTTACTACATAAGCTCCTGTGCTTAAATAAAAGTCAAACACATGGGATACTTTTCCCCACGGCATATGAGAAAATACATCTAACATGCAAAAGATTCTATATTCCCAACCAAAACAGTTATTTCTCTACAGCAACACAAGACAAAAAGATATTTTCAATATTTCTGCGCAGATTTTCATTGAGCTTTGCTTCAAGCTCACCTAGTTCTTCTTCTGCTTTTCTAACATCTTTTTGTAATTCAAGTCTAGACTTCCTTGTATCATAGTAGCCTCCAGTTAAAGCACCCCGATGACTAACTTGGTCACCTATAAACAAAACATAAGAAAATTAGTAATTCTGTATAACAACTTCTTTATTCAATAATAAATTGATTAATAATCAAATGACTAATCTAAAGGCTTTACCTATTTAATAAGAATGTAAAAGTTAAGAGTTTAAGTCACTCTGGAAAAAAATTTGCTTTACAATATTAACATTTGCATTTAAAAAAATATACCTTCTAGGTGAGCCTGAACATCCGCCAGAAAGGAAAGAAGTGTTAAAGACTAATAGGAACATGTCAACAGGACACAGAACCTAGCTTGAAATTCCCACTAGCCACAACTGGGAAAATCTGAAAATCAAAAATGATGATGGCAATGTGATAATACACTGAATTAAAAAAAGAAGTCCATGAATCATAGCAGTACATAAAAAAGAAAAAAGGATGGGGCTCTTTACAGAAGAGTGACAGCTAATAAATATAGAAGCAATCACAGAATTTTAGAACCACCATTTAGAAACCCCCAATGTATTAACTTGAGTCAAGCAAGGGTCACCAAAGCATGCTAAACCACTGGTGAAGAAGTTTGGGGGAACCTGATATTCATGTATTCTTAAAGGATAATCCCACATATCACTTATTAATTACAAAGGGGATAAGGCATCTTTACAACCAAGATTTGTTAGTGGTCAAACCTGGCATCAGTAACAGTGGGACACATTGTGTAGTGCAATAAGAAGTACACATCACTCATGCCAAGAATGCTTAACCTAAACCTAATGAAGAGAAAGCAGTAAGATAATCCAGAACACAAGACTTTCTTTGAGAAAGGGAATTTCTTGGGGTGGGAGGAAAACGGGAGACCTGTCCTATACTGAAACTGAAAGAATCTAAAGAAAAGGCATTGAATGCATCCTTGATTGGATCCTGGATAGAAAAATATTTTTGGACAACTAAGAAAATTTGAGGACTCCCTTGAGGTGCAGTTGTTAAGAATCTGCCTGCCAATGCAGGGGACACGGCTTTGAGCCCTGGTCCAGGAAGATCCCACATGCCACGGAGCAACTAAGCCCGCGAGCCACAACTACTGAAGCCTGTGGGCCTAGAGCCCGTGCTCCACAACACGAGAAGCCACCGCAATGAGAAGCACGTGCACTGCAAGGCAGAGTAGCCCCCGCTCACAGCAACTACAGAAAGCCAGTGCGTAGCAACGAAGACCCAAATGAGGCCAAAAATAAATGAATAAAATATAACATTTTGAGAACAGGTCCGGAGGCTTCACCAAAGAACCAAAGGAAGTCCATGGTGCAAAAAAGGTTAAGAAACTCTACTATACATCAAATGATTATACTTAAGAGACATCAACTAAATATAAAGAGGTTGACCCTTTTTACATTCTGACTTGAATAAACCAACTATTTTAAAAATGAGAAATAACTGGACATGAATTTTCAAACACTCTTAAAACTAAAATGGAATTTATTTGTTCAAAGCTAAGAATTATTATTACAAACCTTCCAGGGTAATGCAGTCCATAGTGAAAGCACGGGCCAACTGGGTTGAAACTTCCATACTACGACAAATAAGTGTTTTTCCAAACACATGTTTGAAAGCTTTGTCAAATCTGGGATTGTACCTCAATTTACTTATCATAGGAATAGCATCCTAAAAATGAATATTTTACAAGCAAGCAAAGAGATCAAAACACAGTTAATTAAAATGTGTTAGCAGAATCATGAATTACATCTTCCTGAAATACAAACAAAATACCTTTGTATTTCAAAACTGTTGGTTTTTATACTGAAAAAGTTAGAAAAATCATTCTACTGAAATATACTGGAAATTGTGCTCATGTAAATCATCCAGGTTTTCAGTACTAGAGCACAGTGATAAAGAGCTTAGTGGCTCTGGAGCCAGACTGCTCAAGCTCAAATCCCAGTTCTGCTGTTCAGATGTGTGCTCTGGACAAGTTGCTTAACTTCTCTATGTATCAGTCACTTCATCTATAAAACTGCAATTACAACAGTACCTTCCTGACAAAGTTGTTAAGTCTAGGCAAGTTATATATGTGAAACACTTAGGATAGCCTCTGTCACATAGAAGGGCCAAATGTAAACTAGCAGTATTTCCTCAAAATATTTTCATTTTATTTTATCTCTATCTACAGATATATAACCTAAGTTAGATATTCAGAAAAAAAATTTTTCAGATAGAATTTATTTTCCCTTTTTTCTCTCGACTGGCAACAGAATTTTTAGAATTTTTAAATTAAGAAATACGGGCTTCCCTGGTGGCGCAGTGGTTGAGAGTCCGCCTGCCGATGCAGGGGACACGGGTTCATGCCCTGGTCTGGGAAGATCCCACATGCCGCGGAGCGGCTAGGCCCGTGAGCCATGGCCGCTGAGCCTGCGCGTCCGGAGCCTATGCTCCACAACGGGAGAGGCCACAGCAGTGAGAGGCCCGCATACCGCAAAAAAAAAGAAAAAGAAATACATCCTACATACAGAAAAATGCAATAATATGTTAAGCTTAAATTAATAATTATGAAGCAAACACCAATATAACCACCATGCAGGACATGAAACAAAACACTACTGACACCCAGAAGCCATGAGTGTAACCCTTTCCTAATCATAGTGGTTACCTTCAATGGTTACCTGCTGGGGATGACACTATTAAAAGTTCATTCGGGTTTTTCCATAACCTGTTAGGAAAAACCCGAACGAACTTCTTGGCCAACCCAATATAACTTTTGTGGTCACTACTTCCTTGCACTTCTAGTTATATCATCTAAGCTTATTTTGTTCAGGTAGTGTAAAGGGAACCATACTTACATGCATTCTTTTGTGTCTTGCTTCATTCACACATCACATTTATGACTCAATTTCTCCTCCCCAAAACTTCACAGATAATTCATAGATTTAAAAGAAGAAAAAGCTAACCACTAAAATGGCTTATAAGATTCTCACTGTTCCTCTTAAATTGTAGATCATTCTCATAGGGTTTTAGCTTTAACCTTAAAAAACAGTGAAATAGTTGCTACTACCATCAATATTCTGAAGCCAAACACCTCAAAGCAATTACATTTTTTTCAAGAATGATGTCTAGGGAACATTTTTAATCTGTTTAAAAATATACCAGCTAATAACAAAAGCAACAGTATGCTTTCAGAGCCTGTCATCTTGCTAGGTATTTTTACTCTAATTTATAAGCCATTTAAAAAAAGTACATTCAGAAAACTTTAAAATATTTACTTTAAATGATAGTTCCTCAGGGAATTCTTCTCCAGCTACTTCATCTTAATTTTGTCTCCCTGAGATACACTCTCAAAGTATCCTGTGCTTATGTATGGTTTGGCCAAAAAGTTCGTTGGGGTTCTTCCGTAACATCTTAAGGAAAAACCCAAATGAACTTTTTGGCCAACCCAATATTTTAACACTTTGCACATTTTGCAATGGTTTGTTTTATGTCTTGGCTGTGACCTCTGTCTCTCTTCCTTTCCTCATCCAGCACTATGCTCTTCGGTAAGACAGGAATGTTTATCTCACAGACCACGTGACTCCCAATGTACAGTGCCTGTGCACTAGGATGTGCTAAACACAAGAAAAAACGTATTGAAAGGAAGATAGACCTTAACACACATCAACTCACATTGGTTTCAGGATAGGCAGTATCCCTTACATCTAATTTGTTAAGAGGCAGAAAAGTAACCTCTCCAGGTAGGTTCATTTTATTAAACTCCATCAAAATCTTCGTGCTGACTTCATCTGAATCAACAATGTGATAAAACAACCTACATGTAAAGAGAACAGATACATCTGAAGTGCTATAAACATTTAAGCAAACAATTCACTTTTTTTCTATGCAATCCAATTTGTATGGGGAGGGCTACTTAGAAAATTTCAACGGAGGGAGAGGAAGTCCAAAAAAGGGAAATTTCTAGCTTCTACAATTAGGAACAAACACTTAGCATCTACATCTTTAATTAGAAAATTAAGTAACTGAGGATAGACGACAATGGGAGACATATTGTATTAAAACTACAAAAAGTTGTTTCTTAGGTTACTCTTATTCCCTCTTTCCTTTAAAAACTCAAAATATCAAGCAAAAACATCTCACCTATTTCCAGCAGTGACTTCCACGCATGTGTAAAAAGCAGGCTCACATTCAAAGTTATTCATCACAATACCATGATAGCCATTTTGAACATGCTGGTTTATTCCCTTTCGACGAAAGTGGTCTAGTACTTTGTTTATACTATCTATTCCATTTAAAATGGCCTGTTTAGAAGTGAAAAATATTAAAATAGTGCCAATGGCACTCCTGCTGGTAAGAAATGAACCCATTACTCTAAACATTAAAAAATATACCAAATTGGAAGAATGGGATTGACATATACACACTATTATATATAAAATAGGTAACTAATAAGGACATACTGTATAGCACAGGGAACTCTACTCAATACTCTGTAATGGCCTATAGGTGAAAAGAATCTAAAAAAAGACTGGATATATGTATATATATAACTGACTCACTGTGCTGTACACCTGAAACTAACACAACATTGTAAATCAACTATACTCCAATAAAAATTTAAAAAAATAAAAAAATAAAAAATACACCAGAGATTAAACACTCTCTCCAAAAACAGGTCACTCCCTTGAAATATGCCAACTACGTGCAATACTTTATATCATGGATTCTGTTCTATGACATCAACATTAAAAATGGACTCGCCATCTAAAAATCAAAAGTGCTATCTTTAATAGCATGGGTGCTTAAATGATACCCATTCTTTCGTATTTATAAGACAAGTAATTTGCCCTCTACTCTTGAAAGCTAATAAATTCTTGCGCAATAATAACTGACAATGCAAACTGAGGTAATGAAAGAACCTGCCCACCTTTCCTGTTGCAGCTCTAAGAAGTTGCTGTTTCTTTTCAAGATCTTCTCTTTTAGCAGCAAGTGCTTGCTGTTCTGCATTCTCCTCTCTCCACAAGTAACTAATCAATAAAAATTAGACTGTCTTTAATTCTAAAAATATTAATATTCTAATAGTATACAAATTTGAATAAATACTGAAATTAAACTTCAATAGTTAATTTATAACTTAAAGACTGTTTAACAGCCAGTAATTACATTACTCAAAAATATTAAGACATATTTTAGGCTATACTAACTTTCTTTCACTTTGTAATTCATCTTTCTTATTTTTTACTTCATAGTATTTTCTGTCCAGTTCTTCAACTCGAGCTTTGACTTCATTAAGATCCTGATCCAGTTTCTATGGAAATAAAAATAATTCAAATTTAAAATCCAATTCCATACAAACAAATCCATAGTGACAGAAAGCAGATCAGTTGTTACCAGGGGATGGAAGGGGAGGACAGGAAAGGAGGGAGGGAGGAATTACCAAGGGGTATGGGAAACATTTTGGGGTGATGAACAGGCTTGTTATATTAATTGTGGTGATGGTTTAACAGGCATACACATATATCAAAACAATTAATTTGTTCATTAATGTCCTTACTACTTCTATAATACACACCCTAGAATTTTAAAAGAAAAAATACATTAATAAATTCTCAAAACACTGCAGTGCATACTTTTCATACTTCCCCCTCTAAACATACACTAGAACATAAGAGATGTAGGAACAGACTAAGAAGCAAAAAGGCTGTTTTGTACAATTAATTAGCACTGTAAAATCATCTCTACCCATTATAAAGCACAGAGTTCACCCTCACAAGTGGTCATTTTGATACACGTAAGTGTGGCTGAAATACTGAAAAATAACTTCAAGCTTGAGAAAGAATGAATAAAACCTCTCACTGGAAAATCTTGGTTTATCACTAAACTTTTTCAAAAGGGCATCTGTTGAGGTCGATATTTCCATGAACTCAAGACAAAATGCCTTTTCTTTATTTCAAGACAGAACTGTAGCTATCGCAGCTGAAACTATACTAACAAATTTGCAAATAATTGACTACCTCAATCAACCTGTGTTTTCCATCCCCTCCGTAAAATATCCTGAACAAAGCCCAAAGTACGCTGGACCCTCAAGGCCAGTAGGCTGTCTATTACTCCTGGTCACTTTTCCTACCAGTTGAGTTGTTTATGGTTACAGAGTCAGTTCTGTTTGCTTCCTACTATGTTTTTGTTTTGGGGTAACTGATTACATTAAATATTAGATAAACTGATGATATGAGTACAAGGAAGAGTTGTTTCTTTAAAAAAATTGATTTAGTTTTGGACAAACTCAAAGGTGAGTCACTAAAAATTGGATTAAATGGGCAAATCAACTCTAAAAGACTAGGGAAAATAATTATTTAATATATAATACATAAGTTAATAGATACTGTGCACTTTATATCAGTAATTCAAAATGTCAAGTCGCAAAGTCAAAAAGACTGAGGAACTGATCCAGATTAAAGGAGATAACAGAAACATGACAACTAAATGCGATATATGATCTTACACTGAAACCCGAATTCTGTTCTCATCCAACTTCAAGGAGAACTGTATTTACATGTGTGGTCCATAACATGAAAGTCCCCTAGGAACTCCAATCACTACTCATATTCATAAGAAATACCTTGGGCTCTACATCAAAAGACTGGTACACACTCTGCTGGAGGAGGTTGATAAGGAGGCTATACATGTGTGGGGGCAGGGGGCATATGAGAAATCTCTATACCTTCCTCTCAATTTTGCTGTGAACCCAAAGCTACTCTTAAAAAAAAAGTCTAAAAAATAAAGATTGGTACATACGCATATATTTATCTATTTAAAATTAAATACTTATAAATATGTACATTTATATATGTGTAAAAATACATATAAATATTATACATAAAATATACATAGGTATACACATTTAAGATTTTATGCTTTTAGTGGCTTTTTTTGATAAACCAACCATACCAACTGGTACAGATCTCATGGGGTAAGAAGGTTCCTTCTGGGCATGTATATATATATTCTCCTCACCCTACACCTGTGCTACACACTCCCTTCTCATCACTTCCAATCATCTATATATATCCACACATATCACTTAAAGAATTTTTCTCCCTTTCTAATTTTAAATAATGTAAGATCTTTCTTGTTCTGAAAGTAATGATTTTATCTTCTACTTCACTTTTTAAGAAAATGCTAACTAAACATGCATAGTAAATGTTTAATTCATTTAGAAAATGTTATAAAATCACCAATGCTTTAACAAAATATATATACATTCTGCAGTAAGTTATTACTATGACAGAAAACTACATTAGAATATAAAAATGGAAAAATTTTAAGTTACTATAAAGTCATGTTTTAGTTAAGGGTAGAGTTCAGGTACATATTACCAAGTCATAAAAATATATTTTAAAATACATTCAATCTATACGGACACTCACTGACATGTAAGAACTCTTCTTCGAAAAAGAGAACTACCATATGTATCATATTACATTGTGCTGGTCTTGCCTAATTAAGTATCTGGTCTTGTATATTTTAAGATAAACCATTTACAAATAAAACTTAAAGAAATAGATGAAACTGCACATGTTCACACTCTTCTGAAAGATTTCACAAAGCAGCTATGAAAGTTCTTACATTATACTGCTCCAGATTTTTCTCTTTATTTGCCTCAGTGTCCTCCAAATCCTTATGTATAGCAGCAATCTGTCTTTTCTTGTCATTAATAGCCTGATCTAAAGACTTGAGTTCCTTTTTAATCCACTTATCCCTTTCTTCTTTTGATGTAAACTGGCTTCCTCGACCCTGCTTTGCATAAAGATCCGTTCTTTCCTGCGTAGCTTGGGCCAATCTACACAAGATAGAAGAGAATGGTTTGAAAAGGACAACAGGAAATAACCAAGTTTAATTGCAATAGATACCTCAAGAGTACACAGAGACAATAACCATTTCTATAATTCCATAAAAGAAGGAATTAAAGGGAATTCCTTGGCAATCCAGTGGTTGGGACTTTGCTCTCTCACTGCTGAGGGCCTGGGTTTGATACCTGGTCTGGGAATTAAGATCCCACAAGCCGCATGGTGTGGTAAAAAAAGAAAAAAAAAAAAAAAAAAGAAGGAATTAAGTATAAAAAGCAACTGTTATCTAATGGAGCTCCTGGGACTAGTTCTATATAACATTAATTTAACTGCAAAAATCACAGTTACAGTCAGGTAAAACAGCCCATCCCCTAAGGATTTAAGGTCATTCCAGGTCTGGGTTAATCAGTAAACCTACACAAATCTAGTACCCCATATCTCAGGAATTTTCAAAATAGCTCCAACTATATTTAACTATTTGAACATTTTCAACTCCTTACAATAAAAGACACTATAAAGATTAAAAGGCAAGAGAAAACACAACATACAGAACAAATATTAATGCTCAGATAACATAAAACAACCCTATAAAACGCAGGAAAAATCAGAAAAATGGGGCTTCCCTGGTGGCACAGTGGTTAAGAATCCGCCTGCCAATGCAGGGAACACGGGTTCAAGCTCTGGTATGGGAAGATCCCACATGCCACTGAGCAACTAAGCCCATGCACCAGAACTAGTGAGCCTGTGCTCTAGAGCCCATGAGCCACAACTACTGAGCCCGCGCGCCTAGAGCCCGTGCTCCACAACGAGAGAAGCCACCGCAATGAGAAGCCCGCGCACTGCAACGAAGAGTAGCCCCCGCTCGCCACAACTAGAGAAAGCCCGCGCAGAGCAACAAAGACGCAACATAGCCAAAAATAAGTAGGATAAAATAAATTATTTTAAAAAGCCGACAAAAAAAATCAGAAAAAAATGGACACAAGATATCAACAGGCAATTCATTAAAATGAACATAAGTGGCATAAAAACATAATAATGTACTAAATTGTGAAATCAGCAAACGTTGGCAAGTCCAATCTATGGATAGATATTAAAATGTCTAGATGTTAAAACGACATAAAGTGGGAGAATGAACACACAGCAGGATACAATTTGGGTAAAAAAAGAACAATCATCATGCATGTTTTTAAATGCCCAACATTTAGCTATGTTATCTTGGGCAAGTTATTGAACACCCCCAGAGCCTCCAGTTTGTCAAATTTACAGTGGTGATACTGTGGATCTCCTAGGGCTTTTGAATAGGCAATAAGCATACAATAATGCTTGGCCGACACTGCCTATTACTTTGAAATGGACATTTAACTTTTGCCCTTATTTACTGTACCTTCTTAACCCATAACTACTTAATAAGGTTCTATAGAGGAACAATGTAGAAAATTAGAATTGTTGGTGAAAAAAATCCCAGACCTAGCAATTCCTCGCTCTTCTTTTTCTTTTACACTGTTGAATTTAGGTTCTGTTTCTGCCAGTTCTTTCTGCTTTTCTTCTATTTTTTCAAGCAGCTTCTGCCTTTCTTTTAATAAGCGTTTCTGTAAATGAAGATAAGTAAAAATGCAATCTATTTAAAAACTGTTGTTTAATTTATAAGTCTAGCATAAAATATTTTCTCATCAAAAAAATGCATGAGACTGATCACGCAACACAAAACTGATTTTTAAACTGATCCTGCAACACAAAACTAACTTTTAAGTGTAAGTAACAAAGATAGTACTCAGTTGCAACTTGAATGCAAATTATTTTAATGTGCCAAATCTTTTACAAAAATTCAAGCACCCGTGCCACAGAAAGGACTGTCCTCTGCAGTTCCCACTCACCTGAACATTTGTATCTTTCATTTTTAGCACTTTAACTCACCCTCTGTTCACTATTGCCTGCCAATTCATCTTGTAAATCCTTGGCTTTAAGCTCCAACTTAGTCCTCTGCTTAATTTGTTCTTGTCTTTCAGCACTGAGCTGCTCCTTTTCTTCTTTCATAGCTGAAATTTTTGTTTTCAGTTCTCTAACTTGGCGCTCAATATCCTACTCAAAAAGTATCAAATAGAAACAAGTTAGACAACTAGAAATACAACAGCAAAATCAGGACACCACTGATTTGTCTCTTCTTTTTCTTTCATTTAAACTTTCAGTACTACTGTCTTTCCAATACTCAATCTCGGTGACAGCCCACTTGAAGTTACCATTCTATAATTCTGGTACAAAAAGTTTACTGTGGTCAAAAATGTGACTAAACCTGGTTTATAACCTTACCTCCATTTTATCTCTTGCATCCTGCTGGGCGTCTCTTAATTGTCTGGATTTTTCTCCACTAGTCTCTCGCTTAGCAGAAAGCTGGGAAAAAAACCAAGCTATGATTTCTAACTCATTTCGAATTTGTTCAGTATTTAAAATTGTAAAATATCTGCTAAATTTTAAAATATCTGCTGAATTTTTTAATATCTGCTAAGTATTTTTAGCAAAATTTTAAAATATCTGTTAAAATAAACATTCACTTAAAAATTTGTTTCCAAAAATAATTGTAGTGGTTTTAAATAGAAAATGCCTGTAGTTTTCAGCATTACCTAAAACAAATTTTTGTACAAAATGTCAGCAATACTAATAACAAATTACACCTTAAAAAGCCAGGAAAAAAATTCATGAAACTTTAAAGGTGGCTTCCTCTCATCCTGGTCTGCCTGACATCACCACCTAATTATGTTTCAGATACAACTACAGCAAGGACTATGTGGGTCTAGGCATTTTCCTTGGAGTAAACTGATAGTGTAAATTTGCTGAGTAATGAATTCACTAAGAGGTTTTAAAATTTTGAAGTTTGTGTTTAAAAATCATTGAAAAGTATAAATATAGAATGAGTTTAATATATTCGTAAAAATAAAATTAAACTGAAGTGGCAAAGTATTTTACCTCATCAAGTTTAGCACGAGTCTCGTTAAGTTCCTGATTGTAAATGGTGTATTCCAGGGCTCGTCTCATCTTATCCCACTTCTGATACTGAGCTAGTTCTTCCTTTTCTTCCTCTAAGGTATGTAATCTCTCTTCAATGTATTTTAACAACTCATTGATTTTTTCCCGTTTGCCCTCTTAAAAATAAATGGGAGAGGGGTGAAGGAGTTCAATAAAATTTTTATGTAACATCAATTCTCAAATATACCATGAGTTAAACTTAATCTTAAGAACGTTAGCATTATTTCTTTGATATTATGTGGTAACCAAATCCAAGATGCTAAAATTGCCATTAAAATGCTTTATTATGAAAAGCATCGGAGAATAAACACATGGTGACACTGATTCTTATATTACATGTGGTAAAGGCCTCTGTTTAAACTTCCTTTAAAAGCCAGTGTGCCTTCCCATGACATTAAAAAAAAAAACGTACTTAACATCACTGGTGTCACTGATTCTCAATTCTTACAACAGCATTATCTATAACTACCATATATTGAATACCAACTATATTCCAATCATGGTGATACTTTGCTCCTCTACTCACCACTACAAACTATAAAAAAGGATTTCACAAGATGGGAAAGTTATGGACCAGGGAGGTCAAGTCTAAAGTCACAATATCAGGTAATTATTAGTAAGATTTTGAACCCAAAACTGTCTGACTCTAAGCCATGAGAGGGCACAGCACTTGAAAAGCAAAGTAGGGTTTCCATAATAAATGTACTAAGGAAGACCGAAGTTCAAAATTTCATATTTACTTGCTCCTGAACAACTTAAAGCCTAATGCCAACTGATATTCCAGCAATTTTTTTTTGAGGAATACATACATTATTATCCTCACTAATAATAAAAAGGACATTAGAGGCACAAAGTAGGTGACCTAGAAAAGCACTATTATCTCACAGTAACAACTCTTTATTCAAAGAGACAAATTATTGGAACTCTCAAACCTTAAACTTCCTGAAACTAATTTTTTCTCCATTCAGTATATAAGCAAATTATCATACAATACACTTCTGAGAATAGATAACTCCTCTCAAGTATCATAACACAATGAAAAAGTAATTCACAACAAAAAGAATAATGTAGAATCATATTTATTTTACCTGTTTCCTTCATTAAAGAGATGCTTTCTTCTTTTCGTTCATCATACACTCTAGTACCAGCTACTTCTCTTAATAGTTTTAGTCTCTGAGAATCTGGTGCTGTTGCCATCTGGTTGATCTAAAAGTTTTAGAAAAATAATTATTTACAGAGCTACAGAATGCTCTTTAAGAGCTCTTCCTTGAAAGTTATTCACATGCTAAGCTTTAAGTATGAGTTCACACTGGGAAAATAGCAATGAACAGAAAAGGTCTTGCCCTCGAGGAACCTACTTTCTAGTGGAAAAAAACCAGGAAGTATGCATACCATTACATTATAATTGCTATGCGGAAAAACAAAACAAAATAAGAAAATACAGCATAAAGAGTTGGAGTGACAGTAATGCTCTTGTAAAAGAGGCAGACATAGATCGCTTATATGAAATGACATATGAGCAAAAATTGAAATGATGTAAAGGGACCTACTATGTTGCATGTGTGCAGGGAAGACTCAGATAACGGCTTTCAAATCAGCCTCCTTTTATTTTATTTTTAAAAATTTTTTTTGATGTGGACAATTTTTAAAGTCTTTATTGAATTTGTTACAATATTGCTTCTGTTTTCTGTTTTGCTTTTTGGCCCCAAGGCATGTGGGATCTTAGCTCCCCAACCAGGGACTGAACCTGCACCTCCTGAGTTGGAAGGTGAAGTCTTAACCATTGGACCGCCAGGGAAGACCCCAGCCTCCTTTTAAAGAAATTTCTCTTATAAAGACAGTCTTTTCAAACTCTTGCTCTTAAAGTGAAACTCCATATTCTTTCTAATCACTTCTTCTGAATGCTAACTTTCCAACACATACCTAAAAAAGCCTCCAACATGAAATAAGAAGTGGACATTTTAAAAGGATTTTCCCCTAGTTCAATATAGCACAACAGAAAGCTATTAGGACACTGCAGATATGTTCTAAGAAAAAGAAATTATTTTAGATATATATAGTTAAAACATACGAGGAAACAGTAGAACAATCAGATAAAGTATATAACTCCTAAAAACTATAAAGAATATAAATTGTATTAAGGGAAAATAATATGTAGCACTACGGTAGATTTCTGGTAATTTAAGCATTCTAGCATTTTAACTCTGTGATATACTAACAGAGAGAGTATTAATTTCAGAGAGTAACTTTTTTCAAATGTGATTTTTATAAAGTTTCTACAACATTCTTAAATATGATTGTAACTTCTACAAACCAAAAATGTCTTCCAGTACAGTGCACCTTGGTAAATGATACAGATCACCACGAAAATAAGATCCACTTAAATAATTCTACTGAAATACTTTTATCCCACTATGCAATGGATCTATTTTGTACATAAATTTATGGCCACAGAAAAGGTAATACAAACTTCAGTGCAAAATAAATCAATGAAAACAGAAGACAATAAGGTCTATTTTCACTCCAACTTAACCACTAGAATGAAATCAAACTCATCATTCAATGAATATACTCAAAAAACAAATTCCACTTAAAAAGATAACTATTTCTTACCTTTCCTTGTTTAACAATATAATAAGGATTGCTTCGAGAAAAACCAGCACTTTCAAGGAGATTCATCACATCATTTTTCCTGTTGATAAACAATTAAAAAAAAATTTCAAATACATAACAATCCAACTATAAGCAAAAAGAGTACACTAACTCCTGAGTTAAGGTGCATGAAGGAGTACAGAACAGTTATTTAACCCTTCTGTTCTATCAGCCTCAGAGAATCTTCTGATTCTTATGTTTATGCTCTAAATTGTGATTTGTTGAACATGAGGCAAAAGTACCATATATGAGGCAAGTAAAAGAATACTTTTAGTCTTTTGTATAGAAATTACAAACGTAAAGAAAAATGCTTACGTGACCATTTTCTTGTCTAAGAAATACTGATCCTTTTTGGCACCAATAACTCTTCGAAGTGAGACTTCCTCTTTGTCGATCTAAGAAAAAAAGGAAAAGCCCAAAGTTAAATCTAATAGTAAAAGTGGAAACTTTATAGTTAATAAGGTCATTTCAGAGTCCCTCACCATAGCAATTATTTTGAAATTTCAATCATCTCACTAAAGATATGCCACGAATACTCAATACTATGACAAAGACATTTTTTCACAATGGCTTGCACATTCCCATTTGTTTACCAGAATATTCATTACAACTTTAAGACAAAATTAGTATGTAAGCTGTAGTTATTTTAGTATGAACTAAATTATAAAAGTCTAAGTACAACTATAAATAAGTGTTTCAAAGCATGAAAAAAGTCAGTTGCATCAATAAAATTCTCAATGTTACTACTGAAAAGAAAAAGCAGTTACTCACTGGCAACCGGTTGTCTGAATTGTCAAAAATAATCTCCACAAAAGCAGAAATAACACGAGGTCCTGTACCCTCCTAAAACATGAGAAAAATTAATATGTTGCATAAGTGGGATTTTCATATTCTTTAAATACATTTAAAGTTTAGTGCATGGTAACAAGCCTGATTCAATGGAGAAAAATTTCTATCAGACTAATAATACAGCCCTCTTGCCAAAGCAGCAAACACTGGATTAGGATAATAAAACTCAACCAAACAGCTTCTGATTCTGAATTTTAAAAATGAGAACTATGCAAGAGACGTCAAAGTTAGATTTACATAGGTCTTGTTCTGCATATCACCTCATTAGAGCATAAGACCCCATAGCCACCCTATTTTACCTATTTGCTAAAATATAAAACACTTTGAGGCTTCTCTCTTATAGATTCACCTTAATGCTAGAAAGGAGCCCTAACAAGTCACATGATAAAAACTGTCTTTTTAAACATTTGAGATATTCTATATAGTTTTAAATCTGCTATGAAAACATATGCATTTAACATATGGGTCACATTCAGACCGATTTGTGACCCAACTACTTACATACCAAGCCCAGATAATTTCTAGACTGTGAAAACTGCTATTATGTAGTAGTTCAATACAATGAAGAATGATACCTAAAGAAATTATTCTTTTAATGCTAATCTGAGAAACCTAAAGAGAGATTTTTCTATAGGGAATCAATCCTGATTACTGGACTAAAAATTCAAATGTAAGAGGTGGGGGAGGGAATTTCCTGGCAGTCCAGTGGTTAGCACTTGGTGCTTTCACTGCATGGCCCTAGTTCAATCCTTGGTTGGGGAACTAAGATTCTGCAAGCCACATGGCGCAGCCAAAAAAAAAAAAAAGAGTGAGGCAGAGAAAAATATAATGGTCAGAAAAAGAACTTTAAGTCTGAGAGATACTGTGGAGATATATTGAAGAATCTCGCTTTCTGGTCTTAAAATTAATTATAAGCCATATTTAAACAAGACAGGGACTTCCCTGGTGGTCCAGTAGCTAAGGCTCTGCGCTCCCAGTGCAGGGGGCCCAGGTTCGATACATGGTCAGGGAACTAGATCCCGCGTGCTGCAATGAAGATCCTGCATGCCGCAACAAAGACCCAGTGTAAGTAAGTACATAAGTACGTAAGTAAATAAATAGTTACATCATTTTATCATAGCCTTTTATACTTTCTTATCCTAAAATTAGTTTATTATTCATAATTATCTAAAGAAAAATTCTAACAATTTTCATTACTATATACTGTCTTTCATATTGGATGTTACCGTTGTTACCAAATGATGTTACCATTTAAGTATAAATATGGCTAAAAGTAACTTTATGTTGTTTAGTTTGTAATGGTTGCTTTTCTATGCTCCCAATTAACTTATTTATTTATTTACTATTTATGTAGGCTACACTGGGTCTTGGTTGTGGCGCATGGGCTCTAGAGTGCGCGGGCTCAGTTGCTGCAGCACGCAGGCTTAGCTGCAGTATGTGGGATCTCAGTTCCCTGAGCAGGGATCAAACCTGGGCCCCCTTCACTGGGAGTACAGAGTCTTAACCACTGGACCACCAGGGAAGTCCCCACAATTAACTTCTGATTCTGAGTCTCAAAGTTTCTAATCCCCAACCTAACTTTCTTCTTTCTCAGCAAACCTGCTTCCAGACCGTTACCAGGCCATACTCCTAATAAAGAATTTATATTTATATGGAAGGCATATCCATCCATAGGGAACTCGCACAATTTTCTTACCATTACATAAAATTTAAGCCTTTATCCTGCATTAATATAGTAAGCTAAATTTCACAGCAGAACAACATACATAAGAGACACACTGTGTCATGTTCACAAAGGATCTGAAACTTGAAAAAATAATTTTGTTTACCAGAATTGACAATGTATTTTTAGAAGTATTTAATATCCATAAAGCAGTCTCACTCACATGTAACAAAGCCAATCTCTGTTCCGGACGAAGATGGCTAAACTCATCACTGAGAACAAACTGAATTGCTAGAAATACAAAAACAACTATTAGGAGGATCTAAAAAAGGATTTATGCCTTAGTTATAATTTCCCATACCTTCACAGAATACAGTATATCAGGTAATGAACAATGCAGATAAAGTAGATTACCTGTTTTATATAGACAAAAGGAATGCAGAAAATTTGCCTGTACTTCAGACTAATCAGCTAGGAAATGATGATATTAGAAAAACATTAAGTTTTCACTGAAATATTTAAGGTAAGAAAATAAAAACACTGAAATACACGAACAGACTAGAACTAAGGTGTACCTCTTGATCAAAGTATACATGGTTAGGTTTCAAGCTATAGTTGCTTTTATCCAGTAGATATAAATAATATAAATTAAAATATTTAACAAAATAGGATATATTCCTATAATATCCTTAATTGCATACTTTTTCAAAATAAATAGCACTAAGTAGGAAATGTTTCAGATTTCCACTTTCTACTGCAGTACTTACTTACCCTTTGTCTTCTGTAAGGAGCCATTCCTGCTTCCATAGGATGCCTAACTGGACCACCCTCTCCTAGAAATGGAACTCTTTATTCAACTGTTCTATTCCCAGTCCACCCAAGAGAGCTTTGACACTCTAAAAGAGGGAGTATGTATATATGAATGTGTATGCTGGGGGTGGAGGTGGGGATTGGTTTTCTTTTATAATCACCTTGGAGGGGACAGGTTCAAACTGCCCTCATCTCCCCTGGAGATCAGGAAATATTAATACTTCCACTCCAATCCTACTCTTCTCACCATCCCCAAATTACAACCACTGATGGGGTAAAGAGTACCCTTTAGCTTTATAGGTAAACAAGGGATAGAACCTTTGCTATTACTACACTCTCCTTTTCCTCAAGCACTACTAAGAGGTTCAAAATTTTTTCAATCTACTCCTTGTACAGTCCAAATCTGTTAAAATATTTTTTCTCCCCAAAGAATTTAACAGAGGCATTACTATGCTTAAACGCATTTTATATTTAGAGATAGTTTTTAAAGTTCTACTTACTATCTTCTGACAACAACTGTCTTTGTTGAGTCTAGTTTTTTACACCCCTCCATCTTTTATTAAAATAATTGATTTAGATGAAACAGATAAGCCATTTTCCATAACAATATTAACTATTCTACTGCACTTACATTCTTTGAATCTCTCTCTCTCTCTGCATTTACAACATTTATATACAGCACTGAAGTTTAGAAAGCACTTCCATACATATTATCTCATTTGATTCTCACAACCCATCTAAGGTAGGCAGGGCAAATATCTCTGTTTTTAAACTGAAAGAGTACTTTGAGAAGTTAACTGTTTTGCCCAGTCTCACATGGCTAATCACTAGAGCTCAGATTCTTACACTCTAAACCCTCTACATTAAATTGCAAGCTCATTTGAAGAAGTATTTCTTGTGTTTCATGCAGACATAACCTCAGATAAACTACCATAAGATACCTAGGTCTTACTATGTTTAGAATTCAGAAAACAATACCTACCATAAAAAAAGTTACTTTTTCCAGATCCATTTCTGCCCACTACAAAATCAAAAAGTCCATGTTATTTTGTATAAAAAACAATAAAACTTTACAGAAAGTATTCAAAAAATATAAAATCCAATTTTCTAACATAACATCTTAAAAACTGAAATTAAGTACAACAGAACAGTGAACAAATCAATAAACAAAACAGCTTTAATTACCAGATGAGTGCAATTTTTGCATAGTCTTCAGATAATTTTTTTCTTAAAGGAATTTATTTCATTGTTTATTTTTTTGCTTTTTCCCAATACTTTAAAATTAACAGGAATAACTAAATATACTACCTGGTTTTCATGATTTATAATCATTACAATGGACATGTAATTCTATTTAATTGTATATAATAAAATATTTTTAACAATTTAAAGATTCACATAATGCTAAAAATTTTAAATACTTAAACAATCATTTAAAATTTTCAAACCATTTCCATGTTAAACAGTTTCTGAGCAGCCCTATACATCATGTATAGTTCTTAGAATCACAAAAATATAGACAACTATGAGGCACTTTTTTTTACTACCTGAGTTCAGAAATAAGCAATTCTATACATAAAAGGATATCAAATATTTTAGATTTAATGATTCATTTGAACTTCTTTTGTTTAACAAAATTTTCATTGTTAAGAGTCATGAATAACTATGCCACTCTCTCTCACAATCTTGACCAATATCCTGAACAAATTAGCCCCAAAGTCATCACCTTTAATCCAAGATAAATTCTAAAGAAATCAGAAAGTAATGAAATGCTTTAAAAAAAAAAAAAAGGCATATAACAGACACAGAGGCCAGCCTGAAGGGGGCTTCTATTAGCTAAATCTAGGACAATTTGAGCACCAAAATAATTAGATGAATTATAAATTAGTGCTGGGGCAGCGGTGGGCGGGAATAATCCATGAGTCCATACTGATAATAAAAAGATAAATATATAGCTAAGGAGTGAAGATGTTTGATTACAGTAGAATACCAAGTGGTAAATGTGAAAGGAGTGCTGGAAATGGAACATCATCATTCTGCAACCATCAGAATAAAGGCAAGAATTATCAATGAATGCTAAATCTAAGGGGGAATTTTGATAAGGAGCACAATATGTGCATAGTCCAAAAGTCTCTCCCCATCTCCATATTAGTTGCAAGGGAGAAAACACTAACTATACAGTGGAAAAATTGGACAGAATCTCTACTCAGTGATCAAAATTATCATCATCAATAAGAAGTAGATGGATATCATGTGCCTCCAGGTGGAATACCCTGAAAAGGACACATCATTTATGTAATATTTTTCAAAAATAACATTGTAAAAGACAAAGGAAGGCTGTGGAAATTATCCAGATTAAACGAGACTAAAGAGGCATGACAACTAAATGCAACGCCTGATCCTAAATTAAATCCTGTACTAGAGGGGGAAAAATGCTACAAAGAAAATTTCTGGGTCAGCCAACATAGCTAGAAAATAAAATAACATTATTGTATTGATGTTAAATTTACTGACATTGATAGTTACACTGTGATTATATAAGTAATATCCCTATTCTTAGAAAGTACACATTGAAGTCACAGGTAAAGAACCATGATGTACATAACTTACTCTAAGGAAAAATAAGTGTGAGAGCGAGTGCAAATGATAAAGCAAGTGGGGAAATGTTAACAGTAGATTTGGGGGACTTCCCTGGTGGTGCAGTGGTTAAGAATTTGCCTTCCAATGCAGGAGACATGGGTTCGAGCCCTGGTCTGGGAAGATCCCACATGCCACGGAGCAACTAAGCTTGTGCACCACAAGTACTGAAGCCCGCGCGCCTAGAGCCCGTGCCCCACAACAAGAGAAGCCACTGCAGTGAGAAGCCAGCGCACCACAACGAAGAGTAGCCCCCGCTCACAGCAACTAGAGAAAAAGCCCATGCGCAGCAACGAAGACCCAATGCAGCCAAAAATAAATACATTAATTAAAAAAAAACCCAAAACAGTAGATTTGGGTAAAGGATACACAAGTAGTGTCTCTGTACTGTTTTTATTTATGCAACTTTTCTGTAAATTTGAAATTATCACTAAATAAAAGTTTTAAAAGGTAATTTATCATTAAAAAATTACAGAAATAGTTCAAACCATAATCCATTCATAAATAACTGAAAAATTTATAATTTCCCTAAGAATTACTCCTACCCACACAGTGGAATGCTACATAGCAATTTTAAGGATGTTGAATACTTAATGATAGGGAAAGATATTTCAGTTTATTCTGAAGGAGAAAAAAATAATTACCAAAAGATTACTACAAACCAATTTTTATTTAAAAAGGCGTACTTATATATATGTACACAAAAACTGAAGGGGTATTGAGATAGACCCAGTTTATGTGTGTCCCCAGATTCACCTGCCCTAACCCAGGCCTTGGCTGTCTGTCAATAGAAAGGCTAGTCTCCCAACACCTCAGGTTGTTTCTGCCTACCCTGGGGGTGCATTCAGATCTGTGAAAACCCAAAGGAGGTTGCAGTTCCCCAACCACTCCAGGGGGGTTAGTCCCCAGAGTAACACAATCCAAAAGCACAGTGTGTGTGTGGGGGAGGGGGGAATCAATGCCCTATGTGGTAAACTTTGACCAAAGAGAGACAGAAGCCAGCACATAAAACCTTCTCCATACCTCTCCCACCTGAGCTTTCCAAGGTGTGGTGGGTTTACAAAGTCTGTCTGTAAGTTATCCAATGTGACGGCAAACCAGGTGTATCTTCTTTATAAAGCTATGACCACTACCCCCCACAACCCCTTGCCCTCAGACTGCTCCCTCCCATTAAAGCCTTAGCAGCTAAGCAGGCCTCGGGCTCCGTTTTCCAGGAAACCACAAGCTAGCTCTGGGGAGGATTACAGTTTAAATTTTTTCCTTTTAGCTTTTATGCTCTTTATGTTCTATAACTTCAAGTATATTTCTTTTGTTAGAAGGCCAGGAAAAAGGTAAACTTAGAAAGGTTTATGGTTCTTGCACTTAAACATCAAACATTCAAGTATCAGCACATGAGGTATCTGCCTTCAAATCTTGTGTTTTTTTAAGGGTCAAAATCATTAAACAATCAAAGTGGTAAGCTTTCAAAAGACATTTTTAGGAACAATCTCACTGTATACTATTTTTGGTCTTTCTTATATGATTAAGGGACCTATTTTTAAAATATGTTAAACAAAGTCATATTATGTTTTTTCAGTTAAAACGAAAGAACATTTAGATAATGTCCTTTCTAACTGTGACTATTAACAATCTTAATGTTGCAACCAAAGTAGTAAAACAGCTGTCTGATAATAGCTAAAACAAAAATACTTGATAGGCCCTAAAGATATAATTTAATCATTCTAAGTAATAATGGCCATCATTTTACAGTTCATTTATAAAATTACAGTCAGTCCTCCAAATCCCAAATCCCTGTGCTTCACACCTGGGGATTTAACCAACTGCGGATTGAAAATATTCCAGGTGGGGGCGGTAGGGGAACTTTCCAGAAAGTTCCAAAAAGCAAAACTGGAATTTGCCACAAGCTGGCAACTATTTACACAGCAGGTATATTGTATTTACAACTATTTACATAGCATTTACATTGTATTATAAGTAATCTAGAGATATGCTTAGGTTATATGCAAAAACACTAAGATTTTATAACAAGTTTTATACAAGCATTCAGGATACCCAGGGACAACTGTATACAATTGACATATTAAGATATTTACCCACTTTTAATTTGTAAGTTAAGGAAATAATATAAATCTAGTGATTATTCATTTTTCTCCGTTTCTAAAGATTTTTTTATTGACGAAAATCAGAAGGCACTTATAATCAAAATGTAAGTAAAACTCTAGTACAATCAAGTTACACTTATGGCACACCAATTCAATTAATGATTCTCCAGTAGGCAAGGCAGAGGGAAAAGTATGTTTTCTTTATTCCCAACTACAAAGTTGCAATTGATGTACCAAGGGCAGGTGTTTTCCTTGCCCTCAATTTTTAAATTGTATTATATATTCATTTATTTCAAAATAAAGTATGATTCTCCAAGTTTCTCTGGGAACATCAGTATTCATTGTTCACTCTTTGCTGATTTCTCTATCTCACCTCACCCATGCTATGGACTGAATTGTGTCCCCTCCCCACCCAATTCATATGCTGAAGCCCTAACCCCCCTATGTGAAGCTTTTTGGAGAAGGGGGTCTTTGGAAGGTAATTAATGTGAGGTTAGGAGTGTGGGGCCTTTATGGTGGGATCAGTGCTCTTGTAAGAGGGTGAGGGAGAGGCTCTAACAAAGAAGGTCCTGTGAGCATGATGGAGAGGGAGGCCTACAGAGCAGTGAAAAAATAAATCCCTGTCGTTTGAGCCACCTAGTCTATGATATTTTGTTATGGTAGACCAAGCCGACTAGCATGCCAATAAACTCTGTGAGGACACTGTAGCAGAAATCTATGTCAATAGCAATCTTTGCTTTTCTGGTGTCTAGAAGCACTCATTTCACCTATCCTTTAAAAACTCAGCAGTGTCAGAAAACACTTTTGCTGTCTGTATGAGCAAAATGGAACCTTATCATCTGAAGAACCTATAGATTAACTATTATATTGAAAGGCGATCACCATTAGCCCCTTGTCCTCACACAACTGCCTTCTCATTTAATCTTCCCAACAGCCCCATGAGATGTATATCATTATTTCCACTTTGCAAATGAGAAAACTAAGCAGCTCAGGAAGTCAAGTTTGAAGAATACATGGCAGAATTGGGATTTGAACCCCATTCTGTTACAATTCAAAGTTTATGCTCTTTCCACCAACCTGTGTAGTCTGTCCTTAGACATTATAATAGGAAATAAAAAAAATTTGAGAACAATCTAATTTGTGAAAAAAGAATGGTCACCTTTGAAATAAGGCAATAGTGTCCACTTTAACTAGAAAATGACATACCAAGAAGAGCTGAAACGCTAAATTTAGTGTCATTCACTATAAACTTAAATCTGTCAAAACATACACATACGAGGCTACCAAATAAAAATGAGTAATTTATGATTGTCTTATTCAAGTATTTTAACCGTATAAAGGAAGCAATTTCATCAGTGCAGATAAAAAACAGAAAAGTAATTTCATATAGAAAAAAATACACATATATTTATGTAATATTCAGAGACAATTCCTGTCTCCTTAAGCCTAAACACAGCAGGATTTAAACGGCTGTAGAGACATAAATCTGATCTAGTAAACCATGAACACTTACCAATAACATTATGTTTTGAACTGAAGGGATCTACAATTGTTTGATCTCTATAACTTCGAAAACCCTGGATAATAACCTAATAAATAAAAGAGAGATTTTTTTCAGAACACACCCCAAAAGAAATAACTTCTAAGCTAACATTTTCCTTCTGCACTCCTTCCCGTTCTGGTTTCTCATTTAACGCAAGACAGAAAAGCTTCCATGTCCTAGAAGAAAAACTCATTTTGGAAAGTGATTTAAAAAAACTTCTAAACAGCCCGTTTATCAGTAACCATTGCCACTGTTGCTTTTTTAAAAGTTATAATTAGTAACCTGTTAGGGAACTCTCAAAACCAAGCACCCTGTATACGGTTCGTTGGAACGCTAACCAGAGGGCCGTCTAAAAGTCTATCAAGTATGCAGACCGGCCCAGCTTTCCTGGGAGCCCCTGTCAGTCACACACGGGCCAAAAAGAGCCGCCGTTCCGGGACAGGGCTGCCTGGAGTCCAACACCTCCAGCAGAGACACTTCTTGTAAAGAGTGTGAAGGGGCTCATCTGTGGGGTGGACTCCAGCGCGGGAAGGCCATTCTGACAGAAGTAACAACGGAATGAGGCGGCGCTACACATTCAGCAGGAACGAGGAGCCCTTTCACTTCTCCGGTTAAGTCGGGAGACACCCCAGCTTGGGCCTCAGGGGCGTCCCCGGAGCCGGGGAGACCCTCTCTCCACACATCCCACGCAAAAGGCCCACGGGGGGCTAGCCGGTCCCGCAGCACAGGGCCGCTTCTCACCCTCCCGGGAAGGCCCGGCTCCCTCCAGAGGGCCCCGCCCCGCCGACCCCTCCACCCCTCTCCCCGAGAACCCGCCTCCCTCAGGCGAGCGCCCAGCGGGGAGGCCTGGGCTGCAAAGCGGCGCCCCAGTTCTCCGCGGCCCCCGCGCTTGCAGGCCGGGGCCGCACCCCTCCCACCCAGTCCCAGTCCAGCCCCGCGCCCACCCTGCGGGGAGAAGCGACACCTCCGCCTCAAGGAGCGGTCCTCACGGGCCCGTGAAGGGTGGGAGGGACGCACAGGCCTCACCTGCTTTATGTACATGGTTCCTCGCCCCGAGCCGGGGAGAAGGCCTCCCGCGAGAGAACCAACAACTCGGCAGCTGGATCAGGTGAGGCGCCTAGGAGACCCCTCCCCCCAAAGCGCCGCTCTCTCCCCTCTAGCCAAACAAAATGGCGGCGCCCAAGGAGGCGGAGTCCCCGCCTCGGACGGAACCACCCTCGCAGCCCCCAAGGAGCGTAGGGGGAATCAAAGTCAGATCTGCTCTTTCTTTTTGGAAGAAGGAGCCCTTCTTCAATGTCTTTAGGTGAATTTCACTTGATTCCTCAATTTTTAGATGAGTTTTTCCTGAGAATTAGTCGGAAGCTTCACTCGGACAAGAGCCTTGATCGTGAGGTTGGCCCGTATTCCCTCCGAGCGTGGAGCCAATGGTTTCGACCACAAGGGGGGAAAGCTTCGGCGCCAAAGCTAAGACTGGGAGTCTAAGGGCCAGTAGCGGTGCGGGCAGGTGCTCACGTGGTGTCGGGCTGTTTGGAAATACGGTGCTGGCGCGCGTCCCCGAACACGGAACGTACTGGACGCGGGTGGGATTCGGTGTGCAGAATCCCTGCTCCTCCACTCTTCTCTCTCGCTCTGGGAACTTTTATAAATTTAGAATTGCTCCCACTGGGTCTGGACCGCCCAGTCGCAGGACACCCCAAATAGACTTGACGCTCGAAAATTAGTTTTAATAATGTCATAATTATTAATACCCCGGGCGATTTTTACTGCTCTGCCAACTGCTATAAATCTAGGCAGTTGGACAACTGCAACAAAAAGAGGTTTAGGTAAGATGAAAAGCTCCCCTCCCCTCCCTTTTTATAACAGCCTAAAACATACGAAGTGCTAGTGGCAACCCTGGGTGTATCTGATGTGTTATCAATCGTAGGGGAAAAACATATTGTTAGAAATTGGATCTCCGGGTCCCTGTAAAATTACACTCAGCAGCCACTCAAGTTGGTTGGTCCTCGCCATCCCTCCCGCTGCGGCTGGCAGTTCTAGACCTTAGTCTTTCTAGATTGAACTGTTTCTAGTAGCCTCTTAACTTCATCCCTGTCAGCGCCTCTTAGTGCTGGCAGAATTCTTTACACACCGTTTTAATAGATGAAGGGAGAAGGACACTTCAGGGAAAACAAATGACTTATTTGAAGGTGAAAAGGGGGAGAGAAAGAGCACATAAGGGAAAACAAATGACTTTTAGGAAAGTCAAATGGGCCCTTAGGAGATCAGATGGGAGACCTGCTAGTTTTTGTGACTTTGTTTGGGTGTTACTCAGTGATAAGAGTCAGACTTCTCTGTGAGTTCCCGGAGAGAGGATTTATGACAGTTGAGTTACTTTGAGCTCTTTTGGGAGGCAGATAAGAGATTTCAGGAACTCAAGTACTTTAAGCTCAAAATAATTTTTATGCCACAGTAGTGGATTCTGGAGCCCTTCAAGAGGGTATTCAGAGTATACCTGCCACTTCCTCCCAGGTCTGAGGAACATGGTGTCAGTATAGTGGACCAGCATGATAATCTGCTCAATGATGAGAGAATTAAGCACTCTAGGCTATATTATGACGGAGAGCAAAGAAGTAATGTGCCCTTGAATGTGAATTGCTGCAGGCACCATGGGAGTGCTCCACTCCTTCCAGATGAAGATGAAAAAGAATACATTTTGCCGGATAATAACTGCCAGTCTGTGTTGATCTCTTCTAGTAAGGATTCTACCTCCAGCCCTGCAGCTGAGTTACTTCTCGCTTAAGTTCTGTTAATCCACTGTCTGTCAGGATCAATCTGGTTTTTGCAAGGACCTAACGGGTGAATTAAATGGAGATTTAATGGGGACCACCCCCCCTCATTCTTTAAACCTTTGAGAGTGGCACTTATTTCCACCATTCTGTCCAAGATGTGGTACTGCTTCTAATTTATTATCTTGGCTGGCCTTAAGGCAGTTTTAGGGAGTCTGACTTTTAGATGAAAACATGGGAGTAAATCTTTGTGACTATGGATTAGGCAATGGTTTCTTAAATATGATACTAAAAGTACAGTGATGAAAGAAAAAAATATATATTTTATCAAAACTTTTGTGCCTCAAAAGAAGTAAAACGACAAGAAAATGTGAATTATATATTTGACAAGGGACTTGGATCTGAAATATATAAAGAACTCTTACAGTAACTTAGCAACTTAATAACTTAACAATAAAAAGACAAATAACTCTGTTTAAAAATGGGCAAAGGGGGCTTCCCTGGTGGCACAATGGTTGAGAGTCCGCCTGCTGATGCAGGGGACATGGGTTCATGCCCAGGTCCGGGAAGATCCCACATGCCGCGGAGCATCTGGGCCTGTGAGCCATGGCCGCTGGGGCTGCGTGTCCGGAGCCTGTGCTCCGCAACAGGAGAGGCCACAACAGTGAAAGGCCCACGTACCGCAAAAAAAAAAAAAAAAAAAAAAAAATGGGCAAAGGATTTGAATGCACATTTTCCCAAATGGTCAGTAAACTTATGAAAAGATGCTCACCATCATTAGCCAGTCAGGTACCACTTCACACCCACTAGGATAGCTAAAATAAAAAAGACAGACAATAACAGGTGTCAGCCTGGATATGGAGAAATTGGAACCGTCTTATATTATTGTTGCTGGGAATGTAAAATGGTGCAGCCACTTTAGCTATTCCTCAAAAAGTTAGACATAGGATTACTATATGACCCAGCAATGTCATTCCTAGGTATATGCCCAAGAGAAATGAAAACTTCCACACAAAAATTTGTGTATGAATGTCCATAGCAGCATTATTCATAGTAGCTAAAAAGTAGAAATAACCTAGATGTCCATCGACTGATGGATGAGTAAAATGTGCTCTATCCATACAATGAAATATGAGTCAGCAATAAAAAATAATACCAATACATGCTGAAGACTGTACTGCCACATACACTCACTGCTATGGCCCGGGTTCAATCCCTGGTCCAGGAACTCACGTGGCACAGCCAAAAAAACCCCACAAATAAACATGGATGAATCTTGCAAATGTTAAGCTAAGTGGAAGAATCCAGTCACAAAAGAGCACATATTGTATGATTCCATTTATATGAAAAGTCCAAAATAGACAAATTCATGGACACATAAAATAGATTAGTAGTTGCCTGGGGCTACAGATTGGGTGGGAAGGTTGGGAAATGGGTTTTGGGGAACGATTTTGGGAAGCGTTTTCAGAATATTCTAAAATTAGATTGTAATGATGGTTATACAACTTTTTAAACATAGTAAAAACCACTGACAACATTGCAATTCAACTATACTTCAATTAAAAAAATTTAAAAACTGTACACTTTAAACGGGTAAATTTTATTATATGTGAAATATATCCCAATAAAGCTTAAAAAAAAAGAACTAGAAAAATTTTCATTATGGATCTTTAAACCATACCCAGGTCTTCCCTCGTGGCACAGTGGTTAAGAATCCGCCTGCCAGTGCAGGGGAGATGGTTTCGAGCCCTGGTCTGGGAAGATCCCACATGCCACGGAGCAACTAAGCCTGTGCACCATAACTATTAGGCCTGTGCTTTAGAGCCTGCGAGCCACAACTACTGAACCCACGTGCCACAGCTACTGAAGCCTGCACACCTAGAGCCCATGCTCAGCAACAAGAGAAGCCACCGCAATGAGAAGCCTGCGCACCTCAATGAAGAGTAGCCCCCACTCTCTGCAACTAGAGAAAGCCCATGCGCAATGAAGACCCAACGCAGCCAAAAATAAATAAATTAATTTTAAAAATCCACACACAACCATACCCAGATTTAGGTCATGTGCAGATTTATATAATGTACAAATTATCTGGGTCATTCTAGAACCATTCCATAAAAGTCACCAGTGATATGTATATATAAAATTATATATGTATATATAATTAAAATACATTATAATTTCAAATATGCTATTGAAATCTCATGTTTATATCATCTTTACTCAAAACTTTAGCTATTTAGGTTAGCGCAGAAATTCAAATTCTGGCTTGGAATCAAATATGCCATCTTCCAAATTCTCGATTTTGCATTCTATAATAACTATCACTACAGAGTTAAGCACAAAATTACATTCTTTAACAAATAAGATGATAAAATTTCCAATTTAATTGGTATTTTAAAATGTTCTACAATTTAAAAGTTATTTAATGCAAAATCGCCAAACAGTATAAGGGTTTTTGGTGGGGGGAAGAAGCAACACAATGCAAAAATGAGTTATTTACTAAAAAGAGGGAGGTTTACCTCCTCCCCGCACCTTTTCTAGAACCAGAGTTTTTGCTATAGGCAAGATTTAAAGACCCTAACCTCAGGACCAAGATTTTTTCCCCAAATTTTTGGCCTGTAGCCCAAAGTTAAATTTCTTTTTCCAGGTTGAAAGTCAGATGGAAAAAAAGAATTATTGATTTAAAAATCATTTAATGCAGACATTGTATCATCTGTTTTTCTGGCTAAAGAACAAACAAAACCTCATTCAATCAACTTTCTCAAAAGCAACTTCATATTTTATACTTTTCAACATACAGACTTCAGCTGTTTGTTTGGCACCTTCCCAAAGAGACAATTCTCAAGACCCTGAAATCTCTGATCATTTTAAAACTCAGCACACTTAAGATTTGTTTTTATACCATTATACACGCATCAGAATGACTAAAACTAAAAATACTGATAACACTAAAGGTATTAGAGCGAGGTCTTAGAGGAACTGAAACTCATACATTCATGATAGAAATGTAAAGTAAGTGGTAGAACCAGTTTGCAAAGAGTTTCTCTTTTTTTTTTTTTCTTTTTGAGGCCAGTCAACTGACAGCTTTATTGCATTGGGGAAGGGGATAGATCTGTCAGGAGCTCTTCGTGGGGCGGGTCCGCTTTCTCTTCACCATCACAGGCTTCGGGCTGCGCAGGATAGCGCTGGCTCTGCGGGTGACGGCCATACGCAAATCCGTATGTTCTTTCGGATCACGTGCGGGATGCTGCTGAGGGTGGCCCGGGCGTTCTTGTTGATGGTGGTCCGCACGAAGGAAGTGGCTGCCTTTCGCTGGCCGGATCCTCGCTTCATGACCACCACGACCCCTTTGCCGTCCGCCGCCGGCTCCTCGCCCACAGTCTTAAGGTGAATGAGCCCGTTGTAGCGAAAGGAGTTGCGGGCCTTCAGGTTATTGGGTTCAGTGCTGTACGTCTGCTGTTCCTCTCTATCAAGAAGCTGGAGCAGTTCCGCACGACCATCCGTTGCAGATGCGCGGACTTGACGGCAGCTTCTCTCGTGGCAGCGGCCGGATACGGAGTTTCTTTCTTATAAAACTAGATATACATCTACCCTAGGACCTAGCAAGTCCATCCATAGGTATTTGCCTAAGATGAAAACGTAAGTCCAACATGATTTGTATATCAACAGATGACTTAATCAATAAACTGAGGTATATATATTGACAACAAAAAGAAATGAATTACTGATACATTCAATGACCATTGATGAATCCCAACAATATTAAACTGAGTGAAAGAAGTCCTATCTACATGAATACATACTGCATACCTCTATGTATAGGAGGTTCTAGAACAGGTGAAGCAAATCCATGGTGGGAAAAAAAATCAAAAAAGTAATGATTACTTAGGGGAGGTTCCAGGGGAAATGAGAAGGAACGTAAGGGAATTTGGGGGAAGGTTATGGTAATTATATCTTTATAGGAATTTTGGTTCCAAGGTTTCTGCGTGTATCAAAACTCCATGACTATTCACTTAAGAATTTTGCATTTAATTGTATCTTCATTTTACATACATCAGAAGAAAGAACATACTAAATATAGAATTCTAGGTAATGATAATGAATGCTGAAGTATTTAGGGGGAGGTGTATTGTTGTCTGCAACTTACTTGGAAATTTATCCCCCCAAAATTAGCTGTGTAGACAGATGGACAGATGGGATGAAATAAGTGTAGTTAAAACATTAATGGGAAAGTTGAGTGGAAGGTATATGGATTTCATTGTAAAAATTTTTTAACTTTTTTGTATTTGATAATTTTCATAAAAACATTCTGGGGGGAGAAAAGTCCTAGAAGTTTCCAAAAAAAAAACTAGCCCATTTTTGCCTCTCTGATCTCATCTCCTGCTACCGCCCCTCTCTGTTCTAGGTGCATTTAAGTGTACCAGGTATCCCCTACCTCAGGACTTTTGCACTTGCCCTTCCTGATGCCTGCATTTCTCTTCCCTAACATATCTATCTGACTTTCTCCCTCACCTTCAGGCAGATTTATAAGATTTCTGTCCCCTGGTGTACATGCCCTGTATAATCTCCTCCCCTTGGGTGTAGATGGGACTTGTGGATACAATGGGACATCACTCCAGGGATTAGGTTACCATATATGGCAAAGGGACTTGAGGGGATTTTGCAGATGTAATTCAGACCCCTAATCAGGCAATTTTGAGTTAATTTTTTGAAAAAGATGATCTTGGATGGGCCTGACCTAATCAGGTGAGCCCTTCAAAAGAGGGCATCAGAAAGGAAGTCAAGTCAGAGAGATTCCAAGCCAGAGATGCTCCCCTGCTTTTAAGCTGTGGAGAAGGCCATATGGCAGAGAATAACAGGCAGCCTCTGGGAACTGAGGGCCTCAGTCTTACAACTGCAAGTAACTGAATTATGCCCCAAACCAGTGAGCTTGGAAGAGGCCCCTGAGGTTGAGATGAAATTGCAACCTGGCTGACACCTTGATTTCAGCATGTTGAGACCCAAAGAGAGGACCCAGTTGCATTGTAAGAGTTCTTTATATATCCTGGATACTAGACCCTTATCAAATACATGATTAACAAATACTTTCTCCCTTTTCTGTGCATTGTCTTTTTACTTTCTTGATAATGTCCTTTGAAGTACGGAAGTTTTAAACGTTAATGTCACCTGATATATCTATTTTTTCTTTGGTTGCTTGTGGTCTTGTTGCCATATCTAAGAAACTATTGCCTAACTTTTAGTCCAGTTTTTTTTGTTTGTTTGTTTTTGGTTTTGGCCATGCTGCATGGCTTGTGGAATCTTAATTCCCCAACCAGGGATCAAACCTAAGCCCTCAGCAGTGAATGCATGGAGTCCTAACTGCTGGATGGCCAGGGAATTCCCTAGTCCAATTTTTATAATTGATATCTGTGAAAGGAGTCACCTGACCACTCCACACTACCTGGAAAACACTTCTACCAGACATCCCCAAGACTTACCCCCCACTTCATTTAGGCCTTTACACAATTGTCACCTTATCAGCAAAGTCTTCTTTGATCACGTTATCTAAAGTAACAGTACCCTTTGGTCACTTACCATACTTTACACTGCTTTATTTTTCTTTAGAGGACTTCTTATATGACACACTCTCTCTCTGTCCCTCTCTGTCTCTCTTTTCTTCTCTTTTCCATTTTCATTTACTGTATACCCCTGTGCCCATATTGGAATGTATGCTGCTGGAAAGAAGGAATTTTTGTTTACTTTGTTAACTGCCAATTACTCAGTGTCCAGCATAGACTCATAATAGGTGATCAATAATAATTTGATAAGTTAATGATTCCCCCAATCCAAGTGTTATCAAACTTTTTCATCTTTGCCAATCTGAAATATGTAAAATGATATTTTAATGTCTTTTTGTTTGCATTTTCATTTCTTTGAGTAAGGTTTAGCACCTTCTCATACATTAAAAAAAATATTTCTTTCTCTGTTAGCATCATTGTTTTCAATAGATGCTATTGTAATAAATGAAATATACACATCCCTTCAAAAGGATTATAAATGTTATAGTAGTTTTTGGTCGTTCTATTCTCTATCAGGGTTTGAAATAATGCCTTTTGTTGAATGCATGAAGAATGAACAGCTAGAAGGTGAAGACAGGCCCCATGAAACTTTTTGCAGTTTAAAAGGAGTCCTCATAATTGAAGGGTATTCTGTAGGCTAAAATATGGAGAAGACATATTTAGCTGTGGCAAAATACAAATAACATAAATTTTACATATCTTGACCATTTTTAAGTGTACAGTTCAATGATATTAAGCACATTCACATTGTTGTGCAACCATCACCACCATCCATCTCCAGAACTCTTTCCTCTTGCAAAACTGAAACTTTACCCATTAAACAATAACTCTCCATTTCCCTCTCCCCCAGCCCCTGGCAACCATTCTACCTTCTTTCTCTATGAATTTCACCACTCTAGACAACTCATACAAGTGGAATCATACAGTGTTTGTCTTTTTGTGACTGGCTTATTTCACTTAGAATAAAGACTTCAAGGTTCATCCATGTTGGAGCATGTTGCAGAATTTTCTTCTCCATTGTGTGTGTGTGCGTTTCTCTGCAACCGGCCTTTTTTTTTTTTCAGTTGAAGTATAATTGACCTACAACACTATTTAGTTCCAGCTGTACAACATAGTGATCCGATATTTCTATGCATTTCAAAATGATCACCACTCTTCTGTTGCCTTTGAATGTTTCCCCATGCTTTTAGCCCACCTGCATTTCACACTCCTTAAAGGTCAGACTATTGGCTGCTTCAAGGTGTATCATGCAGTCCCTTGGAATTACATTGTGACTTATACATTCAGGTGTTGATTGTTTTTCACTCATTCATTCATTCACTACAAAATGTGACAATCATGGTTCTGCAAAAAAGGAAGGAAGATATGCTTAAGCACTTTGAAGTTTATACCTAGCTGACCTTGCCTCTTGTTGCCCAGGGCACTGGGTTTGCCTTCATCCCATATTTTTATGCATCCCAGAGAAGGAAACTAATCAAGTGCCACCAGTCCTGGACCAGATATCCAAGTAAACATCAACTACAGGTACCTATTGGGCTAAAGAATCGGAAGTCACAAAATAAAATCTCTGCTCTTTGCAGATCATGTCTGAAGTCACAGTTACCTTCTGTTGATTTGTGAAAGGAGTAGAGGACAGTCATTGGGATCTTGATTATGTTATCTAAGCTGGTTTTATAGTCACCACAGTGACTTCCCTGGGAGGAAAGCCGGTGAATCTATTACCTGGAAGGAGACTGTGTCCCAGTGCCAAGGCTTGGTCCTGGCTGTTCTAGACAATGCCGCCAAGTACGACCATGTAGACTGCACTGCACAGCTCCTGCGGACACCATTCCTAGGCTTGTGTCATATGGAGAACTGAAGATAAAGATCTCAAATGGAAGCTCCTTCTCAAACAGGAAGGGACTGGGAAAGAGAGCATTGGTGGGTATCTGTGCTGATTGAACGGTGCCAATGAACTGACCCCTCCCCGCATGACTTTGTCCTGTGGAAGAGAGTGAGGGTTAGGAATCTGGTTGGTGAGATACCAGTCTCCCTCACACAGTGAGTTGATAGTCATAGTCATAGCATCTACTCTCCTGCAGACTCTGTGCAGACACTTCATGGATAAATCTCATCCAATCCTCTCAAAAACCATTTAATGGGTGAAGAAATTGTTCATTTCCTTAGAGAGCGAAATGAAGAGGGCATTAGACTAGGAGAAAGGTGGTTCACTACTTACGCACCAGTGGACTTTGGGCAACTCACTTAGATCTTCTGGTCAATACTCAGTTCCCTGCAGCCCATGAACTGCTTGTTGCATCACATGAGGAGAGCAGTACAGGATGAAGAGCAGGTGTTTAGAAACTCTCATGCAATTTGACGTCCAGTGCATGATCAGGGAAATTGTTTCATGCTGTCCACGAGTTAGGTGTATTGAGAGCTGTATGTATAGTAGGAAAATATTACCATGTGTGATATTTTAAGGGTTAGTTGGTCAACTGTAAACCAAATGCATACAAAAATCTGAGAAAATAAAAGCATTTAGGTCTTTGTATAATTTGTTATTTTTTACTTATTAAATATAACTTTTTTGTAAAAGTATGTTTAAAATTTGTAGATATTAGCTAAATTAGGAAGGCAAATTTTCATAATAATATTTAACTATAACTTACAGTTGTCAAAACACTCTTCACTTGACTTCTTTTAATCAAGAAAAGACATACTTTTCCTAACACTCAACAGCAGCAGTAATAAAACAAATGATGACTGTGAAAGTGATTCTGAAGAAATTAAAACCAAAAGAATTTGTATTAGTTTTACTTGAAAGTATAAGTCTTCATGTGTTAAGCTCACTTTTGTGGACATAACTGATACTAAACCACTAAAACTGTGGTATGTTATCTGCAGAGATGTACTAGCAAATGAAGCTAATAAAGAAAGTCATCCATATAGATCAGTGGAACAGGATAGAGAGCCCAGAAATAAACTCACGCACTTATGGTCAATTAATCTACAACAAAGGAGGCAAGAATTTTCAATGGAGAAAAGACAGTCTCTTCAATAAGTAGTGCCGGGAAAACTGGACAGCTACATGTAAAAGAATGAAATTAGAAATTCTCCAACACTGTATACAATAATAAACTCAAAATGGATTAAAGACCTAAATGTAAGACCAGGTACTATAAAACTCCTAGAGGAAAACATAAGCAGGACACTCTTTGACATAAATCACAACAATATTCTTTTTTTGATTCATCTCCTAAAGTAAGGGAAGTAAAAGCAGAAATAAGTAGGACCTAATTTAACTTAAAAGCTTTGCACAGCAAAGGAAAACATTGACAAAATGAAAAGACAACCTACTGAATGGGAGAAAATATTTGCAAATTGTATGACCAATAAGGGATTAATATCCAACATATATAAACAGCTCATACAACACAATATCAAAATACAAATAACCTGATTAAAAACTGGGCAGAAGAACTGAATAGACATTTTTCCAAAGAGGAAATGCAAATGGCCAACAGGCACATGAAAAGATGCTCAACATTACTAATCAGGGAAATGCAAATCAAAACCACAATGAGATATCACATCACACCTGTCAGAATGGCTATCATCAAAAAGAAAACAAATAACAAATGTTGGCAAGGATGCAGAGAAAAGGGAACCCTCCAACACCGTTAGTGGGAATGTAAATTGGTGCAGCCACTGTGGAAAACAGTATGGAGGTTTCTCAAAAAACTAAAAATAGAACTACCATATGACCCAGCAATTCCATTCCTGGCTATATAGCCCCCCCAAAAAAATCACCAAAAACACTAATTCAAAAAGATTCATGCACCCCAACGTTCATAGCAGCATTATTTACAGTAGCCAAGACATAGAAGCAACCTAAGTGTCCATCAACAGATGAATGGCTAAAGATGTATTTTATATATATATATATATATATAAAAATATATATAAAATGGAGTACTACTCAGCCATAAAAAAGAATGAAATTTTACCATTTGCAGCCATGTGCATGGACTTGGAGGGCATTATGCTAAGTGAAATGTCAGACAGACAAAGACAAATTATGCATGATATGTGTGGAATCTAAAAAATACAACAAACTAGTGAATATAACAAAAAGAAGAAGACATAGATACAGAGAACAAACTAGTGGTTACCATTGGGGAAATGGGGAAGGGGCAATATAGGGGTGGGGCAGTGGGGGGTATTGGGTGTAAGATAGGCTACAAGGGTGTATCGTACAACATGGGGACTATAGCCAATATTTTGTAATAATATGAATAGAGTGTAACCTTTAAAAATTGTATAAATAAATAAATAAATAAAAAGTCATCACATTTAGGTAGCATTTACAAAGAAAACAAAAGAATAAGTTTAAAACTTAAAGAATACTTTGCAAGACTATTGAATTTTTAAAAATTGATAGAAGCAGAGGTTCAAAATTTCCCATATAAACATTGTTAATTGTGTCTAATAAAGTAGGACTTTGGGATGCTAAAATTAAAAAAAATAGTGCAAAACTGTATCAAAAATCTTGGAAATTATGGGTGAATTTGTGGCAAAGAAGGTAGGTCAAATATCATTCTTCATAGCTGGACAAATTCAGCAGCTAGCTAATGACATGGCAGATTAACTCACAAAACAAATACAGGTAGCAAAGTATTTTTATTTCTTTTCATTGCAAATTGTTGAATGCACACATACTGCTAACGTGACAATTAATTTGAAATATGTATATGCAATTTGAACATTGTAGAGATATGAGGAAGAATTTTTTTTCAGCCTCATTGATGACAACACAACTAGCTCTGAACTACATAAAACTGTGAAGGATTACACTGTTAAGGAATGTGGTTTGAGTTTAAATTTGTGTAGGAATATGCTCTAATGGTGCAGCTGCGTTGACAGAAAAACATTCTGTAGTTATTACCCAAGTTAAAGAGCTTGCATGAGCATGTAAATCAGCACATGGCTTCCCTCATCAAGAAAGCTTTGCAATGAAAAAAATTTAGTGTCTAGTTACGTAGTAAAAAAATGTGAATTATGCAAAAGCTGATGTATTAAGTTTGAGATTTTTTTCTCTTCATTATGTGATAACATGGAAGCTGATAACATGGAAACATCTATTGTTGCGTATGATATGAGGCATGAGATTCCATGCTTACTGAAGGGGAAAGTTCTATTAACAATGTCTGAATATGAAACAAACTTTCAGTGTTCCTAGCAAGTGAAAAACGCACCTACATAAGGTCCCCACCTTTTAAATATGTGGTTTGGATGACAGACTAGTTTATTTGTGTAATATTTTTGGCATTTTTTGATGATCTTACTACTTCTAAGCAACGAAAGACTGCAATATGATTTTCAATGGCAGATGGGATCGAAGAGCAAAAATAAAATTGAGAAGCTTGGAAGAGCAGAGTTTCCATAGACTGTTATAACATGCTCCATAATTTAACAGCAATTATCAGTAAAGTAGGTGATGATCTTGATATTGCACATCTGGGAGGTGTTATGGCCAAATGTCTTACAGATTTCACAGAATTGTTTAAATTTTATTTCCATCAAAAGAAGATCCACGATAGGAAATTTACAGATCCAGAAACCTTTGCTTTAATCGAAAGATAATTTGATTCAACTTTATAACCTTACAGGATAAAGTGGTGGAAATGGCAATGGATTGAGAATTGAAGATGGATTTTGAAAATCAGAATCATTTGCTTCACTTTGGGTAAAAGTGAAAGATGAAAATCTTGAGCTTCCTGGAATGGCTTTAAAATTTCTTCTTCCATTCCCATTAACAAACCTCTGTAATACTGGTTTCTCCACTAGAGCTCTTATTAAAACAAAATTTAGAAACAGTTTCAACAGACATTGTACCTTGTGAGTAGCATTATATTCCATTCTGCCTGCATTAGATAGCCTAACAAGCCATAAGCATGTGTATTTTTCCATTAAAAACACAATATTGATATAAATAATGTTCATTCGAAGTGGGGAAACATATCGTACTTATAATTTTTCTTTAGTTATGACTGAAGAATGACAAAAAAGTTATTCGCATAATAGCAATCGTCTATATTAATCGGTTATTACATGCACATTTAATGAACAACACATACAGACTTTGCAATTTTTTTACTTTTTCCTTTGTTATGTTTGTTCTGATTATGTTTATTGAAACGTAATATTGTCTGTTGAATTTGATAGTAACAATTAGGTTTTTATTTTATATGTTTGTTTTTAAACGTAATTTATCTAGTTTTTTATTTTTTAATTGACTTTTTTTTTTTTTGCGGTACGCGGGCCTCTCACTGCTGTGGCCTCTCCCGTTGCGGAGCACAGGCTCTGGACGCGCAGGCTCAGCGGCCATGGCTCACGGGCCCAGCCACCCCGCGGCATGTGGGATCTTCCCGGACCGGGGCACGAGCCCGTGTCCGCTGCATCGGTAGGCAGACTCTCAACCACTGCGCCACCAGGGAAGCCGTTGATTACAATTTTGAGTGATGTGAAGTCCAGTAAGTTAGGAAAAAAGGGCCAATTTTATTCCAGTAGGAAAGATGAACATTGTTCTGAGTTTCACTTTTTCATCTTTCCCACTAGAGGGCAGTCAAGAAGTACTTATAAGTGTTGGGCGTATCATAAAGCCAAAATTGCTCTTTAACTAAGAGATTGAAGTACGGAGAAAAAATAAAACAGAGCAAGATCAATTACCCAGCGAACGTTTATTGGTACCAATACTGTACTGTAACACACTAAGACTCGATGAAGAGCTCGAAACCCAGTGTCTATGTATTCATAGCTAAAATCCAAGATAGGTAAAAATGAGACAACACAAGGGTAAAGAAAGAGTTTTGCAAGGTGTTGTTTTATATTATGTGTATTTTAGAGTGCATGCACATGCAGGAGAGAGAGAGAGAGAGAGAGAGAGAGGTTGATTCATTCCTCAGGCCTGAAGCCTGGGTGGGCTGAAACCATCTATATTGACAGTTCCAGTTCATAAGACATGGAGGAGAAGTAGAGGGACACAGGCTGCACATCACAGGTGTTACTGAGCTGTTGCTCTGGGGGACACACACATACATACACTTACTTTTATTCTGATTGTCACTACAAATCTTAGCCCATCTCTCTATTCCAGTTTCCTAGCTGACTTCTTTAGGGAATTGCTTTCACTAATTAGTTCATTCAACATTTGCTGGGTATCACCTTGTTTCCAGCACCTTGTAAGGCTCCGGGTACAGCTGTGAATGAGCTTCTACTCTCAAGGTGTTTAGAGAATATAGCTTTTTATGTTTGGGGCCTTGAAGGTCCTGGCAACTGTTTTTATTTCAAGTCAGCATCTCCTTCAATCGGTGACAAGTGGGCCACTTGGAGCTGCTGTCTCTCAAGTGTTCTCTTGCAAAGGTGGGAACACAAGAAAGAAAAAGAGAGAATAACTGTAGGACCATAGTGTGATCCAGAGTTGCCTTGATAACAAGATTAGAGAAAACAGCCAAGCCTTTGAGGTGCCAGGGCTGGACTCAGCCTTGGCCAACTGTCCATGGAAGCATGTCACCTTTTGACTTTAACAGAACTTCACTGAAGTGAGTCTTTGAAATCCAAAGGAAGAGGGGCCCACGCATTGAGGAACTCATGCCACACATACTCCAGCCTTGTTCCGATTCGTGTAGGAACACACGATGTTCTCACTTTAAAGACTGTCTGGGACTGCTGGAGGCAGTATAGTGGATGGGTAAGAGTTTGACTTAAGAATCAGACAAGCTGCAGTTAGAACTCAGGTTGGACCTCGTGGTAGCTGTGTAACTTCAGACATTATGTCTGAGCCCTGGTTTCCCCACTTGAAAGTGGAAATAATAATAAGAGTAGCACCTCAGAGGGTGTCGTGAGGATGGAATCACATAAGTGAAGTTCTTAGCACACTGCCTGGCATAGGATAAGCACACAGTGAGTGCTGGCTTTAAAAAATAAGCTGAGCTGGAACTCAGAGATCATCTCATCCAACTCCATTCTACAGATGAGAGAACTGAGGCCCAGCAGCCTAGTGATAGCAGAAAGATCATGAATTTTGGAGTTAAACAGACCTGGTTTTGAATCCCGGCTCTACCAATGGACTTGAGGAAGGTCACTTAATTTCTGTAAGCTTCAGTTTCCTCATCTGTGAAATGGGACAATAAGGTAACTCTGAGGACTAAATGGTATATATTATGTAAAGCACCTGGCACAAGGGCCTGGCACATAATAGTTGCCCAATAAAATGTTCCTTTGCTTCCTTCCTGCTCTTCCGTTGTCCAGAGTCATACTAGGTCCTAACTTTAAAAATGTAGGCCTCAGGGAGTTCATGCTGACCTTCCTGATGCAAATATGGAAGTCAAGCTGGTCTCAAGTCAAATCCAGTTGCTGACCTTGGGCAAGTGACTTATCCTCTTTCTGTTGCATTTAACTTGTCTGTAAAATGACGTTAATAACACTACCTACCACCCAAAGCTGGTGTGAGGATCATGCTCTCTTTTGAAGTGTCCCATAAATGTTTATTTTCATGTCCTTCAAACATGGCTCTGAACTGTAGGAGACTCTCAGGTAGATAAGTAGTCACGCCCATGTTCATTCATTCAATCAATCGTTTTTGTTGTTGTTGTTCTTTTGTGTGCCAGGGTGTTATCAGAGCTGGGAGTCACAGAATTAGACAAGGCTCCTCCTCTTGAGTTGCTCACAGTGTAGAGGACTTAAACAATGGCTACATAACTGTGGGTCAAGGGCTTTGAGAGGCTCGGTCATCAGCAGTTAAGAGTACAGAATCTGGGGCTTCCCTGGTGGCACAGTGGTTGAGAGTCCGCCTGCCGATGCAGGGGACACGGGTTCGGGCCCCGGTCTGTGAGGATCCCACATGCCGCGGAGCGCCTGGGCCCGTGAGCCATGGCCGCTGAGCCTGCGTGTCCGGAGCCTGCACGTCCGGAGCCTGTGCTCCGCAACGGGAGAGGCCACAACAGTGAGAGGCCCACGTACCGCAAAAAAAAAAAAAAAAAGAGTACAGAATCTACAGTCAGACAGCCGAGGTTTGACCTCAGCCTGCCACTCTGTGATCTTGTGCAAGTTACTTAACCTCTCTGTGCCTCTATAAAATAGGGATTACCACTGCACTTCGTTCATGGTGTTGCTATGAAGGTTAAATGGTTTCATAGCTGCAAAGTGCTTAGAACAGAGCCTGGAACATAGTAAACACACTCTGTGGGCTTTTTCAATCAATAGGAGCATAAGCAAAAATGACATCAGTAGAACTTAGGGGAGAGGGTGGAGTCCTAGAGGAAGAAATAGGGAAACCCAGGAGAAATTCAGTGCAGTTTCTATACCTCAGCCACCCTACATTTCACATTTCAAAATATTCCCAGCAGCCAAACCTGGAAGGAATCTGGAGAGCTTTTCATCAAAGACTCACAGTTTGCAGATGAGAAAACTCAGGCCAGAGAGAGAAAATGGCTTGCCCAGGTGAGGTAGACAGAATAATGACCCCCAAATACGTCCAAGTCCTGATCCCAGAACCTATGATTATATAGCCTTACGTGGCAAAAGGAACTTTGCTGATGTGATTAAATTAAGGATTTTGAGTTGGGAGATTATCCCGGTGGGTGGGTCCAGGGTAATCTCAAGAGAGTCCCTAAGGGAAACAAGGAGGCAGTCAGAGGGGCAGACGTGGCATCAGAAGCAGTGGTTGGATTGATGTGGGCCAACAAGCCAAGGACAGTGTGTGAAATGGGACCTCTGCTTCCCCCATGCCCCTTCCCCATGGAGGCCCTTCCATTGATCTGAGCCTTTACTTCCTGTTATTTGTCCCAGGAACCAAATTTGCTACTTTCAGCTCTGATAAAATGCCTGCCTCCCCAACTCCTGGCTTTAGAGAGAAAGCCAGAGCCTCACTCTCAGAAGTGTCCACAGAAAATGAGTGATATTAGCTATCTGTGGAAAACTTTTAAGGAAATAACTCACCCTAGATGAGATTTGTGAACAAGGCTGATGAGATTTGGGAAACGTAGTCAATAGCAAATAAGCAGTCATCTAACTAATCATCAGCGGTCCTCTGTGAAGCAAGGCTTGGTGGCTGTGATGGAAAACTGGCAGGAGACGATAGTCAGAGTTTGTGTCTCCAGAACTAGACAAGGTAGAAGAGGCCTTGTGAGGCTGGGAGACCAAATTTATGTATTTGGACAGAAAAATCCTTAGAACGGAGAAGAGAAAGTGATCAGGCTACCGTTGCTGGAGAGAAAAGAAGGGCTGTCGACAATCAAGATAGGGGACACTGCTGGACTTGATAGGTGGGAACACAAACTGACATGAAGTTTTTGGAAGCCTGTTTGTAAGTATGGACCAACAATTCTCCTTTAGGAAATTCATCATAGGGGAGTAATAAAGATGTTCAACTGCTAACATGTTCATTTCGGCATTGTTTATAATGGTGAAAATACTCAACAATATGGGATTGGTTGAATAAATGATGATATGACTATCTGGTAGGACACTATGCCAGACATTGTTTTTTAAATGATG
The DNA here is from genome assembly GCF_964270905.1 of Leucopleurus acutus. NCBI lineage: Eukaryota > Metazoa > Chordata > Mammalia > Artiodactyla > Delphinidae > Leucopleurus > Leucopleurus acutus. Next base: position 19,432,058 of record NC_139156.1, read on the forward strand.
CTGTAGAAGACCAGTTAAAGACATGAGATGATGTTAATACACACTTATAGGTGAAAAGAGCAGGTTGGAAGATGGAGTGGGCATAGGATCTCATCTTTGTTTTAAAAAAATTATAATACACAAAAAGCCTGGAAGGACAAATACTAAAATACTACCAACAGTTCCCTCTCGATGATGGAGAGGTTTTGATTTTTTCCTTTTGGCTTGTTGCATATTTTCCATATTCATTAGCATGTGCTACCTTTGCAAATGAAAGTTATCTATAAAAAATAATTAAAAGAAAGTGACCACTGGGTGATATCTAGTTTGTACCTGGATCTTCCTGTATGTTATCTCATTTACACTTTAAAGCAGTATGAGTTAGGTGTTATTGTGCCCATTTTACTTACAGAAAAACTGACACAGAGACTTTAAGTAACTTGCTCAAGATCATACAGTTCATAAGTGCTGGACCTATGATTTCAAACCAATTGCTTCAGACTCTAAGGCCACCTTCTTTCTACGACATCACTTGCTTCCTTGTAAAGAGTTGCCAGGTCCTTCTGTGCTCTTTCTATGTTCTGAGCAACCTTCTGCTTCTATAGTAGCCTCGGCTTGCCTTATCCTGTAGCAAAGAACAATACTGCTGCTGCTGGACTCAGGAATGGCCTGATAAACTAATACATTAGTTTCCTATTTCATTATTCCCACTCTTGTTATTACTTAGAATAAATTGGTCCCTCCAGAGCTTATTAGGGCTGGGGGAACAGGTGGGTCAAGTCCCAGGGTCCACGCTGGCAGGCTCTGGCTACCCTGGCTGGTTTCCTGCCCAATCTCCTTCAGTCTAATTCCCAGGGGGTCATTTGAAATAAGCTGTGACTTCTGTAGAGACTAGAAGCTGGGTGATTCCCCAGCGTATGTTAACCCAAGGGCATTGAGATAAATGCTCGGTTTCCGTCATGTGAGTTGACCAAGGAGAGAGATGTGCCTAAATTGATTCCGTATGCACACCACGTGCTTGGCAGGAAGAAGTCACTTGGTCGATATAGAATGTATCCATGGCCACAGGAAACCACTGAGGTCACTCTCCGTGCCAGCAGCTGCCTTTCCTCTCCCCTTGGGTCAAACATTGCCCAAGTGGCCGAGAACTGATCAAGCGGTTAGTATTTTCTGGAAACCTGCACTGTGTCCTATTATCTGAAATGACTAAAGGGAAGGTTGCAGGAACAAACAACAATTGAGCACCTGCCTGCCATCAGCGTTCTCCTCTTTCCAATATTCATTCATTCGACAAATATACAACTTGTTGAAGTGTACCGTGAACTAGACCTTGCACTGGATGCCAGAGAGAATAAACAGGTAAAAAGGATGCCATGTAAGGAGCGTCTTACTTAAAGCATAGGATTAAAAATTTTTTTTTTGTTTTAAAATTATTGTTCAGTAAAGTTGATTCTGCTGATATACAGTTCTATGCATTTTATTTCTTTTATTTTTTATAAATTTATTTATTGATTGATTTATGGCTGTGTTGGGTCTTCGTTGCTGCACGCGGGCTTTCCCTAGTTGCAGTGAGCTGGGGCTCCTCTGTTGCGGTGCGCAAGCTTCTCATCGCGGTGGCTTCTCTTGTTGCGGAACACAGGCTCTAGGCGCACAGGCTTCAGTAGTTGTGGCACGCGGGCTCAGAAGTTGTGGCTTGATGGCTCTAGAGCACAGGCTCAGTAGTTGTGGCTCACAGGCTTAGTTGCTCCGCGGCATGTGGGATCTTCCCAAACCAAGGCTCGAACCCGTGTCCTCTTCATTGGCAGGCGGATTCTTAACCACTGCGCCACCAGGGAAGTCCAGTTCTATGCATTTTAAACATGTATAGATTCACCCTGTTAGCATCACAATCAGAGCACAGAACAGAGTATAGGAATTTTAATTTCCAGTTGGCTGTTGTAGAATTCAGTCCCAGAGAGTTTGAGCAATTCTCCAAGGTCAAGGTGTCCAGTGTTTACACAGATGACGGGAGGAAATGCGGGTTTCACCTTGGAGTCAGCAGGAGGTCAAGGAAGGGCTCTGTGGCCCAGCATTGGTCCTTGAAGTGGAAATCCCCTCTTTTTCATGGATGGTTGCAAACTTCTTGGTGTCAATGAAATCTACTCTGTAGCTTGTCTGGAATAACTGATTTAACAAAGAAGTATTTTGACTCACTTTCTTTAAAAACAACATGACTGCAAGGTAATCTTTTGCCAGTAACTCTTGGTCATCTTGGTGACTCTCATTTGAGGTACCTTATTCTGACTCCTCTCTTGGGGAAAGTGTGCTTGCTGCCCTCACCACAAGCCCGCCTTTAACCCGATGTGTTTAATGAGCTCTATCCTGGACAATATACACTGCAGTGTGGTGAAAACTGTAAACTGAAAGTCAATAAAGTTGAGTAAAAGTTGAGAGCCCCTTCTAGGGAGTGTCACGCACTTGCAAAATCCAGTACTTCCGTTCTATTTTTAAATCACCTGCTGTCGTTGCTGAAAGCACTTTGGAAAATTTTTAAGCCAGCATTTTTATGTTAGTTTATGTAAGTAATAAATGCACATGATAAAAATGACACTAAGTGACTGAGAGTCTCCCTCCTACCCCCAGACCTCGTCCCTTGGTCTCCCCTTCCAGGGGCAAATGCCATGGCCAGTTTACTGTGTATCCTTTCGGAAAGTCACTAAACAATCAGAAAGCATTCTATTTATTGTCTATAGAATGTGCATTTATGTACTGCCTAAAAGAAATATGCCACCCCACTTCTCCTGACTCTATTTGTTCAATTAATTTAACTGGGGGCTGGTACCAGGTATACAAGGACCAATAAGGCAGCTGTGACTTTCAAGGAGCTCTTGTCAAGCAGAGGAGCTGGGGGCAGCATTTGTGTAAACAGGACTAAACACAGACTGCTTGGGTTAGTGGCCCAGATGCCCCTTAGTCCCACCCGTTTGGTCCTGGCCCATCCACCATCTTGTGGCAGTGGCTGGTTTTCCAGATGTACCTGCAGGGCTGGTCCCAAAGCCTCCAAGGTGGGGCTAAGCTTGCCTTCCCTGGGGGAAGGGAAATTCTTCTCCTCAAAATCCCCAACAGGACCCCAGAGGCCATCCCCACAGCTGGTGACCCCTAGCCTGGAGCGGGCCTGAGGAACGCTTACTTTCCGAAGTGCTTGGAATTCCCACCCCTGCATCACCAGACTGGAAGGGACTTGAGAGGATGAGCCACCCCCTTTCCTGACTCCCGTTCCCACACAACACATCCCCATCCTGGGGACTTCTGACCTCGTGGGGGTGGGAACACACCAAGGACCAGGCACTCCTTCCCTGGGCAGCCCACTCAGTGGTCACACAACACAAGTGGTGAGAAAGATCTTCCCTATATTAGACAACACATGTGGCCCAGTGACACCCATCCAACAGGCAGACCAAACCGGGCTGACAGGATCAGAAAGTGGAGGCATCTGAAAGCATAAACAAATTTTCAAGGGACATTGATATTTGATACTATTTAAAAAAAGAAAACAAAAGACACGAAAACACTAAAGCGGTCATTATGAGAAAAATCAGAACCTTATTGGACTTCCTTATACTTGTCTTTAGGAATTAGATTGCTTAATTTTATATTACCTCTGGGAGGAGGGTGGGCAAGAAATATGATCATTAGAGGCTTAAGACTTCGAAAGATCTTAAACAATATTCCTGGATTCTGCTCTCGGCATTTACCCGGAGGAAGTGTCCCCCACCAGACAGCCTTTCAAATATCTGGTGACTTCTTCCGCTCTCACACTCAACGTTCCTTGCAGTTTGTCAACCTCCAGGAAGCCCTTTCTGTGCGACTGGGAGAGGATTGGGGTTTCCCCCAGCACATACAACCTCGTTTGTGTTTGTCTTTCCACTCAGAGTCCTGACCCCTGTGCTTGGAGACGACAATATCCCCTGAGTGGGTGCCCAGGAGGCACCCATAGGGTCAGTGACTACTCCTTACTTCATGGCTAAGGCTTGAACATCCGCCTACCTGTCCCCGTCAGCCTTACATCACAGGTCTGGAGGGATGGGGTCCTCGTTCTTTACCCTCCTTACCCAGCCCCAGGACAACCAGGGTCTCCCGCCAGGCTTTCCATAGCAGGGTTGTGGAATAGGGCTGAAGTCGAGAGCTGGTGCCTCTCAACCTGGTAGGATAAAGGCACAGGAAGGGGTGACTAAGCCTCCCTGGCAGCTGGGGGTCATACGTATCATGGCTCTTATTACTAAACAGGGCTCTGGAGCACAGGGGACCCTGAACGAAACAGGAAGTGGTCACTGTGATTCAACCACAGAACTTTTTCCTGTCATCTGGTGGGAGTGACACAGCTTTTGGGGAAAGTCAGTGCTGAGGTGGGAGCGTGGGTGGGTGGGTGGGTGGCTGGATGTTCAAGTTATGGGCCGGTGCTGCCGCAGAAACTGGGCAGTGAGGCCGGGAAGGAGGGCAGACTCCTTCCTGTAGCATCGGTGTCTCCAGGGAGTCACAGCCAGCACCAGTCCCAGCTATGTGGGAAAATGTTTCTCCGTAGAGGGGACAGCCCCCAGGAGGCAGCATCTCTCTGCTTTCCTGCAGTCAGAGACCCTATTTACTAAAGCTACCATTTGTACAGGTTACTTTACTTCTCTGAGCCTCTATTTCCTTATCAATATAATGGGAATAATAATGGAGTCCACTAACAGCTTTGTTGTGAAAATCAAATGAGATGTTATGTTTATCACTTAGAAAAGTGCTTGGTATATGGTAGGTGGTAATAAACAATAGCTGTTATTATTTAGGATTTATTATAATCAGGGACTCTCAGAGGTGGAAATCTTAACCTGAATAATCCATTTTAAAGAAAAGAAATCTGAGGTGTCAAGAGGGCCAGTGATGTACCCAAAGTCTCACATTGCTAACCAGAGGCACAGGTGTGCCTAGAACCGAGGTCTCCTGCTTCGCAGCCCCTTTCCCTCGTTCTCTCCCCACCCCCGTTCATCATCCACCACTAACTGGGTTCTTGTTACATGCCAACCATTTAATGTATATGATATCAGTTAATCCTCAGAGAAGGTAGGCAAAATTGTTCCATCTTTCAGATGCCATGTCATTCAGCATGCTTTCAGCCATCTTCTCATCAATTCCTTTAAAACTCTCTGCCCAGCCACCCCCTCCAGGAAGTCCTCTGGCATTAAACCTTCCCCAGGATTCTAGTCCCTCCCAAACACCCTGCCCTCTCAGCTATTAGCTGACAGCCTGATCTAGCAGATACATCTTGCAACCATCAATAATCAACATAAACATGAGGAAGGACAAACATATGAAGGACAACATCCTTCAAACATGGATCTTTCAAATCATAACTTTAAAAATTGTTTAAAATACTTTTATAATAAACATAAAGTAACAGCCATCATTTTTTGAGTATTTATTTTATGCCAGGCTCTCTTCTGATTCACATGGAATATCTTTAAATATGCATTTCTAATATTCTCAGCAAGTGAGGAGAATTCCATGGCGGCTCCCATTCTTCCAAGGTGTTCCCTGGCTTCTAGCAGCTCACTTGAGGCAGTAGCAGCTTGTGGGCATCTTCTGCCCTTAGGAGAGGTCCAGGCACAGATGAGGCCACAGAGCCCCAGGATGGCAGACAAGGACTAGAGGGGGGCAAATACCCCAGGTACATCTAGGGACAGCCAGCCAAACATATTCATTGTGGTGTGAACGTATTTCTGAGGGAAGATCTGCCCCCTCTGGTTTGTGTCTTATTCTCCTGTTTTAGTGTCAGCCTGTGATGTAAGGTCCAAAATCCTTAGAGGACGTTCTCAGCCTGGTGGGCCCTGCGTTACTCTGTCCTCTCCTTAATCTCTGAGACCTGCTTACCTACCACTCCTTCCCCTGCCTCGTGACCTTGTCTCTACTACACCAAAGAACTTTGCTGTCATTCCCCCTAATAACCCCAGCTGGAGTACAGCTAGACTTCTGCACATTTCCTTCCCTGCCCCGGCACTCCTCCTCACCTCTTGCTTGCTTCCTGAGGACATTCATGCAGAAGTAAATAAATACTCTGTTTGGGCTTCTCTGCCCTGATGAAACTGGTGGGCTCCTCAAAACAGGGACTGGGATTTAATCTTAACAAAACTTTATTTACAAAAATAGGCTGAAGGCCTATGGGCCTTAGTTTGCCATGTGATTTTTAAAAAATATTGCATTAAAATATTATTTTTTGGCACTCCACCCCTCCCTTAGGTTTTTGTACTCAAAGCAAGTACTCAACTCTTCTCACACTATTCCCCGTCCTGTTTGTATCCTCAGCCCAGCACAGTACCTGGAGGTGTGTCAGCTCAGTTCTCACAGTTGGATGAATGAATGGATGAATGGATGAATGAAGTGGAAAGGACACCAGAGTGGGGATCGAGAACTCTGAGGTCCAGGCTCTGCCACTAATTATGGGACCCAGGCATATTTGTTAATGCTGCAGACCTCAGTTTTCTCATCTGTAAAATGCACAGACTGTGTTAGGATTCTTTCTGCAAACACTCAACAAACATTCATAGATAAAGTTATGGCTCAGACATAAAAAGAAAGACATGACCGAGTTCGTTGCCCTGGAGGTCCTCACAGTTGAATGAATTTAGTAAATCTCTGAGCCCTAGGTTTTTCCTCTGGAAAATGGGATGATGTTTGCCTAGGGCTGTCGGTGAGGCTCAAACGAGAGAAGGCAGGCATTCTGCACTATATTACTCCAAGTCCTCTCAAATCTTGAGCCCCAGGACTTGTTTAATGCTTTTCTATAAACCAGTCAACAAAAATACTAACATCACACCCTTGTACTGGCTATGGGGAGCAGCTGAGTGCCAGGATTTCAACTCTGTCTGGGTACTTACTGTGTGTCCTTGGGCAAGTTACTGAACTCCTCAGGACCTCCATTTGCTCATCTAATGAATGGGAATGACAGTTAAGTGTTCTCCCACCTCACAGCATTGTTGCCAAGGTGACTGGAAATTGCCATTGCAAGTGTATTGAAAACTGAAAACACCATATTTGGGAAGTCATCAGAGGACTCCTCCTGGCACAGTGAAGTTTTATGTCCGTCCCTCCCCCATCACACCTGCTCTCAGAAAAGGAACAGAAACTACTGCTTACTGACATGGAAAGTGATCCCCTCCAGGGGAAGCTTAACTTTTACTGGGCATCAAAGCCTTACAGAAGTGAAGTGGAATTTCAGGTGTTGGGGAGTTGGGGGGTCAGAAAGCCTTTCTGAGCCACTGAAATCGCACGCAATTAACAATGTCGTGGACAGCGCTTCCGAAAGCTCCTGACACTCTCATTTGGTCATTTCTTATCGAAACTTCAAGTAGACCAACACACTTCTGCTTGGGCCTCAGTTTCCAACTGCATGAAAGGAGAGAGTTGGGCAAGGACAGCTCTGAGCCCCCTGCTTCTTTTAGGTTTTAATGGTGTTTCAGAAGGCCGGGAGGTGTGGTTGGGAGGGGAAAGGACGATTTCATTTCCCTTTGCCCTCCTCAGTTACCCTTTCCGGTCACTTCATTCCCACACCGGTGACCAGGGCATTGCCAGGGCGTATTTGCGCCCAGGTAGGCTGGGGCGCATCCTCTGCCTGCCCGCGGCACCCTTGGATTCCCTGCCGGCTGGGCGCGGGTGCCCATTGCGCAAGCGCTTCCGGGGAATGTGGCCGGGGCAGTTCCCACGGAGCTCCCAGCTCAGGGTGGGACCCTCTCCTCGGCCAGGCAATCAGAATCACACTCTGCAAAATACTAATTATTGTTGTTTCCAAAGCTCCACCGCTGGCCGTTGCCGGGCCCTGCCCAGGAAGTCCAAATAATCAGCACCTATGGCATTTTAGTCACCCCTGGTGGGGAGCCGGGTCACGTGATCCCTGGGTGCTCCGTAGGCAGGAGCCACTTCCTGGAGCTCAGCCTGGGACCGGCAGGTGCCAGGAGGCTGGAAGGGGCTGGGGCCGAGTCGGGGTGTGTGTTCGTGGGGGATGTAAGGTGAAGAAGGGAAGAATATGAAACTCTCCAGGAAGAAGGAAGAAACACTGTCTAAGTGAATTTATACACGATTCTCTTCATTTTCCGGAAGAGGTTGAGAGATGTAAGAAAATCACCCCAAGTCCCAAGCTGCCAAAAGGAAGAGCCAGGGCACTTCCTACTACACTAAAGGCAGGTAATTTCACAGGCAGGATAAACCATCCCAGTCTAAACAGTGGTTGAGCATATTGGGAACGTGAGAAAGCAGTGGGCAGGCCTGCCCTGTCCAGGTGACTATGGGGCTGTGGCACTCATACTCTTGGTGGCAGTGAAAATGCCCTGTCAAAATTCAATGAAGGGGACTTCCCTGCTGGCGCAGTGGTTGGGAGTCCACCTACCAATGCAGGGGACAAGGGTTCGAGCCCTGGTCCGGGAAGTTTCCACATGCCATGGAACAGTTAAGCTCTTGAGCCACAACTACTGAGCCCGTGTGACACAACTAGTGAAGCCCGTGCACCTAGACCCCGTGCTCCGCAACAAGAGGAGCCACCGCAATGAGAAGCCCATGCACCACAAGGAAGAGTAGCCCCCACTCACCGCAACTAGAGAAAGCCCGCGCAGAGCAATGAAGACCCAACACAGCCAAAAAGAAAAAAAAAAAAAAATTCAATGATATGGTACGCATCCAGTAGGGTCCTGTCCCCTGACCTGCATCAGATTTGTAGGAATTTTAGGAAACAGTCTCTTGAAAGTTTCTTGAACAAATGCTTAATTGATGTCAATTAAGCATCAGTTGGTATTCCAAAGAAGCATTCCAGAATCAGAAACAGTTTTTGAAAAAACACTCATAATTTGTAAATGCATACCACCCCTCTTTGCCGCCACACCTCCAAACAGTGGAAACAATACTTGGGGAATGAGTCTATCCACTCCACCGGATATTTTGCAGCTCCTAAGAATGATGATTACAAAGAGTCTTTAATAACATGAGGAAGTGCAGAGGCTATAAGGTAGGATACACAACTGTACACACAGGATGATCACAGCTGTTTGAAAGAAAAAAAGAAAGAACGAAAGAACCCAAACCAATCCATAGAAAACAGGTTGGCAGGAAACAGCAAAATGTTGACAGTGGTTTTCTGTGGGTGGTAGGAGATTTCGTTTTCTTCTTTCAACTTTTCAGTATTTTTTAACTTTTCTATCTATGGCATATATTACTTTATAGTGAAAACTAGCCATGTTTTTTACTTTAAAAGAGAGAAAGTGGATTATAAGAGTAATAATAATAATACTAATAATTACAACAACAATAATAGTAAACTAACATCTACTGAGCATTTACTGGGTATCTGGCACTGTGCTAGGCACTTTACTTCTTTAAAAGAAAAAAAATCCTCATGGCAATCCTGTGAGGTGGACATTATAAATGTCTCTATCTTATATTTTATTTTTATTTTTTTGGTCATGCGGCTTGCGGGATCCTAGCTCCCCAACCAGGGATTGAATCCGTGTCCCACCCACAATGGAAGCGCTGAGTCCCAACCACTGGACCACTAGGGAATTCCCTTAATGTCTCTATTTTACAAAACTCTGAGATGTTAGGCATTTCCGGGACATTGAGTTTTTCGGTATCCAGGCTCCAAAGCCCCCTGACGTATGCAGGACTTACCCTTGTGTGTTGGCTTGGAGGAAGGAAGCACCCTACCTCCTACCACTGAGGTCCAAGGGCAAATCCTCCCCCTTCCAGCTTCCTGGCAATGCGTGTGGGCACATGACCTGAGGCTTGGGCCCTGAGCCCTTGAGTGCTGGAGAGTTAGAACTCTGTTCGCTGTGGTACCTGGCTGCCGTGACATCGGCATCCTCAGTAGATGCTTCCCGGCCAAAGGGTGGTTTTGTGCCTTCTGCTGCTCTGGACCTTGAGCACTGCCTTAATTTCTGCTCCTTTCCCAAGACTACCCCTGTTGAATCCCTGCCAGTTCTACTGCATTGGATTCCCTTTTTTTTTTTTTTTTTTTTTAAGATCGTCCAGGTCCATCTCTGTGGCTTGTTACTAAGAGTTCTGACTGATACTGGTGATTTTCCAGCAGTCTCAGAGCAAATGGTGGAAACAGGACTGTAACCCAGATCTGTCCACCCAGAGCCCAAGCATTTAACTAATCCTTTTGTGTTGTCCACTCTTCCCCAGAGTATGATAAACATTTCCTGAACTCCTAGAAAACAAACCGGAAACATCAGCTTGAAATTTTTCTCAGAAATTGGCGGCCCACCACCCACTCGACTGCCGTGGGAGCCTGGCAACCCAATCGGTGAAGGGCAGGAAGCCAGAGACAAAAGCCAGGTCAGGGTGGAGCCAACTCCTGCCTCCAGTGACTGGGGCGCATGGGGTTGGGGAGGAGAGGAAGCAGAGGCGTCTCAGGCCTCACTGGCACTTCCTGGCTGGTGCCAGAGGACTGACTCAGTGTACAGTGTCCTCATCCTGGAGGCCTTCCTTGACCTTTGGAGAATGGGAGAGGAACCCCTAGTTTGACCCTTATGGCACCTTGCATCTTCCTCTCCCACACCAGGTTGATGACTTATTTACACGTCTACCCCCATGCAACTGTGACCTTCTAGAGAGCAAGGACAGGGTCTTTCCCACCCTGAATTCCTCTTGCCTGGCACATCAATGTTATTGGAATGAATGAGAGAATAAGTGAACGAAGGGCTCTCCCCACCCCTATGCTAAGCAATGGGAAATCTTAAACCCTGGGACTTTTCCAAGTCATCTTGGTGAAAGAGAACAGCCATGGGCTTTGGAGTTGACAAATCTTGTTTTAAAACCTGACTCTTGGGCTTCCCTGGTGGCGCAGTGGTTGAGAGTCCGCCTGCCAATTTAGGAGACACGGGTTCGTGCCCTGGTATGGGAAGATCCCACATGCCGCGGAGCGGCTGGGCCCGTGAGCCATGGCCGCTGAGCCTGCGCAGTCCGGAGCATGTGCTCCGCAACGGGAGAGGCCACAGCAGTGAAAGGCCCGCGTACCGCAAAAAAACAAACAAAAAACCTGACTCTCTTACCTATAAGCAGATTCTTCCTTAACCTTTCTGGGCCTCAGTTGCCTCATCTGCAGGGTGGGAACAGGGCCTAAATTCTCACATTGAATGATTGGGCAGATAGGAAAAGTGGTTGGCACACATTAGGTCCTCAGTCTCAGCTAGCTCGCTTCCTCCTCCCAACACTTCATTCTGGCTTGCTTCCTTCTCCCTGCCCCTCACTTGAGTAAATGCCCAACGATAGGCAAAAGGTTAAATAAACTATGGCATACCAAAAATATAAAATGTTAGGCAGTCGATAAAAACGTTGTTTAACCAATAATTTTTAACGGAATAGAAAATGCTCATGTATTCATGTGAAGTGAAGATAAGGCTAAATTATTGAATACTGTATGACCTCAGCCATGTAAAATGAGTGTGCATATACACGCTGGGACGTGCAATAGGCAATTTCTGGAAGGATACTCAAGAAACTCTTAACAGTAGTTTCCTCTTGGGTAGGAATAGAAAGTTAGGATAGACTTCAACTTTTCACTTTATAACCTTCTGTCTTATTTTTAATATATAAAATAATATATATGCAATATATAATTTTATGTGTATATATTTGCCATGATTATATATTAATTTTTAGATAAAAGCCAAAAAACCTAGAAAGAATAGAAAGGAAGTGTAACAAGATTTCAGCAGTGGTTATTTGGGGAGTTGTGGAATTACTAAAATAATTCTCCCTTTTATATTTTTCTATATTTTCCAAGTGTTCTTTGATGAGCATACAGTTCCTCTATAATCAGAGTTAAGGCAAACATCAATTGGAGTAGCTCCCCCGGGGTAGGGGGAAGAGGGAGGACGAGCAGGTGACTGTATCCAAAGGGCCAAGGGAGCGTGAGGTGTATCTGGGCAGAGGTAGTTGCATTTTTGGAGCCATGTGGTTCCTGCTGAGTCAGCTAACTAGTTGTTTGGCCCCAGCTTGCTGGTGGAGGCAGGAAATCCTCCCACTCCGGCCCTGGTTTACACTTAGTCATCCTCTGGGAAAGCAGGGTAGGGGTGGGAGCAGGAGGTTAGTTGGGAGCCTCCACCTGCTCTGGGAGCCTTCTAGGCAGAGAAATCCCCCAAAGATGTCTAAGACCTAAGCATCCTATCCACCTCACAATTGCCACCTTGGGGTAGGCAGCAGCTGGGAGCGAGCAGGGAGGGCTGAGGGAGGGGTACTCGGACTATGGCCCTCTGGCCTTTGGCAGGCAGACTGCTTCCTCCTGTGGAAGCCACTGTGAATATTAATTACCATTTGTCCAGGGCTTTTAGATTCCCCAGATGAAAGACGCAGCAGAAGGAGTGTCACGATGAATATGTATTTACGGTATCGACTTTCATCCCAAACATCCATCATGACAGTCATGTGTCTCTCTCCTAACCTCCCACTGCCCTGACATCATAGCCTCAAAGCACAGAAGTTGAGCATCAGTATCAAAAGATGCTGAAGGGGAGGAGGGAAGGGCAGGGGCAGCTGATACCCCACAATCCTGCATTTCAGATGGGTAAACTGAGGTTCTCCATTCCCCCACAGGTTAAAGGGAAGAAATTATGATGAAGCCTATGAAACTGAGGAAGGAAGCCTTGGAGAGAGGGGCCATGGATTCCTCTGGACCAGAGTCCAGGATTCTGCCCCTCTTGTGGATTGAGGAATGGGAGGAATCCCAGAACTCTCTGGCTCAGAGCATGCAACGCCAAGCAGCTTCATCCCTAGATGCACAGAGTAGATGGAGTTTATTCCAACTTCTAATTCCTCTAGTAAACTGATTCACTTCCTTTTTGATTGCTTCTGAACACTTGACCACAGCTTAATTCTGTCATCTTCTGGCTCCATGAATTTTGGAGGGGGAAACTCTTTGGTTTTCTGGACTCTTCTCATTCTGTCTTTCCTTCTTTATTTTATACAAGATGATTGATCTGTAAAGCTACTTAATGTGTTTCTGGGCAGGTGTACAGAGCAAATCCAATGGAGAGAGGATCATGAAGGGGCCAGCCCCTCCCTCAAGGAGACACATCCTTATAGGAGAGTCAGTCCTTTGCTTATGAGACATTTAAACAATCTAAGAGAGCAGGCAGGCAGAGAAAAGTCCTGAGCCCTGAGAAGAGCAGGATAGTTGTGGACAAGAGAACTCAGGAGACTTTCCCAGGACCCAAGTATGGAGGTGCAAAGGGACACAGCCTAAGTGGAGACAATGAAGAGCCCACTGAGGCCAGAGTGGAAGGTTCATGTGAGGATGTGGGCAGGCAGATGGGCAGGCTGGGGGAGATTGTGAAGGTCCTTGAATGTCAAGCTAAAGAATTAGGATTTTGTCCAGAGGGCAGTGGGAACCCGCTGAATGTTTCTGAGCCAGAGAATGATACAAGGCAGAGTTTAATAAAAGGTTAAACATTTTCACCAGGAGGGGAATCTTAACATCTCTGAGTCAGCAGCCCTACCATGAAATTCACCATCTCTCTCCTCAGTCCAGCTCCTGAATTCTATTTCAGCTAATGACACACAAGCACAAATGTCACCTCCCCTGGTTGCTCTCTGACACACTACCCAGTGTTATTTTCTTCATAGCACTTATCACCCTTGGAAATGATCTTGCTTATATACTTGTTTACTTCCTTTCTCTCTGTTGTTCATGGAATGTACAAAATGGGGTAGATGGGCGATTGTTATCTGTTTTGTTTGCTGCTTCCTTTCTATCAACTATGACAGTACCAGGCTGGTGTCAGATGCTCAATGCGTATTTGTGGAATGAATGAGTAGATGGATTGACAAATACATTAATGGCACACTGTTTTCTCAGTCACCCCGTCCCCACACCCCATGGTGATTCTTGACTCAGCCTTCTTCATCCTCTACAGAATCCAGTCATTCATTCCCATGTCTATGAATATTATCTCTGCATCCCTCCCTGCCCTCCCCCTACCCCTCTGCATTTACGCCTGGACCCTCCCAGACAACTCTAAGCTTCTTCAGGACAGCGGCTCCTCCCCCTCATCTCCTCCATGGGGGTAAGCACAGGGCCTGGGCAATGACAGTTCCCACTGGTCCAGTCTTTACAGTTTTCCAAGGGTATTTCACATGATCGTGGTATACCTCGGGCAGGTTCAGACTCAAAACCTCAGCCCTCAACTCTAAACCACACACTTATTCAGTTATTCTGATTTACGCATAATTTATGATGAGTGAATGGATGAATGAACAAATGAGTGAATGAAAGCTGGAAGTGTTCAAGATCAGTTGTAGAGGGAGAAACTAAAATTGGGAAGACCTGTTGAGGAAAATGTTGGTCCCCAACATACTGACACAAAAGGAGAGAGACTGGAGGTTGGGGAAAAGGGGGATAGCCAAAAGCTGGGGCTAGAAAGGGCTGACTCCCCAGAGGTTAGATGACTTGGTCCCATGTGTCAAGAACCCCCTCCTCCATCGTCTTGTTTTTTAAAATGGAAAGACATGTAGCCAACCTGGGAGAAGACACCAGAGAAGAAGTTAAAGGAGCAGGGGATTCTGAGTCCAAAGGAGATATAACTTATTGGTTTGTGAGCTACTGTGTTTGTAAGTAATAAGTATTAAAAATATAAGCAATTCCATTGGACAAAAATTGCAAAGGACAAAAATATATAAAGAAAAAATAAACTGAAAATCACCAGTTATTTCACCATCCAGAAAAAGTCATCCTAAATTTTGATACACATCTGTTCAGACTATATAAATGTAAATATCAATATAAATATATATATTACATTTATATAAATCTATTATATATACTTATAATTTTATTATATATATTGTATATATATTTTACACATACAACTATACACACACTTTAAAAAAAAATAAAATGGGATACATACAGTTGTGTAAACCTGCTTTTTGTTCATTTAATAATATGTAGTGAACACAAAAGAAATTTTATAAGCCCAAAGGGCAGTTTGATAACCTTTGGGATAAACAGGAAACCAGAGAAGATATAAGAGCATGAAGTGAGTAGTTAAGCTCTGGGTTTTGATAAATATTATTAAAGTAAATAAAACTTAGATGTCCTGCCAGGTTAAGTAAATTATTAGCTTTCTATCAGCAAGGCCACTAAGTCGTAGACTCATAGGATGTTGTTACTTGAAGGAGCCTTTGAGTTGATCTAATTCAACCCCCTTCCCTTAGGTATTGAGAAACTCCAAGCCCTGGGACATTAACTAATGTGCCTAAAGAGACATGACTGGTGAGCCACAGAGGAGGAGTGAGAACGGAGTGCCCTGACTCCCAGTCCAGTGCTCTGGCCATTAAACCACACAGGTCAACAGTGTGCATGCTCTGGCACTGATGTGCAGAATGGGACAGGGGAGATGAGGCCCCAAACCCAGTAGTTCTCCAGGTGTATAACACCAATGGAGGTGTGTGTGTGTGTTAAGACGGCAGCAAAGTGTCCCCAGGCAGGTCAGCAGCTTTGATGAAATAAACAAATTATTTGAAAGACATAAACAACCAAAGTTCACTCAAGAAGAAATAAGTGGGGCTTCCCTGGTGGCGCAGTGGTTGAGAGTCCGCCTGCCGATGTAGGGGACACAGGTTCGTCCCCCGGTCCGGGAGGATCCCACAAGCCATGGAGCGGCTGGGCCCGTGAGCCATGGCCGCTGAGCCTGCGCGTCCGGAGCCTGTGCTCCACAACGGGAGAGGCCACAACAGTGAGAGGCCCATGTACAGCAAAAAAAAAAAAAAAAAAAAAAAAAAAAAATACAGCCGGCATACAACCTGCCCATATTAAGTGCTTTTTTAAAGGTCTTTTTAAAGGCCCTAAGCAGGCTTCCCTGGTGGCACAATGGTTAAGAATCCCCCTGCCAATGCAGGGGAAACGAGCTCAATCCCTGGTCCAGGAAGATCCCACATGCCGCAGAGCAACTAAGCCTGTGCGCCACAACTACTGAAGCCTGCGTGCCTAGAGCCCGTGCTCTGCAACAAGAGAAGCCACTGCAATGAGAAGCCCACGCACGATAATGAGTGCAATGAGAAGCACTCGCTGCAACTAGAGAAAGTCCACGTGCAGCAAGGAAGACCCAACACAGCCAAAGATAAATAAATAAATAAATCTATAAAAAAATAAATAAAGGTCCTAAGCAGTTAGATTACCAGGGGTCTGGCAGCTCTGCTTCCTGATTCTAAGTCTACTATTCTTTTCCTCGTGGGCTGGAGATAAACTGTTTTCGCCTTCCTACCTTAGAGATATATTTGAGGTTTCACTCTCTGGGAGGTTTATTCCTCTCGAGCAGCACATTTTCTCCTGGCTGCTGGAGAAGCCCAGGATGAAAAGCGTAGGAATGCTTCAAGGGTCTATTTTAAACTACCACCTAGTGGCTTCTAGGTTTCTATAAACTTTATAAGTGAATGGGGGTGGATGTGTGTGGCAGGAAGGGATCTGACCTGCTACTATAAATAAATACTACCATGATTTTAAATTTAGGTACTCTAACTGATAATATGAGGGCACTCACCGGAGGTGGGACAAGAAGGAGAGGGTTGAGTTTTCCTGTGCCCAGGCTATCTGGTCATCTCCAGGGCCTTCTTATTGAATACTCAGTCTTTGGGCATTAATTAAATTCTTTAGTGGCAAGTTAGTCCAGTGTGTGGCAGGATCTCCACCCCTTCTAGCTGAAACTGCTTCATCTACAGTCCTTGCTCAGGGATTCTGAGCTAGGCAGCTCTCTGAACTTAGAGGAACCTGATTGGTGCCAGGGTGGACGCCTGACCCAAGGTGTCCATAGGCTGACCAGTGTCCATAGGCTGACCAGTGACCAATGAGGTGATGTGCTGACATGGACTCTGACCAATATGGTAGCAGTAATTAAATCTAGGAAACCTGTTTCCTTTAGGAGTGGGGAGGGATTCAAAAGTGGGACCTGGGGTTAACAGGCTTATGAGCTTATGTGCAGAGGACAGCATGGGCTTTGAGAGAGATGGAAAGAGCAGCTTCTGGTTCTGATAGCTTTTCATTCCTATCTTGTCATTCATTCACTCCTTCACTCAACCAATACTTATTGAACACTTACTATAAATCAGGCCCTGTGCTAGATTCCTCTTGAAATTCAATATAATCTTTGCTCTCCTGCTGCTTCTAGTCTGATGACAAACATTAATAAAATAATCACAGGTAAATGAATAATTCTTAAACTTTGGTGAAACATGAAGAAAAGATATAGATAGGGAGCTATGAAAGATTGAACAGGGACGTCTGACCTAGTCTGGGAGCCTGAGAAGGCTTCCCCGGAGAGGTGAAGTTTGAGCTGAGAAGTGAAGAACAAATAGGAGTTATTTAGTTGAAGGGTGAATTTAGGGGAGAAATGTGTTCCAGGCAGAGGAGCCAGAATGTGAAAAGAGGCGGGAGGGAACATGTCTTGTTGAAAGGAGCTTGTCAAAAATCCACTGTAGCTGGAGTGGAGTGTAACTGGGCATTAAATGCCATTCATGTCTATACACAAAAGGTTGTGGTTTTTTTTTTTTTTTTTTTTTTTGCTGTACACGGGCCTCTTGCTGTTGTGGCCTGTCCCGCCACAGAGAAAGGACCATGATATTAGCCAAATGACTGAGAAAGGACCATGGCTCAATAAGAACTCACTTCTTTTTTTTCTTTTAATTTATATATATATTTTATTTTTATTTTTTACGGTATGCGGGCCTCTCACTGTCGCGGCCTCTCCCGTTGCGGAGCACAGGCTCCGGACGTGCAGGCCCAGCAGCCATGGCCCACGGGCCCAGCCGCTCCGTGGCATGTGGGATCCCCCTGGACTGGGGCACGAACCCGTGTTCCCTACACCGGCAGGCGGACTCTCAACCACTGCGCCACCAGGGAAGCCAGAACTCACTTCTTTTTGCACACTGGTCGGGGGGTGGAGGTGGGGCAAGACTAATACAGTGTTCAAGACAAGGTAGTAACCAATGCAAGAGAAGCTGAGGGATGAGCCAAGGCAGGGGTCAGACGGTTAGCACGGGGAAACACAGCCACGTCCACGGGCTGGCATATTTGGGAGCTTGGGCGTGAAGCATCCTGGGGCCAGAGGGGAGAGGATGGAGCTCGAGCCAAGAAGAGGGGAGCTGGGGAAGGGGATTATGTGGGGCTGGGGACATGGGTCCACCTTGGGAGGCCAGCTCCACTCTGGGACAGAAAGTCCAGTGGACAGTCATCAGTACTTATGAAGCTCTCTTTCCCCACTGAATCCCAGATTCTAGCAGGTGCTCAGTGTTAAATGGATGGACGGATGATGGTTATCTAGGCACAGAGTCACATCCATCACATGCAGTGTGTGAGGGTTGGGAGCATCTATGCTGTGGCTTTGAGCAATCTGTCCATCTGGTCCAGGGCTCCCCCCATAGAAAGTCACCAGCAGCGGAATATAGGGTCTCAGTGCCAGAGATTCTAAGACATGGAGCCAGGCCCTAGTCATGGGGTTTGGGTTCTGGACAGGGTTTATTCCAGAAAGAATACAAAACTTGGCAGATTTACTGAGAAGGTGAAGATTTATACAGTCCCATGGATAAATCCTTCAGAGAGAGGGAGAGTAGCAACACCGAGGATGTACTGGCTTCTCTCTACGTTCATATCACCTCATTCTATAAATGCACTGTGGTGTGTTTAATATTTATTACCCAAGTGTTGTTCTTTTTTTAAAAGTCACTGTGGAAATGGAAGTAAAGAAAAATAAAGTTGGGAAATTTTAATGGAAACCAGGTAGAGTTGATACCCAAAATATATGCCATAAGGTCCTATAAAATTGCCAGAGGTAGGCTAAAAATTTGGTTCTGAGCTGTCTCCTTGCCTGAGCAAAGAGGGAAACAGGGGTGGTCACCAACTTTATGGTGTTCAGAAGAGAAACCACCAGCGACTCAGTGAGATGCAGCCTTTCAGGGTATTGAGATCTGGGGTGCTTTCTCCCTGGGTCCTCACACAAAGGAGAGCCATGGGTACACAGGGCTCCTGCGAGCACATTGGTGTGAGTTGCTTTCACATTTCCTGCCCCTAGGTCAGGCCTAGCTCAGGAGCTAGGGTAGACCTGAGGAGCTCACCCACAGACTCTGCTGGGGAACAGAATAGAGAATTAACATTTCTATTCTCCCAGACACATCTCTGCCTGAAGCATTGCTGGAGACCAAGAGAAGTGTTCCTTCAAAACCTGGGGATGAAGGAACTGGATAACACCAGCTTTAATTCTCCACCTGGCACTGGAAGCCAATGTAAAGTTGGTCTTGGCAAAAATGGAGGTGTAATTAATAAGAAGACTATTAAGGGAGTGAGAGTTACAGAGCCATCCCCAGCTGTGGGGCTTCACTTGGCTTACCCTCCAGTGACTCACTGGCTTATGAGCAATCCTCATATGCCTGATTTAGAGGACTTACTCACCCTTCAGAGAAAGACTTTAATGCAATAAAGCAAATGTCAGCAAGTGGGATGCGGCTTAGCACATCACCCCAGCCTGCATCCAGCTTCCCCCTCCCTGGCTCTCCCTGCTTGCGGCCCCTCCAGCCACTCCTGGACAGGCCCACACAATGGGACACATTCCAAGGCAGAGCGGAGACTCAGAGATATGAAACCAGGGAGGGACCTCAGGCAGACCAAGCCCTGAAGTTTGGTCCAGCAAGATTAGAGATTAGCTCTAAAGCACTAGAGTCAGGGGCAGGGTGAGGGCTAGAACCCAGGATTTCTTCCTCCTATACAGTGCCCTTCACTCCACTTTCTTCCCCTGGAAACCCTGCTTGGATTATGCAGATGAGGGGTGCAGGCTGAAGCGAATGCAGCTTCCCCAGTCTGGGTGACATTCTTATCTGAGGACTCTCCAAGGACCAGTGGGGAAGGAAAGGTGTGTGGGGAGCAAAGTCTCAAGCAAAGTCTTTGAGGTGAGACGTTTAGAAAGAGCTGGGCTACCCTGGGCTTGGCCGCCATCTTGCTATTTGTTGACATGGTGCTTGCTGTGGGGGAGCTGGAGGCCTCTCTGGACGCCCCCCCCCCCATAATCAGGGGGTATGGATTGGAATCCCTGTGTCAGGCAAGTATGGTATCATTCCCAGCCAATTTCCCATTCCCCTTGATTAGGAAACAGGCCCCAAGAGTTAGGCTGGAGCAGAGGCATAAGCCACGGGAATACGCAAATATTTCCCCTTCCTTCCTCCACCACACAGAGGAAATTACTCAGAAGGCAAGTTGATTCAGCCTTGGATTTCAATCAACTCATTGAGGGATTTACCTAGGAACTCCTGAGGGAATTATCTGGAAGAATTAATTCCAAGGGTAAAAGAGGGAGAACAGGCATTTAAGGTAAACCTTTACCTAGTTCACTTATCTGTCCCTTGGTCGTTTTTCCAAACTTTTCTGAGAGTCTGCCACATGCCAGGCACTGGAGGGAGGGGGCTGACCACAAACTTGCCACTCAGGTTTGCTGGAATCAAGGGTCTTGAGCTCTAAGGGGCTTTTGGGATCAACTAGCTTAGTTCACTCATTTCATGGATGAAGAAGTGGAGGTTCAAGTTGAACTCTGCCTGGGGCTCACAAAGAGCCCAGGGTGGGCGGATGCTCTGACCACGTCTCCATGTGGCCTGAGCCTAAGGAGCTCTCTTGCAAGTGAGCCAAGGGAAACCTCCCAACTGGAAAGCATTATTCTGTATTGTTAAGATCACCAGCTCGTGAGCAGATGCACAGCCTCATGCCTCCAACTGCACACCCACCACCATCACCTTAGCGTTCATTCGGAAATAAAACCCAGTGAGGCAGGCTGGGCCCCGCCTCAGTGTATCCCTGCCTTACCCCAACTCACCAACATGAAGAAGCGTTTTTGTTCTTCTCACTATTTTTATTTTGCACTATAAAAAGCAACAACATCAACAACCAGTAACATACTGCTTTTCTTCACATTCATCTGGATTTTAGGAAATTATTGCCTTTTCCCCTGGAGAAATAACCTACAGACAAAAAAGAAGTAGTACCACATTGAGAAATCTGCAAATCCCAGAAGTCAACAGCTTGAAGACAACCCCAAGGGGCAGGGAAGAGAACAAGTGTCACCAGAGACCAGACAAGCACATGTAAGGACAGCAAGCTGGGCTGACAACCGTTTCAATGCCACTGACTCAGACAGTGGGTACCCTTTCTCTCCTGGCACCCAGTGCCACCACCTCAAAGGGGTGATTGTTGGTCTATGGTCTAAAGAACTCTTTTCAAATGACGCCAGAGTTGCTTTGAGGAGAGGTGCAACGAGAAAGGTTCAAGTATGAGTAAGAATCATGCCAAAGTCCAAAGTCAGGGTAAAACCCACAGTGAGGAGGAAACCAGAAGTGTTACTGTCTCACTACTTCACCCAAATGACTCCACCTGACCCAAGACAGAGTCTCAAAAACATCTGAGGGTTCAAACGAGCATATACATCATGTCCCTAAAACCCTGTAGGGTTACTTTCCTGACTAGGTGGTGATCAGCTTATGCCCTGAAGCAACACAGACAGATACGGAGACTGCCAAAGTTAAAAAAATAAGGTGGAAATTGTGCTTCCTTCAAAATGAATTGGCTTTGTTACTGCCTTTTCTCCTGGTCCAGCAACTGCTTTCTCTCATATTGCTGCAGGTATTTATTGCCTTATGCTTGAAATGAAAAGGCAAACTTTGAGGTGCAAAGACTGGGCAGTCCTGAGGGCAGGGGGTCTGGAAATACAGTAGTCAGCACGTGCTGTGCTCTCATAATGGCTTGGCCTTCCTTCAGTCCCAAGAACCTATCCCCGAGGTCAGTCTGAAGTTTGTTTGCAAACCTGGTGACCCTTCACTGGTCCCACCAGGACAGCGGGACAGAGTGAGGTCTTCAGTATTGCACACGTATGAAATGTCCATGAGTCAAAATACAAAATCACAGTTGTTCTTGGAGCTGGGCTGGTTTTCCCACTCTGGTCTTAGCAGGATGTGGCTGTGGCCATGGGGCTCTGGCTGAGCTCTGAGACCGTTGAGTGGGTGGGCAACGGTGCCAGCACCGAGGTAGGGAACGTGCAGTAGGAACCCTGCACGTCAGGGCTCAGTGTCTGTAAATGGGCTATGAACGAAGGGCCGGCTGCCTCCCCTTGGGAGGAGGGAGCCTGGGGGCTAGGCGCGCAAGGCAGGATCTCGGACTCATACTGTAGGAGCTGGCCCATGAAGCTGAAGTTGGGCGAGACCACACTCCTCCTCTGCTTGATGTAATCAAAGGCGTCCTTTAGGTGGAACTGCTTGGTCTTCATGAGGTAAGCCATGCAGATGGTGGGTGAGCGGGAGATCCCAGCCTCACAGTGAACCAGGACCTTGCCTCCCTTTTCCCTGACACAGTCTGGAAGAAAGAAAAGACAGTGGAAATGAGTTGGGATTGGAACTCAAAGGCAACTGGATTTAATTAAAGAATTAAAAAAAAAAGTGACCTAGTAATCAAATCATCCTCCCTGCTTAACGTCTGTGGTCCCACACCAGGCTTTTGCCAGTCTTTAACCTCCACTGCTGAGGATAGACTTTAGGGTCCCACCATGATGTCTATCTCTGCGTAGGACCTTCACAATCCTTAGTTCTCTAGGATGCTTTCACAGGTTCTGCCACTGGAGGTGCTACACCTGGAGTAACGCCTTCCTGGGGATGCCATCTTAACTCGGGTTCCATGGATGCGTTTCAAGAAGACTTTGGAAAATCTTTGAAGCTGCATGCAAGTTTTCGTTGCACATTCACATTTCCCTGAGAGGGTCCCAGGCTCAAAGACTGACTTGGAGAAGCAATTCCTGCCTCTCGGGGTCTGATTCTAATGGTGATGACCTAGCCCTCATCCTGGTTGAGGCCTTCCGTCCTCCCCAGGATCCCTGTTTGGCTGTGCCAGGGCGGGATGCTTGGCTCAGCACCGAGGGTTCCCAACCAAGCAAACATACAATAAATAGTGCACAGCCACTAATTATAGCCTTGGCTAAGTAACGCTTACTAGATGGAGGATATAAATGGCTTTGGCAAACTCCATCTTGCACAACAATGGGAGTCACTGCTATAAAGCTACCACCTTCAGTTAGCATTCATTAGCTCAATATGACAAACGCGGGGTGCCCTCCTTTTCTGTTCTACTCCTCCCCCCAAAAGAGCTCCAACTGTTAAAAATGAGCAGGGGTAAAAGGTTAAACATATATACACATCAAATAAAAACCACAAAAAAGAGTCTTTCCAATTCCCTCTCTTGCTAGTGAGGAAACAATTACATCACAGGAAGTTAGATGTCCATGGCACTATGTAAGGTCACAGTATGCAAAAACATTTAAGATTTTGAAGGGCAAATAAAAAGTCAGCCCCCTTACCCACCTCCCTCCTCAAGTTCAAGAAATTTGCAAATGCATCTCTAAGATCTGAAAGATCCAGTTTCTGAGGAGTCAGGGAGGAACCTGGAGTCTCCCTAACAGAATGAAAATCCCAAAGGACACCCCAGGGTTCCTCATTAGAAGTGCCCCAGTCTCTGATTTAAAAGAAAAAAAAAAAAGTTCCTGTAAATTAGTTCAAAAGAGACTCCAAGTTCCTAGGATTATAGGGTCGTGACTCCAACCTTCTTTTGCTCCTCCACCAGCAAAAAGCTGGTAGTCTAGCTGTTAATTGGCCCAGAGCCAAATCCCAGAAAGCAAAGGGCCTACAGTGTGTTGCTTCTGGATCCCACTTCACCCCTGGGGGCTTGCCTTCTACGTGGCCCTCGGAAGGGGTCAATGCATGGTTCGGCCTCAGTCCCTCCTTCCTTCAGGAGGGCAAGGAGTCTGGGGAAAGGCATCTCGTGTGCCTTCAGAATGCTGTGGGTTTGTGCGGTTGTGTACCCAGACACAATGCACACACAGGATGGGGAGGGAGGCTTCTGAGAAGTGATGGGGGCGGGTTTCATGACCTCACTGAGAAGCTATCTAGATAATTGAATAACAGGCTGACAAGGGCAAGGCATTCCCAGGGACAGGGAGAACAAGTCAAGGGTTTCCCACCCTGACCCCATCATCTTGACTGTCTCTCAGAGACTCCAAAGGAACCATCGCAGCCCAGAGGCTCAGGGAACAGGGAGGCAGGCTCGGCCTTTTGCCTCTGGTGAGTTTCTCTGCAGGCTTCTGTGGAGTAGAGATTGTGTGTGCTGAGCAGAGGGCTCACCACGTGGTGGAAGGGGGGCCTTTAACAGCTCCCTGCACTAAGTAATCATTGCTGCACCCAGCACCGGCCTTTCTCCTTCCAACATCCCTCAGAGCACGAGGCAGGAAGATCACTGCTCAGCTTCAACAGCTATGCATGTTAAAGGGAAAGAAGGACTCTGGAAAGGGAGGCAAGCCCACAAGGATGGGGAGTGGTGGGTGCTTGCAAATCTGAGACACAAAAAAGTCAGTCCAGCCCCCAGGGGAGATGGTTGAGGGAAACAGAGATGTCCAATGAAAGAACAATCCAGCCTGTTCGAGGAGTTGGAATCCCAAGGCCCAAAGCCCTTTCTAGGCAGAGGGATGAGAGGTTTCCAGGCCTACACGATGGAGTAAATGATAACTGCCTCACGGAACGTACAAAGGATGCAAAAAGATGCCAACTTCTCTGTGCATAAAGCACAGAGCTTGAGATGAGCGCTATCTTTAGTCCCAAATCAGCTGAAAATGCAAAACAATTGCCCCCAAAGCAGTTTGCCAAAAACCGTGGAAAGCTGCCAGGGCCCTGGGGGCTCAGTGCGTAAGGAGTGCTCTCTCAGTCCTTCTGTTTGTTTTCAAAAATATCCCAACCTACACAGAAGCAGTTTGGGTGGTTCTTTCCCTCCCCTGCTTCCCCGGCATGGAGCCTCACACACGGATGCACCCTGCTTCCCGCCCAGCCAGAAACACTAACAAGAGCGACAGAGTATTGCTATAAAATTGTAGTAATTCATTTATCTTGCAAATTAAAGCTCCTATTAATAGCAACTCAAATCCTCCCCTCTGTCGTTTTGGTCGGTGCATCCAACGAGCCAAGTTGGCTCTACAACAAGATGCTTTTCTTCTCACTGACGGGAACCCCCATCAGTACATCAAAATCCAAGAACACGCTCCCCTAGGGGGCCCCCAAAACAACTGAGGGGGAATGGCTGCACCTACCAATGAAATCTATTGCTTCTTGAAAGTGGGAGCTGATGTTAGCCGCATGGCTGTCTTCCACGGGGATCCATTTGTAGTGTAGGTGGGTCGTGCAGGCCTCAGAGGTCCGTCGTGAGACATTCAGCAGAGCCGTGATGTGCAGGTTGGCGAGGAACTCGCACTTGGACGCATGGTAGGCACTTCCAAGGTACAGGAACGGAAGGATTTCGACTGGGCCGCCCTGGAAGGAGGGGCAAAGGAGGACAACCAGGAAATGTTGGATTAGCTTGCTCTTTGGGGAGAAGAAACAAAACAACGCTGACCTATTTGTTTTCAGGTGGGAGGTTCCCTTTCTGGTTTCCAGGTAGAGAGCTCAGAGTCAGCGCAGTTCACCCAAGAGTGTGTGGGTGGAGCCTCTGTCCTGGTAAACTCTCTACCCTACATTACTGCCTTGTGACTCAGTGACAGCAAATCCCACACAGCTAAGATTTTCATTTTCTTATATATATTGAGGTGGTAGGAAATGCCGGCAGCCTTCCTATACTGACAAGGATGAGAAGAGGGTGGTGTGATGGAAGACTTGAGAGGCCCGTGCTATAGTTCTAGCTGCCCTGAGAGTGCCAGAGTGAGTCCTTTAACCTTGGGGGCAGCCTCGGTTTCCTTCTAGATAAAATGGAAAATGGTTCAACAAGGTGAGCCCCCTCCTTTACAATCCTGACGTTATACATATATATATATATATATAAAATGTGTTTCATCAAACCTAGGACACTGTTGATCCTAAGATGCATTTGGAGCTCAGAGATGTTAAAATATGCTTCCCCCGTCCCCCAAAAAAGTAAACTTCTCAGAAGTGAAAATGACCACTATCTATCCAAAATCCTCGGATAATGAAAAGCTGTTAGGCCATGAGCAGGGCCTGATCCTTTTTTTTTTTTTTTTTTTTTGGCTGTGCTGCGCTGCGTGGCATGCAGGCTGCAGGATCTTAGTTCCCCAACCAGGGATCAAACCCGTGCCCCGTGCAATGGAAGCGTGGAGTCTTAACCACTGGACTGCCAGGGAAGTCCCAGGCCTGATCTTCTCGTGGGGTTGAGTTTTGGTGAGAGACGCGGACATCTTCACCCTTTTGGGAGACCACCTATACCTGAGGTTTCTAGTTAAGAAGGATCCCCAAAGAACCAGAGACCATCTACCCTGAGGAAAAGCTAAAAAGAACAGCTAGCTAGTCAGACTCTGGCAGTCTCAGCATTTCCAGGGTGGCAAGAAAAGCCATTGTTCCATACTTGGAACAATGGGAGCCCCTGGAGATTTAGAGGGAAAACACTGAGCTGGGGTGACAGTGGCTGTGTCTTTGGCAGCCTTTCCCATATCATCCATCCGCTTCCTGTGTTTCCATTTCCTGTCCTGGAATAAGAGTAGAATGGAAACTCTCTGCCAGACCCACAATAGGGAAAGGGGCACGGGACGAGGGCCAGGAGAAGGCAGTTCTCAAATTACCCCGCATGGGTGTTTGCTTTTTCTTTCCTGAGAAGTCAGGTGTTTAAGGCAAAGGCCAGTTTGGCCACTTGAAAGAAAGTTATAGAGATTTTACAAAAGGTAGTAATAGTAACCAGTATTTTTAATAGCTGGCCCCTGAGCTTAACACTTTAGGTGTACCTACATAGATCTCTCCCTCTCTTTAGAGCCTGGAAAATGCTGACACACCAGGCCTGGGAACCTACTCAATTTCTCCTGGAGCTTAGCCCAACACCCCTGAAACCATGTTTCTTTCCTTTTTTGAATCTTCTTTTTAGACTCAAGAGGAAGAAACCAAAGGCCTTCAGAAACCCCAAAGGTTAACACGACCTCACCCGGCTTCTCTCAAGGCAGAAGCGCTACTAAGAGTAGCACTAGGGGGTTCCCCAGATGAACCGTGGAAACACACCAGGGCCTCCCTGGTCCTTGCTTGGCCAAAGGTCTGCTGTGCTTTCACAACATCCTGCAAATTCTCGTTTCTCTTTCACTTTCTGAGAATGGAGGAGGAAAACACCACCCAAACAAACAAACAAAAATAGAAATTCAGCTAAGCCGGATGCCCATGGCTTGAAAGTCCAGGGTTCATCATACACTGTAATTTTAATAAAAGAAAACAAACAAAATAATAACCCTGGCACCTCGCCAAGCTAACAGGTTTCCATTCAAGGAAAAGCCACCTGGCTGTATTTGGAAGTTTATCCCCAGGGGCAGAGCTCTGCTCTTGGCAGGCAGCTGGCATCTTACACAGTATCTAGAAATCTTCCTTCTATGATTTGGGTATGTTCTTATTTTGTGCAAAGAGCTTTTTGTGCAAAAAGCTCCTCCTACCAAGTCAGATGCCTAGAATGGCCCTCTTCCAAAAGAAGGCATGTGGAAAGCAGAACAGGGTCCTGAAAAGAACCAGAACAAGGAGTTAAGAGAAGGGAGTTCTGGGCCTAGTGTGGCCATGAACCCAGCTGCAGGATTCTTGGCAAAATCAATCATCCCACCAGCTGTGACAGTTTTTCCCTCTGTAAAATGGGAAGGTAGGTTTTGATCTCTGTTTTCTGCAGATTTGGGTCCTTGCTGGCTTTTTCCACATCCTCCTGCATTGTATAGGTAACCCCTGCCTGAGCCGTCCACTTTTTCTTCCTCTAATGAGTTGCCAGAAGGTACAGTTCTTTGAAGGGAAGAAACCCACATGTTTGTAGACACATGAAATCCTCTAGTGTGTCTTGATCTCTGGTTTCAGAATTTATGGAATTATAAGCATCAGAAACCCCTAGGGGAGGCTGCTTAGCCATCCAAATAGTAATTTCTCTACAACCCTCCCCCAATCTTCCTCCTTCAGTTAAAAATACCTAGACACGCCTTTACAGGTACTGGGTTGGTTTGCAGAAACTGCAGAGCATGAACAGTTACGAAGAAGATCAACACAGGAAGCCTGAAAGTCAGCTCTGAAACGTCTTCAGGGAAACCTAAACCGATATTTCAAAGCTTCTCTGCACCTCCCAGGCCAGCTAACAATAATGTATATTTCGCTTCCACTTTTTGCCAGAAGCCACCGAGCGTCCTGAAGCGCATTTGCTCTTGTCAGCTTATTTGCTGGAAGGAAGCCCATTTACTCTTAGATGGAAACTCAAGTTGGCAAGCAACAGAGGCTCTCTAAAGCTAGAGGCCTCTGCCAACTCCCTGATCCACAAAGGAACCAACCAAGGTTGCTGAGCAGGGAGTGGAAGAGCCAGGGTGCTGTGCAAGGAACAGAGCCAGGAGCCGGGACGGTACTTCCACACCGTGTACCTGGTCATAAGCCGGCCTGTAGCTGATGTTGAGCACTGACTTCCCACACTGACTGATGAGGGCTGTCTCGGTTTCAACCTTCTCTGGTGAAATGGGTTTTACATCCACGCAACACTCAGGATATTCCGAGTGGAAAGTCTCATATCCCCCTAAAAGACAAAAAAAAGGCAAGAGAGATAAAAGCATCGATTTTTCTCAGGCTGTCAGAAAATGCCCAGAATTGATCCATACCCTGAGTGTGGAATAGTAAAAAAATATTCAGCTACTATACATTTTGGTCATATTAAAAAATTGAGCCAAAACAAGTAATAGTTTTAGAATAGAAACGGGCTCCACAGACACACACACACACACACACACACACACACACACACACACACACACATACACACTCTCTCTCTCCTAAAAAGCTATAATTCAGAAAGGCAGTGATGAAAGTTTTCTATGCCTATCAGAAGATAGGCATAGAAGAAATGAAAGTTTTCTATGCCTATCAGAAGAAGCTTAAACTGTGAAAGGAAATATATCTGACATGTGGCAAATATTAACCAAATCCCTCCAGAAAACAAAAGCTGTTTTCTCTCATTTACCTAAAATGCAGGTGTGATTATGCAGAATTTCAGTAATTTGTGAATGAGACTCTAAAC
Organism: Leucopleurus acutus; assembly: GCF_964270905.1. NCBI lineage: Eukaryota > Metazoa > Chordata > Mammalia > Artiodactyla > Delphinidae > Leucopleurus > Leucopleurus acutus. The sequence goes on from NC_139156.1 coordinate 19,461,105, forward strand.
TGGTCTGGTTCATCCCTAGTCCCTTAGCTCTAAACTGGATTATAGACGAAACCTCCTCTATTCATAAGGGAATGGGGGCTAACAGGAGGTTTAAACTCAGGGCAATAAAACAGCTCTGCCCTTTCTCTTTGCCAAGGTGCTAAGAACACTGCTGACAATCCTCTCCATAGGTCCAATGTAATCAATCTAGTTAATTACCTTCCAAACCAGAGCAATGAGGCCTTCTGAACTTAATTCTTAACTCCTTAAGTAAAAACTCCTTCTTTCTCCTTGATGACCACCTACTCTCCCTTTATCTTATGACCCTCCCCTCCTGAACTTTCTCCCCAGCTACACACACACACACCCCCTCATACCTGGCAGGTATGATTCTATAAAAATCCTAACTATATTTAAACTTCTCCAAATGGATCAGATCACTTAAGGTAAAAACTACTCTTTGACAGCGTCATAGAAACTTGAGTAGGTTAAGTTCTCAGGCCCACACACGAGGTAGGGAAGAACCAAACGAAACACTGGCCTCGAAGCCTCAGAATGCCAAATGCTGCTGGGTGCATAGGCCAGACTTGTGTGGGGAAACACTTTGCTTCCAATCCAAAGGGACCTAAGACACTTCCAAGAGCCTCCAGAAAACCTGCTTCTTTTTCTGGCCCAGAGAATTCACTTGGGGTCAAATCATCAATTTTTTTTTTGTTTTTTTTGGTCCATGCTGCACAGCTTGTGAGATCCTAGTTGCCAGCTTATGGGATCTTAGTTCCCTGACCAGGGATTGAACCTGGGCCCTGGCAGTGAAAGTGCTGCCAGGAATTAGGAATTCCCTAAATCATCAATTAAATAAGCATTCTGAGACCATGTATTTTTCCAAAAAGGCCCCCTTTTTTTCTTCTGTCTTTTGGTGTTGTAATAGCCCCACAGTGGAGCACATGGTGGTTTTTTAAACCCCTGCAGTAGGCAAATGGTTAATGGATTACACGGCAGTCTCCAGCTCTCTCCCAGAAGCTACAGCCAATTCCTAGAATGAGTCATCTAGCTATTACTGCTTCCTCTCAGCTTGCTGGAACTGCCCCCAACCCCATTTAGCACACCCAAATCTCCCCTGTGGTCACTTCAACAAATAGCCAATTGGGCCTTCCCAAATGAGCTTCTGGACCTCCACAATGACCACGTTCCCGGTCATGATGACAGGCCATGCCGGAGGGAGGCGGAGGTGGAAAGTTTGAAGGTGTCTGTGGCTTAGTTTTCCCTCCCTCCCCACCATTGCCCCCACCCCCTTCCCTCCCAGAAGGCAGAAAGAAACCACACTTACACTGACCCTCAGCTTCCTCCGAAGAGGTGTCCCTAGTTAGCAAATCACTTCCTGTGCCTGGGCCTCAACATTTTGAGTCCCAGGAGACAAACTGAGTGATAGGGGATGGGAATCTGAAGTAAGAGTGGCCCAGGCCCTCTCAAACTTCTGAATGAAGCTTGGGAAAGAGAAGCCTTCAGGCCACCCCATCTCTTGGCTTTAAACAGAGCACTTAAGAGTTGGCTGTTGGGCTTCCCTGGTGGCACAGTGGTTAAGAATCCGCCTGCCAATGCAGGGGACACGGGTTCGAGCCCTGGTCTGGGAAGATCCCACATGCCCTGGAGCAACTAAGCCCGTGTGCCACAATGACTGAGCCTGCACTCTAGAGTTCATTGAGCCACAACTACTGAGCCTGCGTGCCACAACTACTGAAGCCCGTGTGCCTAGAGCCCGTGCTCTGCAACGAGAAGCCACCACAATGAGAAGCCCGTGCACCGCAACGAAGAGTAGCCCTCGCTCGCTGCAACTAGAAAGCCCGCGGGCAGCCATGAAGACCCAACGCAGCCAAAAATAAAATAAATTAAAATAATAATAATAATAAAAAGAGTTGGCTGTTAGGAGGACAGACAGGAGGTGCGGGTGTGGGCTGGGTCCTGCCTGCCTGTTGACAAAATAAGGCAGGCAGACAAAGTCTCAGTGTAGTTGAGGGACAGATAAACAGGGTCCTGCCTCTTCTAGCTGGGGTCAGGAGTCCTATAGATTAGATGGTCTGTCTTTCACCCACTCCCATCAGAGGCGTGGAGAGACAGAACATTCCTCTCTGGTGCCTCACTTGAACTCCAAGAGCCGTGGCAATTCTTTTGGCAGCTTCAATCCTCTTCAGAGTGATTCTGTTTTTGATCACCACCGCATTACCAGGGGAACTGAGCAGAGAAAGCACACGGACACTATATATAAATACGTACTGACAATGCCGTTCGGTCATCTCATTTTAGTGGGTTTTTTTGGGAGTGGCGGGCATTGAGGGAAGTGTAAAAGGCATTGCAGGACTTCCCTGGCAGTCCTGTGGTTAACACTCCGTGCTTCCAGTGCAGGGGGCGTGGGTTTGATCTCTGGTTGAAGAAATTAGATTCCACATGCTGCGTGGCCAAAAAAAATGGTTTGCCCCACGATCTGGGATGCCACTAGATTAAAAACCTGAACTCTTATCTGGATGTGAGTCAGGTAAAGAAAAAATTTTCTTTGGCAACAACTTAAAGTTTAGTACTGTTATAAGGGTAAGTATTAAGCAATTTCTACTGAAATTTAAAACGGACATAACTTTCGACGTGGCAATTCTCATAATTTTACTGAAAGATAGTGCACATGCAAAAGCATTTGGACAAAGGTATACTCTCCCACACTGCTTCAAATACTAAGGCTGGAAGCAACCTACTTACTGGCTATCACCAGGGGATGGGTTTAAAAAGTGAATAGGACACGTATGCTCTGATATGGACAAATCTCTCAAGATCTAGTTAGATGAAAGAGGCAGGAACAGGAAATATACAAAATCATTTTATTTTTACTCATGGAAAATTAATTTATCTAAAGATGAACAAGAAATAGTTGACTGTTGTCTCTGAGGAGTAGAACTGAGTTCTAGGGTGTGCAGAAGATCCACTTTTCATTGTACAGCCTTTGTGCTGTATGTTACTTACATTAAAAAAATTTTTTTAAACATTAATTTTTCTGAGATGTGAGTCTACAGAGCTGCCTACTTCCTGTGGCAATAACTTCCAAACTGCTAGCGTGGCCCCCTGCAGAGGGGTGGGGAGCAGAGGTAGGACCCGGAAGGGTTTCCTGGAATGTATCTTTCGTGCTACTGGAGAGGCAGAAGCTTTTTCTGTACTCACTGCTAAGAAGCGGAGACAAAAAGCATATCAAAAAGAAATCAGGGACTATGTGTGAAAAACCTCTGCAGAGCTTGGAGGGCACTCTCCATCTCCTGGGGGCTGAGGCTGGGTAAAAGAGGAATATCATTATCTTCTGCCTCTGTTGTTTCCCTAACAGGAATCAACAGGGGACCGTCTGTAAGAGGTGCTAACAGAGGTGGGAGCTGCCCGTGTGCCTCTGGAATATCCTGGCCTGGAATGTGTGAAACTCCACAAGTCGCACGGTTTTAAAACAGCGCTCTCACTCTCTCAGCTCACTGCACCTGAGCTCTGAACCACATCAGTGTTACATCTCCAGGTGTCCCCGTCAGAGTCGGCCGGCGCAGCCTAGGCTGAGTCCTCATGTCTGCCCTACAGGCTATGCCTTCAATACGTTTGAGGTTACAAAGGACTCAAATACAAGGCGGCAGCAGTTATAGGAAGTGACACAGAAATCAATATTCTGGAGTCTGAGAGTAAATCACCCACCCACCACCAACGTCATCTCCCCCAGCAGGTGGAATGGGCAGACTGGTGAAGCAGCTTCTGGGGATCTCAAACCAAATGCGACGCAATCCCCTTCACAGCCACCCTGTGGCACCTCTCACGTGTCCTGGCTCGCTGGCCAGCCTGCCTACCACCCCTGGCAGACAGCGTTAGGCCCGCCGGGTTTGGCCCACGACCAGTACAGATGATCCTGGGGTGGGGGAGAGGAGGTGAAAAGGGTGTCAGCTCCAAACGGAGCGAGAGAAAGGCCTGGGAGGGGAGAAGGGGAAGCCAAAGAACAATAAAAAGCAATAAAATGAAATGGAAAGGAAGGGGAGGGGAGGAGAGGGACTCGCCAGGGTCAAAAAGGCAAGAGGGTCGAAGAAGACACAGCCTAACATACGTTAATCGTGCAGGAGGGAGAAAAGGGGACACCGCGGCGCCACACTTCGGGGGTGAGGGTGTTACGACCTGCTGATCCCTCCAGATCTGTCCATCAGGACGGCTCCAGAGCGCAGGCCCCAGCGAGAGCGGTGAA